>NC_135879.1:93745388-94952888 GCF_964194155.1 Cetorhinus maximus | reverse complement strand
CCCTGTTCTTGCTGCAGGATGGGCAGCAACATCACCAACCTGGTTTGGGAGGCGGTGGCAGAGGTGGTCAGCGCCAAAGCCCTTCAGAAGAGGACAGCCACCCAGTGCCACAACGGGATGAATGATCTCCACCATTCCGCCAGGATGAGTCATGCTTCCCATCACTCTCAACTCACACACTCACAAACCCATCACACATCCACAACGATCTCACAGCTCAAGGGACAACACCACTGACTCTCACTCACACCCTCACATCTCCATCAGGCTCATACCCTCTTAAGCTCGCTTCCTCATCTTGCCCTTATCCCCATTCACCACACAAACATTCCAGGCAGTGCCATGTGTCCTGCTTACACTCTCTCCATCTGTTTTCATTCAGGAGAAGCCTGTTCACATCAGCAGGGAGAGGTCCCAGACTGGGGCTGGAGTGGCCCACATTAGGCCCCTCACTCACTTTGAGGAGTGTGCCATCGCACTGACTGGTGAGAACATGAACCATGCCTGTGGCGATGGTGGGCTCGATGGTGAACACCCACGTGAGGATCCTGCACCACATCATCCCTCTCTCAATGCAAATGTGAGTGCTCTCTCTCCTGGTTTTCACTCTGCTGACATGCACCACTTATCTCTACATTGGTCCCTAGGGAGCTCTGCCAAGCGACCGACACCCTCAAGAAGCCAGTCCCTCAGCTCCATCCACATCCTCACCTCCAGCCAAGAGGACACCTCCTCCATTGAAGAGCTGGAAATAAGCAGCCTGGAAGACCCATCACAGCGTTTACCCTCACCCTGCACCAGTGCAGAGACACACACCTTGGCGGGACCTGGATCTAGAGCAGGCTCGGGTTCACAATCTGGTGGTCACCCTACGGACACGTGTCTGGAGCAGGAGGAGGCAGGTTCAGCAAAGCTCCCCGGTAGTCGGAGGGCTGCTGGGTCAGAGGCATCTGTGAGGTCTGACACACATGATGAACCCTGGATCTGGCCTTCCAACTCATCCTGGAGAGTCAGCAGAAGGTGGGGGAGCATCACACAGAGCTGTTGGAAGCCCTCAACAGAGTTGAACGTGAGTCGGAGGAGTGTGTCTGCCTGCTCTCTGATGAAGTGGTGACCACATGTGTGTGTATGGAGGTCTCCATGGGGAGGTTGGCGGACGCCATGGAGACCCTGGTCCAGCAGAATGCGGAGATGTTGCAGCCTGCGCTGCATCACGGGAGCCATGGGTAAGTTCCTGCAGTGGCAACACAAGACGGAAAGGGGGCACCTCAACATCCCTTCAGGTGCCCCTTCCCCTCAAGGAGTCAGACCGGGGCCCTCGGACACCTGAAGGAAGGAGGAGCGGCAGCTGGACACCCCTGGGTCATCCACTCAGGAATCTCAGAAGCTGTCCTCTCCCTCTGAGTCCCAATTGCCTGTGAGCCCCTCAACCTCATCTCCTCTGTCACTGCAGAGGGGGCAGCTGGTCCACAGGAGGACAGCCAGAGCAAGCCGAGGCCCTCAAGGCCGTGGCTTTCCAGAGTGCCCATGCCAAAGACATTAGAGGCAACAGGGCCAACCATTGTACGGGCTGTCTCCACCTCTGCTGTGGATGTCAGGGCAGCAACAAGATGTCTAAGGCATTCAAAAGAAATTCTGATCACAGTAGGTTGCACAGGTAAACACATTTTGTCACTTTACAATCTGGAAATATATGCACTTTTACTGAATGATGTGTAATGGTGCCTTTCAGCTTAATTGACAGGCTTCCTGAGACTCTCACTGCACCAAATCTCCCACTGGCAGTTCAGCTGCACGCAGCCAGCCCATGAGTGATTCTGGAGGGAGAAGTGTCTGTGTGTGTGTGTGTCAGGACCTTTTGGAGCCTCGTGCAAGCACTCTTCCACGCGTACGGATACATCCCACATCACACTCATCTCAATGTCCTGAGCGTTTTCAATGCTGCCTGCTGGGGTTCGCTTTCAGTTGTCCATCTGAGCTGACCTGTGTCACCGCCCACCCAATGATCACACTCCCATACAGCACCTGATCTCGCCCACCATGACTCTCGTTTCACTTTCGATTTGGACAGCATGGTGTTAATACAGTTTTTCTTTCACTCCCCCATCATTTCCCCTCCCCCAGTCACACATTTCCTTTCCCCCAGCACTGTTGATTCCCCCGGCATCACCTCCACATTCCCTCCATGACCTACCAGCCACAACCCTTTTCTTCCAGGGGTGTCCAGGTGAACCTGCACTTTTACTTGCTCCCCGAAAATCCCACCCCCATCCACATTAACCTTCCTGACCTCCTCCTTCCTGTCCCCAGGGTCCATGTCTGCCTCCGAGTCCCCACCAACCACCCTCAGCATCCCTTCTACCGCTACAGTCGAACTGTCACCCTCCCACCCTACTGCCTCACTCTGCCCTCAATCATTCTCACCCTTCCCTCATACCACGCCCACCCTCAGTTCGCTCCCCAGGAGACAGTCATGGACTCATCAGAGGTCTCCTGTGGACGTTTACCTGAACATCCCCCCAGGACTCCTTCCCCCCTTGGAACCCCTTCCCACCTGGAACCCCTTTCCCCCCTTGGAACTCTATCCCCCCCAGAATTCCATCCCCTCTTGGGCTCCCCCCACTTTGTCCTTACCCCCAGACTCCTCCCCCTTAATCCTTCCCCCTTCCTGACTCCTTCAAACACTGTTAGTTCTTCCTCCACCCTTACTTCTTCCTCCACACTTACTCCCTCCACTTTCCACAATCCTTCCTCCCCCCTGACTCCCTCCTCCCCCTGTATCCCTCCCCTCTCTTCACTTCTTCCTCCCCCCTCCCCGGCCAGACTTCTTCTTCCTCCTTCCTCCCCCTGGACTCCTTCTTTCCCCCTGAACTTCCTCCCTTCTCCAAACTTCTTCCTTCGCCCTGACTTCTTCCTCCCCCGGACTCCTTTCCCTCTCAGTACTCCTTCTCCCCTCCAAACTCCTTCCCCTACACCATCCACCTCACCCTTCCGGCACCTTTGTTCCCCCCTCCCAACCTCACCGCCCCCACCCCTTCATTCCCACCCCCCCTGCAACCTCACCCCATTGACATCTCTTCCTCTCCCAGTCAATCCTAGAACTTCCTCTCCCACCCTCTGACACATCTTCCTCTCCCAAACACAACTGAACCTTCTTCCCCACTCCCTCGACCATCAACCGTTGTGAGCAGACCCTCAATGGTGACTTCCCAACTCCTGTGAGCTGCTTCACAGCAGAGCCATGTCCATGAGAATCCAGCTTGCCATGGACATTCCTCCAGTGTGTCGTTGCTGTCGGGCTCCAGCATCTTCTGCTCCTCGGATGTCCACAATGTGAGCAAGGCCCTGGCACATCACAGTTGTCGAGACGTGTTCTGCACCGGCGTGTTTTCCCGCTGACGTGGGCGGATGGTCCGGGGGCGAGGGTGTGATTCCGGTGGGCTGGCCTTATGACAATATGCAGATGTTTACAATGAGGTTCCTGACGTCAAATGGTGGGAAATGCGGCCCGCCATCAGTGGGCTGAGTGAACGATTGCAAACTAGTTTCACGACGCTGTGAAACCAATTTGTGGCCTTCTCACCATATTGTCTGCTCACGCCGCCGAACACGCCCGCTGCCAGCGGGCACGGAAAATTCCGCCCAATGTAAAGAGGCTTTGGTTAAAAGTTGTTAGAATGTGGTTCACCCAAGGGAGGCTGTTCACCTTTTACCCAGTAACAAGTGTAAATTTGTCTAGCCAAATTGCTGTGAAATGGGACAAGCTCATATTAATCTCATTAAGTGGTCATTGTCGATGAATAAACAGCAAGGAAGCATGAATCCGGAGCCCCCCTCCCCACCCATACCCCCCCACCACCCCCCCACTGAATGACAATGACCTATTCCAGGCTCAAGGTTTTGTGCTTATTGTGGAAAACTTAAGTCTGTAAAGTTTGTGAAAACACTCTCGTGCCCTGTGGCTTTGTAGCTAGTCTGAGCTGGAAGTCCCTTTTTGAATGGCTCTCCCATCTTAGACTGTAATTGTAATTGACCTAAGTCCTACAAGTAAATTAATGCAAACACCAGGTTTTATAAGTAGTGCCAGAAAGCCTGGACTTTGACTAGTACGTAAACCAACGGTGTTGAAGCAAGTTTCACAAACGTAGAAACTTCATTTGCTGATGGTAATTCTTGCTAGGTAACAAGGGTGGCAGATTTTACTAGCCCAGTGGTGCCTCTTTAAAGTACAGGCTATGTGTTGTTAGAATAGTGTAAAGAAGGGTCTCTGGGAAACATATGAGGAAAAGTTAAATACTAAGCATAATATGCACAGTATCCAGTCCCTGTTAGAAGAGTGCCTACGAAAACATGAGTGCTTTCTGTTCAAATAGTGGAGTTCATCCAGGTGCAGGCCTTGGCTAAAGGTTGGAAGAGCGACAGGGCGTTAAATCTAATCACTTATGTAGAATCACACTGTGAGCAGCACCATGAGGAAATGATACAGTAAAAGGCGAAACAGATGGTAACTCAGAGTGAACAGATCCAGCAGCAGCACACACAGCTGGAAACGTTACACAATCAGCCTGCATCCTCCACTGCCACTATCCAGCAAGAGGCACTTAGTGCCATACAGGCTGGTGCAGTTCAGCTGCAGTTAGAGTTGGCAGAGAGGCACATTGTAACTCTCACGCAGGGAAATGCCCAGTTGACCCAGAAGCTAGAGGACTCCTTAGGGAGCTACAGGAGTGACTCCACTGAGAGGCAGGACACGCACAGTGCAAGTCTACCATTAAGTAGCTGCTGAACCAGATGGAAAAGCAGCAGGCGGTTGTAGCAGCCTTCACAAAAGCAGAGTATCATACTGAGACAGGACAGGAGTCCTCGAAGGAGGACAGTTATAGGGACGGAAATCCTTTGCCTGTCTGTCCTGCTAAATTAACCACAATAGCGAGGAGAGGGGATAGACCCAAGAGTTGGGGGGGGTGGGGGGTGAAGAAAAACCAGAACCACCTGTTCCTCTTGAGGTGGTTACCTGGTCCACCACTTCCATACCTCTTAGCTATGGAGATTTAAAAGCATTAACTGATCAATTAGGCCCGGGCACAACTAAAACTTGTCTTGTACAAATAACACAGCGTTTAACGACCTTAAAAAATTATAACGTCCAGCTGAATGATGAGGACATGAAGCAAGTCAGCCTATCAGCATGTAAGGGCGATGTGAGGGATGTGTTTCCCTAGGAGGTATTGAATAGTGGGGTGCTGTGGTAGGATTTTTAAAAAGGACTATAAAAGGAACTATAGATAGTTTAATTAAGTTATATGCGTATTTGAGTGTGTTAGGAATAAGGTATATCTTTAAGTTTAAGTTTAATTTGTATTTCTGTATTTGTGTGTTAAGCCAGGGAGAACTTGAGTTTTAGTTTCACTTTAAAAGGTGTCTGCATTTTAATGAGGTTTACAACACTTGAAGGGGAGTTAAAACAAACACAAGGTAGAAAAAACTGTGCTGTTGCCTTGCAACAAGTGTCCAGGGAGTGAAGCCCCACACAGACACAAAGAAACTGAAAGCAGTTTGAGTTCAGTTGGTTATTCTGCTCTAAGGTGAAGGGAGCAGTTTAAGTCTCTCTCTAGCTGATATACTAGCAGACTGCTGAGGAGAATAAGCCTAAGAATCTTAGATCAGTTGCTCTTAAGTTAAAGTAACAGTGAATGTTGAGTGAGTTCTGGATCTCAAGGGAGATACCAAGTTGTCAGCAGTCTACTGGGAAAGGGAACTGCAGGAAGCAGGTCCTAATGGAAAAAGAGAAAGGCCCAAGAAGCCCTTTAAGTTAAGTCAAAGGACAAGGACAGGAATCTGGAAAAGGTCTTGTTAAGTGAAGTTAAGAGCGAGGAGCAGAGAAAGACTCCAAGCTTAAAGGGAGAAAGCTTCAGGACGCAGACTAAAACAAAATAGGCTTGCAAGAAGCCTGAAGATTTAAGGAGACAGCCAAAGGTCTGTAACTCTTTACTATGGGCATGTGAAGCAGTGTGTTCTGTTGGCATGGCTGAACATTTGAGAGAGAATGCATGGAAGGCAAAGCTTGAATGCATGTGGCAATCCAAGGGAGAGGAAGGAGAGTTCGAAACCTGGAGGTGGAGACTTGTGGAAGGCATCAAAGAGAAGGTTCCAAAGCGGGTTCTTCGAGAGTGGAGATTGGAAACCCTGTGTGAAGGGCAGACTTCTGTGAGACTGGTTGGCTCAACATCTGGTGTGACAAACATCTGGGCGGAGTTGACAAGAGATTCATAGCATCTGTTTGAGGTAGCATCTGTCACTTGGTTTCAGAGAGTGTGGTGTGCCTGACCACAGGTTGCCTATTGGTTTTCATGGACTCTGTACTCGCTGTGAACATTAGAGTATAAGATAGCTTTTGTAACTTATGTTATCCTTATGAATCTGTATATATCTGTAAAGGTATTGTTGTGGGTGAAGGATTATTGTAATACCTTTTGTTGTTTAATAGGTGTTTTATTATTTTGTTACAAGTTCATCAACTGACTCCTGTGACTTTGTTCAGTAACTGCCCTCCACTTTTCTAAACAAAAGATAAAAGTTAGGAGCTATCAAGCCGGGTTCCACCCTGGGATCTGACTTGTCCAGTAATAACATCAGATGGGATCCTAAAACTTAGGACAGTTAGACATGACAGAGATTTTAAAAGGAACTACAGAAAACCCACATGAGAGTCCTATGGCTTTTGCAGAAAGATTGTATACAGTCTTCAACATGATGTAAGCAGACAATGCACATATGCGGTCTACTTCTCTTAAAAAGCTATTTCTGCTAAGGGTCCAATCCTCTCTATGGAATGCGCTGGGACACACAGTTAGTGAGCAGTTAGCATGTGATAGAATACTAGAATTGTCAGACAGCGCCTGGACATTTACCAGGGGTCAGGCAAGAGCTGAGACTGATGAAGGGAAAAGCATGAAAAAAACCAGTGCGGGTAGTAGAGGGACCTAAGGTCACACTGTCAGCTCACCCTTTGAAATATGTTATAATTGTGGAAGGGGAGGACACATGGCCAAGGAGTGCAGGGCCTCAAAGAAACAGGAAAATGGGGGAAAGTGAGGTCCACCACAGTTCAACCGATTGCAAGGTAGGAGAGGAGCCCCAGTATCCCGGGGTAATCTGCCTGATTATACTCCACACGGATCTGCACGGGCATAGGATAAAGGCTTTGTCTGGTGCTTTGGAAAATTTTCATCCATAATGCAGACAAGGGCCACTACTCAAGCTCAGCAGCAGAACCAAAGATTATACCCTGCTACCCAGCTATTACAGAAGCATCATTTCGACTACAGCTCCTCACACGCCGCTTCGTGTAAGGACTCCATCCCATTCTCTCAGTTCCTTCGCCTCCGTCGCATCTGCTCTGATGATGCCATTTTCAAAAACAGTTCCTCTGACATGTCTTCCTTCTTCCTTAACCGAGGTTTTCCACCCATGGTGGTTGACAGGGCCCTCAACCGTGTTCGGCCCATCTCCCGCGCATCCGCCCTCACACCTTCCTCTCCCTCCCAGAAACATGATAGGGTCTCCCTTGTCCTCACTTATCACCCCACCAGCCTCCGCATTCAAAGGATCATCCTCCGCCATTTCCACCAACTCCAGCATGATGCCACCACCAAACACATCTACCCTTCACCCCCCCTGGCAGCATTCCACAGGTATCGTTCCCTCCGGGACACCCTGGTCCACTCCTCCATCATCCCCTATACCTCAACCCCCTCCCACGGCACCTTCCCATGCAACCGCAGAAGGTGCAACACCTGCCCCTTTACTTCCCCTCTCCTCACCGTCCAAGGGCCCAAACACTCCTTTCAAGTGAAGAAGCATTTCACATGCACTTCCCTCAATTTAGTGTACTGTATTCGTTGCTCCCAATGCGGTTTCCTCTACATTGGAGAGACCAAACGCAGACTGGGTGACCGCTTTGCAGAACACCTTCAGTCTGTCCACAAGCATTACCCAGACCTCCCTGTCGCTTGCCATTTCAACACTCCACCCTGCTCTCATGCCCACATGTCCGTCCTTGGCCTGCTGCAACGTTCCAGTGAAGCTCAATGTAAACTGGAGGAACAGCACCTCATCTTCCGACTAGGTACTTTACAGCCTTCCGGACTGAATATTGAGTTCAACAATTTTAGATCATGAACTCTCTCCTCCATCCCCACCCCCTTTCCAATTTCGCCGCCCCCTTTTTTTTCCAATAATTTATATAGATTTTTCTTTTCCCACCTATTTCCATTATTTTTAAATGTATTTCCATCCATTGTTTTATCTCTACCTTTTAACCTTTTTAGTATTCCTTCACCCCACCCCACGCCCACTAGGGCTATCTGTACCTTGTTTGTCCTGCTTTCTACCCTTAATTAGCACATTCTTTAGATAATATCACCACCTTCAACACCTCTTTGTCCTTTTGTCTGTGACATATTTTGGTTATCTCCACCTATCACTGGCCCTCTATCCAGCTCTACTTGTCCCACCCCACCTTAAACCAGCTTATATTTCACCTCTCTTCTATTTTTACTTAGTTCTGTTGAAGGGTCATTCGGACTCGAAATGTTAACTGTGTTCCTCTCCGCAGATGCTGCCAGACCTGCTGAGTTTTTCCAGGTATTTTTGTTTTTATTACAGAAGCATCGCCTGGTCCTTTGTCACTAGAGTGGCAAGGAGGACAGGGTGCTAACTTATGGGTACAAGCCCCGCAGAACCGCCCTGAGGTGGAGTTCAGACACAAGTGGCATGGAAGGCCGGTAATTACTACTTTGTTGTTGGGGGACCAAAAGCAAACAATGCTAATAGATACCAATTCTTCAGTGACTATCATTCATTCCCCACACCTAGAAAGCGAGTTAGCAATGGGAAAAACCCCTCAATGGATTAAGGAAGTCATGGGGACAGACACATTGGCATTCCCTGGAGAAGGTACTACGTTGAGGATAGGAGGAGAAGAGCTTAAAATAAGGGAACCCTTCTATATGGCTGCATCTGGTACAAAAGGAATTCCAGAAAGTGATGCTTTAAGGAGTCAGGAGTCATTTTTGATTACACCCAAAATTGTTTGTGGCTAACACCCTTGAAAGAGGGTGTAGTCCAGATTTCAGATGCTCATTGAGTTTTTGTGATTAAAAAGGCTGAGGCACTGCCTCTCCCTGATCACCCATTGCCAGCAGTAAAAACAGTAATTCAACAGAGTGCTGAGGCTTTAGCTGTCTCTAAACACGATTGTGGATGAAAAGATACCAAGGTCCGAATAAATGGGGACCCACGCAAGCCTTCTAAGCAGTATCTCATCCCACGGGAAAGCATTCCTTGCCTATGTACAGTCATTGCCTCATTAATTCATCAAGGGGTTTTATGGACTGGATCTTATACAACGAATTCCCCTATATGACCCGTTAGGAAGCCAGATGGTGCCTGGTGCCTGACTATTGATTACAAAGCCCTTAACAAGGTAACACCTAAACAAAGCCTGACAGTCAGTCAGGCCCCTTCTTTATTGTCAGCTATGCCACCCGGTGCCTCTATCTTTTCCACACTTGACATTGCTAATGGCTTTTGGAGCATTCCAGTAGCAAAAGATCAGTATAAATTTGTTTACGTTTGAGGACCAGGGGTCCATAGATTTGTCTCCCACAAGGACTTTATAATTCTCCCTCTATTTTCCATCAACATATGGTAAAAGCAATTAACACTTTCTCTAAACCAGAAGCAGTACTGCAATACAGAGATGATCTGTTACTGGCTCCCTAAACAGTGAGAGAACACATTACCCTCTTAAATGAACTGTTAGACTTAATAAAGAGGGCAGGACTGAAAGCGAGTCTGAAAAATGCACAGTTGGTACTGGATGAAGCTACCTCTTTAGGTGTTAAGATTTTAGCCACCGGACTCACACCTGATCAGCAAAATGTAGCCATGACACAGAAACTTTCCCTACCTGTATCTCAAACAGCATTATGATCCTTTTTAACGTTGGTGGGGTTTCAGAGAAATTTTATCCCTTATATCACAGGGATGGCTAAACCTTTGCATGAAATGTTAAAAGGAGAATGAGGAGAGAACATCCAACCCGTCTGGCGAGAAGAACAGACACAAGCTGCAGAGAACTTGAAAAGACCAACTCTGTAGGCTACAGCACTGATGTCACAAGACCAAGGACAGCCATTCCACACAGAGCTAGGCTCCACTGCGTGCAGTCTCACAGCTATCTTAAACCAGCAGAGGGAAGAATCCCTGAGACCAATTGCATACACCTCCCGGTTCCTGCCGAGGGCAGAGTGTCAGTCTGTGAATAACACCTCCCAGCTACCTTTTTGGGCAGTTACGCATTTTACTTACGTGACTGACTTACAAAAGATTATCCTTCACTCCCCACACACTCCACTTAACCTCCTAATGAGGCCAGGAGACACAAAAGCGTACTCTCAATGAATTAGTAAATGGACACTAGAGCTATTACAACATGATTTAGATATTACTCCCAAACGACTGACACTAGTACCTCTAATGCTAGTTTATGATGGGAATCGTCATCAGTGTCTGCTACCATTTTTAGAGATGGAACTGAGCCCAACAGCACAGAATCTCATTCCAGGAGTTTGAGATATTTATGTCAATGAATCATCGTATCATGCTGATGGGACACCGAAAACAGGATGTGCAGTAATGGGCATGGCGAATCCTGATCAGTTAATGGAGTTCCAAATTCCTGTCCATTCATCACAACTAATCACAGTCATCCTTGCTGCTCACTACACCTTATCAGATCCAACTAATAACTGGCCTGATGGTGGGAATGTGTGTAATGCAATCCTAGCATCACCACTATATCACAAGGATGGGTACTGCTCATCAGATGGTAAAGCTTTACTACATTCAACCCAATTACACACAATTGAATGTGCTCAAACAGCAGAAAGCTTCATGTCATGTGGGTAAGGTATCAGATCATACAAGAGATGCTTCAGCACACACACAAGGTTAACAACCAAACTGTCAATTTAGTTAAAGAAGCAGCCATGGAAGGTCTCATCCTCCCAGGGTGGGTTCTGTCCAACCCAGCCATAGAAGTTGTAGCGGTATTTAAAGTAACTGCTCCTGATGTTTCTGAGTTACAGGACTCACACGAGTCTTACTGTAAGGTTAAGGCCTGGCATCAGCAGAAGTGTCCGCTTCTGCAACCCATGCCATGGGCTCACTTGATACGCATTCAAGCTCTCTGCTGGTGGTTGGTAATAAAGAAGAAAATTTGGTTCTCTGTCTGCCATTGCAACTAAGAGAAGAAATGTCCACATTGTTCCACTCACACCTGACAGCAGGTCTCTACTCAGCTCAGTACTCCACAGGAGTTACCATGTGCCTGTTGGTGGCCAGGGGTAGAGGAGTATAAAGAGCAATATGTGAACCAGTGCTTACTATTTACTATTTATAAATCAATCCTCCATCTCAGCCCAACCGAAACTTGCTCAAGTCACAACTGCCCCCAAATGGTCCCCGGACACTTGCAAATTGATTTTATAGACCCAATCACTAAAGCTCAGAGGAGATATGAATATGCCTCAGTATTTAACCAATTCACCTAATGTATCAAAGCATTTCCTACCAGGGATAATAAGGCACGCACAGCCTGTATCTTGCTCGGTGAGGTGGTCTGTTGGTGGGGGATACCACTCCAAGTGGACAGTGACAAAGGTCCACGCTTTATGGAGGAATTTTTAAAGCTCTACAGCAATTGCTGCAAATTCAACATAAATTGCACATAACCCACCATTTGCAATCCTCAGGGATCGTGCAGAGAGGAAATAAAAGCATAAAGACTATGCTGAATAATTTATGCACAGAATACCCAAAATGGGCAGATATGCTTCCGCTGTATCCAATGGCAATAGGACCTACTCTACATAAGGCCACAGATGTAGTCCATATGAGGCCATGACTGGACGGCAAATGAAAATCCTGGGACACTTGACTTGAGCGTCTAAACCAGGAAGTGTCAGTTAGAAGATAGAATTCAATGTCAAATTGGATACTCCAATAATGAAAAATAGAGACAAGGAAAGCAAGATTGGATTAAGAGAGAGAGAGAAAGAAATGGTAAGAAAAATCAATGAACTATTTTTTAAATCTCCAACAATTAAAATCTGAAGGACTGATAAAATTTAATTTTCAATGCCAGTGAGATTATTTGGTGGTAATTAACAAAGACTACATAGACCAAAATGAACAAGCTCTAACTTCCAGTGGTAAATTTAGACCACATATACATGTAAATACAGGAACTTTACAATGTTCATTATTTTTAAACAAGGAGCCAGACACCAGGATGGTATTTTCAGCAGTTTACCAAGGAGTGCCACAACTCAGGCATCTAATTCCAAGTTTTGGCATTTAACTGGGCATTTAACTGCACTCATCTGAAGTTGCTGTATAATTTGTGTATAACTAACTGTGAGCACTGACAGCCTTACAGTAAATTCTAGCCCATTGTGTTTCAGTCTAAGTGGTAGCAACATGAAGAATGGTTTAAATGCAGCAAATTGGTGACCTCACTTGACTTTAATTGGAGTGAAGTTATGTTAATGACCTCCTACCTGTTTCTGGTGAGGGATAACGAGAGCAGTGCAAGAACCCCAGGAAATTATGGCATGATGTAAGTAATGGCATAAGTCACTGACTCCATAATTTCCTGGAACCTCTGCATTAAAATAATAGCATAAACCATAAATGTGCCATTACTATGATGCTCGTTTCAGCTAATTTTGGGCCATAATAGAGACTCCCTAAACAGATGTCAGCAAGAACCAGAGTCAATGAAAAGGGAAGTAATTTTTGGAAAAAAATAAGTCACAGGTGTTTTGAAGCAATATTTTTGTTTGAAAAAATTAAGCTAGAAGTCACTTTCTTTAGAATTTGTAATTATTAATAAACCACATTTAAGACCCGTTAGAATTTTAGCCACGTAAAATACACATTTTATAGTACTGGCAGCTGGAAATTAACACGTTCTGTGAGTTAAACAGAAGGGACCACATAGTAGATACTTAAGGACCTTATACATCTGGATTAGTTTACAGTCCTGTAGGTAAACATTAGGAAAAGGAAATCTATAAATCTGCTAATCATTTTTTAATAGCTAGTGAACTGCTGGGCTCAAAAATACACACCATTACATAAACACAACAAACAGAGGATAATGCACGGGAAGTTTTTAATGCTTTAATTTACTGAAATGTTTGTCCCATTAGGGGAAGACAACACACTACTTACAGGTAGTGAGAATGTAAGTGGGTTGTGCAGGCCTCCTTGACAAGTAAACTTTGTGGAATGCGCTTTATATGTTACACATATTGATGAGTTTTTTTATTATTTTATAAATTATTTGATATAGAAACATAGAATCGTAGAATTATTACATCACAGAAGGAGGCCATTTGGCCCAATGTGTCCGTGCCAGCTCTCTGCAAGAGCAACTCTGCTAGTTCCACTCTCCCACCCTTTCCCTGTAGTCCAGCAAATATTTTGTCTTCAGGTGCTTATGCAATTCCCATTTGAAAGCCATGATTGAATCGCCTCCACTACACTCTCAGACAGTCCATTCCAGATCCCGACCACTCACTGCATAAAAAGTTCTTCACCTCACTGTTGCTTCTTTTGCCAATCGTCTTAAATTGATGTCCTCTGGTTCTTGACTTTTCTGCCAATGGGAACAGTTTCTATCTACTATGTCCAGCCCCATCATAATTTTACACACCTCAATCAAACCTCCTCCCAACTTTCCCTAAAGAAAACATCCCCAGTTTCTCTAATGTATCCATGCAATACTGTAGTCCTTCATTCCCAAAATCATTCTCATAAAACATTTCTGCACCCTCTCAAAAGCCTTCACATCTTTCCTAAAGTGTGGTGCCCAGGATTGGACACAATACTCCAATTGAGGTTCTTATATAAGCATTCATAATGAGGCCAACTGTGAACTGTATCAACAGAAACAGACATCTGTTCTCCAGGTAACCTTTGTTAATGAGCTCCAAGCTCATTAATGGATTAGCTCAGCGGGGAGTCTGTTTTCACAGGCGGAAGTGAAGTTTTTGCTTTGATTAATTGGCATCTTTATGAAGTTATAATAAGTTATGTTTTCTGAACATTTTCTTGCAATGTCTGAATATTTATTTGGACAAGATTTAAGAGGTGTGAAGTATTTGAAGCCTCTGTTATTGATACTTTAATGGTCTGTCTGATTGATACTTTTATAGGGTTGTAAGAACAGCAGTTTTTTCAATGTGGATTTTTGAATGGGCGTTTTTCAGTGCATTTGAAGACATACATTGTTATTATATGGCTCACTAGTTCTATAGTGCATACTGGGTTAGTGGGCATGGTACATCCAGGAGGGCCATGAAATGAGCATGTAGGGAATGGAAGTGGCATGGTGGTGAGGGCTAGAGGACATAACAGCCTTTAATACATTTGGGACAAAGTCCCGGAAAACTGAGGTAGGCCTTCAAACCAGCCCACTTTGGAATTCACCCAACTCAGTGGCCACATCAGATCTGTTTTCAGGGTCGGTGAGCCTGACATGATCCATTGGAAGCATTGGAGGAAGGTGGTGCATGTGTTTCATGGCTCACAAAATGTTATCAATTTAAATTTACATTAAAATTTAATAACAATGAATGGTGTATTTAAGGTTGCTCACAATGCTTCACACCAGTGGTCCTGCCTTAACTACTTGATATCTAATGTAATTCATACTGTAGACCTTAATAGACACAATTCTGATGGCAGTCCAGATCCAATCCACTTTTAGTACAGAACATCACCAGGTAGAATTTCAGGAAATTGTCCCTACAATGCATTTGACTTTACATTGGTTGGGTTAGGCTTCAAGTTTCCATTAAAATTTATTTGCATAATCACAAATGTAAATCTTTGCTGAACCAGTGCAATTGGGCAATGTAATAAAACATAATTATTTCTTTTTGGCCCATTAACCAGTATTCTTTGGCTGGGATTTTCCACTCTCATTTGCGGTGGGCACAAGTCAGGAGTGTAATAGAATACTCCCCACTTGCCTGGATGAGTGCAGCTCCCGCAACACTCAAGAAACTTGACACTGTCCAGAACAAAGCAGCCCGTTTGATTGGCACCACATCCATAAACATTCACTCCCTCCACCACTGACGCACAGCAGCAGCAGTGAGCACCACCTACAAGATACACCGCAGGAAGTCACCAAGGCTCCTTCGGCAACACCTTCCAAACCCACGACCACTACTATCTAGACAAGGGCAGCACCACCACCCAGAAGTTCCCCTCCAAGTCACTCACCAACCTGACTTGGAAATATATCGCTGTTCCTTCAATGTCGCTGGGTCAAAATCCTGGAACTTCCTTCCTAACAGCACTGTGGGTGTACCTACACCACATGGACTGCAGCGGTTCAAGAAGGCAGCTCACCACCACCTTCTCAAGGGCAACTAGAGATGGGCAATAAATGCTGGCCCAGCCAGCAAAGCCCACATCCTGTGAATGAATAAAAAAAATCATAGCGGGCAGGACTGGAAAATATCGAGCGATCGCAAGAATTGGTTTCATGTCATTGTAAAACCAGTTTGCGATTGCCCGCTCCGCCTCCACTCTATCAATGGCAGGCTGCGTTTCCCACCGCTGCACTTCAGGTACCAGATTTCAATACTTTAGCATCTCATTATAAGCCCTGCTCGCCAGAATCACCCCCCCACGCTGGATTATGAACTCACATTGGTGTAGTTGCACGCTGACGTGTTTCACAACTGTACACAAGTGACGTGCACCTGGTGAGCTGCACTTCACTGAGCACTTTGCGGGTCATTTGCCTACCTTGCTTTGGGCAGCACTCATGGTCAGCGCCAGGCTTAGCATGCGGCACCACATCACTTTTACGGGGGCTCACGGGCAGTCTCTACCTACCAGACCAACCGTAAGGCAGGGGTGGCTTTTGAATGGCTGCAGGACTAGGGCTTGCTTAGGGAAGTGGGGTATCCCAGGGTGTGTGAGGGGGCACATGTTGATCTGTGCAAGTGGCCTCAAGATGGTGAGGGCTAAGGAGGCAGTCTCCAGGGGAGATGAGGCCAGATGGAGATGTGAGGGTGTGTGTGAGAATGGGTGGTGATGTCCTTTGAGCTGGCAGTGAGTGAAATGCCAATGAATAGGCAGAATTTTCTGCCTGTTGGGCGGGCAGAGCTGGAACGGACGCGGGCAGGCGCGGACCCAATCGGCGCCTGCGATTGGGTCTGCACCGTCATTTTACATGGGTGGGCCAATGAAGGCCCACCCAGCGTATTTGCCGACTCCCGTGGATAGCGGGAGTGTGCAGGCAGCGGCGGGCGTGCACAGACCGCCAGGTCCAATGGCGACCCGGCAGTCTGTTTAAAGGAAGGCCTGGCAGCCTCCTGTAGGCTGGTGACAATGGCCACTTGCACATTACGCTGCAGGGGGTCAGCTGAGCAGGGCACGCTGGAGGGAAGGGCAGAGGAGCAGGCCAGGCTGCAGGGTCTGCCACAAGAGCAGGGCAGGCTGCAGGGTAGGCCAGTGGGGTGACCAATGTGCCCCTCGCTTTTCTGATGACTGCCTTGCTGCCCTCCTCAAGGAGGTAGCAGCACAGCGGGAGATGTTGGTCCCCCAGGATGGGAGGAGGAGGCCCTCCCACATCACCAAATGTACCCGGGAGGAGTTGGCAGAGGTGGTGAGCTCCCGGGACGTGGTGCGGCACACCTGGATCCAGTGCCGTAAGCACTTCAACGATTTGTTGCGCCCTGGCAGGGTGAGTACCATGTTGGCATTGGGCATTTAACCCAGCAGGTAGCCTTAGCCTTTGAGAGCCCCTCCCCACCACAAGTCTTACTGTCGTGACTGTATTGAATCATGTTGGGCATTTTTCCTCCGCTGGGTGGGCAAGCAGATGGTTCATGAGGAGATGAGCTCTCCCCCGCACCATGTGTTGGTCTTAGTCACACATGACTAGCCTAGGGGCAACCTGCAGGAGATGCAGCTAGGCGCATACTCAGAACTCCAACATATGTCCGATTCAGGGTGATGAGATGGTGGAAGGGGAGCCTCAAGGTGTCGTGGCCAAGAACCATCTGCTGCCCTCGGCGCTGCATGTAGTTGCGCCTCCTTGCTGTGGGAGCAAAGACCGTGTGTTTCCTAAAGTGATGTACGCAGCATGTGTCCAAGGTGGCCATTGGGGGGGGTTGGGAGCAGGCGCACTATCTTTGTGTGACTGATCAGCAGTAGCAGGGAGAGGAGGCATTGGAGGCCTGATATGGCCCACTGTGGTTGGGGTGTGGTGTGCACATGCAGAGCCCACGTGCAACTAGCTGCAATGAATGGTGTTCTCTCTTTCTCAGGAGAAGAAAGCTCATAATGCCTCGGAGCGTTCGAGGACTGGAGGCGGCCAGGCTCATCACCTGATGTTAAGCCACTTTGAGCAGGAGGCCCTTGAGCTGGAGAGGCGGCATGCGCCCAGGTCAACTGGTGTCGGTGATGCTGGAGTGGAACGGCCAGGTATTTGAGGCCAACAATGAGATCCGCAATGTCCTCCCAACATCCATAGCACTGATGATTGTTTAATTTGTTATTGTTGCAATATTGCTTGGTCTCAGAGTGATAGAATCAGAGGTGTGGATCATAGAGAAAGGTCCCTCGGCCCTTCAAGGATGCGTGGGTCAAACACGTTCCTAAGTCTACTAATCCCATTTCCCAGCACTAGGCCCATAGCCTTGTATGCCATGACATTGCAAGTGCACATCCAAATACTTATTTACATGTTAGGCGGGTTTCTGCATCTACCACCCTTTCAGGCAGTGCCTTCCAGATTCCCAACACCCTCTGGGCAGAATTTTATGGCCCCATTTCGGTGGGGATGGGGCCGTAAAATGCGGCGGGCCATTATAAATCCCATTGACGACAGCGGGATTGTAAAATCCCGCTATCATAAAATTCTGCTATCTGTGTGCAAAAGTTGCTCATCACATCCCCTGTCAACCTTCTGCCCCTTACCTTAAATCCCTGCCCTCTGGTTACTGATCCTTTCGCCAAGGGGAAAAGCTCCTCTCTGTCAACCCTATCTATGCCCCTCATAAGTTTATCCACCTCAATCATGTCCCCACTCAATCTCCTCTGCTCCAGGGGAAATAACTCCAGTCTATGCTATGTCTCCTCATAAGTCAAACTCTCCAGCCCATCAGCATCCTGGTCAACGACCTCCGCACTCTCTCCATTCCAATCACATCCCTCCCATAAAGCGCATATCACAATTGCACACAGAACTATAGCTGTGGCCTAGGCAACGTTTTCTGCACTTGCCACATGACCTCCCATATTCTATGCCTCAGCTAATAAAGGCAAGTATGGCATTTACCTTCTTAAACACCTTATGTACCTGTCCCGCTACCTGTCGACATGCCCAGCAAGGTCCCTCTGATCCTCTTTACTTTCCACGGTCCTACCATTTATCGTGTATTCCCGTGTCTTGTTTGTGCTGCCCAAGTGCATCACCTCACACTTATCCACATTACATTCCATTTGGCATTCATCAGCCCATCTGACCAGCCCGTCTATATCCTCCTGTAATATAAGGCTATCCTCCTCACTATTTGCCACCCAACCAATGCTCGTGCCCATTGGTTCTGGAAGGTTGAGCACATAATGAGCCAGGGGGAAAGGGATGAAGTTTGTCACTGTGTGTACGCTAACTGATCCACTGTCCTTGTTGTTCATTTCAGCATCATCAGAGCATGGTCGGCAGGAGGAGCTGCAGATGCCCCTCTCACATCTGAGGGCCCTCAAGTCTCATCTGCGTCACACCATTTCTGCGAGGCAGGCACCAGCGCAGATACTAGCACATCGGTGGGCATTGCAACATCGGCTAGTGTCCCGGGGCACAGTGGAAAGGGCACTTCACATTCACTGGAGGAGCTGGGATAGACAGAGAGTGCCGATGGCGCCAGCAGCCGGAAGACTGCAGGGGACCAGGTACATGCTCAGTCGGTGCCTGATGATGTGCCTCTGGAGTCGTCCTCAATGCACCAGCTGCAGGAAAAGGGGCCAGGTGTACGGGAACATCTGGGAGTGATACATGAGGCTGTGCTTTGCTTGGTGTCCGTGGTGGAGGAGTCCACGTGGATCATCACCGATGCAATGAGCCTCATGGCTGAGCATCATGATTCCTCCATGGAGAGAGTGGCGACTCTCGTGGAGAGGGGCCTCCAGGAAAACAATCAGGTCCTCCTGGGGTTACACTAGGACCTGCAAGCCCTCAGCGCCAGTGGCCACAGCTGGTCAGTGCCAATGTGGGAGAGGGTGTGGGCTTCAAGCTTCCCAGCTCGTTGCCCATCCATCCACAGTGAGCAGGGAGGTCCGAAGCGACCTCACATTGGCGCAGCAGCTACCTGTCGTATCTGCGGACTCCCCTCATGGCGCTCCGGATGAGGGCACCAGCTGCTTTGCCCCTCTCCCAATGACCGCTTCATCGGGTGAGGCTGCAACGACTGGGGAGATGCCAGCTGTGGAACTGGCAGCTCCCTCCCAGGCGGGACCAGCAGAGGCTCCACAGGCCAGAGGACGACCAGCAAGGTCATCGAAGCCAACAGGACGGCAGAGTCAGCAGGCTGTCTTAGATGCCGCTGCGAACGATGGGGCAGCACCAAGACGTAGCACCCGCAAAAGTAAACGTAAGGCACATTAGGCAAATTTGTGAGAACATCTGATGTTTAAAATAAAAATCAGATGTGTGACCATGGCTGAGGGCGGCTCCTTTGTTCTGCATGTGTATGTTTCAGATAAATGTCATGAGTGTTTGTTTGGACATTCAAGTTCATGTCCAAAGCCCTTAGTTCCTGCTGATGACCTGGCAGATTTAGCACTTAGGTGCCAAGTATGGATGCGCCAGGCAAGGCTGATCCTGCAGATCCATTTGTGTTGTGCTAGCTGAAGGTTCATTGGATTAAAGTCTCCCGGGTGTCCCTACCTCCTTGGTGTAGGCCTGGGTCAGCGCCTACCCCCTCAGCATTCCCCTGTGCTTCCTCATCCTCAGAATTAGTGCTGGACTCATCGTGTGCAGCCACAGACACTGCGTCGATGTCTTCATCGTCCACAGCGTCCCCCCTTTCCAGCGCAAGATTGTGGAGAGCGCAGCATGCTACCACTATCAGCGACACACGATCTGGGGGGTACTGGAGTGCACCCCCGAACGGTCAAGGCATCAGAAGCGCATCTTGAGAAGACCGATGGCTCTCTCCACCACAGCCCTTGTGGAGGCGTGGCTCCTATTGTACCACTGCTCAACTTCTGATATTGGATGACAGGCAGGCGTCATGAGCCACCTTCTGAGGGGATAGCCCTTGTCACCCAGCAGCCATCCATCCAGCCAGGCTGGAGCACTGAAGAGCCCCGGCACCTGGGAGTGTCTGAGGATGTAGGCGTCGTGGGAGCTGCCTGGGTACCTTGCACAGACTTGTAGAATCTGCATCCTGTGATCACACACTATCTGCACGTTCATGGAGTGGAAGCCCTTCCTGTTGATGAAGGCACCGGGCTCACCTGCTGGCGTCTTGATGGCCACACGTGTGCAGTCGATTGCACCCTGGACGCGGGGGAAGCCAGCAATGGCCGTGAAGCCTCTGGCTCGCTGTGCCTGGCAGCTTGGTCCCAGCAGAGTTGGATGAAGGTCAATACCCGTCTGAACAGAGCATCTGTAACCTGCTTGACAGAAGTGTGGACAGCTGATTGGGAGATACTGCAAAGATCACCCACCAAGCCCTGGAAGGAGCCAGAGGCATAGAAGTTGAGGGCGACTGTGACCTTCAGAGCCGTTGGCATGGGGTGTCCACCCACACAGTTAGGGGAGATCTCAGGGCCAATCATCTAACAGATGTAGTTGACTGTCCCCCTTGAGAGTCGGAGCCTCCTTCAGCACTGCACCTCAGTCATATTGAGGTTGCTGCTTCTCCACCTGTATACCCTGGCAGCAGGATAATGGCGACATCTGAGGCCTATTCCACCTCGGACAACCTCTTGGCCCTGCGCCCCTTGTGCCTGCGCCTGTCCTCCCAAAGGTGGCTCCCCTGGAGGCTGAATGTGCACCCCTGGCCTCCTCCTCATTCTAGCCCTCCCTTCCTCCTCAGAGGAGCTGCCTCCAGTGGACGTGTCAGATCCTATACCCAGGCTAAGGGGAGGTCTCCGGAAAGCTGCAGGCCCAATAAAGATTCCTGCCTGCAGAGTGCTGAGCTGAAGGTTCAAAATACACAGAAAGCTGCTGGAATTCATTCTGAACTATTGCAGATCACACCGGCAAGTTTAAAATACTTTCTCCAATAAATACTCCACAAAGCAGATTGACGACCCCACTGAGCCCTCTGATCCCGCCCGTGGATGGGGTTCATAAAAAAGTCTTATACCTGCCTGCCCGTTGTGCCCGTGCGCCGACCTGAAGATCACACGGGGGGCTGAAAATTGGTGTTGATTGATGAATTAAGGGCTTTAACCAGCCCATTAATTAATGGCGGGCGCGCGTCGAACTTCATCGTGCGCCCGCCCAGTGAAATATCGCGATGGCGCGTGGTGATGTCAGGACGCTCGCCCGAGATCATCACCGCGCATCATTTTACATGTGGGGCCCATCCCCACCCACCCTGCACATCAAACTGAAAATTCTGCCCAGTCTGAATAATATCCACTTTTCATGCTGTGATGCTAGTAACTAGTAGCTGAAAGACAAACTGTTACACTATAGTCTCGCAATATTGGTACTTAAATCAAGAAGTAAGCAGTTTGAAATGGAACATTGAAAAACAAAAGAACAATTCACAACCATTATATTTCATTTTAAGTTGTGATGCACTGCACCTTGTGGCAACGTAAAAACAAAACTAATCATTTTAATATTGCTCCCAATTCATTGATTTATGCAATTTCTATGTAACAAGGCAAAACACCAGACTAAGGGAAAAAAGCAGTGCTAACATAAACTTTTCTATTTTCCTTAAAAGCTAGAAAAATCTGTTTCCTTTATTTACAAAAGCGAGAGGGACGTTTGTTATTTAAATAGGAACAATTTATTAAAATAAATTATCTAAATTGGACTTGATTTACAAATGAAAGTTAGATTAATTAGAAAATCATCGTGTTATTTTCACTTCAAAATATGTGCTCTATCTTAATGAAACTTGGCAGCTATATCCATTATGCTAAAGAATATAAATTTAAGATGAGCTAATTAGATATAATGAGCAAATAATGAATAAATAAAGCGGAATAAAGACTGTCCTTAAAATTCAAAGACACAGGGCTCAATTTTCGAGAATGGGCCGCGCCGCCATTTTGCGTGTTTCCATGTACCGCGGGAAAATTAAATATGCGGCGGGCGTGTTCAGACCGGCGGTTCCAATGGGGAACCGGCAGTCTGTATAAAGAACAGCCAGGCAGCCTTCTTTAGGCTGTTGACCATGGCCCATGACCGGGCACCACAAGAGGTGAGGGAAGAGGAGGAGGAGGGGAACAGGCTGCAGGGCAGGCCAGCGGGGGGCCACTGTGCCCCTCGGTTCTCCGTTGCCTGCCTTGCTGCCCTCCTGAAAGAGGTGTCCAACCATCGGGATGTCTTGTTTCCCGAGGATGGGAGGAGGAGGGCCCCCCAAGTCACCAGGCAGGCATGGCAGGAGGTGGCGGAGGCTGTTAGCTCTCAAGATGCCGTGCGGCGCACCGAAACCCAGTGCCGCAAGCACTTCAATGATTTGTTGCACTCTGGAAGGGTGAGTACCATGTCAACCTTGGCCATTTGGCCCAGCAGATAGCCTTAGCCTTTGAGGCCACCCCACCCCCCACCACCCCTCCCCCCTCCCCCCCGTCTTATTGTCGTTACTGCATTGGGCATTTGGTGCATGCTGGGTGGACTAACAGATAGTGACCATGCTTACATCAGCCTTAGTGGTTGAGGAGAAGATGGGTTCTCCCCGCAGCATATGTTGGTGTTTGTTGCATTTGAGTAGTCTGGGGGCAACCTACAGGGGAGGCCGCTGGACACATACTCAGAACTCCAACACATGTCTTATTGATGGTGATGAGATGGTGGAAGGGAAGCCTCAAGGTGTTATGGCTAAGAGCCATCTGCTGGCCTCGGCGCTGCACCTAGTTGCGCCTCCTTGCCATGGGCGCTAAGACCCGTGTGTTATTCAAAGTGGTGGATGCCGAATGTGTCCAAGGTGGCTGTTAGGGGAGGGGGTTGGGACCAGCCGTACTATCTTATGGGGACTGATCACCAGTAGTGTGGACAGGAACCGCTGGAGGCCTCAGATGGGCGACTGTGGTTGGGGTGCGGCGTGCGCGTGCAGAGTACATGAGCGATCAGCCCCAATAAATGCTCTTCTCTGTTCTGCAGGCAAAAACAGAGCACAATAGCCAGGAGCGTCAGTGGACGGGTGGTGGCCAGGCCATGCTGCAGCACCTAAACACATATGAGGAGCAGGCCATGGAGCTGGGGAGGAGGCAGGCGGCCAGGGCGGCCAAGCTGGGGTGCAGCGGCCAGGTATTTGAGGGCCACAGTCTCATCCACTCTGTCTCCCCACCATCCAAACCACTGATGATTGCGGCAATCGGTAATGCAGCAACACTGCTCATTCACAGACTGATACAGTCAGATGTGTGGGTCATACACAAAGATCCCTCGGCCCCTTGAGGATGCGCGTCTCTAGCACCTTCCAAAGTCGCCTTATCCCATTTGTGACCACTATCCCCATGGCCTAACATGCCATGGCATAGCTGCTGCACATCCAAATACTTATTGCATCTTAGGAGGGTTTGTACCTCCACCACCTTTTCAGCCAGTGCGTCCCACATTACTCTGTCCAAAAGGTCCTCACCTGTCAACCTCATGGCACTCAACTTAAATAAATGCCACCACATTAGTCATCCCTGCACCAAGGGGAAATGTTGCCTTCTGTCCACCCGGTCTATGCCCCTCATAACGGTATGAAGGTCAATAATGTGACCTGTCAATCTCCTGTGCTCCACGGCAAATGTCGCAACTATATGCAATGTTTCCTCATAACTCCAACCCTCCAGGCCAGCATGCATCCAGGTCAGGAACCTCTCCCCACTCCAATGCCATCCCTCCAATGAAGCGCAGGTCACAAGTGAATGCAGAAGTGTAGATGTGGCCTCGACAGCGTTTTCTGCACTTGCAACATGACCTCCCTTTTCCTACATTCTATTCCTCGGCTAATAAAGGCAAGTCTGGCTTCGACCTTGTTAAACGCCTTATGTTCCTGTTCTGCTACCTTAACGGGTCTGCCCAGCAAGGTCCCTGTAACCGTCGTGACTTCCCACGGTCCTACCATTTCTCCTATATTCCCATACCTTGCTTGTCTTGCCCAAGTGCTTAACCGAACACTTATCCACATAACATTCCATGTGGCATTCCTTAGGCCGTCTGACCACCCTGTCTGTATGCGCGTCTAATGTTTAGGCCTCATCATGACTATTTACCACCCCACCAATGTTCGTCTCCTTAGGTTCTTGAAGGTTGAGCGCGTTATGAGCCCGGGGGGGGAAGGGATGAAAGGTGTTACTGACTGAACGCTAACTGATGCACTGTCCTTGTTGTTAATTTCAGCATCACCACTGCATGGCCACCAGGAACAAGTCCAGAGCGTCCCCTCCACACCTGAGGGCCAACACTTGCAGCTTGTGTCACATCCTTTCAGCCAGCCAGGCACCAGCGCGGACACAAACACTTCGGTGGGGATTATGACATCGGCTAGTGTCCCGGGGCACTGTGGAGAGGGCACTTTACAATCGCTGGAGGAGATGGCACGGACAGAGAATGCCGATGGCGCCAGCAGCCGGAGGACTGCAGGGGACCAGGCACATGCTGAGTCTGGCAGTGATGATGGGCCTCTGGAGATGTCAGCAATGCAGCAGCTGCAGGACAAGCGGCCAGGTGTGCGGGAGCATCTGGCAGGGTTGCATGAGAGTTTGCTTCACTTGGTATCTGTGGTGGAGGAATCCAGGCAGAGTGTCAATGATGGCATGAACCTCAGGGCAGAGCTTCAGGCTTCCTCCATTGAGAGATTGGTGACTCTCATGGAGAGGGGCTTCCAGCGGATTGATAATCTCCTGATTGGATTATGCTCTGACCTGCAAGCCCTCACAGTGCTAATGGGCACAGCTGGTCATTCGCAATGTGGGAGATGTCCTGGGCACCAAGTGTCCCAGCTCGGAGCCCATCCGTCTTCAGTGAGCAGGGAGGTCCAATGTGACCTCACGTCGGCGCAGCAGCTGCCTGTCGTCTCTCCGGGCTCCTTTCAGGGCGCTCTGGATGAGGGCAGCAGCTCCTCCACCCCTCTGCCAGTGACTGTTGCATCCGTTGAGGCTGCGACAACTGGGGAGGTGCCAGTTCTGGGCCAGTACAGGCTCCATGGGCCAGAGGATGGCCGCCAAGGTCATCGAGGCCAACAGGACAGCAGAGTCAGCAGGCTATCTCACAAGCCACTCCGACCGATGGGGCGGCACCTAGACGTAGCACCCGCAAACGTAAACATAAGGCATGTTAGGCACTCCACGGGTTTGTCACTGGTGTTTTATGTTGGCCCTAGATTAGGGAATATATCATTATGTCCGTCAGAGCAACATTTGTGCTTTATTTTGGTGGGAATAAAGTCCACATTTCTGACCATGGCTGAGGGTGTTTCCTTTGTGCTGCATTTGTATGTTTCACAGCATCTCTTGAGTGTTTGACTGGACATTGATGTTTCTGTACTAAGCCCTTAGTTGCAGCTGATGAGGTGGAAGATGTAGCTCCTAAGTGCCACGTGTGGAAGTGCCAGGCAATGCTGGTCCTGCTGATCCATGTATGTGGAGCTAGCTGAAGGTACATTGGATTAAAGTGTCCCAGATGTCCCTGCCTCCCTGGTGTAGTAGCGGGTCGGCGTGCTGCCCCTCATCATCGCCCTGTGCTTCCTCATCCTCTGAGCCACTGCTGGATTCACCATGTGCAGCCTCATCCACTGCATCAAGGTCTTCATCGTCAACTGCATCCCCCTTTCCAGTGCAAGGTTATGCAGAGCGCAGCACACAACCACTTTCACAGAGACACAATCTGGTGGGTACTGGAGTGCGCCCCCTGAGCAGTCCAGGCAACGGAAGCACATCTTGAGAAGGCCGATGGCCCTTGTGGAGGCATGGCTCCTATTGTACCGCTGCTCAGCTTCTGTTCTTGGATGGCGGAGTGGCATCATGAGCACTGAAGAGCCCTGGTACCTGGGAGTGTCTGAGGATGTAGGTGTCGTGGGAGCTGCCTGGGTACCTTGCACAAACTTGTAGAATCAGCATCCTGTGATCACACACTATATGCACGTTCATGGAGTTGAAGCCCTTCCTGTTGACGAAGGCACCGGGCTCACCTGCTGGTGCCTTGATGGCCACATGTGTACAGTCTATAGCACCCTGGACACGGGGGAAGCCAGCAATGGCCGCAAAGCCTCTGGCTCGCTGTGTCTGGCTGGCCTCGTCCCAGCGGTAGTGGATGAAGGTCAATGCCTATCTGAACAGAGCGTCTGTAACCTGCTTGACACAAGTGTGGACAGCTGATTGGGAGACACCACAAACATCACCCACCGAGCCCTGGAAGGAGCCAGATGCATAGAAGTGGAGGGCAACTGTGACCTTCAAAGCCGTTGGCATGGGGTGTCCACCCACACAGTTAGGGGAGATCTCAGGGCCAATCATCTGACAGATATAGTTGACTGTCCCCTTGACAGTCGGAGCCTCCTTCGGCACTGCACCTCAGACATATTGAGGTAGCTGCTTCGCCACCTGTATACCCTGGCAACAGGATAGTGGCGTCTTCTGTGGCCCCTTCCACCTTGGACAACCTCTTGGCTCTGTGCCCCTTGTGCCTGTGCCTGGCCTTCCAAAGGTGGCTCCCCTGGAGGCTGATTGTCCAGTCCTGGCCTCCTCCTTATTCTTTCCCTCCCTTCCTCCTCAGAGGAGCTGCCTCCAGTGGAGATGTCAGAACCCATAGTCCCAGGCTAAATGGAGGCCTCCGGAAAGCTGCAGGCCCGATAAAGATTACTGTCTGCAGACTGCTGAACTGAAGCTTCAAAGTACAGAGAAAGCTATTGGAAATCGATCTGAACTGCTAACAATCACACAGGCAAGTTTAAAACACATTCTGCATTAAATACTTCAGAAAAAACATTAACAACCCCTCTGAGCCCACATATCCCGCCTGTGGATGAGGTTTGTTAAAAAATCAGTTACCCGCCTGCACGTTGGGCCCGTGCGCCGAGCCGAAGATCACACAGGCTCCTCAAAATCAGCTTCAATTGCCGAGTTAAGGGCCTTAACAAAGCCTTTAATTAATGGCGGGCGCGTGTTGCGCTTCATAGCGTGCCCGCCCACCTAAATATCGCAATGCCGCGCGCTGACGTCGGGATGCTTGCGTGACATCAGCGCGCAACATTTTAAGCACTGACGTGCGGGTTCTGCCACCCGCTCGTCAGCCAGAAAATTCTGCCCATAGTAATCTGAGAGATCTTTGGTGACCACACATAAGAGCTGTTGTTGCCTGAAGGCATCATAGTCACTTTGATCATTAAATACAGAATGCAGAGTTACTCAGTGTGAGCTGATATACTATCCCCAAAAAGAGGAATGAGAGTGTAACACAGATTCTGAACACAGTTCTTAGCTCCGACATCCTGAGCAAAGATGGTAAGTGTGACCCAGGCTGAAACAAGAAACTTCGAAGCACATCATTTAACATCTACACTGATCGCTTCAATAAGCAAGTTTACTTCAAAATTGCAAACATCTTGTTGGTTCCTGCTTGATGCAATGAATGACAGGATAATTGGCAGTTTCCAACACAGCTAGTTGATTCAGGGCACCAACAGCTGCATTGTGGGAGTGACATAAAATATCATTGTTAGCATCCAAGTTTTACCAGGACCGGCCATGCGCCTGATGATGTTTCCAGCTTTGGGGATTTAATGACAACCTATCACCTAGAACTTACTGGCCACAGATATCTTCAGAAGGCAGCTGAAAAGGCCTAATTGCAAAAGGCGATGGAAAATGTGTGGGAAGCATGATTGGAGTGAGTTAAGGAACCATAATTCAAGTCAGGATGTAGCAACGTTGATGTCAGCTGAACTAACTAAAAAAGGTCAAGTTGGTGATGGACAGCTGACACTTCAGATTGAGCTTCAGCTTTGTGCTATGTGGAGAGCCTGTCCTGTCCTATGAGGAGAGGTAAAGGGATTATCATCAGCTGTGTTGCAAATGGTAAGAATGGGAAAAATGGGTAACACATGTGGAAGAAGTGATTAATATTGCATTGGTTGCAAAAGAGGAATTAAGTGTTAACTAGGAAAGAAGGAAAGAACATGCACTTATATAGTGTCTTATACATTCAGGATGTTCCAAAGCACTTTACAGCAAATGATTTACTTCTAAAGTGTAGTCACTGTTGTTAGACTGGGAACATGGCAGCCAATCTGTGCACAACACAGGTTCACAAACAGCAATGTGGTAAATGACCAGCTAATCTGATTTAGTAATAAATGTTGGCTCTTCTTTGAATAATGTCAGTAATATTTTTTACATTTACCTGAACGGACATGAACTCAGTTTAACCTCCCGCCTTAGATTCTATGGGTATGATTTTGCAGTAGACATAACAGTAAGGCTAACAGTTCATCAATATTTATGTGTAAATGACCACGTGTGCAGTTAAACATCAGAAATCAGGAAGCTGCTGTCCTCGATTCCTGGCTCCCCCAAAAGCTACGTGATACTGTTGTATGATATTCTATGTGCCTGCATACCATTGTAATGTAAAGGTGCTCGGCAGATCAAGGGTTAGTGTGGGACCTGGAGAATAGCGTTGCCCATAGTATGATGCAGAGAGTCACATGTTAATAGACTGAGAGAGCAGTCAAGAAAGAACACTCTGGAACCAGCCTGCATGGAGGTAACAGCCCCATGCATGACAACCTGGGATCTGTAAATAGTTAAAGGTTAACAGTAAAGGGCTCATGTTTAAATATACAAGTCTCAAGAACTCATTATTGAGACGTCTAAAGAACCCATATTACAACAATACTGATATTTTCCATCTGACTCACCATTCAAATACATTGAACAGCATGAAGTTGTTGTGCTATCCTGATATATAGGAACTAAACTAGCCAGAAAATGTTAGGACTTGCCCATTCCAGTGCGAGTATCCTGTTAATGGCATGGTAACTTTTTATTATTGCCAAACAACAACTTGAGCACTGAAAACTAGCTTTTACAAATGTGAAACCTCATTGTTCAGATTTTAACTTAATTATTTTTGAAGTTTTTTTTAAAAATCATTATTCTTTTAACCTTTTTTGTTTCTGTCTCTTTCTTAATCCAATCTTTCTTTCCCTTTATTTTGCCTTCAGGAGGTTAATTTGACATTGAATTAAATATTCTAAGTTGCACTTCCTGGTTCAGACAAGGTGCAGTTTATTAACAATTCTATAACCTGACTGGTTATGGAGATACACAATGGAATGCCCTTTTCACGCAGGTCTAAGATCCCCTGTACTGAAAATCCAGGTGGACAATGAGTACTGGGTTACACTCAACCCCTAACCAATTAACTTCTTCAAAAAATTCAACTGAGTTTGTAAGACACAGCCTTCTTTGCAAGAGCTCCTGTTGAGTTTCTCTGGTGATTTCTCTATTGAGCTGGTCATCCAGAGCATCGCCTATAATTCCTTTGAGCCAATCATACCAATTACTGAAGTCAAACTAAGAAGCCTACACTTCCCTGATTCTGCCCTGGCCATCTTTTTGGAGAAATTTCATGGGAATACCCTTAGGGCAAAATTTCCCGTGCCCACTGGTGTCAGGCTTGATTGGCGGCGTGAGCACGCAATTTGGCGAGAAGACCAAAAATCAGTTTCACGACATCGTGAAACCAAAAGACCATAAGACGTAGGAGCAGAAGTAGGCCATTCAGCCCATCGAGTCTTCTCCACCATTCAATGACATCATGGCTGATCTGATAATCCTCAAATCCACTTTCCTGCCTTTTCCCCATTACCCTTGATTCCTCATGATAAAAGCAAAAATCTGAAACCAAAACAAAAATTGCTGGAAAAACTCAGCAGGTCTGACAGCATCTGTGGACATTTCGAGTCCGTGTAAGCCTTGATTCCTTTACTGATTAAAAATCTGTCTATCTCAGCCATGAATATATTTAACGACCCAGCCTCTACAGCCCTCAGTGGTAAAGAATTCCACAGATTCACTACCCTCTAATAGAAGAAATTCCTCCTCATCTCTGTCTTAAATGGGCGACCCCACTTTGCAATCATCCGCTCTGTGCGTCAATGGTGGGCCGCATTCCCCCCGTTGGATGTCGGGATCCTCATTCCCGCCGGAATCATCGCTCCCACGCTGGATCATCCAAGCCCATCGGTGGGATTGCGCGCTGACGTGTTCCACAACAGCATATATAAGGCGTACACTTGCCGGGCTGCACTTTGAGGGGAACCTGGAGGTGAGTGCACAGTAAAGCTGTGCAGCGTTCACGAGGGACGTCTGTTGGACTTCACGGTTGAGGCAAGTTGGTAGGGGGCAAGGGTTGCCCTGCGGTTGAGGCGATTTGTGGGGGCGGTGGGTGGGGATACAAGGTCTGCACTGTGGTTGATGGTAGTAAACAAGCACATGTGGGGTAGGGGGAGGGAAGCAGCCACGCATTAGGGAAACTTATATAAAGTGACAATTCCTGCACAGCTGAGGCAGCTCAGACGCAGCCACATTAACGTGATTGGAGTTGGGCCTCTACCTTATCTGCACACTCAAGCAACACAGAGGCATGAAAGTGTCACAAATGCTCCAGAGCTTTTCACCCCTCGTGTGCAGACTGCAAACTAATGAGTGTTTTAGTGGACTGTAGAACAGTTGGACGGCTGCACACATTGTACAATCTCCTTGCTAAAGCTGGCCATGGAGCAGTCACTGGTGGAGATGCTCACAGCCCCTTGCAATGTCATCGTCCCGGTTTGGGCCAGCCTCCCCTTTGGTTCAAGCTAATGGTGCAGCCTTGCAGTGTGGGTTAGGAGAATGCCTGCGCCTGAGCTGAGAGCACAGCATGCAGTCCAATGGGCAAAGTTGCCACCAATCGGTCAGGTGGAGTGGGGTGGAGGTGGGTGGGGTTTTGGGAAGCCATGCAGTGCACTAAACTCTGGGCATCCAAGGGGTGGCCAGCACTCTCCAGGATGTGTTAAGGGGCCCTCGGACTTAACCAAGAGAGGTTCTTAGAACACCAAAGCTAACTCACATGTCTCTCTCTTTCATCCTGCAGGAGGAGTACATCAGGAGCATAGAACCTGGTGACCTAGCTGTATGCGTCGTGGCTTACAGAGAGCGGAGATGGCGGAGAAGAGAGTGACGGAGGCTCCTGGCTGTGCAGAGGGGGGAGCAGCATCCTCAGGAAGATGGGGGCTGCTGGGGCTCCCGCACCTGTCACTGAAGACCCACAGCGAGGCGTCGCTGGTCAGTGCCTAGCAACAGCCAGGGTCTATAGACACCACCTTTTGTTCCTGCAGATGATAGCCAGTGTCACCGAAGACTGCATATGACTTGGGAATGGGTCGGTCACATCTGCCCCCTGCTACAAGATTTGGCGTTACGGGGGCATGGAAGGCATCCACTGCCAGTGGCTGTGAAAGGGGCCGTAGTGCTCAATTTTTAAGCCAGTGGCTTTTTTCAGGACTCCACAGGTAGGGTATTGCAAGCCTCCACCCACAAATGTAGCCATGAGATCATGGATGCCATCTTCCAACACAACTTTGTGCATTTCGCCCGGGTCCAGGATGCAAGAACGATTGGACTTACGCAGGTCTAGGGATTCCCACGGGTGCAAGGTGTGATCGACTGCACTCATGTGGCGCTCAGATCTCCATCACAACACGCAGTCAACTACATCAACCACAAGGGCTTCCATTCGCTGTATGTGCAGCTGCTGTGCGACCACCACAAACGCATCCTGCAGGTATGCGCATGGTTTTCAGGGAGTGTCCACGACTCCTACATTCTCAGTCGGTCACAGATCTTTGACATCTTCCAGGGTCCACAGAAGATGCAGGGATGGCTCCTCGGGGACAAGGGATACCCACAGAGGACGTGGCTGATGACACCCGTGCGGTGGCCTCAGACTGCAGCAGAGAGAAGGTACAATGAGGCTCATGCTGCAACTCGCAACTTGGTGAAGCAAACCATCGGGATACTGAAAATGAGGCTCCGGTGCTTGGACCAGTCTGGTGGAGCCCTGCAATACAGTCCACAGAGGGTGTCACATACCATTGTTGTCTGCTGCACCCTTTAAAATCTAGCATTGCAACTGGGAGAGGAGCTGTCTGACGAGGAGCTGGAGGTGTTATCCAATGAGGAGGACATCGACGGGGGTGAGGGTGAGGAAACATAGAAAATAGGAGCAGGAGTAGGCCATTCGGCCCTTCGAGCCTGCTCCACCATTCATTATGATCATGGCTGCTCATCCAACTCAATAGCCTGCTCCCACGTTCTCCCCATATCCTTTGATCCCTTTCGCCCCAAGAACTATATCTAACTCCTTCCTGAAAACATACAATGTTTTGGCCTCAGCTACTTTCTGTGGTAGCGAATTCCACAGGCTCACCACTCTCTGGGTGAAGAAATTTTTCCTCATCTCAGTCCTAAATGGTCTACCCCGTATCCTCAGACTGTGACCCCTGGTTCTGGACTCCCCCACCATCGGGAACATCCTTCCTGCATCTACCCTGTCTAGTCCTGTTAGGATTTCATAGGTTTCTATGAGATCCCCCCCACATTCTTCTGAACTCCAGTGAATATAATCCTAACCGACTCAATCTCTCCTCATATGTCGGTCCCGCCATCCCAGGAATCAGTCTGGTTAACCTTCGCTGCACTCCCTCTTTAGCAAGAACATCCTTCCTCAGATAAGGAGACCAAAACTGCACACAATATTCCAGGTGTAGTCTCACCAAGGCACTGTATAATTGCAGCAAGACATCCCTGCTCCTGCACTCGAATCCTCTCGCTATGAAGGCCAACATACCATTTGCCTTCTTTACCACCTGCTGCACCTGCATGCTTACCTTCAGCGACTGGTGTACGAGGACACCCAGGTCACGTTGCACATTCTCCTCTCTCAACTTATAGCCATTCAGATAATAATCTGCCTTCCTGTTTTTGCTACCAAAGTGGATAACCTCACATTTATCCACATTATACTGCATCTGCCATGCATTTGCCCACTCACTCAGCTTGTCCAAATCACAATGAAGCATCTCTGCATCCCCCTCACAGCTCACCCTTCCCCCCCACCCAGCTTTGTGTCATCTGCAAATTTGGAGATATTACATTTAGTTCCCTCAACTAAATCATTTATATTGTGAATAGCTGGGGTCTCAGCACCGATCACTGCGGTACCCCACAAGTGACTGCCTGCCATTCAGAAAAAGACACGTTTATTCCTACTCTTTGTTTCTTGTCTGCCAACCAGTTTTCTATCCATCTCAATACACAACCCCCAATCCCATGCGCTTTAATTTTACACACTAATCTCTTATGTGGGACTTTTTTCGAAAGCCTTCTGAAAATCCAAATAAACCACATCCACTGGCTCAACTCTACTAGTTACATCCTCAAAAAATTCCAGTAGATTTGTCAAGCATGATTTCCCTTTCGTAAATCCATGCTGACTCTGTCCGATTCTGCCACTGTTTTCCAAGTGCTCAGCTGTTAAATCTTTTATAATGGGCTCTAGAATTTTCCCCACTACCAACGTCAGGCTGACTGGTCTATAATTCTCTGCTTTCTCTCAACCTCCTTTTTTAAATAACGGGGTTACATTAGCTACCCTCCAATCTGTTGGAACTGTTCCAGAGTTTATAGAATCTTGGAAGATGACCACTAATACATCCACTATTTCTAGGGCCACTTCTTTAAGTACTCCGGGACGTAGATTGTCAGGCCTTGGGGATTTATCGGACTTCAATCCAATCAATTTCCCCAACACCATTTCCCTACTAATACTGATTTCTTTCAGTTCCTCCTCTCACTAAACCCTGTGTTCCCCAACATTTCTGTTATGTTATTTGTGTCCTCCTTTGTGAAGACAGAACCAAAATATGTATTTAGTTGGTCAGCCATTTCTTTGTTTCCCATTATAAATTCCCTGTTTCAAACTGTAGGGGACCTACATTTGTCTTCACTAATCTTTCTCTCTTCACATACCTATTGAAACTTTTACACTCAGTTTTTATGTTCCCCACAAGCATACTCTCGTACTCTATTTTCCCCTTCTTAATCAATCCCTTGGTCCTCCTTTGCTGAATTCTAAACTGCTCCCAATCCTCAAGTCTGTTGTTTTTTCTGGCCAATTTGTATGCCTCTTCCTTGGAGGTCCTCGAAGGCGACGATGACGGGGATGAGGCCATCGCACTAGCTAGACGAGGCAGGAGTGCTCGGGAGGCCCTGTTAGCTGCTAGATTTGTGGAGGACGATGACGACATGCAGTGAGGGGACACCATGGTTTTTCACATTGCATCTATGAACATTTGACTCCAGTCTGGCTTATGACAGTGCACATACCCTCTGTGATAAGGTTCCTGTCATGGAGACGCAGGGGAGGCCTAATAGTTGCTCAATTCCAGGAGGATGATGACGACATGCAGCGAGGACAGTCCATAGATATTCACACAGCTTCTGTGAATGCCTGGCTGAGGGCAGCTCGCTTGCGCTCTGTGATCAGGGTCATGTCATGGAGATGCAGCCATGAAACTTTAAATGCACTTGATCCTTTGTCAGCCTTCAGCACCTGACGCCTTCAGGAGCACAGCGTCACTGGTCGCAGATGTTGGTGAGATGGAAGCCAACCCCACCCTAAAGGCGCTGAGAGCACACAGAGAGAATGACGGAACTCTGTGACGCCTGCCCACTACATTCTGGCAGCAATGACAAGCACCATCGAGGTGCAGACATCAGTAATGTTTCCAGTGAGTGTGAGGCCGGATCATCACTTTGGTCTGAAGGCTGCACAAAGCACAGGGAAGAGGCCCTGGACTGAGACACCCGCCTTTATCTTGAGCAGAAAGGTTTCACATCTGACACGAACACTGCTCATCAGAACAAAGAGCCATAGGCAGGGAGACGTTCTCGGGAGTTTAATGACAATAGTGAATATTATGTACAAGTGATTAACTCCCGTGCCCATGCTGTGCAATTACATCTTATTAACCTTCCTAACCCTGCCGCTACGTCTTGGTGCTCCCCGGACACCACAGCGGAGGTGGAGGCAGCCTGTTGACTGCTATACCCTGTCTGTAATGATCTTGACGGGTGACCTCTGTAGGGTCGAGACCTGGAGGTCCCGGCCTGCTTTCGGGGTCCTGCTGTGTGGCAATGACACCCTCCTTGGCCTGTGGAGCTGACGCTGCTGGGGTTACTGGAAGAAGGGATTCGGATGGGCGAGACACTCCTGGGTGGATGGCCCTCGGTTGTGCACCTGATGATCATCCTCCCTGTGGGTGCCTGAGGGCCTCTGGCTGACTCCTTGAGAAGGCAAAGCTGTTGTGAGATCGAGCTGCCCTGCACTCCTCTCGCATACACACTGTTGGAGGCTTACTATGGCATCAGTGATGGAGTTTAGCCCGCGGAGCAGTGCAGGAGCAATGTGCTAGACCAAGGTCTCTATGGCGGACACCATCCTACCAGTGTTGGCCTCAGTGCGTTGGATTGCCGGCGCTATCATGTCAGACTGAACATGGATGGACTCCTGCACTGTGCCTTGTAATCTGAGGAGTGCAGCGGACATCCCTTCCCGTTGTTCCCTAGCTTGCCTTTGCAGCTCCAGCAACTGTGACATGACTGAGTCCAGAGGCTCATCATCTGACTCAGACTCAGCAATTTCTGGCCTCCAGCAATCCTCCGAGTGCCGGGGACCTGGGAAATCCCTGCCACCACCTGCTGTGGATCAGAAAGTGCGATCTGCTCACCAGATTCTGATCCTGAGGCTGCTCTAAAGCTAGGTCCCACCAAGGTGTGTGTCTCTGTGTTGGTGGAGGGTGTGGGTGAGCACTGTGATGGGCCTTCAGTTAAGGTGCCTTCAGATTCCTCTTCGGGGGGTTTCTTTGGGACTTGATTGGAGGCCCTGGGTTGTGGACTCTGTCGGCTGTTTGGCAGATGTGCCTGTGAAAGCAAGGGGAGATAATTAGTGCATGACAGTGGCCTGTGAAACAGGACACATCACTCACAGCATGGTTGTCTGATGGATGTTGCATTGCTGGATCCTCACTTGGCAGAGCACCACCGACCTCACCGTCAATACAGGAATGGTCCAGATCCTCACCGGCCAGCTGAATGACTCTATTTCCAAAGTCTGTGAAGACCTTGATTTCAGGCATTCCTCCACCAGTCTGCAGCCTCTCCCTCTTGTTGTATGTCAGCTTGTCCTGCATGAATGGAGATGGAGAGAGTATAAACAGGACACCTGCCAGGCCAGATGATAAGTTTGTCTGGCACGTGTGGGTAGTGAGTGGTCCCATGGATGGGATGAGGACAATGAAAGCATGTGTGAGAGAGTGAATGGTGATGTCCCTTGAACTGGTAGTGAGTGAGATCCCTGTGGATGTGTGATGGGTTTGTGAGTGTGTTGAGTTGTGAGTGATGAGAAGAGTGACTTACCCTGGTGGAACGAAGGAGGTCATTCATCCTCTTGCGGCACTGGGTGACTGTCCTCTTCTGAAGGGTGTTGGCGCTGACCACCACTGCCACTGCCTCCCAAGCTATATTATTGAGGTTGCTGCCCATTCTCCGGCCAGAGCCAGGGTAGAGGGCATCACAGTGGACCTCCACAGCACCCAAAAGGCACTTGCCGGACACATCATTAAACCTTGGGACTGCAGTCTTCCTACCTTCCGGGGCCATGTCTTCTGTGCAGCAGTTGTGGGCTGGAAGCACTGAGAGGTGTGCGCATGGCTGCACTTTAAATATGGCGCCCGGCATGAGGAAGGGGTGAGGTGATGGCGTGGCGAGCAAATGGGAGCCCGCCTGCCATCAAAACGGCGTGTTTCCCAGGAATGCAGAAATAATGCGGCGGGATTGGGATGTTACGGCATGAGAAGCCACTATTGGGCGGCCAGTGGATAAAAAACGTCATTCCTCCCTCCAGCTACCGCACTTAGTGCAAATCTGGGACGATTCCACCCTTCAACTCTAGCAAGTCCAGAATGTGTTTTATATCAAAGTTTCATTTCTAAAAGTAACCTACCATCTCATGAGAATTTTCTGATCAATTCTCCTTGACAATGGAAGTGACATTCCTTAAATCCGTGCAGAATTGTTGCAGGGTAATGTTCCGCTTCTTGATCGGGATAACAAAGAATGGAATAGATGAAAGGGCAGCAGGCAGAATGACAAACACAGGGATTTCTGAACAAAGTAGAAAGTATTATTACAGGTGGATATTCAATAGCACGTATTTACAAAGGCTGCAATGCAGCAACACTCACCCAAACTCGGAAGCTCTTGGCTGACCTGAGATTGACCTCAAGGCCCCCATGCACATAAAGTGGGTTAGCTGTTGGAAACTGCAATGCATCCATAAGCACATCACCCTTTTGCAGGAATGAATCTCAGACCACTTACCTCCCATGTAACAGCCTCACTTAGATGTCTAGGGAGAGGAAAGGTGAGATTGTAGCCAGCATCAGCTCTTCAGAGTTTTAAAAAGTGTTTTTCGTTATTGGCTGCTGCTGAACACACTCTAATTTCTGTGAGGAGACCTGAAACAGGCATTCAACTCCTCGTTCCATATTTGAGAAATGTATTGCTTGTTTTAGGTAGAAATGCCTGAAAAATGTCCTGACCCAATATTGAGTCAGATGTTTTTCCGATGTCCTTGTAATGCAGGATGTTTGGCTCAGAAATTGGTCCTTAGTGTGTCTGTTTTATGTATGTAAAGTGGACACAAGATCTCATTTCAACCCTTTAGTGTCAGAATTCAGCTGACCCATCCAAACTCCCAGTTCTGTTCATTATGAATTTAAGGGAACAGTTGAACAGTTAAATTAGATAAAATGACAACTTAATAAATGAGCAGGGAGTAACACGCCAGATGTAAAGAAAATTTGACTTTATAATACTGAAATTCCCCATCCATCTTCAGTTTAAATGCCAGGTCCTTTGTATTGAAAATAAATGTGTTACAGGTAATTCTCGAGGCAAAAGAGTTACAACAGTAACTGAAACTTAGTGTAATAATAATATCCCAGATGACTTCCTGCATATTGAGTTGTAGCTTAGAAAAGTAGAAAAGAAGCTGAACACAACAACAACTTGTATTTATATAGTGCCTTTAATGGAATAAAACATGGCAAGGCACTTCACAGGAATATTGTAATGCAAAATTTGACACCGAGTCACATAAGGAGATATCGAGGCAGATGACCAAAGGCCTGTTTAGTGGTTAAAAGATTACTTAAGTTGGAAAATGATAGTAATGAAACTTTTGGTTAAGTCTTGCCTTTCATGTCTGAACAGTATCACTGTGATTTAATTCATGCTATCAATGCCACAAAATTCAGTTGCATAGCACCCGTACTTTGTGCCATGGGTACTGGTACAGTACTAAACTGACGCCTATACTGTACATGCAGTTCTGATGCAGGTTACACCAGATGCCATTTTGAGTCAGTCATTAAGAGGGGTGCTGGGAGGGTGTGTGAATATGCAGAGGAGGAAGATCATAACTGGGTCAGTGTCTAACTATGATTTGCTACCTTCTCAAGGGCAACTAGGGATGGGCAATAAATGCTGGCCCAGCCAGCGAAGCCCACATCCTGTGAATGAAGAGTAGTTAACTGTTAACTATCAAGCTTTTGTTTCAAACTTAAACCAGGCAGGTTGACTCTGATTGGTCAAGGCATTGCCATGGAGAATGAACCAGCGAATGGCTGTCCCCAAGCTTTTGTTTAGTTGGAAAAAGTGTAATGTGTGGACATGCTCCTTCTGTCTGCAAAGGACAAGGTCCTGCGTGTGAATATATGGGTCTTCTAGCATGTGTAAGTGGGCCACACTGCGAACCTGACTGATAATCTTAAATTGGTTTTCAGTGCAATTCTTAGCACAATCAAAATTGTTTAGCAAGTATTGTCCAATCACAGAATCACATCTAATGTTGGACACTATGTTTTGAGTTTTGCAAGCATGGGCTGGTTGGGCACGGTCAGTATTATGCCTGTTACGAGCAGCCAAAGGGACGATTGCTGATTTATTTCTACTGGTTGCTCTGAGTTAGTAGTTGTGCTTGTTGCACTGATATTTAAATTTGGTGATGTCCATAGGGAGTGGTGTTATAAGTGATAAAGGCCTTGATTCTGCCAAAGGTTCTGCTCAGGCCATTTCTCCCAGTCATGGGTGTTGTAATTTTTATTCTCCTTGACCTGGGAAAATAATCAGAGGGGTCACAGAGGATGACCAGCTGCTCAAAGGGGGAGGAGGGAGAGAAGGGCCCTCAATGGGAGGCCATATCTACCCAATGTCCAGGAAGCAATTCTCCCAGCTCAATCTCAGTGAGGAACAATGGCCGCGATTTTCCATTCCCGTCGCGAGCTGGTGAGGCGGCGCCCAGCCAGAAGTCCACTGACTTGCGGCAGGACCGGAAGATCGCGGCGGCGGACGGGTGTGGAAAATCCCGGCAAATGTGTATAATGTCTCCATTTCAATAAGGAGATGCTCACTGAAATGTACTAACTGCGGTAGGCAGAACTACAGCCTAAACAAGGCAAGGGTGGCATTGTCAATGGCTGTGAAGGTGACAATAGTCAGGAACTTTTCTTCGTCTGGATCCTTCCTGGCTGGAGCAGGTGATAGTTCCGACATCTCTGAGTTCACCATCCTCAGTTGTGTGAGAGAGATCACTGAGGCTTCATATACCAAGAGAGCTGAAGACATTTCATTCTCTCTCATGCCAGAGAGAGGTAGGCACAATGAGCACGTGGCTCTGTCAGGATAGCAGGTTTCTTTCTATTGCAGGATACCATTGACTACATGTGCGTACTGTATGTAAATTCAGAGATGTATCACAAATGAAGGTTTTCCACTGCTTCAAGTCCAGCTGGTGTGCGGTCACATTCAGGGCATCATGTAAGTCAATGTCCAGTGTCCTGGCAGCAATCTTGATGCCTTAGTTCTGCCACAGTCAAATGCACCATCTCTTTTAAGCTACCATGAGAAAGCAGAGGGCAGCTACTGGGTGAAGATGGTTATCTACTGAGCCATCTGGCTCATGATCCCAGTGCACAATCCCTTCATATACAGGCAGCATACATATAACAAGAGCCACATTTCCACACAAAATGTCATTGAGCAGACCATTGGTGTGTTTATGCAATGTTTCCACTGTCTGGACAACTGGAGGATCCCTGCAGTACTCAGCAAAGCATGTCATGGTGATCCATTGCATGCTCCACAATCTCACCATCTTGCCACTAGCTATAGAGCAAGCAGCTGAAGAAGAGGTAGAGGATGAGCAGCGTGAGGAAGCAACCAACCCGTCTCCTTTCATGCCGGGCAGTCCGTGATTATCTCATGACCCCAGTGCACAATCCTTGCGGAACCAGTCAACATGACCCCAATTCCTAATTCACCAGCAGTCCCAAACCTTGCTTGCCATCTGTATCTGCCATCACCATGTCCTCTTGGACACAATGCTGAGAGGAAAGACACCACAGACAGAAGTAAACTAATCACCTTTTTTGCATGGCCTAGTGTTCCTACTCAGTGCTATGCCAGCATAGCTGCAGCATAGCTGCTGAATTTCTTAGGGGTAGACCAAAGATGGCCTTGCAGAATTCGCTCAACCAGCTCTGGGCCTAAAATATCTGCTTTGGACTGCATGGGTGACAGCAGTCTGGGCTGGCGGGCTGACGGGTAACAACAGTGCCAGAGGCAGAGTGGTGGGAGGGCAGATGCTGCCATCCCGAAAGAGCAAGTTTGTGCTGCCATTTCCCTCAGCCTGTCCCTCAGCAATCCTAGCAGTGTGTTAGAGGAACAGTAGTATCTGTAGCCATGATGGCACCAAGCTAAACTTGCATGATTTCAGACTGAGCTTTCACTGCAATGTTCAGACATTGGGCAGCTTCTGTTTCTGCTGCAATGGAAGCTTAGACATCAGCCATAGATGTTGCATTAATGTTGGGTCCTCAAGTGTGGTAATGGAGTTGGCCACCACTTCCATGCTGGAACAGATGGATTCCTAACTCTGTTCAAAGCCCTATGTGAGGTTGGTGCTGGACTACCCCCATGTCCCTTGACAGTGATCACAAGCTTTCTGGCAGGCCTGTCAATGCATTAGGCATTTGTGTGTGCATACCCCTCTGCTTTTTTCTGTACACCAGCCCATCAAAGTCCACATTTGAGTCCTTTGCAACAAAGCTTGTGTGCAACCTTGCCCTCCAGGGAGCTAGCACCTATGCTGCCCTTTCCCATTGCCCTGCTGCAGGTAATTCTTGCCTGGTGACTCACCACATATGGTTCAGCTAGTGGTTCAGTTGTAAGGGTATGACATTTGGAGATGCATTCACTGACCTTCATTGATCACGCGAGTGAGGTCATTGAACTTCCTCCTACACTGGGGCTACAAATGTTGGCATTGACCACACCAGCTATCTGTTCTAACTGCCTTCGCCGTGTCTGGCTGGAGTTCCTCCCAATGGATGGAGGATCTCTCACTTCTTGCACCCAAAATCTCCAGTGCTGCATTAGAGAACCTAGGAGGCCCCCTCTATCCTGTTGCATTATTCAGTGTGCTACCTGCTTGGACCTGCTTCCCCAGCAGCCTCCAGCACCTGCTACGGCCAAATGCGTCTTCACTTGAAAAGACAGTGCTAGCCTCACACAAGCTTGGGCACCCCGCTGAGTCATATAGCAACCCAACACCATTGCTGCATGCTACAGTCATGGCAATTAGCAGTCAGCATGAAGTTTGCCTGCTGCCTGTTTCAGAAGAATCATGGATTTTGATCCCTGTGTTCATTGTCAGGAGCTATGCAATTTTGCCCTAAAAGTTTTGCAATCATTATGGGGAAGTGTCAGTAACATATGCCATGACTGGTTGAGGAGTGAACTGGCTCCCCTTTATTTCAGCCCCCTCAGTTGGTCACAACAAAGATTTTTAAAATTTCTTTTCCATTTGAATGTCTTTTCCAATCCAAAAGTACCTATTTGTTATTAAGGACCCAATCAAACCAGGTTTTTTTGAGTCAATGAGTACTTTTATTAGTTACTAAACTTAGGAAGGAATAATGGCCCGTAATTTCTACGTTCCCCAGCATCGGACTTGGGGGGGTACCTCAAAGATGCACTGGGGAATCCCTCTGGCAAATTCCCAGGTAAGGATTTGCATGGCAATTGTCCAGGCGTGCACACTCCCTCAGGACAATTGCCCTGCGCTGGGAACCATCTGAAAATGCAGTTTAAACTGCAAACTTCAATGGTTCCGCCGGGGTTATACCAATAGTTACCCAGAAAAAGTTAGAATTAAAACCTCTTCTAACTTCTGGGTAACTATTGTAAAGGCTCAGGACGACCCCACAGGACTCCCCCCATCCCCCTCCGACCTTCAACAACCCCGCCTCCCCCCGCGCCAGCAGACCTCAGACCCCCCGACCTCCAAATGCCCCCACCTCCACCCCAACCTCCGGACCCCCAAATCTCTGGATACCGCCCCTCCCCCCCAAACCTTGGACCCCCAGACCACCAAATGCACCATCCCCCCCAGACCTCGGACTCCCAGACCTCAGGACATCCATCCCCCCGAACTCAGGCCACACCCCCAAGACACCATCACCACCCCCCACACCCACCGACCTCAGAACACACACGACCCCTCCGCCCTCCCCAAGCTCGGGACACCGCCCCCCCTCCAAACTGATCCCCTCCATAATCTCAGGATGCACTCCCCCAGACCTCAGGACACCACCCCCCTCACCACCCCTTCGACCTCGGGACACACACACCCCCGCCCCCAATGACCTTGGGACGCCCCAAATCCTATTTACATCCCTGGCTTAACAATTTCTCTAGCCCTTTAAACTTACCTGCTTTACGACCGCAAGTGCTGTAAAAAGGTGGATGTGGCCTCCTTGAATACGCTGGATCTGGACTTCGCTGGGGCATGCAAGGATTCTTTCAATGCAGGCGCCAAGCAGTTCCGGTGAACGGAAGTGGCAATGCAATTTTCAACACCAGGAAAGTGTGTATCTATTTCTTCTAATTTCTGTGGGCCAGCACTTTCTGACGCAGGTACTGCACTTTGCTGAAGACATTCTTAGCTTCAGAGAGAGAAAAGATCCCTCACTGCTTTTTCAACAGTTCTTTTCCAGATGACTTTGATGATTTCTCTCTGCTTCTGGCTTTGCAAAACCAGTTCTTAAACCTCCGGTTTGTATATTCCCAGGGAGGTATTCGATTAACATGTCTTGTAGTCATTGTTGTAGACCAAGTAATTACAGCTTTTGGATCTTTCATCTCAGAAATATTTGGACACAATTTGAGATAGTAGAAATCAACAGGGTGTGGAGTTATTTCGTCCTCCACAGGGGGGTTTGCGTGTCTGATAGGGTGTAAATAGCTAGGTAGCAGCTCCCATTTTCTTGATAGCACTACAGTAGGTTAAAAGTCCAGCACTTTGCATTTTCAATACCTTCCTTTCAAGAGTCCCTGTTTGATGTGGACCTTGACACCCCCCAGGTGTGAAATTCCATGCAACATCTCAGAGCAGGTCTGCAGTGCATTCCAGATAGGAACTTTCCAGAAAAGTAGTCGCTTACAATATCTGACATCAGGTAACTGCTGATATCCATCATCGGTCAGTGTCTTTTCTTGCATTTTTAAAAAAAAAACAGCAGCTCAATATGTCTTTATTTAAGTTATAGGTAGATCTCACTCAGCCATCATCTCCCGTCATCATGACATGTATTAAAGTAATGCATTGGCAAACTGCCGGCCATGTATCCATCAAACAAAAAGTTGCGATTGATTTTAAATATCACGTATGTGTGAAGAACAATGAGGAGGACTCTCATCTGCCGGCCAACCTTTCGTGCTGAAAAATGGGGTAGATTAATTTATTTTTAAAAAAGAGCGACAACTCACTGTCTGCCCAAGGGCCACCTAACTTAATGTTCTAACAGGCCTCAACTTCGACAGTCAGCCAGCACTCCTGCCAAAAACAAGCTTAAAATAATTATTTTGGGATCCAATATCATTTGTCAGACCCAACACAATTTTCAAGTACCAATGGGTGGGATGGTCACAAAACTGACCATAAGACCATAAGATGTAGGAGCAGAAGTAGGCCATTCGACCCACCGAGTCTGCTCCACCATTCAATGAGATCATGGCTGATCTGATAATCCTCAACTCCACTTTCCTGTCTTTTCCCCACAGCCCTCAATTCCCTTACTGATTAAAAGTCTGTCTATCCCAGCCTTGAATATATTTACCGACCCAGCCTCTACAGCCCTCTGCAGTAAAGAATTCCACAGATTCAATACCCTCTGAGAGAAGAAATTCCTCCTCATCTCTGTCTTAAATGGGCAACCCCTTACTCTGAAATTATGCTCTCTAATCCTAGACTCTCCCACAAGGGGAAACAACCTCTCAGTATCTACCCTGTCAAGCCCCCTAAGGATCTTATATGTTTCAATGAGGTCGCCTCTCATTCTTCTAAACTCCAATGAGTACAGGCCCAACCTACTCAACCTCTCCTCATAAGAAAATCCCTCCATATCCAGGATCAACCTAGTGAAACTTCTCTGGACTGCCTCCAATGCTAGTATATCTTTCCTTAGATAAGGGACCAAAACTGTTCACAGTATTCTAGGTGTGGTCTAACTCGTGCCTAGCATAGTTTTAGCAAGATTCCCCTATTTATAATTCATTCCCTTTGAAATAAAGGCCAACATTCCAGTTACCTTCCCTATTACCTGTTGAACTTGTATGCTAGCTTTTTGCGATTCATGCACAAGGACCCCCAAATCCCTCTGTGCTGCAGCTTTCTGCAGTCTTTCTCCACTTAAATAATATTCAGCTCCTTAATTCTTCCTGCCAAAGTGCGTAACCTCATATTTTCCCACATTATATTCCATCTGCCAAGCTTTTGCCTACTCACTTAACCTGCCTACATATCTCTGTAGACTCTTTGTGTCATCCTCACCACTTGCCTTCCCACCTATTTTGGGTCATCCGCTTCCCTCATCCAAGTCATTAATATATGTTATAAATAATTGTGGCCCGAGCACTGAACCCTGTGGCATTCTATTTATTACAGATTGCCATCCTGAAAATGCCCTCCTTATCCCAACTCTCTGTCTTCTTTTAGTTAGCCAATTCTCTATCCATGCTAATATACTACCCCCAACACCATGGGTTATTATCTTATTACGTAGCCTTATGTACGATACCTTATCAAACAACTTTTGGAAATCTAAATATATTACATCTACTGGCTCCACTTTATCTATCCTGATTGTTACCTCCTCAAAGAATTCTAATAAATTTGTCAGGCATGATTTCCCCTTCATGAAGCCATGCTGACTCTGCTTGATTATATTATGTATTTCTAAATGCTCTGCTGTTACATCATTTAGAATAGACTGTAACATTTTCCCAATGATGGATGTTAAGCTAACTGGCCTACAGTTACCTGTTTTTATTCTCCCTTCCTTTCTGAATAAGGGTGTTACATTGGCAGTTTTCCAATTATCTGGGACTTTTCCAAATTCTTGGAAGATTACTACCAGTGCATCCACTATCCCTGTAGCTACTTCCCTTAATATCCTAGGATGCAACCCATCAGGTCCAGGGGACTTATCGGACTTTAGCCCCATTAGTTTCACTAGTACTTTTTCTCAAGTGATAATTATTGTATTCATTTCCTCCCCGCCTTTTTCCCCTTGATTATTTAGTATCTTTGGAATGCTGTTAGTGTCTTCTACTGTGAAGACTGATGCAAAGCATTTATTCAACTCCTCCGCCATTTCCTGGTTCCCCATTATTATTCCCCCAGCATCATTCTCTAAGGGGCCTATGTTCACTTTGACCTCTCTCTTCCTTTTTATATATGCAAAGAAGCTCTTACTGTCCATTTTTATATTACTTGCTAGTTTACCCGCAAAGTTTATTTTCTCCCTCTTTATTATTTTTTGGTCATCTTTTGTTAGTTTTTTAAAACTTTCCCAATCCTCTGGCGTACCACTAATCTTTGCCACTTTGTACATTTTTTTCTTTCAATTTGATACTACCCTTAACTTCCTTGGTTAACCATGGTTGGTTTATTCCCTTTCTTGGATCCTTCTTCCTCAATGGGATATATCTTTGTTGTGAATCATGAACTATTTTCTTAAACGTCTGCCATTGTTCATCAACCGTCTTTTCTGCTAAACTCCTTTCTCAGTTCACTTCAGCCAACTCTGCCTCATTCCTTTGTTATTACTCTTATTTAAGCTTAGCACAGTTATTTCCAGCCCAGGTTTCTCACTCTCAAACTGAATGCTAAATTAAGCCATGTTATGGTCATTGTTTCCTGGGGGATCTTTTACTCTGATATCATTTATTAAACCTTCCTCATTGCACGTTACCAGATCCAAAATAGCCTGATCCCTGGTTGGATCCACAACATATTGTCCTAGGAAACTGTCCCAAATACATCCTATGAATTCTTGCTCGTGACTACCTCTGCTAATTTGATTTTCCCAATCTACATGAAGATTGAAGTCACCCATGATTAATATATTGCCTTTTTTACATGCTCTCATTATCTCCTGATTTATTCTGTGTCCTACGGTACAGCTACTGTTAGGAGGCCTATAGACTACTCCCACCAGTGTCTTCTTCTCCTTGTTATTTCTTACCTCCATCCATATGGATTCTACATCTTCCAATCCAAGATCCTTTCTTGCTATCGTACTTATTTCATCTCATACTAACATAGCTACCCACCACCCTTTCCTTCCCACCTGTCCTTTCGAAAAGTCACAGACCCCTGAATATTTAGTTCCCAGCTTTGACCTCCTTGTAACCATGTCTCCGTAATGGCTATAAGATCATACCCATTAACCTCTATTTGTGCTGTTAATTCATTTGTTTTGTCCTGAATATTATGTGCATTTAAGTAAAGAGCCATTAATTTTGCCTTTTTACCATTTTTTTCCCCCTTTGACCCTATTTGCTGCTGTTTTTTTTATGTTTGTACACTCTGTTCCTTCCTGTCGCTCTCTGGCTATCATGACCTAAATAGTTGCCCTGCAATGCAGCCATATCCTTTTGCTTTGTAAGCCTACGTATCTTCTCTGGGGGTAGAACAATATATATTAAAGGGACTGATGTATGCCTCTGTCCTGAAAACGGCAACAAAAAAAGCAATGTAACTGATTTTTGTGGCCGGCAGGAATATCAATGTCACGAAAATCTTCCCACCTATTCAGTGGTTTCTGCCCTGGAATTGCTTCCTCCCCTTTAAGGGAACTTGGCCCCCACAAAAGAGCTGCTAGATTTCCTGTTGCCACAATTGTTGAATGCTGGTAGTTCACCTAAATAATACAGATGAGGCCCAAATGTGAAAATGTCCTGGGCCTCCCACTGTGCCATGAGGTAGGAAGCGGACTCACCATTTGCCAACATATACCCAAATGGCCCCAATGTAGTCACAATATTCGAAGGATGTTACACCAGGACTGGATTTCAGGGGGCGTTATGTTCCCCGCTCCCCTCGACTAAAAAGTCAGTTGGAAACTCGCCCATCAAAAAGCCAGCTACCCTGCAGCTATTTTACATTTGGCTGGGTGTTAACTGGCTCATGATGAGACTTTTGCCCCCATCTGGGGAGGAGACCCCACCATAGCTGCCAGCCTATCTGGTGGCCACTGCTGGAACTACAGCCAGTCCCCACAGAAGAGGAGGTTATGGAGTCCGGACTGAAGGTTAAGTCTGGGGTATCAGCAGGGCCTGGATGGCAGGCCCCAGTATGGAGGGTGGGGGTCCAGGATTGAGAGGCCAGGAGGAGGATTACAGGAGGGGTATGACCTTTCTGGGATGTCTCTGATGGGCAAAGGGCACCCCCAATGAAGCTCTCCCACCCCCAACATCAGCTCACCCAGTAAAAGCTGCAGGCCTACCCACTTGGTACGGGCCACCCTCTGCCATGGGTAAAATAGCAGTGGGAGCCGGATGAGTCACTTAATTAGCAATACCACTGGAGTTTAAAAGAGTAAGAGATGAATTGATTGAAACCTTTAAGATCCTGAGGGATCCTGACAGAATGGATGTGGAGAGGATGTTTCCTCTTGTGGGAGAATCTAGAACAAGGGGTCACTGTTTAAAAATTAGGGGTTGCTCATTTAAGACAGAGAGGAGGAGATTTTTTTTCTCTCAGTGGGTCGTGAGTCTGATAGGAAATAGAGATAGTTTAAGTCAGTTATATTTGTATTTGTGTGTGTTAGGAATCAGTTGAAGTTCAATTTATATTTTTTTCTATTTGTGGGTTAAAAGGTGAAACCTGGGATCTAGTTTCATTTTTGATTGGAGACAGCTGCTCTAAACCTTTTCTGTATATCTGCATTTCTAATGAGGGTTTTACGACTCTTGAAGGGGAGTTAAAGCAAACAAGAGTAGGAAAGAAATTGTGCTGCTGCCTAGTAACAGGGGTCCAGAGAGGGAGGCCCCAGCCCATGCAACTTCCCTGCCCCTCACCTCCCACACCCCCACCACACGCGCGCACAGAAAAAACTAAAACCAAAAGCAGTTTGAGTTCAGTTGGAAGCAGCTGCCAGGCAGACTGGACAGCAGAGGGACAGATAGCAAGTCCCAAATTGAAGTTGAAGCCAGGGTTCCAGAAAGACTGGATACTGGGAGAGGGAACTGCAGAGAGAGTAGATTTCCTAAAATAACCGAAAGGTCCCAAGGCCGAGGACTGAGACAGAAAGGAGATGTCCCAAGAAGACCTTCTAATCAAAGGGAAAACAGGAGTCTGGGAACGGTCCTGTTCTGTGGAAGTGACAGTAAGGAGCAGAGAGGAAGGCTCCAAGTTCAAGCTTAAAGGGGGAAAGCTGCAGAATGCAGATTTAAAGCGATATAGGCGAGAAGCCAGGAGGTCCAAGGAGACAGCTGAAGATCTGTAACTCTTTACTATGGGCATGTGAAGCATAGGTGTTCTGTTGATATGGCCGAGTCAGTGAGAGAGAGAGCGCATGGAAGGAAATTTGAATGCACGTGGTTTTCCAGGGGAGAGGAACATCGGGAGGAGAGTTTGAAACCTTGGAGGTGGACCCTTGTGGAAGGTATCTGAGAGAAAGCATCAGTTTGGAAGAAGATTTTAAAGTGGGTTCTTCGAAAGTGGAGATTGGAAACCCTCATGTGAAAGACGGAGTTCAGTGAGACTGGTTGGCTCAGTGTGTCAAACATCTGGGCGGATGCTTGAGGAGAGATCCATAGCATCTGTTTGAGTGTGGTGTGCCTAACCACAAGTTGCCTATTGGTTTAAATGGACTGTGTACTTACTTACTGAGAGTGTGTCTGTGTGAGAAAGTGTTCGTGTGAGAACGAGAGTGTATAAGAGAGAGAGAGAGTGTGTGAGAGAGAGAGTGTGTGTGAGTGAGAGAGATTGTGTTTGTGAGAGAGAGAGTGTGAGTGTGAGAGAGAGTGTGTGAGAGAGAGAGTGTGTGTGGGAGAGTGTGTGTGGGAGAGAGAGTGAGTGTGTGTGAGTGAGTCTGTGTTAGAGACAGAGTGTGAGTGTGAGAGTGTGTGTGAGTGAGTGCGTGTGTGATTGAGAGAGAGTGTGTGTGAGACAGCTTTTGTAACTTGTGTTATCCTTACAAATGTGTATATATCAGTGAAGGTATAGTTGTGGGTGAAGGATTATTGTAATATTGTTCATCTTTTCTTGTTAAATAAATGTTTTATACTTTTGGTAAAAGTTCATCAGCTGACTCCTGTGATTCTGTTTAGTAGCTACTCTCCATGTAACAAAACAAAAAAAAAGTTAGGATCTATCAAGCCGGGTTCCACCCTAGGATCAGGCTTGTCCAGTAATAACATCAGCTGGGATCATACAAGTCTTTGGAATTCTCTTCCTCAAAAGGCAATGAAAGCAGGGTCTTTGAATATTTTTAAGGCACAGCTAAAGAGATTCTTGATTAACAAGGGAGTGAAAGGTTATCAGGGATAGGCGGGAGGTTACAATCAGATCAGCCATGATCTTATTGAATGGCAGAGCATACTTGAAGGGCCAAGTGGCCTACTCCTGCCCCCAATTCGTATGTTCATATGTAATTGGCCCAAGGGAAAGTGGGCTGTCCATCATCTTCACCCCCATTAAAATTGGAGATAGATCAGGCGCTGGTGGGTAGGTGGCGGCCAGCTACACACCGCATCTTACAAGTTCCCGGCCTTCAAACGCGCTGGCAAGTATGGGATCAGAATCCCCTCCAACCGGACTTCATGAAACAAGAAAAACCCCAAAAACCACAGACACAAAGTACCGTAAATAAAAGGCAAACCTCAACACAAAACATAGAGGGGCGAGCTATACTTTAAGGTAAAAGCAAAATACTGCGGGTGCTGGAAATCTAGAACAAAAACAAAAATACCTGGAAAAACTCAGCAGGTCTGACAGCATCTGCGGAGAGGGATACCGTTGACGTTTCGAGTCCGTATGACCCTTCATCAGAACTAAGATATATAGAAATGAGATGAAATATAAGCTGGTAGAAGGGAGTGGGGCAGGAGAGCTCGATAGGGGGCCAGTGATAGGTCGAGGCCAAGAAGAGACTGCCAAAGATGTCATAGACAAAAGGACAAAGGGGTGTTGACGGTGGTGATATTATCTAAAGGATGTGCTAATGGGGACATTAAGGGAAGCAAGCTAGTGGCAGCTGGCCCTAGTGCGGGTGGGGTGGGGGGAAGGGATCGAAATGGGCTAAAAGGTGGAGATGAAACAATAGATCGAAATAAATTTTAAAATAGGAAGGAAAAGAAAAAACAGTTGTAAAAAAATTATAAATTATCGGAAAAAGGGGGATCAGAAAGGGGGTGGGGATGGAGGAGAGAGTTCATGATCTGAAATTGTTGAACTCAATATTAAGACTGAAAGGCTGTAAAGTGCCTAGTCGGAAGATGAGTTGCTGTTCCTCCAGTTTACATTGAGCTTCACTGGAACATTGCAGCAGGCCAAGGAAGGTCATGTGGGCATGAGAGCAGGGTGGAGTGTTGAAATGGCAAGCGACAGGGAGGTCTGGGTCATGCTTGCAGACAGACTGAAGGTGTTCCACAAAGTGGTCACCCAGTCTGCATCTGGTCTCCCCAATGTAGAGGAGACCGCATTGGGAGCAGTGAATGCAGTAGACTAAATTGAGGGAAGTGCAAGTGAAGCGCTTCACTTGAAAGGAGTGTTTGGGCCCTTGGACGGTGAGAAGGGGGGAAGTAAAGGGGCAGGTGTTGCACCTTCTGCGGTTGCATGGGAAGGTGCCGTGGGAGGGGGTTGAGGTGTAGGGGTGATAGAGGAGTGGACCAGGGTGTCCCAGAGGAAACGGTCCCTGCGGAAAGCCGCCAGGGGGGTGAAGGGAAGTTTGGTAGTGGCAACATGCTGGAGTTGGCGGAATGGCGGTAAGGTGTTAATTTCAAATATTCCAACATCACAACAAGAACTGACACAATTAAGAGACTGGAAAGGAGAGTATTATCACAGCAATGGTGCAAGGTAACTGTTTTGTGCCTAATGTAGTTAAAGGACTGAATCATATACAGTGATACAGGACAGCTGCCATCACATATACCAATTAAGAAAGTCAGAATACCATTAGCATACTGGCCCCAGACGATGGCCATTACATAACAATATTCACTCCTATCAAGGAAGGAGGAAAAACATTGACATGCCCATCACCTTTGGAGTCACAGATATCTCACCTGGGTAGAGTCCATTGTTTTTGGTCATGGAAATAACATCAGCACCGAGTGAGTCTGTCTGGATCAGGGCATGTAACAGACTGAAAGGATTGAGAGGTGCTAAGTACTGACCATCCAGCAGGATGGCCTCAGGAAATGTGTTTATGATATTCCGATAAGAATCATCATGAAAAGGACAAGATCGAAGGGTTTGGGGTGACAGTTGGAAGAAGGGTCGGGGCTGGTCACCTTGGCTCAGGGCCTACAATCAACACCGGACAGGCCAGCTGTGTTGAGGATTGTAAGTGGTTTCAGCAAAATTGTAGTGAGATTGAGATTTTGTGGGCTGCAGTCACGAAGGAGGATCAGGAATGGTCAAGCTGGCTCACGGGCCTACAATTCACACCAGAAAGGTTCAATCACGTGGGAGCATTGTAGGTTATCAGCCAAATCCGAGGGGTATTGGGGCCGAGGTCTTAAAGTAACTTAATTGTAACAACCAAATCATGTGGCGGGGCGAGGTGGGGGGTGGTGTTGGGTTTGAGTTGAGGAAGGTTTGGGGCAGAAACATGGGGTTTTGCCTGTGGTTTTTCAGTAAATGCTTTTGTAATAAGTTGTGATGGCTTTGTGTGTTTCGGTGGGAGCTGAGGTTAAATCGTGGAGGGATTTAAGTTGGACTAACCAATTGAGGTATTGTGTGGTGTCATTTAAACTAGTTTAGAGGTCTTTGTATTAGGTCATAAGGAGGTTTTTTTAAAATAAACGACAAGTTTGTGGTTGAGCCAAACCCTGTGTCTATGCAATTTTGTCCTTAATAAAAATCCTAAAGTCAAGAACCATCCGTAAGAGGGAAACAGGAGCAGCAACCTCTTACACAGGGAAGTGTAAAACCCAGCCCGTATGTCAGCCCCATCCAGCCCTCTCAATTTAACTTCCATTAGAACTTTGTAAGGGCTACCGAAAAAACATTGACAAAAAATCTACAAGCAAGAAGCCACTAACAATGTGCTAATGAAGAAGGAAAAGCAAAGAATAAAAAAAGCAGAACTGAAAATGAAAGATCTCCTGACAACTCTGGCAACAATGGATAACGTGAGTAAACTAGCAATCCTGTTGCATAGTGCTAATAAAAGGACCGGGAATTAGAAGCATGGATTGGAGATACAAATGAATCCTAAAGAGCAGCGGTGAAAGTTTTATTGCTGCTCTAGCATTTATGACCGGCAACAAAAATTCCACAATCAGATCATTTTTAGACTGCTGTGGTGCTATTGAGTGGTAACTAAGTGCTGTTTAATGTTTTTTGACAGTTACTGAGCATATTGGTTAACTTGCCAATTTATCACTTGCTGCAGGTGTACTAAAATGTGTACAGCTATCCAGATTATTGTTTCTGCAATCAGCTGCAAACTGTCATAACAAACCATTTAAAGTGTTGAAATAATGCAGGTGAATCTATTGGCAGTTGTTTCCTTTCAATTTTCAGTGTTCCAGTGCTTTTTCTCATGCTGGCTTTTCATTTTTTTTTCAATTTTGTTTTATGTTCTCTTATTAGTTTTGAGAATAATTGGAAAAACTTGAGTTGAACCAAAATAACTGAGTTTACTGCACAAAATCTCCAGCCAACCAAAATTCAAACATTTTCAAGACTTCAGCAGAACAGTATCAGCTCTAACAGACGCACAGAGACAGTTTCCTGCCTGCACATCTGTTTTCATAGCATCATAGAACGATATAGCACAGAAGAAGGCTATTTAGCCCCATTGTGCCTGTGCCAGCTCTTTGAACGAGCTGTCCAATTAATCCCACTTCCCTGCTCTTTCCCCATAGTCCTGCAAATGTTTCCTTTTCAGATATTTATCCAATTTCCTTCAGAAAGCTATGAGTGAATCTGCTGCCACAACGCTTTCAGGCAAACCCTTCCAGATCACAACAACTCGCTGTGGAAAATTGTTTTTCCTCATGCCAGTTCTGGTTCTTTTGTCAATTACTTTAAATCTGTGCTCTCTGGTTCCTGACCCCTCTGCCATAAAGGTTTAGCATAACATCCCTGCTTTTCAAAATTTTTAAATGGTGGGGAATCCCAAATGTGGCTTCCCAGTAGTTTCTGGCCAACCTACTCCTAACCAGTCAGGTAAGCAAACATTCAGCCCAATGAGTTTAATGGTTCAATCTTATGAATGGACACTCCCAGAATGAACCAGGTATATCCCTAAAGAGCCCTGATGATCTCAGTGGGCCTCAGGGCATTATTACAATTATTAACGATTACAAAATTTTAGTTTACTACAGAAATAAGGTAGACGAGGGAGCTGACTATGCTGATTATTCCTGGTACAAAGCCTCCTGTCTATGCCAAGTCTTCTTCGTAACTAACACCTTGCTGCATAAAAATGTAGTTGCAGCTGCAAAGAATTCTTTGATAGTTCCATGGTTTCACCCCTGTCACAGAAAAGACCAGTTTATTTGCAATTCACTCCAGAAGTTGCAATCTGCCTGATGATTAAGTCCATCCCAAACAACGTTGGACTGCTGGTGGGAGGGGATTGAGTCACAATCCAGGTGGCAATTGAAGGAGATCTGTAATTTTTTCCATGACTGTACTGTGTTAAAACTATGTAGGCTGCTGAGCATTAAACTAAATTATTGTTTACAGGTCTAATAAATGTTATTGGCACTTCAATTTAATTATCATTCTTCTCCTGTGTTAGTTGGATGTTATGACTAGTTAAGCCGTAGATATGAAACTGTGTTGAAGACAAGTTTATTGGAAAATCAGCTGTTCTGGGGATTTGATAGTTTCTTTATTGGCACAAAATTATAACATTTACATATTTTTAATCTTCTTTATAAGCAACAAAGAACAAACATGGATAATTAGAAAACCCTCATCTCTAAAGGAAGACAGTCAGGGATTCCATTCTGCATACAAATAAAGGACATTTATTGTTGGACAATGATGCAGTAGCATTGATTCATGTAATTAAAAAGTCCACAATTTATTTCACTTCCTTCTCCCTGCATCAGTTGAAGGAGGAAACGTGATGATTGAAAATGTGGATGTAACTGGGAAAATTAAACTAAATAAAAGGAAGATTAAATGGAATGATTACCAGTAACTCCACTGCCAATTCATTTGTAAGTGACTGAACTTGTCCTCATCACATACCTGTTCAGGCAACAGTACTTTCAACAGGTTTACATCAAAACACCTACAGAACTGTTTGAGAAGTATTCTTTAATTCTGGTGCTGATTATGAGGAGAGTTAACAATGCTAGATGACTAACAGCTACAACATCTCCAAACTAAGATCTGATTATTACATATTGCGGAATCTGATTTCCCACTAATAGCAAGAAATACAAGATGGTTTCAAAAAAGCTCCATCACAGAATAGTAGCTTGCAGGTTTGCACATATAATTCTTTGCACTGTAGGATTGATTTTGGTATCATGTTACATGACATTTACATCCAAAAATGGGTACAGGCATAGTGCAATGAACAGCAATATCAAGCTGAAATTGGTTTCTGCCTGATATCTGGCTAGTTTTGGGTCCATTAGATTTCCTGACTGGGCCTGGGGTCGGGCCTGGTAAGAGATCATCTCTCAAGTTAGTGGGATCTATATTTACCTACTCAGTCCATTGAAGGCTGAGATGGCAAATGAAGGCAATGATCAATTTTGTTGTCAATGTCTGCCTTTGCTGAGAGGAGGCTCCCAAGATATGGAAATTGGTTCACGTTTTCCAGGATCTCACACTGATCTTAATCGACGGGGGTAGTTGCTTTGCTGTGTGTTGGAAGAGGACCTTAGCTGTTGGGTGTTTCGTGTTTAGTGAAAAGCCCATTTTCTCATATGTTTTGGAGAAGGAGTCCGCAATGACCTAGAGCTCAATTTCTGAGTGAGCACACACACACAAGCATCATTTACATACTGCAGCTATATGACAGAGGTTTGTGATGAATATCTGGTTCATGTTTCATGTTAATATTTTAGGGGCAATGTTTTGTTCTGGAAAGATTTTCATTGTGAAGGTAAGGTAACTAAAATGCTGGGCTTTAGAGATTGCCAGAACACCCAAAAGAAAATAGAGTCAGAACAGTAGTAAAACAGCAGGTAGGCTTACTTAGCTGGAGAACTGGAGACGAGATGTTTACACTGCCTGCAAAAAAAAAGGTGCATTCTAGAGGGATGTTTTGCTTTGGGAGTTATAGCTAAATTAGCTTAAAAGCATTCAGTGAACTCTGAAATGTTATGTCATCATGGAGATGCATGGAGCTTAAGAAGGTTCTCTGATTTCAATTTATCTGAGTGTTCTACAGTGGGGGAAGAAGCTCGATATTGAAAGGGTGCTGCTGTTAGCAGGCTCAAGGCTGTTAGGGCTTAGGATGAGTCTTGGGGAGCTGAGAAGGTGGCAGAAAGGCTCTGGTTCCATGCCAAGCAGGTAGGGTTCAGAGATGCCCTCAGGGCCATTTACAGCTCAGTGTAGTTGCAAAACTGGAGTTCAGAGAAACCCAAGGGCAGTGCCAGCTTGGTGAAGTTAATGTTTTGTGGAAGAGTTGGAAGTGAGCCAATAATTAGAGGTGGGAATGCAACTTTATTAATTCCATGGTACGGAGTCTTGAGAGAAGGGATTGAATCATTGGGAGATGAGCAGTAATTGAGGCAGTCTGAGTTGGAGTGGCTTTAGAAGGCATTTAGAGGCTAGATCCTCAAAAGTGAAGAGTTGAAATCCCTCATGTTAGAGACAGAGTTTTAACAAGATCTTATGACTCACAGTGGCCAATGACATTTGGGTGGCTTCTTGAGAAAGCCATGGGATATGTTTTGGTTGCATATGCCATGTAATGTGCAGTGTGGTGTGTCTGACCACAGTCTGCCTGTTAATTCATATTTACCACATGTTAATTTTGAATGTTAGATTATAAGGTAGATACTTTGCATAGTAAAGTTTATTTTGCTTGTTTAAAAACATGGAATCTTGTGGTTTTATTCTCCTAGTGAGTAACTGAGATTTCAAACTTTGTCTACTTTAAACAGAACGTTGCTGGTCTCTAAACTGATTGTATCAGGTTGGAGTGGTTTTGGTTTGAAAGCAGCACAGGTCTGTTCTGTAGATTATCTCCACACCTGTGGGTAATTTTCCGGAGGTGAGATGCAGTATTGCAGTGAGGTAAAGAGTATTTTGAGGATCAGGATCTCAAACCCAAGATTAAGGTCATTGTTTACCAGGCAGCAGTGAGCCCTGCACTCCTATATGCTTTGGAGAATTGGACAACCAAGAGCAGGCATCTCAAAGCATTGCAGTGGAACCTTTTCAAGATCCTCCAAACCTGGTGCGAAGAAAGATGGTCCAACAACAGCATCCTGTCCAAAATCAGTTTGACAAGAATCAAGGCGCTAATGGCTTAAAACTAGCTCCGCTGGGCATCTGCCATTCGTATGCATGACACCAGACTCCCAAAGCAACTGCTCTACTCAGAATTTGGTTGCGGCAGGAGACTCCCAGGAGGACAGTGAAAACACTTTAGGGATATTCTCATTGTATCCCTGAAGAGGTCAAACATATCTGCCGACTCATGGGAGACCCTGGCTTGTGACCACCCAAAATGGAGAAGGCTCACTCATGAAAGGCACCAAACACATTGAGAGACTTCAGCAGAAACATGCAGAGGCAATGTCAAGGCATTGGAGGGAACGTACAAACCTCCAAGCAACTCTTCTACCCAACCTTTCAAGCATAACCTGCCCCGCATGTGGCAGAGTCTGCAGATCATGCATTGGATCTATCAGCCATCTCAGAACCCATTGAGCCAAAGTGGAAGCCAGTCATCCTCAATCCCAAGAGACTGCCTAAGAAGAGAAGATTGACAAAATGTAGTTTCTATACATTTTAAAATCTCCCTCTCCAGTTCACAATGCATGCCCAGGAAACAGACTTATATAGCACAGGAGGAAGCCAGTTAGCCCATTATGCCTGTGCCTGCTCACTGAAAGAACTATCAGTTAGCCCCAGTTCCTTGGCATACAAATGTTTAAGGGTGCACCTTCAGGTGGGAGTTTATTTAAAGGGGCCTGAATGTTACTGGTAAACATTTTGGCTAGCTAATCTTGCTTTTTTTTCTCCTGCTGATACCAGTTGTCCTTAGTGTTTGGTTCCAACTGCTTTTACTGACATCAAATGGATTTGACAATGGAAATCCAGCTAATATGGTCCAAAGAAGAGGAGGACTTATGAAGGGATGTGAGACAGGGCAGGTTGCCTGAGAGATATTCTATGCCCTCTTTCTGGTGCTTGGGCCCCAATAGCTGGTAAAATCACCTCGCTTTGGTAGGTGAGTGCTGGAGCTGGCTCTTGTTTGCAAACGAAACTGTGCCCGCAGATTTGAAACAGCATCACTACAAAAGTAAGTGTCTGACTAACTGTTATGTTGGATGGTTCTTTGGAGTGCCTCGATCCATGTCATACCTTCAGTGATGCTGCATGAACTAAGACTGTCTAAGGCCAAACCCACGAAGGTGCAAAACCAGGCATATCTACATGCCAATGATATGGCGAACTGGCTTCTCAGAGTCAGGGGCAGCAAAGGCAGATACAGAGCTATGCCATCGACTAAAAGTACATCTAGGGATAGTCACAGTCAAAGGCGACCTGAACTTTGGTTGCACCTCCTTGCAGGCCTGTTGCAGTGCTGACCTGAGGAATAGTTCTGTGGTGTGATACAAAGGGCCATATTCCTCCAGATGTAGTTCATGCAGCACTACCTCAACTTTGGTACTCATCAACAGGGGACTGGGTGCTGGACTGCTCCGTAATTTACCCGCAGATACATACCTGACTAGGGCTTCTCTTTCCTGTCATTTTTGTTCAGTAATTCCTAATCTCCTCTTCTTTCAGTCTTGACAGAGGCTTTTAATCACTTCAGGTGCTTCCCTTCTACTGCACTGGCCTTTAATTGTCCCTATCTCTCTAAATTGCTTGTAATTTTCCTCTCCAGCACTGTTGTCCTTCCAAAACCCGTCAGAATCTGCAGCTGATGCCACGAATAGTTATCTCAGTGAGCTTACAATGGACAATTGAATAGTGCATGCGCTTGACTTTTTTTGTCAGAATTTACATCAATTTTGAACAATTTAGAACTGGTTTACAAACTGAAAATGAAAATCACACCCAGTGAGTTTCTTATCTCGGCCATGCTGTCATGTCTAAGTATCTCGCAGAGGCCACGGACTTGCCTACAGGAAAAAACAAAAATGAAGCATCATCCTGTGCCGGACTCATGCACAGACCCATTCACCTCACAATGAACAAGTCCATGCATCCTTTTGCTGCATGTCTAGAGGACTGGGAGTAAAACAAAATAAAGGCTTGAATATTTTAGTGGCTTTCCGGAATAATGGATACCCCAATGCACTTTACAACCAATCAAGCACTTTTGAGATGTTGTAATGTTGTAATGGAGGAAATGTGGCAGCCAATTTACACGCAGAAAGCTCCCACAAACAGCAATATGGTAATGACCAGAAAATCTGTTTTAGTAATGTTAATTGAGGGATAAATATTGGCCAGGACACTGGTGCTAACTCCCCTACTCTTCTTTGAAATAGTGCCATGGGATCTTTTGCATCCATTGGAGAGGACAGAGGGGGCTTGATTTAACATCTCACCTGGAAATGACACCTCCAAACTACAACATTTAGTACTGCACCCAAGTGTTAGCGTTGAATTTTATTGCGCTTGAGTGGGACTTAAAACCCATAATCTTCTGACCCAAGGGCAAGATTGCTACCAGCTGAACCACAGGTGGTAGATTGCCAGCTTGTCTTTTTGGATGGGCATAGGTATGAATCAGCTTAGAGTCCAAGGAAAGTAGCGAGATATATTTTTTTAAAGTATCAAAAGTTAGGTTTCAATTTGTTTAACCATCATTCCTGTACACCAGGCACAGCATATCTAGGAAACTCTAATCAGGAAAGTTTTTCAATTTTTATTCAGGCTCATACTTATGCATAAATAAGTATTGAAAGAAATGGAAATACAGAGTACTTGCAGGTGACAATAAATTACATAAAAGCGTCAAAACACTGCAGTAAAACACCAGAGCAATGACTTTCTTCCCTGGTGAGCCTGAAAATCTGGTTGCATTGTTAAGAGTGGAGACTCGCATTTGGGAGTTGGGAACGTGGCCAATTCTGTGGGCGGAGATTTGTTTGGATGAAGGATTTGATGGATAGTCAAGGAGACTGGATGCATTGTACCTATGTGAGTAGCCCACACACCAAAAACTCTGCAATTCCCTTGAGCCGTGTATCAGTTTGTACCCAGAATCTGTGTCTCACTTGATGTAAATACATAGGAAATTTTAGATCAATAACCCAAAGCCCAATCAAAACATGTTATTAGCTAATCTGGAGAGAAAAACATTCTTCAGTAACAATTGCATTGTTTCAGCAGGAAAATTGGTGAATTAGGATTGTTTTCGGTTGTAGCCTTATGTCGTCTTATGTTGCTATGTTGAACTTGTTTCAATTATGACCCCTGGTGGATGAAAGTACAACATTCCTGTTTTGACTAAAACCCCAGGCTCTATTTAAACTTTCAAGGGACCATTCTTATTGGTGCATTGGCTCACTTAAATGGAATGCAATGAGCTCTCTCTAACCACTAACGCTAAGATACCTATCAAAATCAAGAATTTCTAAGAAGATTGATTTTATACCACACATGTAGCCCATTCTTCTGAGTGATCATGTAAATGATAAATAACATGATGTTACATGCATACATCTCTGCTGAATTGTACATTGACACTTTTCACACAGTGGGTATTACATGTACTTGTTTGGTTACAAGCAAACCACTTAAAAATATTCAACTGACAGTATTGCTGGTAACTCAGGATGAGTGGAAAATATGTAGGATTCTTGATCATTGGTTTTAATGAGTTTTAATAAGACTAAAAGATTGCTAATGCTCTGAGAATCAAAACTGTAAAATGTAACTCCATATGTATTGATACAGAACAATGCTATTTAATTGATTACATTTAATTAAACACCCACCAGTGTTGACCCACTGCAGAGAATGGAATTTTGGAGCTATTCTTTTTTATATTCATTCTTAGGGTTTGTGTGAAGTTGACAAGGTTGTATTAATTATACATCCTTAATTGCCATGAGAAGGTAGCAGTGGTAGGCCTTCTTGAGCTGCAACAGTCAGCGTGTTGACGATACTCTTGCAATAGTGCTACACGTAGAAGCCAGGGTTGAGATGAAATGAAGAAGAAACAGCAGTAAAATGGAAATCTTCAGTTCATTGATTCACTAAGCAAATGAAATAGTCCTCCCCTAATCACCCAGTCAAAACTCATCATACTTGTAAAATTTCAATTATATCTTCATTTAGTCTTCTGCTCCAGTGGAGACGGCCCCAGTATCACAAGGTTGTCCTGGTATTGTCCGAATGAATTTATGCTGCACATTTTCCATGGCTTCAAGATGCTTTCTATGATGGACTTCTCATAATTGCACACAACATTTTAATTGTGACCTAAACATTGTCCTGTACAAGTTTATCATAACCTCTTTACTCCTGTACTTTATGCCCCTATTTATAAACCCAGGGGATAATTTTCTCCCCATTGGGAGGGCTGAGCGGGAGCGAGCGGGCACGCAGCTGATTGCCACCTGTGATCAGCTGCGTGCCGCCATTTTACATAGGCGGGCCAATTAAGGCCTGCCCAGCGTGACGCGCACCTGAAAGCGCTGAGCGCTACCTGTGCGGGAGGGGGAGGAGGGAAAGTCTGGGTCTGCGCTCTTTCGTGCATGTCAATGAACTTTAATAAAAAAATTTTATTTAATTTATACAGCCTTCATGAAACCTCATCCCGCCCATGGATGAGGTTTCATAATAAACGTGAAACCGCCTGGGCTCTTCACCTGCCCGCCAACCTTAAGGTTGGCCCTGTTAATTGTTTCAGTTAGTTGTTAAATGGCTTTAATAGGCCTTTGACAGTTCAGCGTGTGAGCAGCCGACTCCGGTGTGCGCCCGCTGAACTTAAGAACGGAATGACGCGCAGTGGCATCAGGACACAGCCCGGCGTCACCGCGCATCATTTTATGCGTTGGCAAGCGGGGCCTGCCCCTGCACGCTGACCAGGAGATTCAGGCCCCAAAGTTTTATTTATCATTTTTATAGCATTCACTTGCATTCATACTTTATGGCCTGTATTTTCATGCAGAGGCTTTCCGTCTGCACAAAAATGCCAGCAGAGGCATTTTCACAGTTAGGGCACTGATGGGGGCAGGTTCTAAATTGCACATCTGAGGTTCAAGGAGGTAGCTGCCCATATAAATCAGCTGCCTCCACTTGTGTGATTTTGGTGAAATGGGTGCCTGAAACCCAAAGTGTGCAGATTAGACTTGGTAGGAGCAGGTTTGAATCTTGTGGATTCATTTGAATAGCCAGGGTATCCTTTTGGAGAGGAAGGCACCCCTTTGGATATAGTCCCAGGACACCTTTGGGGGAGGTCAGGTGCCCTCTGGTGGAGGTAAGGTACTCTTTGGGAGAAGTGGGTATCAGGTGAATTGCCATGGAGGGTGTAATTTACAAATTTAGTCTTTCTGGGGTTTCCCTTATGTGTGTATTTTGAGTGGGCATCAACAATGAGCAGAAACATTGTTCCCATGAAAGGTCCCACATAGTCAATGTGTAACCACACCCAGGGCCTTCCTGGCCACTCCCAAGGGTGGAGCGGAGCTGTTGAAGGTAACTTTTGCAATTGCTGACATTGCATACAATTCTTCACTAAGCTCTCTATTTCAACATCCATCCCAGACCAACATAGACAGCTATGTGCTATGATCTTCATTCGGAAAATTCCTGGATGTACATTATGTAGTTCACTTAACAATGGCTTTCTTCCCTTTGGAGGAAATATCACTCATGCTCCCCGCAATAAGATACTATCCTGGCTGGTTATTTCACGTCTTCTGTTAAAATACGGTTTCATTTCGTCAGATGCCTACTCTTGAGACCAACCATGAAGAACTTGTTCTCGTACATTGGATAAGACAGGGTCTTGACTTGTCCAGTCTCTGATCGGTCCAGCACATACTGGTGATGAATCTGAGAAGTTCAACAATAAAATGAGTTCTTGAGGAACTGGGACATCCTCATTTTTATCTTTTAAGGGCAAACGACTAAGTGCATCAGCATTTGCAATTTGACTTCCAGGCCTGTGGATGACATGCGCTGCCAGGATCAGCACCTCATTTGTGTTTCTCTGTCTCCTTTGGATGGGCTTTCTTCTTTCTAGCACTGACTTCATTCTCGGCCTTCTTTCGGCCTTCTTTTCTATTTCAACATTGGTCAGACTAATCTCAGATGCAAGCTTGACTTGAGTGAACTCAGTGGTTGAGTTTTCCAGAATTTTATCATCTGTCTGCTTCTTAGAAAATTCTGCGACTTTTGCCACCAAAGCCTCTTTGGCTTCAATTAGCTGATTCTTCAGCCTTTCCATCTCTTTCTTGTATTTGTTTGCTGCCTCCTGGAAAATTAAGAACTGTTGTGTCTTCTCTGCCAATTCATCCTTCATTTTGGTCAGAGAGGTGCTGAATTCTTTCTGTTTCTTCTCATACTTTTCCAGAGGTACAAACTCAGACAGGAGGGAAACTGGTCATGTGTGAAGGTCTTTCGGCAGGTTTTAATTTTTCTTTTGGAGGTTGTTCACCTCAACCCGGACTCTGTCCCTCAGGATGGTCTCTTCTAGTTCTTTTTGCTGTCCTACCATGCCTTTGTTTGAAACATCCTGCATTTCTTTAGGTTGTTGGATTTTTACACACTCCTTTTCCAAAACAGGAAGATTTTCAGCTTCCTTTTAGAATCTCAGTGACAAACCAAGGTTGATTTCCCTCAGCCAGTTTTGTCCTGGTAGGCTTGGTCCTCTGCCTCTCAATATCAACACTGGCAGTTTTGCTGCTTTTCCGTAATGAACAGTAACTCTACTTCTGCCTTTGACTTGGATGTCTTCTCCCGTGTAAGTTCTTAATTTGGCATCAGTTTCTTCCAAATTTAATTTATGTTCACCATGAAGATGTGCTCACCAATCACTGTAGTGGAAGCTCCTGTGTCCACTTCCATTTTAATAAGTCTGTCATTTACCTTCACTGTTACATATATTGGTTCTGTTCTTCTAACCTTCAAGTTATACAACGAATAAATATCTGAACCTGTTGCTTCAGGCCTTTCTACACTGTAGATCTCACTGTTTTTTTCTTTTGTTTGAAAGTCTGCCTGATTCTTTCTTTGCACTGTCTCATTAGGTGTCCGTTTCGATGACAATAAAAACATTCAATTTTTTTAAACTGCCAGTCATTATGAGGTTGTCTGTTTCCACCTCTGTTGCTATTATTCCATGTTCTCACTGCTAAGTCACTTCTTCTTGTTTGCTAGCAGTGGCTGTTTCCCGCTTCTCGGCAGAGTCTTGCATTTTCGTGCCCTTTTTGGCTGGGGCTTCCCGCCCATTGTGGAGGATGGCGCTATTTTGCACTCCCTGTATGGCTTTTGAATCCCTTACAATGCTTTCCATGGCCAGTGCTATCCCTAGAGCTTTCGTAAAATCCAAATTTGTTTCATTCAGTAATCTCTTCTGAATCGTGTCCTCATTTACACCATGCACTAAACGATCTTTGAGCATGTCATTTAAAGATGTACCAAACTCACAACGTTCTGTCAACTGTTTTGAATTTGCCATATAGCAAGCAACTGTCTCCCCCGGGGCTCTATTTCTTGAGTTAAATTTGAACCATTGCATTGTTACCGAGGGCTTTGGCTGGTAATGACCTATTAGAGGTCCATCAGTTCCTCAAAGTTTTTCAAATCAGGGCACCAGGTGCCTTCAGACTTTGAGTCAATCCATAGGTTTTACTCCCACACATGGATAAGAGGATTGCTTGCCTCTTCTCTTCCCCCTCAGTGTCTTTTTCGCTTGGAAAAAGAACGCAAGGCGTTCAATTTAATGAGACAAATGACCGTGGCTGGATCGAAAGGGTCGGTTCTTCCAAATTGTGGCATTTTGTGAGTGGATTGCTTCGATGATTAGGATGGAAATTCTATTTACAATTACCATTGTACATTGTACATTGTACAGCCCAATTTCATTATTTCTCTTGATTTCTTTCATTAACTTGTTTTATTCTCAAAGCCAGTTTATTGTATCTTCGCTGTTTCCTCATTTTTTCTTGCTTTTTCCTTGTCACCAGTTTGATGGGACTTAGGGACCTGGGTTCCACACATGTTTTGGGATGGCCAAGATGGTACAATAGACAGGGTAGGTCAGCAAACACTTCTTAGGTGGAAAACATTCTGTTTATTTACAAAGGCATTCAGCAGCTACACTTTGTGTGCTTTCAACTCAAACCCTGTCTCTACACTGCAGGCTCTAACTATAGACTGCTGACTACTGAGGTAGCCCGCGCTACTCTTCTACTGGATACTAAGATCATGTGATCTTCCATTATAACATTCTTCTTAACGTTATATTACACATCAGATTACTACAGGCAGCATCTGTGGAGTCTTTTTCCTTCAGTCGTGAATTGTTTCAGGAGTTTTTTTTTAAAATGTCAAATTTCACATTTTTAATTTTTTTTTATTCATTCACGGGATGTGGGCTTCGCTGGCTGGGCCAGTATTTATTGCCCATCCCTAGTTGACCTTGGGAAGGTGGTGGTGAGCTGCCTTCTTGAACCGCTGCAGTCCATGTGACGCGGGTACATCCACAGTGCTGTTCGGAAGGGAGTTCCAGGATTTTGACCCAGCGACAGTGAAGGAACGGCAATATATTTCCAAGCCAGGATGGTGAGTGACTTGGAGGGGAGCTTCCAGGTGGTGGTGTTCCCATCTATCTGCTGCCCTTGACTTAGTGGTCATGGGTTTGGAAAGCACTGTAAAGGCAGCCTTGGTGAATTCCTGCAGTGCACCTTGTAGATGGTACACACTGCTGCTACTGTGCGTCGTTGGTGGAGTGGATATTTGTGGATGTGGTGCCAATCAAGCGGGTTGCTTTGTCCTGGATGGTGTCAAGCTTCTTGAGTGTTGTGGGAGCTGCACTCATCCAGGCAAGTGTGGAGTATTCCATCACATTCCTGACTTGTGCCTTGTAGATGGTAGGCAGGCTTTAGGGAGTCAGGAGGTAAGTTACTCGTTGCAGGATTCCTAGCCTCTGACCTGCTCTTGTAGCCACAGTATTTATATAGCTGGTCCAGTTCAGTTTCTGGTCAATGGTAACCTCCAGGATGTTGATAGTGGACTATTCAGTAATGGTAATGCCATTGAACTCATGGACTCATAGATGTTTACAGCACAGAAGGAGGCCATTCAGCCCATCTTGTCTGCACTGGTCAACAAAGATCTGACTACACTAATCCCATTTTCCAATGCTTGGTCCTTAGCCCTGGAGGCTATGGCAACGCAAGTGAATATCCAAATACTTCTTAAATGTTACGAGAGTTTCTGACTCAACCCCCTTTCAGGAGGGCAGGCGAGGTTTCATGAAGCTTTTATAAATTAAATAAAGTTTTCCATTAATGTTCCTTGACATGTCCCAGCTCATGTGACACTGTCACATGACGGGACATGTCTTATATTTTCTTTTCTGTATTAAGCTTTAACTAATCTCCCTGAGGCACCACTTTTAAGGCCACTAATCCTGCAAAGTACTCATTGAGGGCTGTACCCACATCTTCCATGTCCACACATGGCTACCTCTTTGGTCCCTAATTGGCCCTACTCTTTCCCAAGTTATTCTCTTGCTCTTTATATATTTAAAAAATCCTTTAGGTTTTCCTTTCTTCTACCCACCAATGCTTTCTAATGCACTCTCTTAGCTTTCCTAATTTCCTTTTTAAGATCCCCCCTGCACTTTTTATACTCCTCTAGGGACTCTGCCATATTGAGACCTCGGTATTTGCCATAAGCTTCTCTTTTTCCTTAAGCCTAACTGTTATGTCCCTTGACATCCAGAGTTCTCCAGACTTGGTCCCCCACCTTTGTCTTTATGGGAACATATTTGCCCTGTACTCTCGCTATTTCCTCCTTGAATGCCTCCCACTGCTCTGACACAGTTTTATCTGCAAGTAGCTGCTCCCAGTCCACTTGGGCCAAATCGTATTTCATCTTAGTAAAATTAGCCTTTCCCCAGTTTAGAACTTTTATTCCCAGCCCAACTCTATCTCTCCCTGACTGTTTGGGGGCCTATAGTACACACCCAACTGCGTGTTTGCCCCTTGTATGTTTTTAACTTCTACCCACATGGCCTCATTTAATGATCCTTCCAAGATATCATCCCTCCTTACTGCTATAATTGATTCCTTGATCCATTCCTTGAACGTCAAGCGGCAATAGTTAGATTCCCTCTTGTTGGAGATGATCATTGCCTGACACGAATGTAACTTGCCACTTGTCAGCCCAAGCCTAGATATTGTCCAAAATTCACAAACAGGACAAACATTGTCCAAAATCCACGAACAGGAATGTCCTGGCATACCGATTGTTCCTGTTCCTGCCTCACGGAACACATTTCTTGCTATCTTGACTCCATTCTCTCTCCCCTTGTCCAGTCTCTTCCCACCTACATCCGCGATTCCTCTGACACCCTACATCATATCAACAATTTCCAGTTCCCTGGCCCCAACCACCTCCTCTTCACCATGAGCGTCCAATCCCTCTACACCTCCATCCCCCACCGGGATGGTCTGAGGGCTCTCCACTTCTTCCTCAAACAGAGGCCTGAACAATCCCCATCCACCGCTATTCACCCCACTCTCCTCCGTCTGGCTCAACTTGTACTCTCACTAAACAATTTCTCCTTAAACTCATCTCACTTCCTCCAAATAAAAGGTGTGGCTATGGGTACCCGCATGGACCCCAGTTATGCCTGTCTCTTTACGGGGTATGTGGAACATTCCTTGTTCCAGTCCTATTCAGGCCCCCTCCCACAACTCTTTCTCCGGTACATCGATGACTGCTTCGGTGCTGCTTCATGCTCTCGCCTGGACCTGGAAAAATTTATTAATTTTGCTTCCAATTTCCACCCCTCCATCATTTTCACATGGTCCATCACTGACACTTCCCTCCCTTTCCTTGACATCTCTGTCTCAATTTCTGGTGATAGACTGTCCACCAATATTCATTACAAGCCTACCAACTGCCACAGCTACCTCGACTACAGCTCCTCACACCCCGCTTCCTGTAATGACTCCATCCCATTCTCTCAATTCCTTCGCCTCCGTCACACCTGTTATGATGCCACTTTCCAAAACAGTTCCTCTGACATGTCTTACTTCTTCCTTAACCAAGATTTCCCACCCACGGTGGTTGACAGGGCCCTCAACTGTGTCCGGCCCATCTCCCGCGCCTCTGCCCTCACACCTTCCCCTCCCTCCCAGAACCATGATAGGGTCCCCCTTGTCCTCACTTTTCACCCCACCAGCCTCCGCATTCAAAGGATCATCCTCCGCCATTTCCACCAACTCCAGCATGATGCCACCACCGAACACATCTTCCCTTCACCACCCCCCCTGCCCCCCCGGCAGTATTCCACAGGGATCGTTCCCACCAGGACATCTTGGTCCACTCCTCCATCACCCCCTACACCTCAACCCCCTCCCACGGCACCTTCCCATGCAACCGCAAAAGGTGTAACACCTGCCCCTTTACTTACCCCCTCCTCACTGTCCAAGGGCCCAAACACTCCTTTCAAGTGAAGTAGCATTTCACTTGCACTTCCCTCAATTTAGTCTACTGCATTCGCTGCTCCCAATGCGGTTTCCTCTACACTGGAGAGACCAAACGCAGACTGGGTGACCGCTTTGCAGGACACCTTTGGTCTGTTCACAAGCACGACTCAGACCTCCCTATCACTTGCCATTTCAACATTCCACCCTGCTCTCATGCCCACATGTCCGTCCTTGGCCTGCTGCAATGTTCCAGTGAAGCCCAACGCAAACTGGAGGAACAGCACCTCATCTTCCGACAAGGCACTTTACAGCCTTCCGGACTTAACATTGAGTTCGACAACTTCAGATCACGAACTCTCTCCTCCATCCTCAACACCCCCTTTCTGATCCCCCCTTTTCCAATAATTTATAATTTTTTAAATATATTTTTCTTTTCCCACGTATTTTTAAATTTATTTTGATCTATCATTTTATCTCCACCTTTTAGCCCATTTCGATCTCTTCCCCCCACCCCACCCCCACTAGGACCATCTGCCACTTGCTTGTCCTGCTTTCTACCCTTAATGTCACCATTAGCACATTACTTAGATAATATCACCAGCGTCAACAACCCTTTGTCCTTTTGTCTATGACATCTTTGGCAATCTCTTCTTTGCCTCCACCTATCACTGGCCCTCTATCCAGCTCTACCTGTCCCACCCCCCTCAACCTGCTTATATTTCACCTCATTTCTATATTTCCTTAGTTCTGATGAAGAGTCATACAGACTCAAAACATTAACTGTATTCCTCTCTGCAGATGCTGTCAGACCTGCTGTGTTTTTCCAGCTAGTTTGGTTTTTGTTTCAGATTTCCAGCATCCGCAGTATTTTGCTTTTATTATATTGCCCAGGTCTTGCTGCATTTGGACATGGACTGCTTCAGTATCTGAAGAGTCGTGAATGGCGCTGAACATTGTGCAATCATCAGTGAACATCCCCACTTCTGACCTTATGATGGAAGGAGGGTCATTGATGAAGCAGCTGAAGATGGTTGAGCGGAGGACACTACCCTGAGGAACTCCTGCAGTGACGTCCTGTAGCTGAGATGATTGACCTCCAACAACCACAATCATCTTCCTTTGTGCTAGGCATGACTCCAACCAGCAGAAAGTTTTCCTCCTGATTCGCATTGACTCCAGTTTTGCTAGGGCTCCTTGATGCCACACTCGGTCAAATGCTGCCTTGATGTCAAGGGCAGTCACTCTCACCTCACCTCGGGAGTTCAGCTGTTTTGTCCATGTTTGAATCAAGGCTGTAATGAGGTCAGGAGCCCTGGCGGAACCCAAATTGGGTGTCAGTGAACAGGTTATTGCTAAGCAATTGCTACTTGATAACATTATTGAAGACCCCTTCCATCAAAGTGAAGGCGGACATACTCCTCCATCGTGTCTTGCAATCTGAGGAGTGCTGCAGACATCCCTTGCTGATGTTCCCGAGCTTGCCTTTGCAACTCCAGCAACTGTGACATGACCGAGTCCAGAAGCTCATCATCTGACTCGGACTCAGCAAATTTCTGACCTCCAGCAGTCCTCCGAGTGCTGGATACTTGGGAAGTCCCTGCTGCTGCCTGTTGTAGGTCAGACAGTGCGATGTGTTCACCAGATTGTAATCCCGAGGCTATTCTAAAGCTAGGTCCCACCGAGGTGTGTGTCTCTGCACTGGTGGAGGGTGTGGGTGAGCGCTGTGATGGGACGTCAGGGGGATGCCTCCAGATTCCTCTTCAGAGGTTTCTTCTCAGCTTGATTGGAGGCCCTGGGTCATGGACTCCATCAGCTGTTTCCCAGATGTACCTACGGAAGCAAGGGGAGGTAATTAGTACACGGCAGGGGACTGCGGAACAGGACACTCACAGTATGGTTGTCTGATGGATGTTGGACTGATGGATCCTCACTTAATAGAGCAGCGCCGACCTCAGTCAGCAAAGGACCGGTCCAGATACTCGCCGGCCAGCTGGATGGCTCTGTTTTCAAAGTCCGTGAGGACCTTCATTTCAGGCATTCCGCCACCAGTCTGTGACCTCTCCCTGTTGCTGTGCGCCAGCTTGTCCTGCATGAATAGAGATGGAGAAAGTGTAAGCAGGACGCCTGCCAGGCCAGATGGTAAGTATGCCGGGCATGTGTGGGTGGTGAGCGCTCCCATGGACGGGATGAGGACAATGACAGTGAAAGAGAGTGAATGGAGATGTCCCTTGAACTGGCAGTGAGTGAAGCCCCTGTGGTTGTATGATGGGTTTGTGAGGGTTTGAGTTGAGAGTGATGAAAAAAGGGACTTTCCGTGGTGGAACAGAGGAGATCATTCATCCCCTTGCGGTACTGGGTGGTTGTCCTCTTTTGAAGGTTGTTGGCACTGACCACCACTGCCACCACCTCCCAAGCCGGATTGGTCGCGCCACTGCCCATCCTGCAGCCAGAGCGGGGTTAGAGGACATCACAGTGGGACTCCATGGCATCCAAAAAGGCGTACCAGTAATGCGTCACTAAACCTGGGGACTGCAGTCCTTTTGCCTTTCGTGGACATCTTCCCTGCAGCAGTTGCGGGCTGGAAGCCCTGAGATGTGTGTGCCCGGCTGGACTTTAAACATGGTGCCCAACATGATGAAGCAGCGAGGTAATGGTGGGCGGGCGAATGAGAGCCCGTCCACCATGGATGCAGCATGTTTCCCGGAAATGCATAAATAATGTGGCAGGTTTGGGACGATACGGTGTGAAAACCCATCATTGCGGCCACTGTTTTACCCGCTCGTTACCACACTTAGTGCAAATCTGGGACATTTCCGCCTCATGATTCTGCAGGGACTTAGCAGGCCATCAAGGAACACCCACCAAAAGGAATAGGGGGATGTGGCCAGGGAGGTCAATTCACCGAGTCCCATTCATACAGGGTAGTATAGAATTGGGATCAGCATGTTATGAGTTGTCCGACACGAGTAGGCTGTAGACAGACCACCGGGGAGGAAGGACAGTTCATGTGCTGGTTCACTGGAGAGTGACAAGTTCTGCTAAGGGGGAGTTAGATGAGGACTTCAGTGGGTAGCATACAGGAGAATACTGATGAGCATGCACACTGAGATACTTCATTCATTGAGTGGCCTGCCACAGAGCTTCTTGTCACTGTCTAAAGTCCAGTCCCAGCTGTGGTTTTCCTCACCTCAGTGCACAGAAAATAAACTAACAAAAATAAATAACTAAATAGGTTTAATAGCTCTACAAAATCCAGGAGGCCTTCTGATCAATATTAGCATGCAAAGGAATAATAAAAGATATCTATCTGTATTTATTGCCTTATAGCAGGCTGTGGACGTATATGTTCTTTAAAACTGAAGTACTGATTTGCTCTCTGGTGACTATTGTTACTGATGTCTTAAATAGAGTTCTCAAGTCAGATTTATTTCCCTGACTTCTAATTGTGGACCCAACAAATGTCAGATCAGATATGTCACATCAAACTAAGTCACAGTCTATCAGTTCACAGTAATCATCAGGAGGCAGATGTCAAACACAATGACTCATTCTTGATAAAAGGTTAGGAAACCATTAACATTTAAAATTCAAGCGAGTGTGATAATATGAATTATCTCTAACTATTTCCATGGATAATAGCATTAAAAATTACCAATTGATACGCATAGAATTTAAATTATAAATTGCAGTAAACTTTTAAGCTACCAGAAGAAAGGTCCAATAATACCTTTCTAAGTGATCTAATAATGTATCAACAAAGTTTATCATTCTTGGCTATATCTTTGTGCTTTCAGATATATTGAAGTTGAGTGTCAATATTTTTCCATCAGGGCCAAACACAGAAGGGAAACTTTAGTTGGGAGGCTTGCACACCCCTTGCAGAACCTGATGGGTATCCTTCCATTAATTTCAATGGAAGGAAAATCAGATAGGAGGGTTGTAATGAAACAGGAAATAGGGTGGAAATTAGCTTGGCGTGATTTCCATTCGCTTTGCTTGATTTCTGACCTGAATTTGGAAGAGCGATGGAAGCACATGTCCAAAGTACCCATTAAAAAAAACTTGTATTTATATAGTACCTTTTGTGTAGTAAAATATCCAAAGTCGCTTCACAGGAGCATTATCAAACAAAAATTGACAAAGAACCATGTAAAGAGATACAATTAAGTCTTCACTATAAGTTGTAGTTGCATTCCTGGAAATTGCGACTTTAAGTGAAACAACTTTATGTGAATCATAGGTTCCCATTGGAATCAATGTTAAAGCCGGAGTTAGGTTCCTTCTTGCCCTGAAAAGCCAATGTACAAGTTGAAATACTGCACTGTACATGTGCAGCAATGTGCATTTCTAGCTGGAATAACTTGCAAAATAAATGGATGGAGCAGGGAGGGCTGCCCAAGGAGCCGGGGTGGGGGGCTTGGAAGGAGTCGGGGGATTGAGGACTCACGGGGTGGGGTGGGGGGGGTGGGTGGCCATGGAAGGAGCCGGGGAGGAGGGTCGTGGACCGAGACAAGGGTGCTGCAGAAGGAATCATGCGGGGGCAGTGCCGTGGAAGAAGCGAGTGGGCCACTGCCTCATGGTTCAGCGGTCGGCAGCTACCACCCCTGCCCTGTGCTCAAGCACCCGAGATACTCTCTGGGGTCTACAGAACAAAATGTAGCATCCAGCCTGAGGCACAGCCCTGTCTGTCAACTTCCTTCATTCCTCTTCCTCTTCCTTCAAATCAAAGAAAGGAAAGTCTTGCATTTCTATAGATCCTTCGTGACTTTAGGGCATCCCAAAGCACTTTACAGCCAATTAAGTACTTTTGAATTGTAGTCAATGTTGGAATGTCTCTTAAAGCAGCAGCTAATTTGCACACAGCCAACTCCCACAAACAGCAATGTAATAATGGCCAGATGAACCCAAGGCTGTAATGAGGTCTGGAGCTGTGTGGTCCTGCTGGAACCCAAACTGGGCACAGTTGAGCAGATTATTGCTAAGTAATTACCATTAAATAGCACTGTCAGCACTTTGCTGATGATTGAGATGGAGGTGTCAGCTGTGGCTCAGTTCATAGCACCCTCGCCTTTGAATCAGAGGGTTGTGGGTTCACGTCCCACTCCCGGAAACCAAGAACTGTGATAGAGGTGTCAGCTGTGGCTCAGTTCATAGCACCCTCGCCTTTGAATCAGAGAGTTGTGGGTTCATGTCCCACTCCTGGAAACCAAGAACTGTGATTGTACTTGAAAGAGTTGCTGATGATTGAGAGTCGGCTGATGGGGTGATAATTGATTGAATTGGATTTGTCCTGCTTTTTCTGGGCAGGACATACCTGGGCAATTTTCCACATAGCTGGGTAAATGCCAATGCTGTAACTGTACTGGAACAGCTTGGCTAGGGGTGCGGCTAGTCCTGGAGCACAAAGCATCAGTACCACAGTCGGAATGTTAACAGGGCCAATAGCCTTTGCTGTACCCAATGCGCTCAGCCATTTCTTAATATCGCATGAATTGGATCTAATAGGTTAGGCCTTTTATAATATTGCTGCATCACACCAATTACAGTGCGCCCAGCTCACTTCTCCCTACTTGCTGGTACGTTGCTTTATGGGACAGAGGGGATAAAACTACAAAACCATTTGCACAGTGTTTAGCTTCAGTTAAAAAAAAGTGAAACACCACCTGATTGTACAAACAGGTAGATTAGGTGCAAGTCTATAAGATTGTAGAAGATTCAATCTGGAATACAGTTTACAGTTGCAGTAATTTAAAGTATTGTGTAGTGGGGGAGATGAGCGGTCGAAGCTCCACCAACTGAACTCTGCTACCTGGCTGATTGAAGATCAAGAATTAAGCTCTCAACGCTATACTTTTGGACCTGGAGTTTTGACCAGGAATATCCATTGCCAATAGTTTGTTTCTCTGAGCTAAGCTCTTCCATTAATGTTTATAAAGACCTGATAACAGTGGAATGAAGAATCCCTGTTTTATAATCTTCTTGTAGCTCATGTGCTTGAATCTCACGTTACAATTGTGAAGGGATATTACTGCTGCTGAAGGATACAGAGGTCAGGTAACAGAGATGAGTCTGACACTTAGAAACAGTTGGCTTGATTTCTTTAGGAGGAAAACAATTTGAAATAATATAAATTAATTTTCTAGAATATGAAAGGAATTAACAATCTTGTGTCAGTAAAATCATTCACTAAGGTAAAGGTTCAAATAGCATGAAACACAAATTGAGTGGCTGGAAGTCACATTAACCTTTTCAGCCCAAGGCTAAAATCTTTTAGGGACAAAGCCTAGAAAATGCTATTGGTGTGCTACTTGGGGGCTGAAACAGGGTGACAAAATGTTCTGGGCAGAATGAAGACCAGCTTGTTATCCCTTCCATCCCTTAGAGGAACATACCAGGAAGTAGGGAGAGGTGAGCTGGGCTCACTGTGATTTGGTATGATTAGCAAGACCATAAAAGGCCTCACAGTGGGCCAACAGATCAAGCTTAGCCTTGTCCTAAATGGGAATGTCCCAAGAAAGAATATAGCTTGCACTAACAATAATCCTTGCACACCGAGCAATTCAAACAATGAGAAAGGAATCTACTGATGAAAAAGAGAGCCGCAGCCAACATCCACTTCTCATTGCACAAAAATCAACCAAGTGTGAAAAAAGGTCTAAAGTGAGGCTCATCCTTTCAGAAGTAACGTCAATATAGATAAATATTCTTTCAAGATGAGAATTTGTACAGCCCCATCTATTGTGTCTAAAGGATGATGTTGGAACAAGCTGATGACAAGGAACATTAGTAGTTGATATCTTCAGTGGACTTACTCATTCATGCAAGGGGATGGCAGCAGTAGAGCATGACCTACAATGACAATATCCATCTTACCTGGGATTCTCAACATCATACCATTTTTATTTTAGAGTTGAAACATTTAGTGGTATTCTGGAGGGAGCAGGTGTCTCTCATAACTTGCTGCCACAAGAGTGGTATAATTATAGTGCATTTTAATAAATGGCTCCCTCTTGTAACATTCTCCCCAAACATTTCTGTAGTAGATCTTGCACTCATGCTGCACTGGAAACTGTAGCCATATGTATCCTTTAGGACTCACACATTACTGAACTATCAGTGCTATTCCACTTCATTTCTTCACAAGCTTCTCTGAAATATAGTGTAATCAATCCACTGCTCTCACATTGAGCTCAGGATCTAAATTAATTAACCAAATTTATTTGCAACTAAACAAGTAGGACACAATTAATACAGTACTGCCTGAAATACAGTGACCAGAATAAGCTCATGTGTTTTAAAACTAGATTCTGCTTCTGACACCACTGAATGTAATCAGCGCCTCTTCACCAACAGTCTTATAACATCTACGAGCACTCACTTTAGGGGAGGGGATGTCGTGATTGTGTTGACACTGGACTAGTATTCCAGCTACCCAGAGACCTGGGAACCTGAGTTCAAATCCCACCACAGCAGATGGTGGAATTTAAATTCAATAAAATCTGGAATTAAAAGTCTGATGACGAACATTGTCTATTGTTCTAATAGAATGAAACCGGACAGACCACCTGGCATTGACCTAGGCACTGGAAACGACAACGGCAATCTCAACCCTGTTGACCCTGCAAAGTCCCCCTTACTAACATCTAGGAGCTAGTGCCAAAATTGGGAGAGCTGTCTCACAGACTACTCAAGCAACAGCCTAACATAGTCATCCTCATGGAATTCAGACACCACAATCACCATCCCCTGGATGTATATATATATTTTTATATATATATATATATACACACACATCCCCAGTAGTGGTGGTGGCATCGTGGTATACAGTTGGGAGGGAGCTGCCCTGGGTGTCCTGAGCATCAACTCCGGACCCCATGAAGTCTCATGGGTGAAACGTGGGCAAGGAAACCTCCTGCTGATTACCACATACCGCCCTCTCTCAGCTGATGAATCAGTGCTCCTCTATGTTCACACCACTTGCAGGAAGCACTGAGGGTGGCATGGGTGCAGAATATACTCTGGGTTGGGGACTTCAATATCCATCACCAAGAGTTGATCAGTAGCACCAATACTGGCTGAGTCCTAAAGGACATAGTCGCTAGACTGGGTCTGCGGCAGATGGTGAAGGAACCAACAAGAGGGAAAAACATCCTTGACCTTATCCTCACCAACCTGCCCGCCGCAGATGCATTTGTCCATGACAGTATCGGTAGGAGTGACCACCGCACAGTCATTGTGGAGATGAAGTCCCACCTTCACATTGAGGATACCCTCCATCATGTTGTGTTGCACTACCACCGTGCTAAATGGGATAGATTTTGAACAGATCTAGCAACTCAAGACTGGGCATCCATGAGGCACTGTGGGCCACCACCAGCAGCAGAATTGTAAGATGAAGTCCCACCTTCACATTGAGGATACCCTCCATCATGTTGTGTGGCACTACCACCGTGCTAAATGGGATAGATTTTGAACAGATCTAGCAACTCAAGACTGGGCATCCATGAGGCACTGTGGGCCATCACTAGCAGCAGAATTGTATTCAAGCACAATCTGTAACCTCATGACCTGGCATACCCCTCAATCTGCATTACCATCAAGCCAGGGGATCAACCCTGGTTCAATGAATTGCACATGAGGGCATGACAGGAGCAGCACCAGGGAAACCTAAAAATGAGGTGTCAACCTGGTGAAGCTATAAAACAGGACTACTTGTGTACAGTGTACAGTATAAGCAGCAAGTGACAGACAAAGCCAGGCGATCCCACAACCAACAGATGCCATATCCAGTCGTGAATGGTGGTGGACAATTAAACAACTCACTGGAGGAGGAAGCTCCACAAATATCCTCATCCTCAATGATGGAGGAGCTCAGCGCAACAGTGCAAAAGATAAGGCTGAAGCATTTGCTACAATCTTCAGCCAGAAGTGCCGAGTGGATGCTCCATCTTGGTCTCCTCCGGAGGACCCCAGCATCACAGATGCCGGCCTTCAGCCAATTCAATTCACTCCATGTGATATCAAGAGATGGCTGAAGACACTGGATAGTGCAAAGGCTATGGGCCCTGACAATATTCCGGCAATTGTACTAAAGGCTTGTGCTCCAGAACTTGCCGCACCCCTAGCCAAGCTGTTCCAGTACGGCTATAACACTGGCATCTACCCAGATATGTGGAAAATTGCCCATGTCCTGTACACAAAAAGCAGGACAAATCCAACCCGGCCAATTACCGCCCCATCAGTCTACTCTCCATCATCAGTAAAATAATGGAAGGGGTAATCAACAGTGCTATCAAGCGGCACTTGCTTAGCAATAACCTGCTCACTGACACCCAGTTTGGGTTCCGCCAGGGCCACTCAGCTCCTCACCTCATTACAGCCTTGGTTCAAACATGAACAAAAGAGCTGAACTCCCGAGGTGATGTGAGAGTGACTGCCCTTGATATCAATGCTGCATTTGACCGAGTGTGGCATCATGGAGCCCTAACAAAACTGGAGTCAATGGGAATCAGGGGGGAAACTCTCCACTGGTTGGAGTCATACCTAGCACAAAGGAAGATGGTTGTGGCTGTTGGAGGTCAGTCATCTCAGATCCAGGATATTACTGCAGGACTTCCTCAGCGTAGTACCCTCGGGCCAACTATCTTCAGCTGTTTCATCAATGACTTTCCTTCCATCATAAGGTCAGAAGTAGGGATGTTCGCTGATGATTGCACAATGTTCAGCACCATTTGTGACTCCTCACATGCTGAAGCAGTCCATGTCCAAATGCAGCAAGGCCTGGACAATATCCAGGCTTGGGATGACAAGTGGCAAGTAACAGTCATGCCACACAAGTGTCAGGCAATGACCATCTCCAACAAGACAGAATCCAAACATCACCACTTGATGTTCAAAGGCATTACCATCACTGAATCCCCCACTATCAACATCCTGGGGGTCACCATTGACCAGAAACTGAACTGGACTGGCCATATAAATACTGTGGCTACAAGAGCAGGTCAGAGGTTAGGAATCGTATGATGAGTAACCCACCTCCTGACTCCCCAAAGCCTGTCCACCATCTACAAGGTGCAAGTCAGGAGTGTGATGGAATACTCTCCACTTGCCTGGATGAGTGCAGCTCCCACAACACTCAAGAAGCTTGACAGCATCCAGGACAAAGCAGCCCACTTGATTGGCACCACATCCACAAACATTCATGCCCTCCACCACCAACGCACAGTAGCAGCAGTGTGCACCATGTACAAGATGCACTTGGAATTCACACCTTCCAAACACGACCACTACCACCTAGAAGGACAAGGGCAGAAGATAGATGGGAACACCACCACCTGGAAGTTCCCCTCCGAGTCACTCACCATCCTGACTTGGAAATATATCGCCGTTCCTTCGCTGCCATTGGGTCAAAATCCTGGAACTCCCTCCCTAACTACACTGTGGGTGTACCTATAGCACAGGGACTGCAGCGGTTCAAGAAGGCAGCTCACCACCAACTTCTCAAGGGCAACTAGGGATGGGCAATAAATGCTGGCCCAGCCAGCGAAGCCCACATCCCATGAATGAAGAAAAAAAAGCTTTTGATTCTATTACATTCAGGATTACCCCAAACCTTTTGTTTTCTGCCACTGAAACACACGTTCATGCCTTTGTCCTGTGCAACGTATTGAGGGAAAATTTGATTAGGTCCAATACGGATGGTGATGATAATTATTCCATGTCTGGACATAGAGACTGCAGCATCGTATACATGATTGTACTGTGCAGCCCAGTGCAAAATACACTGCTGCCTTGTGTAGACAGTCAGAAGGGGCCTGGTTCATGTTTGGCTAGCCTGACGTACAGGCAGCCTGCAGTTTTTATAGGCAGCCTGCCCCGCTCAAAGCAAAATTGCACTCATGCTGCAGAGCCTGCTGGAACAGTCTCAGGCATGCTTTGGTGGAAGGTAGAGAACAGCAAATGGAGCAAAAAGCCAGAAAGAGGGCTCCAAAGTTCTCAGATGCTGCACTTAAGGCCTTAGTGATAGAGGTTGAAATGAGGAGAGATACCATGGGCTGGATCTAATCGGCTCCTTGGGAATGGGCTGGGAGGTGAGGAGGTTGGTAAAATGGTGTGATTCGATGAGGGTAGCATGTTCAATGTCTGCCTGCTGCAATGACATCTTGTCAGTGATGGGAAAGGCGGCAGATTGGCTGCCTGCCACAAGCCCAATTCGGCCACCTAAGTGGTCAATTAAGAGGCTCTTGTTGCCTCCCTGGGCATTTTTCCCCACATCGGTAGGGCCTGATAGGGAGACCATCCAGTGAAACTTGGCGGCCTCCCAGCAGGCTCCAGGAAGGCCCTGCTCTTTGGGCATTCAATGGCGCACAGAAGGGCCCCACAGCAGCAACGGCCAACCCCCACAGCAACTACGTCCCCTGCCTCAGCAACCCACCATGCCCCCTGCCAGCCTGGCCCCACCACCGCAGACCCACCTCACCCTTCAAGGAAGCTTGTCCATCGATGGCCTCACCCTACAGGTGCAGCCCCAGTGGCAGCCACATAATTGCCTGCGACTGGGAATATGTCACCCCAGGGTCCCACCACTGGCCAAAGCTGGCTCGCCTCCCACTTTCAGCTCCAGTAGCGGCTCTTGTGCCTCTTGCATCAAATTCAGGCTCATGTTTTCACATAAATCCAGGAGATCTTCAAGGCAGGGAACCAGGGAGGACAATTCATTGGCTTGCTCCCAGGAGCCAGCTACAGTGCCAAAAAAAGTTCAAACACTTCCCGACAGGTTGGCAAGATCACTGAATGTATCTTGGAATGACAATTCCTACCCACCACATTACACACCAACCTCTCACGCTGTTCAATGCACCACAGTACCATCACTCAGCAATCCACAATTGGGATTCATGCCCAACATTTAAATACTCCAACTCTCCCTCTCACACTTATCAATGCTGCCCACCTCATACACATCTCACTGCTTGCACATACCACCATTCAGCTAGGGAGCAGCAGGGAATCGACAGAGGTCAGGCACAATTGAATCAACTGAGCTCTCTGGGAGGAGACCATGCTTTGCATCATGGACCAGCTGTGACTGTGGCTGTTGCATCTGGTGTTGCTGAGAACATTTGGGATGACCGTGCATTCCTGCTTTATACCCTTCTAAAATCCCAATTAACCGGCATCCTGCTCTCTGGTACGCAGTGCAAGCTGCCATTGGTGTGACTATGGGCTTCGTGCTCCCCACCCCATCTCTATTCCCTCACCCCAACCCTCCTCTCTGCATTTTTGTTTCCAAATGTGCAAGCAATACCACCTGTCCAGCCTCCACATGAAGGGTAAGAACTGCTCCAAAGCTCAGATGAAGAAGGGTCACTGTCAAGAAAGCAACAAAATGTAATCATTTTTGTCTAGTAATAATACTGTCATGTTTCTTATCTACTGGAAGACAGAGGGTTGTAAATATGGTAATTCGAGCAAGAGTCAGAGTGACTGCAAGAGTCTAAAGCCAACAGTAAGAAATGGTTTCGATATGTTAATGAACCAAGAGGAACTTCACTCAGGGTTTTACATAAAGCAATAGCAGGAGTAGTTTTGAATTGAGTTGTTTTTGTTCAAAGGGTTGCACGAGGTGTAAGTAATTAAGGGTAAGCTTGTTTTTTTAAGTCTAAAAGCTAGGGTAAAGAAACGAGTTTAATCAATTCTGGGAAGAAAGCATTTCTGAAGTGACTGGTTGAGATAATAGAAAGGTCAAAGGGAAGGAACACATTTAAGGAAATAATGAAGCTTATGTGAGAGCGTAGGTGTTTAGATCTCCCAGAAGACAGCAGGTTAGCTGGTCAGAACTCCCAGAAGGCAGTATGAACAGGGCCAGACCTGGGGAACCAGTTGCTGTCAGCCTCAGAGGACACCCCCAAGAAAAAAGGCACTGTGTGATAAAAATTATTAGAATTCTATAGATTTTAAAATCTAAAAGAATAGTTGCTGAACAGAAAAGGGGAAGTTTAGCTCTGAGGGTAGTTAAGATCTTCTGGAACTGTTGGAAAGTACTGTTTATCATGTGAAGCCATTCTTGTGTTTAAGTGTAAGTAGTCAGAGACATCATTTCCTGATTTCAGAACTTCTCCTCATTCTATACAAATTGCAAAAAAACTGTTTTGGCAGCTGTTTCAAGTTTCCCTTTGGGATTTGGGCAGCTCAACATTTACCATCAGCTATTCCATAACACACTTGATCTGACACTCTCAGCCACCTGCTCAGATTGTGCATATTTTAGAGGCTAGTATAGAGACGGGATCAGCAAGTGGTGAGCTACCAGGGTTGGGCTGCAGTCAAGTCGGTGGGGAAGGTTAATTCATGCACCAGCTTCCCGGACAGCAAAGTCACAGATGAGTTCTGGTGCAGAGGACCCAAATGAGGACATTGATAGCATGATGCACAGTAGAGCACTGATGGACATGCAAGCAGAGAAACCTAGTTCATTGATGGGCCTGCTTCAGGGCCTCTTGTCACTGTCAAGGAGCATGGAAGAGTCCAACTTGGCACAGGGCTTCATGCAGAGCTTGAAGCCCATCCTTGTCAGTGTATTTTTTTATTGTTTCACAGGACGTGGGTATCACTGGCTGGGCCAGCATTTATTGCCCATCCCTAATTCCCCTTGAGAAGGTGGTGGTGAGCTGCCTTCTTGAACAACTGCAGTCCATGTGGTGTAGGTACACCCACGTAGAGAGGGAGTTCAGGATTTTGACCCAGCAGCAGTGAAGGAACAGCAATATAGTTCCAAGTCAGGATGGTGAGTAGCTTGGAAGGAACTTCCAGGTGGTGGTGTTCCCATGTATCTGCTGCCTTGTCCTTCTAGGTGGTAGAGGTTGTGGGTTTGGAAAGTGCTGTCAAAGGAGTCTTGGTGAGTTTTTGCAGTGCATCTTGTAGATAGTACACTCTGCTGCAACTGTGCATCAGTGATGGAGGGAATAGATATTGAAGGTGGCGGATGGGGTGCCAATAAAGCAGGCTGCATATCCTGGATGGTGTTGAGCTTCCTGAGTGTTGTTGAAGCTGTACTCATCCAGGCAAGTGGAGATTAATCCATCACACTCCTGACTTGTGCCTTATAGATGGTGGACAGGCATTGGGGAGTTAGGAGGTGAGTTACTCTATGCAGAATTCCCAGCCTCTGACCTGCTCTTGTAGCCACAGTCTTTCTGTGGCTGGGAGTGAACAGCACTTGTGGGCTCAACCCTGAAGCATCATCCAGTGGTCGCTGTATCAGCTTCTACTGTAGCACAGGCGGAAGCCACCCAGTATATGAGTGCTGCAATAAAAGCTCAGACTGAGGGCCCTGAGATCCATGCTTGCCGCCTTGGTGTTATGCAGGCTCCTGGCTGCAGATACCATTGCTCAAAGGGGCTTGCTGGATCTCACAGCTATCCAGCAACCTCTGCTCCAGTAGAACACTAGGATTGCTGGCACTCCACCCCAGAGGAATGACAGTGGCTTCATGGAGCACGAACATGCTGTCCTCTCTCAGAATAACAGCATTTGTTGTCCCACCACTGTCTACTCCACCCGTGCCCTTGCTTTTGCCTGTTAACTAGCCGCCCATGCCAAAATGGTACACTCTGAAACTAGGCACTCAAAGCACTGAGGTGTTCAAGGTTGTCCTTCAAGGTCATCGGTACACCCTCCCAGTGAATGTCAGCTATCCTCACCCTGCTGTGAAGCTACAAATCTAGTTATAAGAGGTGGCACAGTTCAGTCATCACCTCCTTGGTGAAAAGCAGGCATTTCAGACACTGCTGCTGGCTGAGGTGATGGTTGGAAAAGTGTCCCCTAAAGATCCTTATTGTGTGGGGCCTTCCATTGAGAGCCCCCTCCCTCTGCACATAGCTTCCCCTCTGACTGCCTATGTTCCATGTCCTTATCATGCTGCAGTCTAAGAGGAACTGCAATGTTTGCCCCCATTACTGAAGCAGGCTTTCTCTTGACAGGTCTCTCCACTTCTCTGACACTCATCAAAATCGAGCAAAACTCCCCAGTAAATCCAATTTTGAAACTCCTTCGGTAACACTCAGCACAGTGCTTCCAATAACCTAACCAGCAAAAGAAAGTCAAAAGCAGTTCATCTGAAAATTGCATGGTGAGCAATTCAAATCGCAAGAGTTGACTCGTGCAACTGGATGCATGTTCAGCTGGCAGTAATTAACAGAGGGCGTTAATAGGGCCTGCAAGGTCTAAAATGGCAGATTATGCACCAAATCAGTATTAGAGGCAGTTTAACATCACTATCTGTCCACTCTGCATGCTTCCAGCACACACATGACACACCCAACAGTGGCATCTTTACAGTCAAGGTGTGCTGGAAGTGGTTAGAAATGTTCCAGCTGTCCCTTTTTTAATTTTGGGTCTCCAAAGCGCCAGCAGGAAAGTGGCTGGCAAATAGCTTGTAGCTGAAATGGTAAAGACAGAAGCAGGAAAGGGAATCAGTAGGCGACTGATGGAGCAATGTGAAGCATTTGAACCCGGTTTAATGGCTGGTGAGGTGGAGGCAGTGCCGCAGGAAAGGGGTTAGGAGGAGGATTGCCCTGTTTGCCACTCAAGACAACCAACCCCAGACGACAGCAGCTCTTATAGTATGACTGTGAGGAAGAGCTGGCCATACTCAATGCTGTGCACACTCCCTGCAAAATCCAGGAACAAGTACAGAAGGTGGTGCACTTTAATGAAACTTCCAAGATAACCTTACCTAGAGTTCTAGTTATGAAGTTTATGCCTAGGTGTTCATGTCTTTTAGGTGAGACATTAAACCAAAGCCCAGCCTGCCCTCTCAGGTGGACATAGAAGATCCCAGGGCATTATTTCTAAGAGGAGCAGGGGAGTCATCACCAATATCCTGGCCAATATTTATCCCTCAATCTGTATCATAAAAGCAGATTATCTGGTCATTATCACATTGCTGTTTTTTGGGAGCTTGTTGTGTGCAAATTGGAAGCTGCGTTTCCCATATTACAACAGTGACTACACTTCAAAAGTGCTCCATTAACCGTCAAGTGCTTTGGGACATTCTATAGTTGTGATAGGCACTATATAAATGCAAATTGTTTATTTTACAATGTTGCCAGGCATCCTGCACATTCACTGCTGGCTCATGGCTAGGCCAACATAAACTTACAGCTCCTTTATTGCTGTCCATGGATACCATTATGTATAAGTTGAAGGGAAGGGGGCACACTCCCATCTCCAAAGCACGCTAGACATAAAAATCCCCTGCTCCGAAGAATCATATTGGACTCAAAATGTTAACTCTGTTTCTCTCTCCACAGATGCTGCCAGACGTGCTAAGTTTTTCCAGCATTTTCTGTTTTTATTTCAGAATTTCAGCATCTGCAGTGTTTCATTTTTATTAAAATCCCCCCCAGTAGTCTGGGAAACAAAGCAATGCGCTAACATTGGGCAGCCGTGACATGCTCTGTTGCTACTCAGCAAGAAAGCAGGTAAGAACTGATTGATATCCTGTTTACACATGCAGCTGTAGGCATCACTCTGGTTCATCATGTAGACGATGGCTGTGTTAGATTGGAAGGTGATGCAGTCAATAAGTTGAGTGCTCTGGCAGTTTTGCAGGCATTGAAACATCAGCTATATGGGAGAGGATGGGTGGAATCTTAGCAGCCCCACAGAGGCATGTTTGGGGGCAGGTGGAGCATGAACATTTGAAACACTGCGCGTTGGGTTGGCTTCCCTACGCGTTTCTACCTCCAAGAGATCTTCCCAGAGTTTGGGTTCCCCATGGTACAGGCATGTTTCCAATCCAGACACTTAACAAAGCAATTAGCCCCTGTTTTTGGATGCAGCCAGGGTCTTGCAGGGACTTAGGGCCCTTCACTATGTCGGTTCCCTGGCAGCTTAGAGGAGAGGCCTCACAGAGAGAGATTTGAACCTTGTTACTTTTGAAGCTGTTGAAGAGTTCACCAGCAGTAAATTGCAAGGCTGCTGTCTGCCCACATTACAGACTTGCCGCTGAGTAAAAATCATGGAGATACATGTCTCCAATGGCCATGTACAGAGAACTTTGCATCCGCTTCACAGAAGCTAATAGTGGCTGCAATGCCTCCCTACTACTCCGTCATCCAGCCCTCAGCAGCACTCCCTCTGGCCTCATGGACCTGAATTTTTCACTCAGCGTGCACGCTGATCGACAGGCCCAGAAGTGGATGTAAAGTCCGCTGCTGCCCAACACCAGCAGCTAACAGCAATCACACACTAGCTGCCCAATTAACAGGCAGCCAGTGTGAAAGTTGTTTGCTGAGAGGGCCAGCACTGTCAGTGTAAGATTGTGGTTGGGGGTTGATCGCAGGTGGAAGTTTATTTTACATCTGCTTCTGGGCCCTCTGATCGCGTGTGCTCAATGAGCCCAAACTTCAGGCCGTGCTGTGTCTGCTAGCTGCTTGTCCATCTATGGTGAGAAGGAAGTTTAAGCAAACCTCATGTTGGTGGATATGCGGCAGCTATCTGCATCTGGGGACTGCTCCCAGGCGCTCCTGATGATGATAGCAGCTCCTCCGCCCCTCTGCCAGTGACCGTTTCATCTGCAGAGCCTATGACAACTGAGGAGCGTCCCACCCACTGTGCAGGACTCTCCCACCCAGTCAGGGTCCTCACAGCCTCCAGCAAGCAGAGGGCTCTGCCAAGGTCATCCAGGCCAATGGGGCATCTGAGTCAGCAGCCTGTCTCCAATGCAGCTACCAGGGACTGGGAGCATTAAGACAGACTAAGCACGCAAGACGGTTTAAGAAATCACTGTAAACACAGAAGGGCAATGCGGGGTGAAATCTTTAGCTGTGTGACTTGTGTGTATTGTTGTTCCACATCATTTTATTAAAATGTTTTTTCATATCATATGTTCTTCTTGTGCTATGAGTGGCATGAAGATTGGAGGCCTGCAACTCATTCCCAATAAGTAATTGAGCATGATTGCTCTTTTCTGGAGGAGGTGCAGGCCAAAGAGCATGTCAGGAGGGGTCCATGAACTGTGAGAGAGTATGTAACTGCATCTTTTCAAGGATATGGAATGAGCTCTCAATCCTTTGATTGAGAGCTTCCCTGGTCTTCCTGGTTCCCAAAAGCTGCTGCCCTGCTGGGTCCTCAGGGTGACCCTGTGGCTGTGCAGATTCTGTGTTGGATTTGTTCTCAAACATTTGCAGCTGTGCATTCCAGTCTACCTCCTCCATCTGATCTCCCTGAGAGAAAGCCAGATTGTGCAGGGCACAGCACACACCCACAATGAGCAACACACGATCCAGTGCACGTTGAAGAGATTCCCCCAGACCGGTCTAGGCGATGGAACCTCATTTTGAGCAGGCCGGTCGTCCTCTCAATTATGGCCCTTGTGGAGGCATGGCTTCTGTTGTAGCTCTCTTTTGGGGGGGGGTTCGTGGATAATAAACTCCCTGAATAATCTTAACCTACAGACACTAGTCCAAATAAGTCCAACTCTGCCTGGATGTGCAAGTTGAAGAGGTAGATTAGCTCAGGCCTCCCTAGTGTAACACCAGTTTGGCATCTCTCCATTGTTCCTTCTCTCTTCTTCCTACAGAAAACATGAATATAACATATTCCCAAAGCAAAACGTATTGTTTCAATATTTAGGACTTAATCAAAATATTCTGGTATCAGGACTGGTCATACTGTACCTCATCGCCAACTCAGTGGGTCAGAAAAATATTTTACAAAAATCAAACAACAAACAGTTACAAAGCAGCTTTTCAAACCTGCATATACCTTATATCTAAAACAAATTACATCTCCTATACTGCCCAGCAATATTGAGTGTCATTGTAAGTGGACCTTTTTATTACTGAGCAAATATTCTGCATGGAGGTCAGAAGATAGTGGCATCCCCTCCCCTCATTAAAATAGTGAAATGGAGCCTCTGCCTATTTGTAGCTGGAGCTTCCTACATTGTATCTGCCAAGATTCCTACTTACTGCTTTTTTTGGGATGTGGCAAATTTGCCAATCGGTCATTTGGAATTGACTAATGATGATGGAGCATATAAATTTAAATAAATACAGTTTAGACAGTTAACACTTCTCCAGACAGCAGTTTTTAAATGTTTTTTGTTTATTATGTCCGTTCCATATGAACATTAGGAGCAGGAGTAGGCCATTGGCCCCTCACATCTGCTCCGCCATTCAATAAGATCATGGTTGATCTGACTGTGGCCTCAACTCCACATTCCCAACTACCCCTAATAACCTTTGACTCCCTTGTCAATCAAGAATCTATCTACCTCTGCCTTAAAAATATTCATTGACCCTGCCTCCGCCACTCTCTGGGGAAGAGTTCCAAAGATTCATGACCCTCAGGGGAAAAAAATTCTTTTAATCTCTGTCTTAAATGGGAGACCCCTTATTTTTAAACTGCGCCCCCTAGTTCTAGTCTCTCCCACAAGGGGAAACATCCTCTCAGCATCTGCCCTGTCAGGACCTTCTTTGTATCAATAAGATCACCTCTCAATCTTATAAACTCCAATGGATACAGGCCCAGACTTTCCAACCTTTCCTTGTATGATAACCCCAACCTCATCCCAGATATCAGTCGAGTGAACCTTCTCTGAACTGTTTCTAATGCATTTACATCCTGTGCACAGTACTCTAGATTGGTTGCTCTGTAAAACTGTGGTAAAACATTCCTACTTTTATATTCCATTCCCGCTGCAATAAATGACAATAAATGACAACATTTCATTTGCCTTCCTAATCTCTTTCTTTACCTGCATACTAACTTTTTGTGATTTATGTACCAGGACACCCAGATCCCTCTGTACCTCAAGAGTTCTGTAATCTCTCTTCATTTAAATAATATGCTGCTTTTCTACTTTCCCTACCAAAGGGGACAAGTTCACATTTTCCCCACATTGTCCTCCATCTGGCAAAATTTTGCCCATTCATTTAATCTATTTATATCCCTTTGCACACTCCTTATGTCCTCTAGAATCATCCTGGTAAACCTTCTCTGCACAGTGCCTCTATATTCTTTTTTTCATGCTGTATATCACACAAACTCATGAACAGGCCTAAGATTGTCACTTTCAGCCCTGAAAAGTACCCAGTCTAGCAAAGATGACCCTGGAAGGCAGGATATCTCAAAAATTTGAGCAACAGGCGAAGCTAGTTGTTACACACTGCTACTGTGCAGTAGCAACATGAGTGGTATTCGCCACCAACAGGATGCTGCCGTCAAGCCAAAAAGACGTTCTGCCTATCACACAAATGAGTAATGTGTTATATGAATTTCATTGCCAGTGTGATGCTAGGTATGTAGGCCATACATCCCAAAGACTGGAGGATCGTATCAAACAGCATGTCCTAGTCACTGTTCACAATGGACAAGGTACAGGCCATATCCAACCAGCCCATGCTTGCAAAACTCAAATCACAGTGTCCAACATTAGGTGTGATTCTGAGATTGGACAACATTTACTAAATAATCCTCAGTGTGCGAAGAATTACGCTGGCAACCAATTTAAGATTGTCAGTTGGGCTAGCAGTGTGGTGCATTTGTGTGTACTGGAAGCTGCATATATCAATACACCAGGCCCTGTTCTTTGCAGACAAGAACATGTACACACATTGCGCCTGTTTCAGATAAACCAAATAAGTGACAGCCATTCGTTGACTCATTCCTCAGGGCAATGCCTTGACCAATCAGGGTCAAGCTGCCTAGTTTAAATTTCAAACAACGATTGGCAATTAACTGTCAGTCTCCATCACTGGTGCATTCTCCATGGCAACGCCTCTAGCAATCAGAGTCCACTTGCCAACCAACCAGCACTCTCTTTACATGCAGTATAAATTATTGTTTGCCCCCTATATTGATATTATTGCAAAGCGTCCTGATGAGTGCAAGACAAAAAGCTTCAACATGTCCCTTTTATCAGCAATACTCAAGTTCCATACTACCAAATGACTATTTGTAATCCCCTTCTTAATACTTAAAACGTATAAAACAGACACAGGACTGTGCAACACACCTATGTGAAATCTGTAACAATGTGAGCTGTTTGGTAACATAATTTTGTGACTTCAAGAATTAATTGATTTTTATCAGCTGGTTTGGGACCAAGACAGGACTACGATTTCTGACCTTGTGCAAATTGTAATACAGAAATGGTCAACAGTGATTTAAGTTTCTCAATAAATATTAAAAAAGCTAAAACCATCCACTTTTATCAAATAGATTTATTCCAGTTAACAATTTTAAATGTGTTGGATGCGATTAAGCATGCAATCTCCTTCATGTCAAAAACCAATTGAAATGAATGGAGATTAGGACAGTATCATCCTTTATTAAGGTTAATAAGAAAGAATGATTTAACCAATTTAATCCTTATCGCTGTGGTGCAGCATCATTGTGGCCACCACATATCAGTGACTTTGGCTTCCATGCTCAAAGAATGGATATCAATACGATTGATTTACATGGTGCATTGAGAAATTCAGGGAAATCCTGGAAATGTAGAAGGATTTTCCTGAAGGACAAGTAGTAACAGGTAGTTTTTGGAGCAATTAAATCAAGGTGAAATAAATATTAGGTGAGGACCAGAACTGTTTCTAATTGACATGAATGGTTTGGATTTGGATTGAGAAGCACTAGAAATTGCTCAAGTTTGCAGATAATCATCGGATTCAGATTTGGACAAAATATCCAAGCGGGCAGAGATAAAATTTAATGCAGACCTTTTTAAAGAGTGTGTAAGGACTGAAAAATGGGCAACACGATGATGTTGAAATGGTCACAGCTGAAGTCGAAAAAGACCTAAGAGTTTCAGTAAACTCAATGCTCAACATGTGTAACCAAAGCAACCCAGCAATCAGTAAAGCCAGGAGGTTCCTGGACGAAGGCAACTCTGAGGAAGATTATTGACCTGAAATTTTGGTTTGTATTTTCGTGGAGATGGGCCAAGTTTGGAAGCCTTATAAAATGGCATACAAGACCTGATACTATGATTGCCACCCCCATTCTCGTTTTCAGTAATTTTTGCTGGTGCAGGATAAGCGTGATGTTAGTGAGCCTGCACACAGCACTCCCACCCTTGCCAGTTCCATGGCGGTAGTGAACATTTCAAACCCCCTTACAATTTTGATGGAGCCGGGCTCATTTTGTTAGGAGATGTGGATCACGGAACCTCAAGAGGAGTTGTGAACCACAGGGAACCCCAGTATCAAGTCGGGAGCCAAAATAAAACAACTATGCATTTGCCATTCCCTTTGAGAAATGTTTTCCCTATTACCTTCTCATAAGGCTGTTAATCAAACACAGGCAGTGCAAGTCCCATTTAGGAAAGCTTTAAACCACTTCACACTTCTTTATCTAGTCCAAATAAACACACAGGCATTGAAAACCTTTTCAATGGGGGGCAGGGGGTTGGGTGGGGGTTTGGGGGGGTGATGAGGGATGTGGACTAGAAGATCAAATAACCATGACTTACAACTGATGTCATAAAGCTATTAATGTATATAATATTTTGGAAAATATTTTTCTTTTGAAATAGAGGTTTAATCTGTGGGTGTGTCTTAATTGGATTAAAGTCAGCTAGCCTGAGTACTTTGATATGTACTAGTTTGAGATGTAAACAGAGAGGCAGAGTGCATTTGCATTTTTTGAATAGAGTATTCAAGAAGTGGGGTGAAAACTGACACCTATCTAGCAGATACCAAGCCATATGTTTATATTGCTAATAAAGCTGGTGCTAGGAAAGGGGTTTTATTGTTAGAAAGGTTTAGTTCAGAGGTTGTTAATACAATGAGAATTAACATTCAATGGGGCTGGTAGGTATAACTTCAGTAGTTTTCGGGTGTGCAGAGCAGAGGCAATGTGAGATCAAAAGGCAGCTGCAAGTCTCCATCTGGCTCCCCAGCAACCAAATTGAAAGAACCTCATTTTGAATTCGTAAGGTGAAAATGCTTTGTCTGGTGTCTGGTTAAGTCTATGGGCTGCATCTTCCGGTCGGCGAGCGGAGGGCTGGGGGGGCCTTTTCGCTGACGCGGGGCAACGTCGGGCGGGCATCCTAACATCACCCCGCGTCATTTACATTTTCAGGTTGGCGCGCGCAGAGCCGAGTTGGCTGCGCGCCCGCTGACCTGTCAACAGCCACTTAAGGCCATTAATAAAGTAATTGAGGCAATCTATGGACCTGCCCATCCAACCTTAAGGTTGATGGACAGGCCAGGAGCCCAGTCGGGCTTCTGAAAAAACATGAAACCTCATCCATGGGCGGGATGAGGTTTCATGAAGGTATTAAAATTTTTCTGAAATGCCTAAATAAAAGAAATTGACATGTCCCAGCTCATGTGACAGTGGCACATGAGTGGACACGCCAGTCTATTTTTTTCTCATCTTTAATCAAACTTTCAAATCTGAGCCAATCTCCCTGAGGCAGCACCTTGCCTCAGGGAGATCTGTGCACTCTTTCGCACACATGCGGGAAAGAGCGCACTCCCGGCTCAGGGAATCCCCCACCGCCCGCACGCTTCCTGGTGCACCTAAGGCCCACCCACGTAAAATGGCGGCGTGCCCCCAATTGGGGACGCTGATCGGGAACCCCCCCCCTCCCGCACAACCCCCCACTAATGGGGGGAAGATCCTGACCTATGGGTTGCTATTGCCTTAATGGAGATTAGTTTGGGAATTTGTTAAAAGTTATGATCGTAGTAATCTGTAGCCATGTGTATATATATTTTAACCTGTGTAAATTAATAAAATGTTCCATTTAGTTTAATGTAAAACCTCGAGAACTGATGGTCTGATTCCTGAATTTAGAGTCACATCTCAAACATAACAGTTAAAATTATAGATTATGACAGTTGTTTAAATTTTCCCTCTGGGATTTTTTAAATAACTCAACTTTACCAACTGCATTGGTCATAACACTGAGCTGATGTCCCAGTAAAAGGAGGGGGGCATCTAACCTACCGGCCTCACCATCCCCCCACCTCTATGGCCACCTCGGGCCTGCCTCTTGAGATGGCGAGCCCATTTCCAGCCCATGCCTGTCTCTACGAAACAGAAATAGGGTGGGTGGGCTCCCCCAGGACAGAGACAGGATCATGAAGTGGGCTCCCCCAGGACAGAGACAGGATCATGAAGTAGAGAAAATTCCCAGTTCCCGATACCAGTCTCCTTGATGAAAATCCAGCCATTTGACTGTGTGTCTCCCTCCACAAATGCCACCTGACCTGCTTCTATCATTTTCTGTTTTTATTTCAGATTGCTGAACTACATATTCAAAACAGTAGAATATAAGTCAGAGAGGTGGTGACCAAACTGTACAGTGCTCTGGTCGAAGCACACCTTAAGCATTGTGTCATGTTGAAGCCAAAAGGCAGACATTCAAGATTGAAATGGCACAGAAACAAAGCTACAAGCTGATCCCTTGTGTCACAGGTCTAAGGTGTGAGGGAAAACAAGAAAAATTTAGGATTTTCAGCCTTGAAAGGAAGAATCTGACAGGTGACCTAAGAAGACAGTATAGAAAGTTATATCAAATTGTGGGAACAGAAGCAGGCTCAAACTAATAAAAGGCAAATTTAGGGCTGACATCCAGGAGTTCTTTAAGCAAAGAGTAATCAATACGTGGAAAAGACTTCCAAGCAAGATAGTGGAAGCAAAATCCCAAAACCATTTCAGAAACAACTGGATGTTGAATTTAGGGGCTTAGGGAACTTACTGGGTGCAGGAAGGGAAATGGGCTAAATAGCTTTCTTCTTATGTAAACATCTTGTGATAAGCCTAGGTAGCTTGGCATTATTTCATTCCATAAATACAGCTGAAGATCAGCTGCAAAATGTAGCCAAAACATTTATGCTTCATTTTAAGTGCAGTGAGATTTGAGAGTAGCTGTAACAGTTGCAGTGTTAAACAGAGGAGCTGAAAGTGGTTTGCTAAGTGATGGAGTTGCACAATCTTTCAAATGCCAAAGAAATTGCTATGTGATAAAAGTTATCCAGCATGTTTATTAGCTAGTTGGAGGCCATCGATAAATGCCACCTTTTCACACAAATGCAAAGTTAACATTTCCTAATAGTGGATTGTAAAAAGAACCACAAAAACTTATCATTGGTTCACAGAACATTCTTTCAATGCCTGATACTTAGCATCAATTTATCTTAATCATTTAATGCCTGCTGTGAAAGTTCATTATACAGTGTAGAAGGTGAAGACAAATGAGAGTCAGTGACGACTGGACATGGGGCCTAGAAATTGGTTTTCCTTCATAATCCAACTGAGAATCATCCTTGTCCCCTTCACTGAAACTTTCTCAACAAACCAATTGCCCTCAGATAGTAAAGATCCCACACCTACACAATAGGAAAGCTAATAGGATGTCAGTATTTATTGCGAGGGGAATTGAATACAAAAGTAGGGAAGTTATGCTTCAGTTATACAGGGCTTTGGTGAGACCACATCTGGAGTACTGTGCACAGTATTGGTCTGGGTATTTAAGGAAGGATGTAAATGTGTTGGGCGGGCTGTCTTACAAGGAAAGGTTGGACTGGCTAGGCTTGTATCCGCTGGAGTTTAGAAGAGTAAGAGGTGACTTAATTGAAACCTATAAGATCCTGAGGGGTCTTGACAGGGTCAATGTGGAGAGAGTGTTTCTTCTTGCAGGAGAATCTAGCACTGTTTAAAAATAGGGGGTCATCATTTAAGACTGAGATGAGGAGAATTTTTTTCTCTCAGAGGGTTATGAATCTTTGGAACTCTCTTCCTCAGAAGGCAGTGGAAGCAGAGCCTTTCAATATTTTTAAGGCAGAGGTAGATAGATACATGATAAGCAAGGAGGTGAAAGGTTATTGGGGTAGACGGGAATGTGGAGTTGAGGTTACATTCAGATCAGCCATGATCTTTTGAGTTGCGGAGCAGGCTCGAAGGGCCGAGTGGCCTACTCCTGCTCCTAACTTGTATGTTTATATTCCAAATATATCCTCAGCAGTGCTATGTATTAGTTTAGAATAGCTTACTTCTATAGAATTGTAGAATGATAGATGTTTACATCACAGAAGGAGCCTGTCCAGCCCACCATACCTGTATTGGCTTTTCTTAGAGCAATCCTAACCTAATCGCACCCTCCTGCATTCTCCCATTAACCATGCATCTTTGTCTGCTTCAACTGTTTATCTACTCTTTCCTTTAAAAATGCAAGGCCATGCATTTCTATGCATTAAATTGTATTTGCCAACTATCTGCCCACTCACTAAGCATACCTTCCTTTACAATTCCCAATGTTTTCCAAACCTCTACTTTGAGTCATCAGCAAACTTCAAGATTAAGTTTTCTATGTCCAAGCCCAAATCATCTATATAAATGGAGAAGAATAGCAGCCCATCTACCAATCTACACCAATTCTTATCCAGTCTGAGCAACACATGCATTTATGATAACTCAGTTTCTTATCCAACAACGGACTTTCTATCTGTGTAACATTACATTTGCTCTTATGCCTTTTTCCTGAATTTTTGTTGCAAGCCTCTGGTGAGACAGCTTACTAAATGCCTTCTGAAAATTCTCATGCACAACACTCTCTTTATCTATACAAGCCATCACTTCTTCAAAACAACATCACAAGACAATGTTGTCAAATACAAATTTATTCTAAGAGAACAGCAGATTAGCTGATAAACCATCACCGTTCTGTGTTATGATTTGCAGGTGGAGTTGTCATCAAAATTTGACAATTTAGATTTGCACAATCTTGCCAATCTACAGTGATGCAAACAGACAGTGAAGATACCTGTAGAGATTCTCTAATCAAATGACAGATTTCTTCTAACTTTTGTGCAATAATAGGAAAAATACCATTCAAATAGCATGATGATTTTGATGATGTGAAAAAGACTAAGGTGAGTTCTCTCTAGTCAAAATGGAAGCTTTATTTGTTTGCCAGTGAAAGTACACTGACCTGGTCATGTCCCCTACATCAAAAGTGCATGTTCAAGGAAATTAAAGGAATAAAATAATATTTATATTAGAACAAATTAATAAAAATGGAATTCCATAACTCAATCCTACCATCTGGAAATGAGGCTTGCAGAGATTGCACATGGTAATCTTATGGAGTGCAGCCATAATTTTTCAATTTCTAAAATTACTGAGTGGAAATCACAATTCCCCACAATATGCTTCTTGTAATCCAGCTTTCTGTTGGGACTGTAGGAGCATGTTATCCACCCCATTAGGTTAACTTGCTGATTGTGTATTTGTTAATTTAGACTGACCAGAGTCTACTGTTGAATTAAAGACATATTAACATATCAGCTTCCGAGAATCAAAGGGTAAGATTCTGACCTGTTAGTAGACATTCCCACCACTTGTGTAGCAGGGCTTTATTCTTGTTTCATTTTTGTAAGTCTTCCTGAACAATCCCCTGGTACATCAATGTCTTTCTAACATTTAAGTAGATCAAAGCTGCACACAGTTGTGGTGAGGCCATGATTAAAACAGCAACCACAATGATTTCACACAGTCACTTAGCAAGTTTGTTTGTTAATGCTGAATAACACAACTGAATTCAAAATATTTCAATTATATCTCATGATTTGTACAAGGTTCAATGGTTTAATGTGATTCATGGTTTTCACAGGTGCCTTCAATATGTACACAAGTATTTGTTTGATGGCAGCTTCCTGTGATTGGAAATCTGCAGTGAATGATGATTAATCATACCCAAAATTTATTTATCTCTAACCTTTACTAATATTTTTCATTCATTCTTGGGATGTGCGCACCACTGGCAAGGCCAGAATTTATTGGCCATCACTAATTGCACTTGAGAAGTTGGTGGTGAGCTGCTTTCTTGAACTACGGCAATCACATGTTGTAGGTACACCCAGAGTGCTATTAGGAAGGGAATTCCAGGATGTTGACCCACCAACAGTGTAGGAACAGCGATATAATTGCAAGTCAGGACGTTGTGACTTGCAAGGGAACATGCAAGTGATGGCATGTGTCTGCTGCCCTTGTTCTAGGTGATAGAGTTTGGAAGGTGCTGTCGAAGGAGCGTGGCAAGTTGCTGCAATGCATATTGCATACACACTGCTGCCACTTCATGCTGAAGGTAGAGGGAGTGAATGTTTAAGGTGGTGGATGGGGTGCCAATCAAGCAGGCTGCTTTGACCTGGATGATATCGAGCTTCTAGAGTGTTGAATGATGGAGCTGCATTCATCCAGGCAAGTGGAGAGTATTCTATCAAGCTCCTGTTGTGCCTTGAAGACAGCGGGCAGGTTTTGAATTACTCGCCACAGAATTCCTAGTCTCTGACCCGTTCTTGTAGCCACAGTATTTATATGGCTGGTCCAGTTAAGTTTCTGATCAATGGTAACCCCTAGGATTTTAATGGTGGGGGATTCAGCCATGGTAATGCATTGAATGTCAAGGGGGGATGGCTGGCTTCTCTCTTGGAGATTGCCATTGCCTGGCACTTGTGTGGCATTAATGCTACTCACCACTTATCAGCCCAAGCCTGGATGTTGTTCAGGTCTTACTGCATATGAACATGGGCTGCTTCAGTATCTGAGGAGTCGTGAATGGTACTGAGCATTGTGCACTCATCAATGAACATCCCCACTTCTGATCTTATGATGGAAGGTGATTGATGAGGCAGCTGAAAATGATTGGATCTAAGACGATACCCTGATGAACTCCTGCATTGTTGTCTTGGGCTGAAATGATTGGCTTCCAACAAACACAACCATTTCCCTTTGCGCTAGGTATGACTCCAACCAGTGGAGACTTTTCCTTTGATTCCCATTGACTTCAATTTTAGTGTTCCTTGGTGCCACACTCAGTAAAATGCTGCCTTGATGTCAAGGGCAGTCACTCTCACCTCACCTCTGGAATTTAGCTCTTTTGTCTATGTGAATGACACCTTTTATCAATTAAGAAGGCAAATGGTATGTTGGCCTTCATTGCGAGAGACTTGAGTACAGGAGCAAAGATGTCTTACTGCAGCTGCACAGGGCCTTGGTGAAACTACACCTGGAGTATTGTGTGCAGTTTTGGTCTCCTTACCTAAGAAAGGATATATTTGCCAGGGGGAGTGCAGCGAATATTCACCAGACTGATTCCTGGGGTGGCAGGATTGTCGAATGAGGGGAGATTGAGTCACCTAGGCCTGTGTTCACTGGAGTTTAGAAGAATGAGAGGGGATCTCATTGAAACGTATAAAATCCTGACAGGGCTGGACAGGGATTCAGCGATGAAGTTTGTTCTGGTTTGGGGTTTAGAACAAGCGGTCACAGTCTCAGGATATGGGGTAGACCATTTAGAACTGAGATGAGGAGAAACTTCTTCACTCAAATGGGTGGTGAACCTGTGGAATTCTCTACCACAGAGAGCTGTGGAGGCCAAGTCACTGAATATATTTAAGAAGGAAATAAGTAGATTTCTAGACTCTAAAGGTGCCAAGGACTATGGGCAGAGAGCAGCTGTATGGCGCTGAGATAGAGGATCAGCCATGATCATATTGAATGGCAGAGCAGACTTGAAGGGCCGAATGACCTACTCCTGCTCCTATTTTCTATGTTTTCATGTTTCTAACATGAATAGCAGGGGACTCAGTACAGTACAGATATCTGTGAAACTCTGTTAATCAAACCTCTGCCTAGCAGCAGTTTTACTATTTGTCATCATCTCCAGCTTTCTATCACCAAGCCAGTTTAGAAACAAATGGACTAATTTGTCATAGGTTCGAAATGACATGCAATTTTACTTAAAACCTTTGCAAGAAGAACTTTAGAAATTACAGACTTCTGCAAATCGATGTGACTTATATCCAGTGGAAAGTCCTTATCCACTAATGCAGTTATCTGTAGATTACTGAGCTATTTCTGAATCCATGCTGACCACGTTGGATTTCTGTTGTTTCAAATGTGTTTTTTGCTCAAGGAAAGTATGAATTATCCAGCAATTTCAATAAACAATTCTAATAAATCAGCACAAGAAATGTTTTTTAACTGTAAAGAAATCAAATTAACAGATATTTTAAATTAAGTGGCCTCAAATTAAAAGGAATGGACTGTGCTCCTCTGCATTCTAGAGATGAGGGTCAATAAATGGCTTCCACTTGGATTTTGATTCATGAATTTTAATTTGTCGTATGATTTCTTCATTCTCGCCTGACTCCATTTTTGGAAAATTGGGATAACATCCACCATCTTATAATTTCCTGGAACAACACTAGTGTGCACAGAGCTCCTCAAAATATTAACCAGAACCCCACCTATTTCCTCTCTCATTTCCTTGAGAATTCTAACATATATTCCATTTGCGCAAGTGCCACATTTAAGGGTATTTAAGAGCAAATATTCTGCTCTGATCAGTCAATCATGCACGCACTTCCCAGAGACTTGCGAGGAAATGCCTTACAGAGGCACTATCTGCGGTTTAATGACCGAGGAGTCATATGGCAGCAAAAGACTCATATTGCTCCAGGCACATTCTCATTAAACATTTGAACATTACTTGAACTACAACATAGCCTCACTGTCCCATGTTTTCTGCTGGTTTGCTCTGTCAGCACTCGGTCAGTTCACTGCGCAGCATTGCATCAGCAAAGCAGCACAGAAAGCCATATGTGCTAATCGTGGAATTTCAACCCTTTGATTCTTTGTGTTCCCTCATAACAAGGCTTTACTGAGGTCTGTTAGTGTTATCAATTCTTCGTCCAAATATGACTAAATCCAGAATTTGTCTATAAGCTTGATCGGTGAAAAATGATTTAAATCTTTTTTTTAAATGTATTTCTCATTTCCTGATCCTGAATATTTCTTTCCTCAAACGATGTATTCATGTTTAACGCACCATCTAACATTAATTAGCTAAAAACAATTATTTGATTCCTCAAGCTGTTATCTATAATCTGACTTTTATTGTCCTTTTATCTCTTTTCATGCTCATTTTGGTTATCCTTGACTGACTTCGACATGATTGGCAGACTTAATTAAGATTCCAAGTTATGTAACTAGAAGAAGCTGCTGTTAAATCTGCCACTGGCAAAAATAACTGTTATCAGACTTTGAAATGCTTTACAGCCAGCAGGAATCCTGCCAGGCACTGCTATCAATCTATTCCATTATATTGTGTATTTCTTTGAATTAATAACATCATTTAAAGAATGCTGGCTCACTAAATCTTGATAATTATCAGGAAAAATGTTGATTTATTTTACTGGTATTAACAAAGCACTGGTAAATAAGAGCAATCCTTTGCATTTAGTTTATGTTAAAGTTGTGTTAAACATACAACTCCAAGTTGTACAGGTCCAGTAAATTTTGAGAACAAGCAGATGAACATTTGGCAAGAGCAAGTTAGCTTTGATGTTAGAATGCATGAAAAGTTAACCGGCAAGCTAACAAAACATGTTTAACTGTAGGACACTTTACAGGATTAAACATGAAACTTGGAATGAAGTTCCTTTTGTAAAGTATAATTTTGTAATCTTAAACTGTTCCATGGGCCTGACATGTGATTTATCTTATAGCAAATCAAGGAACATCAAAGTATCAAAAAATATCAAGAGAATAAATCACTCAATAGGAAGATAAATATCCATAGCAGGTGAAAGACCTTACATTCCTTGGCATTTAAACTGCCAAGTTGCTTTTACATAATATTCTGCATCTACTGGTCATTTTTATTATAAAATGGAAATCTACTGTGGAATTACCCACCTCATTTACCTGCTGAGAAAAGGTTTTGAACATTTTATCCCTAGTTCCCAAAGATAAATAAAGCAAACCTCCAAAGAAACATCATTGATCTTACATCCTACACTAAATATCTCACACCAGCTGTCTTAGCATAAATTTCCATTTCCCAAGTTGCTCCCAAATGGTCACATTCCACACAGTGTTTGATAGATTGACTCATTTTTAATCAGATGTTCAACTACCTATTTTTAAAGGCTTTACTCAACACAACTTTTGGTTGAATATCATTTCCATATGTCCATAAATCTGTGAGAGAGAAATAGCCCCTTCTAATCTTGTCTCATTTAAGGCTTGCTAACTTTTATACTTATATGTGCTTTAGATCTGTACTCAGGGCCCAGAATTCTAAAAGAATTGTAATTCCTTGCACCATAATTTGCATTATTTACTTTACTGCCAGAGTTTACTTGCTTCTATTTTGAGAAAAATTACACATTTTGATGATTCAGTTGGTTTGATATGCCATATAGATCATATTAATTATAGAATAGGCTGTGCTGTGTTAATTGATCTGAATCAGGGAAGTGATGCACTGAGCATTTCCTGTCTCATGGAGATGTGTTTGGAGATGGGAACAAGAGCAATAATAGACCATCTCCTCTCTAAGTGATGTTGCCGAAAGTGGGATCTGACTCGCACCAACTACCCACCAGGCAGTGCCAGGTAGCTGATTATTATCAATTAAGTGCCCAATTGATGGCAAATACGTGATGCCACCAGAACAGGCCCACTCAGCCGAGGCTGAGGCCTGACAGGTGCCTGGAGGCAGCCTCCTGGCGGCAGGCCAAAGGATCGACGAGGCCTTCCTTAATTTCCCCTACCATGAAGCTGCAAGTTCAGGAGGACCACACGATATCCTGTGGAGGGGGTCCCCCTCTTAAATGAAGGCATGAAAGCTGTGGCTTCACTTATTTTTTACACTTGTAAAATTCTTCAGAGGGCACCTCCACCATGAGATGTTCTCATATTCACCTACCTACATCAGCAGCGCTCACCTTCCCTGGTGGGGCTGCTGGCCGAAAATTGCTGTGAGCCTTGTTGGCCTGTGGGTTCCCTGGTCTTTCTGCCATTCGCAATTGGATGCAGCTCTCAGAGACGCTTTTTTAATTGGGAAAATTGCAACCAGCCCCCCACCACAGCCACTTCCTCGTTTCTGACATGGAATTGAGCCCAATATCCGGGTCCTGAGAATCTCAGCAAAATCTAGCCCAGTTAGACCATAATTAACTTCATATCCTCAGGCTGAGGATATGCAAATCAACCAAAGTTCCCTTGGGTGTAAACACCGGACTATAAGTTACTTGTACATGAAAGTTGATAAGGATGGGAATAAAAGGCTTGATTGTGATAATCCTCCAGGTTCTTGTAGTCTGCTGGTTGGTACTCTGTCTAGGTCAGTGTTGTCCAATGCATTAGCCATTAGCCACATGTGGCTAATTGGAAATCCAGATGTGGTAATTGCAGCTCTGATTTGTAAATTAAGTCATCTTCCTTGGGCATGTCCGTACTCATATTCACACAGTTTATGCAAGTGTACTTTAACCTTTTTGTGCATTTATTGGAATATGGTATGAGAAAAGTAGTGTGCAAGGCTTTTTTGCTTACTGTGAGCGCTACTTCCTTTGTTATTGACTGGTGGTAGACACTTGTTCAATAAATGTGCATGTGAAATACATGTACCTGCATTATGTAAGCATATATAAGATGCCCTCTACTAAATGTAGTACATCTGACTAAAATGCTGTCACCATAGCCACACTTCTGTGGAGACAGCAATTTCTATTGGACAATACTGGTTGAGGTTCTCACACTTGCATGAAGGGTGTCTACGTTGGTGAAGTACAAAATTAATTACACTCAGGAGAGACTGGGAGCAAAAGGGATAAAACATTTTATTACTGCCTTTCTGTCTTCACCACAAATCAAATGCTGCTGCTAGGGAATGATGAAAAATACACTTTTAAGTATACAGGTGTTCATGGATTCCATTCTCACAAAATTATCTCTTGTGCAAAAGGGAATGAGTACAATAGAAATATTGAACCTCAGAAAGGCAGATTTTGAGAGATTGCGGAGTAAGCTCAGGAAAATAAACTGAACAACACTGTTGGAGGACAAATGCATGGAAGAGTGAACCATATTTAGAAATACTATACATTGGGGAAGAACAACAATTTATATTTATATATATAAAACAGATGGAAAAGGCTGGTTAGAGCAACAGTGGAAGTAATATGAGACAAGAGGACAAAAAGGAAAATTTTAAGTAGTATAATTTCAGAGGCAGCAGAGGTCAAGATGAATATATATAGGTGAGTAAAGGAAATTAGGAACTGCCCAAGGGAGCTAAGCTAATTTATAAAAGAGTTACGGGTAATAGGAAATATTAAAAGAAGTGACAGGCTTTTGTGGGATGTCAAATTTCTCCATTCCGATTTTTTTTTAAAAGATCTACATCAATTTTTTTTTAAAGTTTGTTTATGATTTTTTTCAGCTTCTACCTTAATCCCTTGTGTATGTCCCAACCATTTATTTCACTCTCTGCAAAATGTAATTAAAAGTGAAGGATAATCAGTGCATTTTACTTCCTGGTTTTGTATCTGTGAGAATAACTCAACGTGATTGACTGCTTACCCTGCTTGATGACATTATTGTTGCTGGATGCCTGGAGATCCTCTCCACTTGGCACCAGATTCAAACTAACATTGGGAAAAGGAAAATCCATGTCACAGAGATCACTGGACCTTTGTAGGCAGCTTTCTTCAAGGTCAGCGGTGAGCGCCATCACTTCACTGATAACTGCAAAGTCCTAACTGATGACAAGTGACCAAGGGGCAGCAAAGATTCTCAATTTGTTTTTCTCGTCTGTGTTCAGGGAGGAGATTATGGGCAGGCTCCCTTGTACTGAATTTCTGATAGCGGGATTCAGGAAATACAAAAATAAATTACCGACAAGGCAACCACAAAGAAACTGAGGAAGTTTAAGGAAGACAAGACACCAGGTGCAGATGACTTCATAAAAGGGCACTTAAAAGATTGGCTAGTGAAATAATTAGAAATTTGTCAAACCAGAATAATGCCAGACAATGGATAATAGCTTTCTGCTTCCCAGGTTAATCATCCTACGACTGGAATCTTGGGTCAACTTGTACTAAGTAGGAGCAGTATTATGATAAATAGCCATGCCCAATAGAAACAGGGCTGAGCCTGTCCTAATTTATTTTTTGGATCCTTAGAGAAAGCAAATCAAAGAGAATTGTACACATTCATTTTGGGCAGGATTTGAGCCCATGTTCCAGAAGTAAAAGGGCAGATGTAAGTAGATGTAAATCTACTGCTTCACACAACACTCCCGTTTGACTAGTAAACCGAATCACTCAGGCAAAAACTCATATGGCTAATGGTTCTAGAATATTCCTTTTTTGACGATCAGGTGCTATGATTCCATACTTGCAATAAAGTTTTATGATAACTTGAGCCCAGTCCAACACAATAATAGGTCCATACAGAAGGTGCTCATATTTATTTTTACTTTCATAAAAATTGCAAAACCATTGAATAATTAGGACATGCTAAAAGACGTTATCTAGATAAAAGAATCAAAAATGAACACTATACAATAAGTACATAAATATTAAACAATTTATGTTATCAAACCTATCTGAGCAAAGTCCAATGCATTTTTAAAATTAGTTCCCATAGGTTACTGGTTTATTCTAAAATATTGCTACTCTAAATGGTATGTTAACAGTACATCATGTGCTGGTGTTAAACAGTTGCAAAGCATGACACAGAAACAAAATAGGCTGTATCAGTGCAGTGTATCCTTACCAAAACGAGGACCATATCCTGCTATTTTTAGTGGTGTGAGAGTACACGGAGGAGTCGGTTTCACATTGTTGCTAATGCACATTGACTGTAATGTGGTGTGGCAGGGCTAGCAATCCATCTCCTCCACACCACAATACACCACATAGATCCAATCAATCCACACACATATCCAGGACAAACTGCTGGAGGTATTTAAAAAAGATTATTTTTGTTTGTTTCTGGGGGGATTGCTTACATTCCAACACCTCAATTCCTGCCTTGTGTGCCCAAGTGCACCTGTGTTCCTGAGTGGACTGCTGTCAGGGTTTGTCACTAGTGGTAGGAGCAGTAGTATAACTCCATCTTGTCCATAAACCCTACTCACCACCAGAGCAAACGGTGTATTAAACTACTTAGAACTCCACCAAGCAACATTTAAATAGCAACGTGTCTGAGCATTGAATGCAACATTCTGTGCAGCATCACATTTATTGTTATTCAGTAAAATATTGTCATCCCGTGCCCTGTGGAAAAATAGTGATTTTCAACTGTCACATGTATTTGGAACACTTGAAACATATAACTGAAGCAAATCTATTCATTGAATGTGTAGCTATTCGGGACGTTCCTTTTCAATCTAATCTACATTCAACAGAATTTTTTTTATTACAAAGCATCCCTATCGCACTTTCAAAAATGAAAATGTAATACTCACTGAAATCGGGGTTTGTTTGCGAGACAGCTGTTGCCAGTAACCCCGGGAGAAGAGTTTCTTTCAGTGCTGATGGGAGAGTGTGCATTGCTAAGGACCAGCGCTTAAAAATAAATGATAATAACCTATACCGTGTGTTTACAAATAAGCCACCGTTTCGGAGGCAAACCAGCGCGCAGTCCCCTGGGTGTTGCTGATGCTGAGGTTTGATCGGATCTGCCGTTTAAATCGCAGCAGCCCCTGTGCCACATCGCCCAGCGCCACCCAAGTATTCATGCTTTTTAATTAACTGGTCCATTTCCAGATCAAACCAGGGACATCTGTAAAATAACAATACCCTTTACACATAATGATGTCTCCCAATGCAACAGCCTTCCTCAGCCCCAGAATTGAAGAAGATTGACAGAGTTTAAGTTGTTAACCTGAGCCAAGCTACCTTCAGCGAGCAACGGGTTAAGGTGTTTTCTCCCTCGTTTGTGATACGAGCGTCCTCTATAGTGTCAATATGCCTGTGTGTCTCCCCTCACCAATTCCACAGAACAAAATAAAATCTCCCCGTGCCGTTCAATATCGCTTTTTTTTCCATTCTGGTTTCATTCCCATGGAGGGACGCTTTGCAAAATCTATGATAAATAAAAGCAAGGAAACATCTGGTTTGCAAAACTATAGGATTAGAGTTATTTGTGCAATCGGGTTATAAGAATGGAATTGCACGGACGATTAATTGCAAATTGTTTATTTAAGCAGCGAACATCGTTTAATACTTCAAAAATGCTAAAGTGCAATATACCTGTAAATTATTTGACAACTAGCAAAATATATACTTTTACTTGTCCCTGGTCACATCTTCGTCTTATCGTGTCCACGGACAGTCTATACATGGCCCCGCCAGAACTGGACACATTTTTCCGCCTTGTTGTTAAATTCAGCAAGATCTGCAACAGTGCAGGGTTCCTCTAGTGATAGGCATTACAGGAGATGTTGCATAGTCTGTGGGTCAGTTCCACACTCACAAGTTGTTGGGCAGGTTGTATATCCCCATTTGATTAGTGACACCTTTGAACGACCTACACCAGTCCTAAGTCTGTTAAGGCACTTCCAGGTTGCCCAGTTAGTTCCTGGGGGAAGGCTTTCATCTGGTAGAATTTCCATCGCTGGGGGTTGTTCGAGACTGGCGAGCTGGTCTTTCCACAAAGCGATGCAGCTTCAGACGGGGTTGATTGTAATGGAACAACACTGTTCATGAAGCTCTTCCTTGACTTTAAGCGGCTGGGTGTAGGTGTATGACCATGTAGAGGGTGCCTCTCATCTGATGTTTGACGGAGTCGCTCTTTCTTGCTGGCTACCATTCTTCTTATATCAGAGGGAGCGATACCCGCCAGGATATATAGGCAGTTGGTGTTTGTTGGTCTTAAACAACCTGTGATAATTCGGCAGCTTGCATTCAGAACGGCATCCGTTTTCTTAGCATGAGTAGATCTTTCCCATGCAGGGCAGGCGTATTTGGCAGTGGAACAGCAAAGAGCAAGTGCACTGGTTCGCAACGTTTTCGAGCTCGCTCCCCATTTTGTGTTAGTGAGCTTATTCAGGATGTTGTTTCGTGCGCTCACTTTTGCCTTTGTCTTTTCGATGTGGTTCTTGAAGGTGAGGAATCTGTCAGGGGTGACTCCTAAGTAGATAGGGTGCTCACAATGCGTCAGTGTTGCTCCACACCAGGTTACTTTAAGCTGGCGTTTGGCTTCACGGTTTCTGAGGTGGAATGCACAAACTTGCGTCTTTGATGGGTTTGCGCAAAGGTGGTTTTCTTCATAGTAGGATGTTAGTCCCTCCAAGGCCTCAGAAAGCGTTTTCTCCACGGTGTTAAAATCAGTGCTTTGGGCAGTGACACATGAGTCATCAGCATATATAACATGGCGTGTGACACCGTCTATAGGTTGGTCATTCGTGTAGATGTTGTACAGCAGCGGTGCAAACACGCTTCCCTGAGGAAGACCATTCTTCTGAATACACCACCTGCTGCGCTTCCCACCTAGTTCAACATAGAACCGGCGATTCTGAAGCATGCTTTCTAACAGCTCTGTTAACAGATCTCTAACAGATCTTGCAGAGGAGATGTCTATGGTTCACTGTATCATATGCTGCTGACAGGTCTACAAAAACAGCACCTGTTACCATCCCTTGCTGAAAGCCATCTTTGATATGTTGTGTGAGATTGAGCAGTTGGCTTGTTGTTGATTTGCCACGGCGGAAACCTGCTTACTCTAGAATGATCTTCTCATCTACAGTTGGTGCTATCCTACTGAGTATCAGGTGTTCAAACAGCTTATTGGTGTGGCAAAGCAGTGAAATTGGCCAAAAACTCTTAGGATCTGAGGGATCTTTTCCGGGCTTTAATAGTGCTATTACATGTACCTTCTGCCAAATATTAGGTAGCTTGTGTGTTGCCAATCAGTGGTTGAACAATTGTAGGAGCCACTTCTTTGCTTGCTGTCCAAAATGTTTTATTTGCTCCGTTGCTATGTTGTCAAGACCAATTGTTTTCCCGTGTTTTAGACTAGATATACCAGTTTCCAGTTCTTCCATGGTGAATGGTCCAATGAAGCCAGGGTCATCGCTGTACTTCTTCCTATCTAGTTATGCTCTTGGTTATTTCTTGTTGATTTTTCCATTTAGAAGCAACTGGTGTGCAACTTGGTTAGCAGACACATTTGGATGTTGGGCAACTTTCTTGGGATCGCCTCCAAGTTTGCGTATGAGAGACCATGCCTTCTTGCTGTTTTTTGTAAGATCTGTTGCCTCTATCAAGGTGTCCCAGGTGTTTTGACGCTCTTGAGAGATACTTAACATCACCCTCTCACCGGTAGATATTGTTTCCTCTGAGAAGGGGTCAGATTCAAACATTGAGACATACTCCCAGTAGAGTTCAGCATTCTCCTTGGTGAGACCAGAGATGTAGTGTGCTCTACAACCTCGGGGGATCTTCCTTCTGGCTGTTTTCTGGACAGCTTTTGCAAACAGGTTGTAGTGCTCAGGTAATGGTTTAATGCGTTTAACCTTATGGTCAAGTGCTCGTTCCAATCGGCCTTCTTGAAGTTGAAGCATCTTTTGAATGGTATGACGGTTGGTAACACTGCTGCACTTACCTGGATACCAATAGGACGGAGTTGTGTCTGTGGTATTGAGTCTGTGACAAGCTTCTTGCAGAGGCCAGCGATGTTGTTGCTGACAATGGCAAGATCTGGGTTATAACTACACTCCCAGCGGGCACTGTGGAGTGGAAGGAGGCTGGCACTTTAGGATCGTGGATGAGACTAAGCTGGTTAGCGTCCATCCATTCTTCGACTGTTTCTCCGTCGTTGTTAGACTCCTTGCACCCCCATTGGATACTGTAGCTATTAACGTCTCCAATGATGATGTGTGGTTTACTGTGCAGGTTGGGTACAGGCTTAGAGAAGCTGAAATCTGTGCCAGGTGGCTTGTACACTGAGGTCACTACTACTTTGCTCAGCTCTACAGTTAGAATTTCAATGTTGTCCTCCTCTGTTTTAGAAGTGGCTTCTACAACTGAACCAGCTCTAACAAATACAGCACTGCCATATTGTTGATGAGGTCTTTCAATAACCAGGAACATTCCTGGTATTTTTGGGCGATTGTTCTCACTTCCTCTGTGTGTCTCCTGCAGGCAGAGGACATCACACTTCCACTCATTGCATAATGTAGCGAGAATGTTTTGTTTAGCTACAGAGAACCCTTCAACGTTAGCAGATATAACAGTCAATGCCGGTCTTGAAAACGACCCGTGTTTCTGACATCGACGACTTCCGTCTTCAGGCATGATGTTGGTACTTGACCAAATCAGCGGTTCGAAAATGTTGTATATACTACTTGCTGTGTGTGGTGGTGGTAGAATTGGTTGAAACAGGTCCACGACATGAACGCTTCTACCTTGACCCCTTGGTCACATGATCAGAGAAAACACGATGGGTTGTAATTGGCTTAACTGCACTGTTTCAGTTATTAGCCAGTCAATGATCTCACACCCAATTGTAAAATAAAGTATCCTACGGGCACCCAACAAGGATACTAACACAAATATATATGTAAAATTACACATACGCATATAGAAAGATATGCAATTTTGATGGGAGGATTTACCCATTTATACAACCCGTCCAATGAAAATGTCCATGGAAATAGACGTTGACAGGTTCCATAACAGTTGGGCACTGCATTCCATTAGCTGGGATTTTACCAGCTCTCTGGAGATGGGCTGGAAGCCAGAAGGTAGGGAAAATGGTGTTATTAGAAGGGAATCCCAACATCTTTCTGCCACCATGGCAAATTGTGAGAGGTGGGAATGCCAGCGGCTCGGCTGCCCACCGACCAGAGGTGAGCAAGCGATTTAAGTGATTCCGTGAACTATTAACGACCATTTTACTCCTCTGCCTCATTTTCCTGGTGCTGACATAGACTCTGTCACATGGGGAGTCTGCCAGCTAGATGAAGACAGCCTTCAAACAGCTTCCCAGGGGGAACCTCCATTGAAAGTCGCTCGATGGCCAAAGGAGATGCCATCTGCTGGAGGGTTCACCATCCACCTCCCCCCTGCTGCCTGCCTGTCCCCATCACATTGAAAGGAATTCTCCACAACCCTTCGAGGGCATCTCAATATGGAGACACCCTCTCCTTCTCAACAGTGGCGACATCCTCTCCTTCTCACTGCAGCCACAGCAGCGGCCAGCTCTGTCAGTAGCACTGCCAAGGCTGCAGAGCTGTCGGCCCCCTGATTAAGCAGCTCCAGGAGGCAGGCTGCCATCTACAATGGGACGATGACCTTTGCAATGGCCTCTTAGTTGGCCCCTGCCAGTAAAGGCCCTCCACATTCCTTCCGTTCACCCACATGGGCTCAGGACCGGCATTTGGTCCTGATGCTGGAAACCATGGAATGCCAGTAAAATTCCAGCCCAATAATTCAACACGCAAGCTGAGGGATATTTTCAATGTTAAAGCTGTCATACTCTGTGACACACAATTGCTGCTATGTTCTATCTCCTGCCTAATAGCCTCAAAGTGAGCAATCTGGTTATTGTTTCCTCAGTGTAATTTATTTACATTTGTTTTTCAAAATGGATTGAATTTTCAAAGTAAACACTCCCCCTTTGATGGAGATAGGTAAGGAGGAGAGGAGGGAAACAGACTCGTCACCACCTGCACTTGGGGAGAACACAAAGAGTGGGGAAAGTGAATAGAGATTTCCGGTCAGGTGAGTGACAGTGGGGCATTCACAGGTGTAAGTGGGTCATTCAAAGAGGAAGAAGACAGGGGTTGTGATTGGGGTGAGGAGCAGTAGCAAGGAAAATAGATAGTGAGAACGTGAAGACGTTGGGGACATGTCCAAAGCAGAGTGAGGGTGACGAGAAGCATGAGTGGTGGGGAGGGATGCACTGAGAGCCACACTTCCCCACAGCTGTCACTCTAAATGCAGCCTAGAGCCAATGTTGGATGCCAGGCATCACAGTTGGGCATGATTTTAGGCTCACTGGCCATTCACACTCCCACTGACCCACACTAGATTTTTAGAGTTCAAAGTACAATTGCTCTTCCAAAACAGACTGCACTTAAACACAGCCTTAGGCTAAGAACTAGGGCAAGCACACTAAGAGGATATATGCGCACAGGTCTTAGAGTATCTGATACTTATATATAGTACCACATAAATATTGAAGTTTTGGGGAGAATTTTAACCCCAAACACAGGTAGGTTTAAACCAGATAGGATGTTAAAATGTTAACAATCCAAATTCCGAGCTCAACACATCTCCAACCTGTTTGCTTCCTTTTTTTTTGGCATTCATTCATAGGATGTGGTGTGGACATTGCTGGAAAGGCCAGCATTTATTGCCCATCCATAATGGCCTTGAGAAGCTGGCAGTGAGCCACCTTCTTGAACTGCTGCAGTCCATGTGTGTAGGTAAACCCATAGGTAACGGAGACAGAATGGGGAAGGTCAACCAACCCATTCCCAGGAGGCAGTTGACAATTTAAATATTATAATGAGGCTGCACCTCATATTTAACCACTATTTTAAACTTAATCCTGGCTTTCCAAGTTCTCTGGGCTTCAGGAAAACCAATGGCTAAAGGGAGCCAAGCATTGCTAAATCCAGGAGGTGAGTGCCTTTCCACTTACCTGCTGGATCCAGTTTACCTGTGTCACCAACCTCCCTCCCCTGGCACCATGATTAGACACCGCCCTGACCCTTCCAATCTCCCCCACCTCTTTTGACCTTCCCCTAGAAACTTCTGATCTCCCCCACAATGCCTCTGATCTCCATTGACTCCAGACCTCATTCTTCCTTCTGGCCTCTGATCAACTCTCTGGCTTCTGATCTTCATTTCGACCTTCAATCTCCTCCCTTCAACTGCACACCACCCCCAAGCCACCAAACAATGCTCCAAACCCTGGGCCACCATCTATTCTCTAGCATCCAATCATACTCCATGCCTCCAACCAACCCCAGCCTTTCTGATTCATTCCTCTTTACCTCCTCTCCACCCTTAGTCTTCAGCCTGGACCCAAAGACCTAACCACCCAACAACCAGTCAGTCTCTTAAGCTGGCTGGCTGGCTTTGGCCAAGAAATGAAGATAAAAGATGCTATGCATGGCCTGCTGTTATATTTGACAGGGCTTTTAGGAAAACCATTCCTCTAAGTTTCCTGACCTCAAAGCACCACCCCAGCCACTCCCTCCCCAGCCTCTGTTAATATCTATCGCTTTATATCTGTGCATAATTAAAGCATTAGAGGTGCTTTGTAGGTATCAGTCATTAATGTCCAGTGTAACATTTATGTGGTCAGAAACCACAGGGATAGTGAAAAGAGTGTGAATTGATCTACCTTTTAAACTATAACAGCTCCTTTGTCACATTTCCCAGCTCTGCTGGCAAACACAGCATCAGTCACTTTATAGGATAGGTACGAACTGCAGACTGGCTTATCAGGTCGCTGTTCCCATCAGTGTTCTGAAAGGATCCTGTGGCATTGAAGTTTAATGATGTTGTACCTTGACAACAAAAACAGCAACCACTTCCATTCAGATAGCTCTTTTAATATGGTAAAACAACCCAAGGCACTTCAAAGGAGTGTTATGGCAATAGTTTGGGCAGAGATGTAGGTTTCAAGGAGCCTCTTAAAGGAGAAGAGAGAGATAAAGAGCTGGAGAAGTTTATGGAGGGATTCATTGGCAGCCATCCGCCTCATAAGGTGATTGTTTGTTGACCTTGGTGGTCAACTCTGTGTTAAGCATCGTCTGGTGTGGCTCAGAACACCACTCTGGCATGGCAGTCTCTGCTGCATTTGCTGCAGAGCAAGACAGTATGCTGATTGACTGGCCTCTGTTTTCTCTGGGGTCCTCTTCTCAGCCAGCTAAGCATTTTGTTTCTGCCCTCCTCTTTCAATGGCCCTCCAAACACTCAGCCTCCAGTGGTCATAGCTATCAGTGACTGTCTCCCAGTTGTCAGTGTCAATATCCGCCATCATCATATCTCACTTGCAGGTGTCCTTGTAGCAGAGGTATGGATGCCCAGGAGGTCGTGACCCATTGGACAGTTCACTGTGCAGGAGGCCTTCAGGTACATGGCCATCATCCATCTGAGAATGTGGCCGAACCAGCACAGGCATTGTTGGCTTGGCAATGAGTGTGTGCTGATGGAATTAGCATGTGTCAGGGCCTCTGAGTTGGTGACATTGTCCTGCCAAGAGATGCTGGCTTAGGAAGGGAATTCCACAACTTAGGACCTTGGCACCAATGGTGGAGCAATTAAAATCAAGGATGCTCAAGAGGCCACAATTGGAAGGACGCAGATATCTCAGAGGGTTTTTGACCTGGAGGAAGGTTATAAAAGTAGGGAGGGATGAGGACATGGGGGGATTTAAAAACAAGGAGGAGAATTTTAAAATTAAGGAATAGCTCAACCAGAAGCCAATGTAAATCAATATTAACAGGGGTATTGAGTGAAGAGAACTTGATACGAGTTAGGATACACAGCAGAGTTTGGATGAGCTTAAATTTAAGTGTAAAATGGAAGCTGGCCAGGAGTGCATTAGAATTGTCAAGTCTAGAGATAACAAAGGCATGGATGAGATTCTCCACAACAGATAAGCTAAGCACAGATAGAGTTGGACAGTGTTACAGAGGTGGAAATAGATGATCTTTGTGATGGAACTGATGTTTGGTCAGTAGCTCACTTTGGAGCCAGATATGACACACCAAGTGGGGAACAGCAGTCAAAGGGAGCATATATTGGGAAACTGGGCACATTCAGCCTGTGGCTTTCTGCCCATTAAAAGGAATGGATAGAAAATTGTGAGCTTCGTATTTGAAATCATCTGGCCCAGAGCATGAAATCTGGAAATTGGCTGCTTAGGAAATAAATAAACTGCATATTAATCCTTGACATTATCATTCCTCAATGTAGTTTAAATGCAAAGTTACAAACAAGTGTAATTATCAAAAAAAAAATGCTGGACAGAAATCAAAACAGGAAAAAAGCATTAACAGGAAATAAAGTAGATTAATTATGTAAATCACCAAATGAGAGAAGAAAAAAGAAAATACTATACAACAACACACACAATTTAAGAACATTAACAATGAGAAGGTAGTTTACCTAAAATATACCTGCCCTGACTACCCACAAGTTCTGCACCAATATACAGGGCTGAATTTTGCCGTTGGCGAGCGGGGGCGAGGCCAGCTCACCAACGTGTAAAATGACGCAGGATGACATCGGGCGAAACCCCCGACCTCACCCCGGCCTAATTAAATCTTCAAAAGGTGGGCCCGCAGCGAAATCAGCTGTGCGCTCGCCGACCTGTCAATGGCCAATTGAGGCCATTGACAGGATCATTGAAACAATTAAAGGACCTGCCCATCCAACCTTAAGGTTGGCGGGCAGGCCAGGAGCCCCGGTGGAGAGTAGAAAACACATGAAACCTCATCCACCGGCGGGATGAGGTATCATGTAGGGATTTAAACAGTTTAATAAAGTTTTAGTGTAATTTATGAACATGTCCCATCTCATGATGAAGGGAACATGTTAAGGATGTTTTTCTTCTATTTTTAATGTTTTTAAAACTGTCAGCAATCTCGCTGAGGCAGCACTTAGCCTCAGGGAGATGTGCACTCTTTCCTGTGCATGCATGAAAGAGCGCACTCTCGCTTTTGAGGAATCCCCCCACCCCCCCCTTGCCCACACAGGAAGTGCATAGCGCTTCCTGCCGGACGTCACGCTGGGTGGGCCTTAATTGGCCCGCCCAGTTAAAATGGCGGTGGGGCCCGCTTCTTCGGCGGGGATCGGCTCCCCGCCCGCCGGAGATTGGGTCGGGTCCGCCCCCCCCCCGGTAGGCAGAAAATTCTGCCCACACAAATATTTTATGAGCTGCAGCTGAACTTCAGTTTTAATTAAAGTGAAAAAATATTATTACCCTTACATATTTCGTGCTATAGCTTATTTATTTTTATTATTTTACAGATAAATTCCATACAAGCTACTACTGTTTGGCCTAACCAACCCATGTTGGTGTTTATCCTCCACATGAGCGGTGGTTCTAACCCCTAACATGGTAGTCCCCCTGTTCCTATATTCCTTTGCCCTGCTTTCCTTCAACCACCTAACCCATTTTTAAACATTGGTGTTATATTGTTATGTTATTTGTAAAGAAATAGGAACTAATTGTTATGAGAATGTACATCCGGGATGCCACTTTTTTGGCTGCACTGTATCAGTCCACCAGCTACATGGAGAGCTTTTAGAAATACACTTGAAAAGTTCCAGGATTTTGAGTCTGAAAGTGTGATTATTTTGAATTCTGGGAACCAGATGGCATAACATGGTGGCTGTGAGTATCAATGAGTAAAACCCAAATGCTTTAAGCAAATTTAATGCTGAATTAGATTGAAAAATCGTCCTGAAAAATTAGTGCCTGAAAAAGAGAGCAAAACTGAGTGAATCGTGCAAAACTGAAATGGCTGGCACAACCATGAACGCACAGCTCCATCTCATGATGAATTGAGAGGCTGATGATGTCACCGAGGCATTGAAGTTTAAACAAAAGTGCAGACTTACATTCAGTAGCTTGCTAAAAGGCACTAGTGAAGAGGAAAGGGTCAGCTTTTGCGGGCTAGAGAGAAAAGGTTAAATTTGTTTAATAGCTGGGAGCTGAGTGAAGTCAACAGAAAAAAACCCATACAAAATCTTTGAAAAATTCAGCACACACCTCCAGCTAAAATCAAATCCTCGGATCGACTGATATGAATTTCAATGCCTGAAGCAAGAACCAGCTGAGCCTGTTGACAATTTCCTAACAAGACTGACAAATGCAGGCAGTAAATGTAAATCCAAGGACACAGATGAAAGGCTGCTAGATCATTTAGAGCTCTGCACATCCTGAAGTACAAAAAGAATTGGCTGGAAAGGACAAGCTCATAATATTGCAGGTTGTAAGCAGTACCAGAGCTCATGAAACCACAGGACAGATGAAGATGCTGACTACCCAGCAGCAGGGTTGATGCAGTGAAACAGCAACAAAAGAATGCACACCAGACAGAGAGAAAAATGTGCAAGATTTGAGGATGTCCGCATGAGCTCAAAGACAGAAGGAAACGTCCCAAATATGGATCAAACTGCAGAACTTGCAGAAACCAAGTCACTGGGAAAAGAATGCAGAACAAAGGAAGAAGATGATGAATGAGTAATCAGAGACAGAGCAACAGGATGAAAGAGAAGTGAAAGAAACAAAAACATCCATATCCTGGAAACTGACGATGAGTTTGAGGCATAGGAACCTTACAACTGCATGAAATGGCTGGATGTGACAGTTCCCAGAGAAAAGAAATTCACACAATCTTTCAGATTAGGAACAGAGTGAGAGATAAGTACATAACCATAAATCTGAAGCTGAAGGTTGGTATCGGAGCACAGAGTAACATCATCCTGCTCAGACTGTACCAGAAGATCTTTCCTGAAAATTTGAAAGGAAAGGTGCTGTAAAACTGAGCAATGCCATGCTAATGGCACAAAGGGAAACTGATATTCGACAGCTAGGTACAACCCAAATCAGAGGGACACACAAAAGAAAAGAAGATAATCACCACGGTCACAGAATCTACAGATTGGGAAAATTCCATCGTGGTGAGAGAGAAGCCAAATGGCTACGAATTTGGCTGGATCCCAAAGATCTTAATCAAACAATAAATAGGAAATACTAGCCTATTGCAACACTGGAAGAGATCATGCTAGCATTCTCAGGGGCAAAATTTTTCAGTAAGCGTGAAGCCAGAAATGGTTACCGGAAAGTGAAGCTTGACAGGGAATCTTCACTATTGACAACATTCAACACACCCTTTGGCCAGTACAAATTCCTGTTTCCATCTTTCAGCTTTAAAGTGAACCAGGATGTGTTTCAGCAGAAAGTAGATGAGACGTACCGAGGATATAAAGGAGCAGTTGGTATAGCTGATGATATGCAGATCTATGGTGTAGATGGAAAAGATCATGACCACCATCTACATGAAACCATGGAGAGAAGCGAGGAAACTGAGATCATCCTAAATGCAGACAAATGTGTTGTGAAGGTGACAGAATGCCAGTTCTCCTGACAAAGTTAAGCCAATTCTGAAAGAGGGAGACAGTGGTGTAGTGGTGCTGTCACTGGGCTAGTAATCCAGAGACCCTGGTTAATGTTCTGGGGACATAGGTTCAAATCCCAGTCAGGCAGCTAGTGAGGTTTAAATTCAATTAATAAAATCTGGAATTGAAAGTTGGTGATGGTGACCATGAAATTATCATCATTTGTCATAAAAACCCATCTGGTTCACTAATGCCCTTTAGGGGAGGAAATCTGCTGTCCTTACCTAGTCTGGCCTACATGTGACTTCAGACCCACAGCAATGTGGTTGACTCTTAACTGCCCCTCTGAAATGGCTGAGTGAGACACTCAGTTCAAGGGGCAATTAGGGACAGGCAACAAATGCTGGCCTTGCCAGTGATGCCCGCACCCCATGAAAGAATAAAATAAAGGCCATCTCCAAGAAACAGTTGAGAAGTTCCCTTGGTTTGATCTAGTGCATGAGTTCTTTCTTATCTCACATATCAGAACACACAGCAAGCTGATGAATGAAGATGTTGAGTAATAGTTGTCAGAGTCACATGAGAGGAATTTCAACAAATTCAAGAAATAGGATGCAAGTAGATAAGACTTTCATTCTACTGCAGAGAAAACCCTGTCACTCTGCAAGTGGATGCTTCCACAAAAGGACTGGGGGCAGCCCTGGTACAAGAGGGAAAACCAATGCCATTTGCATCCAAAGCTCTAACATCAGTTGAGGCCTGAGAGAGCTTTTGGCAGACGTGTTTGGATATGAGAAGTTCCATATATCTCCCTATGGGAGAAAGTTCATAATGGAGAGTGACCATCGTCCACTGGAGCAGATCCACAAGACAAATCTGTGTAGAGCATCAGCAAGATTGCAGTTATGATTTCACTGAAATACAAGCCAGAGAGAGAAATGGTACTGGCAGGTGCCCTATCTCGGTTGTCAGCACAGGAGAAACATGAGATAAAAGATCTAAGTATAAAGATCCATCACGCAGTGAATGTAACACCACCAAAACGGAGTCAAATTAGAGATGAGACCAGCGACGACGACAGGTTACAGATGCTCTCTCAGCAAGTGATCCAGGGACGGCTTGACAAACACAGCCAGCAATAATGTCATACTTGTCCATCAGAGATGACATCTCACTAGAAGATGGTGTTCTGCTGGCTGGATCCAGAATAATCATACCCAAAACTATGCAGGAAGAACTTCTCCAGAAGATACATGAAGGCCACATGGGAATGGAGAAGTGCAAGCTCAGATCCAGGTCACTATGTACTGGATATGAATCTACAAAGACATTGAATGAATGATGTCTACATACAATGTACGCTAGAAATACACCATCAAGAATGGTATCTTATAGCTCCAGCTCATGTGCTCAAAGCCCTGAGCCCTGGTGGCGCACATGGGATGAATGAACTTCTCCATTCTCAGCCAATAACCCTGCACTACCTCAGGGAGCTCTGACATGTGGGAGCACATCTATTGCTGCTGATCTAAAGAGAACCTCTTTCCTTGTGACTCCCAAGGTCTTGCATCTGTGCCCAGCTGAGTGTGGTTGTGTCTGTCCTCCATCCTCACAGGAGGACTGCTGACAGCTGGCCCTGCCTCTCTCACCTCTTCCTGCTCACTTGCCCCATGCTCTCCACCCAATGCCACCCTATGTAAGTGTGTGCTGTGTAAAGGAATTTTTTTTCCTAATATTACTGTGGGATGCTGTGAAGCAGGCTTGTGGGGGCTGTGTTTGTGTGACTAATTTAATTAAACTGAAGGCAGTCAGGCTGCAAGGTTTAAATCATAAAAGGGATGAGGCGTAAAAGCAGGCATTTTGAAATGGAAATGGATGGGCTAACATTTGCATTTGTAGATAAGTTGAGAGGTTGTTTGATTTCAAAGGGGAATTAGAAGGTGACAAGGAAAATGGTTGCATCTTGCAGGAGATCATAGGGAAACAAGCAGTAGGGATATAATGTCTTATTGGCCCAAAATCAAAGACAGGATGGAAACATGAAATACCTTATATGTGGAAGAGTTTGAGTTTTAAAGAAAGGTTGAAAAAATGGGATGTAGAGATCAAAGGGGAGAAAATATATTTAAGGAAAGATTAAAAGCTGTATATGGTGTGACCATGTGAGATCCTGAAGGGTGGACTGTAAAGTATCAGCTTCTAGCCACCTCAGAGAAGTGCTTGCCTTTTCCAGAAATCAAGGTTTTGTTAAAAGCCTTGGAATTCCATTGTCGAGTGAGAGGAAAAAAGAAGCTGTGAAATACCCGCCTTATAGCAACAGTGGTAATATTACTTGTAGTAATATTACTATATGTTTTATAGATTAAGAATCTATTTGGACTGTTGCCCGGAGAAGGGCATTTATTTGGGAGTTTAGTTAAGTGGAAATCTTTTGGGAAATGTTGTAAGACTAAATTTAATTGTGTAACTGTAATCTTGTGTGTTTAAGTTTTCTTTTCTTTTGCTAATAAATGTTTCAATTTAATCGTTAAAATTTCCAAAAGTGGTAGTAGAATCTTTACTTCTGACTTCAGCGACATACCTTCTCGTAATAAAAATACATATTGAAAATCGTTGTGATAGCTTGGCCAAGTTTCCCTTTGGGATTTGGTCAGCCTGGCAATTACCACCGCCCATATAATAACAGCTAAGTTGACTGTATCTGAGCTGGTGAAAGGTGTACTTGTAAGAAATTGGGGCCCTGAATAAATAAAAAAGAACTCCCATCTAAGCAGGTATTTTCTGCATTTTACAGGATTTTCTAAGCAGCATTGATTGTCTCTCTTTCTAAAGACTTCGATCTCTGAACATTCTTCAGAAACAGTAAAGTCACTTAGTTCAGGCTGCCTTCTTCAGATTCCCGAGTTGTTAGATGGTGTCCTGTGCATTCCCTTATCTACCAAGTGTTTAGAAAAGACCAAGATATGACCCTCAGCAAGGTGTAAGCCAAAAAATTGATCTCGAGCACAATGACGAACGGGGGAGGTGGTAACCACCCTGATGTTTGGAGTACCTGGCCTGTATCCATTGGTCAGAATAGTTAGATGATTGACACTGGGTAAGCTACTAGCCCCCCACGCCCCAAAAAGGGTATATATATTAGTGTTATACTGGTGGTATACAGCTGAGGTGTTGGTGAGGTGCCAGTGCTCGTTGGGCAGCTGCCTTCTTCAGATGGAAGATGGACCAGAGGAGGAGGAGGACGATCAAGAGATCGAGGGAAGAGCTTCCTAACACTTTGACCAGAGAGCGTTATGCTGTTATCACAAGCTGTTACGGATCAAATACTTTTTCTGTCTAATTAGTTAATATATCATGTCCAATCTGTTGTTTCTTAATCAACTTAATAAACCATCTTAAAATTACTTATGATTAGTCGACTACTTATTTAGGTACCTGTGGCACCAAACCCCAAAATCTTACAAATGGTGTCAAGAGTGGGATCTGCAGTATTCAAGATTGGCTTGGAATTTGAGAAGCATCAGTCTTAGATTGTTGTTAAACATGTGGAGTAGTTATTAAGTGAAGCCAGGAGTCACAATGGCATACGCTAGCGAACAAAGGATTGGGAGTTTGACTGAGAAAACAAGCGAGCCTGGAATGAGGGAAATGCCAGGATTTGATAAGCTTTCTAAAAAAGTTCAGAAAGGAAAAGTGAAGTTGAAAAAGTTCCAGGATAAGTTGGTCTACGGTGTATGTGTGTTTGGCTTACAGCTGAATATAAAGTAAAATGAGTTAAGAGACCAGGTCAATAAGTTACAAAAGGGATTGACCCATTCGATCAGTTCTGCTGCCAACAGAAAACACACGACAGAGTACGTTATACAAGGTGAAATATTTGGCCAAACATTGGAACCCACAAGAATTGAAGTGGCTCCAGAGAAGCCATGTGAATCTTTCTTTTCAGAGTTAAACAGGGACCAAGGAGGTTCCAAGGCAGAGTTAGAAAGCAGTGATTTTAATCAGATCTTAGCTGCAGGCTCCCTAGAATCAAAACAAGAGATGGATTGAGGCCCTCACAAGGTCCTACTTAGCATCAGAAAGGTCCCCACCGAAGATCTGAGTGCATTAATGTCAGTGGACTCTGACTTCTCCACCTTTATCATCCACGACCCTTACCCCGACCCTATGAACTTGGCAACAATTTGCCCAGCTGAGAGTATACCATACATTCGAGTCAAGTTTTTCTTAAACAGGGTGTTGTTCGCAAACATCAAGGATTCAAAAAATTGGGTTCAAGGAAGAAGCTAAAATGTTTAAAATTCAAACAACATGTTTTACTGACTTTAAACTGCTGTCAAGCTCTTTTTTTTTAAATTACAAACTGTGCTAGTATAGAACTGTGAAGGTCAGGTTCTGACCAAAATATAAAGATAAGTCTGGAGTTTGGCAGCAATCCAATTTGAACTTTTCAAAACCATGTGAGTTAACTGAACTGCCAAGGTTCAAACTGAAGATACGTTTCACTGACTATTTCTTTCAAATTTAGTCAAGTAGCAAATATCAGAAATTGAAAATTCTTTTAATGGTGAAAAAGGATAAACGAAAGAGATGGGAAGGATTCAGTTCCTTTTCTAGAGTCCGTAGTGTTGATTTTTTTTTGAAAAGCTGTTGTCTCTTAGAAAACTAACAAGGTTTCGAAATAATTGGAATTTAACCTATAATTTGAGCAAAGTTGAAGAAAATAGAACGAGGAATTTAATAGAGCAAGTTTAAAATTGAGTTAGTTTTTGTTGCAGGGTGGCCAAGTTGTACTGTTAATGATAAATTTGATCAGCAGACTCTTCTTGGGTTGAAACATTAAGTTTATTTACAATATACTCAGCAGCAACTGCACGTGTGCTTTCAACTCCAATTCTATCTCTACACTGACTGCTGAGGTAGCCCATACTGCTCTCCTATTGGTTACTACAGATCATGTGATCCTTCCTAACAATTATGTTCTTAAAGGTACATTACACATTAAATAAACCATAATTGCTACATTCCTCCCCCTTTAACTTGGCTACACATATTACATTTACAAGTACATATTTTTCAAGACAACATAATATTTAACTGGTATAGAATTTACAAATTCAGGTGGTTTCCTGGTACGTGTGGAACGTCGCAGCTGCACAACTTCAGACTCTTTGTCAGGAACCTCCTCTTCTGGAGTTGCCTGAACATCAGGTGCTTCGGTGGGCACTTGCAGTTCCATATCCTCAACTCTTACAGGGACATCAGACATGTCTGTCCTGGGTTTATAGCCTTAACAAGAAAAGCAGTCTCGGTCATGATCACTGGTGGAACCAAATCTTGGTGATCTGTCTCTCTTTTCCTTAAATGGTCCACATGTTTACGGATGATCCAGCCTTCCACCTCCATGTGGTAAGATAGAGGTCCAGTCACCGCACTTATTTCACCCAGTAACCAGTTTGATCCTTCCCCAAAATTTTTCACGTATACCAGCTCTTTCATGGTAAATTTCCTCTTGCGACTATGCCAGTCGTGTCTAGTTCTCTGGCTTCCTTGACTCCAATTTCCCCTCAAAATTCAGCATTATTAAGCTCAATCTCATCCTGAGACGGCGTTTCAACAATAACTCCGCAGGTGTGACATCTGTTGTTGTGTGAGGGGCAGTCCTGTAATGAAAAAGAATGCATGCCAGCTTGGTTACCAAGGAATCGCGAGTTAGCTTTTTCATGTCTACCTTGAACATTTGAACTGCCCTTTCGGGCAGTCCATTTGAGGAAGGGTGGTACAGTGCAGTTTTCACATGATTGATTCCATTGAGGGTCATAAACCGTTGAAACTCAGTACTTGTAAATGCTGTGCCATTATCAGAAATGACTACTTCTGGTGGTCCGTGAATGGCAAAACTCTGACATAGTTTCTCAATTGTAGCGGCCGATGTTGGTGACTTCACCTCATATATGTCCAACCATTTTGAATGGGCATCAACAATGAGCAGAAACATTGTTCCCAGTGTGTAACTGCACCCCTGCCTGGCCACTCCCATGGGTAGAATGGAGCTGTCACTGGCAACTTTGGCAGTTCCTGACATTGCACACAATGCTTTACTAAACTCTCTATTTCACCATCCATTCCAGGCCCCCATAGATAGCTGTGTGCTATGATTTTCATTTGGGAAATTCCTGGATGGGCACTGTGTAGTTCAATTAAAAGTGGCCCCCTTCTCTTTGGAGGAATTATCACTCATGCTCCCCACAATAAGATGTCATCCTGGCTGGTTATTTCATGTCTTCTGTTGAAGTAAAGTTTCATTTCATCAGATATGGGCTCCTGTGACCAACCATGTAGCACTCGATCTCATGCTTGAGATAGAACTGGGTCCCGACTTGTCCAGTCTCTATCTGTCGAGTGCATACCAGCGAGGAATCTAAGAAATTTAACAGTAAAACAAATTCCTGTGAAACTTGTTCATCATTTTCTTGTAAAGGCAAACGGCTAAGGCATCGGCATTTGCAATTTGATTGCCAGGCCTATGTACAGAAGTGTATTCGTATGCTGCCAGAATTAAAGTCCATCATTGTATTCTTGCTGAGGCTATGGTGGTATAGCCTGGTCCTCACTAAACAATCCTAGCAATGGTTTGTGGTCTGAAACAATTGAAAAATGGTTGCCGTGTATGTACTGGTGAAATTTCTTGATACCAAAGAAGATGGACAGGCCTTCTTTTTCTATCTGCAAGTATCCCTTTTCCACCGTGGTGAGTGTCCTTGAAACGTAATCTATTGGCTGTTCCATGCTGTCGTCCATCCAATGAGAGAGCACTGCTCCGACTCCGTAGGGAGATGCATCACGTGTCAGCACCAATTCTTTCATCTGGTCGTAATGCACTAATAGATTGGGCGAGTACAGCAATTGTTTCACCTTTACGAAAGCTTCTTTCTGGGATGCCTCCCAAGACCAACGTTGGTTCTTTTTGAGTAGACAATGCAAGGGGGCCAGCACTATAGATAAATTGGGTAAGAACCACCCATCATAGTTGATCATTCCTAGGAATGATTTGAGCTTTGGGCGTTCTTTGGTGCAGGTGCCTCTCTTGTGGCTCTCACTTTCTCCTCAACCAGGTGGAGACCCTGTGAATCTACCCGGTGACCCAAATAGATTACCTGCCTCACTTGGAACGTGCACATTTCTTTTTTTAGATGCACTCCAGCTTGCAGGAAACGTTTTAAGACTTCTTCTAAGTTTGCCAAATGCTCTTTTTCAGTGAATCCTGTCACCAATATATTGTCTAAATAGTCTACAGCCTGGGTCAGACCCTGCAGTAAGCTTTCCATTGTTCTCTACTTTGACCGTTTCAGTTGGTAAAGTGGAGTTATTTAAAAATCTTAGGGGGAAGCTTTAAACAACTGTCATAACCTATCATTTTAAGTGTTATGTTTGAGATGCGACTCTAAATTCAGGAATCAGACCATCAGTTTTCGAGGCTTCCATTAAATTAATTGAAACATTTTATTAATTTACACAGGTTAAAATATATGTACACATGGCTGCAAATTACTACTATCATAACTTTTAACAAATTCCCAAACTAATCTCCATTAAGGCAACAGCAACCCATAAATTTAACCAAACACCAGGCAAAGCATTTTCATCTTACAAATTCAAAATGAGGTTCTTTTCACTGTGGGGCCAGTTGGAGGCTTGCAGCTGCCTTTTGGTCTCACATTGCCTCTGCTCTGCACACCCAAAAACTACTGAAGTTATACCTACCAGCCCCATTGAATGTAAATTCTCATTGCATCAACAACCTCTTTGAACTTTACCTTTTAACAATGAAACCCCATTCATTGTCCCAATTTTATTAGTAATTAAACATGCGGCTTGGTAGCTGCTAGAAACGCGTCAAGTTTTCACCCCACTCCTTGAACGCTCTATTCAAAAAATGCAAACACACGCTATCTCTCTCACATATCAAAACTAGTACATCAAAAAACCCAGACTAGCTGGCTTTAAGCCAATTAAGATATACCCGCAAACTAAACCTCTATTTTGAAAGAAAAATATTTTCCAAAATACTATATACGTTAATAGTGCTTCATGACATCTCCTCCTTATCGAAAAATGAATTGTCATAATTCTAAAAGACGGCTTCATTTTAATAATCCATCTCACACTATCTCCTATACATATCACACTATTACATTACCAGATGCATGCATTAACATAACTATATATATATATATACACACAAGTCCTTGGTATCAACAGAAATTACTCCAGTTCAGTGTCCAGGTTTTTTTCTTAATGTTCCAATTTCCTTTAAGCTTCAAACTCTTGCTAATGCATCTGCAAACAGATTTTCTCTTCCAGCAGTATGTATAATATGTAGATTAAATGGTTGTAACAATAGACTCCATCTGAAAAGCCTTGCACTTTTGCATCTCTCGGAGCCACCTTATCTTGTCCAATGGTGTGGCCTAGATCCGTAACCTGCGCTGTTGCAAATTCACTTTTAACCAATTTCATCACCGAATTAGCTTCTTGTAGCCAAGTAAATAATTTTTCCAAATGCCTTAAATGCCTCTCCCACATCTGGCTGAAAACAATTAAATCATCAATATAAGCCACACAATTGCTTAGATCCACAATTATTTTGTTTGTCAGTCTTTAAAATGTCACAGGTGCATTCTTCATACCAAATGGCATGACTTTAAACTAGTATAGTCGACTTAGCTTAGTTACGAAAGCTGGTATCTCCTTTGCCCTCTCCGACAATGGTACTTGCTAATATCCTTTTCACAAGTCAATCTTTGTGATAAATTTCGATTGTCCCACTTTCTCAATGCAATCCTCCAGCCACGGTATAGGATATGAATCTGCTTTTGTCATCGCATTCACTTTTCGATAGTCCATACACAGCCTGTGTGTTCCATCCAGTTTCGGTACCAATACAAGAGGCGAACTCCAGTTACTGCAGCTAGACTCAATGATATCATTTTGATGCATAAAATCAATTTCTTTTCATACTTGTGATAACTTTGCCAGATTTAATCGATAAGTTTGTTGCCTCACTGATGATATTTCTAAACATACATCATGTAAAGCTAAATGTGTCTTTCCCAACTTATTTCCACAAATAGGTTTGTGTGACTGCAATAGCTCCCCAAATCACTTTGGCACTTGCTTGGAAGGTAACTCAATATTGCATTTAAATTTTCAAGCACCCCCTCATTATCCAATTTGATTAGCGGAAAATCAATTTCAGAGTCTTGCACTTCTACCTCTTTCTCATCATCCATCATCACTAACACCTCTTTTTGTTCCTCTTCCCTGTCAAAGTGCTTTTTAAGCATATTTACATGACATACCCCCTGTTTCTTTCTTTGATTTGTATTATTTATTAAATAATTTACTTCACTCAATTTCTTTTCAATCCTGTAAGGTACACTAAATCTTGCATTTAATGAATCCCCTACTACTGGTAATAAAACTAATACTTTCTCTCCAGAAACAAAACTGCGAATTTTAGCCTTCTTATCTGGTTTCACTTTCATCACTTGCTGTGAGATCTTTAAAGTTCCCTAGCCAACTCACATGCTCTGTTCAATCTTTCTCTGAAATTTGATACATAATCAAGGGGAGTAGTTTCTAAATTTTGACCACCAATTTCTCATGAATCAATTTCAGTGGACGCCTTACCTCATGACCATAAACTAGTTCAAAAGGGCTAAAAACAGTCAATGTATTAGGAGCATCTCTAATAGCAAATAACACAAATGGAATTCTGTATCCCAATCCTGTGCATAACCAAGACAGTATGCTCTTATCATAGTTTTTAAAGTTTGATGCCATCTTTCCAAAGCTCCTTGTGACTCTGGATGATAAGCTGTTGACTTAAACTGTTTTATCCCCAAACTGTTCATTACTTCCTTAAATAGTTGTGACATGAAATTTGACCCCTGATCTAATTGTATTTCTTTAGGTAAACCATATCTTGTAAAAAATGTAATTAACTCCTCCACAATCTTCTCAGTTGTAATATTTCTTAAAGGTATTGCTTCAGAAAACCTAGTAGACACATCCATTATTGTTAATAAATACTGATTTCCACTTTTAGTCTTAGGGAGGGGTCCTACGCAATCAGTCATGACCCGAGTAAAATGTTTTTCAACTGCTGATATTGGGATTAAAGTTGCAGGCTTAATCACTGCTTTTGCTTTACCTGTTATTTGACATATATGACAGGTTCTACAGAATTTGACCACACCCCTATGCAATCCTGGCCAAAAAAAAATACCTCTGTATCTTTTCCTGTGTTTTCCTAATTCCTAAATGTCCCCCCATTGGAATTTCCTGAGCAATCCTCAGAATCTCATTTCTATACTCTATTGGGATAACAATCTGATGCACCTCCCTCCAGCTTTCATTTGCTCAGATAAGATCCAATCGCCATTTTCTCATTAACATATTCCCTCGAAGATAGTAACATACTGGAATGCATTTTGCTTTGGTTTCTGAATAAGCTTTCTGATACAACTGTTTTAATTGCAAATCATTTTTCTGTAACTCCACTAACCTCTTTGAGTTAAACACTTAAACTGAGCTGTCTTGCATTCCTTCCTCCTGAACAATGTTATCAAATACAGTGCCAACTAATTGGAGTTCGACACATTTTTCTTCCCTTTGAACTGTCTGCTTATCTTGCTTATTTTGTTCTTCTTGATGGGCCTTTGATCTCATTATAACACAATCAGTAAATAATCCAGGATGTTCCTTCGGTAGCACTTCTGTTGAAAACACTTCTATAGGCTGTTCAACTACCATAGGCATCACCCACATTTGCGATCCAGCTATATCAACACCCAATGGGCAATTTTTCCACCACTCCAACTACAACTTCACCATTCTTCCATTTGCTCTTTAAATTTACCTTCCACAACTGAATAGATTTAGCATCTCCATGAAACCCACTTATTAACTTCTCCGGCAACACTCCCTCTGAACAACAATTATCACTATCCCACAACATTAAAGGTTTACTAGCCCCTGTGTCTCTTAATATTTTAACATCTTTACCTACTCCACGCTGTACACATGGAAAGTCTTGCCTTTCACATACAAAGTCTTTAAACATTTCTGCAACCTGCTCCTCAGAATTCTCGAGTAAACTGTGAACACATTCTCACTTCTTTACCTTTCACTGATTCTCCATGTTTCACCTGTACACAATCCATTGGTTTATCCTGTGCCTGAACCCCAAAGCCCACAGTACTTTTACTTCCAGAGCTTTCCTGTACTCCAATAATTCCTACAGATTTTCCCTGCAACCTCCAACACACTGACTTTGTGTGGCCCACTTTATTACAATAAAAACATCTCAATTTTCGAAAGTCACTTCTACCTTCAACACCTTCCTTTTTGTTCTGAGAAAAAACTTCCTGGGAACTTCCAGCTACTCCTCTTCCCTGACTACCCACCTTCCTTTAACCGTCCCACTTTTTATCCTTTACCAATTTGAAAGGGTGACAGAAAAAAGGTTAGCTCTATGAACTAACTCATAGGGCTGAATTTTCCCCCCGTCGGGGGAGAAGTTGATGGGCGGGTGCGTGCCGGCGTGCTTCTGATCGGCACCCGCCGCTGGATGAGGTTTCATGATTTTTCTAGTTGCCGCTGGGGCTTCTGGCCTGCCCGTCAACCTTAAGGTTGGACAGGCAGGTCTTTTAATTGCTTAATTGATCCTGTCAATGGCCTCAATTGGCCATTGACAGGTCAGTGGGTGCGCAGCTGATTTTGCTGCACTCCCGCCTTCCTGAAAATTTAAATGGGGCGGGGTGACGTCGGGAGTTCCGCCCGACGTCATCCCACATCATTTTACGCATTGGTGAAAATCCTGCCCATAATCATCAGCTATCTCTGCTGCTCGTCTTACAGAATCAACCCTCTGTTCCTCCACATGAGTTCTCACTAACAAAGGGATTGAATCTTTAAATTTTTCCAAAAGAATGACTTCCCTAAGAGCTGCATAGATTATCTCTATTTTTAACACCCAAATCCACCAGTCAAAATTACTTTGTTTTACTCTTTCAAACTCAATATAAGTTTGTCCAGGCTGTTTTCTCATATTCCTAAATTTCTGCCTGTATGCTTCAGGAGCCAACGCATATGCACTCAAAATAGCTTTTTCCACCACATCATAATTCACCAACATTTCTTCTGAAAGCAAAGCATATACCTCAAGCCCCCTACTGGTTCTATTCTAGAGATAAATCCTTCTTCTCCTATCTCTGGCCTTTGCTTCAAATTCAAGCTTTTTTCATTTGCAACTGAAGTCTCACTACCTCCAGCTGTGACTCACTAGTATCAGGTTTCACTTCCAACTGTAGATGCTGTGCTATACTTTTAACTATATTAGATTTCCTAGCTTCCGCAGGTAACCTCAATTGTAACTTATTAGCCAACTCTGTTAACTTGCTTTTGGTTATTTTCTCCAACCCATTGAGAGTTATCTCTTCTACTCCCAGACAAGTCTTAGCAATTGCCAAAGCCATCTTGCAGTCTCACGACTTCTAAAATACCTCACCAGCTCCTGAATTCAAAGAGTCCCTTGTACTCGTAAGCTATAAGATTCACCAATTCCTAACCAATCGAGGAATTCGAGATATAATTTAGCCTGGACGAGCCCCCAGTTGTTATGACCGATGCAGTTAGTGAAGCAGAGTTAATTAAAAACCCCAGAGAGAAACTTTAAATAACTGTCATAACTTATAATTTTAAGTGTTATTTTTGAGATGCAAAATTAAATTCAGGAATTAGACCATCAGTTCTCAAGGATTTACATTAAACTAATTGAAACATTTTATTAATTTAAACAGGTTAGAATATATGTACACATGGCTGCAAATTACTGCTATCATAACTTTTAACAAATTCCCAAACTAATCTCCATTAAGGCAACAGCAACCCATAAATTTAACCAAACACCAGGCAAAGCATTTTCACCTTACAAATTCAAAATGAGGTTCTTTTCACTGTGGAGCCAGTTGGAGGCTTGCAGCTGCCTTTTGGTCTCACATTGCCTCTGCTCTGCACACCCAAAAACTACTGAAGTTATACCTACCAGCCCCAATGAATGATAATTCTCATTGTATCAACAACCTATTTGAACTTTACCTTTTAACAATGAAACCCCATTCATTGTACCAATTTTATTAGTAATATAAACATATTGCTTGGTAGCTGTTAGAAAGGTGTTAAGCTTTCACCCCACTCCTTGAATGCTCTATTCAAAAAAATGCAAATGTACTATCTCTCTCAAATATCAAAACTAGTACATCAAAACACCCAGACTAGCTGGCTTTAATCCAATTAAGACCTGCAAACAAAACTTCTATTTTAAAAGAAAAATATTTTCCAAAATATTATATACATTAATAGCACTTCATGACACTCTGAAAGATGGCACAAGTGGAGGAGACACCAAAAGGCAATTGTATATATTGGTACAACCCTTTGTGGGTATTAATTGTGCCAAATTCCTGGGAGGTATTATCCAATTCTAGTTGTTGATAAGCATGACTCATGTCAAGCTTTGTGTGCATTGCCCCTTCTGCCAGCTTGGCATACAGGTCTTCGATTTTTGGAATGGGCTGCCTGTCTATCTTAGCTGCTTTATTAACCATCAGTTTGTAGTCTCCACAAATTTGGATGCTTTGGCCGGGTTTAAGGACGGGCTGTTTGGGTGCTTCTCATTCTGAGAACTGAACAGGTCGTATAACGCCCAGTTTCTCTAGTCTTTAGTTCAGTTTAATGTCGACTTTTTCTCACAGGGCTTGGCTGCAGGCCCTGGATTTCCCTCAGTTTATCCTTAAAGATTGTGGCATACTTTCTAAGTAGCTCTGATAGCCCACTTACTCTCAACTGGAAAATTTCAGACAATTCTAACTTAATCTCCTTTAACCAATTTCACCAGGAGGCTTGGCCCTTCATCTGTACCACCATCAAGCATAGCTTTGCCAGTTGGTTTCCATAATGGACAGTTACTTTGCTTATGCTTTTTACTTGAATGCCTTCACCCGTATATGTTTTTAGCTTGGCAGCTGTTACTTCTAACCTTAATTCATGTTCACCATTATTTAAATATCTGAAGGCATGTTCCCCAATTACTGTAGTGGAAGCTCCTGTGTCCACTTCCACTTCCATTTACTTTCACTGCGACAAATATTGGTTCTGTCGTTCCAACTTTCAGATTAAACAACAAGTAAATGTCTGAAACAAAAACAGAAATTACAGGAAAAACTCAGCAGGTCTAACAGCATGTGTGGCGAGAAAAACAGAGATAACATTTCGAGTCTATGTGACTATTCTTCAGAGTCTGAATGTTTGAATTTGTTGTTTCAGGCTCTTCTACAGTGTAGATTTCATTGGGCTTCTTCTTTTGTTTACAAGCCTGCTTGAATCTTTCCTTGCATTGTCTCACCATATGTCCATTTCTATGACAATAGTAGCTTTCGATTTTTTTAAACTGCTAACTGCCAAAAGAATGATTGTTTCCACCTCTATTAAAATTATTCTTCGATCTCGCTAAGTTATTTTTATTTATTCTTCGGCTAGCGGGGGCTGTTTCCTGCTTCTCGGCAGAGTCTCGCTTTTTCGTGTCTCTTTCGGCTAAGGTTTCCTGCCCAATATGGAGGATGGTGCCATTTTGCACACCCTGTGTTGCTTTTGAATCTCTTACTGCGCTTTCCATGGCCAGCGCTATCTCTAGCACCTTCCTGAAATCCAGATTCACTTCGGACAATAATCTTTTCTGAATAGTATCCTCTTTTACACCACACACTTAAACGATCTCTGAGCATGCCGTTCAGAGTCGTACCGAACTCACAAGGTTCCATTAGTTGCTTCAAATTTGCCACAGAGCATGCAATTGTCTCACCCGGGGCTCTATTTTGCAAATTAAACCTGAACCTCTGCATTGTGACTGAGGGCTTGGGTTGGAAGTGACCTTTCACGAGGTCCACCAATTCATCGAAATTATTCGAATCTGGGGCACTGGGTACTATCAAACTTCGAATCACAAGCTCCCACAAGTAATCAAGAGGATCGCTCGCCCCTTCTCTTCACCCGTAATCTCATTCACTTGAAAAAAGAACGTGAGGCATTCTATGCATTGAGAACAATCGTCTGTGGCTGGCTTAAAAGGATCAATTCTCCCAAATTGTGGCATTTTGAGAGGGGATAACTTCTTCAGTTCTAATGGAGCTTGCTACTTACAATCACTGGGCAAAGTACAGTGCCTATTTCTTTCTAACATGATTTCTTCTATTCAGTCTTGCTTTATCCTCATCAGCAGATGGTTGTAGGATGGCCGAGTTGTACTATTAATGATAGAGTTGATCAGCAGACACTTCTTGGGTGGAAACATTGGCCAAAATTTTACAGTTGGTGTGTGGGGGCCCACCCGACACGTTGGCACTTAAAATGACGTGTGATGACATCTCGCGATGTTTTGTTCGGCGAGCGCGAGCCTGAGTAGGCTGCGCCCCCACCGATAATTGATAGGCCTATTAAGGCCATTAACAAAGTAATTAATGTCAAGTTTATGCTGCCCGTCCAACCTTACAGTTGGCGGGCAGGCGAAAAGGCCAAGCGGCCTTTACGTTTTTTAGGAAACCTCATCCATGTGCAGGATGAAGTTTCCTAAAGCTTTTATAAATCAAATAAAAAGTTTTCTGAAAAATAAAAACATGTCACATCTCATGTGACACAGTCACATGAGGGGACATGCTTCATTCAATTTTTATTGATTTTATTGATTGTTTTCAAAAGCACTTCAATCTCCCTGAGGCAGCTCCATGCCTCAGGGAGATTGAAGCACTCTTTCGCACGCATAGACGAAAGGGCGCTGGCCCCGACTCTCCCTCCTCCCTCCGCCCGCACAGGTAGCGCTGAGTGCTACCACTCATGTATTACATTGGGTGGGCGCCCCTGCCCGCTCCTGCCGAGCTCACCCGATGTGGGAAAAACTCAGGCCATTAAGTGTATTTACAATATATTCAGCAGCAACTACACGTGTGCTTTCAACTCCAACTCCATCTCTACACTGACTGCTGAGATAGCCCGCGCTACTCTCCTATTAGCTATGTGATCTTGCCTAACAAGTACTATTCTTAAAGGTACATTACGCACTAAATAAAACCATAATTACTATAGTTTTGTTGTGCTAGGGAAGTTTTATTAAATTACTTTAAGGGATGCAATTGTGTGCCAAGTTTTCTCCGCGCCCCCAACCCCTCCTAAACTTGCAACAAGTTAACTCTCTGCTGATGGTTGCTTTTTTTTAATAATTCATCACACAGCCTTCAGATTACTAAATATATACTGGGCATTATTCGATATTAAGTTTCTAAATTTACAGATATGATTGGACATATTAACCCATTGGGCTCTTGGCCAGAGCCACAATGGATTGTTTGTGTTTTTTTTTAAACAGGTGCTGATGGTTTCCAGCTCCAAGTGACCCCAACAGTTTTGAAAATTAAAGCACAGCAAAAAAGACTTTACCTTTCAGAGACTTGGCCTTAACCATTCAGGCCGTTTGTTACTATTTGTTATCTTTCAAGACAGAATGTTTGAGTATGGGAGACATGGAAATCACCTCGAAACTGATGGCAAACACTTTTGTCTCTGATGTAAAACCACCATTTAAAACCACCAAGCCTGTTTCTGAAATTGCAATTGGTAAATAACTGGACATGAGTTGTTATTTCAAGAATTCAAAGAGAAATTCACTTGACGTTTAAGGGGATAAACAAATTCTAATTTTTCAAATAAAAAGCTAATGGGAAAACAGTCTAGGAGGTTTCTCAGTATCAAAATAAACATAAAGTTTGTTTTTGGAAGAAAGAAATGGGACACTAACAAAACTTGTCAGCCCAACAACACTGCTATTTTGAATTTAGGATAATTTTTAAAATAAATAAGTCAGGTCCAATCCAGTGCAGGCTTGTGCAACTTTTTCACTTGGTGGGGTGTGGGGTCAGGGGGGGCACATGTTACTCCAAACAACACACATCTGCATCTTTGTGAACAAGCTGCAAATGAGAAAGACTAATGTATTGCCTTACCTCCACCACCCATTGAGCATTGAATCAGTGAGACATCCGCTCTTGTTTTTGCCTGCCACAAAAAGTCAATGCCTGCCCATGTACTTGATGTAGCGCCGTGGTGCATCCCAGACCTGATACCCATCTGACAAGAGCCCTCCCTCCCCTCAACATACAATATCAGGGCTCTGCCACATCTGCCTCGTGGGCCAATCCTTGGACAAGCCTGATCTAGCGGGTTACTTTTGAGAAAATAAAATGTTGTTTAAATGAAAGAACAAATAGGCAAAATGCCTGAAATCATGCGGGAATATTTAATTTCTGTGTTCGAGATATTATGAAAATATGTTATTGGACTGTAAAGTTTCTCCAGAACTCCTGAAAGAGATACAATGGTAATTAATGGGATACCCCACTTAGAATAAGAGATAGAGTTAGAGGAAAGGGACAGAGCACCAAATGGGAATCGGAATAGCTCACCTTGGGTGTAGTTCAATGGAATATACAAATTTGGATATTGATGTACTTTCTAGCGAAAGGAAAGGTGACAGCATTCTCTTGGAGATATTTGTGTCTTTGCCTATTAGCTTTTTAAGAGAACTGAATTTGATCGTCTGGCCACCATCTGAGACATTGGGACCATAAAGCGGAAGATAAGCAAAGATCTTGAGACGGAGACCCCCTTTGATCTCTTGAGAAGATTACCGGAAAGTCAGGAAGAATTATTGAATGGTGCATTCTCTTAAAGATAGTGAAATCCCGGATGATGAAGTTGATTGGCAAAATACACAGCACAATCCCTATAGACCTGATAATACTTCCACAAGTGCAAAACAAGGGTTTGTGAGAGAGGGCAGAGAGATTACCACCAAGCATGATGAAGTGACATGTAACAGAAGGAACAGTGCCCGAATAGAAAATTTGGTAAAAAGGAGAATCCCTGGGGACCACATCCAACAGATAGGGAAACATGTGAGGATGGCTTACAATGAGAAATTCCTACAGAGGATTAAAGAAAGAATTGGGGCACTGGTGTGAGTGTGCAGAAATGATTTGTAACTTGTGAACTGACTAACATGCGAGAGTACATGGTGTAGCTGCACTGAAGAATGGGTCCCAGACTTGTTCAGCTACTTGACAAACAGCATGACATGAAATGGTTAATATGGTCTAAAGAGTAAGAAAACCTTTCTAAATGATCAAGGCACTGGCACACATTCCATTGAGAAACCGACTTTAAGCCATTAATTTTACTCCCTCTGACCATTACCATCATAGAGTCAAATTAAAGTAAATATGAAAGGAATTTTAGATTGGGACAAATGAAGGCTAGGAAGAAATAATACTGACTAAGAATTATCCAGAAGATGGATACAGATGAAGGGAGAGCTGTAGAATCCTTTAAGTCCATGCGTAATCTATTGTTTTAATTATATGCACTCAGATGCTAAGAGCCTGGGAAAGAATAAGACCCGAGGTGGAAACCGTTGTGGGGGGATGCAGTGGGCCAGCCAAAAGCCCATTGACTTTTGGCAGGACTGGATGACCCCAGCAGTGGGTGAAGCTAGAGAATCCCACCCTAAGAATATTTCCCTCTCAAAGGGACAAAATGTAAGGTCTGCAGGTGGGTAGTGCCAAGCCAAGTAATCAGATAATTCTAGTGGCTTTAGTATGTTATCTACATATGTAATCAGGAAATTACAGAAACAGCTGGTATTTTAGAAATAACTATGTTATCTAAAAAATTAGTTGTGAGAAGTCAATAAGGGTATTTCCTTCTCAAAGTGGGGAGCCATATGAAATTGGGGTCCTGAATAAATAAAAAAGAACTCCCATCTAAGCGGGTATTTTCTGCATTTTACAGGATTTTCTAAGCAGCATTGATTGTCGCTCTTTCTAAAGACTTCGACCTCTGAACATTCTTCAGAAACAGTAAAGTCACTTAGTTCAGGCTGCCTTCTTCAGATTCCCGAGTTGTTAGATGGTGTCCTGTGCATTCCCTTATCTACCAAGTGTTTAGAAAAGACCAAGATATGACCCTCAGCAAGGTGTAAGCCAAAAAATTGACCTCGAGCACGATGACGAACGGGGGAGGTGGTAACCACCCTGACGTTTGGAGTACCTGGCCTGTATCCATTGGTCAGAATAGTTAGATGATTGACACTGGGTAAGCTACTAGCCCCCCCACAAAACAGGTATATATATATTAGTGTTATATTGGTGGTGTACAGCTGAGGTGCTGGTGAGGTGACAGTTCTTGTTGGGCAGCTGCCTTGCTCAGGTGGCAAATGGACCAGTGGAGGCCAAGGAAGATTGAGAGATCGAGGGAAGAGTTTCCTAACACTTCAACTAGAGAGCGGAATGCTGTTATCACAAGCTGTTACGGGTTGTATACTTTTTCTGTCTAATTAGTTAATATATCTTAGCTAATCTGTTTATTTCTTAATAAACCATCTTCTAAAATTACTTATGACTAGTCGGCTGCCAATTTAGGTACCTGTGGCCCCAAACGCTGAAATCTTACATACTCGTAGGATGTGGCAATGTCTCTGCTGGCAGCACTTGTTCAAGTGGAAACACAGGAATCTGTCCTTCCCCCTCCCCCCACCAACATCTGGACCTGTGAGAGTCGCAGGAAGAGATCATGAGAATGAGCCTTAGAGAGTAGAAGCCTCTGCAGTGCTGAGGCTTCCTAATGCAGCTGAGCCATTTGTAATGCTGTAGGCAGGGAGAGCGCACACCATTCCTTTCCTTTAAGGAGTCCGAGATCTTTTCACCCTCATCACCGGGAATGTCCATTTCTCCCTCCCTGATATTCTCCTGAGGGGTTACGCTGGCAATTTCAATAGCTCCTTCCTCTATGATGGTCACAGTGTGTAATTGGGGCACCCTTCCTCCAGAATGCATCCTTTTCCGGTAGTTATGTGCTCTTTTCTCCTGTTGGGACAAAAGAGAGAGAGATAAGGCACTGCTGGCTTCTACGACCAGTGTCACGAAGAGATATTAATGTATATAATGTTATTGGATTTTTTTTTCAATAGAGGTGTAGCCTGTGTGTGTGTTAAATGGATTAAAGCCAGCTAGTCTGGGTGCTTTGATGTATAGTAGTTTTGAGATGTAAACAGTAAGGTAGAGGGTGCATTTGCATTTTGTTGAATAAACCATTCAAAGACTGGGGGTGAAATCTTGCACCTAGCTAGGAAACACCAAGCAATGTTTATATTGCTAATAAAATTGGTACTATGAAATGGGTTCAAAGGGCCTGGTGACACAATGAAAATTTACATTCAAAGGGGAAGGCTGGGTATAGCAGAAAGGAGTTTTGCGTTTGCGGGTCAGAGGCATGTAAGATCTAAGCCGATAAACCTACCACTGTGCCTGTGAAGGAACAAATTGAAAGGAACCTCATTTTGAATTTGTAAAGTGAAAAATGCTTTGCCTGGTGTCTGATTATGTCTATTAATTATTGTTGCCTTAATGGAGATTAATTTTGGAATTTGTTAAAAAGTTATGATAGTGGTGATTTGTAGCCATGTGTATGTGTTTAATGTGTTGTAAATTAATAAATGTTTCATTTAGTTTGATATAAAAACCTCTCGAGAACTGGTGGTTTTATTCCTGAATTCAGAGCTGCATCTCAAAACATACCAATTGAAAATATAGGTTATGACAGTTGTTTAAAGTTTCCCTCTGGGATTTTAAATAACTCAGCCTTCACAAACTGCTGTGTCAACACCAATGTCAACAGCTCATTGACCTACGAAGCTGCACATATCAGTGCTGGCAGGTCCTTAGCAATGCTATGGCTCTGAGCCTTGGTGAGGGGTCAGTTAGTGTCCTGGGCACAGATTTCTCCCATGTTCAGCAGACAGCCTCAGGCTCCTCAACCAGAGTGTCTGCTGGAAGTTGAACGCTCAGAGGCGTGCCGTGAGGGTTTGGTGTTACACTCCCTTTGCCAGAGCAAATGAGGTTACTGAATCTTACTGCAATGCACACAGTTTCCACTGACCACACTCTGTTCATGTTCTCAGCCACCTCTATCCATGCCTCCTAGATTTGAGAGGATGGCCTCCTGTCACTCTCCAGAAAGAGGACCTCCCTCTTCTCCCTCACTGCCTCAAGGAGGGCCTCCAGGCTTGTGTCAGCAAAGTGAGGAGCACCCCTGCCCTGGGCTCCAGTCCTCTACCTTTCCTGTTCCATTACTACTGCTGCAATTCAATCAGTAAAATGGCAGCCACAGTAATGGTTGATGTGGTCTGTTTAAATCAGGCCCACTGTCGCTCAATCCCACCTCCATTCCTACCCCATGGCTGCCAATTGGCAGCCCAATCCACTTCCAGCCAATTAACAGTCTGCCCCTGCAAAAATCCAGGCTTATGACTGCTTCTCACCCTCCCAAGTTGGGATTGGAACCTGGAAACAATACACAACATCCATTTCCCGACCCTGGAAGGAAAATCAGGCCCTAAGTAACTCCTCTTCCATTTTTACCCTATCCAAAATCATTACTGCCTCTTCTCTGCAGTGGAGTAGCATCCTCTTCTCTAATGAAAACTCATCTTACCTTTAATCTTATATTTACATCCTCTAGTTCCAACCCCGCAAATACAGCTCTGTTTCTACTCTGTCCCATTCCTTCATGGGGCAGAATTTTCCCAGAGGAGGGGCGGGACCTGCACGCACGCGCATAAAATGACACACGGTGACATTGGGCGAGCGTCCCGACATCACTGCGTGCCATCTTGGATATTTCATTGGGTGGGCGCACGATGATCTCCGACACGCGCCCAGCTTTAATTAACGGGCCACTTAAGGCCTTTGACTCACCAATCAACGGCAATTTTTCGGCGCCCGTGCAATTTTCGGGTTGGTGCACAGGTGCAATGGGCAGGCTGGTAGGACACATTTGTATAAACCTCATCCACGGGCGGGATAAGAGGGCTCAGTGGGGTCGTGATTGTGCACTGTCAAATATTGATTTTTCAAAGTTACTGATACTTGTCTGTGTGATCTGCAATACTTCAAAACACATACCAGCTGCTTGATCTGGACTCACAGCCTTCAGGTCAGCACTCTGCAGTGAGGAATCTTTTTTGGGCCTGCAGGTTTCAGGAAGCCTTTCCTTAGCCTGGGAATGGGAGCTGATCTGTTCACTGGAGGCACCTCCTCTGAGGAGGAAGGGAAGGCTAGAAGGGGGAGGAGGCCAGGAGTGCACATTCAGCCTCCAGGGGAGCCACCTTTGGGAGGACAGGCGCAGGCACAAGGGGTGCAGGGCCAAGAGGTAGTCCAAGGCAGAAGGGGCCGCAGAAGATGCCACTATCCTGCTGCCAGGGTATACAGGCGGTGAAGCAGTTACCTCAATATGTCTGAGGTGCAGTGCCGAAGGAGGCTCCGTCTCTTAAGGGAGACAGTCAACTATATCTGTCAGATGATTGGGCCTGAGATCTCTGCGAATTGTGTCGGCGGACACCCCTTGCCAGCGGCTCTGAAGGTCACAAAAACAGAATTACCTGGAAAAACTCAGCAGGTCTGGCAGTATCGGTGGAGAAGAAAAGAGTTGACGTTTCGAGTCCAACATGACCCTTCAACAGAACACAGAGCAGTTCTGTTGAAGGGTCATGTTGGACTCGAAACGTCAACTCTTTTCTTTTCCACCGATGCTGCCAGACCTGCTGAGTTTTTCCAGGTAATTCTGTTTTTGTTTTGGATTTCCAGCATCCGCAGTAGCTTTTTGTTTTTAGCTCTAAAGGTCACAGCTGTTCTCAGCTTCTATGCCTCTGGCTCATTCCAGGGCTCGGTGGGTGATCTTTGTGGTATCTCCCAATCAGCTGTCCCCACTTGTGTCTAGCATGTCATAGACGCTCTATTCAGACGGGCATTGACCTTCATCCACTTCTGTTGGGACCAGGCAAGTCAGGCACAGCAAGCCAGAGGCTTTGCGGCCATTGCTGGCTTCCCCCACGTCCAGGGTGCTATAGACTGCACACATGTGGCTATCAAGGCACCAGCAGGTGAGCCCGGTGCCTTGGTCAACAGAAAGGGCTTCCACTCCATGAACGTGCAGATAGTGTGTGATCACAGGATGTTGATTCTACAAGTCTGTCCAAGGTACCCAGGCAACTCCCACGACGCCTACATCCTCAGACACTCCCAGGTGCCGGGGCTCTTCAGTGCTCCAGCCCGGCTGGATGGATGGCTGCTGGGTGACAAGGGCTATCCCCTCAGAAGGTGGCTCATGACGCCTCTCCACCATCCAAGAACAGAAGCTGAGCAGTGGTACAATAGGAGCCAGGCCTCCACAAGGGCTGTGGTGGAGAGAGCCATCAGTCTTCTCAAGATGCGCTTCCGATGCCTGGACCGCTCAGGGGGTGCACTCCAGTACCCCCCAGATCCTGTCTCGGTGATAGTGGTTGCATGCTGCACTCTCCACAATCTTGTGCTGGAAAGGGGAGACTCTGTGGACGATGAAGACGCTGACGCAGTGGCTGCGGCTGCACACGATGAGTCCAGCAGTGAGTCCGAAGATGAGCACACACAGGGAAATGCTGAGGGGGTAGACGCTGACCCAGGCATATTCCAGGGAGGTAGGGACACCCGGGAGGCTTTAATCCCAACGAACCTTCAGCTAGCCCACCACAGATGGACCTCCAGGACAAGCCTGGTCTGTAAGCTCCATACTCGACACCTGAGTGCAAAACCTGCCTGGTTAGGAACATTAACTAAGGTCCTTGTTTCCTTGTTAATAAAGCTGAATGCCCCACAAACACTCATAACATTTTTGGAAACCATTCACTTGCAGAAGAAAAGAGGCACCCTTAGACATGATGACATGTCTGAATTTAATATTACAACCAAAGAAACTTAATGAAACAAAATGACAAAGGTGTTAAAAATCACACCAACTCACAAAGACCTCATTGCGGGCCAACACAAAAGCACCAGTGATAAACCCATGGTGTGTTTAAGGTGCCTTATGTTTACGTTTTTGGGTGCTACGTCTTGGTGCTGACCCCATCGCTGGGACTGGCATTTGAGCCAGCCTGCTCACTCTGCTGTCCTGTTGGCCTCAATGACGCTGGCAGTCGTCCTCTGGCCCATGGAGTCTGTACTGGCCCCGCCTGGGAGGGAGCTGCCAGTGCCACAGCTGGCATCTCCCCAGTTGTCACAGCCTCACCGGGTGCAATGGTCACTGGCAGAGGGATGGGGGAGCTGCAGCCCTCATCCGGAGCCCCCTGAGAGGAGCCTGCATAGGCGACAGGCAGCTGCTGTGCTGATGTGAGGTCGCTTTGGGCCTCCCTGCTCACCATGGATGAAGGATACCAAGCTGGGAAACCTGGTGCCCAGACCATCTCTCACATTGACACTTACCAGCTGAGGTTAATGCCGATGTGAGGGTTTGCTGGTCAGAGCACATCCCCAGGAAGCCCTGATGGGTCTCCTGGAGGAGCCTCTCCAAGAGAGTCGCAACTCTCTCCATGGAGGACGCATGGCGCTCGGACATGAGGCTCACTGCATCAGCGATAGTCCACGTAGACTCTTCCACTACGGAGACCAAGCCAAGCATAGCCCCATGTATCGCCACCAGATGCTCCCATGCACCCGGCCGCATTTCCTGTGCTTGCTGCGTCATGGACGACTCCAGAGACACATCATTAGGCACCGACTGAGCACGTGCCTGGTCCCCTGCAGTCCTCCGACTGCTGGGGCCATGGACACTCTCTGTCTCTGCCAGCTCCCCCAGCGACTGTGAAGTGCCCTCACCGCTGTGCTTCAGGACACTAGTCAATGTTCTAATTCCCACCGAGGTGCTAGTATCTGCACTGATGCCTGCCTGACAGAGATGGTGTGACGCTGGTGAGACTTCAGGCCCCTCAAGTGTGAGAGGGGGCATCTGCCGCTCCTCCTCCAGACCCTGCTCCGATGATGCTGAAAGGAAGAACAAGGACATTGTATCAGTTAACGTGGAGACAATGTCAATGTGCATCCCTGTCCCCCGGATCATTATGCGCTCATCCATCCATAAGCAATGGTCAGGCTATGTTGCAAACTTCCATCGCTGAACATTCAGCACTGCCATGGCTGTTGGGAGAACAACGGTGACCTCACTGCTGGGCAAACATACCTGGCCGTGGCATCCCAGCCTCACCGACACTGGTGGACCAGGGCGCATGGCTCCTCTCCAAATCTAGGGCCTCCTGGTTGAAGCGGCTGAGAATCTCCAACTGTGCCGGACCACCACCAGTCCTCACCTGCTCAGTGGCATTATATGCATTCTTCTCCTGAAAAGGAGAGAAGAGCATTGATTAGTACTACTTGTACCTGGATTTTCTTCGTGCATGTTCCACCCCAACCAGAGTGGGACATTGCAGGGCCCCAGTGCCTCCTCACCCCGCTACTGCTGAACACTCACACAAAGATGCCAGGCCTGTTCCCCACCCACCCCCCGCCACTCCCTTCGCCAAATGCTGCCTATATCACATTAGGCACCACACGGTCTAACCTTGCAAAGCAAGGAGGCACAAGCACGTGGAGCACAGAGGGCAGCAGATCGATCGGTGCCATGCCACCTTGAAGCTCCCCTCCCAGCACGTCATCACCCTGACTTTGACATGTCCTGGAGTTCCAGCACTGCGCCTAGGGGCAGATCCTCCAGGTTGTCCCCAAAACAGTCATGTGGGTCTCAGTGTACCAAATGCTGCGGGAGCAGAACCCATCTCATCATCGCCCTCTCAGGGTGACCTAGGCATGGGCAATATCTGCTGGCCCACCCAGCGAAGGACACATGATGTAGTCACTACACTCAGACTTGGTGGTGGGGGGCACCAGGGGGGAAAACCAACCTGCTGGGTTAAGTGACCAAGGGCAACATGAGACTCACCCTTCCTGAGCGCAACAGATCATTGAAGCACTTGCGACACTGGATCCAGGTGCGCCGCACCACATCGCGGGAGCTCACCATCTCCACCACCTCCTCCCAGGCACGTTTGGTCATGTCTGGGTATGAGGACCTCCTGCCGCGCTGACACCTCCTCAAGGACAAACGACAAACGAGGGTCACAGTGCCCTCCTGCCCTACCCTCCTGCCTGGCCTGCTCACCAGCAGCGATCTGGGGAGTCCTTCCACTGGCCATGATTTGCAGCCTTTGAAAGGCAGCAGCAGCTTTTTAAAATAGGGTCAAATGGCGACACAGTGGTCATTGCAGTACTACTACTGCCCGCCACTCCCGCTGTCCTCGGGAGCCGCGATTGGCGCTGGGCGGGCCTTAATTGGCCCACCCGTATAAAATGGCGGCGCGGACTGGTCCACGCCCGACCGCTCCCGCTCCACACCACCCCCCCCAACCAGCCAGAAAATTCTGCCCATAATTTTGAACAACACTGCTAAATTCCCCCTTAATCTGCTAATGCTATTATGCAGATAGAAGAAGCCTGCAACAAGTATTTTATCATTATACTAAATGTATCAATTTTATTTTTGAGAAATTAAACAATTCTCTTGCAGCAACTTTAAAATTATGTTTTGACAGGCAGTATTTCATTAAAACTCCACAAGCATTATAATTATTCCTATTCCACATATTTCTGTTTTTATTTCCTAAGGAAGGCTCACAAACAGTAATTAGTCCTAATTAAAAAATACACCCTGAAGATAAAAGTAAGAAATATGATTTGAAACTAATTGAACTGCTGTCATCAAAGCCACGATAGTAAAGTGGCGAATTCTCTATCTTGCATATTGTGACTACTGAGCTATCAAGTTTCATTTATTTCCTGTGAAAATCACTACAAAGCCATCACTGAATGCAACAACAGCTAATCGATAGGAACTACAGAGGATTTACTATACAGAGATCTTAAATCATTCATTGGAAATGTGCAGGACATCAAAGACTGCCTGCATTTTCTGTTGTACTTAGATGATACTTATTTCGCCTGAAGTGGGAAACAGGTGGGTACCAGGGATATCATATTGCCATCCGCTTTTGCCCTGTTCCATTTTCTGCTGTTAATTTTAGCAATATGAGGCCGTAGGAATCAGCTGCATTTTTCCCAACAGGCTTCATTATCCTGACATCAGGATCAAATGGGGCTCTTGAGCCCGCACTTGCCCGCAGCAAGACCAGCAGCACAATCTTCCGAGAGTCTCCTAATTAGCCACCTCCACACGTGCTATTTTTATTAAGAATAGCGAGCTATTCCAAGACTTTTTAAAAATTCATTCATTGGATGTCGGCGTCGCTGGGCCAGCGCTTATTGCCTAATCCTAATTGCCTTCTTCAGAGGGCACTTAAGAGTCAACCACATTGCTGTGGGTCTGGAGGGCAAATCAGAGGACATGCAGCCTTGGCAGCTCCACCAAGAGATGCTCCTCAGGCAGGTCAAGGGCAACAAGGGTGCCTCAATATGGCGGCACCCTCGCTGGCCAACAAAAAGGGCTGCACTGAAGTCTCCAGACCCAGTAGGGATATTGGAGTAGAGGGGAAATCCATCCACAGGATCAGACACAGCTTCAATTGTGACATTCTATTCTCTGGCCCCTTAATTGGGGCATGAATGGGCCACGGCCTACAATGAACAGATGGGCAGCAAGGGGGCCGGCTGTCTGGCCAGTGGGAAAATTTCGGCAATGCCGCAAATTCAACCTTAATTGGGGCCTTAACTACCTTAATTGGATGCCTGCCTCTGTAGTGCAGGCAACTGATCCTGTTACCAGCCTGACCCAGGCAAAATTCCCAGGCATCAGGAAGCCATCCCAACATGACGGTCCCCTATTTCCCAGCCCCTTCACCTCGACTCTGTCTCCATGGGAAAATCCTGTGGCATCATGGGGCAATCTTCACCTCACCTAAAAACAGGATGCAGTGGGACAAAAATTGAGTGGCATGTTAATTTATCAACATACTATTATTCTACTCTATTAAATTCTATTATACTATCATTCCGATCTTCCAGTGGACCTCAATTTGAATAGCTAAAGCTTGCACTGGAAACAGGCAGGGGCTCATTATTAGGTGCAGATCAGGGTTAAATTATAATGTCAAGAACTCAATGCCGATTTTTTCTTGACGCACGTTTGTATTGCCAGTTTGGGATACTCTCTTGCTGTCAGCTAAAATGCTGCAAAGCTTGTGGGGGCATTTTGTATGTGTGATTTTATGGCTTTTGCTATTAAAACTATTTCCAAGTGCTTTGATGGCTGGACCTAGTTCAAAATTCTTTAGGGGCTTCTAGGATCTTCTGGCAATTCCATTCAGGCTGGATGGGAAGGCAGAGCAACAACAGGGGGAAGATTAAATGGTTGCAACAACATGACAGAGCTAATAGAAGGGTAAGGGCAAAATACTGCAGATCCTGGAAATCTGAAACCAAAACAAAAATTGCTTCTTCATGAAGAAGCGTCATCTGGACTCGAAACGTTAACTTTTTCTCTCCACAGGTGCTGTTAGACCTGCTGAGTTTTTCTAGCAATTTTTGTTATTGATTCTAATAGAAGATGTGCTTATAGGAATAGCTATCCTCCTAACACAGTGTTTAGGCCCAGATCAACATACTTGTACTACCCTGCAGAGCAGTGCACAAGGAGACTGAGTGTCTCTGGTGAGGCTGTCACACAGTCGTGTCATCTCCTGGAACAAGTCCTGCACAGCATTTCCTGTTGCAGCCAATATAACTGTATTGCTCAACCTGTTTGCTGCTGCTTCCTTCCAGGCTGCCACAGGAGGTATCAGTTCCATCAGTAAGTCAACAGGTCAGTGTTAAGCAGGTGACTGATGCCAAGCAAACATCTTCATCACTTCCCCCTTGGAAATCCAGAAGCAGGAGGATAGGCCACTGAGGTTTGATGAGATTTCAGGCTTCTACCAAGTCCATGACTGTATTCACTGTCACCACATTGCCTTGCAGCCTCCTTCAAATGATCCCACTGCCTTCATAAATTGCAAGAGCTTCAAACTCCATTATTGTGCAATGATGTGTGATCGCCAGCAGTGCATCATGCAGGCCTGTGTCCACTTTTCTGGCAGCTGCCCAGCTATATTCTGCCAGCTCTCTGTTCCCACACACATTAATGCAGCCAAACTGCATTAAAATCAGATCCATGACTCAACTCGAGCTCTCATCAATGAGACAATTGGTGTCCTCATAAAACAGTCCACTCCATGCACAGGACAAAAGCAAAATACTGCGGATGCTGGAAATCTGAAACAAAAATAAAAATAGCTGGAAAAACTCAGCAGGTCTGACAGCATCTGCGGAGAGGAACACAGTTAACGTTTAGAGTCCGTATGACTTCATCAGAACTGAGGGAATATAGCAATGAGGTGAAATATAAGCTGGTTGAGGGGGGTGGGACAGGTAGAGCTGGATAGAGGGCCAGTGGTAGGTGGAGGCAAAGGAGAGATTGCCAAAGATGTCATAGACAAAAGGACAAGGGGTGTTAACGGTGGTGATGTTAGCTAAGGAATGTGCTAATGGTGACATTAAGGGTAGAAAGCAGGACGAGCAAGTGACAGGAAGCATTAGTGGGGGTGGGCTGGGGGGAAGAGATCGTAATGGGCTAAAAGGTGGAGATGAAGCAATGGATGGAAATACATTTAAAAATAATGGAAATAGGTGGGAAAAGAAAAATATATTTAAAGAATATTATGACTTTCTACAATACCGCCCACAATGAATACCCCATAGGTATAATAGTAGTTTCCTACATGATGTGTAAATTTGCTCTATAACAGGGACAATGTGTGGAACAACCACTGGACAAGAAGCTTCAGCACAATGAGGGAGACCACAGTGATGACAGGGGATGGTGTAGAAGCAGGAAGGTTTAACATTAGCCTGCAGCCAGAGCTCGTTGACAATAGCTCCTTCACCTGAATAATCCCTGCTCCCCTATATTAATAGTCATGTCCTAAATGGGTCCTGTCCTTCCATTGTGAATAAATTGGCCATTATAATATTCATGTCAATTAACACTGCAGTTACCAACCACTACAGGAACAATTTACACACACATATTTCAAAAAGGTTTATAATTTAACTTATTTACAAATACTTTTACATTAATTATCATCCTGATGTGAGCCCCTAGTGCCTGTCTTAAGTTCTCTCTTATCTAGTATGGTGCTCTTACAAGGTGTTCCTCCAATCACTTCAACAATGAAGATAGAAGACTGATGTAAGTCAGTCAAGAACCCTTGAGCTCAGGCCCAATAAGAACCAGACACAAACTGCAACAATTCAGAGGTGTCTGGGGCAGTCTGTCCTGATCCAACCAGTTTTCTGGCACCAGGTCAAGTGTTTGTTCAGAGGTTGCAAGGGTGGAGACATACTGTTTTGTTCCATACTCACCGCACAATTGCCTCTGCCATTGAGCTGTGGCTCAGCACACCCACTGATATGCTGGAGAGAAAACTGTAGAAATCTGTGATCTTACTGAATTCTAGATCAATTTGATCTCCCAGCATGTCCTAGGCAGAAGAGATGGTTGAGCCCAGAACCTGCATGGCCCCAGAATGAGTAAAGTCAATAAGCTTGGGCTTAAGTTCACAAGTAACTGGCACTGATTAACTGCATATGTCCTTGCAGCAGAAGGTGAAGCTTTAATCCTGGCTCTCTACTGACCCTGTGAAGGCAATCTCCACAGTAAATGCAAGTGAGAAACAACAATACCTGCAAATATGGTAGCTGCAGCAAATCAGGTTTATAATGATGTCCTGGCATGCTTTCTTTCACAGTGTTACTCAAAACACAACACACTTTGATCAGTAGGCATCTGAAGAACCACATCATGATGTGTGATCGCCAGCAGTGCATCATGCAGGCCTGTGTCCACTTTTCTGGCAGCTGCCCAGCTATATTCTGCCAGCTCTCCGTTCCCACACACATTAATGCAGCCAATTCAAAATTCAAAAATTCCACATTATGACCAGTCAAGTATTTGTATATCAAATCTAGCCTTCTGCTACACTTGCCCAACTCACTGGATCCCAGCAAGATAAAGCCTGGTATCTTTAAGTCAGGTTTAGGTGTTAAAATGGTCCTGGCCTCAGACTGGCAAATGTGGGCAGGCCTGACACCTGCTCCACCAGCCCCAAGTACGCCTCACGCCCCCAGTTAAAAGCAGAGCCATAACCTTTTGTTATTAAAGCAATTTAAAATAATTTATTCCATCTCAGTATTTATTGCTTGCTTTCATGAGTTAAAATGTGTATAGACTACTGACAATGTGAAAATGTCAAACTTTTATTTTTCTTTCAGAATGCTAGATATATCTTCAGTACAAGTCGAAGCTGGAGTAACGGAGGTCATTTTAACCACCGCCCACTCCCAAGCCTGCATCCCAACCTCAAAACAGGCAACCATCCACACTAATTTTCCCATCCCCACCCAACCCCTGCAGAGCTAATTTCCTGTCTCGAAGCTAATACGCAACCCAATTTTTTTAGCCATTTTCTAAAATTTGCAAATGCAATAAAGTTTGTATTTGACTGGCCAATTAAACCAGCATACAAGAAGCATTTAGAAGGTACGAATGTTAGGAAAATGTTTTAACACCCAATAATAGTGTCGATAGGGGCTCGATGACCGGCATGGACATGACGGGCCGAAGGGCTTCTTTCCGTGCTGTAAAACTCTATTACTGCATAAAGATGCATAAAGATCTCTACAAACTTCAATGGAGAGAATTAATGCAGAAAAGGAAATCAAGTCAAATGTTTTCCAGATTATATTGCTTTGACCCTAACATGCTATCAAATGAAACATATACACAGAAAATGTTGTGAAATATGGCTGAAATTAAATGAGTGCGACAGGAGTCTCAGCCACTGGCTGGAGAATTGCGTCACTTCTCTCCAGGAGGCCCAATGCAGTTATGAGGTAATCAGGCAATTACCCGGACCTCCTGTGGGAATTAAGTCCCGAGTAGAGTGGACATCTTGCCCCTGACAGCTGCCAGCCAATCAGAGGCTGGCAGCTCTCCAGTACTGGCAGCACCACCAGCTCCTGCTGGTACTGCATACAGGCCTGCAGGGTGAGTGGTCATGGGTCCCCAGATAGAAGTAAGTGTGGACGGGATGGAGATAACGGAGAGCAGGTTGCTGGCCAAGGCGTGGGGGGAGAGAGGTTGGAAGCAAGGACAAGGGAATGGCTTTCAGTGGACTCCCCCAACCCTTCTCTATGCCAGGCTCCTAAATTGGGCATAGGGTGCCTGTGAATGAGGGCCACCCCCCCCCCTCCCCCTCCAATAGGCTGTTGCCATCCTGGCATGGCGAGACCCCATCCGCCACTAGTTGAATACCAGTGGCAGTGGGATGAAGCCCTTAAGTGTCTCCTAAGTGGCTACTTAAGGGCTTCAAGTGGCTTCCAGGTAAGAAGGCCACCCTCAACCCTTCTCACTCCAAGCTTGATTGGAGGGCAGTTGAGAAGGCAGCATGGTCCCCACACCGCACGCTCCAGCCCAATCAAACACCTCCGAATTTGTCTCAGGGAGATACTAAATTCCGTCCTATCTAGTTTTAAAAGCTGTTGAAGGCAGCTCAAAAACATTTTCTCTGATGAACTGAATGGCATCTAGACTATCCCAAAAATACCATCCATTTACATTATTATCAGTACTTTTCAAGGTAACTACATGCAGCATTTGCATAGTCAGGACATAGCTTCACAATTTCTGTCACATTTAAAAATGTTTGAAAAGTAATATATACTGGCCAGATCTCAAAACATAACCTTTCCTGGGAAGTGTAGTTGAAACATCAAAAATAAACACAGTATGGAAAAGGTCACTGGCTAATATTGTGACTTTATTATCTAATGTATTCTTGAAACAAAAAAATGCATATAGATTTGCTGAAAATTATAAGTTTTGAGTCCTTCTCTGTGAGAGACATTTCCAAAGGTATTGGAATTTGTGAAACTTCTGTGCGGTTTGGCAAGTGTAATAGTATTCTCTTTCTTTAAAGATGAAGTGACCTTTTCAGAATTCTGTGTAGGATGGGAGACTGTTCCAGGATTACTGGGCCACATGCTTACTGTGATAAGCTGATCGTGTGCTTTTCAATCAGCTGTGACAACTATTCAGATCATCCTTCTTATGCACTAAGGTGGCACATTTGTTGAGCATGAAAGGATCCATGGGCCTGAATTTTACCTTTGTTGGGCCCGCCCGATCAGCGGGCCCGGGAGGGGTCGGGAAACTGCAATCGGCCTTCGACCGCGATTTCACGCTGGCTAGCCAATTAACGGCCAGCCAGCGAGAAACATGCGCTGAAATGCTCAGAGCTGCCAGAGTGGGGGCAGGAAGAGGACAGGTGATAATGTTTCTGCGGGCATGGGTGAGCGCTGTGAGAAAGCTCCCTGGAGGCAGACAGCTGACTCAGGGAGCTGCAGAACTGAAAAAGCTGAAATGAAGGTTTTAAAAGCTGAAAAAAAGTGGCCATGCGTCATAATCAATCGCCTGAAAATATAGCTGATAAAAATGCTGTACACAGAAATTTCATTCCACCCTTGGATGAGGTTTAATGAAAAATGTAAAGGCCGCTTGGCTGATTCGCCCATCCACCAACCGTAAGGTTGGACGGGCAATGAAAAATCAGAGTCAATTGCACCGTTAATGGTGAGTGCACAATGACACTGAGCGAGTTGGGCACGTGCCCGCCCACGGGACATAAAATTCGGCCCATGCAATTTTTGATTCAGTCTGTTCTGATAAAGCATTAAAATCAGTTTTCTAATGATTTTTCTAAGGATAGTCTTGTTTAGCTTCCACTGCTTCAAAAATCTATTGTCTAACTTCAGCTTTGTCCAGGAGGTCAAGATATAAAAGGCCAAAGAGGATTGATAGCCTGTGTGAAGTTCTTGGGAAGAAACGGAGAGATTCAGCAAGCAGGATTCAGAATCATAACTACACATTCTGTTAAAACATGGATTTATTCATTCTCCTTTTAGACTCCTTCTGCTGGTATATGTGTATACCTATGTGTATTGCCTGAAGTGCACAAAATACACAATGCAATTTTCAATACACTGCATCCCTCCCCTTCTTAGTAAATAAGGAACATAACATGTTTTATTGCATTGTTTCTAAAAATGTGAACAATAAACTTAAGCATAACTTGAACATACTATTTCACTAATAACATACTGTAGCTGGCACACACACAATGGGCTGAATGGTGACTTTCTGCACAGTAACTTGTCTATGGTTCTGTGGTTCTATATTCTAACTTCTGTATTAATTTAACAATGCACTCAGTCATATGCAATTAGTAAAAGATTAGTTCAACAACTGAAAATAGTTCACTTCGTAATCCAATCACTTAAGTATGGTGGACATCTCTAATGAGTAGGATATTGTCTGACATCACGTGTGATCTCATTTAACTCATGTTCTTCATCTGAAATGCTGCTGTCAGAATCGGATTCAATGTTTACAAATTATGTTTTCAGTGCTTTCAAAAATTACATGTTTTGTGTGATGATTTGTGAACCGGGCTTAGAAGTGATCATTGATCCTTTTGTGTCGCTCACAACAAATGGTTGGATGTCACAGGAGTTGTTTGCTTTTCAACATGACCATCACATTTCACAAGCACTTGATCTCCTGGCTTTAGCAGTGTAGCTCTAAATTTCATGTTTTGCTCTGCATTTACTTGCTTTCATTCTTAGCTTCTGTTCTCGATTAGATTCACATGCATGTTGCTCATTAGCTCCATGGGGTAGAGTCATAGAGTCATAGAGGTCTACAGCACAGTAAAAGGCCCTTCAGCCCATCGGAGAAACACCTGTCAAACAAGTACCTAACGATTCTAATCCCATTTTCCAGCACTAGGCCCATAGCTTTGTCTGCCATGGCATCACAAGTGCACATCCAAATACTTCTTAAATGTTATGAGGGTTTCTGCCTCTACCACCCTTTCAGGCAGTGAGTTCCAGATTCCCACCACCCTCTGGGTGAAAAAAATTCTTCCTCACATTCCCTCTAAACCTTACCTTAAATCTTTGCCCCCGGTTATTAATCCCTCTCCCAAGGGGAAAAGTTCCTCTCTGTCTACCCTATCTATGCCCCTCATAATTTTATACACCTCAAGCATATCTGCCCTCAATCTCCTCTGCTCCAAGGAAAATAACCCCAGCCTATCCAATCTCGCCTCATAACTAAAACTCTCCAGCCCCGGCAACACCCTGGTAAATCTCCTCTGCACTCTCTCTAGTGCAATCACATTTTTCCTATAATGCAGATTCCAGAACTGCACGCAATACTTTAGCTGTGGCCTAACCAGAGTTTTATACAGTTCCAGCATAACCTCCCTGCTCTTATATTCTATGCCTCAGCTAATAAAGGGAAGTATCCCATATGCATTCTTAACCATCTTATCTACCTGTCCCGCTACCTTAAGGGACCGGTGGACATGCACACCAAGGTCCCTCTGATCCTCGGTACTTCCCACGGTCCTACCATTCATCGTCTATTCCCATGCCTTGTTGTCTTGCCCAAGTGCATCAGCTCACACGTATCCAGATTAAATTCCATTTGCCACTGATCAGCCCATCTGACCAGCCCGTCTATATCCTCCTGTAATCCAAGGCTATCCTCCTCACTATTTACCACCCAACCAATTTTCATGTCATCTGCGAACTAACTAATCAACCCTCCTACATTCAAGTCTAAATTGTTTATATATACCACAAACAGCAAGGGACCCAACACCGATCCCTATGGAACCGTACTGGACACATGCATCCAGTCACAAAAACACCCCTCGACCATCACCCTCTGCTTTCTGCCACTCAGCCAATTCTGGATCCAATTTGCCAAATTGCCTTGGGTCCCATGAGCTCTTATCTTCATTATCAGTCTCCCATGCGGGACCTTATCAAAAGCCTTGCTAAAGTCCAAGTGGCTACGCAAATTGCATTGCCCTCATCTACACACCTGGTCACCTCTTTGAAAAATTCAATCAAATTGGTCAGGCATGACCTCTCCTTAACAAAACCATGCTGACTGTCCTTGATCAATCCCTGCCTCTCCAAGTGTAGATTAATTCTGTCCCTCAGAATTGCTTCCGATAGTTTCCCCATCACCGAGGTTAGACTGACTGGTCTGTAGTTCCCTGGTTTATCCCTTCCTCCCTTCTTGAATAACGGTACATATTGGCCATCCTCCAGTCCTCTGGCGCCTCTCCTGTGGCCAGAGAGGTACTGAAAATTATTTCCAGCGCCCCTGCTATCTCCTCCCTCGCCTCACTCAACAGCCTGGGATACATTTCATCCGGGCCTGGAAATTTATCTACTTTTAAGCCTGCTGGACCACTTAGAACCTCCTCCTCTTTCTATGCTAATTTCATTAATTATATCACAGTCCTTCTGCCTGATTTCCATATCCATGTCGTCCCTCTCACTTGTGAACACCGACACAAAGTATTCATTTTGAACCCTACCTACGTCTTCCAGCTCCACACACAAAGTACCACTATGGTCCTTAATGGTCCCTACTCTCTCCCTAGCTTTCCTCTTACTCTTAATGTACTTGTAAAATAACTTTGGATTTTCTTTTATTTTACCTGCCAATGTTTTTTCATGCCCCCTTTTTGCTCTCCTAATTTCCTTTTTAAGTTCCCCCCTACACAATCTATACTCCTCTAGGGCTTCCGCTGTTTTGAGCCCTCGGTATCTGCCATAAGCCTCCCTTCTTCTCTTTATCCAATCCTGATAACCCTCGACATCTAGGGTTCCCGAGATTTGTTGGTCCCACCCTTTGTCTTTACTGGAATATGTTGGCCCTGTACTCTCCCTATTTCCTTCTTGAATGAGTCCCAATGCTCTGACGCGGATTTACCTAAAAGTAGCTGCTCCCAGTCCACTCTGGCCAAATCATATCTGATCTTATTAAAATCGGCCTTCCCCCAATTTAGAACTCTGATTTTTGGCCCATGCTTGTCCTTTTCCATAACAACCTTGAATCTAACGGAGTTATGATCACTATCTGCAAACTGCTCCCTCCATTATACCTCTACCACTTGCCCGGCTTCATTCCCTAAAATTAAGTCCAGGACCTTCTCTTGTAGGACCTTCTACGTACTGGCTTAAAAAGCTCTCCTGGATGCACTTTAAGAATTCTGCTCCCTCTAAACCTATCACACTAGGTGCTGAGGAGGTTGAAATCCCCCACTATTACTACTCTATTATTTTTACATTTCTCTGAAATTTGCCTATATATCTGCTCTTCTGTTTCTCTCTGACTGTTTGGGGGCCTATGGTACACTCCCAGCAATGTGATTGCTTCTTTTTTGTTTTTAAGTTCTACCCATATGGCTTCATTTGAGGAGCCTTCTAAGATGTCATCCCTCCTTACTGCTGTAATTGATTCCTTGATCAATATTGCGATACCCCCTCCTCTTTTACATCCTTCCCTGTCTGAAGACCCTGTATCCTGGAATATTGAGCTGCCAATCCTGCCCTTCTCTTAACCATGTCCCTGAGACAGCAATGACATCATAATTCCATGTGTTAATTTGTGCCCTCAACTCATCTGCCTTATTCATCAGACTCCTTGCATTAAAATAAATACCATCCAACCTTGCCAAACTCCCTTGTGCCTTAACTGGCCTATAATTTCTATGCCTTCCAGACTCACTTGCTCTCTCTTCTAATTTTGGCTGTGCATCTCCCCCTGCTGAACCTCCTTTCAGGATCCCATTCCCCTGCCAAGTTAGTTTAAACCCTCCCCAACAGCACTAGAAAACCTCCCCGCAAGGATGTTGGTCCCATTCTGGTTCAAGTGCAACCCGTCTGCCTTGTACAGGTTCCAACGCCCCCAGAAACGGTCCCAATGTCCCAGAAATCTAAAGCCCTCCCTCCTGCACCATCTCATGTGGCACTGGAAGTAATCCAGAGATTACTACCTTGGAGGTCCTGTTTTTTAATCTGTTTCCTAGCTCCCTAAATTCTGTTTGCAGGGCCTCATCCCTCTTTCTACCTATGTTGTTGGTACCAATATGTACCACGATCTCTGCCTGTTTGCCCTCCCCCTTTAGAATGCCCTGCAGCCGTTCAGTGACATCTTGACCCTGGCACCAGGGAGGCAACATACCATCCTGGAATCATGTCTACGGCCGCAGAAACGCCTGTCTGTTCCCCTTACTATTGAGTCTCTTATCACTTTTGCTCTTCCCCTCTTTTTCCTCCCCCACTGTGCAGCTGAGCCACTCACAGTGCCGTGAGCATGCCTGCACTCCCCAGAGGAAATGTCACTCTCATCGTTTTCCAACACAGAAAAACAGTTCTCGAGCGAGGTGCACCCTGGGGATTTCCTGACTACCTGCCTGACACCTTTCTTCTGACTGATGGTCACCCATTCCCTCTCTGTCTGCACTTCCGTGAGCTGTGGGGTGACCACATCTAAAAACATGCTATCCGCGACATTCTCAGCCTCGCAGATGCACCTCAGTGCCTTCATCTGCCACTCAAGCTCCGAAACCTGGAGCTCAAGTGGCTGCAGCTGGTGGCACTTCCTGCACACGTGGTCGGTCAGAACACAAGGAGCACCTAGGACTTCCCTCATGTTGCAGGCGGTACATAACACAGGGCTGAGCTGCCCTCCCATGCCTCTAATTGAAAAAAATACCCTTGCTCTAAGTTAATACAGTAAAAAAACGTTAAATTATTTACGTACTTTAAATAAAAACTAGAACCCTTACCTTTCCTTAGCTTAATCTATTTTAAACTGGAGAAAAACACTTACCCACTACTCACCAATCAGCTCTCACCTTTGTGCTGACATCACTTTTTGAAGCTTCCTTGCACTCGCGCTGGTTCTGATCTCTCCACCGCTCTCTCGCGCTGTCTTGTGATGTCACTCTTGTTAATTTCAACAAGAACTGATTGCAGGACACGCTTCCCAGAAGAGTAGCTCAGGAAGATGTGTGCAAATAGGATGTGCAAAGATGAGTGTAGCTGGAGGCATTCCAGTAGTCGAGTGAGGAGTCACTCTGTAATCGCGAAGAAAGTGGTACATCTCTTACATGACTTGCTCCCAGCTGTAGCTGTATGTTTCACTTGTTTATAAGTATGCATAAATCTCTAGACTTCTCCATTAGCTTTTGGCCAATGGGGTGTGATTTTTCAATGAGTGAAGTCCAGGTAGTTCACAAATTAACTGAATCATCACTGTTGAATGGGGGCCAATTGTCAATTCTTAGCATTTGAGAGACTCCAAACAAAGTGAAAATTTTGGGTGACTGCTTTCAGCGAAGTAGATGTAACTATTTCTAACACTGGAAATCTGCTGTAGGTGTCAGTGGCAACACGCAGGTGTTCACCAGTGGTCAAGTCTGCAAAACCAATGTTAACTTCAATCCATGGTCATGGAGTTAGTTCAGACATCTTGAGAGAATCACAAAGATTTAACATGGTTGTTTGACTTGGCAAACACTGATTGATTTTATGCCCTTGACCATGTCTGCCACATCTCCAGCATTTCTGCTCTCACCCCATCCCCTCCCTCCCAGAACCAGAATAGGATTCCCCTTATCCTCCCCTTCCACCCAAACAGCCTCAGTATTCAACAGATCATTTTCCACTATTTCCGCCACCTTCAGTGTGATGCCACCACCAAACCCATCTTCCCCTCCCCTTTCCTTTCAGCATTCCAAAGGGACCATTCCCTCTGTGATACCCCAGTCGACTCCTCAGTCACCCCAACACCCCATCCTCTTCACACGATAACTTTCCATGCAGTTTTGATGAGGATTCACTTACTCTAAGAGTGACTTGGAGATGGTCAATATTTAATGATAATGGAAAACAAGGAAATGGCAAATGAATTGAACAGATATAGAGAATAAAAGTAACATTCCAGAAGCAGCTATAAATCAGGAAATGGAAGGGAGGGAGGAACTCAGGAAAATTACAATCACCAGAGAAGTGGTACTGAGTAAATTGTTGGAGCTGCAGGCTGACAAGTGCCTGGGTCCTGATGGACTTCATCCTAGAGTCTAAAAAGAACCATAGAACCATTGAAAAGTTACAGCACAGAAGGAGGCCATTCAGCCCATCTTGTCCATGCCAGCCCGAGGACACTCAGGTGCCCTTTCTAATCCCACCTTCCTGCACCCAGCCCATAGCCCTGCAGCTTACAGCACTTAAGGTGCAGATCCAGGTACTTTTTAAAAGAGTTTAGAGTTTCTGCCTCTACCACCAACTTGGGCAGTGAATTCCAGACACCCACTACCCTCTGCGTAAAAAAGCTCTTCCTCATGTTCCCCCCTACACCTTCTGCCACTTATCTTGAATCTATGTCCCCTGGTTCTAGAATTCTCCATCAAGGGAAACAATTTTATCCTGTCCACTCTATCTATTCCCCTCATAATTTTGTACACCTCAATCAAGTCACCTTTCAGCCTTCTTTGTTCTAAGGAAAATAACCCCAATCTATCCAATCTCTCCTCGTAGCTACACTTTTCTAACCCTGGCAATATTCTTGTAAACCTCCTCTGCACTCTCTCCAGAGCTATTACGTCCTTCCTGCAATGTGGTGACCAGAACTGCACACAATACTCCAGTTGTGGCCTCACCAGTGTTTTATACAATTCCAACATTATATCCTTACTTTTATATCCTATACCTCTGCCAATGAAGGAGAGCATTCCATATGCCTTCTTTACAACCTTGTCTATTTGAACTGCTGCCTTCAGGGACCTGTGTGCTTGTACGCCAAGATCTCTCACTTCATCTACCCCTCTTAGTATATTCCCATTTATTTTGTAATCCCTGTAATTGTTTGACCTCCCTAAATATATGACCTCACACTTCTCTATGTTAAAATCCATCTGCCACTTTACCACCCACTCCACCAACCCGTCTATATTGTTTTGGAGATTATGGCTATCCTCTACACTATCCACTACTCGGCCAATCTTTGTGTCATCTGAAAATTTCCCAATCGTGCCCCCCACGTTCACGTCCAAATCATTAATATATAACACAAACAGCAAGGGTCCCAACACCGAGCCCTGTGGAACACGACTTGAGACAACTTTCCATTCACAAGGGCATCCATCGACCATTACCCTTTGTTTCCTGTTACAAAGCCAACCTTTTATCCAGTATTCCACATTACCCTAGAAGTGGCTAGTGAGATAGTTGGTGCATTGGTTTTAATTTTCCAAAACTCCATAGATTCGGGAAAGGTTGCATTAGATTGGAAGATAGCAAATATAATTCCATTATTCAAAAGGGAGGGAGACAGAAAGCATGAAACTACAGGCCAGTTAGCTTAACATCCGTCATAGGGAAAACATTAGAAGCTATTATTAAAGAAGCTATAGCAAGGTACTTTGATAAGTTCAAGGTAATCAGGCAGAGTCAACATGGTTTTGTGAAAGGGAAATCATGTTTAACCAACTTGTTGGAGTTCTTTGAGAAAGTAACATGTGCTGTGGATAAAAGGTAGGATAAAGGGGATAAAGGGAATTAAAGGGGAGCTGGTGGATGTACTGTACTTGAATTTCCAGAAGGCATTTGATAAAGTGCCACATCAAAGGTTATTGCAGAAAATAAAAGCACATGGAGTATGCAGGTACAGCAAGTAATTAGGAAAGCTAATAAAATATTATCATTTATTGCAAGGGTAAGTGAATACAAAAGTAGAGAGGTTATGCTTCAGTTATACAGAGGACTAATGAAACCACATCTGGAGATGTGTGCAGTATTGGTCACCTTATTTAAGGAAGGATGTTAATGCATTGGAAGCAGTTCAGAGAAGGTTTACCAGACTAAATCTGGAATAGGCGGGTTGTCTTATAAGGAAATATTGGACCATCTAGGCTTGTATCCGCTGGTATTTAGAAGAGTAAGAGGCGACGAGATTGAAACACACGAGATCCTGAGGGGTCTTGACAGGGTGGATGTGGAGAGGATGTTTCCTCTTGTGGGAGAATCTAGAACTAGGGATCACGGCTTAAAAATAACAGCTGGCCCATTTAAAACAGAGAGAGTTGTGAGCCTTTGGAACTCTCTTCCTGATAAGGTGGTGGAAACAGAGTCTTTGAATATTTTTAAGGCAGAGGTAGATAGGCTCTTGGTAAGTAAGGGAGTTATAGGTTATCGAGGGTAGGCAGTATGCTGATTTGAGGTTACTCTCAGATCAGCCATGATCTTATTAAATTGAGGAGCAGGCTCCAATGGCTGAATGGCCTACTCCTGCTCCTTGTTCGTATGTTCATATGTACTATTTACAAAGGTCTCATGGAGAGTACATTGTTCTCTGGACACAGACTGTTCTGTTCACAGACTTGCCCTCTTAGAGCCTCTTGACCATCTGACTCTTGATATCATGCTTACATCGTCATTAACATCATTGTATAATTAACATCACCATTAACCCTTTACTCTACACATGTAAATTCAGGAGGGAGAACACCTGTCCTTTTACCTCTTCTCTCCTCACTGTCCAATGCCCCAAAAACTCCTTCCCGGTGAAGCAACAATTTACATGTACTTCTTTCAATCTAGTCTACTATATTTGCTGCTCACAATTTGATCTCCTCTACACTGGGGACACAAAACTGAGACTGGGTGCCCACTTTGTGGAACACTTCCGTTCTGTCTGATTTTGTTTCTTTTACTTTGCTTGCTTCGGGTTTTTTCTTTTAGTTAGCAGCACCCCTTGCTCTAGGCACATCTTTTGTTTCTTTGTTTATTTTCTTGCCCCATCACCATTCCCTTTGGCCCTGTAAGACCAACTCTTCTGTCATTTAGTCTCTCCTGCCTACCACCCTATCATAGGCATACCTTTTGCCCTTGTCCCACTCACTCCTTGCTGAAAACCTATTACACCTCTAACTTCTCCCAGTCCTGATGAAAGGTTACAGACCTGAAACACTGGCTGGGGTTTTCTGGTCCCACCATGGCAAGATCCGTCACAGGAGATTCGGCAGTCCAGCCAAAAGCTTGACTTTTGGTGGGACCAGATGACCCTGGCAGCGGGCGGGGTCAGAAAATCACACCCACTAATTCAGTTTCTCTCCCTAAATAGATGCTGTCTAACTTGCGGAGTTTTTTTTTCAGCATTTTCTGTTTTTATTTCAGGTTTCCAGTATCTGCAGTATTCTACTTTTTGATTATAACCTCAAAGTGTTCCCTAAATCAGCAACTTAAAATGTTGTCTGCAGAAAGTGGACCTTCCAAAGGTTTTATAGCTGAAAACAATGTTTCATATTTTCACCCTCTTTGTCACTGTTGTGAACATCTTGAGAATAAACAGTAAGATTCAGCAAGGAGCATTCAGAATTAGAATGACATATGCTGTTAAAACATGGATTCTGTTATTCTCCTGCTAGACTACTCCTGCTGGTATATGTGTATGATGGCCTTAAGTGGACAAAATGCACAATGTAATTTTCAATATACTACAGCCCAAATGAACCATTGGGAGTGAAGAATTCTTTGGCTGGGTCTTCCTGCATCTCAAAAGGTCCCAAGGCTATACCACCTTCCAGCAGGTATAATGGGAGGGCACCACTGAAGCACCCTTAAAGGCACAATACATCAAACTAGCCATGCAAATGATTGCATTCAAAGATATGGGATGAGGCCTGTGGTTTCAGGTGAGGTTGAACAGTGTTTTACTTTACTGCTTCTGAACAGACCCCCACAAATTTCAGGCCTAAATGGGTCAACAGGCAAATTATATATGGCCAATAACCTAAGCAACAATTGCACTTTTTTAATGGATTCACATAACAACTATCAATGAAGTCAAGAAGGCTGACTCATTAAAATGTAAGCATGTAGGGAAAGTCACCAATCATAAATCAACAACCCACATACAACAAGCCAATGACAATACTCACTTTTTTTTTCTTTTTTTTTTGACAACCATATGCTTTCTCATATATAGCTAAAGAAAACACTTAAAACATACCAAGTAGGTAAAAAGTGAAAGCATTCACAAGATTATCTTCAAATTTATAGGCGTTCTCTTTAAAATTCATCCAATAAACTTCACCAAAAGGTTTCTCAAGGGGCTTCAGTTTTGCCCGTTCCTGGAGCTTGCTTTTTTCTGCTGGATCTTCCATGTCCTTCTGGGGGCTCTCCATGTGTGCATGACCTTAGTGCACAGCTACACCTGGCTAATATGACTTTGAATTGATTGAGACATCAATGTCGCACAAAACTATGGTCCAGCTGTTAACTCCAGGCATGTTTTGGGAAAATGGGTAACAAGTTAAAACTCACCCACTGCCCTAGAGAAAGGCCTGGCCTATTTTAACTCCAAGGTTTCATTAAGATGCTAGTGACCCACTTCCTGTCTGGAATGATTGACAGCCCCTGGAAAATCAGGTGACCACTGGCTATCACTGTATACGCTAAATGTGAGGAATGGGGTTTCAAGATTTTTACAGTAGGAATAAGGGACAGAGTAAAAGCTAGGGGAGGCCTAAACTATTCTTACAAGGATGGGAGGAGCACTACAGTTCCTCCTGGTTTTATAAAGATCTTTTCTTCTTTCAGGCAAGTGTTAACTGAAGTAATTGGACACAATCTGCACATTTAATGAAGAAGCTTCATGCCCTGAACACACAGCTTAGCCACCATCCGGAAGCCTGAATGAAAGCCATAATTGACGGGATCTGGGAGCATTTCCACCAGGTGTAAGTAACCCGGGCTATTTCAATTGCCAAGCCACCTTGCTGCTTCACTCCATATACCCCTGACATTTTATGAATTGCATGTCCAATTTTCCCATTCTTTTGATCTGTTAACGCTGTGGGGGTTTTTTCAACTCTATGCATGTGTTAAACTTCAATTTTGTCCTTGTTCTTCATGTTCAGCAGAAGAATAGAGAAATGTCACCAACAGTAATGTACATAAAATGACAAAGGTGCTAACATTGCATTCCTCCAGTGCTCGAAGACTATTATCCAATTCCATAGGCTGAAGTCATAATGGCAGCAAAACTAAATGAAAGTGAGTGTGTGTTTCGGATTTAATGGCAGTCAAATCATAAACAGCAATTAAGACCTGATTATAACCAAGGCTGAGAGGTGAGATTTTAGGACTGCCTTTTCATACGGGAGGAATCTATTGTATTAATTAGCTGCTGTAGTCTCCAGATCCTGTAGTCACAACCTGTCAGAATTCACGGAATAAATGCTGATAATAGCAGACGTAAGGCAACAGAGTCCTATGCATTACTAGCACATCAAAGACTTGACCTGACTGATGGGAGGTTACAGTTCTTCATTTATTTATTTCCATCTAATCAACAACTCCACCCCTCATTTATCTGATTTCTGAGAGCAAAACAGCAGCCTCAGAAAAATGTAATGTTTTCCTTTTTTTTAATTGCATCTTTTTAAATTTGTTTGAGGGATGTGGGCATCACTGGCTTGGCCAGCATTTATTACCCATCCCTAATTGCCCTTGTCCAGAGGGCATTTTTAAGAGTCAACCACATTTCTGTGGATCTGAAGTCACACATAGGCCAGACCATGTGAGGACAGCAGATTTCCTTCCTTACCAGATGGGTTTTTATGACAATCAACAATAGTTTCATGGTCATCATTAGACTTTTAATTCCAGGTATTTATTGAATTCAAATTCCACCATCTGCTGTGGTGGGATTTGAACCCAGGTACCCAGAGCATTACCCTGGGTCTCTGGATTACCAGCCCAGTGACAATATCACTACACCACCACCTTGTTTTATGAGAACTTTCTCACCCCTTTAAAATGATTGTACCCTTTAAATGATGAATTTGTACCCTTGCTCTGTCTCCTTTCCAAGTTGATCTGTTGCTCCACGCCCCCCTCCCCAGCATATCAGACCAGAATTATACTCACGTCCCATCTAGCATTATGTAAATCATTTGATCAGCAGTCTGGAATTTTAGGACCTTTGACCAATTTTGCACTTTTAAAAAATATACAAGTCCTTGTTCCTTGTTCTCAATTTTCAAAACAAAAACTTGAAGCCCAAGGTAAAGTTCTGGACATTTTGCCAAATCTCAGTGCAGAAACTGCAAGCAGGGGTGCAAATTGATTCCATCCCATCAACACCCGCACTTTTGTCCACCAGGTTTTCTATCCACTAATTGCAGGATGTGCTGCTGAGGCTTGCCACAAACTTAGTGCTGTTTTAATAATGAGTGGGATGACAGGTTTCTTATTATCTGGCCCTGCCATACACTGTTGGTGGTACAGAATATGTGGGCCCAGCTGTCAAGGTATAGATTTTAGTGAAGATTGTTGAGGATTGGAAAATGCTAAAATTAAACTTTTGTTTCAGCTCAGTGATATTTTGATTCCTTGTTGGAAGAGCATTTGTATCAGGGGAGCATTTATTGTCATTGTCGGTTCAGGTTTTGAATTTATGAGCACTTAATAAGGTCTGTGATGCTGACCTTGCCGCAACATTTCTGTGTGTGGCCTTCCTTAATGAGATGAAAGAGGAGCAAATGAACTGAGAAAGGTGTGACTGATTTAAAGGAGGATGTGGAGGATCAGGAGTTATGTAATTACTACAGTATATGCTCTTGCATACCCAAAATAATGCCTTTAAGTCACTAGTCTCCTGAGACATCTTACTATTTTCTTCCTGTTCCCTATCCACATCTCGCAGTTGTACACACTGGTGTTGAAAATCAACTGCCTGTACTTCTAGGTAGCTGCACTTTGCCTCCATCTTTTTTCCTTTTTTCTTTTCTCTCCTGATAGTCCTTTCATCAATCTCGCTATTACTGCATCTTTTTCCTGCAGTCTTTCATCCTTCTCCTGTAATCTTTCTTATATCGCCAGCCTCCTGAGCTAACTGTTGTGTTTTTCACCTATATGCCAACAGCCACATATAGTGCACCCATTTTGTCTTTCTCTTGGCCATGTGAGTTTCCTCTCACCCCTCAGCTTCTTTTGGAGGGTCGGGCACAGCCACGATAACTTGTACCCATCCCTCTTTCAAAAGGTAATTTCTTACCAATATATTGCTCTACCCTCACTTCCATTTTTCCCCTATCAGGTCCCACTTTGGGTGCCACTAAATTTGTAGGCAGGTGAATCCACACCTTCCCTCTTACACTCTATTTTCAGAGTCCAACCTGAACCTGAATGGGTGGGGGCAAAATGGTCACTGCTCACAACTCAGTACAACTCAGTATTCTTTTAGCTGTTTATTGTACCACTGATAACATACAAACATTAGTACCCTGTTCCCTTCATTTTCAATCAATACCCACAAATGCTGTTCCCCTTCATTCTCCTTAATGTTCGAACCATACTCACCCTGACAATTACTCAAGGAAGTATGTAGCCATCTGCACAGATGATCAATCCCACCTGAAGGTATCCTTGCAAGTCACACCCTTGTCCCTGATAATGAATATTAGTTGATTAGGTCCATCTCCGACTCTTCCCTTCCCCTCCTTGACTTCTCTGTCTCCATTGTTGATGGTAGATTATCAACTAATATTCATTATAGTCCCACTCACACCCATGGCTACCTGCACTAGACTTCCTCGCACCCTACAACGTGTAAGAATTCCAGTCCATTCTCCCAGCTCCCCCATCTCCTCGCATCTGTTCTAATGATGCAACCTTCCACAATGGCACTTCTGAAATATCTACTTTTATCCTCAGCTGACAATTCCCCCAAACATGGTTGACAGGGCCCTTGACCATGTCTGCCACATTTCCCACACTTCTGCTCCCACCCCTTTCCCTCTCTCCCAGAACCAAGGTAAGGTTCCCCTTGCCCTCCCCTTCCACTCCACCAGCCTCCGTATTCAACAGATCACTTTCTATCATTTCCGCGATCTCCAGCGTGATGCCACCACCAAACACATCTTCCCCTCCCCTTCCCCTTCAGCATTCCAAAGGGACTATTCCCTCCGTGACACCCTGGTTCACTCCTCAATCACCCCAACATCTGTCCCTTCCCACGACCCCTTTCCATGCTCATGCAGGAAATGGAACACTCACCTGCCCTTTTACCTCCTCTCTCCCCACCGCCAAAGGCCCCAAATACTCCCTCCTAGTGCAACAGTGATTTGCAAGTACTTCTTTCAATTTAGCCTACTGTATTCGCTGCTCACAATGTGGTCTTCTCTACACTGGGCAGACCAAACACAGATTGGGTTACCGCTTTGCAGAATATTTCCATTCAGTACACAAGCATGATACCAAACTTAGAACCATAGAACCATAGAAAAGTTACAGCGCAGAAGGAGGCCATTTGGCCCATCTTGTCCATGCCAGCCCGAGGACACCCAGTTGCCCTTTCCAATCCCACCTTCCTGCACCCGGTCCATAGCCCTGCAGCTTACAGCACTAAAGAGTTCCGGTGGCCTGTTATTTTAATTCTCCACCTAGTTCTCACATTGACATCTCTGTCCTTGGCCTACTGCACTGTTCCAGTGAAGCCCAACGTAGGCTCAACGAACAGCGCCTCATCTTTTGGTTAGGCACTTTACAGCCTTCTGGATTTAACTTGGGCCTTAATTTTACACCAGCGGGATTTTACGGTCCCGCCAAAGTCAATGGAGTTTAGAATGGCTCTGCACATTTTACGGCCCTGCCCCCGCTGAGACGGGGCCATAAAAATCTGCCTTTGGAGTTCAACGATTTCAGACTGTAAACTCTGTTCCTCCTTTTGTTTCCTTTGCTATACATGTTTTAAATTTTCTCTTATATTGTCTTTCGGATAATAGACACCTGCTCTGGGCACATCTTTTGTTTCTTTGTCCCCTTTCCTGCTCAGTCTCCATTCCCATTGGCCCAGGAGGGCTCACTCTTCTGTCATTCAACCTCTCCTGTCTTCTACCCTATCACAGAGCTTCCTTCTGAATTTGGCCCACCCACCCCTTGCTCAAAACCTGTTATGTTTCTAACTTTTCCTGATTCTGATAAAAGGTCATTGATCTGAAACATCAGCCTGATTTCTCCCTTCATACATGCTGCCTGACCTGTCGTGTATTTCCTGCATTTTTTGTTTTTATTTATCATTTTACAGGTCATGCCTGTGCCCTAACCATAGCCGAAACTTGCAAGCCTGGAGAAACTGTCGTACCAATTAATCCAAATGCTGGAGAGGAGTCGGTAGCCAAGCTTGACAGACTGCGTTTTGCTGATGGAGGCACTCGCACATCAGAGCTCCGAATTAACATGCAAAAGTGCATGCAAAGTCACACAGCTGTGTTCCGTACAGGCTCTGTACTAAAAGAAGGTTGTGAGAAGTTGAGTGATTTGTATCGTTCTCTGGATGATATCAAGACAGAGGTATTGTTTGGAACTCTGACCTAATCGAGACTTTGGAGCTGCAGAACTTGATGCTTTGTGCCCTACAGACCATCTATGGTGCAGAGGCTCGCAAAGAGAGCAGGGGAGCGTATGCCAGGGAGGATTTCAAGGTGAGAATTGATGCATATGACTTTTCAAAACATTGCAAGGCCAAGAAAAGAAATCATTTAATAAACATTGGAGAAAGCACACACTCTCCTATGTGGATCCCAAGACTGGGAAGATTACGTTGGAATACAGACCTGTAATTGACACTACGTTGGATGCAAAAGAGTGTGTCTCAGTTCCACCAGCAATTCATTCTTATTAAATTTGGCTAGGCTGGTACATCCATACATACTAAATTGACATGAAAATAGTAGCTCCCTGTTGTCATATTTAATTAAATTCTAATGATGGGTATGTGGCAACTATTAATGGCACCAACACATTGGGGGAAATCCTACTTTCGACCGAACATCTGAGCTATCATTTCAAATTCTTGATTAGAAGGCATCTTAAGATACAGCGGCTTTAAGGGAGACACAATGGCATGACATACTTCCCTTACACATTTGCATACAGTTGATCTGCCTACGCCAAATAAATGGCTAATAGTTCTATATTCGACGTTAGTAGCAAGTCGCCAAAATGCCACTGCAACTCTTTTTTCCAGGGGCAGGCGTCTGATTTTAAAATGCAATTCTAAAGCATACTGTTGCTTTAAATCTTCTGCTATTATCATATTCTGCTTTCTTACCTTTATGCCACTATCAGCACCTGTTTTAGCACTAACCATTACCATTAATAGTCCCTTTGTCCTTTAGTTCATGGCATCTTTGTCAATCTCTCCTTTGTCCCCACCTATCGCTGGCCTTCTATCCAGCTTCACCTGCTCCAACCCACCTTAAACAGTCTAAATTTCATCACATTTCCACTTTTCTTCAGCTCTGAAGAAGGGTCATACGGACTCGAAACTCGAAACTCTTTTCACAGATGCTGCCAGACCTGAAGTTTTTCTAGTATTTTCTGTTTTTGTTTTTTTCAGGACTCATTGGTGTCTCCAAGGAGGATTCAGGCCGTGTGGATCCTTCCAGGTATCAGATAGCCTTCTGTTATCCTGGTAATGGAGATTGTGGTCTCTGCTGGTGGCACCTTCTCTGAGGAGGAAGAGAGGGGCAGAAGGGGGACGAGGCCAGATGTCCCAATGCAGCTTCCAGGGGAGCGACCTGTGGGAGGAGAGGCGCAGGCACAGGGAGAGCAGAGCCAGCAGGAAGTCCAAGGTGGGAGGGGCCGCAGAAGACGCCACTATCCTGCTGCCAGAGTTCACAGGCGGTGATGCATCTACCTCAATATGCCTGAGGTGCAATGCTGAAGGAGGCTCTGCCTCTCAAGGGAGACCGTGACCTCTATTTGTCAGATGACTGGGCCTGAGATCAGCTCTGACTGTGTGGGTGGACACCCCATGCCAGTGGCTCTGAAGTCACAGTGGTCCTCAACTTCTATGCCTCCGGCTCTTTCCAGGTGTCAGTGGGTGATCTGTGTGGAGTCTTGCATTTGTGCCAAGCTGGTGACGGAAGCTCTGTTCAGGCAGGTCCTGACCTTTATTCTTCACCGTATGGATGAGGCCAGCCAGGCTGGGCGAGCCAGAGGCTTTGCAGTGATTGCTGGGTTCCCCCACGCCCAGGGTGCCATCGACTGCACACATGTGGCCATCAATGAGCCAGCAGGTCAGCCGGGTGCCTTCGTCAATAGGAAGGGCTTCCACTCCATGAACGTGCAGATAGTGTGTGATCACAGGATGCTGATTCTACAAGTCTGTGCAAGGTACCCAGGCAGCGCCCATGACGCTTACATCCTGAGACACTCCCAGGTACCGAGGCTCTTCAGTGCTCCAGCCCAACTGGATGGATGACTTCTGGGTGACAAGGGCTTTCCATTGAAAAGGTGGCTTATGACACCTCTCCACCACCCAAGAACAGAGGCAGAGCAGCATTACAATAGGAGTAATGCCTTCACAAGGGCGGTAGTAGAGAGGACAATTGGTTTCTCAAGATGCGCTTCTGATGCCTGGATCGTTCAAGGGATGCATTACAATATGCTCCAGAGCCAGAGCGGGTGTCACTGATAGTGGGTGCATGCTGCGCTCTCCACAATCTGGCACTGGCAAGGGGAGGACCCAGTGGAGGAAGAGGATCTTGACACAGCTGCACAGGCCACAGAGGATGAATCCAGTAGTGAGTCAGAAGAGGAGCACGGTCAGGAGAAAGCTGAGGGCGTGGGGGCAGACCTGGGTAACCTCCAGGGAGGCAGGGACACCAGGGAGGCCTTGATCCAACGCTCCTTCAGCCAGGCTGCCAAAGATCTGCTTCTACCTCATGCCAGGGCTGCCGCCTCCACCCTGGATGTTTGAAATGACCCTTTCATTTCCATCCAAAGTCCACCCAATGCCTGTGCAATAAAGTATCCGGCCACTTGTGTCCAGCATTACATCTGGCATACCCTGAAAGGAAAAAGGCGAAGCATACTCAGGCCATCAAAACCAAAGCAAATTTAATGTTATTGTCACATTGAATGCATAATGACATTGCCATTACTGGTGTTGATGTCCAAACCAGCAGACATAAACCGAACACAAATGAACAGAAAATCACCTGTGATCTGTCCCTCTTGTGCTCATGATACCTTTAACTTCTATTTCCGAGTGCTACGTCTTGGTGCCACCCCCCTATGCGCAGCACCCCCCCTCCCCCCTCCCACTTCCCCCCTCACTGGCACTGTCATTGGAGGCAGCCTGTTGACTCTGGTGTCTTGTGGTGTTGATGACCTTGGCCGTTGTCCTCCAGCCAGTGGAGCCTGTGCTGGCCCCCCCCTGGGAGGGAGCAGCCAGTGCCATGGCTGGCATCTCCCCAGTCACCAAAGCCTCATCAGATGCCACAGTCACTGACAGAGGGGTTGAGGAGCTGCTGCCATCATCCAGAGTGCCCTGAGAGGAGCCCGCAGAGACGACAAGCAACTCATGCGCCAACGTGAGTACACGCTGGACCTCCCTGCTCATCATTGATGGACGGGCACCTAGCTGGGATATTGGGTGCCTCATCCATCTTCCACACTGGCACTGACCACCTGAGGTCATTTCCTGTGTGAGAGTCCAAGCATAACCCCAGGAATTCCTCATTCTGTCCCAGGAACTGCCTCTGCATGAGAGTCGCTGCTCTCTCAATTGAGGAGGCAGTGCGCTCGGCCACGAGGGTTAACGTGCACTCCTCCACAATGGACACCATGGCACACATGGGTTTCTGCCAGATCCTCCCGCACATCCCACTGGACTTCAAGCATCTGCCGCCTAATGGATGACGCCAGAGGTTCAGCATCAGCCTTCGACTAAGCATCGTCCTGGCCCCCGGCGGTCTTCCGACTGACGACACCCTGGGCACTCTCTGCTTCCGCATGCACCTCAAGCGAGTATGAAGTGCCCTCACCAATGTGCACCGACAGTCTGGCCACTGATGTAATGCCCACTGAGGTGTTAGCATCTGCACTGGTGCCTGGTTCAGAGAGCAGGTGTGACACAGGTGCAAATGAAGCCCGGTGGTCCTCTGGCATCAGGGGTGGCCCTTCACGGTCCACAGAGTGACTGCGTGCTGGCAAATCTACAGGTGAATGAGGACATGTCATTAGTTAACGTTATCACACTGTCACTGTACATGCCAGGCACCCTGGTGAGAAAATGGAGATCAGCAGCATGGTGCCAATGTCTTTCAATAATCAATGGAGACTCCAGGTTTGAGGCTCCATTCAATGAAGAGACTACACCAGAATGGTTGCGCCATCTGAAACTCTCACCTCTGTGCATTGCACTCTTACTGGCACTGCACCCATGTGCGCCGCACCACGTCATGGCTGCTAACCAGCGCTGCAACATCCTCCCACAAGGCACTCATCCGAAAAATGGGGGGTCAAGTGCCCACCCGACCTGTCCTCCTGCCTGCCATGTCCAGCCACACTCGACTCCATAACTTGAATATTGAAAACGCAGAAGAGACATTCTTCTGTGGCAGCCTTCAAGGTGCTGTTTTTAAACCAGCCACCAGGTCACCATTGCACCTGGCGGCCGAGAAGCACCCACCTCCGCCCACCCCTTCCCGACCATTGGGGAGCCGCGTTCCACGCTGGTCAGGCCTTAATTGGCCCGCCAGCATGAAATCACGGTAGTGGGCCGATTCCAGGCATTGGCCTGTTTCCCAGGCCTGACAATCGCACCTGCCCGCCGACCTGAACATTCTGCCCAATGTATGAAATATTACAACAGAGAAACACCTAGGCCTGGGTTTGCTGTAGTTCTGTCACACTGGCAGAAGTTCAGAAGGCATGCACTTCCACCTGCTCCTTGACTATGCTGCTGATCCTGGACAATTTCCCAGCATCAGCGTATGCATGCTTGTTGGCAGGTTCCCTAAGCTCCCACCGGGGATTGGCAGCATTCACATGTGTGGGACTGAAGCTGCTAGAGAATGTAAAATCCTGCAGCAATTATAAAAGGAAGTACCTGAACCTGGAACAGAGCTGAAACTATGGTTGGAATTTTCTGTGCCTTCTGGCATTGGAAATGTTCGGTGGCGTGAGCGGACAATATGGTGAGAAGGCCAAAAATCGGCTTCATGACGTTGTGAAACCAGTTTGCAATCATTGACTCTGACTGTCAATGGCATTTCCTGCCGTCAGACATCAGGAACTCTAGTGTAATACATTTGCGTATCATTATAAGGCCAGGACACCGGACTCACCCCTCCATACTGGACCATCAGAGCATGTCGGTGCGATTGCACGCTGACGTGTTTTACAACAGCATATATAAGGTGTGTACTTGGCGGGCTTCACTTTGAGGGAAATCCGGAGGTGAGTGCACAGTAACATTTGACTTCAAGGTTAAGGCGAGTTCGGGGCGGGCAAGAGCTGCCCTGCGGTTGATGGTGGTGCACAAGCACGTGCAGGGTTGGGGGAGGAAAGCAGCCATGCATCAGGGAAACCTTGTATAAAGTAACCATTTCTCCACAGCTGAGACAGTTCAGACGCAGCCACATTGATATGATTGGATAAAAGCAAAAAACTGCGGATGCTGGAAATCCAAAACAAAAACAAAAACAAAAATACCTGGAAAAACTCAGCAGGTCTGACAGCATCTGCGGAGAGGAATAAAGTTAACGTTTCCAGTCCGTATGACTCTTCAACAGTACTAAGGAAAAATAGAAAAGAGGTGAAATATAAGCTGGTTTAAGGGGGAGTAGGACAAGTAGAAATGGATAGAGGGCCAGTGATAGGTGGAAATAACCAAAAGATGTCATAGACAAAAGGACAAAGAGGTGTTGAAGCTGGTGATATTATCTAAGGAATGTGATAACAAAGGTACAGATAGCCCTAGTGGGATCCTGGGGGTGAGTATCGCGACCTGGGAGATGCCCCTCTCGTGGTGCAGGGCCGTCATTGCTGTGCTGCCTAAGAGGGGTAATCTCCGTCATCTTAAAAACTGGCGCCCAGTCTCCCTCCTCAGCACGGATTACAAGATCTTTGCCAGGGCAATATCTTCTTCCCTTGGCACCGTGATGAACCACATGATCCACCCTGACTAGTCCTACATGGTCCTGGGCCGGACGATTTTTGACAACATTCATCTGTCCCAGAGGACTGCTGTGTCGAGCCCTTCCAGTCTCTTCACCAGTAGAAGGCGATCGACAGGGTGGATCACAAATATTTATTAGGGACTCTGCGAGCATTTGGGTTCGGGACGCATTTCGTTGCCCAGATCCGACTTCTGTACACTGCGGCAGAGTGTCTAGTTAAGGTTAACAGGTCCCTGATGGCACCCCTTCGCTTTGGGAGAGGAGTGCATCAGGACTGCCTTCTGTCTGGCCAACTGTATTCTATCTGCGTGGAGCCTTTCCTGCACCTCTTGCGGAGGAGGTTGTCGGGATTGGTTCTGCGTGGGCTGGGAATCGGAGTGGTCCTTTCGGCTTACATTGATGACGTGCTCCTCATGTTCACAGATCCAGCTGACCTGTGGAGGATGCGCAAGCACCAGCAGGTCTACCCTGCTGCATCCTCTGCCAAAATCAACTGGGACAAGTGTTCTGGGCTCCTGGTCGGCCAGATGGATTCGCTACCCAAGGAGCTCAGGCCTTTCACCTGGAGCAGGACAAGTCTCCTCCAGCTGGGGGTCCACCTCTGCTCTGCTGAGGAATCCTGGCCGGCGAACTGGCAGGAGCTGGAGGCCAAAGTCACCATTCGCCTGCAGTACGGGACAGGACTGCTCTGAGTGCTGTCTTACCGGGGTCGAGTGCTGGTCATAAACCAGCTCATTGCCGCCATGTTGTGGTACCGGCTGGTCACTTTGACCCCACTCCCAGAGTTTGTCACAAAAATCCAGAGAACGCTCATAGGTTTCTTCTGGGACAAAAGGCTGCACTGGGTCGCTGCTGAGGCTTTGAGTCTCCCGCTTAAGGAGGGCAGTCAGGCTCTGGTGTGCCTATGCACCCAGGTGGTGACTTTCCGCCTTCAGACCCTGCAACGATACCTTTACATCAAGCCTCCTCCGAGATGGTGTGTCCTGGTAATATATTTCATCCGCCAGGTTCACGGCCTGAATTATGACGTACAGCTTCTGTTTGTCAGCCTGAGGGGCTTTTGTGGCTCCTTGCAGGCGTTGCCTGTCTTTTACCAGGACCTGTTCAAAGTCTGGAACATGGTCGTCTTGCGCCATAGCTCTCTGCCTATCATCAGAGAGCCGCTGCTCAGGAATCTGCACCTCCACCACTTTTGAGGGCTGGCAGAGAGGAGGGCTTGGTTACCAGGGTGACCATGATCGGGGACGTGCTGGGTAGCAGAGGAGTGGGCTGGATGATTCCGCAAGAGTTGGCACATTGTGCGTTGGTGGACGTCTGGCTCACGGCCAATGCCATCTACAACTTTAGGGAGGTCATGCTCGGGCCCGACTTCATACTGAGTCTCGAGGTGGCGCAGGTGCGTGGTAGTCTTCTGACCCAGCGTATCCCTGTTCGGACAGAATTCCACATTGTCCCCAAGCCCCAAACTCTCCCTCAGGAGCTGGAGTCCCGTAACCTGAGTTGCCTCATGGAAATGCCCTCTGTGCCCTTTAGCACGGCGCGGAGGTGTTTCCCGTATGGGCATCTGCTGAACACACTTCACCTCCTTTCTCTCCTCCATTGCCGGACATGCCCTGGCATGCCATGCTGCTGTCTGGATGTGTCCTCCCTCTTACCATTGGAGACCTGGGGTGGAGGGTGCTGCACGTGGCAGACCCACACAATCGTAGGTTGTGTCAGTTCATGGACTCCCAAGATGCCTGCATTTTCTGCGGCCTTATGGAGTCCGTGGACCATGTATAAATAGGATGTTACAGGCTGCACTCTCTTTTCAGTTTTTTGAAAAACCATTTGCTTTTGTTTTGTTTGCACTGCAACCCCCGGGTCTTGATCTACGGGCACCCGGTGCGGAGGGGAGCGGGGAAGGAGGACCTCCTCATGAACCTACTCCTGGGCCTGGCCAAGTTGGTCCAGGCAGCGGGCGATCGAGGGGGTTGTCCAGCCCAACTGTCTGCCCCCCTTCCCCAGCTATGTTTGTGGCCGGTGTTCCTGGAGAGGGAGCATGCGGTGTCCGCTGGCACTATCAAGGCCTTCTGCGCACAGTGGGAACCCCTGGACTGGGGTGCTTTATTGACCCCTTTAATCACACTTTGATTTAATGTTTGTAAGTTCTCTTTAAGGTTTTTGTTTTCTTTTTGCAGCATCCCTTTAAGGGGCTGCCTTTTTAATTTGTCTCCTACTTTGTTAATTTAGTTTATCTGGCTTGTAACAAAAACAGTTACATCTTCTTAACCTTCCTAACCCTGCCGCTACATCTTGGTGCCCCCCACCCCAGCCATCCACAGAGGTGGAGGCAGCCTGCTGACAGTGACGCCCTGTCTGTGATGACTTTGGTAGACGTTCTCTGGAGAGCTTAGACCTGGAGGGCCCCATCCTGCTTTTGGGGTCCTGCTGTGTGGCAGTGGCACCTTCCTTGGCCTGTGGAGCTGGAGCTGCTGAGGTCACAGGAAGAGGGGATTCAGATGAACCGGACACTCTCGGGGTTACCTGTGTGATTGGCCCCAGGGTGTGCAGCTGCTGATCCTTATCCCTATGGGTGCCCGAGGGCCCCTGGCTGACTCCTTGAGGAGAAAGGGAAGCTGGAGTGAGATCGATTAGACTTGCACCCCCCTCGTGTACACACTGTTGGAAACCAACTATGACATCAGCAATGGAGTTCAGCCCGCGCAGCTGTGTAGGAGCGATGTCATGGACCAAGGTCTCCATGAAGGCCGCCATTCAACCAGCGTTCGGCTTGATGTGTTGGCATGCCAGTGCTATCACCTCAGCTTGAAGGCAGGCGGGCTCCGCCATCATGCCTTGCAACCTGAGGAGTTCAGCGGACATCCCTTCCTGATGTTCCCGAGCTTGCCTTTGCAGCTCCAGCAACTGTGACATGACCGAGTCCAGAGGCTCATATTCTGACTCAAATTCAGCAGATTTCTGGCCTCCAGCAGTCCTCTGAGTGCCGGGAACCTGGGAAATCCCTGCCGCTGCCTGCTGTGGATCAGGCAGTGCGATGTGCTCACCAGATTGTGAGCCCAAGGCTATTCTAAAACTAGGTCCCACCGAGGTGTGTGTCTCTGCGCTGGTGGAGGGTGTGGGTGAGCGCTGTGATGGGTCTTCAATGAAAATGCCTCCAGATTTGTCTTCAGAGGTTTCTTCAGCGCTTGATTGGAGGCCCTGGGTCGTGGACTCCATCGGCTGTTTCCCAAATGTGCCTGCGAAAGCAAGGAGAGGTAACTGGTGCATGGCAGTGACCTGTGAAACATGACACACCACTCGCAGCATGTCTGATGGATGGTGCACTGCTGGATCCTCACTTGGTAGAGCAGCGCCAACACACCAAGTTCAGTAGGTAATAGGGAAGGCAAATGGAATGTTGGCCTTTATTTCAAAGGAAATGGAGTGTAAAAATAGGGAAGTCTTGCTAAAACTATACAAGGCACTAGTTAGACAACACCTAGAATACTGTGAACAATTTTGGTCCCCTTATCTAAGGAAAGATATATTAGCATTGGAGGCAGTCCAGAGAAGGTTCACTAGGTTGATCCCAGGTATGGAGGGATTTTCTTATGAGGAGAGATTGAGTAGGTTGGGCCTGTACTCATTGGAGTTTCGAAGAATGAGACCTTTTTGAAACATATAAGATTCTTAGGGGGCTTGACAGAGTAGATGCTGAGAGGTTGTTTCCCCACTTGTGGGAAGAGACTAGGACCAGAGGGCATAATCTCAGAGTAAGGGGGTGCCCATTTAAAACAGAGATGAGGAGGAATTTGTTCTCTGTGTCAATCTGTGGAATTCTTTACTGCAGAGGGCTGTAGCGGTTGGGTCATTAAGTATATTCAAGGCTGAGATAGACATTTTTGATCAGTAAGGGAATCAAGGGTTATGGGGACAAGGCAGGAAAATGGAGTTGAGGATTATCAGATCAGATCTCATTGAATGGTGGAGCAGACTCGATGAGCCGAATGGCTTACTTCTGCTCCTACGTCTTATGGTCTTATCAGAAATATGATGCAAGAAAATGTTTAATGATTTGACCAGAATAGGAAATGTGAATGCACTACTCGCTGCCCTAACGTTCTCACTGACATCACCTTATCTGTCACCCTTCTGGCAAAATCAATGAGCATAGTCACCCAGTCTGAGCCTAAGTTCTGTGGTGGGGCTGGGAAGCAAGAGTGTTCTTCACCATGGAGCCCTGCAGGAAATTATGCCGAACCCATGACACTCATTGGTTATGCAGCCAGGGGTTTCCTGACATTTCTTACAGCAGGGCAGGCAGGATGTCACATGACCTACTGTCATATCCAGGCGCCGTATTTAAAAGGCATCGGACAGCTATTGTTATGTTGCTCTTTACAACAGGCCAGGGCATGGCACGCAGAGGCCAAGAAGCACAGGCCCCCAGATTCAGCAACGCATCACTGGAAGTACTGCTGAATGCAGTGGAGGAAAGGAAGGGTGTCCTTTACCCGCGGGATGGGAGGAGGAGGCCCACCTGTCTCACCACTCCTGCATGGAGGCAGCCGCCAGGGTAGAGACTGCCAATGCCACTCACAGGAGGATCGCCCTGCAGTGAAGGAAAAGGATGAATGATCTCATCCACACTGCCAGGTAAGTGAACTCTCTACTGCCCATACTCACATCACTGAATGGGAACTGACATGGGCCACAGTGGCAAGGCCACCATCTGCGCTGCCCATGCATAAAAGTGAGTCTCAGCGTGCTGCGGTGATGCCTCATCTCCCCACTGCAGTCCATGTAGTCTTCAGGTAGGGAGGCAACTGCAGGTCCCTGCCCCTGCCACACCAAAAGCTCAGATTTTGGGGGAGACAGTGTTGGCGTAGAGGGCAACAGCATTCGCTGCTGATGCCATGCCTCTATTGGCCTTGTCCTTCGAGCTGCAGGAGCTCACCACTCTGGAGGGCGCTGCCGAAGAACCCTTGTGGATTAGCTGCAGTGCATTTTTCACATGGCACATAGTTGGCGGTGGGTTGGTGATGGAGATTGGCAGCATACGAATGCTACCAGCTACCCAATTGCTCTCGAAGAATTTTTTCTTCTTGCACAGGACAGGTTAACACACAACAGGCAGGAGAGAGAGAAGACAGGAGGGGGCATGCCCAATCTCCGCCCCCTCACACCATTCAAAGAGCAGGCTTCTGAGCTGGCAGAGGAGCGAGATGTGGAGATGGCAAGGCCGGCCTCCCCCCGCCATCCAGCGAGGAACCATGCTTAATGTCTTCACATAGAAACCTAAGGGTAATGCTCAGTGCGATGTTGGAGGCAGGCCATGCAGTCACTAATTTTCTGCTCTTTCCATTGCAGGTCCAGCAAGAAGAGGGTTAGGCCAAAGCCCAAACCCCAGTCTAGCTCCAGCTCCAGCCCGCAGAGGAGCAAGGAGGACGATGACAATAATCACACTGCACCTGTTGAATCATCACAGAAGCCACCTGCACCCTCCACCAGCCCAGAGATAAATACACCTCAGCGAAGACAAGAACTAGTTCAGGCAGGGTCTTGCATTCTGGTGTCACCACACGAACAGCGTCTGCAACAGGAGGAGGCAGTGACTGCCAAGGCCATTGGCACTCAGAGGTTTGCTGGGGAAGAGGCCTCTGTGAGGTCCAAGTTAAATGACCAGCCTCAGGACGTGGTCCTAGAAAAGATGCTGGGGATGCAGCGAGAGGTGGGCGAACATCAAGCCTGAAGCCCTCAACAGAGTGGCATATGAGGAGGAGTTTATCTGCCTGCTGGCTGATGAAGTGGTACCAACATGTGCGTGCATCAAGGTCCCCATGGGGAGGGTGGCAGATGCCATGGAATACCTGGTCCAGCAGGATGTCCAGACTCTACCGGAGATATGTGTGGACCTGCACTCCATCACTGTAGCCATGGGGGAGCTTTTTGCATTGGTTATGCAAGAGGTAGGCAGGGGACTTCAACCTCCCTCCAGGTGTCCCTTCCCCTCAAGGAGTCAGGGAGGGGCCCTTGGGCACCCAAAGGGAGGAGGAGCGTCAGGCAGATACCCCTGGGACTTCCACTCATGACCCCCTGAGAGTGACTGACCCTTCTGAATTCCCTTTCTCTGTGATCCCATCTGGGACCGCAGAGGGTGTAGCTGCCCCAAAGCAAGAGACCCAAAGTAACTGGGGGCTTTCCAGACCTCGAAGATCCAGAGGACACCCACCAAAGTCATCAAAGACAACAGGGCACAGTGGTCAGCAGACTGCCTCACCGCTGCTGTGGATGCCAGAGAAACACCTAGATGCAGTGGCAGGCAACAAAAAGTTAAGAAGTTCTGATTTCACAATGGTAGCACAGGTGCACTCTCATTGTTCATTGTTGATTCACAGTTGTTAATATATGTACATTTGCACTTTAAGGAGGTCTGATGTGTTTTTATTGCGTCTGTTAGTTTTAAACCCTGTGTGCACCCACTATATTTAAGGGGACAACCCAGGCAGGGTCTATGTCCTCCAGAATCATACTTATGCAGGGAGGCATCGATCTTTGCCAGTGCCTTTGCAAGCCATGTGTGAGATGCCTCCCACGCATGCTGGACCTTAGCCTTTCACACCCTCTTAGAATCAAACAACTTAGCACAGTCAGAACTACATGCTGGGGTTCCATTCATTGTACACTTGAGCTGACCTGCAGCTGTGCCCAGCTGATGATCCGACTCCCATCTAGAATTTTGATATCTGGACTTCGAGGCACTGGGTAGGTTTGCAGCAGCCATGGTGCGTGTGTCCTTTGAAATTTGCTCCAAAGCCTTTTACCCTCCACTGGTTACCCTCATCACAATTAACTACCACCACCCTCCAGTGTCACAGTCAACCTCCCCATGGTCACCCTTGAACTTCCGCATCATTACCCTTCGGCCCATCACAGTCGCCGTCCACATACCCTACCTCCCCAAAGAGCCCACCAGTCACCATGGAAATACCCACCTTCGCCCTTCCCACCCCGAAGATCCACGTTTCATTTTGTGACCTCTTCAACAACCCTAGCTGTCCCTTCACCCATTATCACAGGACATTCACCCTCCCACCCTCCCACATACCTTTGCCCCCTTTAAAGTCACAATTCTATCCTACAACCAATTCCCTCTCTTTGCCCCCTAGGATTCATCAATCAATTCCACAGACACCTCCCTCTGAACCCTACCCTCCACTCATGATCCCTCTCTCCACCTGCACCCCCCAATCATGCTCCTCTTCTCCACCTGCACCCTGATACTCACAGTCCCCACCCCCACCTGCACATCCCGCCACCCCGTCATGATCTCCTTCTCCAACTGCACCCCCACACTCATGGTCCCTTCTTCACCTACACCCCCACACTTACGATCCCCTTCTATACCTACACCCCGTACTCACGATCTCCTTCTCCACCTGCACCCCCACGCTTACAGTCCCATCCTCCACCTGCAAGCCCACACTCACAGACCCCTTCTCCATCTGCACCCCTCACCCCACCACTCACTGACCCCTTCTTCCGCCATTCCCTCTACTGCTCCATTCCCCTAGTGCACCCATCCAAGGCCCCCGCAAGACTTCAATCTCTCCCTCCCTCACTTTGAGCCTCCATACACTCCCCACCTTCTTCCAACCACCCACCACAAAGACTATCGACACGCTCCATTAACTGCTGCTCAGTGTGCCAGTTGCTCGATGGTCCACTTGCTCAATCGTCCAGCTGCTCAATGGTCCAGCTGCTCGATGGTCCACTTGCTCGATGGTCCAGCCGCTCGATGGTCCAGCCGCTCGATGGTCCAGCCGCTCGATGGTCCAGCCGCTCGATGGTCCAGCCGCTCGATGGTCCAGCCGCTCGATGGTCCAGCCGCTCGATGGTCCAGCCGCTCGATGGTCCAGCCGCTCGATGGTACAGCTGCTCGATGGTCCACTTGCTCGATGGTCCAGCTGCTCGATGGTCCAGCTGCTCGATGGTCCAGCTGCTCCATGGTCCAGCTGCTCCATGGTCCACTTGCTCCATGGTCCAGCTGCTCGATGGTCCAGCTGCTCGATGGTCCAGCTGCTCGATGGTCCACTTGCTCGATGGTCCAGCTGCTCAATGGTCCAGCTGCTCAATGGTCCACTTGCTCAATGGTCCAGCTGCTCAATGGTCCAGCTGCTCAATGGTCCAGCTGCTCAATGGTCCAGCTGCTCGATGATCCACTTGTTCAATGGTCCAGCTGCTCAATGGTCCAGCTGCTCGATGATCCACTTGCTCAATGGTCCAGCTGCTCAATGGTCCAGCTGCTCAATGGTCCAGCTGCTCAATGGTCCAGCTGCTCTTTGGTCCACTTGCTCAATGGCCCACCTGCTCTATGGTCCGCCATCAGTTTCAGGGTCCACAAGCTGCTTCAGGCCTCCATCAAGATAAGCGCCGGCACATAATTGCCACATTGTTGTAGACATGTTCTGGACCATTGTGAAATCCCGCTGAGAGAGCGGGGTGGGGAAGGGAAACAATTCCGGTCAGATGCTCATTTGAATCCTGACAATGAGATTCTAAACGGCACCTGGAGATCTCTGGAGGGAATGGCGACCCACCATGACGGCCAAGACTGCAAGTTCCCACCGTCATTTCCTGCCATATTGTCCACCACCCTCCCACCACAAACACTGCTGCTGGTAGGAGGGGTTGATTCCACTCAATGTCTCAGGGCTTGTAAGCTGCATAATGGAAAGCCTCAATATTCAGGCACAGAGTTGTCAATCAAACAATACCTTGCAAGGGATTTTATCACCATCAACCCTTTGGTCTCTGCTGAAACTTAAGTTTGCAAACTTTTTCAGTATGTGTTCCTGAAAGTTTCATCACATTATCTTGAACGCCAACCACCTCAAACAACTGTCATAGTGCCAGTTTGCATGAAGCCACTCAATCCTCTACCAAATTTTCACTGAAGCAGAAAGAATCAGACAGCTAACTTCAGCAGTATCCACTATGACGTGACAAGTATAATACTTTGAAGCTAAGTTGTTATGATCCCCGTAGAGAACGATAACTTTTAAAAGAAATAAATCCCCACAATGCCAACTGAATGAAAACTGTGGACAAGGTTTCATCTTTTAAAACTTATACCATGACAAACCAACTAAACTCAACATAATTCAAGCATTAATTAACAAGCAATGGATATTTCAAATAAAAAAGTAAATTTCACTGTAAATAGCTGATACAACAAAGATACACTTCTCATAGTTACAAGCACTCCCATCATTTCTGGACTGCAGCTGACAAACTGAGTGAAGGCTTAGGGTTTGATGAGAGGGGGGTTTTAAGTGTTAATTTTGTTCTTAAATTTTCTTCTTAAAATCTAATCTTGTCTGTAACTAGCAGTAACTGGAAAGTACAGTGTAAGCCAGCTAAGTTCTTTCTTTCTTGCAGTTCAGGCAGGGTAAACTCACTTCCAGCTGTAGGAGCTGAGAGTTAAGTAGTTAACATTCGCCAAGGTGCATGAGATCAGCTAAACAGCAGGGCAGGACAGAAGCTGGAGGAGGGATCACACAGACTGGCAGCTGGCTGCAGTCTTTCTTGTGGGACCAGAGGAGCTATAAACTTTCTGGGCCTTTTGTGGAAGAGCCACTAATGGTCCCTTTAAGGACCACTCCTCATCATTTGGTGCAAAGGTGCAGAGCATGCGCTGTGCATTTGAATCTGAAAGTTGTAAATGGAGCCTGACCACCTGTCCAGGTAAGTGATTTGCATATAGGGTTTCCAACCCCTGCAGTCTTTTCCTGGAGTGCCCAGGCGTTAAAGGTTCATCTTCTCCATGTTGCTCTGAGCAGTACAGGGAAAATATTAAATTGATATTTTAAAAAATATGATCTCATTTGCTTTGAACACCTTTGTGCGTTAGTTTTAAAAATGTTGGAGTTGGGAAACAGTTGTTTGAGGTGGTTGGCGTTCAAGATAACGTGATGAAACTTTCAGGAACACATACTGAAAAAGTTTGCAAACTTAATTGCATATGCGTCCTGTTACGGGGAAATTAAAAATGCTAAAAGAGAATACAGTAAGAATTGACTGAAAAACCCTTAAAATCTCCAGGCAGACATGGCTGCTAAACATATTAAGAGTTGAAGATTACCAGATGAACATTGCTCAGCCTTGAGAGTCTGACTTGCGACAAAAGTATGACATAAATTAGATTAAGTGTACTCCCATCTCACATAGGGAAGGGGCAGATGGTTTTGGCGGAAGGCAAGAGAACATCACTCAGAGGTGTTGGGAGCCCTCAACAGAGCGGCACACAAGTCAGAGGAGTGTGTCCAGCTGCTCTCCGATGAAATGGTGCCCATATGTGTGCGTATGGAGGTCTCATATGGACGTCTCCATGGTTAGAATGGCGGACACCATGGAGATCCTGGTCCAACAGAACTTGGAGATATGTGCAGACCTGCACTCTATCGAGGTAGCCATGGGTGAGTTCCTCCAGGTGCCCCTTTCCCTCAAGGAGTCAGGCCAGGGCCCTCGGACACCTGAAGGGAGGAGGAGCGGCAGCTGGACACCCCTGAATCATCCACTCAGGAATCTCATAATTTGTCCTCTCTCGCCGAGTCCCCATTGCTTGTGACCCTCTCAATCTCGGCCCCTGTCACCACAAAGGGAGCAGCTGGCCCATAGGAGGACAGCCAAAGCATGCCAGGGCCCCCAAGTCCTCAGATCTCCAGAGGACACACACCTCTGTCATCAGGGGCAACACGGCCAACCATTGCACAGACTGTCTCCATCCCTCCTGCAGATGTCAGGGCAGCAACAAGAAGTGATAGGCCAAGAAAAATTAAGAATTTCTGATCACAAGTGGTTGCACAGGTGAACACATTTTGTCACTGTATAATCTGAAAGTATGTTGACTTTCACTGAATGCTGTGTAATGGTTCATTTACAGGCTTCACAAGTCTCCCCCGGCATACCCCCTCCCCCTCCGCTAGCAGTCCAGCTGCATGCAGCCAGCCCATGAGTGATTGTAGAGGGAGAAGTGTGTGTGTGGTAGGGCCTTTCGGAGCCTCAAGCAAGCACTCTCCCAAGCAAGTGGATCCTTCCCGCATCTCATTCATCACAATGTCCTGAGCGTTTTCAATGCTGCCTGCTGGGGTTCTCTTTCAGTTGTCCATCTGAGCTGACTTGTGTCTCCGCCCACCCATTGATCACACTCCCATGCAGCACCTGTTCCCGCCCAAGCCAAGGCTCCGCCCACTTTTGATTTTAGAAGCATGGTACTGGTAAAGTTTGTCTTCAGCTCCCCCGTCCTTTCCCCTCCCCCAGTCACCCATGTCCTTTCGCCCATCACTGTCCACCCCCCGACACCACCTTGTACCTCCCCACCAACACCTGCCAGCCAAAGCCCTTTTCTTTCCAGGATATCCCCTTCCACATTGTCCTCTCCAACCTCCCCCTTCCCAGCCCCAGGGTCTGTGTCTGCCTCCGAGTCCCTACCGACCACCCTCACTGTCTCTTCTACTGCTACCATCCCACCCTCACCGTCCCACCCTACTGGCTCACTCTGCCCCTCTCACGCTCATCATTCCCTCCGAACACGTCCACCCTCATTTCACTCCCCAGGATGCAGTCATCAACTCGACAGATCCCTCCCTTGTATGTTCACCTGGATATCTCTCCCCCGGACTCCTTCCTCCACCCTTACTCCTTCTTCCCCCCCGAACTCCTTCCCCCCGCAAACTCCTACCTCCACCTTCCTCGCTTGATCTCCTTCCCCATTCTGGACTCCTTTCCCCCTCTGAACTCCTTCCCTTATGACTTCCTCCCCTTGTGCTCCCTCCCCTCCAAGCTCACCCCCCACCAAGCTCACCCCCCCCGACACCATCGCTGCCCCTTGTCTCAACCTCACCTCCACCACCTCAGTACAACTTTCTCTCCCAGTCAAACCTACTCCTCCCTCTCCAGCCCCTTGACGATCATCCATAGCAGACCACGGCCAAGTCACCGATGTCTCGAAGTAAATCCTCAACAGTGACCCTCCATCTTCCGTGAGCTGCTTCGCGGCCAAGCCATGTCCATGAGAATCCACCCAGCATGCAATGCACGTTCCTCCAGGATCCTGTTGCTGCCGGGCTCCAGCATCTTCTGCTCCTCGGATGTCCACAATGTGAGCAAGGGCCTGATGGTAAGTTCCGACTTCTGCACATCACAGTTGTCAAGACGTGCTCTGCACTCATGAGTTTTTACGCCAACATGGGAGGTAAATTTGACGTGAGGGGATGATTCCGGCAAGCAGGGCTTATAATGATATGCAGATGTATTAAAATGAAGTTCCTGACATGCGGTGATGGGAAATGCGCCCCGCCATTGATGGGCGGAGTGGACGATTGCAAACTAGTATCACGGCAGCGTGAAACCGATTTTTGGCCTTACCACTGTATTGTTTGCTCACATCCGCCATGATGCCCGATGCCAATAGGCACGGAAATTCCCATGGAATCATAGAATTATCATAGCACAGAAAGAGGCCATTCGGCCTGTTGTGTCCATGCTGGCTCTGTGTAAGAGCAACTCAGCTAGTCCCACTCCCCCACATTTCCCCTGTAGCCATGCAAATTTTTTCTCTTCAGATATTTATCCATATAATTCTCTTTTGAAATTGTACCTGCATCTATCATACTCCCATGTAGCGCATTCCAGATCTCAACCACTTGCAGTCAAAAAAAAGCTTTTCCTCATGTTGCCTCTGGTGCTTTTGCCAATGATCTTAAATTGGTTTCCTCTGGTTCTCTGCCAATGCGAGCAGTTCCTCCCTATCTACTCCGTCCAAGCCCTTTATGATTTTGAACATCCTCTCATCCTCCTCTTCTTTAAGGAGAACATCCCCAGCTTCACCAATCTATCCATGTAACTGAACGCTCTCATCCCCAGATGTGTGACTTAACATAAAAGCAAAATACTGTGGATGCTGGAAATCTGAAACAAAAACAAAAATTGCTGGAAAAACGCAGCAGGTCTGACAGCATCTGTGGAGAGGAAGACAGAGTTAACGTTTCAAGTCCGTATAACTCTTCCTTGGCCCCAACTGCCTCCTCTTCACCATGGACGTCCAATCCCTCTACACCTCTATCCCCCACTGGGATGGTCTGAGGGCTCTCCGCTTCTTCCTCGAACAGAGGCCCGAACAATCCCCATCCACCACCACTCTCCTCCATCTGGCTGAACTTGTTCTCTCACTGAACAATTTCTCCTGAAACTCGTCTCACTTCCTCCAAATAAAAGGTGTTGCTATGGGTACCTGCATGGGCCCCAGTTATGCCTGTCTCTTTATGGGGAATGTGGAACGTTCCTTGTTCCAGTCCTATTCAGGCCCCCTCCCACAACTCTTTCTCCGGTACATCGATGACTGCTTCGATGCCACTTCATGCTCTCGTCTGGACCTGGAAAAATTTATTAATTTTGCTTCCAATTTCCACCCCTCCATCATTTTCACATGGTCCATCTCTGACACTTCCCTTCCCTTCCTTGACCTCTCTGTCTCAATTTTTGGTGATAGACTGTCCACCAATATTCACTACAAGCCTACTGACTCCCACAGCTACCTCGACTACAGCTCCTCACACCCCGCTTCCTGTAAGGAGTCCATCCCATTCTCTCAGTTCCTTCACCTCCGTCGCATCTGTTCCAATGATGCCATTTTCCAGAACAGTTCTTCTGACATGTCTTCCTCCTTCTTTAACTGAGGTTTTCCACCCATGGTGGTTGACAGGACCCTCAACCGTGTCCAGCCCATCTCCACGCATCCGCCCTCACACCTTTCTCTCCCTCCAAGAACCATGATAGGGTCCCCCTTGTCCTCACTTATCACCCCACCAGCCTCCGCATTCAAAGGATCATCCTCCGCCATTTCCGCCAACTCCAGCATGATGCCACCACCAAACACATCTTCCATTCACCCCCCCTGGCGGCATTCCATAGGGACCGTTCCCTCCAGGACACCCTGGTCCACTCCTCCATCACCCCCTACATCTCAACCCCCTCCCACGGCACCTTCCCATGCAACCGCAGAAGGCGCAACACCTGCCCCTTTACTTCTCCACTCCTCACCATCCAAGGGCCCAAACACTCCTTTCAAGTGAAGCATTACTTCACTTGCACTTCCCTCAATTTGGTCTACTGCATTCGCTGCTCCCAATGCACTCTCCTCTACATTGGAGAGACCAAACGCAGACTGGGTGACTGCTTTATGGAACATCTTTGGTCTGTCCGCAAGCATGACTCAGACCTTCCTCTCGCTTGCCACCCTGCTCTTATGCCCACATGTCCGTCCTTGGCCTGCTGCAATGTTCCAGTGAAGCTCAACGCAAACTGGAGGAACAGCACCTCATCTTCTGATTAGGCACTTTGCAGCCTTCCGGACTTAACATTGAGTTCAACAACTTCAGATCATGAACTCTCTCCTCCATCCTCACCCCTTTTTGATCCTCTTTTTTCTGATAATTATTATATATGTTTTAATATATATATTTTTCTTTTCCCACCTATTTCTATTATTATTTTAAAAATGTATTTCCATTCATTGTTTTGTCTCCACCTTTTAACCTATGTTGATCCCTTCCCCCACCCCACCCCCACTAGGGCCATCTGTCACTTGCTCATCCTACTTTCTACCCTTAATGTCATCCTTTAGCTAACATTACCACCATCAACACCCCTTTGTCCTTTTGTCTATGACATCTTTGGCAATCTCTCCTTTGCCTCCACCTATCACTGGCCCTCTATCGAGCTCCATCTGTCCCATCCCCCTTAAATGCCAGGGGCAGAATTTTCTGGCTGGCGTGCGGGTGGCGGAGCCTGCATATCAACGCTTAAAATGTCGTGCGCTGACATTGCACGGCGTTCCGACGTCAGCGCGCGGCATCGCGATATTTCGGTCGGCGAGCGTGCACAGCAGCAGGACGCGCGCCCACCATTAATTAAAGGCTTCGTTAAGGCCCTTAACTTGCCAATTGTCGACGATTTTGAGGGGCCCGTGTGAACTTCGGCTCAGCGCACAGGCCCAACGGGCAGGCGGGTAGGAGATTTTTTATTAAAATTCATGCGCTGGTGGGATATGTGGACTCAGAAGGGTTGTTCAAGTTTTTCATGAAGTATTTAATGTAGAAAGTGTTTTAAACTAGCCTGTGTGATTGTTAGCAGTTCACATCGATTTCCAAGAGCTTTTTGTGTACTCTGAAACCAGTCTGCAGACAGTAATCTTTATCGGGCCTGCAGTTTTCCAGAGACCTCCATTTAGCTGGGTATGGGTTCTGACATCTCCATTAGAGGCAGCTCCTCTGAGGAGGAAGGGAGGGATAGAATAAAGAGGAGGCAAGGAGTGGACAATCAGCCTTCAGGGGAGCCACCTTTGGGAGGCCAGGCACAGGCACAAGGGCCGCAAGGCTAAGAGGTTGTCCAAGGTGGAAGGGGCCACAGAAGATGCCACTATCCAGCTTCCAGGGTAAACAGGCAGCGAGGCAGCTACCTCAATATGACTGAGGTGCAGTGCCGAAGGAGGCTCTGTCTCTCAAGGGAAACAGTCAACTATATCTGTCAGATGATTGGCCCTGAGATCTCCCCTAACTGTGTGGGTGGACACCCCATGCCACGGGTTCTGAAGGTCACAGTGGCCCTCCACTTCTATTCCTCTGGCTCCTCCCAGGGCTGTTGGATGATCTTTGCAGTGTCTCCCAAACAATTTGTTACACTTGTGTCAAGCAGGTTACAGACGCTCCATTCAGATGGGCATTGACTTTCATCCACTTCTGCTGTGATCAGGCAAGTCAGACACAGCAAACCAGAGGCTTCAGGGCCATTGCTGGCTTCTCCTGCGTCCAGGGTGCTATAGACTGTACACATGTGGCCATCAAGGCGCCAGCGGGCGAGCCCGGTGCCTTCGTCAACAGGAAGGGCTTCCACTCCATGAATGTGCAGATAGTGTGTGATCACAGGATGCTGATTCTACAAGTCTGTCCAAGGTACCCAGGCAGCTCCCACGACGTCAGACACTCCCAGGTGCCGGGGCTCTTCAGTGCTCTGGCTCAGCTGGATGGTTGACTGCTGGGTGACAAGGGCTATCCCCTCAGAAGGTGGCTCATGTCACCTCTCCGCCATCCAAGAACAGAAGCTGAGCAGCGGTACAATAGGAGCCATGCCTCCACAAGGGCTGTGGTAGAGAGAACCATCGGTCTTCTCAAGATGCGCTTCCGTTGCTTGGACCGCTTAGGGGGTGCACTCCAGTACCCCCCAGATCACGTCTCTGTGATAGTGGTAGCATGCTGCACTCTGCACAATCTTGCGCTGGAAAGGGGGATGCACTTGACGATGAAGACCTTGATGCAGTGGATGAGGCTGCACATGATGAATCCAGCATTGGTCAGAGGATGAGGAAGCACAGGGTGATGATGAGGGGCAGCACGCCGACCCGCTACTACACCAAGGAGGCAGGGACACCTGGGCCACTTTAATCCAATGAACCTTCAGCTAGCTCCACATACATGGATCTGCAGGACCAGCATTGCCTGGCACTTCCACACATGGCACTTAGGAGCTACATCTTCCACCTCATCAGCTGCAACTAAGGCTTAGTACAGAAACATCAATGTCCATTCAAACACTCATGAGATGTCTGTGAAAAATACAAATGCAGCACAAAGGAACCACCCTCAGCCATGGTCAGAAAAGTGGACTTTATTCTGTCCAACATAAAATAGAAACGTCTCTCTGACAAAAATAAGTATTTGTTCCATAATCTAAGGCCAACACAAAATCACCAGTGACATACCTGTTGAGTGCCTAACTATGCTTCCGTTTGCGGCTGCTACATCTAGGTGCCGCCCCATCGGTCAGAGTGGCTTGTGAGACAGCCTGCTGACTCTACTGTCCTGATGGCCTCAATGACCTTGCCGGGTGTCCTCTGGCCTGTGGAGCCTGTGCTGGCCCTGTCTGGGAGGGAGTGGCCAGTTTCAGAACTGGCACCTCCCCAGTTGTCACAGCCTCAACGGATGCAACAGTCACTGGAAGAGGGGCGGAGGAGCTGCTGCCCTCATCCGGAGCGCCCTGAGAGGAGCTCACAGCGATGACAGGCAGCTGCTGCGCCGACATGAGGTCACATTAGACCTCCCTGCTCACAGCAGATGCATGGGCACCGAGCGCCGATGCTTGGTGCCCACAACATCTCCCACACTGGGAATTACTACTGTGAGGGCTTGCAGGTCAAAGCGTAACCCAATCATAAGATTTTCCATCCGACCGAACCCTCTCTCCATGAGAGTCGCCAATCTCTCAGTGGAGGAAGCGTGAAGCTCTGCCCTGAGGTTCATGCCTTCACGTGCACTCTGCCTGGACTCCTCCATCACAGAAACCAACTGAAGCATTCCCTCATGCAACCCTGCCAGATGCAAACGCGATTCCTGCCGCTTGTCCTGCAGCAGCTGCATTGGTGAAAACTCCAGACGCAGATCATCAATGCCGGACTCAGCATGTGCCTGATCCCCTGCAGCCCTCCGGCTGCTGGTGCCATCGGCACTCTCTGTCCCTGCCATCTCCTCCAGCGATTGTGAAGTGCCCTCTCCACTGTGACCCGGGACACTAGCCGACGTTAAATTGCCCACCGAAGTGTTTGTGTCTGCGCTGGTGCCTGGCTGGCTGAAATGATGTGCCACAAGTTGCACGTCTTGGCTTCAGGTGTGGAGGGGGGTGCTGCAGTGTCTTTGGGCGCGGCCATGTGGTGGTGATGCTGAAATTAACAACAAGGACAGTGCATCAGTTAGCGTACAGTCAGTTAAACCTTTCATCCCTTTCCCTCCAGCCTCATAAGTCACTCAGCCTTCAAGGCCCGAAGGAGACGAACATTGGTGGGGTGGAAAAGAGTCAAGAGGAGGCCCAAACATTAGACGCGCATAGAGACAGGCTGGTCAGATGGCCTCAGGAATGCCACATGTCATGTTATGTGCCATTGGAGTGGGGAGAGTGCAGAGGTACCTGACCAGGATGCATGCTGGCCTGGAGAGTTGGAGTTATGAGGAAACATTGCATACACTTGCGACATTTACCGTGGAGCACAGGAGATTGACAGGTCACATTATTGACCTTCATACCATTATGAGGGGCACAGAATGGGTGGGCAGAAGACAACATTTCCCCTTGGCGCAGGGATGAGTAATGTGGTGGCATTTATTTAAGTTGAGTGCCATGAGGTTCACAGCTGAGGTGCTGAGGACCTTTTGGACAGAGTAACTTGGGGCACACTGGCTGAAAGGGTGGTGGAGGTTCCAACCCCCTAAGATGCAAAACGTCTTTGGCTGTGCAGCAGCGGTGCCATGGCATGTTAGGCCATGGGGATAGTGGCCACAAATGGGATAAGGTGACTTTGGAAGGTGGTGGAGACGCGCATCCTCAAGGGGATGAGGGACCTTTATGTATGACCCACACGTCAGAGTGTCTCAGTCTGTGAATGAGCAGTGTTGCAGCATTAACGATTGCAGCAGCCATCAGTGGTTTGGATGGTGGGGAGACAGAGTGGATGGGACTGTGGACCTCAAATACCTGGCCGCTGGACCCCAGCCTCGCCGCCACCTGCCGCCTTGGCCGCCTGCCTCCTCCCCAGCTCCATGGCCTGCTCTACGAAGGTGGTGAGGTGCTGGAGCAGGGGGTGCCCACCGCCAGTCCTCTGGTGCTCCCTTTGATTGTGATCAGTTTTTGCCTGGAGAACAGAGAAGAGGATTTATTGGGGCTGATCACTCAAGTACTCTGCACACGCACGCCGCACCCCAACCACAGTGGCCCATCTGAGGCCTCCAGCGGCTCCTGTCCACACTACTGGTGATCATTCCCCATAAGATAGTACGGCTGGTCCCAACCCCTTCCCCAAATGACCACCTTGGACACATTCGGCGTCCATCACTTTGAATAGCACACGGGTCTTAGCGCCCATGGCAAGGAGGCACAACTAGGTGCAGCGCCGAGGCCAGCAAATGGCTCTTGGCCATGACACCTTGAGGCTCCCCTTCCACCATCTCATCACCATCAATAAGACATGTTGGAGTTCTGATTATGTGTCTAGCTGCCTCCCCTGCAGGTTGCCCCCAGACTACTCGAATGTGACAAACACTAACCTATGCTGCGGGGAGGACCCATCTTCTCCTCAACCACTAAGGCTGATGTAAGCATGGTCATTATCTATTTGCCCACCCAGCATGCGCCAAATGCCTAATGCAGTAACGACAATAAGACGGTAGCTGGGGGGGGGGGGGGGGGGGTGCCACAAATGCTAAGGCTGCCTGCTGGGTCAAATGGCCAAGGCTGACATGGTATTCACCCGTCCAGAGCACAGCAAATCATTGAATCGCTTGTGGCACTGGGTTCCTGTGCGCCGCACATCATCATGGTTGCTTACAGCATCACCCACCTCCTCCCACGCCTGCCTGGTGACATGGGGGACCCTCCTCCTCCCATCCTCCGGATACAAAATATCCCGACGGCTGGATACCTCTTGGAGGAGGACAGCAAGGCAGGTATCTGAGAAGCGAGGGGCACACTGGCCCCCCCCGTTGGCCTCTCCTGCAGCCTGCCCCCCTCCTCCTGCTCCTGCTCCTGTCCTGTGACAGCTGCCACTCTCTCTCTTCGAGTGGCCACGGTGTACTGCCTCAACGAGGCTGCCTGGCCACTCTTTATACAGGCTGCCAGTTCCCCATTGGAACTGGCGGTCTGAGCATGCCCGCCTCGTTGACTTTTTTCCCATTCTCCACGGGAGTCGCTAACCCGCTGGGCCGGTCTTAATTGGCCCACCCATGCAAAATAGCTGCGCGGCCCGTTTCGGCGGCGGCAATCGGTTGCCCGCCCACCCGTCAAGGGTAAAATCCTGCCCCTTATATTCCGCCTCATTTCTATTTTTCTTTAGTTCTGATGAAGAGTCATGCGGACTCGAAATGTTAACTCTGTCTTCCTCTCCACAGATGCTGTCAGACCTGCTGAGTTTTTCCAGCAATTTTTGTGTTTGTGTGCATAGCATGATTTGCTCAAACTGAAAATGATTTACATTAAGCAGGCCTGAATCTTATACTGATTGTAAGAAGTTTATTTTAAATATTTATGTTCATATATCATATAGCTTTGAAGCTTGGTCCAAAACCATAGATACCTTACTTCTTTTCTATGCACATGCATCTTGTACTTGTGTCATTGTTTGCTGAGCTATCAGGATGCAAAGCATTTAAATGACTGCAGGCACTGTCATTCTTAAAAGGCAGAACCTCACATAACCATTTTGTCTGATTAGCTAAGAGTCCTTTGGGCTTTTGATGAAACCGTGCATGTTCAGGATATTAATATTCTATTTCCACTGGTGATTCTCCATCACATTTCGAGTAAATTAGTTTGCATAAATTCATAATAAACTGCCTATTTCCAAAAATAAGCCTGCCAGAAATTTAACATTCAATGTAAATGCATTGGAGTCACTGAGGTTATCTTAGTGGGTTATGTGTTTTGTCTTTCCATTCATGATATTTTGCTGTTGTTATGATTTTAGAGTTTTGTGGTGGAAATGATGCAAGACTTTGCTGCACAGTGAGAGATTATTGAGAAAATGGCCATATATATGGGATTGGGACTTTATATGGAGCAAACGTTTTCTAGGAGACCAGGGGCAGGGCTTTTCCGTCTCCTCCTGCACCAGGATCGTCCGGTCCCACCGAAAGTCAATGGACTTTTGGCTGGGCTGCCAAATCCCCCGTGGTGGGTCCCACTTCAGTGAGGCTGGAAAATCCCAGCCCAGGATGGCAAATTTGGAAGAGAAAGGGCATGATGAGCTGAGATAGAAAAAATAAATCACCGATGATGAGGAGACACCTCATCCCCTGATCAGACGCCACAGATATAAATAAATTACATTTTAAAAAAATATATAGATAAAAATAATGAATTGGTCCAGTTCCTCAAGCCTTCTGCCTTGCTCATTCCTCGAGGCCCTTTAGCTTCTCCTTTGGGCCGCCTCCCTCATCTACACTGATGCCTTGGATTTATACTTCACTCCTGCCCTGGATTGCAGTCTTCACTGATCTTGGTCCCTGAGTTTCACTTTCACTGCTTCTTGCTCTTCTACTGGTCCCACTGCCAACATCTGAGGCATCTCTGCTGGACCCCAAGATAGGAACATAGGAAAAGGCATAGGCCATTCAGCCCCTCAAACCTGATCCACCATTCAGTTAGATCATGGATCTAATGGGTCATGGCCAGGATTTTACAGCCCCGCTGTGACGTGTCTCCCCCCAGCGGATGTGGCGAGCCATTTAAATCTCCAGTTCAGCGGGACTGTAATATCCTGCCGGGCAGGAGGGGCCATAAAATCTTGGCCCATGATTTAATGGTTATCTTTGTTGACTTTTGGTCAACTTTCTGCTCCTCCTCAACTCTCTGCATCCACTGGACTTCAATTGATACTCTGGTCCACTAATGTCTCTTGGATCATCCTCTCTCCACTGGTGAATCCAAACCTGAACATCGACTCCTCCAAGCTGGCTTTGTGCTGTCTACAAGTGATCATCAACCCACCATAACCTCCAGGTTACTCCAGACTTTAACACTGGATTGTTTCAGATCAACTGCTCCCTATAGTCTACTTACAATCACAAATTGAGCGCCTAATCTCCCCTGTGTAGCCCAGAATTCACTTTGTGTCTATTTGCATGTGCATTTTGGTTCAAGAACTTTCTACCTCCCTTCTTTCATTCTCCTCCCCTTCCTTCAGTCATGCCACATGTCATTTATCTCCTCTTCAGTACTTTGGCCCTCACCTCAGCTCTACTCCAACCATCACAAATTCTCAGGCATGCTTTCTTCTGCTACCTTCCCTGACCTAAATCCTGTCTGAATAATCCTCCAGTTACCATCTGTGGCTTTCTTGACATTCTTCAATGAGCCAATTGAGGCATCTTTCACTGCCTCCTTAAAAGCAGAATGCCAAGTAATCCCATTCTCATCTCTCATTGAGTTACAGGGTTTGTCTACCCATCTTACCTTTAGGGGCTAATCTCATCAACCTATTCCCTGCACCACTCACCCTTACCCCACCATCACCCTCCTGGACCCTGACTATGGATTAATAATCAACACCCCTCTCTATATTTCTCTCCAGAATATCTTGCAAACAAGGCCCTCAGCACACCTTACTGTGGATGTTTGCATTGACATCCTAATTTTGACTAAAACTTGGCTTGAGGGTGGTAGCACCAACCTTTTACCAAAACCTCGCTCCTTGGTTTTATTATTCACCACCTGTCCTCTTCAAGCTGCCAAGTTAGAGTGGCCCTTGTCACCAAGTCTCATCTTGGTTTTTCTTCCTATTCCTTTGAAACCTTGTCCTTGTTTTTCACCTTTGACCTCTAAATAGTTGTCTAAAGACAAGTTTTTACCTGAGATAACCTCCCTTAGTCTTTTCACTAAGTGCCTCCTCATCATCGGTGATTTCTTTTTTCTATCTCAGCTCGCCATGCCCTTTCTCTTCCAAATTTGCCACTCCTGGGCTGGGATTTTCCGGCCTCACCATGGTGGGACCCGCCATGGGGGATGAGGCAGCCCAGCCAAAAGTCCATTGACTTTCAGTGGGACCGGACAATCCTAGTGCAGGCGCAGTAGGAAAAATCCTGCTCCCGGCCTCCCAGAAAACGTTTGCTCCATATAAAGTCTCCGTTCTATATCTATGGCCATTCTCTCAATCATCTCTCATTGTGCTCCTTTGGTTTCAATCAGTGACAAAGCTATCGCTGACCATTCCTTGTATCCCTCACTATCCACATCTCTCTAACCACTTTCAACCCCATTTTCTGTACATCTACTCCAGAAAGAAACCTTTGCCCAAGTCACTTACAACAAACTCTAACTCCCAATTCCCTAGCAAGAATACCTTTAGAACTAATGATTGCTCCCCCTTCAGCTTTACCAACAGGATCTTCACTGTCTCCCATCCTAGTATTATTTCTGATATAGCTCCATCTTTAATCCCTCAAGCCCAAATGGTACAACCTTAGATGTACCTAATTCATTTTCTATGTCTATCCATCAGTAGGTCTGGCTCAGCCACATCAAGCTCGACTGCACCTTACTGCTCGCCATAGGAACATCCTGGATGGGAAAAGTACTTTACTTTTGCTTTATTTTTTGCTAATATCAACTGCTTTCTTAATTTTACTCTCCTTTAAAGGAAGCACTCAATTGTGCCCTTGTGAGGCCAGGCATTCCTAGTCCGACATTTAGACTGGTCTTATTGAAAAATAGGACAAGGGACAGAATGACTTCCATTGATAACAACAACTTTTCCCGTTCTTCGAACATGAGTTAAGAAGCTTGCCATTGTAACCTCACATGTGATGCTTTGTGAGGTGAGACAAGGCCTTCGGTGTTAAGGGGAAGGATAGTACTTTTAGGACAGAGTGATTCCTACTTTTATTATCTCACACAGTTTATTAGGCAAAAAAAAAAGTCTCCCCTTTACCAACAATATTTAAGGGCAGGTATCATCCTGAGCACTCATGCCTGCAGCACTGGCTGGATTTGGAGCTTCTGTTATTTATTCCTCAAATCTATCCCAGATATGTACAGTTATGTTTGGAACCCCATCCTGTTTGAGTCAGAAGGGTTATGAATTAAAATGAAAACAAAAGCAACTAAGAACTTGTCTGCCTGTGGAGCTCTGGCTCTGCTATGCTTTTCTCATGGATGTTTCTTGATAACCACAGAGTCCTTGAAAATAGTAGAAATACTATAATGCCTGAACTCATCTACTTCTTGGCATTGTAGGATGGAAATCCTTAATTACCCCTAATAGGGGGAATTTAATTTGCAAGCTGCAAAATAGCATTAGCAACACCAATTGTAAACAAGTGGAAAAGGCTATGTTCTGGACATTAAGCCTGCTCCATAAGGAGCTAAAACATCAATTTTGAGAAAACAAAGGAACCGTCTGATGGAAACAAAAGTTGTGCATACATCAGTTGTTTCATTGTAAGGAAAACTTGCCAGGTCCACAGGTTATTCTGCTTATCAAACTAGAACGCTATGGAATAATGTTTATGCTGGGCCAAAAATTATTTTATCACATTGCAAGCAATCTCCATCATTCTATTCAAGTTATATTAAGGCGATGTGCAATCTTCTGTAACCAAGACAGTTAGTGTTTATTTCTTTCTAAATCTCCCACTGTCAATCCAATATTAATTTAGGAGCATGTGAGAAAGTACACAGAATGATCCGATTACGTTTTTTTTTAAATGTATTAATAATCTTAATTTTATTTTCTCCTCCTAGCCCCAAATTACCCTTTCATCCATCCATTCCTAAGTTTATTATCCTGTTAGGAGATCTGGAAAATCCAGGCACAGAGATATCTATATGTTTGGTGACAGCATTTCCTTGAATGAATTATTGGGAGGAATTGTTGATAGGCTTTAAGAGGAACCTTGCTCTTCTTCTCCCTTTCCCATGGTTTTCTATTGTCCTGTGAAGAACCTAAAATAAATCAGCTAAATCTATCCAATGGGGAAAGATGAAATGCAGTTGTTAGTAGAAAAAAGTCTAAAAATAATGAAGTCAAGAAAAGTAAGTGCCTTGTTTTTATTGTGGGGGTAAAAGGCTAACCTGAACACCTGAACATGCATATACTGGCAATACGAAGAAAAATATCAAAAGAAAGACTAGAAAATATTTTAAAGCGTGATAATTCAGAGTTAGGTCTATTTTAATTTTGATTTTTTTCTATTGATATATCAATTCAATACTTGTATTTTATTTATTATACGAAAATTATGCATTCTACCAGAGACACGTGGTAATTGGCGATGTATTTGATTTAGAAATGTTGAGTTTTTGTCTTGCGGCTCTCAATAGTTTTTATTTTAGGCAATATTTTTGATAAAGGCTCTTCAGGTTAAAAAGGTTGCCTACCCCTTGCTGGTCTGGAGATTGAAGTTGTTCTCTCTAACATCTGCTAGCCTATCTCAGTCGTTAATAAACATCTCACACCCATTGTGCTGGGAGTGCCTTGGTCCCAGACTCTCAGCAGGGGTAGCCTAACAGGTCTCCCATTCTGCTTGCAAACACAGGGAGATTTAAAAAATCGACAGGGACTCACGTATTTGGTATGATTTTTGTCATCAGAAGCCCATAGGATAAGCTTTTGCTGGGTTCAGAAGGAAGGTGTCTGAGAGCATTTAGGAGTTGCTTTAAATCAAAGATGATGACAGACTGCTGTGGGCAAGTATAGCATATTCATTACTTTTGTATTGTTACTTAAAAATAAGTTGCCCTGATTTAAATAAAATTAGTAAAATCATAGTTGTCAAATGAGAGAGAGAGAGAGACAGGGATTGGGGGCTCGGGTGGGGAAGCCTGGCTTTAGGTTAGGCTTGGCAGGCAAGAGGAATGTGAGAGAGCAGCAGAGGCAATTGAATGGATGGTCTCTATCTTGGTGAAAAATAAATCTATAAATGCCTCATATTAGTTGTTAAATGTGGAGGTGGAGATGGCAGAGAGGTATATGGAGGTCAGTAGGAAAAAAAGTTGGTGTTACTTCTTTTTTCCACAATATCGCCTATAATGGATGGTTTTAGCAGAGGAAAGTTATACACAATAGAGCTTAATATCAAGCAACCGGATCTGAGGATTGATTCATAAGTCAGGTTGGTATCAGATAAGCTCAAGTTTTCACTCTTTGAACTTGAAGAATTGAAGGTAGTTGACATACCAAAGGGAATTACCAGGATGGGAGACAGTGAAGATTTTGTCAGGAACAAGGGCATCAAAGGTGAAAATGAGGGAGTTTAGAGCAAATTAGCAGCTTAAAAACTCTTGTGGCAAGTGGAATGTCAAAGGCTAGGTAGTTAGGAGTATGAATGCAGACTTGTAAATGACTTGAAGAAGAGCCTTTTTCCAAGGGAAGACACAGAGGAAGTGGGGCATATATGTGGTGAGGATTATAAGGAAGTGGTCAGAGACAGTCTTGTCAGTAGTCAAGATCCAGGAGCAGAGAAGCCATGAGAGATGCGAATCTGAGGAAGTGGCCATAAATATGGACAGGACAGCGAGAGGTTTAGGGAAGCAGGAAGTTAGTGAATACAAAGGATGGGAGGCAAGGTGAGCTGAGAATGAAATTGAAATGACTGAAGCTGAGTTGCTTAGTGCAGAGGCTGAGGGAGAAAACTTTGGGTGGAGTTGGGAGCTGGGGGGAGGGGGGTGTGCAACAGATACAAGGATTTTAAAGAACAGGTAGGAAGAATGGAATATGGTGACGTGTGGAAAGAAGGGGACAAGGGGGAGGCCAAGGTGTGACCGCTGATAAGGGCTGTACCATCATCATCATCACATTTTGGGCAGGGGATGTCATGGAAATCACAGCCAGATGGGAAGGCTTCATTCACGGGCGGGATGAGGTTTCCACAATTAAATAAAAAATAAATATAAATTATTGGGCAGAATTTTTATTCTGTTGATGTTATTGTGAGTGAGTCCCATGTCGGGACATTTTTTTCAGGTTTTAAAAATCTTTATTTTTATCTTAATGTTGTTTAGCCGCCTGAGGCAGCTCCCTGCCTTCTGGCAGCTTTCAGGGCGTTCTCCCTGCACACGCGCAGACTTTTATGCTCACACTCCTCCTGCCCCCCCCCCCCCCACCCAACCCCGGCAGCGCTGAGTCTCTCAGTGTGCCTTTCATGCTGGCTGGCCGTTAATTGGCCAGATAGTGTGAAATCGCGGTCGGGGGCCAATCGCGGGCAGCGGGCCCATCGCGGGCAGCGGGCCCATCGCGGCCAGCGGGCCCATCGCGGCCAGCGGGCCCATCGCGGCCAGCGGGCCCATCGCGGCCAGCGGGCCGCTTCTCGGCTGCCCCCAGGTCTGTCTGCCGCCCCAAAAATCCTGCCCTAAGCTTCAGTCGAAGCTGGATGCTAATAAGGGATGTTCACAATAAATTATGAATGATAAGGGCCTTTTCACAAATTAATGGATATTTTGGAGAGAATTGCAGAGATGGGCAGTGATTGTTTACCCAGCAGAGACCTAGGCCTATATTTTCCAGTTCTGCCCACCACGAGAATCGTCACAGGCGGGACGGATATTGTGACAGACCAGCAAAAGGCCTGTTGGCATTGGGCGGGAACTCCTGCCCTGTGGCAGGAGGGACTGGAAAATACCGCCCTTAGAGCCTTTGGTTAGTAGACTGAAGGGGCAGGAAGGCCATCCCATGGCAGGTATGGTGTGTAAGAAGGTTGGGGAGAAGAGAGGATGGAACAGTTGTGGTTGCTGTTCATAAGGAAACAGGAATGCATGCCTCAATGCGCCCTTCATTATTGGAAGGGGATAATAGAAAAGTTAATGGTGATCACAATATTTTAAGTATGACTGGCATTGCCAGAACATCAGCTCCCCTGAGATCTCATTGTAGGTTGTAGCTCTTTGAAAGCCAACCAAATAAACCAAATTAACAAAATGAGGGAGAAAATAAAACACAGCCCCTAAGTTAGGGTCACTGCAAAACCAAAGACAAAATTTAAAGGAAACTTACAACATCAAACCAAAATGTGATTAAATGGATCAATAAAGCACCCCAGTCCCCGTGGTGCCCACCGGGCATGGAAGGCCTCGACGGTGCCGGCAGACACTGAGTGCTCCCTCTCCAGGGACACCCAGCCACGAACGTAGCCGTGGAAGAGGGACAGTCGGATCAGACGGCCCCCTCGATCGCCCGCTGCCTGGATATGTTAATGGTTAACTTGGCCAGGCCCAGGAGCAGGTTCACAAGGAGGTCGTCCTCCCTCCCAGCCCCCCTCCGCACCGGGTGTCCGTAGATCAGGAGCGTAGGACTGAAGTGCAAACAAAACAGTAATAAAAGGTTCTTTAAATAACTGAAAAGGGAGTGCAGCCTACAACACCCTATATAAGCGTAGTCCACGGACTCCACAAGACCGCAAAAGGGGCAGGTATCTTGGGAGCCCATGAACCGACACATCCTACGATTATAGGGGACTGATGCGTGCAACACCCTCCACCCCAGGTCCCCGATGGAAAGCGGGAGGACACCTCCGTAGAGGGCCTCCCAATGGGGACCTCCGCCGCTGGACGGCAACAAGTCCGGGCGGCGGGTGAGGGCAAGGAAGTGAAGGGTGTGCAGCAGCAGCCTGTACAGGAAACCCCTCCGCGCCGTGCTGAATGACACGGAGGGCATTTCCCCGAGGTGGCTCATATTTGTGCGGGGCACCGGCACCCAAGGGAGGGTTTGGGGCTTGGGTCCAATGTGGAATTCCATCCAAACAGGGGAACTCATTGTAGGCTGACCTTTCATTTCCTTTTTGAAACCAGTAAATTCCTCTCAATTAGTTCAAAGTGTACTCAATGACAATAAGAAAACTTAGGTTATAAAAAGTCCTTCCAACTTTAGTTAGGTGCAGCTACTACATCAAAAGCAGAAAATGCTGGAAAAACTCAGCAGGTCTAACAGCATCTGTATAGAGAAAAACAGAATCACACAGTGCAGAAGAGGTCATTCGGCCCATCGAGTCTGCACCGACACATGAGAAACACATGACCTACCTATCTAATCCCAGTTACCAGCACTTGGCCCATAGCCTTGAATGTTATGACATGCCAAGTGCTCATCCAGGTACTTTTTAAAGGATGTGAGGCAACCCGCCTCCACCACCCTCCCAGGCAGTGCATTCCAGACCATCACCACCATCTGGGTAAAAAAGTTTTTCCTCACATCCCCCCTAAACCTCCTGCCCCTCACCTTGAACTTATGTCCCCTCGTGACTGACCCTTCAACTAAGGGGAACAGCTGCTCCCTATCCACCCTGTCCATGCCCCTCATAATCTTGTACACCTCGATCAGGTCACCCCTCAGTCTTTTCTGCTCCAACGAAAACAACCCAAGTCTATCCAACCTCTCTTCATAACTTAAATTTCATCCCAGGTAACATCCTGGTGAATCTCCTCTGCACCCCCTCCAGTGCAATCACATCCTTCCTATAATGTGGCGACCAGAACTGCACACAGATGTGGCCTCACTAAGGTTCTATACAACTCCAACATGACCTCACTACTTTTGTAATCTATGCCTCGATCGGTAAAGGCAAGTGTCCCATATGCCTTTTTCACCACCCCATTAACATGCCCCTCTGCCTTCAGAGATCAATGGACACACACGCCAAGGTCCCTTTGTTCCTCAGAACTTCCTAGTGTCATGTCATTCATTGAATACTTCCTTGTCAAATTACTCCTTCCAAAGTATATCACCTCACACTTTTCAGGGTTAAATTCCATCTGCTACTTATCTGCCCATTTGACCATCCCGTCTATATCTTCCTGTAGCCCAAGACACTCAACCTCACTGTTAACCACCCGGCCAATCTTTGTGTCATCAGCAAACTTACTAATCCTACCCCCACATAGTCATCTATGTCGTTTATATAAATGATAAATAATAGGGGAACAAGCACAGATCCCTGTGGTACGCCACTGGACACTGGCTTCCAGTCACTAAAGCATCCTTCTGTCATCACCCTCTGCCTCCTACAACTAAGCCAATTTGGAATCCACCTTATCAATTACCCTGTATCCCATGTGCATTTGCCTTCTTTATAAGTCTCCCATGTGGGATCTTGTCAAAGGCTTTGCTGAAATCCATATAAACTATATCAACTGCACTACCCTCATCTACACACCTGGTCACCTCCTCAAAAAATTCAATCAAATTTGTTGGGCATGACCTCCCTCTGACAAAGCCATGCTGACTAGCCCTGATCAAACCTTGCCTCGCCAAGAGGAGATAAATACTATCCTTCAGAATTTTCTCCAATAGTTTCCCTACCACTGACGTGAGACTCACTGGCCTGTAGTTCCCTGGCTTATCTCTACAACCCTTCTTAAATAGCGGAATCACATTAGCTGTTCTCCACTCCTCTGGCACCTCCCCCATGGCCAGAGAGGAATTAAAAATTTGGATCAGAGCCCCTACGATCTCCTCCCTTGCCTCCCTCAGCAGTCTGGGACACAGATCATCTGGACCTCGAGATCTGTCCACTTTTAAGCCTGCCAACATCTTCAATACCTTGTCACTCCCTATATCAATTTGCTTAAGAGCCTCACAGTCTCTCTCCCCGAGTTCGATACCTTCATCCTCATTCTCTTGGGTGAAGACGGATGTGAAGTTTTCATTCAACACTCTAGCGATGTCCTCTGGCTCCACCCATAGATTGCCCCCTTGGTCCCTTATGGGCCCTATTCTTTCCCTGCTTATCCTCATTCCATTGATATACTTATAGAATATCTTGGGATTTTCCCTACTTATGTATGACCCTTCTTCAACTCTGAAGAAGAATCATACAGACTCAAAACGTTAGCCTGTCTTTCTCTCCACAGATGCTGTTAGACCTGCTGAGTTTTACCAGCATTTTCTGTTTTTGTTTCAGATTTCCAGCATCCGCAGTATTTTGCTTTCATCTAGATGCAGCTACTGTTGGCCCAATCTACAGCAGGCACTTGAATGGTCCACCGCCCTCAGCAGTAAAGGCATAGGTTTTGCCAAAATATAGGCATAGTTGTTGCCAAAATATAGGCATAGATGTTGCCAAAGCAGAAACCCCCAGGAAAGAGTCACATAAATCTCCATAGTTGCTCAGGTAATTCCCAACAATGACCCCAATTGAAGTTTCACAAATAATTATATAAACAATTCTTCTCATTAATATTTAATTTAACAGTAATTATATACACAGAAAAGACAATTATATAGTCGTAGAATCATAAAAGGGTAACAGCACAGAGGGAGGCCATTCGGCCTGTTGTGTCTGTGCCGGCTCTCTGAATGGACATTTCACTGAGAGCCATTCTCCTACCTTTTCCCCATAGCCCAGTAAATCTTTCCAAATCGCATATACTTTTAGGATTCTTTTGCTTTTCATGTGTGAGGGACAGTATATCTGTCAATACAAAGATAGGAAAATCACCATTAGAGAAAATGGTTTCATATATGCATTTAATGGGCAATTTTTAATTGAACTGTCACACTTGAAAGGTGATAGCTTTCAAGAAAATATAAAGCCCCTGTAATTGTTAAGACTTTATGGAGGATATTATGCAATGTATCAAAGAAGTTTGACATGGTGAGTGGGTTTGACGTTCTCAGAAACAATAGTACAGACTTGTTTTGACCTATCTGGGATGGATTCTGTGTATCTTCCCATATATCCTCTCCAAGTTCATCTTGTTCATGTGACCAACTACCAGTTACATCAATCTTATTCCCACTAAATGGCTGATCACCTAAATTCCCTTCCTGGCCCCCATATTAGCTGATGCTGTTAACAGTTCTCTCTTCTTATCTCACCTCCTTCAAATCAGCTGTATCAATCCCCTCCTCAAAAAAAACATTTAACTTTTCTGTCCTTGCAAACTACTGCCTCATCTCAAACCTCCCTTTCCTCTCCAAAATCCTTGAATGTACTTTAAACTCCCAATTTCATGCCCAGCTGGAACTACATTTGAACCGTTTCAATTAGGTTGCACCATAGTACCGAAGCGGCTCTTCACAAAGTCACAACTTACAATCCACATGACTGTGGCCATGGGAAACTGTCAGCCTGCATCCTTTTCAACCTGTCTGCATCCTTTGACTCAGTTAAATCACATCATCCTCCTGAAATGCCTCTCAGCTGGGTGGAAATGCTCTCACCTCGTTCCATTTTTATCTATCCAGAGAATCACCTGCAATGGTTTCTCTCTCTGCTCTCACACCACTCCCTCTGGTGTCCCACAAGGATCTATCCTTGGCTCCTCCCATATCTCATCTACATGCTGCTCCTCAGCAACATCACCAGAAAACATATCAGGTTTCATAAGTGGGCTAAAAACACTCAGTTCTGTCTCACCACCACCTCTCATGAATCCTCCACGCTCTATAAATTGTCAGACTGCTCGTCTGACATGCAGTTACGTAGCAGAATGTCAAAAATGATCCACTTTCCTTTATACTTGACAGGCACCTTGACATTAATACTTGATCACCCTCAACTTAAAATTATCAGAAAGAAAAGCATGATTTTTTTTTAAAAATTTTAAGTTCAGGAAGAAGCAGAAATTTTCCCTAAACCCCACTATTTAAAAAGGGAGGTAGAGAGAAAACAGGGAATTATAGACCAGTCAGCCTGAAATCAGTAGTGGGGAAAATTCTAGAGTTCATTATAAAAGATTTAATATCTGAGCATTTGGAAAACAGTGGCAGAATCGGACAGAGTCAGCATGGATTTACGAAAGGGACATCATGCTTGACAAATCTACTGGGATTTTTCGAGGATGTAACTAGTAGAGTTGATGAGGGGGAGCAGGTGGATGTGATTTATTTGGACTTTCAGAAGGCTTTCGACAAAGTCCCACATAAGAGATTAGCGAGTTAAATTAAAGCGCATGGGATTCGGGGTAGTGTATTGAGATGGATAGAAAACTGGTTGGCAGACAGGAAACAAAGAGTAGGAATAAACAGGTCTTTTTCCGAATGGCAGGCAGTGGCTAGTGGGGTACCGCAGGGATCAGTGCTGGGACCCCAGTTATTCACAATATATATTAATGATTTAGATGAGGGAACTAAATGTAATATCTCCAAATTTGCAGATGACACAAAGCTGGGTGGGAGGGTGAGCTGTGAGGAGGATGCAGAGATGCTTCAGTGTGATTTGGACAAGCTGAGTGAGTGGGCAAATGCAGGATAATGTGGATAAATGTGAGGTTATCCACTTCGGTAGCAAAAACAGGAATGCAGATTATTATCTGAATAGCTATAAATTGAGAGAGGGGAATGTACAACGAGACCTGGGTGTCCTTGTACACCGGTCGCTGAAGGTAAGCATGCAGGTGCAGCAGGCAGTAAAGAAGGCAAATGGTATGTTGGCCTTCATAGCCAGAGGATTCGAGTACAGGAGCAGGGATGTCTTGCTGCAATTATACAGGACCTTGGTGAGACCACACCTGGAACATTGTGTGCATTTTGGTCTACTTATCTGAGGAAGGATGTTCTTGCTATAGAGGGAGTGCAGCGAAGGTTTACCAGACTGATTCCTGGGGTGGAAGGACTGACATATGAGGAGGGATGGAGTCAGTTGGGATTATATTAATTAGAGTTCAGAAGAATGAGGGGGATCTCATAGAAACCTATAAAATTCTAACAGGACTAGATAGGGTAGATGCAGGAAGGATGTTCCCGATGGTGGGGGAGTCCAGTGGTCACAGTCTGAGGGCTGAGATGAGGAGAAATCTCTTCACCCAGAGAGTGGTGAGCCTGTGGAATTCGCTACCACAGAAAGGAGTTGAGACCAAAACATTGTATGTTTTCAAGAAGGAGTTAGATATAGCTTTTGGGGCGAAAGGGATCAAAGGGTACAGGGAGAAAGCGGGAGTAGGCTATTGAGTTGGATGATCAGCCATGATCATAATGAATGGCGGAGCAGGCTCGAAGGGCCGAATGGCCTACTCCTGCTCCTATTTTCTATGTTTCTATGTTTTTAATTAGCGGAAAGACCAAAGCCATTGTCTTTAGTCTTTACCACAAACCCTGTACCATCACCATCCCTTTCCCGGGCCACTGTCTGAGGCTGAGCCTGACTTTGCAACCTTGGCATACTATTTAAAGACATAAGACATAAGAAATAAGAGCAAGAGTAGACCTTTTGGCCCCTGAAACCTACTCCGCCATTCAATAAGGTCATGGCTGATCTAATTGTGGCCACAAATCTTCTTTCCTGCCTGCCCCCCATCTCCATAACCCTTGATCCCCTTGTAATTCAAAAATCTGTTGAACTCAGCCTTGAATATATTTAATGATCCAATGTCCACTGCTCTATGGGGAAGAGAATTCCAAAGATTAATGAGCCTCTGAGAGAAGAAATTCTTCCTCATCTCCATCTTAAATGGGAGACCAGTTATTTTGAAATTGTGCCCCCATGTGCTAGATGAACCCACAAGGGAAAACATCTTCTCAGCATCTATGCTGTCAAGCCTGCTCAGGATCTTATATATTTCAATAAGATCGCCTCTCATTCTTCTAAACTCCAATGAGTATAGGCCTAACCTGCTCAACCTTTCCTCATAAAGCAACCACTTCAACCCAGGAATTAATCTTGTGAACCTTCTCTGAACTGCCTCCAACCCTTTCTTAAATAAGGAGACCAAAACTGTATGCAATACTTAGGTGTGGTCCCATCAATGCACTGTGCAATTGTAGCAAGACTTCCCTGCTTTTATACTCTATCCCTCTTTCGATAAGATCGACATTCGATTTGCCTTCCTAGTTACTTGCTGTACCTGCATGCTAGCATTTTGTGATTCATGTACGAGGACACCCAGATCATTCTCTACCACATCATTCTGCAGTCTCTTTCATTTAAATAATGTTCTGCTTTTCTATTCTTCCTACCAAAATGGACAATCTCACAGTTCCCCACATTGTACTCCACCTGCCAAATTTTTGCCCACTCACTTAACTTATCTATATCCCTTTACACTTCTGTATCCTTCTCACAACTTGCTTTCTCACCTATTTTGTATCATCAGAACATCTGGCTACAATACACACTGTTATTTCATCCAGGTCATTAATATAGATTGCAAATAGTTGAGACCCCAGCACTGATCCCTTGTGGCACCCATGATAAATGACCCATTTATTCCAACTCTTTGTTTTCCTGCTAGTGAGCTCATCCTCTATGAATTCTAATACATTACCCCAAGCTGAACTTGTGACCACACATTCGTGGCAATTAAGAGCATCTATTTCCACCTCATAACATCACCCAACTCCGCCCCCGTCTCAGCTCATTTGCTGCTGAAGCCCTTGTCCATGCCTCTATTACCTCTAGACTTGACTCTTTCATTGCAGCATTGACAATAAACTCTGCTGTCTATATCATTAATTCTATCATATCATTCCCCATCACGACTGTGTTCACTAACCTACATGTCTGCCACAACACGATTGTAAAATTCTCATCCTTGTTTTCAAATCCCTCCATGGCCTTGCCCCTCCCTATCTCTGTTATGTTCTCCAAACCAACAACCCTCCAAGATATCTGCACTCCCCCAATTCCAAACTCTTGAGCATCCCCAACATTAATTGCTCCACAACAAAACCAGAAACAGAAATACCTGGAAAAACTCAGCAGGTCTGGCAGCATCGGTGGAGAAGAGTACAGTTGACGTTTCGAGTCCTCATGACCCTTCAACAGAACTAAGTAAAAATAGGAGAGGGGTGAAATTTAAGCTGGTTTAATGGTTGGGGGGGAGGGGGCGGGTGTTGTTGGGACAAGCAAGCAGTGATAGGAAGAGATAACCAAAAGATGTCACAGACAAAGGAACGAAGAGGTGTTGAAGGTGGTGATATTATCTAAAAGAATGTGCTAATTAAGAGTGGATAGCAGGACAAGCAAGGTACAGATAGCTCTAGTGGGAGTGGGGTGAAATAAGACTAAAAGGGCATAAAAGGTATAGATTTAAAAATAATGGAAATAGGTGGGAAAAGAAAAATCTATATAAATTATTGGAAAAAACAAAGAGGGGGAAGAAACGGAAAGGGGGTGGGGATGGAGGAGGGAGTTCAAGATCTAAAATTGTTCAACTCAATATTCAGTCCGGAAGGCTGTAAAGTGCCTAGTCGGAAGATGAGGTGCTGTTCCTCCAGTTTGCGTTGAGCTAATTGAGTTAATTGCTCCACCACTGGTGGCCGTGCTTTCAGTTCATGAGGCCCTAAGCTGTTGAATTCCCTCCCGAAACCTCTCTACCTCTTTTTCTCCTTTAAGATGTTCCTTAGAACCTGCTTCTTCCATCAAGCTTCTGGTCATCTGCTCTAATATTTCCTTATCCTGTTTGATAATGCTCTTGTGAATCTGCTTGGCATGTTTTATTAAGTTAAAAGCATTACTGTTGTCATTAGTCTTATTGGCTTGCAAATTGCACATACCACATTTGGGTCTGTAGTTATTGATTCTAGTTGGTTTGTAGCCAATGTATATAATATAATCCAACAGACTAGCAGAGATGGTCACTGCAGAGAATACTTTGCTGAGGATATAAGGTATTTTGGATTAAACTGTGAGTAGCATTAAATTGATGCATAATCAGAAAGGCTATTTGCAACAAACCAACTGGATTCTACAAACACTCTTCATTTATATTCAAAGGACAACTAAGAAAGCACAGGAATTCATTAACAATTAATTATCTTCATTTGTATTTAATAAGGTATGTAGCAGCATATACTTAACCCTGAAAAGTGTTTAAGCAGAAATTAAATTGAGCCAATGTGTATTTTTGGGTCACTTAAAAAAGCATTCAAAAAAGGTGATCTTTGCTGTTGGCTTCTCCTAATGTTGAAGAGGAGCCAGAGGATTGCAGGCACCTGCCAATCTAAAGAGAGATTTCCTGAGGAGCCTAATTGTTGCTTGGTAATACAGAACTTGAGTATTGCTGCAAAGGAGACATGTTGTTGATGCTTTTCATCTTGCACTCATCAGGACATATTCGCAAGGATACCAAATCTCAAAAGGGAACAACAATCTTCCTCGCGCTCTTCCCCTTGCAACATCTGTCTGTGTTGCCACGCCAGGTTGTGCAGTGCATAGCAGACCACTACTATTCGTGAGACCCTCTATGGTGTGTAGTGCAGGGCCCCTCCAAACCAGTCAAGGCAGCGGAAGCACATTTTAAGAAGCCCAATGGCGTGCTCTATGATAGTTCTGTGGAGGCATAAGCATGATTGTAGCGCTAGCCTGCCTCGCTCTGGGGATGCTTCACTGGCGTCGGCAGCCATGTACACAGGGGATAGCCCTTGTCATTGTGGATCCTTCCATCAACCAAGCTGGGGATTCAATAACGTTGCGCAAGACGTTTGCGTCATGACAGCTCCCTGGGAAATGAGCACAGCCCACATTATTCTTCTCCTGTGGTCGCACACCAGTTATACATTCATGGAGTGAAATGCTTTATGATTTACAAATGCAGCTAGTTGTTCCCAGGGAGCTTTTATAGCCACATGAGTGCAGTTGATGACATGCACTTGAGCAAGCCCAATGATGACACTGAAAGTGCTTAACCTTGTCACCTGGCTGTCTTCATGGTGGTGAATTGGATAAAATCACTGGCACAACTAAATAGGGCATTGGCCATTTACGCACCTCTGTTTGGCAGACTGTGAGATGACACATAAGTCACCAGTCATGCCCTGGAAACCATCGTTGGTGAGAATATTAAGTACCACTGTAACTTTGAAGGCCACCAAATTCACGTGGCTGCATGTCTTGACAAACAACCTGCCATATCTCAGTGACCATATCCCAGGACATCCTCAGGCATCTCTGGCATTGCCTCGCTGGTATCTGAAGGTAGTTAGTTCTTGTTCTCTGAGTACGTTGACATGACAGAGACAGTCTTCTCCAATGCCTTCCCTGGATGTCTGCATCCAGATCAGCCTCCCCGTGTGGTGCTGCTTGCTGTTGGCCTTGCGGCCTCTGTTGTTGGACAGCAAGTGCTCTCCTTCATCACATTCTCTCCTCCTGCTCCAGAGGTTGCAGGAATATCAGGTGCTACGGCCAAGTGAGAAAGGGTAAAAATTGATTCCCCTAATTTATCACCCAGGTCTGTGTGTAAAAGGATTTTGTTGTGAATTTAGTGAGGATGTGCTTTGCCAACACTGTAGGAATTCCACTATACATGCTTTCAAATTATGAAAAAAAAATAATCAGACAGGTTTTCTGAGTTTAAATCAAAGAATAGGATAAGTTGATTGACCCTGGCATCGAGTGCTGTTTGGCGATGTGACCGGACAATATGGCGAGAAGGCCAAAAATTAGTTTTGCGATGTTGTGAAACCAATTTGCAATCGTCTGCTCTGCCCATCAATGGCGGGCCGTGTTTCCCCTCGGTGGATGTCAGGAACCTCATTGTAATACATCTGCATATCATTATAAACCCAGCCCACCGGAATCATCCCCCTCCACGCTGGAATGCCACAGAGAGCAGTCACTGGTTGGCCCCTATCTAGACCCAGGGTCGATAGACACTGTCTTCCATTCCTGCAGATGACCGAGAACCAGTATCGCTGAAGACTGCACAAGCCCAGGGAACTGGCCGGTCACATCTGCCAGCTACTGCAGGATTTGGCACCACGTGGACACGGAGGGCATCCACTGACAGTGGCCGTGAAAGTGACGGCAGTGCTCAATTTTTATGCCAGTGGCTCCTTTTAGGGCTCCACAGGTGACCTCTGTGGGATATCACAAGCCTTCACCCACAAATGCATCCATGAGGTCACGGAAGCCATTCTCGTGAAAGCACACAATACTTTGCATTTCGCCCAGGACCAGGACAGCCAGGATGCAAGAGCGATTGGATTTGCCCAGATCCCAGGTTTCCCACAGGTGCAGTGTGCCATCGACTGCACTCACATGGTGCTCAGATCTCAGTCGCAACACGTGGTCAACTCTGTCAACCACAAGGGCTTCCAGTCACTGAATGTGCAGCTGGTGTGCAACCACCAGAAACACATCCTGCAGGTGTGCACATGGTTCCCAGGGAGTGTGCACGACTCCTACATTCTCAGTAGGTCTCAGATCCCTGACATCTTCCAGGGTCCACAGAGACTGCAGGGATGGCTCCTCAGGGACGAGTGCTACCCACAGAGGCCATGGCTGATGACACCCGCAGACTACAGCAGAGCGACGCTACAATGAGGCTCATGCTGCAGCTCACAACTTGGTGGAGCAAAGCATTAGGATGCTGGAAACGAGATTCCGGTGCCTGGACTGGTCTGGTGGAACCCTGCAATATAGTCCATAGAGGGTGTCATGCATCATCATCGCCTGCTGCGCCCTTTACAACCTGGCACTGCAATGGGGAGCTGGCTGGGGAGGCAATGGAGGAGCTGGACGCCTCCTGCAATGAGGCGTCAACGGGGATGAGGTTGAGGAGGTCCTTGAAGGCAAGGGTGACAGCGATGAGACCATTGCACTGGCCAGGCAAGGCAGGCATGCTTGGGATGTCCTCATATCTGCTAGATTTGTGGAGGATGATGACGACATGCAGTGAGGAGACACCATAGATCCTCACATTGCATCTATGAACATTTGACACCTGTCTAGCTGATGACAGTGCATATACCCTCTGTGATAATGCTCCTGTCATAGAGATGAAGTGAAGGCCCTAATAGTGACTTGATTCCAGGAGGATGATGATGACATGCAGTGAGGACACTCCATAGATCTTCACATTGCTCCTGTGAATGTCTAACTCCTGTCTGGCTGAGGGTAGCTCGCTTACACTCTGTGATCAGGGTCATATCATGGAGATGCAGCCGTGAAACTTTAAATGCACCTGATCTTTTGTCCACCTTCAGCACCTGACCCCTTCAGGAGCACAGATTCACCAGTAACAGATGCTGATGAGTTGGGATCCAGACCCAGTTTAAAGGCGCTGAGAGCACAGAGAGAATGACGGATCTCAGTGACGCCTGCCCCACAACATTCTGGCAGCAATGACAAGCACCGGCAAGGTGCAGGCATCACTAATGTGTCCAGTGAGTGTGAGGCCAGGCCATCACTTTGCTCTGAAGTCTGCACAGAGTGCAGAAAAAAGGCCCTGGACTGAGACGCCTGCCTTTATCTTGTGCAGGAACCAATGTTTCACATCTGCATGACACAAATGCTGCTCATCAGAACAAGAATCCATAGGCAGGGAGACATTCTTGGGAGATTATTGACAATAGTGAACATTTTGTACTAAGGATAACACTCGCGCCCAGGCTGTGCTTCCTGATTGGTCTCAGCTGCAGCTCGTTACTGCTGAGCTGTGTGCAGCTGCTGTAGTTGAGCTCAGTGCCGACACTGACTGTCCCTGCTCCTGTGGGATTTCCTGTGGCCATTCCTGCTGCTGTGGGATTTCCTGTGGCTGTTCCTGCTGCTGTGGGATTTCCTGTGGCTGTTCCTGCTGCTGTGGGATTTCCTGTGGCTGTTCCTGCTCCTGTGGGATTTCCTGTGGTTGTTCCTGCTGCCGTATTCCTGTGGCTGTTCCTGCTGCTGAGGGATTTCCTGTGGCTGTTCCTGTTGCTGTGAGTTTTCCTGTGGCTGTTCCTGCCGCTGTGGGATTTCCTGTGGCTGTTTCTGCTGCTGTGGGATTTCCTGTGGCTGTTCCTGCTACTGTGGGATTTCCAGTGGCTGTTCCTGTTGCTGTGGGATTTCCTGTGGCTGTTCCTGCTGCTGTTGGATTTCCTGTGGCTGTTCCTACCGCTGTTGGATTTCCTGTGGCTGTTCCTGTTGCTGTTGGATTTCCTGTGGCTGTTCCTGTTGCTGTGGGATTTCCTGTGGCTGTTCCTGCTGCTGTTGGATTTCCTGTGGCTGTTCCTACCGCTGTTGGATTTCCTGTGGCTGTTCCTGCTGCTGTTGGATTTCCTGTGGCTGTTCCTGTTGCTGTGGGGTTTCCTGTGGCTGTTCCTGTTGCTGTGGGGTTTCCTGTGGCTGTTCCTGTTGCTGTGGGATTTCCTGTGGCTGTTCCTGTTGCTGTGGGATTTCTTTCTAGTCATCAACTAGAGCAAGAAGAGTGCTGCCAACCAGACTGCTGCCATTACAACCTGCTATTGCAGATCAGGGCCTTGTAAGGCCTAGCAAGGTCTGAAGAGCCTAGGAGTGAGAGTTTGGAGAGAGCCGGAGGGGAGAGGACCTGAATCCAGCTGGAGGGGGAGGACTTTTGCTGCAGGAGGTGGGTGCCTGGGAGAGAAAATAACCGACTTTTGTCCATCTGGTTGTCTGCAGGGGGAGGAATAAAATATCCTGGCAGGGAGGACTGTAAGAGACTGAACTTTGAGAGGAAAGAAACCAGTACCTACTCTTCCCTCCCTTGCCTCGCCTGGGTTAGCTAGCACTGCCCAGAGCCAGCTGCATCTATAGACATTCACCATCATTCCTGAACTGTGCCTGGGCAGTGCTAGCTGCCCAGATGAAGGCTCCTCCTCCCCCTGCAGTGGAACATTGTAAACCCCCTAAGCCTCAAGAAACCCCCCCACACCTTTGTCCTCTCTGTCTCCCCATTGCCCCCCATGCTCGCCCCCCCCCCCCCTCGCTCTCCCCTACTCCCACTCCCCTTTGCTCTGTTTGTTGTGTATATTTTACCTGTATCAGGGAGGGTGTAACACTCCCTGATGGTGGTGCCCACTCAGGCCACCTACACGAGAGCAATTTCAGCCCCTGCATCTCCAGCTGCCCCATCACCATTTAAATTGCTGACCCATCAGCTCGGGGTGAAGTGCTACACCCACCCCATAATGACCATCGAGGCCTGCGTAAAGGCTCTGGCCAAGTTTGTCGACCCCTCGGCCATAGTCGCAGCCTCAAAAACGTACTGGAAGGCCGTATTCTTCCTGAAGGCCAAGCGGGCAGTGCATCTCGCCCTCGAACAGGGGCTCAGGGTAAGCAGGACGTTCCTGGTGGTGGACCCTCTGGAGGACACCTCCCAGAGTCTAATATTATCAAACATCCCGCCCTTCGTCCCCAGTGGGCTCCCCCGCTGCTGTCATCTGGGGGAGGTGAGGTCGGGGGTGGCGCTGATCCCACTCAGCCTGAAGCCTTCATCACGTGTATTCCTTCCGGTGCCAGGTTTTTGTTCACCTGGCCCGGGAGGAGTGCACCGAGGAGGGTTTTTGATGTCGTCTGTGAGGGGGTCGCCTACTGCATTTATTGGTATGCGGTGCCCTGCCTGCAAGGGGGTGGGGCATGTGAGGAGGGACTGCCCTGCCTCCAAGGCTGCCAATAACATCCAGGCAACCGAGGCTGGCAATGCCGCTCCTCCCCTCACCATCACTCCATCTCCCTCCCCGCAAGGGGAGGAGCCACCGGCAGCCATCGCCATCTCGGCTGCCAGCGAGGCGGGGGTAGAGCCCCTGTGCTGTAAGAAGGTGTGGAGGAAGACCCACCACCTGGGGGCAGCTCCCCAGGCTCCCCAAGTCCCCCAAACCCACCTGATCCCCACACCCCTGAAAACACTGGCTCGGCGGTAAAAACATCATCCAGCCTCGGCGACATGTCTGCACGTGCTCCCGAGCTTGTGTGCGCCTCAGTGCCATGTGCTGGGCTCAGTGTCGTCCCCGCGTGGGTTCCTGGGTCCAGTGGGGGTGGGGCGCGTGACCCCGAGCCGGTGGTCCTATTAAAGAGGGTGGACCTGCCCAAACCCCAGAGGGCGGAGTGTCCGGAGGAGCTGGACGAGGCAGCAGGGGCCTCACAGACAGAGGACTCCCCAGCCCCCAACATATCCTGAAAGAGACGCCGCCCCTCGGAGGGGGAGGACCTCGCAACTCGTGAGGTCGGATGTGTCCCCTCCCCCAGTGAAGTGGTGGCAGCGTCTCCACCCCGTAAGTCATTGCTCTGCCCCCTTGGAGGAGCCCAAATTCCCATTCACCTTGCTGCGATCCCCTGAGCAGGGCCTCTCAGGGGTCAGTGAGGGTATCACCCTTGTGGTGATGCCCCAACCCAACCCACCTTGTACCCCCGAAATGCCATCTGGCCCACCAGGGGACTGCGGCAGTGCCTTCATGGCCCCGACAACTGGGTCATCAGGCGGTGGTGGTGAGGAGGGTCTCCCAACTCCCTCCCAACCTTCAGCGCCGGGCGCCTCAGTCCTAGGTCTGGAGCTTTTTCCAGACTCGCTGGGTAACCCGGTGCCTGGGGGAGAGCGGGGCTCTGAGCCACCACCGCCCTTTGGCCCATATCCCCAAGAGAAGACCAGAGAGGACCCTCTGGCCTTGATCCTGGGGGTGGGATCGAGGTGGAGGTGGAGCCGACTGGCAGCTCTGAACCAGCCCCTGTACTCAATACGGGGGAGGGGTTGGAAGCTGGAGGCGACGACCTGGAGGAGGACGGGTCTCGGTGGTGAGCACCGGGGACGACTTGGAGTCATTATCGGGTGAGGTGGTGGATTCCCTGGTGTCCCCCGCTGATTCTTCCCTCATCCCTTTACGGGAGCTCCAGGATTTTTTTGTGAGTAATCACAATCGCCGAGACAGGGTTCAGTTGGTCCTGGACCGGTGACATTCTTTTCCTCTTGTGTTCTGGTCCACCTGAGAGGCCATAAAAGCCCCTGGGCTGGACTGGAACGCTAAGAGGAGGGTCCACACATTTCTCATTGGGCTCCTGAAGGAGAGGAAGGATTAAAATAGTCCTCTCCTTCTTACACTAGATATGGTGATGGTAACACGTACTTCCAACAATGAAGACCAACATCCGTGGCAGCAGGGACGCACAGTGCAGGTTCCAGAACTTCTCGGTCCTCAGGGACGGGAAGTATGCGCTGTGCTTCCTGCCGGAAACCCATACCTTTTCAGGAGACAAAGCTACATGGCTCCTGGAGTGGTGATGGGGGGGTCTGCATGAGTCACCTAGCCTCCAATTCTGGCGGGGTGGCTATCTTGTTGGCCCCACATTTTCAGCCGGAGATCTTGGGGGTCAAGGAGCCGGTGCCAGGCCGGTTGCTGCACCGTTACTGTGCGCCTGGGGGGCGCGGTGCTTCACTTTGTGAATGTGTACGCTCCCCTGGGCGCGCAGCAGCAAGCGAGCTTCTTTGAAGAAGTGTCCACTCATCTTGGCTCCATCGACGCGGCGAGTGCATCGTCCTCGGGGGGGATTTTAATTGCACCTCGAGGCCCGGGATCGTCACGGTACCCAGCACCGCACGCGAGGTGTGAGTAAGTTACGGGACCTGGTCAGGTCCGTCGACTTGGTGGACGTCTGGCGAAATCTCCATCCTGATTCCACCTTTGTGTCACCTGGAGTCGGAGCGTCCAGACTCGACCGTCTTTACGTTTCGAAGGCGTACGTGTCCTGTGTTCCGTCGGCTTCAGTGCAGCAGGTGCCGTGCACGGACCACCGTCTGGTGTGGGCAGAGCTCACTTCGTTCTGCGCTCGGACGGGGTCCGCGTACTGGCACTTTAACAACCTGCTGCTGGAGGATGAGCGGTTCCTGGACTCATTTCGTCGTTTCTGGGCCGGCTGGAGAAGGAAGCGGGGAGGCTTCCCCTCCTTGAGGCTATGGTGGGACGTGGGCAAGACTCACGTCCGAGTGTTCTGTCAGGAGTACGCGAAGGGGTCAGCAAAGAGACGGAAATCCAGGGTCGAGGAGTTGGAGAAGGAGGTGTTCGACCTGGAGGCAGGTCTCCGTCAGCCCGACGCGGACCCGGCCCTGCGGGCGGTGTACGATGAGAAGGAGGGCACGCTGCGGGACCTGCAACTCGTCAGATCCCGGGGCGCGCTCGTGAGGTCACGGATCCGGTTCCTCAAGGACCTGGACCGTGGCTCCCCCTTCTTCTACTCGCTGGAAAAAAGGCACGGGGTCCGTCAGCAGCTCTTTACGCTGCTGGCCGACGATGGATCCCTTGTCTCGGATCCGGAGGGCATCAGGGCCATCGCCTAAGACTATTACACTGCCCTGTTCTCTCCGGATCCATCCAGCGAGGATGTTTGCAGAGTTTTGTGGGAGGACCTGCCGCAGGTCGGCCCGGAGGGCACCGGAAAGCTTGACTCCCCTATAAGTCTGGGGGAACTGACCGGCGCCCTCGACAGTCTCTCCAGAGGCAAATCCCCGGGGCTGGACGGGCTGACCGTGGAGTTCTTCAGGGCGTTCTGGGATGTCCTGGGGAGCAACTTCGCAGGGGTCCTAGGGGAGAGTATCGCTACCGGGGAGATGCCCCTTTCGTAGCGCAGGGCCGTGATTGCCCTGCTGCCGAAGAAAGGGGATCTGCGCCTTCTTAAAAACTGGCGCCCGGTCTCCCTCCTCAGCACTGATTACAAGGTCATTGTCAGGGCAATGTCTTGTTGCCTTGGCACCGTGCTGGACCACTTGATCCACCCTGACCAGCCCTACACCATCCCGGGCCGCACCATCGTCGATCATATCTATCTGGCCTGGGACATCATTCATTATTCCCAGAGGGCTGGTCTGTTGAGCATCTTCCTGTCCCTTGATCAGGAGAAGGCATCCGACAGGGTGGATCACAAATATTTACTCGGAACTCTGCGAGCATTCGGGTTCGGGACACATTTCGTCGCCCGGATCCGACTCCTGTACACTGCCACAGAGTGTCTTGTTAAGGTTAACGGGTCCCTGACAGCGCCTCTTTGCTTTGGGAGAGGGGTACGTCAGGGCTGCCCCCTGTCTGGCCACAACAAAAACATAATTACCTGGAAAAACTCAGCAGGTCTGGCAGCATCGGTGGAGAAGAAATCAGTTAACGTTTCGAGTCCTCATGACCCTTCGGCAGAACATTGTATTCCATCTGCGTGGAGCCTTTCTTGCGGAGGAGGTTGTCAGGATTGGTTCTGCACAGGCCGGGCATCGGGGTGGTCTTCTTGGCTTTCGCCAATGACGTGCTCATGTTCACTGACCTGGCTGACCTGTGGAGGATGCACGAGTGCCAGGAGGTCTACTCTGCCGTGTCCCCTGCCTGGGGCAAGTGTTCTGGACTCCTAATCTCTCAGTGGCAAATGGATCCCCTACTCAAGGAGCTCAGGCCTTTCACCTGGAGCAGGACAAGTCTCCTCTACCTGGGGGTCCACCTCTGCTCTGCTGAGGAGTCCTGGCGGGCGAACTGGCAGGAACTGGAGACGAAAGTCACCACTCGCCTGCGGCGCTGGACAGGACTGCTCCGAGTGCTGTCTTACTGGGGTCGAGTTCTGGTCATAAACCAGTTGATTGCCGCCATGTTGTGGTATCGGCTGGTCACTTTGACCCCTCCCCCAGACTTTGTCACAAAAATCCAGAGAATGCTCATCGACTTCTTCTGGGACAAAAGATTGCACTGGGTCGCTGCTGAGGTTCTGAGTCTCCCGCTTAGGGAGGGCGGTCAGGCACTGGTGTGCCTATGCACCCAGGTGGTGACTTTCTGCAATGATACCTTTATGTTGAGCCCCCTCCGAGATGGTGTGCCCTGACAACATATTTCTTCCGCCAGGTGCATGGCCTGAATTATGACGTGCAGCTCCTGTTCATAGACCTGAGGGGCCTTCGTGGCTCCTTGCAGGCGTTGCCCAACTTTTACCAGGACCTGATCAAAGTCTGGAACTTGGTCACCTTGCAACACAGCTCTCCGTCATCAGGAGTAGCGCCTATCATCAGAGAGCCGCTGCTCAGGAATCCGCCCCTCCGCACTTTTCAGTGACTGGCTGAGAGGAAGGCTGTGGCTGCCGGGGTGACCAGGATCGCGGACATGCTGGATGACGGAGGAGTGGGTTGGATGCTACCACTGGAGTTAGCACATTGCGTGTCCATGGACGTCCGGTGCGTGGCCAATGCCATTCAAGAACTTAGGCCGGTCGTGCTGGGCCCCAACGTCATTTTGGGCCTCGAGGTGGCGCAGGTGCGCGGTGGTCTTCCGTCTGAACGTACCCCTGTTCGGACGGAATTCCACATTGGCCCCAAGCCCCAAACCCTCCTTCGGGAGCAATGCCCCACAATATGAGCCGCCTCGGGGAAATGCCCTCTGTGTCCTTTAGCACGGCGTGAAGGGGTTTCCTGTATGGGCTGTTGCTGCACACCCTTCACTTCCTTACACTTGCCTGCCACCAGGACACACCCTGGCCTGCCTTGTTGCCATCTGGTGGCAGAGGTCCCCAATGAGAGATCCATAAAACTCCCCCTATTGAATGTCATGAAGTCGCTATATTTACATAATATATCCAAATTAAACCTGCTGCTGATATTTAGAACCTGTAGCTAGTGTATGGCCCTTTCTAACAACATGATAATTGTTAATTACTACCAATCAACCTCTCTGGCACTGAAAATTAACTATTCCAATTTTGTGAAGTCTCATTCCTCAGGTATTCATTATTGTTGAAGATTTTAAAAAATGAAATATTTTATTTTTAAAAAAATTTTCCGGTTTCATTTTGCTTTCAACTAGCACAATCTTTCTTTCCCTCTCTTTTTCTCTTTGCACCTGCTTTGATATTGAACTCACTCTCCTCCTCAGTCTTTCCTCTGTTTATTTCTCAATTCTTCAATCTGATTGGTTAAGGAGAGACACAGTCACTCAGGTCCCACATACCCTGTTTCCCCTACTGCACAATTATCAGCATGCATATCCAGCAACGTCTGATGCAAAATATTTTATGGTCTAAACTTGCACGGACATATCCAACTATATGCCATTATATGCCCTGTTACAGGAAAATCGTGGCCTTTATATCCTCCAACTTGCCTGGTGCAACAACTAAAAAAACATCTGGAAACATGATGGGAGTATCAGAGCACATATAACTTATACCTTTCAATGCACTAAAAATGTACAATTATTCCAATAAGTTTGCAGTCTTAAAAAGATTCACAGGTGGTATAAAAATGGAGTTAGTATAACACCACCAACACTAAAAGCCAATAACAATTTGAGACCTCTGAAAGATTTTACACAGTGACTATGACGCTGTGCTAAAACAGCAAAAACCACATATTTCAAAGCACTGATCAATGATTGTTACTTCAAAATGAGAGAAACATCTTATAACCAAGATGTATCATTACAAACTGATTGTTGGATGTTGACTGATCTTTTATTGATAGTCAGCTGACATTTGAAACGTTGTTTCTTTAATGGCTTACAACACCTTTTCCATTAAATCCAAGAGCATTCTGCAATCAAAATGTGCCTATGATATTAAACATACATGCCACAGTCCTCAAAATGTGATCCTGTGAAGCCCCCTACTGTACATAATTTGCAAGTACAGCTCTTTGCTCTTCAACTTTGGCGTAAATTTTAAAATGATTTTTAAATGAAGCATTTTAAATGAATCATACAATTATTACAATGGAAGCTAGGGAACTTGAATTCAGTTAATTAAATAAACCTGGAATACAAAATTAGTCTCATTAATGGTGACTGTGAAACTAGTGGGTTGTTGTTAAAACCCATTTGGTTCACAAATGTTCTTTTAGGAAGGAAATCCGCTGTCCTTACCTGGTCTGGTCTATGTGTGACCTCAGGCCCACAGTAATGCGATTGACTCTTAAATGCCCTATGAAATGATCCAGCAAGGAACTCAGTTATACCAGATGGCTACGAAAACTAGAATAAGAATAAAATCGGACAGACCAACCAGCAGCGACCTAGGCACGGGATCTGGTCAAAATGAAGGTTCAGCTTGTTCAGTCAATCCTGAAAAGTCCTTCTCTAATATCTGGGGACTTGTATCAAAATTAGGAGAGCTGTTCCACAGATTAGACAAGTAATAGCCTGACATAGTCATACTCACTGAATCATACCTGGGCCATGGTCCCAGACACCTACATCACCATCCCTGAGAATGTCCTGTTCCTCTATCAGGATAGACCCACCAGAGGTTACGCATATTGTTATGCAATCAAGTGAAAGTGACCCTGGGAGTCCTCACATTAACTCTGGACCCCATGAAGTCTCATGGCATCTGATCTAACATGGGCAAGGAAACTCCTCGCTGATTACCATCAATCACCATCCCTCAACTGATGAATCAGTATTCCTCCATGTTGAACACCACTTGGAAGATGCACTGAGGGTAGCAAGGGAACAGGAAGCTGGGTGGGAGGGTGAGCTGTGAGGAGGATGCAGAGTTGCTTCAGTGTGATTTGGACAAGCTGAGCGAGTGGGAAAATGCATGGCAGATGCAGGATAATGTGGATAAATGTGAGGTTATCCACTTTGGCAGCAAAAACAGGAAGGCAGATTATTATCGGAATAGCTATAAATTGAGAGAGGGGAGTGTACAATGAGACCTGGGTGTCCTTGTACACCAGTCGCTGAAGGTAAGCATGTAGGTGCAGCAGGCGGTCAAGAAGGCAAAAGGTATGTTGGCCTTCATAGCGAGAGGATTCGAGTACAGGATCAGGGATGTTTTGCTGCAATTATACAGGACCTTGGTGAGACCACACCTGGAATATTGTGTGCAGTTTTGGTTTCCTTATCTGAGGAAGGATGTTTTTGCTATAGAGGGAGTGCAGCGAAGGTTTACCAGACTGATTCCTGGGATGGCAGGACTGACATATGAGGAGAGATTGAGTCGGTTAGGATTATATTCGCTGGAGTTCAAAAGAATGGGGGGGGGGGGGAATCTCATAGAAACCTATAAAATTCTAACAGGACTAGACATGGTAGATGCAGGAAGGATGTTCCGGATGGCAGGGGAGTCCAGAACCAGGGGTCACAGTCTGAGGATATGGGGTAGACCATTTAGGACTAAGATGAGGAGAAATTTCTTCACCCAGAGAGTGGTGAGCCCATGGAATTCACTACCACAGAAAGTAGTTGAGGCCAAAACATTGTGTGTTTTCAAGAAGGAACAGCTCTTGGGGCGAAAGGGGTCAAAGGATATGGGGAGAAAGCAGGAGCAGGCTATTGAGTTGGATGATCAGCCATGACCAAAAAAGAATGGCGGAGCAGGCTTGAAGGGCCGAATGGCCTACTCCTGCTCCTATTTTCTGTTTCTATGTTTCTATGAATGCACTCTGGGTGGTGAACTTCAATACCCATCACCAAGACTATATTGGTAGCTCTACTACTGACCAAGCTGGTTGAGTCCTGAAGATCATATCTACCAGACTGGGTCTGCGGCATTTGGTGAGAGTACCAACAAGTGGGTAAAATCAACTTAAGCCCACCCTCACCAAGCTAGTTGTCGTAGATGTAATTGTCCATAACACTACTGGTAATAGTGATCATCACACCATCCTTTTGGAGACCAAGTCCCATCTTCAACTGAGGATACCTTCCATCATGTTGTGTGACACTACCAATGTGTTAAATGGGTTGGATGTAGAAAAGATCTAGCAGCTCAAAACTGCGCATCCATGAGATTCTGTGGGCCATCAGCAGCGCAGAATTGCATTTCACCACACACTAACGTCATAGCTCAGGATATCCCTCACTACCATTATCACTAAGGCAGGGACCAACCCTGGTTCAATGAGGAGTATAGAAGAGCATGTCAGGAAGCAGCACCAGGCATACCTAAAAATGAAGTGCCAATCTGTGAAGCTAGAACACAGGACTACATGCCCATGCTAAATAGTGGAAGCAGCATGCTTTAGACAGGGCTAAGCAATCCTACAATCAACAGATCAGATCAAAGCTCTGCAGTCCTGCCACATTCAGTTGCAAATGTAGAGGACAATTAAACAGCTAATAGGAGGAGGAACCTTCACAAATACCCCTGTCTTCAATGATGGTGGAGCCCAGCCTGTGAGTGAAAAATACAAGGCAAAGCATTTACAATCATCTTCAGCCAGAGGTGCTGAGTGGATGATCCATCTCAGCCTCCTCCTGAGGCCTACCCCACCATAGATGCCAGTCTTCAGCAAATTCAATTCACTCAATGTCTAATGGCTCAAGAAATGGCTGAGCACACTGGATACATCAAAGGTTATGGGCCTCGAAAACATACCAGCTGTAGTGCTGAAGACTTATGCTTTAGAACTAGCTGTGCTTTTAGCAAACCTCTTTCAGTACAACCCAACAAAGTGGAAAATTGACCAAGTATGTCTTATCCACAACAGCAGGAGAAAACTAACCTGGCCAATTACTATCCCATAACCCTGCTCTCAATCATCAGCAAAGTGAAGGAAAGTTTTGTTCACAGCGATATAAAATGATACTTGCTTACCAATTACCTGTTCACTGATGCACAATTTGGGTTCTGCCAGGACTACTCGAGTCCAGAAATCATTACAACCTTGGTCCAAAAGTGAACAAAAGAGCTGAATTCTAGGAGCGAAGTGAGAGTGACTGCCCATGACATTAAAACAGTTTTTGACCAAGAGTAGAATCAAGGATACCTGATAAAATTGATCAGGGTGATGCAACAACTTATATTTATATAGCAGCCTTTACATAACAAAACATCCCAAGGCACTTCAAAAAGCATTATAAAACAAAGCATGACATTGACCCACATAAGGAAATGTTGGCCAAACCAAAAGCATGCTCAAAGAGGTGGGTTCTCAGGAGTGTCTTAAAAGAGGAAAGTGAGATAGAGAGGTGGAGAAGAGTAAGGGAGGAATTCTAGAACTGGGGACCAAGGCAACTGAAGGCAAGACCGCCAATGATAGAGCGATTAAAAATCGGGGATACCTAAGAGGCCAGAATTAGGTGAACAAGGATATCTTGGGGTTTTGTGGGGCTGGAGTAGATTACATAAAAAGGGGAGCATGAGAACATGCACGGATTTGAAAACAAGGATGAGAATTTTAAAATTCTCACTGCTTGGCCAGAAGTCAATGTAGGTCAGCTAGCACAAGGGTGATAGGTGAAGGGTACTTGGTTCAAGTTATGACACAGGCAGCAGAGTTTTGTATGACCTCAAGCCAGAAATACATTGGAACAATCGAGCCTAAAGGTAACAAAGGCATGAATGAGAGTTTCAACAGAAGAAGAGCTGAGACAGGGGCGATGTCAGGTGATAGAAACATAGATAAGTTACGGTTCAGAAAGAGGCCATTCAGTCCATTGTGTCTGCGTCAGCTGAAAAAATTAGACGCCTATTCTAATCCCACCTTCCAGCACCTGGTCCGTAGCCTTTCAGGTTACAGCACTTCAGGTGCAGATCCAGGTACCTTTTAAATGAGTTGAGGGTTCCTGCCTCAACCACCAAACCAGGCAGCGAATTCCAGACACCTACCACCCACTGGGTGAAAGGGTTTCTCCTAATATCCATGCTAATCCTTCTACCAATCACCTTAAATCTGTGCCCCCTGGCAATCAACATCTCCGCTAGGGGAAACAAGTCTTTCCTGTCTACTCTAAGTAGGCCCCTCATAATTTTTTACACCTCAATCAAGTCACCTCTCAGCCTCCCCTGTTCTAAGGAAAACAACTTTAGCCTATCTAATCTTTCCTCATTGTTGCAATTTTCAAGCCCTGGCAGCATTCTTGTAAATCTCCTCTGTATTCTCTCCAGGGCTATTATGTCCTTCCTGTAATGTGGGACCAGAACTGTACACAAAATTCCAGCTGTGGCCTATCCAGTGTATTATACAGTTCCAGCATTACATTCCTGCTTCTGTATTCTATACCTAAGCAATAAAGGAAAACATTCCATATGCTTTCGTTACCACCTTATTTACCTGGCCTGCCACCTTCAGGGACCTGTAGACATGCACTCCAAGGTCCCTCACTTCCTCTACCCCTCTCAACATCCTCCCATTTAATGTGTATTCCCTTGCTTTGTTTGGCCTCCCCAATATGCATTATCTCACACTTCTCTGGATTGAATTCCATTTGCTACTTTTCTGCCCACTCAACCAAACCATTGATATAATTCTGGAGTCCACTGTTATCCTCTTCACCATCAACTGCATGGCTGATTTTTGTGTCATCTGCAAATGTCCCAATCATGCCTCCCACATTTAAGTCCAAATCATTAATATATACCATGAACAGCAAGGGATCCAACACTGAGCCCTGTGGAACACCACTGGAAACCCACTTTCTATTCGCTAAAACATCCATCAACCACAACCCTTTGTTTCCTGTCGCTGAGCCAATTTTGGATCCATCTTACCACATTCCCCTGTATCCCATGGGCTTTTACTTTTCTGCCCAGTCTGCCAGGTGGGACCTTGTCAAATGCCTTACTAAAATCCATGTAGACCACATCCACTGCACTACACCCATCAATCCTCCTTGTTACTTCCTCAAAAACTTCAATTAAGTTAGTAAGATATGACTTTCACTTAACAAAACCATGCTGACTATCCCTGATAAATTCGTGCCTTTCTAAGTGACAGTTTATCCTGTCTCTCAGAATTGATTCCAATCATTTTCCCACCACCAAAGTCAGATTGACCGGCCTATAATTATTTGTCCTATTCCTTGGACCCTTTTTAAAAATGTTACAACACTTGCAGACCTCCAATACTCTGGTACCTTGTCAGTATCCAGTGAGCATTGGAAAATGACCCTCAGAGCATCCGCTATTTCCCCCCCCTGGCTTCTTTTAACAACCAGGGATACAATTTATCTGGCCCTGGTGATTTATGCACCTTCAAGGATGTCAGTCACTCCAGTACTTCCTCTCTCATTATACTTATTGTATCTAATGTTTCACACTCCTCCTCATTAACTAGAATGTCAGCATCATCCCTCTCCTTTGTGAAGACAGAGACAAAGTACACATAGAGAACCCTGTCCACATTTTCTGCATTAACGTGTAAGTTACCTTGTACATCCCTGATAGGCTCTACCTTTTCCTTAGTTTTCCTCTTGCTCTTAACCTTTGGGTTTTGCTTGATTTTACCTGCCAATATTTTTTCATATCCTCTCTTTGTTTTCCTGATTTCCTTTTTTACTTCACCCCAGCATTTTCTATACTCCTTTCTAAAGTATTAATTTTTTTGTGACTGTCATAAGCTTTCTTTTCTGCTTTATCCTTACCCTGTATGCTTCTAGATAACCAGGGGGCCCTAGGTTTGGTAATACCACCCATTTTCTTTGTGGGGACATGTCTACACTGTGCCCATAGAGTCTCGCTTTTGAATGCCTCCCCCTGGTCTGTCACTGGTTTCCCTTCAAGTAGCTGTAACCAGTCCACTTTCGCCAGATCACCTCTCAGCTTCATAAAATTTGTCTTTCCTCAATTTAGAACTTTTACTCCTGTCCTATCGGTATCCTTTTCCATAATGATGCTACCTAATCATATTATGGTCACTATCTCCAAAAATGGTCACCTACTGCTACTTCATCCACTTGCCCAGCTTCATTTCCTAAAGCTAAATATAGAATTGTACTCCCTCTCATTGGGCTTGTTACGTGCTGGCTAATAAAGCTCTCTTGAATGCAGTTCAAAAATGTTGTGCCCTCTGTGCCCTTCACAGTGTTTGTATCCCAGTTGATATTAGGGTAGTTGAAGTCCCCAACTATTATTGCCCTATTGTTTCCGCACTCCGAAATTTGCCTACATATTTGCTCTTCTATCTCCCTCTCACTATTTGGGGGTCTGTAGTACACTTCTAGCAATGTGGCTGCCCCTTGTTTATTTCTGAGCTCAACCCATACGGCATTAATTGATGATTTACTTAGTATGTCATCCCATCTTACAGTTGTAGTTGATTTTTTTTTAACCAACAATGCTACACCCCCACCTTTTCTAACCCCTTCTCTATCCTGCGCGAAAACCCTATATCCAGTGATGTTGAGCTGCCATTTTTTCCCCTTTCTATGAAAAGTTTCCACTTATGCAATGATATCATGCTGCCATGTTATCTGTGCTCTCGGCTGATCTGCTTTGCTTGCTATACTCCTTACATTTAAATATATACCTTTTAACGCTGCCAAATTCCTGTGCTGTACACATTTTAACCTTTGCTTCTTCTGTCTTTCAGAGTCACTCGTTAATTTTCTGTCTCCCACACCCTGCACTGTATTTGTCCTATCTGAATCTGCCCTCAGGTTCCAATCCCCCTGCCAAACTAGTTTAAACCCTCCCCAACAACACTTTACTACCTTTGAGGTCCTACTTGCTAATCTCTTTCCTAACTCCCTAAGCTCAACCTGCAGGATCTCATTCCTTTTTCTACCTATATCGTTGGTGCCATTGTGGATCCCGACCTCTGGCTGTGCACCCAGAATGCTTTGTAGCCGCTTGGTGATATCCATGACCTTTGCATCAGGGAGGCAACAAATCATCCTGTAATCACGTCGGCAACCACAGAAGCACCTGTCTGCTCCCCTAACTATAGAATCCCCTACCACTATTGCTCTCCTGTTTTTTTCTCCTCCCTTCCTGCACAGCTGAGGCACCCACTATGCTCTGGTCATGACTCTCACTGCTCTCTCCAGAGAGAGATACTCTCCTCCATCGGTATTCAGAACTGAGTACCTGTTAGAAAGTGGGATGTCCTCAGGGAACTGCTGCACTACCTGCCTTGTCTTTCATGACTGTATGGCGGCAACCCAGTTCCTCTCTGCCTGTACTTTCTTAAGCTGTGGGGACCGCCTCCTGAAACATGCTATGCACGTAGCTCTCATCCTTGCGAAAGCACCTCAGTGACACCAGCTGCTCCTTGAGTTCCAAGATACAGCGCTCGAGTTTTTGCAGTTGGTGGCACTTTCTGCACATGCAGTTTCCAGGACATGGGTAGCGTCCCGGAGTCCCCACATGGTACAGGATATGCATTCGACAGATATGAGCAGCCCTGCCATGTCTTGAATTATTTATTTACAGCACTAAAATTGGAAGTTAAGTAAACACAATAATAAGTTAGTTAATAAATTACTTTTAATTAGTTAATTTATAATTGAGAACCTCTACAACTTGCAATAAGTTTTATTACTGCCAATAAACCTTACCAATGTTAATAAACTGTGCAGTTACCAATAAATTACCTGAGTCATGAAGTTTAAAGTTTTACTTTCTCTTTCTTATCTAGATGTTTATAGACCGTAAATTAAAATCGTGAACTAATCCAGTTATTTATACATAGTCCCTTGCCCTAAGAACTTCCTGACCAATCAACTTATGAATTTCTTGTGACGTCACATTTTGTTGTTTCACTGTTTCTTCAATCTCAGCAGCTGTGTGAAATGAAGTGCTTCTTCGGTCCCCAACTGCAGGTAGGTATAGGCCCGAGCATAGGCATCAATTTATAGCCCTTCTCCAATCAGCTTACATCCAGATCCACTGTCCTCGGCTTCTCCAGGCCCCGACTTCAGGTAAGTGAAGGCCCGAGCATAGGCATCAATTTATAGCCCTTCTCCCAGGTCCACCATCTTCCGCTTCTCCGGCCCTTGACTGCAGGTAAGTGAAGGACCCGAGCCTTGGTGTCGATTTATAGCCCTTCTCTGATCAGGTTATACCCAGGTCCGCTGTTCTCCACTTCTCCGGTCCCTGACTGCAAGCAAGTCATATGTTACAGAGAGGAAAAGAGGTTGTCTTAGTGAAAGTGTGAATATATAATTGGAAGCTCATCTCAAGGTCAAATATGACACTAAGGGTGCGAACAGTCGGGTCTAGTCTCAGATTTCTGTGGCGAGTAACTCACTCCTGACTGCCCAAATCCTATCCATCTTCTACAAAGCACAAGTCAGGAATGTGTTGGAATATTCTCCACTTCCCTGGATGAGTCCAGCTCCAACAACATTCAAGAAGCTCCACACCATCCAGGACAAAGCAGCCCACTTGACTGGCAACTCATCTTAAACATTCAATCCATCGACCACCAACACAGAGTGAAAGCAGTGTGTAACATCTACAAGATGCACTGCAGCAACTTGTCAAGTCTCTTTCCTAACTTGAGACCTCAACCACCTGGAAGGACAAGGTCAACAGACACATGGGAACATCACCACTTGCAAGTGCCCCTTCAACTCACACCATCCTGACTTTGAACCATGGCCGGAATTTTGCTGCTCCCTGGTATAAGGATGGCAGGAAGGGCAGGCCATAAAATTGGGCACCATTGCAGTGGCACCATGCCCATTGCCTACCTGCTTTCGTTCATCCCAGCTGCAATTTTACCAGTGGCAGGAGAGGCATTGGGAATCCTGCTTATCTATAGGCCAATTAAGGTGCTTAAGTGGCCAATTAATGGTTACTTACAGGCGTCCTCCTGCCACTGCTGGGATTTTACCTGTGGCGGGGAAGGCCAGCGTCATATCCATCTGGTCAGGTGAAACCTGGTGGGCTGGTGGCTGGGCAAGGGGTCGGTGCCCCTTTTTCAGGCCCCTTCTGCCCATATGAGGTCCCCCCAAGTTATTTATCCATCTCATTTCCTGTACACCCCTGTACTGTCCACCACGGCCCACCAACCCTGCCAGGGTCTGCCAGCATATCCCTGGCTAGATGCTGAACTTAGCTTCATCCAGATTCCATCAGCATCTTCACTCCAGGGAACAGGCACAAAAAGAGCTGCTGGCCATTTGATTGATTGGTAGTTCTCAGAGGTGGGACTTCCCCAGAGATGGGGGTGGAAGTCCCACTTTAAGCCAATTAAAGGCCCAACTACCGTAAAAGGGCTGTGGAATGAACTCACTAAGCAGAGCCTGACTTACTCCTGACTTTAACTCCGATGGTGACTTGGAACTCATGCCCAGTGTAAAATTTAGCCCCATATTGCTGTTCCTTCACTGTCACTGGGTGAAAGTTCTGGAACTCCCGCCCCAACAGCATTGTGGTGTATCTGCACCAGTTGGACTGCAGCGGTTCAAGGAGGGTCACCACCACCTTCTCAGGGGCAATTAGAGATAAACAATAATCCTGGCCTAGCCAAGGATGTTCATGTCCCTTGAATGAATTAAAGAAAGACCCTAACTGCTATGGCCTGTTCTGTACTTCTGGCGTGTAATGCCTCATTCTTCACAGTAACTGCAAAGAAAACATATTGGCCCATAACTTCCATCGAGTTGCAACCAGAGTTGGATTGCCACTCTGCTCCCGCTTACTTACTTGGAAATGAAGTCACTCCTTTCTCGCCCGAACTCCCAACTCAGGCCGGCCGAGAACAGTGTAATGCAGCAGGTTCTCAAGGCCTTGTGTCGAGGGCAGCTGGGTCGGAGGTAAGGAAGCCACGCCCCCTTTTTTACAGCACTAGCTGCCATAAAGCAGATAAGTTTAAAGGTCCAGCCACTTTGAGAAGCCAAGGAGAAGATAAGTTTGTAAGGTATGTGGATAGAATTGGGGACTTGGGGGAGTGGGGGGGGGTTGGTTGGTCAGTGGGTGGGGGACTGAGGTGGTCAGTGGAGGGTGCCAGTTAGTCAGGGTTGTAGTCAGTGGCAGGGGTGGTCAGTTGTGGGGGGTAGGTGGTCAGTGTGGGATCAGGTGGTGGTCAGTGAGGGTTGTAGTCAGTGGGGAGGGTTGTTGTGGGGAGGGCAGTTGTGGGGGTCCCATGGGGCATCGGAAGTGATAGTTAGGGGTCCTGTGGGTGATCGGGGGTGTGGGCGGAGTCCCGTGCGGGATTAGTGGGATAGTTGATGGGTCCCATGGGGTGTCAGGTAGTAGTTGGGGGGTGGGGGGGGTTAGTGGGTGTCCCGTGGGGGGGTTGCCATGGGAGGTAGTGTGTAGGGAGTGGGGAGGCGGTCAGTACTATCACTACCCAGAAGTTAGAAGTGGTATTACTTCTTCTAACTTTTCCTGGGTAATTATTACTGCAAGACAGTTGGAACCATCCAAAGTTTGGGATTTAAATCATACTTTCAGATGGTTCTGATTGAGGGGCAATTGCCCAACAGAAGTTTGAACTTCCTGGGCAAATGCCATAAACTCCTTACCTGGAGACTTTCGGCAGTGTTCTGGTACTGATACTCTTTGGCATATTCTTTTCGTTGCTGCTGTTGTGTGCCTTCAGGTCATCTACAGAGGGTGTCCACTTACATACCAGAACTGACAGAAAGCTGCTCAGCCTTGCCCGCCAGAGAACCAAGACAAAGGTGGTGCTAAGTCCTCATCAGAGCTCTCAAGGCTGCACTAACATTCTTACTGAGGAACACCTTCAGAAAAAAATGGACAGAATCTCCCCTGCCTGTAAAGAGTTTGGTTTGACCATCACTATCAGGAAGATAAATGTCATGCTCCAGGATGTTGTCATACCGCCATCTATCAGCATTGACAATGGCCCAGAACTTTTGTGGAGTGGTAATGACTGTCAGATTGACACTCCGCTCCTTTTCACTTACCCAAATCAGGAACTGCACACTTCTGACCCAATCTTCCATCCTGCGGCTGGTGAGAAATGTTCGGCACAGCAGATCCAGATCCCTCCCCGTGCAGGGCTGCAGCATCGGAGGAAGTGAAGCCACGCCCCTTTTTATGGGACTAGCTGCTATAAAGCAGTACATTTAAAGTTCCAGCCACTTTAAGAAGCCAAGTGTGTAAGATAAGTGGGTGAGGGGTAGGGTGGTCCAGGGGGTAAGAGTGGATGGTTGATAGGGAGTCAGGTGATCGGGGGAGTTGGGTGGTTGGGATGGGGGGAGGGAGTCGTGTGATTGAGGGGGTGGTCGGACGAGTGGGGTCAGGTGGTTAGAGGGGGATTGGGTGGTCAGGGTGTGGGGAGGGTAGTCGGGGAGTATGGGGGGTAGTCGAGGAGTCCAGTGGGGACTTGGGGGTGTCAAAAACATAGTTACCCAGGAGTTAGAAATGTTTTTAATCCTTCTAACTGCGTAACTATTCTGCTAAAAGAGTCAGAACCATATGAAGTCTTTGATTTAAATCGGACTATCGGATGGTTCCAGTTATAGGGTAATTGCCCAATGAAGGTTTCCAGGCAATTCCTATACAGTTGTTTCCAGGGGACTTTTGGGGGGTCTCCCAGCACATAGAAACATAGAAAATAGGAACAGGAATAGGTAATTCAGCCCTTCGAGCCTTCTCTGACATTCAATATGATCATGGTTGATCCTCCATCTCAACGCCATACTCCCACTCTCTCCCCATAACTCTTGATGCCTTTAGAGTCTAGAAATCTATCTACTTCCTTCCTAAATATATTCAGTGACTTGGCCTCCACAGCCCTCTGTAGTAGAGAATTCCACATGTTCACCACCCTCTGAGTAAAGAAGTTTCTCCTCATCTCAGGCCGGAATGGCCTATCCCGTACCCTGAGACTATGATCCTTTGTTCTAGACCCCCCAGCCAGAGGAAATATCATCTCTGCATCCAGTCTGTTCATCCCTGTGAGAATTTTATACGTTTAAATGAGATCCCCTCTCATTTTTCTAAACTCCACTGAATACAGGCCTAGTCAGCCCAACCTCTCCTCATACGACAATCCTGCCATCCCAGGAGTCAGCCTGGTGAACCTTCGCTGCACTTTCTCCATGACAAGTATATCCTGTCTTAGATAAGGAGAGCAAAACTGCGCACAATACTTCAGGTGTGATCTCACCAAGGCCCTGTACAGCTGCAGTAAGACATCCTTGCTCCTGTACTCAAGTCCTCTCACAATGAAGGCCAACATACCATTTGCCTTCTTAACTGCTTGCTGCATCTGCATGCTTGCATTCAGTGATTGGTGTACAAGGATGCTCAGGTCCCTTTGTACATCAACATTTCCCAATCTATTACTATTTAAATAATACTCTGCCATTCTGTTTTTCCAACTGAAGTGGACAACTTCACACTTATCCATGTTATACTGCATCTGCCATGTATTTAACCATTCACTCAACTTGTCTAAATTGACCTGAAGCCTCTTAACCTCCTCCTCACCACTCACATTCCCACCAAGTTTCGAGTCATCAGCAAACTTGAATATGTGACATTTAGTTCCCTCATCCAAATTATTGACATATATTGTGAATAGCTGGGGCCCAAGCACTGATCCCTGTGGTACCCCACTAGTCACCGCCTACCACTCTGAAAAAGACCCATTTAATCCTACTTTCTGTTTCCTGTCTGCGAACCAATTTTCAATCCATGCCAATATATTACCCACAATCCCATGTGATTTAATTTTGCACACTAACCTCTTATGTGGGACTTTATCAAAAGCTTTCTGAAAATCTAAATACACCACATCCACTGGTTCTCCCTTATCTATTCTGGCAGTTACATCCTCAAAAAACTCCAGTAGGTTTGTCAAACGTGATTTCCCTTTCATAAATCCATGTTGACTTTGCCTAATTCTGTTGATATTTTCTCAGTATCCTGTTATCACATCCTTTGCAATAGACTGAAGCATTTTCCCTACCACTGATGTCAGGCTAACCGGTCTGTATTTCCCTGTTTTCTCCCACCCTCCTTTTTTAAATAGTGGGGTTACATTTACCACCCTCCAATCTGCCAGGACTGTTCCAGAATCTACAGAATGCTGGAAGATGACAATCAAAGCATCCATTATTTCCATGGCCACCTCCTTCAGTACCCTGGGATGTCAATTGTCAGGCCCCGGGGAATCATTGGCTTTCAGTCCCATTAATTTCTCCAGCACTATTGTTTTAATAATAATAATTTCCTTCAATTCATCCTTCTTACTAGTTCTTGGTTCCCTAGTATTTCTGGGAAGTTATTTATGTTTTCCTCCATGAAGACAGAACTAAAGTAGTTTTTAATTGCTCTGCCATTTCCTTGTTCTCTATTATAAATTCACCCGTTTCAGTCTGTAAGGGACCTACATTTGCCTTCATTAATCTTTTTTTTACATACTTATAGAAGCTTTTACAGTCCACTTTTATGTTCCTTGCAAGTTTACTCTCACACTCCATTTTTCCCTTCTTAATCGTTCTTTTGGTCCTCCTCTGCTGAATTCTAAACTGCTCCCAATCCACAGGCTTGCCACTTTTTCTAGCAACTTTATATGACTCCTCTTTGGATCTAATACTATCCTTAATTTCTTTTGTTAGCCATGGTTGGGCCATTTTTCCTGTTGTGTTTTTGCACAAGAAAGGAATGTATAACTGTTGCAGTCCATACATTCGTTCCTTAAATATTAGCCATTGCCTATCCACCATCATGCCTTTTCCGAAAGTTCCTCAATCTATCTTAGCCAACTCACGCCCCATAACTTTGTAGTTTTCTTTGTTAAGGCTTAGAACCCTAGTTTCAGATCGGACTGCTTCACTTTCTACCCAAATAAAGAATTCTCTAATGCTATAGTCACCATTCCCTAAAGGACCCCGCACAACAAGATTATTAATTAAACTCTTCTCATTGCACAATAGCAAATCTAAGATAGCCTGTTCCCTAGTTAGTTCCTTGACGTACTGGTCTAAAAAAACCATCTCGTACATACTCCACAAATTCATCCACTACAGTATTATTGCTAATTTGGTTTGCCCAGCCTATATGTAGATTAAAGTCACCCATGATTACTGTAGCACCCTTGTTATATGCATCTCTAATTCCCTGTTTAATGCCATCCACTACCTTACCACTACTGTTTGGAGGCCTATAGACAGCTCCCACTAATGTTCTCCGTCCCTAGTTGTTTCTTAGCTCCACCCAGGCTGACTCTACATCTAGATTTTCTGATCCAATATCTTCTCTCACTATTGCACTGATTTCATCCTTAACTAACAACGCCTTCCCATCTCCTTTTCCTTTTTGCCTGTCCTTCCTAAATATTGAGTACCATTGGATATTCAGTTCCTTAGTCACCCTGCAGCCATGTCTCCATAATCGCAATCATGTCAAACCCGTTTACGTCTATTTGTCCTGTTAATTCATCTACCTTATTGTGGATACTTTGTGCATTCTGATACAGTGCCTTTAGACTTGTCTTATTAACATTTTCATACATCTGTTTTTGTACTATGGCCCTATTTGCTGCTAGCCGTTGTTTCCTCTACCTTCCACTTTTACTTTCTACTTTTCTGACTTTCATTCCAATCTTTGTTTCCCACTCTTGTGTCTCCCTGTTCAGGTTCCCATCCTGCTTCCACTCGAGTTCCTCCCCCACAGTACTAGCGAATACCCCTGCAAGGATATTGGTCCCAGTTCTGCTGGGGTGCAACCCATCCAGCTTGTACATGTCCCATCTTCCTCAGAATCGGTCCCAATGCCTCAGGAATCTAAATCCCTCCATTCTACATCATCTTTCCAGCCACACATTCATCTGGTCTATTCTCCTGTTCCTGATCTTGCTAGCATGTGGCACTGGGAAGTAATCCTGAGATTATTACCTTTGAGGTCCTGCTTTTTAATTGATTTCCTAGCTCCCTATATTCTGCTTTCCGGACCTCATCCCTCTTTTTAACTACGTTGTCGGTACCAATATAGATCATGACCTCTGGCTGTTCACCCTCCCCCTTCAGAGTGCCCTGCAGCCACTCAGTGACATCCTTGACCCTGGCACCAGGGAGGCAACATACCATTCCGATGTCACATCTGTGGCCGCAGAAACATCTATCTGTTTTCCTTATAATGAAATCCCCTATCACTATTGCTCTCCCACTCTTTTTTATCACTGCACCGGGCCCCCCCCACCCCCCCACCCCCCCACTGCACCTCCCCAACCCACAGACTTAGCTCTTGCTGCATTCCCCGAGAAACCATCTCCCCCAGCAGTATCCAAAACAGAACATTTGTTAGAGAGGAAGATGGACCCAGGGGCATCCTGCAATATCTGCTTAGTGCTTTTACTCTGTCTGGTGGTTGCCTATTCCCTTTGTGCCTGTGTACTCTTTACCTGCGGTGTGACTACCTCACTGTACGTGCTATCCACAAAGGTCTCATCCTTGTGGATGCTCCACAGTGATTCCAGTGACTAGCAGCAGCTTCAAAACGCAGATTTTGAGTATCTACAGTTGGAGACACTTCCTGCATACATAGTCGCCCTGAATGCTGGAAGTGTCCCTGACTTCCCACATCGCCCAGGAGGAGCATTTCAAGTGGCCAAGCTGCCCTGCCATGACTTACCCTGAAATTACTCCCTTTACTTCTAATTCCTCTAGTTTAGAGAATATTAAGGACAATAGAAATATTCACCAGGTCCTACTTACCAAGGCTGCCACTCTTCTTTCTGAGAAAACGTAAAAAATGAAATGTTCATCTCTTTCCCTCTTCATAAAACTCCCTCACTCACCAAACTCCAATCTAAGCACTCTAATGCAACCCAAAGCAACACTCCAGTGCAGAAAAAGCAAAACTATAGATGGCCTGCTTTTATGCTTTCTGAATCTAGTTTCTGAAAACCTGTTTAAGCCAGTTATGTAATTAACTAGCTGCAGCTGCAAGCAGAGCCTGTATGACCCCTGTTTTAAAGCTGGACTAAAACTCACCTTCTCCCAACCCAAAGAACAACTTTTAGTTACTTGCTAATTAAAGAAATACTAGACTTTAGATAGAAATTAACCCTTAAATTAACCCTTATAAGTTCTCACTCACTAAACTCCAACTTAAAACTCAAATGCAGTCCAAAGAAGCACTCCAGTGTATCTTCTGGGGTACCTCCAAGGTATGAACCCGCCAGGAATAGAAATCCTAGGCCAATATGTTGCTGGAGGTTGTTGATAACTTCACATATCTAGACTCCAAAATCAACAGAAATCTGTCACTTGATGCTGAAATCAACACATGCACTGCAAAAGCTGCAACTGTTATGTCCAAGCTGAGTAGGAGAGTGTGGAATAACGGAAACCTAACTGAGAACACCAAACTGCAAGTCTACAAAGCTGCATCCTCACTGCACTCCTCTACAGTAGTGAGATCTGGACAACATATGCTAGGCAGGGAAAAAGGCTGAACAGTTTCCATCTTCCGCTGTCTCAGCTGTATCCTCAGCATTTCTTGGCAAGACAAGATCGCCAATTCAGGGGGCCTGGAGTGTGCTAATTCCATCAGCATACGCCATTGCTAAGCCAACGACATGTGCTCTGGTTCGGCCATATTCATCGGATGAGGGCCGTATACCCAAAGACCTTCTGTACAGTGAATTTCCCATTGGGTCACAACCTCCTGGATATCCATTCCTGTGTTACAAATACACCTGCAAGTGCGATATTAAGATGGTGGATATTGACACTGAAAACTGGGAGACAGCATTGATGGCCATGACCTCTGGAGGCTGACTGTTTGAAAGGGCCTTGAAAGAGCCGGGCAGAAACAAGATGCTCAGCTGTCCAAGAAGAGGGCCCAGAGAAAACAGAGGCCAGTGAATCATGAACCTTCTCAGCTCACTGCCTTCCTCTGCAGCAATTGCACAGAGGCTGCCATGCCAGAATATTGCTCCTGAGTCGCACCAGGCAATGTTTAGCACAGAGTTGACCACTATAGTCAGACCATCGTCTTATGAGATGTAAGGCTTCCACACGTGTTGATATTTGGAGAACTTAAACTTTCAAATGCATGTCACGATATTTGTTGTACTAATTTTGTACAGCTTCCATACAGGTTAACATATAATGAAACGTTTTCACAATTAAATCTATTTGCTATTATAATATAATCCCACGGATTTGCTTGTTTGAGTTACCAAATGACAGTTTAATGTGATGTAGAATAGGAAAACGCTGCACACCTAAAGCTGCTATATACTTGGTGAAATTATAAGGCAACAGCATAATTTTGGTTGCTTAGAAAATTAAGAATGAAAAACTGCTTTAAAAGCAAAATGACCTAAGGACTAACTTCGAAGCCTTTTCTCAATGTTGAGATGGTGTGGCATTATCCTCTTGTTATAAACACTAAAGTGTCATTTAAAATGCTTTTGTAGATTTAAATCAAACAGTTCTTAAAAGGTTGCAATCAAGGAAAGAAGCTTGTGAGATGGCACATCAAAGAGTGATATGCTGCTGAATTGGCAACCATTCATGGCTTGCTTTCATGTACCTTCTAGGAACTAATTCAAGGCAATATTTACTGAAGTCTTTGGAGAAGGTTGAACACCCATCTTCTGGTCCATCTGGTGCACAACCTAAAGTGATCCCAACTGAGAGGAGAAAACAATCTGGAAGAACCTCAGAGGTTTTGAACCTCACCAAAGCACAAGAAAATGTGTTGATCTTCATTCAACATGTTTATCTTCATTTGTAGTGCAATGATATCGGGCCAGGTTTTTTCTGGAATGTCCATCCTATTGCATGCCCCATTAGCCACAGTTGCTCATGCTTGCTTTAGGTTTTAAGATTTATTGCCCACAAAGTTGCTGCAAATGCAATGAAAGCAATAGTACATCCAGGACAGGGAAAGAATGATAGGACCAAGAGAGGGTTAAAAGTCAGGAAGAAAATGTAAGAAAAACAAGGGCCAGGAATTTCCCCCTGTTTGGGGGGGTGTGTGGGGGCAGGCGGGGGTGGGTGCAAACCCGATCAGCGCCCCCGATGGGGGACGCGCCGCCAATTTACGTGGGCGGGCCAATTAAGGCTCACCCAGTGTGACGCTTGCCCGGAAGCACTGAGCGCTCCCTGTGTGGGCGGGGGGGGGGGGCGGATTCCCTGAGTGGTTCCCTGTGCTCTTTTGTGCATGTGCGTGAAAGAGCACAGAGATCTCCCCGAGGCACGGAAGTACCCCAGGGAGATTTGTTTCAGTGCTAAAGTTTTAAATAAAGGTTTTTAACACTTTTAAAACATGTCCCCTCATGTGACACTATCACATGAACTGAGACATGTCAAAGAATAAATGTGTAAATTTTTATTAGATTTTAAAACACTTCATGAAACCTCATCCCGCTCGTGGATGAGGTTTCATGAAAAACGCGAAGGCCGCCTGGGCTCTTCGCCTGCCTGTCAACCTTAAGGTTGGACCGGCAGCTCACTAAATTGAATTAATTAGGGGAAGAATTTTCCCGTCGGCGAGCGGGGGCAGGGTCCACTTGCCGACGCGTAAAATGATGCACGATGATGTCAGGCGGGCGTCCTGACGTCACCGCGTGTCATTTAGATTTTCAGTTCAGCGGGTGCGCAGACAAGTCAGCTGCGTGTCCGCCGAACTATCAAAGGCCTATTAAGGCCATTTAAAACCTAATTAATTCAATTTAATGAGCTGCCCATCCAACCTTTTGCGCAGGGAACCTCTCAGGGAATCGCTCCCCGCCCCCCCACCCGCACAGTGAGCACTCAGTGCTTCTGGGCGAGCGTCACACTGGGCGGGCCTTAATTGGCGTAAAATGGCGGCACGTCCCTGATCGGGGGTGCTGTTCAGGTTTGCGCCCACCCCCGCACAACCCTCCCGACGGGGGGAAATTTCTGGCCTAGGTTTTAAATGGCCTTAATAGGCCTTTGACAGTTGTAAATTGGTTGTTAGTGTAATTTTTAGCACTCTGAGGCTTATTTAGCAAATGTTGCCCAATCGCAAGATCACATCTAAAGTTAGGCACTGTGTTATGAGTTTTGCAAGTACAGGCTGGTTGGATATGGTCTATACCTTGCCCGTTGCGAACAGCGGGAGGGACATGCTGTTTGATATGATCCGCCATTTGTGAGATAGACAGAATGTCTTTTTGTCTTGACGGCAGCATCCTGAATTTCAGTGCCAGTGTGATGCTCGGTATGTAGGCCATATGTCCCAAAGACTGGCGGATTGTATCAAACAGCATGTCCCTTCCGCTGTTCACAATGGCAAGGTACAGACCACACCCAACCAGCCTGTGCTTGCAAAACTCAAAACACATGTTCAACATTAGATGTGATTTTGTGATTGGGAAACATTTGCTAAATAATCTTCAGTGTGCTAAAAATTACGCCGACAACCAATTTAAAATTGTCAATCGGGCTCGCTGTGTGATGCATTTGCATCTACTGGAAGCTACATATATTATACACAGGGCCCTGTTCATTGCAGAAAGAAAAAACATGTACACACATTATTCCAGTTTCAGCTAAACAAAATAGGTGACAGCCATTTGCTGGTTCATTCCTTAGGACAATGCCTTGACCAATCAAAGTCAAGCTGCCTGGTTGAAATTTCAAACAGTGCTTGGCAGTTAACTGTCAGTCACCATTAACTGGTGCAATCACCATGGCAATGCCTTTACCAATCAGAGTCCACTTGCCAACCAATCAGCATTCTCTTCTCATACAGTATAAAGTTGTTGCTTCCCCTGACATTGGTATTCTTGTGATTGTCCTGATGAGTGCAAGATGAAAAGCTTCAACAAAATGTCTTTTTTCGGCAATACTCAAGTTCTGTGCTACCAAACGACTAATTCAGTTCTGCAAAAAGCCGAGAGTATAGAAATAGGAGGGGTGAAATCATAAAGGAACTCAGGAAAGCAAAGAGAGGGCATGAAGGAATATTAGCAAGCAAAATCAAGGAGAACCCAAAGATGTTTTATCATTACCTTAAGAGTAAGAGGATAATTAAGGGAAAAGTAGGGCCCATAAATGACCGAAAAGGTAACCTATGTGTGGAAGTGGAGGATGTGGCTATGGTTCTTAATGAACACTTTGTGTCTGTGTTCACAAAAAAGGAGGACAATGCAGACTTTGTAGTTAAGGAGGAGGAATGTGAAATACTGGATGTGGTAAACATAGGGAAAGAGGAAGGATTAAGGGGATTAGCATCCTTGAAAGTGAATAAATCACCAGGGCTGGATGAAATGTAACCCAGGATGTTAAAAGAAGCTGGGGAAGAAATTGCGGAGGTTCTGAACATCATTTTCCAATGCTTACTGGACACAGATGATGTGCCAGAAGATTGGAGGTTTGCTAATGCTTGTACCTTTGTTTAAAAAGGGAGCGGGGGTTAGATCGAATAATTACAGGCCAGTCAGTTTGATCCTGGTAGTGGGAAAATTATTGAAATCAATTCTGAGGGACAGGATATATTGTCACTTAGAAAGGCATGGGTTAATCAAAGACAGTCAGTATGGATTTGTTAAGAGAAGGTCTGACTAATTTGATTGAATTTTTTGAGGAACTAACAAGGAGGTTTTATGATCCCAGCTGATGTTAATACCGGACAAGTCAGGTCCCAGAGTGAAACCTGGCTTGATAGATCCTAACTTTTATTTTTTTCAGAAACCATGGCATTAAGTTACTGAAGAAATTCATAGGAATCTGTTGATGAATTTTTAACACAAAGAATAAAATATTTATAAAAACAAGAAAAATGAACTATATTACACCAGGCAAAAAGGTTGGAAAGATCTCAAAACAAGCACAAAAATATAATTCAAATATTCATGATTCCTTCACCCAATATATCTTTACAGACACATATAAATTCAGAAAAATAAAACAATTTACCACATCTATCTTAAACTTTAATATTCAGAGTAAGTATGCAGGAGATGTGAATTAACAGGCAAACTGTGGTCAGACACACCACATTCCAAAGTAAATGACAGATGCCACCCAAGTAGATTCCATGAATTTCTCAACAACCCTCCCAGACGCTTGTTACACTGTGAGCCAACTGGTCTCACAGAAACTCTGTCTTTCTCACAAGGGTCTCCACTCTCCACATTTAAAGAACTCACCGTGGAATTCTCTCCAAACGTCACTCCTACTTGGATGGCTCCAACAAGGATCCACCTCCAGAGTTTCAATCTTGCTTCCTGAGATTCCTTTTCTCTGGATCTCTAAGTACACTCGCGCTTCACCTTCCAAGCACATTTTCAGATCTTCAGCCGTGCCAAGCAGAACACCACTGCTCTAAAAGGGTACCTTTGCCCTTACAGCCTGCAGCACAGAGTCACCAATCTTTGGCTGCCCTCTCGGATCTCTGGACTTCCTTCAGGTTCACTTTGCTTCAAGTCTGCTCCCTGCAGCTCTTTCCTTAACTTGGAGCCTTTTTCTCTGCTCCTGCCGTTTATCTTGACTCAATGGGATCTATCTCTGATCCCTGTCTTTGTCCCTGTCTGGGACCTTCTTCTTGGTTTGGGATCTTCTCCCTGTTTCCTGCTCTTGTTCAGGTCACCTGACCTCCAGTTTTGCACCGTTTCACTTCCTCACTTACTTTTCTTCAGCGTATGTATGCAGACCGGTTCCTGGCCTAAAGATTTTAAAATGGACGAACTGTGCATGAGCAGCTCTTTCCCAGCCAGCACATGTGCAGAAGTCCCAAGGCCCAACAGGAACTGTAGTTCCCAAACTACAACTTCAATTTAAATTCAAGATAAGTATCAGAGTTCATTACTGAGGATTGATGAGGGTAGTGCAGTTGTTGCAGTCTATATGAACTTTAGCAAGGCTTTTGACAACGTCCCACATGGCAGATTGGTTAATGAAATAAAAGCCCATGGGATCCAGGGAAATGCAGCAAGCTGGATACAAAATTGGCAGGAAGCAAAGGGTAATTGTTGATGGGTGCTTTTGTGACTGGAAGGCTGTTTCCAGTGGAGTTCTGCAGAGCTCAGTACTATGCCCCCTGCTTTTTGTGCTATATACTAATGATTTGGATGTAAATGTAGGGGGAATGATCAAGAAGTTTGTAGATGACAAAAAAATTGGCTGCATGGTAGATAGTTAAGAGGATTGCTGTAGACCACAGAAAGATATCAATGTCAGGTGGGCAGAAAAGTGGCAAATGGAATTCAACCCAGAGAAGTGTGAGGTAATGCATTTGGGGAGGTCAAACAAGGCAAAGAATTACACAATAAATGAGAGGATACTGAGAGGCGTAGAGGAGGTGAGGGACCTTGGAGTGAATGTCCATAGATCTTTGAAGGTAGCAGGACAGGTTGTTAAGGTAGTTAAGAATTCATATGGAATCCTTTTGGTTATTAGCCTAGGCATAGAATATAGAAGTAGAGAGGTTATGCTAGAACTATATAAAACTCTAGTTAGGCCACAACTTGAGTACAGTGGGCAGTTCTGGTCACCTCGTTACTGGAAGGATGTAATTGTATTGTGGGTACAGAGAAGATTTTGCGAGCTGAGGAAAGATTGGTTAGGCTTCAGTTGTACTCCTTGGAACAGAGGAGGCTGAGAGGAAATTTTATTGATATGTACAACATTGTAAGAGGCTTGCTTAGAGTGGATGGGAAGGGCCTACTTGCTTTAGCAGAGAGGTCAGTGACTAGGGGGCATAGATTTAAAGTGATTGATAGAAAGTTTAGAGGGGAGATGGGGAATATTTTTTCCAGTGGGTTGTGGAGGTCTGGAAGTCACTGCCTGAAAGGGTAGTAGAGGCAGAAACCCTCAACTTATTTATAAGGTGTGTGGATGTGTACCTCAAGTGCCTTAACCTGCAGGGCTAAGGACCAAATGCTGGAAAGTGGGATTCGGCCGGGTGGTTCGTTTTTCAGCACAGACACAATGGGCCAAGTGGCCTCTTTCAGTGCCTTAAATTTTCTATGATTCTATCTGTTGGCCCTTCCCTTTACATCCTACCCCATAAATGTGTCTTGGTGCAATTTATGTATGAAGCCAGAGTCTTTCATTCCAAATCAAAGCATGCAGACAAAAGTAAATTGATCTACATATCTGAATTACTGAGTACTTATTTTGAAATAAGTACTTAAATGTTGATTAAGGTACTTCAACAGCCCATTGACTGCCATGAAATGTTGCCCAGGCTATAATAAGGTGAGTGTATGGGAGGACAGCACATATTTTTCAGTGACTGATGAAAAGGTGGATATAAAGTCTGGAGGTGGGTCCATGCCAGACATTAACAGGAGAGCCTGCTGAGAGTTAGTTGGTTGTGAAATTTTTGCTGTTTGTTCACCTCTGATCAGATTCAGGGCTATTCCTCAGGGCAGGGTCCAAAAGTTGGTGCTCCAGTCATTTTTGAGCACTGCACCATTTGTGGTGTGAAAAGGTGTTCCCTATGGGCACTGTATATTCTGTAGGAGGCACCTCCTTCAATGAGGACGAGAGGAGGAGGAGAAGGAGGATAAAGAAGAGTCCAGCTAGTCAGGGGCAGGCGCAACATGAGTTGCAGGTGGATGGACAAGCTGCTGAGGAGAAATGGATAGCGGAGGGGAGGCAGCAGCAGGCACACAGATGTCGGCGGAGGCCATACCCTGCCAACCAAGTTTGGAGGGTCCAAATATCCTACCTGCAGATTCCGGAGTGACAGTGTCTCTCATGACTTGGCCTTCCACAAGAGACAGTCACATTCCTATGTAACATGCCGGCGGCTGCCATTACCTTAACTGTGTGGGTGGCCACCCGATGCTTGTGGCCTTAAAAGTTACTGTCACCTTGAACTTCTTCACCTCCAGCTCATACTAGGCCACCTGTAGAGATCAGTCGGATCTCCCAGGCCACAGCATATCACTGCATAAAGGTCTTTAGTGATAACATGTTTTTGCGTGCACGTCAATATATTTCTTTTACTACAGAAAACAACAGTCAAAAGGAAAGGGCCAGAGGCTTTGCAGACATGGTTAGTTTCCCATAGGTAGAAGGGGTCACTGATTGTACCTATATAGCATCAAAGCACCAGCAGGGCAACCAAGGGCTTTCATCAATCGCAAGGATACCACTCCATAAATGTGTGCAACCACAATCAAAGCATCATGCAGGTCTGTGCAAGGTACCTGGGAAGCAGCCATGATTCATATATCCTCAGACACTCCCAGGTACCAGGGATGTTTACAGGCCTGCATGGTTTGGATGGTTGGCTGCTTGGAGACAAAGGATACCCCTGCAGAAATGGCTGATGACTCCAGTATGAAGGACGGAGCCTGAGTATTGTTACAATGAAATCCGCTCAACAACAAGGTCCATTATTGAGCAGACCATTGCCACCAGCCAGAGCCTCTCTCATGTGACTGATGCTGTGCACAACCTGGCTGGCTGTGCACAACCAGGCTGTCTGGAAAGGGAAAGCCTGTAAGAGGAGGAATTGAAGGAGACAGCCCGGTCCTCTGATGAGGAGTCAGAAGAAGAAGAGGGTGAGCCAGAGAAGGCAGTCCAAGGGAGAGTCTGGATGCTTGTGAGACACAGGAAGCTCTGAAAACAGAAGATTAGAGTAGCTGAGTTTCTCCAACTCAATATCATCATCATGGCCATTGGCACCTTCTCCGTGCAGCTCTATGACATGAACACAAGTGCCACATATGGGCAATGTTACTCAGCAAAATAATATTAAGGCAAAGGACACACATAATCAGAGAATCGCATAAGGGCATCAAATAAATCCATATCCAGACATTCACATAGAGATAATGAATGCATGTAGCCACATTCAATTTGAGGGAGAGATGAGTGGGTCCAAGACTAGGGTCTTAAATTTAAATAAAGGCAATTATAAGGGTAAGAGGATAGAGCTGGCTGAAGTGAACTGGGAAATTAGGTTAAGGGTGGGTCAGTAGAAGTGTAATAAATGGCATTTAAGGAAGTATTTCATAACAGATAGCAAAGATACATTCCAGAGAGAAAGAAATACTTTAGGAAAAGGATGCATCATTTGTGGCTAACTAAAGAAGTTGAAGATAGTATCAAACTTAAAGAAAAAGTGTACAATTCTGTGAAGTTTAGTGGCAGGTCAGAAGATTAGACAGAATATAAAAACCAGCAAAGAATGACTAAAAAAAAGGAAATAAATAATAAGAAATTAGATTATGAGAGAAAGCTAGCTAGAAATATAAAAACAGACAGTAAGAGTTTCTTTTTTAAATTCATTCATGGGATGTGGGCATCGCTGCCTAGGCCAGCATTTATTGTCCATCCCTAATTGCCCTTGAGAAGGTGGTGGTGAGCTGCCTTCTTGATCCGATGCTATCCATGTGATGTAGGTATACCCACAGTGTCATTAGGAAGGGAGTTCCAGGATTTTGACCCAGCGACAGTGAAAGAACGGTGATATATTTCCAAGTCAGGATGATGAGTGGCTTGGAGGGGAACTTCCAGGTGGTGGTGTTCCCACGTGTCTGCTGCCCTTGTACTTCCAGATGGTAGCAGTCGTAGATTAGAAGATGCTGTCTAAGAAGTCTTGCTGATTTTCTGCAATGCATCTTGTAGATGGTATGCACTGCTGCTCCTGTGCGCCGGTGGTGGAGGGAGTGAATGTTTGTGGATGTGGTGCCAATCAAGTGGGCTGCTTTGTCCTGGATGATGTCAAGCTTCTTGAGTGTTGTAGAAGCTGCATACATCCATGCAAGTGAAGAGTATTCCATCACACTCCTGGCTTGTGCCTTGTAGTTGGACAGGTTTTGGGGAGTCAGGAGGTGAGTTATTTGCCACAGGATTCCTAAACTCTGATCTACTCTTGTAGCCACAGTATTTACATGGCTAGTCCAGTTCAGTTTCTGGTGAATGGTAACCCCCCAAGATGTTGATAGTGAGGTTTCAGCAATGGTAATGCCATTTAACCTCTACAGTATTTAAAAAGGAAAAAAGGAACTAGAGCGAGTATTAGTCCTCTAGAATGTGAGACAGGGGAATTAATAATGGGAAATATGGAAATAGCGGGTGCATTCAATAGATATTTTGTATCTGTCTTCACTATAGAAGATACAAATAACATACCAGATACAATTGTAAATCAAGAGGTGAAAGGGGGAGAGGAACTTAAAATAATTACAAACACCAGAGAACCATAGGTTACAGTGCAGAAAGTGGCCATTCAGCCCATCGTGTCTGTGCCAGCCAAAAGAAGAGAAAAAAAGAAACTAGCCACTCATTTTTAATCCCACTTTCCAGCACCTGGTCCATAGCCTTGCAGGTTACAACACTTCAGGTGCAGATCCAGGTACCTTTTAAATGAGTTGAACGTTTCAGCCTCAACCACCAGTTTAGGCAGTGAATTGCAGATGCCCACCATTCTCTGAGTGAAAAAGTTTTTCTTCATGTCCCCTCTAATCAATCTACCAATCACCTTAAATCTATGCCTCTGTACTCTCTCAAGAGCAATTATGTCCTTCCTGTAATGTGATGACCAGAACTATACACAAAATTCCAGCTGTGACCTAACCAGCATTTCATACAGTTTCATCATTACATTCCTGCTTTTGTGTTCAATACCTCACCCAATAAAGGAAAGCATTCTATATGCTTTCTTTACCACCTTATCCATCTGTCCTGCCACCTTCAGGGACCTGTGGACATGTACTGCAAGGTCTCTCACTTCCTCTACCCCTCTCAATATCCTCCTATTTATTGAGTATCCCCTTGCTTTGTTGCCCTCCCGAAATGCATAGGGCAGGATTTTGTCCTTGGCGGAGTGCTCGGTGGGGACGGGCGGGGACAGTTGGGAAGCCGATCATCGCCTACGACTGGCTCCGCAATGCAATTTCGCGCGAGCGGGCAAATTAAGGGCCACCCTGCGTGGATCATGAGTGGCAGCGCTGAGTGCCGCCTGTGTAGGCGGGGGGAGGAGGGAGAGCCAGGCCTGGAGCACAGTTCTACCTCAGGGAGATTGAAGCGCTTTTTAAAAAAATTGATAAAGACAGTAAAAATGTAATAAAACATGTCCCCTTATGTGACTCTGTCACATGAGATGGGACATGTTTTTAATTCCAAAATAAAGTTTTTATTTAATGTTTATTTGCTTTAGGAAACCTCATCCCGTTCATGGATAAAAAATGTAAAGGCCGCTTGGCCTTTTCGCCTGCCTGCCAACCATAAGGTTGGACGGGCAGCATAGATTTGACTTTAATTCGATTGTTAATGGTCTTAATAGGCCTTTTAATTATTGGTGGGTGCGCAGCCAATTCCAGCTTGCATCCACTGAACGAAATATCGTGCGAGTGTGCGATGACGTTGGGACGCATGCCTGACGTCATTGCATGTCATTTTACACCGGCATGCTGAGTGTAATATTCTGCCCAGTATCTCACAATTTTCTGGATTGAATTTCATTTGCCACTTCTCCGTCCACTCAACCAAACCACTGATATATTTCTGGAGACAACAGCCATTATCTTAACTATGAACTACAATGCCAATTTTTGTGTGATCTGCAAATTTTGCAATCATGCCTCCCACATTTAAGTCCAAATCATTAATATATAGCACAAACAGCAAGGGGCCCAACACTGAGTCCTGTGGAATGCTACTGGAACCCGCTTTCCATCCACAAAAACATCTATCGACCATTACACTCTGTTTCCTGTTGCTGAGCCAATCTTGGATCCAGCTCACCACTCTCCCCTGTATTCCATGGGACCTTACCTTTCTGACCAGTGTGCCATGTGGGAGCTTGTCAAATGCCTTACTAAAATCCATGTGGACAACATCCATTGCACTATCCTCATCAATCCTTGTTACTTCCTCAAAAAATTCTATTAACTTAGTAAGACATGATCTTCCCCTAACAAAACCGTGCTGACTATCCCTGATCAACCCGTGCCTTTCAAAGTGACAATTTATCCTGTCTCTCAGAATTGTTTCCAATAATTTGCCCACCACTGAAGTCAGGTTGACTGGCCTATAATTTTCTAGCCTATCCCTCACACCCTTTTGAAATATTGGTACAACTTTCGCAGACTTCCAATCCTCTGGTACCTCGCCTGTATCTAGTGAGGATTGGAAAATGATCCTCAGGGCATCCGCTATTTCCTCCCTGGCTTCCTTTAACAACCTGGGATACATTCTATCCAGCCCTGGTGATTTATCCAACTTCAAGGATATCAGTCCCTCCTGTACTTGCCCTCTCATTATGCTTATTTTATCTAATATTGCACACTCCGCCTCCTTAACTAGAATATCTGCATTGTCCCTCTCCTTAGTGAAGCCAGAGACAAAGTACTCATTGAGAACCCTGCCCACATCTTCAACATCAACAGATAAGTTACCATGTACATCTCTGATAAGCTCTACCCTTTCTTTAGCTATTCTCTTGCTCTTAATATACTGGTAAAACATCTTTGGGTTTTCTTTACTAGAGAAAGGGTCCTTATCAGGGAAAAGGTACTGAGAAAATTATTAGAACTAAAGGTTCACAAGTCCCAAGGTCCTGATGGACTTCATCATAGCGTCTTAAAAGAAATGGTTGCTGAGATAGTAGATGCATTGGTTTTAACTTTCCAAAATTCACTAGATTCTGGAAAGGCCCAGTCAGATTGGAATAATGAGTCTAACTCCTCTATTCAAGAAAGGAGGGAGACAGAAATCAGGAAACTACAGGTTACAGCAGGGCACTTAGAAAATCTTAATGCAATCAGGCAGAGCCAATGAGATTTTGTGAAAGGGAAATCGTGCCTGACTAATTTATTAGAGTTCTTTGAGGAAGCAACAAGCAATATGGATAAAGGGAAACCTGTAGACGTGTGTACTTGGATTTCCCAAAGGTATTTGACAAGGAGCCACATCAAGGGTTATGACACAGGCCAAGAGCTCATGGTGTAGAGGATAACATTTTAGCATGGATAGAGGATTGATTAGCTAACAGGAAGCAGAGAATAGGGATAAATGGGTCATTTTCAGGTTGGCAAGTTGTAACCAGTGGAGTGCCACAGGGGTCAATGCTGGGGCCTCAACTATTTGCAATTTATATCAATGACTTGACTGAAAGAACCGGGAAGACAGTGATGTAGTGGTAATGTCACTGGACTAGTAATCCAAAGGCCCAGGCTAATTCTCTGGGGACATGGGTACAAATCCCACCATGGTAGCTGGTGGAATTTAAATTTATTAATAAAAATCTGGAATTCAAAGTTAGTCTCAGTAATGGTGACCATGAAACTATCATTGATTGCTGTAAAAACCCATCTAATTCACTGATGTCCTACAGGGAAGGAAACCTGCCATCCTTACCTGGTCTGGCCTACATGTGACTCCAGACCCACAACAATGTGGCTGATTCTTAACTACCCCTTGAAATGGCCCAGCAAGCCCCTCAGTACAAGATCAATTAGAGACGGGTAACAAATGCCGGCCTTGCCAGTGACACCCACATCTCATGAAAGAATGATAAAAAAAAGTATGGTTGCTAAATTTGCTAATGACACAAAGTTAGCCACTGAACTATTATAAATATAGTGATGGAAACTCTCAATCCAGATACCAAGTGCCATGCCCAGAAGACTTGTGTGTATATATATATATATGTATGTTTATATCATCCTGGCTACTTTATAAAATAATTATGTTTTTTAAAATGGACAAAGGCTTTACACTGACTGAAGCCTGACTAGCTATGGCTCACACAAAAGGAATTCCTAGCCTTCAGAAAGAAATGCTAATGCACCTAGTGATTGCAGAAATCAAATTCCAAGGAAATGCATAAAGTCCCTTTACATTTCTGAGGCAGAGCTCTGGCCAATGGAGGCGATACATCTGTGAGGACAAAAGGGCCCAGGAACTGCTGAAACATATTAATGGATGCAATGCAATATTAACCATCTCAAGAATCCAGACCAGGAATGTATATCCCTTGTCCAAAATAAGAGGAAGAAGTGGGAGTTATGTTACATGACACCCCCCCCCGCCCCCCTCACCAATAAGCTGCTACAACTTGTAATATTGCCTGTGAGGCTGAATCCAGGCAATCTGCAGCAGCAGAAACAGAGCTATGTCCAGGTTTAAATTGCCTGGTCCTCATCTACACTGTTTATTGCTGGAACATCTGAACTTTGGTACCAGTGCCTACTGCAAGACTGATTCATCTCTACGTGCTTCACCCATTGCAGAGGAGCTAGTGGAAAAGTGGATCACCCCGCATCAGCCGACTAAGGTCTCTGAAGGAATACACCATTGGACTTGTGATTCTGGACTCTGGATTCACATGAAACAATAATTCTTATTTGTCTGTGGTCTTTGCCCTGTACCCCTTTCTTTCCCTTTTCCCTCTTTTATTGTGTGACTGTATCAGGGGCTATGTTGTGAACCCCCTTCCCGTGTTTTTTAGTGTATGCAAAATAAACTAACCCTCTAATTTTACCCTATCTCGAGTTTGCTGTGGGGTTACTAATGGAGGATTGGATCACTCCAAAAAAACTGAAGGGTTGGGGAAAATAAGCCATCACTTGGGGGAAATCAAAAATCAAAAACACCTTTCTGTTTATCGACATCTGTTTTAAACGAAACCCGCTCCTGTCCGTTACACAAGTCTAACCGTTTCTTCAATGTGCCTCCAAGTGATCTACATTACTGATATATACAGCTAACTATTCCCACCAGATTGTTGTGCTTATGATGTTTGCCAGCTGGTTGAGTTGGTTAAATTACTTGGTGGTGGATATAGGGCCAATTCCTTTTTGTGTACTCAATATCGTTTCCTTCAAGGGCTGACAACCACTGAACTTTATCTCTATGCAAGGTTTTCTATTGTGGTCACGGGTAGTATTTTTTTCAATTTTTACCTTCATTACACATCAGTATATCATCAGCTATGGCCTTTTCCTGACAGGTCTTCAAACACTTGATGCTGCTTGTGTGAAAATTTTTCTGGCATATTGGTCACACTGCTCAAAAAGGGCAAATACAACCATCTGTACTTGACAAAAGAAGTGTTGAATGTGGCTCCACAATCTGTAGTGGTTCAATTCCAATTCCAATTCCTCTCTCTTCCTTGCACCTCCAGCTCTCTTCTCCTGAAAGGGGCATAACAAACCTATGCGTGTCTATAATGTGTGTCTGCATTTGATGGATGTAGTGCATTCAATGAGGGTGACCATCAGGCAGTTGCATCATGACACAGGAATACAATTGGAGAACATGTTTTAAGTGCCATTTGAGGATGTATGTTGAGTATTGGGAGAGCTGACTGAGATGGGATGATATTATATAAGGATTGGGGTGAATGGCAGTGGTGGATGCAGGGATAAAAGGAACAATGGGCACTGGCAAAACGTAAGTGGGTGTGAAGAATGATGTTATGGAGCATGCTTGACAAGACAGAGTAAGGTGGGGGGAGATTGTGCCCTACAGGAAATAGGTGAATTTGCAACTTTGTTCATTTTACTGATCTGGTTAGGTTACTAAAATGCTTTCTGCACTGGATCCACATCCACATCACCATCCTTCTGTTGCCCACTTTTTCACCTACTCCATACCTTCTTTGTTATGGCCTTTCCAATTCTAGAGAACAGTACCTCCTTCCTAGCATTTCCTGCATCCAGCACTATTTCAAGGAGGTTTATTGAATTGGGGCACAGCTTTTCCCCTTCCCTGATTTAATTTCTATTTCCACTTGACTTGAGAAAATGAACCAAACTTCTCCAAATTGTTTTTGCACAATGGTCCTGTAAATAGTGGTGGTGAAAATGTGCCGTGTGGGTTCACATCATGCTGACTCACATGCATTGGAAATGCAGAAACCAAAAGTAAAGTTATAATGAGGCATCCCCCTTAAAATTGGACATTCCCACATATCCCATGACCTTCCAAGTATTACAACCAGTATTGCCAGCCCCAACCCCCTGCTCAGATCCAGGCTTTGGGCTAATAGCAGGGTCATTATCTCTGTAAAGGTACAACCTTATGGATTGATGTAGGCTGAAATAGGCCTCTGCTTCAAGTATCATTAGATACAAAAAGCACAAATTTAATTTTCTTATCTCTGACATTCATTTCAAGTTGACCCTTCCATTTTTCCAAAACAATGGCAAATTTATTTGCTTGCTTTCGAACTGTTTTGTTAATTTTAGGTGCTCCTTGACTACGGACTCCTTGTTTCTCACTGTGTTTATCAAAAACTGTCCTCCTGCATCCTTTAGCGATTAGGAAATTAGTTCCAGGCGCTCTTGTCTGTATTTTATGCAACTGTGAGTCACTAGAGGTCACTGTCTTTAAGGTTCAAAACAAATTATTTTTTAGCTTGACTCCGCTGACAGGAAATCTGCTTCTTTCAGCCTTTCCTCAGATACCAGAGATTTCACAATCAGGATTGTGCAATTCACAATGCCAGACTTGTGACTGCATCCATGGGTTTCCTTCCCGTTCATATTTGTCTGTTTCTTCTTAGGCATGGTCTCCTTCAGCCTTAGTAAAGACTGCTTATGTGCTGAGATACTTTTTAAACCTTTCCAAATGTTTTCAGATTTTAGATCCCCACCTTGACATGTTCTTTTAGATTGAATATTGATTTCACTGTGTCAACCAATGAGTTGGAGTTGAGCCAGGCCTTATGGTTTATATTTACAGTCTCTGAGCACATGACCAAAGTTACAACAAAGTCCCCCAATCTAAATACAGGGATTGGAGGACAGTTACATAATACAAATGATGTAAAATAAATCGCTGCTTCTTGAGGGGAAGTTACCCAATCATCTCCAATTTGGCAGGGACATATGGTGTGACTATGTGTAGCCTTTGTTTAATTGTCTGAAACCCTTTAAATTTCACGTAGGAGCACTTTTCCATTGTCCCGACTATAATGCTCCCTTTACCTAATCAGATCTTCACATGAAAATATGTATAACTATGATAATGAGCTGGCCCCTGTAAATTTGCATTAGTGCAAAATCCATTTCTAACCATTTGAGTTCATTGTAAAATGGGCATCAGATTTTTTTATTTTTTATTCTTTCTTGGGATATGAGCATCACTGGCTAGGCCATCATTTATCGCCCATCTTTAATTGCCCCTGAGAAGGTGAGCCCTCTTCTTGAACTGCTGCAGTCCATTGGTGTAGGTACACTCCAGTGCTATTTTCTGTAGCCATTTGATGCAACTGAGTGGGCTGCCACACCATTTCAGAGGGCAGTTAAGCATCAGCCACATTGCCACATTTCTGTGGGCCTGGAGTCACAGGTGGCCAGACCTTGAAATGATGACAGATTTCCTTCCCTGAAGGACATCAGTAAACCAGATGAGTTTTTACGACAATCCACCAATTTCATAATCATTATCAATGAGATTAGTTTTTTATTCCTGATGAATTTAAATTCCCCCAGTTGCCATGGTGGGATTTGAACTCATGGGCAGGATTTTTACCACGTTGGGCGGTTGCGGTGGGTGGGCCCGGGAGCGGCCACAAAGCCAATTGCCGCCCACGATCGGGCCCCGACCACGATTCACACTGGCTGGCCAATTAAGAGCCAGCCAGCATGAATCGCGTGCTGAAACACTCAGCGCTGCCTAGGGAGCGAGCGCGGAAGTCAGCGCATGCGAGCAGGTGCGCTCAGTGAAAGCTCCCTGAAGGCACAGAGCTGCCTCAGGGAGCTGAAGGTTTTTAACATGAAAAATAAAGATTGGGAAAATAAGGAAAACATGTCCCCTTATGTGACTCTGTCACATGAACAGGGACATGTTTAAAATAAGTTTTAAAAGCTTTTATTGTTTTTTAATCATTGGTCAAGATGAGGTTTCGCAAAAAATGCAAAGGCCACTTGTCTTATTCGCCCGCCAGCCAACCGAATGATTGGATGGGCAGCAAAAAATTCAATTTCATTAATTGATTAAGTGCCTTAATAGGCCTCTTAATTGTCGTTAGGCACGCTAACATCCCTCGCGCACGCCCACCGAACGAAATATCACGAGAGTGCGCGATGACATCAGGGCGCTTGCCCGACATCATCGCGCACTATTTTATTCCCATTTGGGTAGGGTGCACGCCCGCCCGATGAGGGAAACATTCTGCCCCATGTCTCTGGAGCATTAGTCCAGGCCTATGGATTACTAGGTTAGGAACATTATCACCATGCTACTCTCCTTCTGATTCTTTATATCATCAAATTGAAAATCACAGACAATGGAGTAGATTTTCTTCTTCCAATGCTTAAAGGAACACCTGAATGCAGCACAAAGAGAAAATTCAAGCAGAAAGGATTACATGTATGAAGTGACGCCCTTAAGATTTTTTCCATTAACTCAAATTGTCTTCTGCAGTAATTTGATAAATACTTGCAAGGTTTGGTAGCATTTGCAGAGAAGTCTGTTAGCTGCATCTGTGGAGTCATACACTTCAGTAACTTTTGCAGGAAGTTGCCATACTCAAGTGGTTGTTTGTTTAAAAAAAAATGTTGCACGGGAAAATTTGCACCTTCCAGAATATATAAAAATTTAAAAATGCTGATATTTCAATGTTTTTAAATGGTTTGAAACAGTTGCATTTTTACTTATTGCTGAGAGAACTGAAAACACAAAGAAAATGACAATTTGGAAGAATTGCAACATTATTTAAGTTTGGAGGAAAGTTTGAAAATGAATCCCTTCATGTACGCATGTTTGATTATACCAGTACTAAGGCAGAGTATGTGGTAAAAAGGAGAGATGTAAAATTATCTTTTCAGTTTTCTATTTCTTCATTCTTACTACAAAAACTCACAATAAAAACACATATCTATTTGATAATGAATCTAGAGACTCTTTTGAAACATTGCGTGGAATTTAATGCTGGCCAAGGGAGCAAGGAAAAGGGCAGGCGGTGATATTGAATAGGGCAGGAAGCAAAGTTTCAAGTTCCCAACTTCAGGATAGAAGTGCCAAATTCTCCCTGTGGTGGGTTGGAAGTGGGACAGCAGTGCCAATGGCACGCAGCAGGAAGCTAACTGCAACGACTTTGCATGCAATGAATACTCATTAAAACACACGTTTAATACTTCCTTTGCGATTAGGTTAGAGGATCACGGGAAACACAGGCTTCCACTTTCACGACGGGTTAAAGCTGGCGTGGAACAGGTGAGGCAGTCTTCAAGGTGGAGGGTGAGCCAGTTGGAGCTGTCTGCCATTACTAGGAGAATTTGCTGGAAGACGGGAGAGGGGGCTGAGAAGCAATGCAGGACAGGATGAGGGTGATCAAAGGAAGGTCAAGGATGGCCGAGGGAAGGTCCGAGGGTCACTGAGGAAAGGTCAAGAGACATTGAGTGGAGGTTTAGGGTCACTTAGAGCAAGACCAGGGTGTGCTCAAAGAACATCAAGGCATGATCAAAGAAGCCATTCATCCATTGGTGCAAGGTTTTGGTTGAAGGCCAGGTCACCAATGAAGGACACAGCTTTCTCTGGCTTCTACTCAATTCAATTTCTGGAAGTAAAATGGGCTCATTCACCCAGTGTTCATGAAGCCTCAGGCAAAGGAGGAACAGCGCAGAGGAAGCATGGCATTGGGTCCTGCACAACAGTGGTTAGAAGGCCAACAAGGGCAACACCAGGGGCTGAAGCTGGTTAGGATGGAAGCAGCCAAGGGCCACTGCGATGATGAGCAATGGCGCATTCTAGAGTCTACAGCTCCCGCCTCAACTACTTGCAAATGATTGAGAGGCAATGCCAACAGCAGCTGAAAATGTCTAGAGAGGCAGACGTTGACCTGTGTGCTCTACTCCTGGAAGACCTGTGGAACCCTTGAACAGGCAGGGAGCCCAATGCCAGTGGCTTTAAATGTCACTGCAGCATTGAATTTCTATGCCAGGGCTCCTTTCAGGATCCATGGGTGACATCCTATCAGCAGCAGCATATCACTGCATCAAAAAGTCACAAATCTACTGTTTAAAAGGGCCGGTGGCTTTGTGCACTTCAGTAAGGATCCAGAGAGCCAGGCCGCAAGATCAGTGGGCTTTGGCACCATTGTGGGTTTCCTACAAGTGCAGGAGGTTATTGACTGTTTGCATGTATTGATCAGAGCTCCCTGGGACCAGCCTGCGACCTTCATAAACAGAAAAGCATTCCACTCCATTAATGTGCAATTGGTTGGTGACTGCAAGAGACATATCTTCCAGGTGTGTGCTCAGTTCCCAAAGAACTCTCATGATTTCTATATTCTTCACAACCCCAGGTTCTACAGCTGTTCGAGGCCAGGCAGTAAATAGTCATTTAATTTCTCACTTAACTGCCTCGATTAGAGAAAGGGTGCCCAGGCCAGCCGAGGCCCCACTTGTCCCACTGTAAAATTGCGGATAGGTCAGGGCAGATGGGAGGGCAGAGGGAAGGCCATCCGAGGAATTTTACGGCCAACCTCCTACCTGCAAACCTGCCAATTCTGCCTGTGGTGGGTTGGAAGCAGGACCTCAGTCTCACACAGTGGGAAGCTAATTGTAATAGCTTTGCATGCAATGAATACTCATTAAAGTTTTTGTGATTAAATGCTACCTCTGCAATTAAGTTAGAGGCTTCCACGGCTGGTTAAAGCTGTTTAATGTTTTTGGTTATCAGGTTCACTTTGTCCGGTGAACACTAGCTGCGCCCTTGATATTAACACATTAGTTGGTGCTTGAAACAATATAGGCAGAGAGACTGATTAACTGAACAAACACTGGTGGTTTATTGGAACTAAGAGCAGAGCACTAACACCATGTGTGCTTCTTCAATCACCTCCAGCTCTCGACTTACAGTTACCCAAGAGGCCCGCACTGTGTAGTGATTGGCCAATACAGTCACATGGGCCAGAATTATCCTGTTGGTGTGTGGGGACAGGCCCCACATGCCGACACATTAAATGACGCGCGGTGATGCTGGGCGAGCACCCCGATGTCACCGTGTGCCCTCACAATATTTAGCTGGGCGGGCACGTGATGTTCCCGGATGCGCGCCCGCCATTAACTAATCACCCTTGAGGCAGCAATTGACTGCAATTTTTTGGGGCCCATGCGATCTTCAGGACGTCGCACAGGCACAACGGGCAGGCAGGTAGGAGACATTTGAATAAACCTCATCCACGGGCAGGATAAGAGGGGTGAGTGGGGTTGCGAATGTGATCTTTCAGTTATTTAAGTGTGAAAGTAACTGATACTTGCCTGTGTGAGCAGGAATACTTCAAAACTCATACCAGCTGCTTGGACAGGAGTAAAAGCCTTCAGGTCAGGACTCTACAGTAAAGATCATTTTTGGGGCCTGCAGCTTTCAGAAAGCCTTCCCTTAGTCTGGGAATGGGAGTTGTGCTCTCCACTGGAGGCACCTGCCCTGAGGAGGAAGGGAGGGCCAGAAGGCGGAGGAGGCCAGGAGTCCACATTCAGCCTCCATGGGCAGCATCCTTTGGGAGGAGAGGCGCAGGCACAAGGGGCGCAGGGACAACAAGAAGTCCAAAGCGGAAGGGGCCGTAGAAGATACCACTATCCTGCTGCCAGGGTTTACAGGCGGCGAAGCAGCTACCTCAATATGTCAGTGGTGCAGTGCCAAAGGAGGCTCAGTCTCTCAAGGGAGACAGTCACCTCCAACTGTCAGCTGATAAGCCCTGAGATCTCCGCAAACTGTGTGGGTGGGCACCCCATGCCAGTGGCTCTAAAGGTCACAGCTGCCCTCAACTTCTATGCCTCCAGCTCTTTCCAGGGGTCGGCAAGTGATCTCTGCGGAGTCTCCCAATCAGCTGTCCACACTTATGTCAAGCAGGTGACAGACGCTCTGTTCAGACAGGTATTTACTTTCATCCACTATCGGTGGAACGAGGCCAGCCAGGCACAGCGAGCCAGAAACTTCGCAACAATTACTGGCTTCCCCCGCGTCGAGGGTGCAATTGACTGCACACATTGGCCAGTGGGTGAGCCGGGTGCCTTCATCAACAGGAAGGGCTTCCACTCTTTGAACGTGCAGATAGTGTGTTATCACAAGCTGCAGATTCTGCAAGTCTGTGCAAGGTACCCAGGCAACTCCCGTGATGCCTACATCCTCAGACACTTCCAGGTGCCGGGGCTCTTCAGTGCTCCAGCCCGTCTGGATGGATGGCTGCTGGGTGACAAGAGCTATCCCCTCAGAAGGTGGCTCATGACGCCTCTCCGCCATCCAAGAACAGAAGCTGAGCAGTGGTACAATAGGAGCCACGCCTCCACAAGGGCTGCGGTGGAGAGAACCATCAGTCTTCTCAAGATGCACTTCCGATGCCTGGACCAGTCAGGGGGCGCACTCCAGTACCCCCCAGATCGTGTGTTGCTAATAGTGGTTGCATGCTGCGCTCTACACAATCTTGCGCTGGAAAGGGGCCATGCAGTGGATGAGGAAGATGTAGAGATAGTTGCTCCGGTTGCACTCGATGAGTCCAGCAGTGAGTCCGAGGATGAGCACATACAGGAGAACGCTGAGGGGGTAAACGCTGACCCGGGCATACTCCAGGGAGGCAGGGACACCCGGGAGGCTTTAATCCAACGAACCTTCAGCCAGCCCATCACAGATGGACCTTCAACACACGCCAGGGCTGCAGGCTCCATACTCAATACCTGAGTGCTAAATCTGCCTGGATAGTAACATTAACTAAGGCCCTTGTCAATAAAGCTCAATGTCAAACAACTCACTCATAACATCATGGGTTCCTGTCCACTTGCAGAAGTAAGGAATCACCCTGAGGCATGGCAACACATCAAAATTTATTGAGAGAACAAATGTAACTCCATAAACCAAAACAAAAGATGTTGGACATCACACCCAAGTCTTCAGTAAACTACTATGGGCCAAATTCAAAGCACCAGTGCGAAACCCATGGTGTGCCTGAAGTGCCTTAAATTTACGCTTACGGGTGCTACGTCTAGATGCTGTCCCCTCGCTGGCACTGGCATCTGAGACAGCCTGCTCACTATGCTGTCCTGTAGCCTCGATGACCTTGGAGGACATCCTCTGGCCTGTGGAGCCTTTGATGGCCCCGCCTGGGAGGGAGTGGCCAGTTCCACAGCTGGCTTCTTCCCAGTCGCCGCATCCTCATCGGATGCCACAGTCACTGGCAGAGGGGCGGAGTAGCTGCTGCCCTCATCCGGAGCGCCCTGAGAGGAGCCCACAGAGACGAGAGGCAGCTGCTGCGCTGACATGAGGTCGCTTCGGACCTCCCTGTTCACCGTAGACGGATGGGCACCGAGCTGGGATACATGGTGCCCAAACCATCTCCCACACGGGCAATGACCAGCGGGGGTCAATGCCGCTGTGAGGGCTTGCAGGTCCGAGCGCAACCCCAGGAGGCTCTGATTGTTTTCCTGGAGGAGCCTCTCCATGAGAGTTGCCGCTCTCTCCATGGAGGAAGCATGGTACTCGGTTATGAGGCTCAATGCCTCGGTGATGCTCTGCGTGGACTCCTCAGGCACGGGCACCATAGCCTCATGTATCTCTGCCAGATTGTCCCGCATACCCTGCTGCACTTCCAGCGTTCGCTGTCTCACAGACGACTCCAGAGGCACATCATCAGCCACCGACCGAGCATGTACCTGATCCCCAGCAGTCCTCTGGCGCCCTGGGCACTCTCTGTCTCTGCCCGCACCTCAAGTGAGTGTGAAATGGCTCACCGCCATGCCCTAGGACACTAGCCAAAGATCTGATTCCCACCGAGGTGTTAATATCTATGCTGGTGCCTGCCTAACAGAGATGGTGTGATGCTGGTGAGTGGATTTCCTCTGGGGCCTCAGGGGTGAGAGGTGGGCCCCCTGCCTCCTCCTCCCGACCCTGCTCCGGTGATGCTGAAAGGAAGAAAAATGACATTTGATTAGTTACAGTGCAGACAATGTCAATTTGCATGCCGCTCCCCCGGATCATTATGCGCTCATTCTTCCATAATCAATAGTCAATCCATGTTGCTAACTTCAATCACTGAGCATTCAGCAGTGCCACAGCTTTTGGGACACACATGGTGACCTGAGTCCTCGACAAACATACCTCTCCATGGCACCACATACCTCTCCATGGCACCCCAGCCTCACCGCCACCGGTGGACCTCAGGGCATGGCGCCTCTCCAAATCCATGGCCTGCTGCTCGTAAGGTGTTAGGATAACCAAATGGGCCTGGCCTCCACCAGTCCGCATCCGCTCGGCGGAATTGTGCGCAGTCTTCTCCTGAAAAGGAGAGAATAGCATTGATTCGTCCAGCCTGCACCTGAATTCCCATCGATTCCCTGCCAACCCAGCCAGAGTGGGACGTTGCAGGGCTCCAGTTCTTCGTCACCCCGCAGCTGCCGCACACTCACGCAAAGAAGCCAGGGCTGACCCCACCCCCACCCCCACCATTGCCCAAATGCTGCCTCCTTCACATGTGGCACCACAAGGTGTTACTTTGCTAAGCAAAGAGGCACAAGCATGTGGAGCGCAAAGACCAGCAGATGGATTGGTGCCCCACCACCTGGAAACTCCCTTCCCAGCATGTTAGCATCCTGGCTTTGACATGCTCCCCAGATCCAGCACTGCGCCTAGGTGCAGACCCTTGACTTTCACCCCCATTCTATACTCTAGGTGTCAGTGTCACACATGCTGTGGATGCAGAGCCCAACCTAGCACAATCCTCTCAGGGTGAACTAGGCATGGGCAATATCTGCTGGCACACCCAGTGAGGGAGACATGCCATGAGGGATTCAATGCCGTTACTGTACTCAGAGTTGCCGGGGGCAGGGGTTGGGGGGGGTGGTGTGGCTGGAGGGAAAGGGAGATGGCTGCATTAAGTGACTTAAGCCAACATGATACTCACCCTTTCCGAGCACAGGAGGTCGTTGAATCTTTTGCGGCACTGGACCCATGTGCGCCGCACCACATCATGGGAGCTCACACTCTCAGCCACCTCCTTCCACACACGTTTGGTCAGGTGGGGAGGCCTCCGCTTCCCGTCCCTCGGAAGGAGGGCTTCCCACCGAGCTGCCACCTCCTCCAGGAAGGCAGCTAGGCACTGTCGGAAAAATAAGAGTCACATTGCCCCACTGCCCCACTGCCCTACCCTCCAGTCTGGCCTGCCCTGATGGCCTACCCTCCGGACTTGCATCAGGCACATTGCCCCCCTGATGTGCATTGTGAGCAGCCTTGCAAAGGCTGCCAGGCCTTCATTTAAGCAGGCCGCCGGGTCACCATTAGAACAAACGGTCTGTGCACGCCCGCCGGCGCCCACCCATTCCCGCTATCCTCGGGAGTCATGAAATACGCTGGGCGGGCCTTAATCGATCCGCTTGCCTAAAATGGTGGCATGGACCCAATCGCGGGCAACAATCGGGTCCACGCCTGCCCGTGCCCGCTCCCACACGGCCCGCCCAGCATGGGAAAATTCTCCCCATGATCAACTAACTACATTCTCTTAGAGGTACATAGCACTCCACTTTACCACAAACGTCCTCCTTTACTTGAACGTACAATTGACAAGCATCACAACATCCCAATTATTTACATGAATAACTATTTATAAGTCAAGTTTCTCAGGAGGCTTCCTCGGATGTGTCAAGTGTCGTAGCTCAAGGGCCTCAGCTAGTTTTTCAGAGACCCCCTCCTCAGGGGTCAACTGTCCACCAGGCTCTTCGGTGGAAGTGGGCAACTTTGTGTCTTCGACCCTCTCATGTCCAACATTGCTACTTCCAAATCGTGTGACATTTCTTCCACATGTGGTGCAGACTCAAGTGCAAATGATGACGGCATTCCTTCTTGTGGGAGTGTCTCTCTTCTCCAGAGATGATCCATGTGTCGTCTAATTATTCAGCCGTTTACCGATACATTATAGGAGAGAGGTCCTGTTACGGCACTCACTTCACCTAATACCCAATTTGGCCCATCTCCAAAGTTCTTTGCGACAACTGTGTCTCCCACCGTGAAATTTCTTTCATGATTATGGCCATCTTGTCTAGCCTTCTGGGCATCTTGGCTTCTCTCCACCCTCCCCCTTAAATTCGGCCTGATGAGAGTTAGACAGGTGCGGAGACGTCTCTTCATTAGTAATTCAGCGGGGGCAATACCAATGGTCGTATGTAGTATCGTCCAGTATGTGAACAGGAACCATGACAATCTGGTGCTGATGGATTCCCCACCCAGTTTTTTCATACCAGGCTTAAAAGTTTGCACTGCCTGCTCAGCCAAACCATTAGAGTCGGGGCGGTAAGGCGAGGTTTTGATATGAGTTATTCCGTGGCGGGTTGTAAACCTGTGGAACTTCCCTCTGGTAAATGCAGTCCTGTTGTCTGACACGAGCACCTCTGGTAACCCGTGCATTGCAAAACTCTGTCACAAATGGTCTATGGCGGCAGCAGACGTGGGTGACCGGATTTCATAGACACCCATCCACTTGGAGTGGGCATCTATTAGTAAAAGGAACATCGAGCCCAAGAAGGGCCCCATGTAGTCGACATGGAGGCGCACCCATGGCCGCCTCGGCCATTCCCAGGGGTGTATTGGAGCTAAGGGGGGTAGCTTTTGTACTTGCTGGCATTGAAGACAACTTTTGACTAGGGTTTTGATGTCCGCGTCCAGCCTTGGCTACCACAAGTAGCTGCGCGTGAGTATCTTCATCCTACCAATGCCAGAGTGAGCGCTGTGTAATTTGGCCAGTAATAGCCTTTTCCCTCTCAGGGGCAGATAACCCTTGCTCCCCAGAGCAATATGCCGCCCTGGCAGGTGAGCTCATTACCTGCAATTGAAATAGGGCTTCATGTTATCAGACTTTGGCTCGCCTGACCATACATTCAAGACCTGCTCCTGGACATGGGTTAAAAGTGGATCTCAGCTTGTCCACTCACAGGTTTGTTTGGCCTGGACAGGGAAGGAATCCAAAAAATTTAGTACAAGGAGAAGTTCCTGGGGAATTGGAATGTTCGTTTTGTTATCTGGCAGGTGGAGGCAGCTCAGCGCGTCAGCATGTGCGATCTGGCTTCCTGATCAGTGAATAAAAATGTATTCATAAGCAGCCAATATCAGTGCCCACCTCTGAATGCGAGTGGATGCGATGGAGGGTATCGCCTTATCCTCTCCGAATAATCCCAGCAGAGGCTTGTGGTCGGATATAATGTGAAAATGGTGCCAGTGGAGGTATTGATGGAATTTCCGAACACCAAAAACAACAGACAAACCTTCCTCTCAATTTGAGAATATCATCGCTCTGCAGCACTGAGTGTGCGAGATAGATAACCAATGGACTGCTCGGAGCCATCCGCCATCCAATGTGAAAGTACAGCCCCTACTCCGCAACTTAAAATCAATTCTTCCGTTGGATCAAAGTAGACCAGTAGGGCCAATGATCTTAACAATTGCTTTACCTTCAGAAACAAATCCAGGTGCGGAGCTTGCCAAATCCACTTATGGTTTATCTTAAGCAATGCGTATAACGGAGCCAGTACAGTTAATAGATTTGGGAGAAATAGTCCATAGTAGTTTATTATCCCTAAGAAAACCTTTAGTTCTGTAGTGTTTCTCGGTGCAGTTGCCTCACGAATAGCCTTGACCTTTTCTCCCACGGGATGTAGGACCTGCATGTCGACCTTATGGCCCAAGTAAACTACCTCTTTGGCTCGGAAAAGACATTTTTCTCGCTTCAAGCACACCCCCGCTTGTGAGGAGCGTTTCAACGCCTCTTCCAAGTTAGCTAAGTGTTCTTTGTCAGTTCGTCCAGTGACTCAGGCATCATCCAGATAAACAACAACATGGGGCAATCCCTGAAGCAGATTTTCCATGGTACGCTGGAAAATAACACACGCCGATGAGGCCCCAAAGGATAGTTGAGTATATTGATACCATCCTCGATGTGTATTGATAGTCACAAATTCCCTAGAGCCTTCTTCCAACTCTACCTGCTGGTAGGCGTGGCTCATGTTGAGTTTTGAATATGTGATGCCCCCTGCCAATTTCAAATATAATTCATCAATCTTTGGTATTGGGTGTCTATCAAGTTTGGCCACTCTGTTTACAGTTAACTTATATTCACCGCATAAGTGAACAGTTTGGTCAGGCTTCAGTACTATAGGTTACTATAGGTGCCGCCCACTTGGAAAATTGCACCGGTTGTAAGATACCCAACTTTTTCAGCCTGTTTATCTCAGTCTCGACCGTGTCCGGTAGAGCATAAGGGACTGGTCTGGCTCTGATAAATCTGGGGTTTGCATTAGGGTCTACGTGGATTTTGTCTTGTAGCCCATGAATCCTTCCTAGCTTGTCACTGAAAATGGAAGCGTACTTTTGTAACAATTCCTGTAAGATTCTCATTCTGATTTAAAAATCTCAGCTCATTGCAATTTAATCTCTTTGAGCCAGTTGTGACCAATTAAACTGGGGCCGGCCCCAGCTACAACTATAAGGGATAAATTTGCAAACTGATCCCCATACTGCACCAGGACTTGACATATTCCTTTCACTCTTATTTCTTTACAAGCGTATGCTTTTAATTTAATATCCGACTGTTCCAAACTTAAAGAACAGACTCCTTTATTCAAGTATCTGAACGTATATTCTCCTATGACAGACATTGATGCCCCAGTATTGATCTCCATCTTGATGGGTTATTTATTGACTCTAATGACTACCTGGATTGGCTCAGTTCTACCCACTTTCAGGTTGTATAATGAATAGATGTCAGATTCTGCTTCCTCTGGCTCTTCAAAGAGTCAGACTTTGTGATTTCTACCTTTGTTTTAAAATGCAGTCTCAGTTTATCTTGACAGTGCCACATTATGTGACCATTGCGGTGGCAGAAAAAGCATTCGATATTTCTGAACTGTCGATCGCCTGCAGGCTGCCTGGATGCATTTCTCTCATTAATGTTGTGGGTTTTCACTGTAGTAGTTGTTCTTTGATGGTCTGTACATAGTGGGCGTTCTTGCCTTTCTCTGGAGTCCGATGTTTTTGCGCCTTTTGTTACCGGCCCTTTCCACCCTACAAGATGGATGGCGCCATTTGGTGTAACTTTTATTGCCTCCGAGTCTCTAACAGCGCTCTCCATGGCTGTTTCCAATTTTAATGCCTTACTGAAGTCTAGATTAGTTTCAGATAGCAATCACTTTTGAATAGCATCGTCCCTGATTCTGCATATCAATCGGTCTCTCAACATGTCATTAATTGAAGTTCCGAACTCACAATATTCCGTTAATTCCTTTAAAGCAGCTACGTACCCAGCGATTGTCTCTCCTGGAAGCCTATTCCTCGAATTGAATTTAAAACGCTGCATAGTGACTGAGGGCTTTGGCTTCAGGTGTTTTTTTACAATGTTTACTAACTTATTGAAAGTCTTCCTATCGGGGGTTTTAGGTGACATGAGGCTGCAGATCAGCCCATACATTTTGCTCCCACATGAGGACAAAAGAATTGCCCTCTTCTTCTCCTCCCCCATGATGTCATTGGCGGTAAAGAAAAACGCTAGGCATTCGACGTAATGAGAGGGATCGAATGGTTCAAGATGCCCAAACCGCGGCATACTCGATGAAATAAGCGACTGCGCTTTCAAACAGCTTTCAAGGTGGTGGTGAAGTAACATAGCTGGTTTACCACGGCTTTCTTGGTTGCTGTCAATTGATCCAGTTTATCCTCATCGCCAGTTTTGTTTTTGGTTATCAGGTTCACTTTGTCCGGCGAACACTAGCTGCGCCCTTGATATTAACACATTAGTTGGTGCTTGAAACAATATAGTCAGAGAGACTGATTAACTGAACAAACGCTGGCAATTTATTAGAACTAAGAACAGAGCATCAACACCATGTGTGATTCTTCAATCACCTCCAGCTCTAGATTTACAGTTACCCAAAAAGCCTGTACTGTGTAGCGATTGGTCAACACAGTCACATAGTCAGCTAACTACATTCTCTTAAAGGTACATAGCACTCCACTTTACCACAAGCAGGCATGGAGCAGGCAAGGCACTCTTCGAGCTTGACCTTTGGACCTCTTCAAGGTCCAAAATGGATGCCTCATATTTTCCTACAAATCCATTGTTTTGCCCATAATTATTAAAGCCAGACTTACCTGAACGTCAAGAGCGAAGGTCAGGAACACCAAGTCCCAGCAGACCTTGGAATTTCTGCACATGGGCAGAGTGGGAGCAGGCTGAACATGTGCAATTCAGCATTTTAAATTTGTTGTGCCAAGGATGGGCCCAGCGCAGCTGCGCAAAAATGGAAAAACAATGCAAGAACCCAGGTCATGTGACTGGGAGTGGAGCCCTATTGCAGACAAGAATCTCAGGCAGGGGTCAGGGAAAGGGGGCAGAGAGAGGTGCCAGAGGGAGAGGGGACAGGGAGAGGTCCCAAAAGAGAAGTACCAGACAGGGGACAGAGACAGGAAGAGGTCCCAGTTAAGTTGAAAATAGAGGAGCAGAGAAAGAGGCTCCTAGCAGGAAAAGGGCTGCAGTTAGCAGGCTTTAAGTGAAAAAGGCTCAGGAGAAGCCCTGGCAATCAAAGAGGGCAGCAGAAGGTACTTGACTCTGTGTGGTGGGCCGTTGGGGTGAAGCTACACCTTTGGAGCAGTTGTGTTCTGCTTGGTGCAGCTGAAGAATTGAAGATGTGATTATGAGTGGTGCTTGAAAATATACTCGGGAATCCAGGGGAATGGAATCTCGAGAGCAGGATTGAAACCCTGGGAGGTGGGCCATTGTTGAGGTCATCTGAGTTGGAGTGACTTTTGGAGAGAATTCTAAGGAGAGGTCTTTGAAGGTGAAAACTGGAATCCCTTGTGTGAGATACAGAGTTTCAGTGAAATTGATTGACTCACAGTGTTACTAATGTCTGGGTGGGCTGTTCAGAAATCTATGGACTCTGTCTTGCTCTCACCCGCCAGTTATTCTGCAGTGTGATGTGTTCAACCACAGTTTGCCTGTTAATTCACATGTACCTCACAATTACCGTGTATGTTAGAATATAAGATAGATATTGTAAATTGTTTTATCTTTCTGACCTTGTATAATAAAGTTTATTTATGCTTATTCAAAACCCATGGAATCTTGTGGCTTTATTCTCTTAGCAGGTGTCTTGAATCTCAAACTTTGTCTACTTTAAACAAAACGTGATTGGTCCCCAACGAATCTTACCAAAAATTTGGGGGCCTGGTCAAGGATCACAACACCTTTCATTTAATCTATCAATATCTCTTTGTAATTTTATATTCCATTTGCACTGCTTATAATGCCATCCATCTTTGTACCTTTGGCAAATTTGGATATGTGACCCATCATCCAAGAATTTAATAAATAAAAAGTGAATAGTTTACGCCCCAATGTCTCCAGTTCATGTGATGTGTTAAGTGTGTCGGAGTGGGTGGTGCATAGTGGTTAGTCTGCTTGTCACCTTTTGCTTTCAGCTCTCATCACTGCAACTATTGCAAAAAAAGAATCGATTGTGTAAGCCTTTCCCTGCTAGTACATGGCCTCTCCTTCAACAAGCCCTATTTGGTGCCGTCCCATGGTGGCATATGTAAACTGGGTACTCCACGGTCCCACTACAGGAGACTCAGAGGAGGCCTGGCCCTCAGTCTGGTGGCATGCAGGACCACCAGCATGCGGCACGCCCTGGTGCTGATGAAATAGATCCCCAGCTATGGGTGAATAGCCTCACTTTTTTGTGGGCGTCTCAGGAAAGATGAAGGCTAAGGGAGTAAACCCTGACAGAATATCTGGAGTGGAATCCCATAGGCGATAATCTGTCTTCTTTCAGGCAGCTTTCTGGCAATTCCTGCAGCAAAGCTGGCACCAAACAGTATTGGTTTCATCCTTTTCTTTAGACAATATTATTCAAAAGAAAAATGTCTTGTAGTCATATCAAAGTGTAAAGTATAAGATGACATGACAACAGCAGCTGGTTTCAAGAGTGTACATTAAACCACTTAGAAATGAAATGGATGTATCTGGAACTAATCTCATTGGGATGTCTGCAAAATTTCAACTGAGCAGGGCACAGGTGTTGTAGATTTGTAAAACCTTGCAGAAAAGCTGAAATAAATCTATTTTAATTTGATTTAAGGGCCAGAATACCAACCGGGAGAATAAAATCTAGCTGAAATTAATGTACATGATATAAGTTTTATTAAGGCAATGTGCCAAATTTCATAATATCGATGGTAAATTTCACATCATAATGGCACCATTGCAGCTACAAAAATGTTTTAGTGTGTCTTTTAAATGACATACGTGCCATCATTGCCTTAAAATATTTGTGTTTGAACTTGATTCTAACCTATAGATCAACAGTTTCATGAGAAAACTCTACTGGAGTTACATAAATCTAATGTATAATTCAAGCTAGAGCACAAGTTTTTTTCAATATTTGGAGCATTTGTAAACATGCTGGGAAATGTGTCACAAACATTTTACAATATACATATCACAATAAGTGCAGTTACTGTTTAAAGTTAGCTTATTCTTAGTCTTTTCAATTGTGTTGTGAAAAGAAAGGACAATCTCTGAATATCTTTAATTCAGTCTATCCAAAGAGTCAAGGGGGAACATATCCCTGCTGATGCCTGCTGCTCTGCAGCATTTTCATGTTAAATAGCTAGAGGTGAGATTTCTGCCTCTCTCTCATTGGCTAATAGCACTGTAGTCCCAGCAACACCACTGGGGAGAGGATGTGGGTGACCTGATGGCAAGGTCAGGTGGGGAGGGGAGGGAGCACTCCAGTGGTGGGAAGCATGGGGTGTGCAGACCTTGGGCACAGGTGCCCATTATGGAAAGGGGACCAGTGAGGAAGGCACCCCCAATCCTTTGCCCGGAGGCCCAAGCAGGGTGATCTGCTGGTCTTCAGCCCATCCCTGACCTCCTCTTGCCAGCCTTGAAATTGTGGCCAAGTGGGGAGAGGCCCTGAAATGGCTATTAATTGGCCACTTCTGGGCCTCAATTGGATGAGGGCAGGAGGGCTGCCCTGGACCTTGCCTGCCTTGAATAAAATTGAGGACAGATTGGGGGCAGACAGCCTGGACGTCAGCAGGAAGGCCACCCAGATGCATAGTTTTTTTAATTAAAAAAAGGGCAGTAGTAATAAAATCTAAATATGAAAAAAAAAGATATTCTGAGTAAGTCAAAATCAAATAAGTACAGATTCAGCTGTCTACGCCAATGCAGAGAACGTATACATGCTTCACTTAAATCCTTGTAAGATCTAATATCAATCCATTGGACCTGTGGCTTCTAAATTTAGTGGACATTTATTAAAGATTTCTGAAATTACAATGTAAATACAATTAAAACATTAATATCATTGCCTTCTTTGGATGTAGGCTTGTGTTTTGCTACAAGTTTAAACTATCTGTGTAACAATCTTCTGTGCTATTCTGAACATTTGAATATTTGTGTACATCATTTCATATGAATCATCATCACTTTTTGAGCTGAAGGATTCTCCTGTTTTAACAGTACAAAGAACAAAGAACAAAGAAAAGTACAGCACAGGAACAGGCCCTTCGGCCCTCCAAGCCTGCGCCGATCATATAGCCCATCAACTAAAATATTTTGCACTTCCGGGCTCCGTATCCCTCTATTCCCATCCTATTCATGTATTTGTCAAGCTGCCTCTTAAACACCACTATCGTACCTGCTTCCACCACCTCCTCCGGCAGCGAATTCCAGACACTCACTGCCCTCTGTGTAAAAAACTTGTCCCGCACATCTCCTCTATAGTTTTACCCTCTCACCTTAAATCTATGTCCCCTAGTAATTGACTCTTCCACCCTGGGAAAAAGCTTCTGACTATCTACTCAGTCCATGCCACTCATAATTTTGTAAACTTCTATCAAGTCGCCCCTCAATCTCCGTTGCTTTAGTGAGAACAATCCGAGTTTCTTCAACCTCTCCTCATAGCTAATAACCTCCAGACCAGGCAGCATCCTGGTAAACCTCCTCTGCACCCTCTCCAATGCCTCCATATCCTTCTGGTAATGTGGCGACCAGAATTGCACGCAATATTCCAAGTGTGGCCTAACCAAGGTTCTATACAGCTGCAGCATGACTTCCCAGCTTTTATACTCAATACCTCTGCCAATGAAGGCAAGCATGCCATATGCCTTCCTGACTACCTTATTCACCTGCATTGCCACTTTCAGTGACCTGTGGACCTGTACATCCAGATCCCTCTGCCCATCAATGCACTTAAGGGTTCTGCCATTTACTGTATAATTCCTACCTGTATTTGACCTTCCAAAATGCATTACCCCGCATTTGTCCAGATTAAACTCCATCTGCCATTTCTCTGCCCAAGTCTCCAACCGATCTATATCCCGTTGTATCCTTTGACAATCCTCTTCACTATCTGCAACTCCTCCAACCTTAGTGTCCTCTGCAAACTTACTAATTAGCCCAGTTACATTTTCTTCCAAATCATTTATGTATACTACAAACAGCAAAGGTCCAAGCACTGATCCCTGCGGAACTCCACTAGTCACAGCTCTCCATTCAGAACAGTACCCTTCCACTGCTACCCTCTGTCTTCTATGACCAAGCCAATTCTGTGTCCATCTTGCCAGCTCACCTCTGATCCCGTGCAACTTTACCTTCTGTACCAGTCTGCCATGAGGGACCTTGTCAAAGGCCTTACTGAAATCCATGTATATAACATCCACTGCCCTTCCATCGTCAATCATCTTTGTCACTTCCTCAAAAAACTCGATCAAGTTAGTGAGACACGACCTCCCCTTAACAAAACCATGCTGGCTCTCACTAATACGCCCATTTGCTTCCAAATGGTAGTAAATCTTATCACGAAGAATCTTCTCCAATAATTTCCCTACCACTGATGTAAGGCTCACTGGCCTGTAATTTCCTGGATTATCCCTGCTACCCTTCTTAAACAATGGAACAACATTGGCCATGCTCCAGTCCTCTGGGACCTCACCTGTAGCCAGTGAGGATACAAAGATTTCTGTCAAGACCCCAGCAATCTCCTCCCTTGCCTCCCTCAGTACTCTGGGGTAGATCCCATCCGGCACTGGGGACTTATCCACCTTAATATTCTTCAAGACGCCTAACACCTCCTCTTTTTTGATCTCAACATGATCCAGGCTATCTACACACTCTTCCCTAGACAAATCGACTGCTAAGTCCTTTGGTGAATACTGATGAAAAGTATTCATTCAGTATCTCTCCCATTTCTTCTGGCTCCACACACAGATTCCCACCTCTGGCCCTGAGTGGGCCTACCCTTTCCCTGTCTACCCTCTTGCTTTTTACATATGTATAAAAGACCTTGGGATTTTCCTTAATCCTGGTTGCCAGTGACTTTTTATCACAGCTTTATGCCATTGTTCTGATTTCTACAATCAGATCTGAGCTGGAATGGTTTCCATGGTAGAAGCTAGTCTGTGTTTTGTTAATTATTTTTCATACACTATTGTGCATCTCCAAATTTTCCTTCTGTGACCCTCAAGTTATTAATGGCTCAGATTTTGCAGCAGTAATGATGACAAAACTGTCAGCGTTCACTGTCGTCACTGCATTGAGACTGACAGCAATTTATGGGTCTACACAGACACAGTCAAACATGGAAATCCAGACATTTGCTGTCAGTGATTCTGCATTTCTCCACATTGTACAATGTTGATATATCGCACTAGAGATATCACTAATCTGGTGAGAACTTTCCCTTTAAAGATACAACATTGCTGTCAAAATCCCTGGCAAAGTTATGCCCAATGAGGTTTAACTAGATCTTTGAAAGCAGATTGAATCTCTGACCTGGAAAACTAATCTTATATTTGTGTAACATCAATTTTTTAGATTCTGACAAAAATTCCAAGTTGTTAAAAACTGATAATTTTTTAAACTTTGTTCGTGATATTTCAGCTTCTGATGCGTATATCCCAATCATTTATTTCACTCTCTTCAAAACATATAAAAAAAGCAGGGTATTCACTATGTTTTACTTCCTGGTTTGTTGTTTGTGAGAACAGGGGAGGCAGTGGTATAGTGACAATGTCACTGGATTAGTATTCCAGAGGCCCAGGTTAATGCTCTGGAAAACCAGGTTTCAATCCCACCATGGCAGATGGTGAAATTTAAATTCAATAAAAATCTAGAATTAAAAGTCTGATGATGACCCCAAAAACATTGCCAATTGTCGTTAAAAACCCATCTGGTTCACTAATATCCTTTAGGGAAGAAAATCTACCATCCTTACCTGGTCTGGTCGACATGCGACTCCAGACCCACAGCAAAGTAATTGACTCTTAACTGCCTTCTGAACCAAGGACAATTAGGGTGATCAATAAATGCTGGCCAAGCCAGCGGTGCTCACATCCCATCAACAAATAAAAAAAGAACAATTAAATGTAGTTGGCTGTTTACCTCACTTGATAACATGAATATGACTGGATACCTGGATGTCCCCTTGACTTGGTACCAGATTTAAATTAAAGTAGGGGAATTCAGAATCATTGAATGGTTACAGCACTGAAGGAGGCCATTTGGCATGTGTTTGTGCTGGCTCTCCAAAGGAACAATTTATCTAGTACCACTCCCCAGTCTTCTCCCGTAGCCCTGCACATTCTTCCTTTTCAGATAATAATCCAATTCCCTCTTAATTGCCTCAACTGAACGTGCCTCCACCACACTCAAAAGGCAGTGCATTCCAGATCCTAACTACTTGCTGAGTGAAAAACATTTTCTTCATGTCTCCATTGCTTCTTATGCCAATTATCTTAAGTCTGTGTCCTCTTATTCTCGATCCTTCCAACAATGGGAACAATTTTTCCCTATCCAGAAACCTCGTGATTTTGAATACCCCTATCAAATCTCCTCTCAACTTTCTCTTCTCCAAGGAAAACAGTCCTAACCTCTTCAATCTATCAATGTAACTGGAGTTCTTCATCCCTGGAACTACTTTTGTGAATCTTTTCTGCACCCTCTCTAATGCCTTCACTCTTCCCTAAAGTGTGGCGCCCAGAACAATACAAAATACTCCAATTAAAGCCAAACCAGTGTTTTATTCAAGTTTAACATAATCTCTTTGCTTTTGTACTCCATGCCCTTATTAATAAAGCGTCAGATATTTACAGAAATCGCTAGATCTTTGTGGGCAGCTTTCTTCAAGGTTAAAGCACCCTGAATATCTCACTTGGTAAAGGCAGCATTTAATTGAGCCACATGGATTAGAAGGAGCTCATTTTGATACCAAGTTGATTGAACTCAGCTGGGGTGGTGGTTTTGTACTAAATCTGCCTCAGCTGCTGAGTTAGTGAGAGAGGTTTAGCTGGAATGACAATCCTGATTGTTCTTTTTTTCATTCTTTCACAGGATATGGGCATCGCTGGCTAGGCCAGCATTTATTGCCCATCCCTAATTGCCCTTGAGAAGGTGGTGGTGAGCTGCCTTCTTGAACCACTGCGGTCCTTGTGGTGTAGGTACGCCCACAGCACTGTTAGGGAGAGAGTTCCAGGATTTTGACACAACGACAGTGAAGGAACGGCGATATATTTCCAAGTCAGGATGGTGAATGGCTTGGAGGGGAACTTGCAAGTGGTGGTGTTGTCATGCCTCTGCTACTCTTGTCATTCTAGGTCGTAGAGGTAGAGGTTGTGGGTTTGGAAAGTGCTGTCCAAAGAGTCGTGGTGAGTTACTGCAGTGGATCTTGTAGATCAGCCTTGTCCAACATACGGCTCACGGGCCACATGCCCCTCTATGGGGCCCTCGGAGCTAGTTTCCAAAATGCCGGTAAACAGGTAAGTTGAAATGGAAGATTCTGCAAGGAGCTGCTCCTCTAAGCACAGGCTCACTTGTGAGCCTATCAGCAGCAAATGTGGGAGAGAAACAATCTGTGATTGGATGAGTAGCGAACAGCAGCGGCGGTGAGTTTGGAGCCCAGGAGCAGAGGCACTAGCGAGTGAGGCCAAGGGAGCGAAGGTGCCGGGGAACGAGGCCCAGGGAGCGGAGGTGCCAGGGGATGAGGCCCAGGGAGTGGAGGCTCAGGGAGCAGAGGGCTAGGGAGTGAAGCCCAGGGAATAGAGGTGCTGGGGAACGAGGCCCAGGGAGCAGAGGTGCCGGGGAGCTGAGGTGCCAGGCAGTGGGTCCCAGGGAGTGAAGATGCTGGGGCTCTGGCGAGAAGAGGCTGGCTGCGACACCTGGAAGTGAGATGTTGCAGAGACCCAGGTTGGAGGGAGTTGGGGGAAGGGAGGCTGACTGCCGTGAGTGAGAGTGAGTGTGTGTTTGTGGGAATGAGAGAGTGAGTGTGCGTGTGTCTGTGCGGGAGTGAGAGAGAGAGTGTGTGTGGGGATGAGAGAGAGTGAGAGTGTGTGTGGGAATGAGAGAGAGTGAGAGCGTGTGTGGGAATGAGAGAGAGTGAGAGCGTGTGTGGGGCTGAGATAAGGTTAATGTGTGTGTGGGGGTGAGATAGAGTGACAGTGTGTTTGAGTGGGAGTGAGAGAGAGAGAAAATGTGTGTATGGGAGTGAAAGAGAATGAGTGTGTATGTGGGAGTGAGAGAAAGTGAGAGTAAGTGTGTGGGAGTGAGAGAGAGTGAGTGTTTGTGTGTGGGAGTGAGAGTACGTCAGGAGTGAGAGAGAGTGAGTTTGTGTATGGGAGAGAGAGAGAGCGAGAGTATGTGGGAGAGAGAGAGAGAGTGAGAGTTGGTGGTGGAGGGAGTGAATGTTTGTGGATAGGGTGCCAGTTAAGTGAGCTGCTTTGTCCTGGATGGTGTCAAGCTTCTTGAGTGTTGTTGGAGTTGCACCCATCCAAGCAAGTAGGGAGTATTCCATCACACTCCTGACTTGTGCCTTGTAGGCAGTGGACAGGCTTTGGGGAGTCAGGAGGTCAGTTACTCACCACAGGATTCCTAGCCTCTGACCTGCTCTTGTAGCCACAGTATTTGTATGGCTAGTCGAGTTCATTTTCTAGTCTATGGTAACCCCCATGATGTTGATAGTGCTGAAATCAGCAATGGTAATGCCATTGAATGTCAAGGGGCAATGGTTAGATTCTCTCTTGTTGGAGATGGTCATTGCTTGGCACTTGTGTGGAGTGAATGTTATTTGCCACTGTCAGCCCAAACCTGGATATTGTCCAGGCCTTGCTGCATTTGGATATGGACTGCTTCAATATCTGAGGAGTTATAAATGGTGCTGAACATTGTGTAATCATCAGCAAACATCCCTACTTGTCACCTAATGATGGAAGGAAGGTCATTGATGAAGTAGCTGAAGATGGTTAGGCCTAGGAGAGAGAGTAAGAGAATGTGTGTGGGAGTTAGAGAGGGTGAGAGTGTGTGTGTTGGAGTGAGAGAGAGTGAGAGTATGTTTGTGGGAGTGAGAGAGAGTGAGTGTATGTTTGTGTGTGAGAGAGTGAGTGTGTGTGTGTGGGAGAGAGTGAGAGTATGCCCGAGTGGGAGTGAGAGAAATTGAAAGTCTGTGTGTGGGAGTGAGTTCGAGTATGTGTTTGTGTATGTGTGTGTATGTGTGTGTAAGTGTGAGAGAGTGAGAAACATAGAAACATAGAAAATAGGAGTAGGAGTAGGCCATTCGGCCCTTCGAGTCTGCTCCGCCATTCATTGTGATCATGGCTGATCATCCAACTCAATAGCCTGCTCCCACTTTCTCCCCATATCCTTTTATCCCTTTCGCCTCAAGAGCTATATCTAATTCCTTCTCGAAAACATACAATGTTTTGGCCTCAACTACTTTCTGTGGTAGCGAATTCCACTGGCTCACCACTCTCTGGGTGAAGAAATTTCTCTTCATCTCAGTCCTAAATGGTCTACGCCGTATCCTCAGACTGGGACCCCTGGTTCTGGACTCCCCCACCATCGGGAACATCCTTCCTGCATCTACCCTGTCTACTCCTGTTAGAATTTTATAGGTTTCTATGAGAGCCCTCCTCATTCTTCTGAGTATCTGTGGGGAGGAAGAGAGAGTGAGAGTTTGTGTGTGGGAGTGTTATGGCATGGCAGATGGTAAATGAGGAGCTGCTCAAATCCCAGAGGGTAACTTGAAACAGCCGCCACAGCTGTTTTGCAATTGGTATTTTATTTTAAGATGCGTGCTGTGAATTCAGTAGTAGTAAGTGCATCGAGACTTAGAGGTTTTTTTTTTACAAAACTAAATTAAACACTTACTAATAAAAGAAAAGATTTTAAGCACATACATAGGTCTACAAATTGCTACTATAATAACTCCTAAATCTCCTAATTAATCTAGCTCCCAGTTACACCTCCGTTAAGGCAACAGTAAAACAACTAGAATTAAACAGACCCAGGCAAAGCACACAATACCCTGGACAGTGATATTCAAAGTAAGTTTTCTTGGCTTCGGTTCCTATAGACAGCAATTTGATGCATAGAGGCTGGATCTAACTTGTGTTAGGTCTTAAAATGCCTTCCCCCTTACGCATAAATTCATCTCCTTTATACATGTTTCTCCCTTTTTAATATAAATTGTTCCAATATATCTTTGCAACTTTATTTTTCTCATAATATAAATCTTTCATAGTACTCATATTATCAGTAACCTTTGGGAAAAATAAACACACTGTTTGGCATAGCCTCTTATGGCTAGGTATAATATCTTACCATCTCTTTGAAATTCAAACTAACCTAATTTATCTAAAAGTGCAAATTTTCCTCACACCTCACATTCTAAAGCTTCAGACATGTTTACATATTTAGAATTTCAAACCTAGCTTCCCTTTTGACAATTCAAAAGCTCCACACCAGCTGTCTCCAATTCAACTAATTCTGTCCCCGACACACACATCCAAATAGAGAAACTAATCCAAACCCCACTATTAACCTACCTTTACAATAAATCACAATAATATTATGAAAATGATTATATTTGCATGACACCCCTGTCCTTACTGGAAAATGAACCATCATAGTTTAAAAAGATGGCTTCATTTTCGTAACCCATCTTACATTACCTCCTGTACTTATCCATATACTCACACTATTACATTACTAGATGCATGCATTAACATAATGTATATACAAATCCTTCATGTCAACAAAAATCATTCCAGTCTAATGTCCAGATTTTTAAATGTCCAATTTTCTGTTTTGAGCTTCAAACTCTTGACAATGCATCTGCAATTAGATTTTCCCGTCCAGCCACATGCATATTCTGTAGAATAAATGGTTGCAATAATAAACTCCATCTGAATAGCCTTGCACTGCTGTCTCGAAATTTATCCAGAAACTTTAAAGGATTGTGGGCTGTATAAACAACTGTTTCTGATGAATTGTTTGCAATATAAATCTCAAAATGCTGCAACGCTAACACCAGACCCAGAGTCTCCTTTTCGATCATTCAATATCTTCTGTTGTACATTTAACTTCTGTGAAAAATACCCTATTGGTTATTTAATTCCAGTGTCATCTTCTTGTAACAATATGGTCCCAATGCTTAGATCACTTGCGTCAACAGCCAACTTAAATTGCTTGGCATAATTGGGTACTGCCAAAACTGGTGTAGAAGTCAATACAGTTTTCAAACTATCAAATGCCTTCTGACACTCCTGTGGCCATTGAAACTTCTTGCTCTTTATTAATAGTTCAGGCAATGAAGCAACCACACTGCTAAAATTTGGTACAACTTTCCGGTAAAACCCACTCATGCCCAGAAATCTCCAAACTTCTCGTTTTGTTGTAGGCACAGGGAAATCCACGATAGCCTTGACTTTCACATCTCTCGGAGCCACCTTACCATGTCCAATGGTATGGCCTAGATATGTAACTTGCACTTTTGCAAATTCACTTTTAGCCAAGTTCATCACCAAATTAGCTTCTTGTAATTGACAAAACAATTATTCCAGATGTTGTAAATGCTCCTCCCACATTTGACTGAAAAATACCAAGTTATCAATATAAGCAACACAAATGCTCAGTCCTGCACTTACTTTGTTTGTCAGTCTTTGAAATGTTGCAGGTGCATTTTTCATACCAAATGGTATGACTTTAAATTGATATAGTCCTTCTGGTGTCACAAAAACCAATATCTCCTTTGCCCTTTCCAATAATGGTACTTGCAAATATCCTCTTCGTAAGTCAATTTTTGTAATAAATTTTGATTGTCCCACTTTCTCAATGCAATCTTCCAACCATGGTATAGGATATGAATCCGGTTTTGTCACCACATTCACCTTCCGATTGTCCACACAGTCTTTGTGTTCCATCCAATGAACATATATTTTTCGGTACCAGCACAATATGCGAACTCCAGTTACTGCAAGTAGACTCAATGATATAATTCTGAAGCATGACTTCAATTTCTTTCTGTACTTTTGATAAATTTGTTGGATTTAATCTATAAGGGTGTTTCCTTACTGAAGATGAAACTTCTACAAACACATCATGTATAGCTAAATTTGTCCTCCCCAGCTTATTCCCACAAATAGCTTTGTGACTGCAATAGCTTCTTCAAATCACTTTGACACTTGTCTGGAAGGTAACTCAGTATCACTTTTAAATTTTCAAGTACTCCCTTATTATCCAATTTGATTAGAGGAAAATCAATTTCAGAATCCTTCATTTCTACCTCTTTCTCTTTATCTACCACCACTAATACCTCCTTTTGGCCCTCTTCCCTGTCAAAGTACTTTTTAAGCATATTTACATGACATACCCTCTGCTTCCTTCTTCTATCTGGAGTATTCATTAAATAGTTTACCTCACTCAGCTTCTTTTCAATCCTGTAAGGCCCACTAAACCTTGCCTTTATCGAGTCACCCAGTACTGGTAACAGAACTAGCACTTTTTCCCCAGCAACAAAACTATGAGCTGTCGCTTTCCTGCCTGCCTTACTTTTATCACTTACTGTGATATCTTTAAATGTTCCCTAGCCAACTCACATGCTCTATCCAATCTTTCTCTGAAGTTTAATGCATAATTCAGGAGAGTAGTTTCCAAATTTTGACCCACCAATTTCTCATGAATCAATTTCAGTGGTCCTCTTACCTCATGGCCATAGATTAGTTCGAAAGGACTAAAGCCAGTTGCTGCATTAGAAGCATCCCTAATAGCAAATAACAAGAATGGATTTCCCCTATCAATCCTGTGGATAGTCCTGACTATACCCCCTCATCATAGTTTTTAACGTTTGACGCCATCTTTCTGAAGCCCCTTGTGACTCAGGATGATAAGCTGTTGACTTAAACTGTTTTATCCCCAAACTGTTCATTACTTCCTTAAACAGCTGTGACATGAAATTTGAACCCTGATCTGATTGTATTTCTTTAGGTAAACTCTTCCACAATGGAATAGGTTTAGCATCTCCATGGACCCCATTTATTATCACCTGTTACTGCAATACTCCCTCTAAACAACAAGTATCACTATCCCACAACATTAAGGATTGACTAGCCCCTGTGTCTCTTAAAATTGTAACATCTTTTATTTACTACGCCCTGTACACAAAGGGCTTTCCCTTCACATACAAAATCTTTAAACATTTCTTCAACCTGCTCTCAGAACTCCCTTGGGTAAATTGTGAACACATTCCCACTTCTTTACCTATCACTAATTCTTCCTGTTTTTCCTGTACACAAACCATTGGTTTTTTCTTCTGCCTGAACCTCAGAACCCACAGTAGTTTTACTTCCAGAGCTTTTCTGCACCCCAATAGTCCCAACAGATTTTCCCTGTAATTTCCAACACACTGACTGTGTGTGTCCCACTTTATTACAATGAAAACACCTCAATTTTTGAGTGTCACTTCTACCCTCAGCACCTTCCTTTTTATTCAGAGAAAAAAAACTTCCTTGGAATTTCCACCTACTCCTCCTCTTCCCTGACTATCCAACTTCCTTTCAGCTTCCCACTTTCTATCCTTCTCAGATTTAAGAGGGTGACAAAAGAAAGGTTTAGTTCTATGAACTAACTCATAATCATCAGCTATCTCTGCTGCTTGTCTTACCATTTGAACCCTCTGTTCCTCCAAACGAGTTCTCACTACCAAAGGAATTGAATCTTTAAATTCTTCCAAAGAATTACCTCTCTGAGAGCTGCATATGTTGTCTCTATCTTTAATGCTCATATGCACCATTCAAAATCACTTTGTTTCACTCTCTCAAACTCAATATAAGTTTGCCCAGGCTGTTTTCTCATATTCCTAAATTTCTGCCTGTATGCCTCAGGAACTAATTCACATGCACACAAAATAGTCTTTTTAAACCACATCATAATTCACCGATACCTCTTCTGATAGCGAAGCATAAACCTCATGTGCTCTACCCACCAACCTGGATTGTACCAACAATGTTCATTTTTCCTGTGGTCATTTTATCTGTTTAGCTATCTTCTCAAAAGAAATAAAGAATGTTTCAAGATCTCTTTCTTCAAACTTTGGAATACCTTGTACAAATTTAAGCATCTCCCCACTGCGTTCTAATCTGGAAATAAGTCTTTCCGCACCTTCTGGTGTGTCTTTTTTAACCTCCAGCATTTTAAGGTGAAATTCTCTGTCTCTCTCTTTTTCTCTTTCCTGCCATTCTAACCTCACCATTTCTAACTCCTTTTGAAACGCTCATTCTCTTTCGTTTTCTTCTTCTGCTGCCTCAAGCTCACGTTTTCTCATATGCAACAGAATTTGAGCCCATTCCAACGACCCACCCCTTGGAGAACTCGTTCTCTCGGGTATTCCTTCCAATTTCAAATGCTGTGCTATACCTTCAATTATGTCTGATTTCCTTACCCCTGCAGCTAATCCTAATTGTAACTTATCTGACAATTCCATTAACTAAGCTTTATTTGCCTTTTGTAAACCAACCAAAGTTATAGCTTCAACTCCCAGACAAGTTTTGACAACTGCCAAAGCCATATTACAATCTCACCATTTTAAAAAACAAAATACCTCACACCAACTCCTGAATTCAAAATACTCCTCTTACTCGTAACCTTAAGATTTACCAACTCAAAACAATGAAGGAATTTCAAATATATCCCACAAAGAGCCCCCAATTTTGTTATGGTACAGCACATGATAAATGACGAATGTCAGGGAGATATATTAATGTCCATAATGTTGTTGGAATTTATTGTAAAATAGAGTCTGTGTCAATATGTGCCTGTGTGTGTGTGAGACTTAATAGAATAAGAGGCAGCTAGCCTGGGTGCTTTGATGTAAGAAGAGAAGTTAGGTTTGGAATGTTAATTAGGTAAACATGGGGAAGTTTTAGAATCTGAAGTGTAAAGAGGGCAATTTTTATTTTTAAATGAACTAGTGTAGCTTGAATTCAAATGTGGGGGTGTAATGTATACCTGGCCAGCAGAAGAAGTAAGAAATAGTGTTTATTTATTTTTCCCAAAGATTACTGGTAAAACTTAGTGCTATGAGAGCTTTTTATTATCAGGAAGGTAAATTCCAAAGACATAATGAAACAATGGGTATTTGCATTCATAGGGGAAAATATGTATAAAGGAGTGAAGGCTGTGTGTAAGGGAAGGCAGTCTAAGATTCAACAGGTGTGAAACGCCTTCAGCCTGTATGTACCAAGCTACTGCCTTCAGGGACTGAAGTTAAGAGAACTCTGAATTTGACTGTTCAGGGTATGGTTTACTTTGCTTGGGTCTTTTAAAAAATGTGTCTTAATGTTGCCTTAACGAAAGTGTAACTGGGAGTCAGATTAAGCAGGGGATTTCAAAGTTATCATAGTAATTTGTAGATCTATGTATGTATTTAAAGTCATTTCTTCTATTAATAAATCTTTAATCTAGTTTAGTAAAAACCTATATGTCTTTGTGGTCTTATTACTACTGAATTCAAGGCCCACATCTCAAAATTTATACAAATTGCAAAACAAGTTGTGGCGGTTGTTTCAAGTTTCCCTTTGGGATTTGAACAACTCAACATTTACCATCAGCTGAGCCATAACACAAGCTGCTCAAGTCCCAGAGGGAAACTTGAAACAGCTGCCACAACTGTTTTGCAATTTGTATTTTATTTTGAGATGCGTGCCTTGAATTCAGTAGTAATAAGTCCACCAAGACTTAGAGGCTTTTGAGAAAACTACATTAAACATTCATTAAAAAAAGATTTTAAGCACATACATAGGTCTACAAATTACTATTATAATAACTCCTAAATCCCCTAATTAATCTGGCTCTCAGTTACAACTCTGTTAAGGCAACAGTAAAACAACTAGCATTAAACAGACCCGGGCAAAGCACACAATACCCTGGACAGTGATATTCAAAATAAGTTTTCTTAGCTTCAGTTCCTGTGGACAGCAACTTGATGCATAGAGGCTGGAGACTTTTCACACGTGTTAGTTCTTAGAATGCCTTCCCGCTTACACATAGCCTCATCTCCTTTCTACATGTTTCTCCCTTTTTAATGTAAATTCCATTGTTCCAATATGTCTTTGCAACTTTACTTTTCTCATAATATAAATATTTTATAGTACTCATATTATCAGTAACCTTTGGGAAAATTAAACACATTGTTTGGCTTAGCCTCTTAAGGCTAGGTGTAACATCTTACCATCTCTTTGAAATTCAAACTAACCTAATTTATTTAAAAATGTCCTCACACCTCATTCTAAAACTTCAGCCATTTACATACTTAGCATTTCAAACCTAGCTTCCCTTTTGATAACTCAAAAGCTCCAGGCTAGCTGTCTCCAATTTAATTGAACCCCCCACACACACATCCACACAGAGGAACTAATCCAAAACCCCACTATTAACCTACCTTTACAATAAATAACAATAATATTCTAAAAATTATTATATTTTCATGACAGGGGGTGAGAGAGAGTGAGTGCGTGTGTGTTGGAATGAGAGAGAGTGAGTGTATGTGTGTGGGAGTGAGAATGAGTGTGTGTGTGTGGGAGTGAGAGAGAATGTGTGTGGTAGTGAGAGAGAGTGAAAGTGTGTGTGTGTGGAGTGAGAGAGAGTGAGATTGTGTGTCTGCCTTACTCCCAGTCTCAATTTTCTCACTCTCACCACCACACACCAACACATACACACACTCACTCACAATGGCTGAAGGTGAGTGAAGAGACTGGGAGTGAGCCTGCTACACACTCTGACCCTCTCACATTTTGGTCATTTTTGTTAATTACTCTTTTTTTAACTTAACAACTTATTGCTATGACATTGCTTAATTTTTGTGCAGCAATTGTTTCTTTTCTTAATTCAGTTTAAAGCTGTGCCGAATCTTATCTTTCTGAAACTTGCTCATCGGCCCCTTGAGGGAGCAAAAAATGGAAATGCGCCTCCTGGCCAAGCGAAGAGGTTCGACAAGCCTGTTGTAGATGGTAAACACTGCATCAGAGGTGAAGGGAGTGGGTGCTGAAGGTGGTTCATGTGGTGCCAATCAAGCGGGCTGCTTTGTCCTGGATGGTGTCAAGCTTCTTGAGTGTTGTTGGCACTGCACTCATCCAGGCAAGTGGAAAATATTCTATCTTATTCATGACTCGTGCCTTGTAGATGATGGACAGGATTTGGGAGTCAGGGGGTGAGTTACTCTTTGCAGAATTCCCATCCTCTGACCTGCTTTCGTAGCCACAGTATTTATGTGTCTGGTCCAGTTCAGTTTCTGGTCAATAGTAACCCAGGATGTTACTAATGGGGGGATTCAGTGATGATAATACCATTGGATGTCAATGGGAGATGGTTGGATTCTCTCTTGCTGGAGATGGTCATTACCTGGCACTTGTGTGGTGCCAATGTTACTTGCCACTTATCAGTTCAAGCCTGGCTGTTGTCCAGGTCTTGCTGCATATGGGTAAAGACTGCTTCAGAGTCCATGCTTTGGAATGCTTCTTCAAAGACCTCTACAGGAAAGTGCATGTATGGAGTTATACCCCATGACCAAAATGCATGTTGAGACACACTGTCTCAGTTCATTAACAAAGAATGATCCGTTGGGAAATGGCGCATTTTTCCATGGAACCACATTCCAGCAGATGTCAAAGCCTCCAGGACAGAATCAGGCAGTCAATATTTTGCTGCTATATATTTTTCTTCAGTTTAGGATTTTGTGTCATCTGCTGGCCTGTACCAAGCAGAAAACAATTTCAACTTTCTTCATGCTCATATTAACAAAGGTAACAATTATGGTTTAATTTTCGCAAGGAGGTGGATGTTTTGGCAAGTGGAGTTCATCTCATACATAAGCACCATTACCAAGAGTAATAGGAAGCTATCACATGAGATCATGGTCAGACTCAGATAGGAAAGGAATCTGAACAGAATAGGTATTCAACAGGAAATATATATTGATCTTGGAGGGGGTGCAGCTCAGCTTCACCAGAATAATAGCAGGGTTGAAAGAGCTAAACTATAAAGACAGGTTGCATAGATGTAGCTTGTCTTTCCTTGACTTTAGATGTTGAGGGGTAATCTCATTGATTCATTTAAAATGATTAAGATACTCAGTACTGTAGATACATACAAAGTATTTCCTCTGGTTGGGTAATCCAGAACAAGATGGCTTAACCTTAAAATTAGAGAATGGCCCGTTAAGAGTGAAATCAGGAAGCACTCTTTCACAAAGGCAGTGGAAATCTGGAACTTTTTCCCCTATGTGGCTATGGGCACTGAGGCAATTGAAAGTTTGAAGAATTAGATTATCTTTATAACTATTAATTCATAGGATGTGGGTGTCACTGGAGAGGTCAGTGCTATTGTCCATCCCTAACTGCCCTTGCAAAAGTGATTAGCTACTCCCTTAATGACTACAGTCCATCGTGGTAGTTTTGGATACAACTGAGTGTCTTGCTTGTCCATTTCAGAGGCAGTTAAGAATCATCTACAGTACTATGGGCTTGGTGTCACAGACAGGCCAGAGGGGAATAAGGATGGTAGATTTCCTTCTCTAAAGGACATTAGCAAACCAGTTGGATTTTTACAACAATCCTATAGTTTCATTATCGCCATTACTGATATTAGCTTTTTATTCCAAATTTATTTAATTAATTGAGTTTATATTCCTCAACTTCTGTGGTGGGATTCAAACTCACATCTTCAGATTAATTGTTCAGTCCTCTGGATTATTAGTCCACAAACATAACTACTATGCTACTACACCTGAAATTGATAGATTTTTGTTAGGTGAGGGTATTGAGGTATGAAAAAAGGGGAAAAATCAGAAGTGAAGAGGGGAGAGAGAAGAACTGAAATGAAGGAAAGAGAGAGAGAAAAACAGAGGTGAAGGAGAGAATCAGAAGTCAAAGATAAACAAGCAAATGGGTTAAGGGAATAAATGTTGCATGTTTGTGAATTTCCAATTAGCCAAACTAATGAAAACTTACATACAGTGTATGTTTTTATAGTATCACCATCACTGCTATTTTCAGCAGTCAAACACAAGATCTGCATATTGTGTGTCTGGTGTCTGATATGACACCTGTTTTGTATTTCAAAGAAGAGAAAGCTTGCACTGCAGCTGTCCTTGTGCAAAAAATGCTTTGTGAGTCAGTGGTCTAGTGAATGTCTTGTTCCCAGCTGATGTTCATTATATATTCATTCAGACCCGCTCAACTGCTCAGTTCATAGCACCCTCACCTTTGAGTCAGAAGGTTGTGGGTTCATGTCCCACTCCAGGACTTGAACAAAAAAAAAGTCAAGAACTGTGAATGTACTCAAAAGAGTTACCCTAAACAAACGAGGTGTCAGCTGTGGCTCAGTTCATAGCACCCTCACCTTTGAGTCAGAAGATTGTGGGTTCATGTCCCACTCCAGGACTTTGAACAAAAAAAAAACTGTGAATGTACTCGAAAGAGTTACCCTAAACAAACGAGGTGTCAGCTGTGGCTCAGTTCATAGCACCCTCACCTTTGAGTCAGAAGGTTGCGGGTTCAAGTCCCACTCCAGGACTTTGAACAAAAAAAAAGTCAAGAACTGTGAATGTACTCGAAAGAGTTACCCTAAACAAACTATAAACTCAAAGGGTGGAATCTTGTGCCCTCCCCCATGGCGAGTTTGGTGGTGGGGGCATTTAATCATTCAAGAGGATGGCGGGTAGGGACCATGCCACCTTCCCGCCTCCACCCCAATTAAGTTCTAGGCAGGTAGGCTTATGGATGACCTTTCCACCCCAGCACCAATTAAGGCCCTTAATTGGGCAATTAATGCCCACTTATGGTCTCATCCCATTGCAGCTGGTATTAACCCAGCAGTGGGTGTGGGGCTTGCTATGCAGGGAGCACAACAAGCAAACCTTGGCGCGTTTCCCCAGGGGGTTCCTCGTTCAAAGGCACTCAGTGGCTGATCAAGGGACCTGGCATCAGGAAAGGGGGGTTCTGCTGAGAGCTACCCCCTCTGCCCTTGCTGCCAACACCCTTAGCCCTGTGACCCTCTTCCCATGATCCCCTTTCCGCCTTCACGCAGCTGTGCCTGGGTCTCTCCTTGATCCAAAGTCTTGGGTGGATGTTGTGCTGGCAGAAGCTATGCCTCCATAGTGACACTGCTGAGTATAGAAGAGCTGCTCACCTCTGATTGGCAGGCCTCTGCCCCTGAGGTCTTTGATCTCAGTGAAAGGCCCACTGAGTTTCACAAGATGTGGTGTGACTGCCTGTAAAATGAGATGGAGGGAGAAAACATTGAGAGAAAACACTGCTTGATTGACAGCTCTGGTTCTCTGATCTCTGCTGTCAATGGCCAAATGTTTATTTACACAGGGTTAAGAGGTTTTAAGTGCTTACAGTTCTAGCTATTGAACCTTTAAATGGTCTGAATGATTGACACTGTTATTGCTCTGTGGTAAAAAGACTTTTTTAACATAGTGGACAGTTATGAAGGGTTCATTGATTTGATGCAGTGTATAATGGGGCAATGGCCTTGTAAGTGCCACAGCTTGGCATAGGGGGCATGAAGGTTCATGGGGGTGGCTGTAGGGGCATAGCTTTGCATAGGGGGAAAGGCCATGGGGGTGTGGGTGAGGGGCATACCTGGGCATTGGAGGCCATAGGAGGTAGGCGGGGGACATAGCTTGGCATGGGGGGCCATCACAGAATCACAGAGGGCAGAAGAGGCCCTTCGGCCCATCGAGTCTGCACCGACACGTGAGAAACACCTGACCTACCTACCTAATCCCATTTACCAGCACTTGGTCCATAGCCTTGAATGTTTTGACGTGCCAAGTGCTCATCCAGGTACTTTGTAAAGGATGTGAGGCAACCCGCCTCCAGTACCCTCCCAGGCAGTGCATTCCAGACCGTCACCACCCTCTGGGTAAAAAAGTTTTTCCTCACATCCCCCCTGAACCTCCTGCCCCTTACCTTGAACTTATGTCCCCTTGTGACTGACCCTTCAACTAAGGGGAACAGCTGCTCCCTATCCACCCTGTTCATGGAGGATTGGTGGAGGGGACATGAGGTAGCACTGAAAGAGCATGGGCAGTGTGTGGGAGGTGAGGACTGGAGGGAGTTTCTGGTTTTTTTTAACTGGGATAAAGTCCTACAGCACCAAGGTGGGCCTTTTAAACGGCCTACCTCAGCACCCGGCAGCCCGTGGATGCCTCCGGACCTTTTCCCAGGTTGGCTGGCCTGACTCCAGTCTGCATCCCTGCAACAAAATTCCTGTCCTTACAGGCAGTTTCTCTCGAGGTGGGCGGGCCGAGTAGGAATTTTCCCCGACTCTCACCTGAAGAATGAAAATCCAGGTCCTGGTCTCCAAGACTGTAAAATTAAGAAGGAATTGGGGCTAGAAAAGTGGGGCAATAGAACGTCTGTCCACCTCTGAAAGTCATGCAGGCAACAGTTTTAAATGGTGAAAAAGGCAGCAGGTGCACATAATCTTTCGTCCAATAGGTCTGGCCGAACCTATAGATCAATCAAATTACTGCAAGGGTACTATATGAGGTTCCTACATTACAACACTTCAAAGTACTTTCATTAGCTGTAAAACGCTTTGGGCAATCTGTGATAATGAAAGGCACTCTATAACTGCAAGGCTTTTATACATAGGCACATAATTGCCACAGACCAATCAGATTACTAAAAGATGACATAGCCTGAGTAGACCAAAGAGTTGGGCAGCAAAAGAGCCAAATTCATTTTAATACTATACATAAATACCAATAAAATTTATGACAGCAATAAATTGGGGTGGAACTGGCTGTTGGTTGTTCAATGCCCTTTCACCTCAGCAACCAAGATTCAAATCTAGCCTAGACAACTAAACAAAAGTCTCCTCATCTGTAAAGGTCCAATGAGAGATGAGTTTGGGCAGTCTCTATTCAGTTTGTCATAGGCATTAGCCTACATTACAAAACTATCTTTAGTCCAGCACTAATTAGCAATCTCTATATGAAGAGCCTGAATTTGGGGGTGTGGGGGATGGGAAGTGGTTTGCAGGGATCTGGAGGAGAGGATCACTCTCTCCAGGATTTTTAGGATGATGCCACCTTCCTGCCACCTGGAGAGTAGGTGGCCAACACATTGCCACCGATACTGGCTGTCTGCTGCCATTTAACGCTCCAAGGAGTGATAATTGTCTGGAAGTGGGACTTCCGCCCCTCAGTTGGGAGGAAGTCCTGCCTCAGAGAGCTGCTGGACAATCTGACTGAAGCTGCAGTGGACAGGACTGGGGCTGCAGGTAGTCCCAGAGTCTAAGTGCTGGGGTTCCAGGACCAGGAAAGTGTGGGGACTCAGAGCAGGGAGGGAAAGTGAGACCCGGTGGGGGGTTGTTGGTGGAAAGGCCGAGGGGAGGGATCTGCAGGGACCAGACCTTGTGGGGTGGTGCCAGAAGTTGAAAAGAGGGTTTTGAGGAGGTGTCCCCAACCCTTCCAGCCCTGAGCAGGGTCACTTTCTGGGCTTCCCCATGACTTTGAACTCCTCCCCCCAGCCTGAAAATTGTGCCTAGGTGAGAAACAACCTTTAAGTGGTCATTAATTGACACTTAAGGGCCTCAATTAGAGCAAAGATGGGCAGGTGGGCCTAGGCCTTGCCTGTCCCACCGTAAAATTGCAGAGTGATTGGCTTGGGCAGAAACCCCATGGGAAGGTGACCCAAGAATTTTACGGACCCATCCTGCCTGCAAACCTGCCTGTGGGGGAATGTAAAATTCTGCAGGAAGGGTAAGAGAGGGAAATCCATCTCATGGATCTCCACTTGGACCCTAACCCATAAACCCCCACTGGTCAAGGAATAAAGATACTGAGACTTCCAAGAAAGACCTTCATAGATGGGAGTGGGCCTGACAGCAGGGCATACCAATTTTCCTGAGGGGTCCTCAATCAGGTTTTATGCCTATAATTTGTCTTTGCAAACAGTGAAACATCTTTCTTAGACAGCCACTCTGATGCCTGCAAAATCGCCTGACCATCTCAGGTTGGACGTTCTTCAGGCGTCCTTGGGACACAGCATATTGGTCCCTGAAATTCGACCTCATAACACCCAAAATGAGACAGTAGTATGGTTTTTGTAAACATCTCTAACCCGTTAAATAAGCCTCTAATGAGATTTATGATCCAATTGTCAATTTATATTACGATAAAAGCAAAATTCTGCAGATGTTGGAAATATGAAATAAAAACAAAAAATGCTGGAAAAACTAAGCAGGTCTGACAGCATCTGTGGAGAGAGAAACAGAGTTAACGTTTCGAGTCGGTATGGCCATTCTTCAGAGCTGCGGAGCTTTTCCAATTTTCTGTCAACGTATGTTAGTTTATTTTTTAAAAATTCATTATTTTTGGGCCAAATTTCTTAATTTTTGAGATTGTCTTCTAATTTATGAGGTGGTGGGGTTGGAAATGCTGCTGTAAAGGATAGAAGTTTCAAGCTCGAATGTAAAACGATTTTGAAGTTTAGAAAATGTTAATTGCATATGGCTTTGAAAATCATTCCCTACAATTCCGAGAAATAGATGCCAAAATCATAATTACTATTGTCGCGTGCAATTTGTTGTGGTTGTCCTGCAAGAATGCTTAAAGCTACCAGTAGATGGCGTGTGCTTCTGCAGCGCACCCCCCCCCCCCCCCGCGCCTCCGATTTGAGTGCGCGCGCAGGCGCTGCCTGCCCCTGGGCCGAGAGCTTGCAGGTCGCTGGCGGAGAGGGCGCTATAAGTCCCGCGGCGAAGACGCAGGTGGGAGGGTACTCATGCGCAGTGGCTGCTCTTGGGCAGGGGGGTTGCAGTGAGCGGTCGCTGGCTGAGGGGACGCTGTAAGGCAGCCGGCGAGGACTGAGGGAGGGTGCGCATGCGCGGTAGCTGTTCCTGGGTTGGGGAATTGCAGTGAGCGGTCGCTGGCGGAGGAGGCGCTGTAAGTGGCTCCCGGTGGTGGAGCCCGGCGCTTGTGAGGAGGGAGCGGAGAAGAGAGGAACGAGGAGCGGAGCCAGCGATGTTTCCCACTGTCACTCTCAGGGTTCTTCAGTTCAGTCTCGGGTGAAAATGGCCACCAGGAGAAAGAGCAGCAACGGCACAATCCTCCCGACTGCTCTGTCGTCCTCTTTCGCCATCGTCTTGCGGCGCTTCACAGGATAAATTTCAATAATAAAAAGAGGAGGAGGGGAGAAAAAGCACCAACCTTCATCTCTCCTTCGTCCGCTCGAGATATTTTTTTTGTGGTGAGTTGATCTAAAAGGCATTTTAACTTCTTTATATATATATATATAAAAAAAACCCCTGCATTGAAAATAGTGAGAACGGATGTCCAGTAATGTTGCCCATTTGATGCTGGGCTGAGATTTACCCAGCTTTATTTATTTTCCTTTCCTTTCCCTTCCCCTGGTTGATTGCTGGCTCTTTCCGGCGGGGTGTGTTTCCGGTTGTGGGGTTTAAAAGGAGCCGACATTCGGGTCGCTAACGGCCCCGGGCCGCCCCTCACCCCGGGGGACGGACACCTGGCTCCCTCCCCCCCCCACCCCCCCACCATCCTTTTTCGTTTTGCCCCTCACTTGGCTCTGGTTTCAGTCGGGTTTAGGCCGCTCTCATTCCCCACTGGAAACAATCCCGACTCGTTGCAAAATACATTTCAACATAAGCAGAACCGGTTTCCCCTAGAGGTTCAACGATTACGAGAAAACTGGGTTTATTTTCGGGCGAGAGGCAACTGTACTAACTTCATGTAATATTGATTTAATGAAATCTCCGTCCTGCTGGGTACGTTGCAATGTTAGCAGCAGGGTTGTAATCATTAAAATGTACCACCAGTTTGCTTAACAGGTTATGTAATTTGTCGTTAAATTCAGTATTTTTACAACTATTGTGGATGGAAGGGGTGGCGTATGAACTCCGATTATTCATTCGATGTGGAGTATTTGCCGTTCCATCGGTGCCAACGTATGTAGTTGCAGATGTTGGCCTTCCAAGATTTCTGAGTCAATAAACAAAACCAAATGAAAGATGCAAATGCTAGAAAGCAGGCTGTTACATCCTAGTGTAACAAATTCTGCCGTTCTCCATAAATAAATGGCTTATTAAAGAAAGACCAATTATGCAACAAAGTGTATTTTCCACTAAGATGAAAGCAAAATACTATGGATGTTGGAAATCTGAAATAAAGCCAGAAAAGCTCGGCAGGTCTGGCAGCATCTATGGAGAGAGAAAAAAACAAGAGTTAACGTTTGGAACACATATGACACTTCTTCAGCGCTAAAGAGTAGAAATGGAAATAGAAGTAGAGAAGTGCATTTCCTATTGTTTACATTCAATTGAAAACTGGTAATTTATAATGTATGTGTACTTTTGAAACTAGCATCAATAAATAATTCTGGCACTGCCAGTAAAACATCATTTGATTTAACCTGCACCATATTGAAATCAAATCTTGATTTGGCAGTTGTGAACCAAATGGGAACTCAATAGTTATCAGTTACCTTAGCTAACCTTGTGTTCTATTTTCTATTGCTGTAACCCACATTCCTGCAGCCATCTTTATTTTCCCCCTGTCCGAGTTCTTATAATAAATACCCTTGTAAAAGACAGGAGCACAGACAATAACAGAAAAGAAAAGACGGGCTGAGATCAATGTTGGATAAAACGTGTCATTTGGAAAATGAGGAATGCCATTCTGTTGAAATTATTCTGTTCCTTTTGTTACTGGTTCTATAATAAGATAATTTTGTGTTTTTGATGTTAAAAGAATTGGACTGCATTTGTGACATTTTCAAGCTGATGATGTGACTAGCCTAAATAAGACAAGGTTCTTTTATGTTTTGAGATCCAACCAGTAATTGTTTACAAACGCATGGATGGCTTTTTAGGTAATAATTCTTCCAATTACCTGTTTGGACACTGGCTGAAGACATTCCACAATATGAACTGCTTTACTGGAATGCTTTTTTTTTTGTCTTTGGAAGGAGGTTTACCTACTACGGGGTTGCAATATTAATTCATTTTTTAAGCCATCTGCTAATCCCCATTACCAGTGAAATGTGTTCTTACTAGAGCTCAAGAATGTAAAAAGTCATTGCTCTGCCTTTCTTGGGCGAAGAGGATTTAGTGGCCATTTCTGTCATAAACTTAAGAAATTATAAAATGATCTTGAGTGAGAAATCTTGAATGTGGATAATAAAAGGCAACACTGCTTCCAAATGAACATCTGTAAGTACCCATTGTAGACTGATAATAGTTGAAAATGCCAGAAATGTTGCAAATTAATCTTTTGAAATTGTGCATTTCCATTTTAGAATTGTGTAATGCCTTTGTCAGTTGCATGCTTCATACTACATTTATATCAATTGGTTTATTGTCTATTATTTGAGACTTGGGGTGATCTGCTCAGATCTGTCACACCTTCAAATAATGTCACCTAGTGCTGATTGCAAAATTGTAACTTTGTTGTTAGATAGGCTCTTGTTTGTTTGGGGAAACATTGGACCCGCTAGCATTTAAACTGACAAGTCCACCCCTTTGAAGCCCAAGATATGCAAATTCTACTTTACAACTTGCCAATGCATACTTCTGTGGGAAGTAGACTACTGCATTTGTCTGGAAAACCATTCTTCCTTGTGGTGTGGTCTGTTGCAAGATGCTAATATTGAAGATTCCAAAGCTTCACAACCCCATAGTGGTCAAGTCATTTAAGAGCTTAGTGGGCTTGGTTAGACATTAAAATAATGGCTCAAGTGCAGACTGAGAAAATTCCATACCTCTTTCTTCCTGTCCAATAATTGGAAATTCTTTTGTAGGTAAGAGATTCTCTGCTAATCATTACTTATAAAAGGTAGAAGATGAACATGAAATTTATTTGAACATGCATATCAAATATTAATGAAGATATATGATGGTGAAATAAGAGCTAAATGCAATGCCTATGAGAATCACTTTTTAAAAAGTTGGGAACTCTTTTTTATTCTTTCATTTTCTACCCTCTTGTGGCTGGGGTATTGTACCTCAGGTGACTATTCATATGTAAGCTTTGATGCATATCAACATGTTAGTTGACAGAGAATTGACACAGCTGAACCTGTCGATATCCTGGGAGAAATCAGATAAATGACCATAGTTTGAAGTTGAGGTCTTGGTTTGTACATTGGAACCACTCACTGAACCATTGGGAGAGGGATGGGAGAAATTGAGATTTAGATGTCATGTGTTAAAGATCTTCCAGAATTTGCCACTCAATTCTGAAGTTATTTTGTGGGATAAGTCCTGCTCAAATGAACAATATACAAAATAGATGAAGATAGCGATGTATTTCTTGTAAAATAGGTTCAGATATCCACTGAGTTGAAAAGCTTTTCGCTTTTTTGAATAATACTAGACTGAACAATCGGGTCATTGCATTTTACTTTCACTTCATTCTGTTGAACCCAAAGATTGTCCTTGGAAATGTGTTACAGTGGAGTGATTCTGCTGGTAACCTGGAAACAGTGTGAAAGCAAAACATCTGGAGTAATTTAAGTAGTGGGATGGTGGTTTATAGATTTTTGAGGAAGAATAAACTAGATGGGCTGAATAACCTCCTTAATCTGTACTTACCTGGTTGTTACTTTTTCCCGTTGTTGCTGTCTGTGCATTCAGGTGTCTCCAGCTCCAAGTTTCCTCCTTAAACCTCTCTTGTCTTTCCATTTTCCTTTCCACCTTTCTCTCTTCCTTCAAGATCTTTTTTGATAGGTCTGACTTCATTTTTAGTCACCTTTCGTCATCTCTTTGCTTTTGGCTCAGTGTCAACTTTTTATATGTTTGTGCTTCTCTTAAACATATTTCGGCATTAAATGTGCTTTATAAATGCAAGTTGTCTTTATGATGCCATAAATCATGAGAAATAACGCTGCGAATGGCCTTTGAACTTTTAACGCTTTTGCAGCTTTGAATGTATTTTATTTTATATTATACTGTTTGCAGGTTCCCGTTAAAATAAATGTTATGGTCAACATAGTGGTATCAAGTGAAGAAGATTCAGCAGAAACCTGTCAGACATAATGAATTGACTCTTCTTGTATTTGGCCTAAGTTAAATCGAGATGCCACATCACTAAGATGCACATTTTTGGCAGTTTTCTGCAGAAGCGCTGAGAATCATAACATGCTTATAATTTTGAAAAGACGATCACTTCAGATAAGTTCACAAGGAGTTTTTGGAATGTCAAATTAATTAATTAGGGCTTTTCCTCCTTGTGTTGAGAGGGCAGGTGATCTGCTTCCATACTTCCGTTAATGTTGCCTTGAAGTTGGCAGTTAGTTCCACGTTTAATGTTTGTTGACAACATGTATTGAAGCAAATATGGGGTTGCAGTCTCTAGAGGTTCTGAGAATAAGCAAAAGAGATGACATCCATAGATATATCTTGAGATAGCACTGCTCTCAGTGGCAACGTAAACAGAATCTTGGTTATTGGAGGTGGAACCAATCATGTTTACTGTCTGCTGGGAGGTGTATGACGACACCTGCTGAAATAAATTGGCAGATCCATTTTGTGCTCTCTAGTGTGCACGAAGCTCTCCCCAGCCAAGATTGAGCAATTGTTTTTCTTTTCCAACTGCTGTAAAATCTGCTGTGTAATATAAATATGGCAGATAGTATAGCAGTAAAGAGCTGAGGTATTGTTTCAGAACCGCCTCCTGAAGATTTTTGAAGTGTGTAAAAGAGGATATGAAAGACCAGTCAGGGATGAACTGGGTAAGTATCTTTGTTCCATTTGACATTTCTCTGGAGGTTGGACCATAGCGTGGAAAAGTGTTCCCATCAACATCATTCACATTCCCTTTTGTACTAGTTACCATTGAATAGCCCTCAGTTTTATTTTCCTCTGAAAATGGCATTTACTTAATGTAATTGGAGGCTAATTATTGATATTTATTCCAATGAGGTCTGTAATGCTGTTCAACTGAAAGGTATCTGGCCCAGTGTAACCTGATAAAAATGGATTTAAAAACTCTCAATTTTCACACAGTTAATCCTCTAGGAAGTTATTATAACGTGAATATTGCTGCTTTACTCAGGTATGAATGTGCTAAATCTGTTGCAGTTGCTTTTTTGGGGAATCAAACCCAAAAGTTTAAGAAGAGAACTGGATTAATTTCTGGCTAAACTTGGTATGAGAATATTATCTTTTGACAAGCACGGTCTCCGAATACCATCAATAAGCTTCTGTTTGCAAGCTTCATCCAATTTGGAATTCATTTGCCTAATTGTACAAATTACCTATAACTCCAGGTGGCTATCTAACCCATTGCGCTGATGTCCTCCGATTTAATGATCAGATTGCCTTCACAAGTCTCCACTGTTTCTTCTTTTAAATTGAACTCTTTGTCCTTGATATACTGATAGTTTAACATGCCTAATATTTCTATGCTGGCACACTGCTGCTCTTGTACAGAATTGCTTCAAGGCCTATAACTATATAGTTGGTATTACAAAATTAAAAGGGAAATATTATAATTGTAATTTACAATGGTAAATATTGACAGAAGCAAAAAAGTGAACATTTTATGCACCATTCGTGCATCTTACGCACTGTTTGAGGCTTTTTCATTCAACAGGAATACTAAAGTATTTATCTTGCATTTGTCATAACAAGATCAGCCCATTTCTTTAAAGATTTCAAATTATTTTACAAAAGCATAACCTCAATCTTTTCTGTGGGCTCTCTAATATTGTAAAATGATTACTTTGAATGTTACTATAATACGTTTGTTTTCTTAAATTTAGCTTGAATTTATGATCAAAATATTTTGGGGGATGGGAGACTACAAATGAACTACAAATATAAGTAGGTGACTCTTGTATTTTAAAAAAGTGGAAACAGCTGTTTCTATGTATGGAATATATTTTATTTGAATGTGACCTCTTACCTTGTTCTTTAAACTACTAGTATTTTTTGAATTGTTACTGTATTATCTTTTACTGGTAGATGGTGGGTTTGCCCTGAACTATAGCCTAGACTGACAGTCCAGTAATGAGAGAAAGCTGTCCTGTTTGCCAACATAACAGTGGTCATTGTGCTTCAGATGTTTATGAAACATTTTGACATAATGAATGCAAGTATAAATAGTGACTTGCACTTTCTCTGAGCTGGTGAATGTATTCTTGTGTGGTTAAATGAGTATAATTACTATGCTGAATTTGCTGTGGTGTAGTAACTGCTGGTCCAACCCAGCAGATAAGTGATTACTTATTTTATTTACAATCTAATTTCTTACAATATAAGTTGCAAGGTTGGCTCTCATAATTTTATTTACGACTACTGTCAAATTAAGCTTTCATAGAAGTATGCTGTGATTATGGCATTATTTCTAAATATTAATTGTAATTGTGGTCCTTTGCGATCTTGTCTGTAGCTTTGGATATATTTGGCGAATTAAGTGCCATACATATTCACCTCTAGGTCATCTAGTCAACCTTTTACTGCTGTTTTTGCATGATATTAACACACATTGTAACACTGTTGGCATCAAGGCATTACCAGTGTATTTGATGGACAGCTTTGTGTTCTAAGTAAAGAACTTTACTTAGAAAATGTAATTTCTCCTATCTTTTGTACATGGGACCAAGTTGGCAAATATTGGAAGTAAAATATGCATTAATGTATTTTTAAATAAAAGTCTCTCACATGACTTGGCTTTGGTAGTAGTGAATCAGTGTTGAGTTTACAAACTATTAGCAAGGGAAAGCCGTTGAACCACACACTTACAGATAATAGTCATCCCTTTGAATTAAATAAGAAAGTGAGCATGACTCTCCAACATTGTGTCAATGATCATCCACTACATCTGATGAAGGTGGACATAAGAGGAAGTGCATCTGATCAAGTGTTACAATCTGTGTGAATGTTGTACAAAAACAGTAGTGAAGAATGAATGACCAGACGGCCTGGAGGTGAATATGTATGGCACTTATTTGCCAAATATATCCGAACCAGAGACCAGATCACAAAAGACCACATTTACAATTGATACTTAGAATGTTAAAAGCATTAATCAATTATACAAAAAATCTTTAGAAAGAATATCGTAAATTGAAATACCAAGAATTTCAGAAACGTTTTAAACTAAAAATCTGCATCACGATGTTTTTTCAAATATAAATGTTTTCTTCCCTATTTTACTTTTAACCCAAAATTACAAATGGGCATTGCATGTGAAATACTGTAGTCAGGCTGTTCGATTTGATAAAGAATTTGCATGCATTAGAAATATGAAGAACAAGCATTTTCAACAAAAAAGTAAAACTGGTATGAAGAAAATTTTACTACTGTTCTTACAGTAATTTTAACAGGGAACTTACCTCATCATACAATACTATTCCAGTGGTCTCTTGACCAGCTTTCACACTTTGTAACCTTCAACTCATCTAATTCTCTAATGCCCATACCCTGACTTGTAACAAGCTCTGTTCACCCATCGTTCCAGTGTATTTACTGAGCTACGTTGACTACTGGTCCAACAATGTCTCAGGTTTTTAATTTTCAATTCTTGTGTTCGAATCCCTCCATTGTTTTGCCCATCCCTATTTTTGTAACCTCCTTCAGCTCTGCAACCCTCAGAGCTCTGTGTTCCTCCAATTCTGGCCTCTTGTACATACCCAAATTCCTTCATCTCTTCCCCTTGGTGACTTCAGCTGTCTAGGCCCTAAGCTCTGGAATTACCTCCCTAAACCTTTTGGCCTCTTTACACCTCTTTTTAAGACATCCTTAAAATAAAGATTTCAGCCTCCTGTCCTAATATTCCTATATGGTCTGTCAGTTTTTTTTTCTAATATCGCTACTTTGAAGCACCTTAGCTTGCTTTACTATGTTAAAGACTCTATATAAATACCAGTTGTTATTAAATGGCCTGATAGGCAAGCTTTCACACACTATACCACATTTACAGGTAAGCCAGTCCCTCTACCACCATCATAAAAATGGGCACGGTTTGGTCACAGCTGTTTGGCTAAGAATTGTGGTATGAAATTCAGTGGTAAGTTTACATGTTTTTGAAAAATGTTCTCTCCACCTCTCAAGTCCACCACTACCCCCTCCCTGCCTCCCCCACCCCATCCCCTCATGCTGAACACAATTTCTGGGCCTTTAAGGCAAGTAAGTCACCCCTTGTCAGAGAAAAAAATAACTACCTACTGCAACACTGAAAAGTCGACAACCTTTACTCCTTCCCTATCCTTTCTTCTCTGACAGTATAAGCAAGATCAGAATCTTACCAAATAGGTCAAGAATAGTAGGAATGAAATTTTGGTTAATTGCCAAAATATTTAAGTTTTCTGAAATACACAGCATTGAGACAGGCACTGGAATTGTCACTTGGATTTGGGGTTTTATAGACAATTAAGAGTTATTGAAGGGTGAAAGAAGTTTTTGTCTCCAAAGTGAAGTTAGCTTTGGCAATTAGGATTACAGTAATAGAACCTCTGGAGCAATGGATCATTATTTAGCACTGGGAAGAATAGTTTTCTCAGTTTAATAACTGCCAAACAATAATGAAACCACTGAATTTCCAGCCTTAACAGGTCAGAAGGCTTGATTATTTGTTCCAGATCTGGTGTTTTGGTAATGGAGTACACTTCAGATTGGAAGTTTCTCATCAAGCTGGATGTTGTAATGTTGAAGAATGGAACACTTTAATTTTGACCACCTAGTGTTAGCATCAATCGCTGTCAGGTCACATACGGCTTAATTTGTGCTCTCACCTTGCCCTTTTACTTCTGATTTCACTGTACTCTTGTCCTTAAACATCTTCATCCATTGAAGCACTGCTTTTCGCAGAAACTTGCTTGCCCTTGTCAGCTGCGTAGCTTCTCTACTCCCATGGTCTCTGTCACAGATTAGATCATCTCTGACAACTTTCTTGCCTCCTTAACCACAAATATCCCCGTGCCGTCTTTCAAAATTATTTCCTACGGTACCCATCCCAAGGGAAAAAATGGTCTGTTCAACCAAGTCACTTACAATTGCACTTTCAAGCTGCCAACTGCAAAGCTTTTGGCCTCCACGCAACAGGTTATTTTTGCAGCTGGCAATCTCAACCATTCCCTCTTCTCCATCTTTGCCTGCTCTTCAAAATATTTACTCTTTCCCAGATTTGTCATTTGCTCTAGTGTGGCCCTTATCTTCACTTCAAGTGCATGGGGTATAGACTTGAGTAAATCTAGTGCACAGCAAGTATAGCTATTCATCCCATCACATCAAGCATAATTGGGTCTTGATTCCTTCTGCTAAACCTATTTACTATTGCAGGATTATCCTGGAATCCAAAGATAACCCTGGCGTCTTAATGGTGATTGCCATTATTAACTTATTAAAAATGGAGCAAGTTGTGGCATGAAAAGACATACCATAGGTTATAATTCTCCACAAATTGCTGGGCAATTGCTAACTTTGCTGTTAGCCTTCCCAAAGCTGATGAAGGTAACTTGTTGCTGTGAGGCTCCCCATTGAAGTTAATGCCAATCATGAAGTTGTTGGATATACACATGAATACAAATTATTCCCATTGCAGCCATTTAGGGCAAGTAATTAATGTTGTCGAGAGCCTCGTTAGTGACATGTGGACTCTCTGTATTTTGGTAAAAGCAAAATACTGTGGATGCTGAAAATCTGAAACAAAAATAGAAAATGCTGGAAAAACTCAGCAGATCTGACAGCATCTGTGGAACGAGAAACAGAGTTTACTTTTCCAGCCTGTATGACTCATCTTGAAACGTCAACTCTGTTTCTTTCTTCAAAGATGCTGTCAGACCTGCTGAGTTTTTCCAGCACTTTCAGTTTTTGTCTCTGTATTTTGGCCTGGTTTAGTAATAAGAATAAATGAGGCTATTAACGTTCATCAAATTGGACAGCAGCCTGACATCAGTGCAAGCTTTATAAGGCTCTGGTCAGACCATATTTAGAATATTGTGAGCAATTTTGGGCCCCGTATCTCAGGAAGGATGTTCTGGCCCTGGAGAGGGTCCAGAGGAGGTTCATGAGAATGATCCCAGGAATGAAAAGCTTAACGTATGAGGAACGTTTGAGGACTCTGGGTCTATACTCGATGGAGTTTAGAAGGATGAGGGGGGATCTGATTGAAACTTACAGAATACTGAAAGGCCTGGATAGAGTGGATGTGGGGAAGATGTTTTCATTAGTAGGAGAGACTAGGATCCGAGGGCACAGCCTCAGAGTAAAGGGAAGACCTTTTAGAACAGAGATGAGGAGAAACTTCTTTAGCCAGAGAGTGGTGAATCTATGGAATTCATTGCCACAGAAGGCTGTGGAGGCCAGGTCATTGAGTGTATTTACGACCGAGATAGATAGGTTCTTGATTGGTAAGGGGATCAAAGGTTACGGGGAGAAGGCGGGAGAATGGGGTTGAGAAACTTATCAGCCATGATTGAATGGTGGAGAAGAGTTGATGGGCCGAAAGGCCTAATTTCTGCTCCTATGTCTTATGGTCTTATATTCATTTAAACATGGAAATCCGGAAGTTACTGTTCCTTTGCCTTGCTCTGCACAAGCTGCACTATACTAGCATCTTGCTGAGAGACTTTGCATTTAAATAAAGGGAATGAAGATAAAGACTAAACACACCAGAAAATGTTAAGAATGTTCAGGTGTAAGTGAATTTTTAATGGCATGATAAGCTTTAATTACAGGTAAATAACCTCATTCTCATTCCATCAGATCTTGATTATTATTTGAGACTTTAGTTATATTTCTGTACATAATTTGGCATTGACCTAAGAAGTATTCTAATTTATACTTCCTAATTTTGACTGAGTCTCCGTCAGAGCTCTTTAGTCTGGTTGAAAAGACATGTTGTTGCTCGCCCTGTTCTCAAGCCACAGATCCCCTGTAGATGGTGCCAAGCTTTATGAATCACCCAGTGACAATATGTTACAGATTAAAAACCTGCATAAAGTCTGTGAACAGCTTGAGAGCAATGAATGTCCAGTGTTGTTACTTGACTAACTGCAAAATCCAGGCCATTCTATCTGTTACTCTATACGAATAAAACATTTTCTGGCGTGATAGCTGGCATTTCTTATAGAGATTAGCATATGGATTCCTGAGGCTCTGGTATTTTTAGTAGATTGTAAGTCTTCAGAGATTTTGCTGAGATGTTATGCACTGAATAGTCCATTCTGCAGTTCACACCACAAAAAGATATGCCTACATTGAGAGAGGCTCAGAGAATAGCAACAAAATTGATTTCAATTCTAAAGTGGGCGTGATGACATAATGGAAGATTTAAAAAGTAGGTGGTTACGGGAAGGATCTCATTAAAGTATATAAATATCAATCTCCTGCTGAATCTGTGATTAGTGACTGGTTATACTGGTTTTTCAGGTTCAGTATGTTGCTGGCCAGAAAAGCACTCGTCTGGACCAAAGAACAAAATCTCTGCTGCATTTTCTGATCCTGCAACTGACTCTATGCCCCCCTGTATCTCAATTCCCATGAAAATATTTCCCACTGTGCACCTTCTGATACTCTACCCTCAAATAATTTCTGAACATGACTTGCTCTCCTTGTCTCCGAATTCAGACAATGGTTTGTTGATCCTCCATGCTGACTCCACCCTACCTACATCAATGTTACCCCACCACTGGCCTTCCAGCTTGAACTCTGGACTCCTTATTATCTCCTATCTTTTTTCTTGTTTCCAGCTTGCTATCGGGTTTTTATGTATCCTTTTTTACACCTCTTAGACTGCTCTCTTCTATTATTATGCCTCTTTTAATATCATCCTTCTCAGTACCATGAACTCTCAATTCTCTACCAAACCCCTCAGTACTTCTATACCTTACTGCTCTCTTGCTGTTGTTCATAGCTTAACTCCCTCTTAGATAACATGGCTTTCATCTGTGCCTCTCTTGGCATCTTCCATTGAGCTCATTGAAGCACTTGTTACTGGCTCACTATGAGCAGCAACCCTAATTGCCCAATCCCACACTTGTGTTGGCCTGTCTGCCCTATGTGCCAGCTGGGGACTAATTTTGCCAATGTCCTTCCCATCCAATTCACCCCTCCCACTATTGACCCAGTGGATCAGCTCTCACCACTCCTCTAAGCATCACCCTCCAGAGTGTCTGTTCACTTGCCAAGCATGAACTTCCTTGAACAATTGCATTGACAGCATGACCTTAAGAGAAACCTGGCTGAGGAGTAATTATACCTTTTCCTCTTAATGAAACCTCCCTGCCTGACCCTATCTTCCACCAAGTGCCCCACTAAGTCTGTCATGGTGGCAATTCGGCTCTTATCACCAGATCACACTTTGGCCTGTCCTCCTACTCCTCTGGCACTATCTCTGCCTTTGAGCATTTCACTTTCGTCCACCCCTTACACTTCTTATTCAAAACTCTCTTTCTCTACAGATCTCCAAAATACAATAGAAATTTGATCACTGAGACATCACCACTGCTTTTCTCTGTCAGCTTCTGCACTTGACAGTGTGAAGAACCTATTCTTTTATTTTTCTTGAACTATAGCTTTAAAATTGGACTGTGGCTTTAAAAAAACCACCATGGCTACAGTTGAAAGACATGTTTGCTGGAGCAGCATAAGGAACATCTACAATGTTGCTATCCTGGAACATTCGGTGCCATAAGAGAACAGGACGGTGCCAGAAAGGGGTTCCAGACAAAGGGGAACTGCCTGGCGACAGCATTTTAATTGACTCCTGACCAGGTGACCAGGGTATTTGGTAACAGTAAGGCAGAATGACTTCTCGCCTGCAAAGAGGGAAGACCTGAAACCTCTTCTGTGTTTGTAAGATTCCAGCAATTCTGCCATAATAACTAGCTGGCTACCCCTCACATCCCTGTAACCTGCTTTCTCTGAAAACCACTGCCAAGAGGAAAAGGAGAAAAATCACCAGTAGAGATATTGAAAAGCAAGTTTTTCAACTAGTGAACCACAGACTGAAAGTGCTGGGAGACCACCTTGTGTCACCAACAACAAACTGCAAGGAATTTGGAAGACATCAATCAAAATCAACCCATCTAACCCTGTACTCTGGATTGGTGCTATTGAACTGTTTTACACCCTTAACAAGGCACACAAAATGTGTATAGGTGTGTGTATGCATAGGGGTTTAAGTTATTGAGTTAGAAGGTAGCATTTCATATTTCTTTTGCCATCAGTTAAAGGCAACTTGTTCAATAAACAGTTATTTACTTAAGTTTACAATCCTGGTGCTCGTATTCTGTTAACCTAAATTAAACAGTTAGGTAGAATTGGGGCAATCTGGTGATTTGGTCAAACTTTTCATGGCTCGGGGAACAGTGGGGCTTGATATTACAGCACACTATCCCCGCTGAGTCGTGACAACAGCCTCTCATCTTGGTAATTTCAATCTCCACCTCAACTCATCGTGTCCTCTGTTCACTGCCCTCTTATCCTCCATCAATCTCTCGCTCCATGTAAACTCCCCAGTCCATATTCAGATCATACACTTGACCTTGCTATCTCGCTCACCTGATTGTATCAGTCACAGATGAGGCCATCTCTGATCACTTCCCTGGAGGACTCACTACTCGCATCCCCCTCCTACACCTCAACCGTACCTTCTCCTGTACTTGCCTCTGGAAAATAATTATACAACAGAGGGTCATTCGCCACACATCTGCATCTACTGTCTTGCTCAACTGCATCCTCACCTCCATCTTTGCCCAATAAAATCATTACTCTCATGCAGGCCATCCCCCAGGCATCGCTCTCATCTCCACTCCCTTAAGTCCAACTGACACAGACTTGAAAGGATATGGTAGACAACTGGTTTAACTATTCACCACCAGATCTGGCTGGACTCCATAAAACAAAATCTAGTTCTGCCCTCATCTGCTAAAACTGCTCACGAATCCATGATCATCTTGGAGTGCAAAGATAACCTTTCTCTACTGTGAACAGTCGTCTTAAACTTGGTACGACGAGGTGAGAAGAGGTGAACTGCCTCCCCTCTATTCAACCTTCACATTTGGTCACAGCAAAGGTTTAAATTTGTTTTTCACGAGGATATGCCTTTTCCAAATCAGAATGTATTTAACTACTTAAGCTGTGACCAGTACGAAGCCAATCAAACAAGATTTTCTTGAGTCAAAGAGCAAATTTATTAACTACTAAACCCAAGGAAAATAATAAAAACACAACATCAAGAATTTGACCCTCATGCAATCATTCGGGCGTGTACACGCGTGCGCATACATACACACACACACACACACCTATCAAAAATAAGGGGAATTAGTCCAATTTTTAAAAAAATGAAAGTATACATGGTTACGTGCCCTTTGATTGTCCTTGAGATGTAGATTTTAAACACTGTGACCGATTTAGGTTAGCTGGTTTCTTGGATGCGGTCAGATGTAGAGAATGTTGCAGTTATTACGGGATTTTAGTTCGCTGGTAGGTTTCAGGTAGAGTTGGCTTCTCAAACTGGGTGACACACTTATTCCAAAATAGGAGGGACAGAGAGCAGCCTTCAGCCTGCTTCCTCTGCTGAAGACTTTCTTGACACTGTCTGTGTCACTTGCACTCTCTCTCTCTCTCTCTCTAGTGGCTGGGCAACCTTGCCTTGAAATACTTCACCCATTGTGTATTTCCAAGAGGTTTTGGATGTATTGGTCTGCGGCAGCCATTGTTTCAGTATCCAGTACTTTGCATTTTTAATGTCTCTTCCTTAGACAGTTATGATTTTTGATGGGTGCCTGGGTTATAAGTAAAATCTCCTACCTTCACACTACCCGGAGGGTGATTTGTTGGTTTCTCATCTTCACCTCAGAATGTGGCCTTGCATTTTAAGCAGTTTGCTCTGTCTCAGTTCAAATTGCAAAATTTCCAGTCAGTTGAAAATTGAAAACTCATATCTTCAAAAAATAAAGGGGCATAACCTTGTGACAAACTCCTCTCCCTTGTCTTCTCCACCCTCGCTTCCAACAATGTGTGAGGAGCTCATGGATTCTTTTTGTTAACAAGGACAAGACCATCCTATCAGCTGCCTCTGCCATGTCGCTCCCTTACACTAGCCCTCCAGGTCAAACTCCCTGTAAAGTATCCCCCTTCCCTATCCCTGAACTTGCATATTTCTTTTGTTTCTCTCCTATTTTCCCTCGTGCCCTCTCTGAGCACACCTTGTCCATGAGATCCACTTCTTGCTCCAGTGACCCTATTGCCACTAATCTGCTGACCATCCAACATCACCACCTGGTCTCCATGTTAGCTGATGTTAATTGTTCTTTCTCTTCCCGTGTTGTTCCTCTCTCCTTTAAATCTGTCGTCATCACCCTTTCCTCAAAGAGCAATCATTGAACCCTTTGTCCTTACAGACTACTGCTCCATTTCCAACCTTCCTTTCCTTTCCTTTCCAAAGTCCTTGAGTCGTTGTCATCTTCCAAATTTGTGCCTGTCTTTGCTGGAGCTCTAAGTGTGAATCCCTCCGATGGTTTCTGTTCCTGCCATGGTGTCAAAGCACCTGTTAAAGTCAGACATGGCATCCACATGACTGTGACAAAGACAAACTATTCCTCCTTATCTTTGATCTGTCTGCAGCCTTTGACACGGTTGACCACATTATCCTCCTCCAATACCCCTCCATTGTCGTTGAGCTGGGTGGTACTGCTCTTTCCTGGTTCCATTCAGATCTATCTATTTAATAGTAGCCAGAGTGTTGCCTTGCAATGGTTTCTCTTTCTGCTCCTGCACTATTACCTCTGGTATCCTCCAAAGATCAGTCCTTGGCCCCCCCTTCTATTTCTCATCCACATGCTGCTCCTCAGTAACATCTTCTGAAAGCATAGGGTTAGTTTTCACATGTACGCTGACAACACCCAGTTTTACCTTATCCCCACCTCTCTCGCTTCCTCCATTGTTGCTAAATTATTCGACTGCTTATCTGATATTCAGTGCTGTAGATTGTACACAATCATTATCCTTTTGCATAGGCTATTTCCCCTGTCAAAGCTGCATGGTATGCATTACTGGAAGTTGAAAGTGACAGGTAAGGAGCAGCAAACGGCGTTGAAGCTCCCAGTGTGCAATTCTTCTCTGTTATTGGGGGAGTGGGTGGCTGTTTCTGTGTTCAACAGGCAGCAAGGCAAAGAATATTATTCTCTTACTGTTCTAAAAGCCACTCACAGTCAGGGATATAAAGAAAAAGATTTTTTTTAAATGAGAAGGGGAAAAAATGAAAATGCTTGCAATATATTTTTAAGGCTTCAACAGACCAGTTCTTGTTTGCCATTAGATATCACACCCAATGCTAGCTATCTTGCGCTGAGCTCTGAGTGAGACTTTTACATGCTATCTGTCAATGTGGTGTTGCCCAAGAATCAAACAGAAACCCCTGGTTATTGTCATCATCCACTGGAGCTACCCTCGGCCCCAGAGCTCCCAGATTTTTAATTGCAGAAGAATATATATGCTATCGGGTCATGTGATTTGGACTGCAATATAGATAGGAAAACTGCAAATTCTAGAAATCTGAAATAAAGTGAAATACACACAATCATCATAAATTGTCTTTCCCTTAAAGGATGCAAACTCGCCTACTGAATTTTAATACTGTGAATTTTAAGCCTTTTCTGTTTTTCTATTTTGTGATTAGATTATTAAATGTAGCCATTAAACACTAGGGAAAAATAATTCTGGCAGATTTCACTTGATTACAGAGCTTGTAACTTACACTTCCTCAGATATAAAGTTAATAAATAATTTATGCAACATTTTGCAATTCTATTCATAAACCTGGAACAAAATTCTACAGCTTTGGAATGTGACACAGTTGTATACTGCTACTATAAGTTGCCCTGGAAATTGAGGACAGGTATAGGAGAGCCATTTGATTGATTTTGCTTTTTTGGATGTGATGGAACATTTTCTGTGTTCTTCTCTGAAAATGGCAGCCTTGCTTTACATATAATGTTTTTGACAGATTTTGTTTTATAAAAAGCTATTGCAGTAATTTTGTAATTAAATAGGCACCTTATATGTTTAGATTTGTCTCCCCAAGCTCTATGACTACACCCAATAGTTGGAAGACACAGAAGAAGCAGCATGATGAGACTCATTTGTTTAAAATAGAAATCAACTCGCAGCCCTGTATGAGTTTTTTTTATTCATTCACGGGATGTGGGCTTTGCTAGCTGGGCCGGCATTTATTGCCTGCCCCTAGTTGCCCTTGAGAAGGCGGTGGTGAGCTGCCTCTGGAACTGTTGCAGTCCATGTGGTGTAGGTACACCCACAGTGCTGTTAGGAGGGGAGTGTCAGGATTTTGACCCAGTGACAATGAAGGAACGGCAATATATTTCAAGTCAGGATGGTGAGTGACTTGGAGGGGAACTTCCAGGTGGTGGTGTTCCCATCTATCTGCTGCCCTTGTCCTTCTAGATGGTAGTGGTCGTCGGTTTGGAAGGTGCTGTCTAAGGAGCCTTGTTGAATTCCTGCAGTGCATCTTGCAGATGATGCACATTGCTGCTACTGTGCGTTGGTAGCGGAGGGAGTGAATGTTTGTGGATGTGACACCAGTCAGGCGGCTGGTTTGTCCTGGACGATGTCAAGCTTCTTGAGTGTTGCGGGAGCTGCACTCATCCAGACAAGTGGGGAGTATTCCATCACACTCCTGACTTGTGCCTTGTAGATGGTGGTCAGGCTTTGGGGAGTCAGGAGGTGAGATACTCATCGCTGGATTCCTGGCCTCTGACCTGCTCTTGTAGCCGCAGTATTTATATGGCTAGTCCAGTTCAGTTTCTGTTCAATAGTAACCCCCAGGATGTTGATAGTGGGAGATTCAGTGATGGTAATACCATTGAACGGGACGATGGTTGGATTCTCTCTTGTTGGAGATGGTCATTGCCTGGCACTTGTGTGGCGCAAATGTTACTTGCCACTTATCAGCGCAAGCCTGGATATTGTCAAGGTCTTGCTGCGTTTGGGCGTGGATCCAAGTTACTCCATTTCAAATGACCACAGAAGTATATGCATCTTTCAAAGTTGCCCTATACTTGCTACAGATAATCAGGTGCAAGTCATTTTGATAATTCTTGAAAGGCAAAAGATGTACATACAGTAGTAACAAATTTTACCCCTTCATCTACTCTTCTATAGGATTTTCGTGAAGCATTTCTAAATGTATAATAACCCCGAATCACATTTTTGATGTGTTGTTTCGTGTTTGGTCATCCTGGCTGGTATTCTGCTGCACATATTTATCAGCCATTCACTGTAGAGGTCTCTTGATCTCCCCATTTTCTTTTGCAACCATGGACTATTGTCTTGGACTTCTTGCACCATGGTAAAACTTTATTTATATCCAAGCAACTTCACCTCACGCACCCACTCCCATCATATGCCTTTGATCAAGTCATTCCTGACATTTTTCAAGATCAAAATAGTGCAGGCAAGACATCTTACCATAGCTCTGTCTTAATTCTGGAAAAAAAAATTTTGCCTTCCTTTGCATTTCTCCCAATAAGCTTGACTTTTTAAATAAGGAGTCTAAGACTGCATGCAGTACTCCAGATGTAGTCTCAAAAAGGCCTGATTAAATTTTATTTTCTTTCTTCAGTTGTAAGTTGTACTTCAACTATACTTCAGAATTGTTTTCCTGTCTATGAACCTGCAACATTAATCATAGGAAAAGACCAGCTGGTCCTTCAAAACTGCCCCAATCCCCATGATGGTTGGAGCATCATCAATAGACTACACCAATGATATGTTCTCTCTCCCCCCTCCCTTTGACACAAAGAGAGCACAAGGAAAGAAACACTGTTGATAAGGGAAAAAATATTCTGAAAAATTTGTCCCCCATCCCCTCAAGTGATTAAAGCTGATTCAGAAGATCACATAAACCAAGTGTCATTTATAAAGACTTCTTTATGATGGGATCTCTGTAATAGTCAAAAACCGGTCCAGTTCCCTTGTGGCATGCAAAATCAAGACCCATCATACCAAGTGACAAAGTGATCCAGAAGTCTCCTAGGGAAAAGAGCAACATAACAGCCAGTATATTCCTGCTCTTGCATAATTTAAACTCATGTCCCTTGGTCCTCTCCAACCTTTTAAATTGGAATAATCTCTCAACAGGCATGTTGTCCAGACGTTATAGACCTCTTTTCAGTTCAACTACCTGTATATACCTATGTTGCTGTAAATAGACCAAAGTCCCTAAGCCTGTCAAAGTAACTTGGGTTAGCTTAGCTAGGAATCATTCTTTTTACCTCTCTTCTAGACCTTTCTCAAGTCTGCTATATTACCCACCTTGTGGATGAACCAAAGTGGACATAGTACTCCATGTGCTGTTTGACCCACAATATTTCACCCTTTAATTTCTACTGAATATTCCTATTGAATAGAACCAAATAACCTGTTAGCTTTAGCTACAGCTTCTCTGCATTGATCATGAACCTTCAGTGAATTTTTGTGTAACAGTTAGATCTTTTTCTCTCTCAACCTCTTTTGGTGTTGTTTCCTGCAAATAATACCTGTATTCTATATTGCTTGTAAATAATTTTGCATTTCATTACACTCCTTGACAGTCTTAACCCTTGCAAATAATTTGGTGTCATCTGCAAACTTAGTAAACATTTGCACAACACTGCTCTCCAGGTCATCAGTAAAGGTAATATAATTAAAAGCAAAAAACTGCGGATGCTGGAAATCCAAAACAAAAACAAAAATACCTGGAAAACTCAGCAGGTCTGACAGCATCCGCGGAGAGGAATACAGTTAACGTTTCGAGTCCATATGACTCTCCACCAGAAATATAATTATTGGGCTGAGGGCTGACCTCTGGGGGACACCACTAGTAAATGTTCCTCCAGGCTGATTCACATCTGTTAACTACAACTTTTTGGCTGTGAGATTAGGGCCAATTGTTAATCCAGTGTATCAAATTCTTATTGATTACTTAAGATTCTATCTTGTGAAGTAACCTAGTGTGACATCTTGTCAAAGGCTTTCTGAAAGTACAGTACTGTTTATGTGCACGATGCCAATGTTTTGCCGACCTGCCCATCAAAACTCAAAGCTCTTTCTTTTTGTGATGCTGCAAAAGTTTCCATTTCGAACACTATTCACTCTCCTTCCCTGTCCTGAATTTGATAGCTTTAAATTTCTCCCTAATAAATTACACTTGTCATTTTTCCGTCTATAAATTTAGCTTCTCTTTCTTTTTGGAATTGTGTATAATAATGCTGTCATTTTTGAATTTAGATGTTTGGACACCATGGCTACAGTTCCATCTTTCACATAATTTATTGAAAAAAACTATAAGCAGTTGTGTTCCTACCATTGCCCTGTGCCTCAGCATTAAGACATGGCTGATATCTAGATACCTCATCATGCACCACTCTGCCATCTACTAGCCAATTGCTAATCTGTCTAATCCATTGCTTTGTATCCCGTGGCCCAAATTTATATAGCAACCTGAAATTTTAAAAAAGCAAATTCTGGAAACAATCAGCAGGCCAGGCAGCATCTGTGGGGAAGATTAGAGTTCATGTTTCATGTTGATGACCCTTCATCTGATGAATCTAGACTGAGTAGATAAGGAGAAAATGTACCCATTGACAGAAGGGCTAAGAACCAGAGGACACCGATTTAAGGTGATTGGCAAAGGAACCAATGGTGACATGAGAAAAACCTTATTCAGAGGGTGGTTAGGATTTGGAATGCACTACCTGTGAGTACAGCGGAGGCAAATGCAATCAGGACTTCCAAAAGGGAATTGAATAAGTACCTGAAGAGAGGAAATTTGCAGAACTATGGGGGGAAAAAAATAGGGGAATGAGACTAGCTAAGTTGGTCCTGTTGAGAGTCCTGCATGGACACAACAGACCATTTGGTCTCCTCCTGTGCAATAATTCTATGATTTTATATTGATACCCACTTCCAACCACTGAGTAATTACCGTTAACTCCTACTCTCCGTTTATTCTGTATGTAATCCAGTTTGCTATCTGCCCTTAATTGCATATCCCTTAATTTTCTTGAGTAGTCTCCTGTATAAAACTTCTTTCAGGAAGTTATGTAAGTTGACATGTACGCCATTGCTGCCCATCTTCCCCCTTCATCTACAGTATCTGTCACTTCTGTCATAAGATCATAAATAGATGTAGGAGTAGGCCAATCAGCCCATTGAGCCTGCTCCACCGTTCAGTGCAATCATAACTGATCTGATTGTGGCCTTAACTCCGCTTTTCTACCTTCCCACCCATTGATTCCCTTGTAGATCAAGAATCTGTCCACCTCGGCCTTGAATATATTCAATGACCCAGCCTCCACTGCTCTCTATGGAAGAGAATTCCATACACTAATGACCCTCAGAGAAGAAATTACTCCTCATCTCTGTCTTAAGTGGGAGGCCCCTTATTTTGGCCCTAGTTCTAGATTCCCCACAAAGAGAAGCATCCTCCCAGCATCTACCCTGTCTCCACCCAAACTGATTCCGCCTTTTGACCCTCTGAACCAAGATCACTTCTCACTACTGTACTGATCTCATCCTTTTATTAGCAGAGCTACCCACATTTTCCATACTTCCTGTCCTTCCAAAATGTCAAATACCCTTGAACATTCAGGTCCCTGCCATGTTCACTTTGCAGCCATGTATCTGTAACATATCAAACTCATTTTGTTTTGGGCTATCAGTTCAGTCATCTTGTTATGAATGTTATTTGCATTCAGATAAAGAGCTTTTATTTCTGTCCTTTAACCATTTTTCCCTCCTCTGACATGAGTTGTTGGTGCACTCTAGGTTTGTATGCTCTGTCCCTTCCTGTCATATGCTGGTTATCATTACCTGCATAGCTACCCTGCACTATTGCCTTGTCCTTTCTTTTTAAATTTCCAAATGTCCCCTCATGTGAACTCTACCCTGTCCCTCACCCCCACTATTTAGTTTAAAGCCTTTTGTACAGCCCTAGTTATATGATTTGCTAGTAGACTGGTCCCAGCACAGTTCAGCTGAAGGCTGTCCCAATGGTAAAGCTCCCTCTTTCCCAAGTACTGGTGCAAATGCCCCATGAATTGAAACCCATTTCTCCCACACCTGGCTTTGAGGCCTGTATTCAACTCTCAAATCTTATTTGCCCTATGCCAATTTGCTCATGGCTCAGGTAGTAATCCAGCCATTATTACCTTTATGGTTCTGCTTTTTAATTTAATCCCTAGGTGCCTCAGCAGGGCCTCACTCAGCAGAACCTCTTCCCTAGTCCTATCTACATTGCTGGTACGCATAGGGACCATGAAAACTGGATCTTTCCAGTTCTTCTCCAGCCCTGAGCAGATGCCCCGAACCCTGGCATCAGGTAGGCAACACAGCCTTTGGGACTCATGCTCTCACCTGCAGAGAACATTATCTATCTTCCTAACTGTACTGCTTCCTACTGCAACTACATTCCTTTTTAACTCAGCCCACTTAAATGCTCCCTGCACTGTGGTGCTATGGTCAGTTTGCTCATCCTTCCTGGAGTCCCTGTTCTTGTCCACACACATTGCAAGAATCACAAACCTGTTGGACAAAAGCAAGGGCTGAAGCTCCTCCATTGCTACGTTCTGGATCCTTGCCTCACTCACAGTCACACCCTCCTGTCCCTGACCACGGACCAAATGTGAAGTACCTAGCCTAAGGGGTGTGACTGCCTCCTGGAACAAATAGTCCAGGCAACTTTCCCCCTCCCTGATGCATCTCAGTGTTTGAAACTCTGACTCCAGCTCATCAACTTGGAGCTGAAGTTCCTGGAGCTGCAGACACTTAGTGCACATGTGGTTGCTGTGGATCAAACTGGTTAGGACAAGCATCGTAATGTCAACACCACGATGTCATAAATCAGGAGGTAAACTCAAGAATTGATTTAAAAGAAGTTGCTATCTTTTCAAAAATAAACATAAAGAATGACAGTTGGTTTATGAATCCCATTTGTGTCTTATTTAATCTCAACAGATCAAAGCTCTTTATGAAAACCATGTTACCCCTGCCCGGGTGTAACTAGGCCTAACGTCAGGGACTGACAAATAGCACCCCGAGGATGTTTGAACGTTTGACCGAAAATCAAGTCAGACCACTTTAAATGGGTCTGTAGTAGCTGCCTAAGACATGCATTGGATTCCCTGCATAGGGTTTCCTGCATAGACTATAGCAAGCATAAGACCTGATTTAGAACCCCTTGTGGGACAAATTGATCTGCCCAGATGTTAGGTTTACTCATATCAGTGTGGGTCTCTCTTGCATGGCTCAGCCTTTTCTCTTCATTAGGGTCTTCCTTCAGTGGGAGTCTATGGAAAGTTTCATTGAAGACTCAATAGTCTCCTTCTCTCCATCCTTCCAATGGGGTCCAGAGGACTTTCCACCCCATCTCCCAGCAAAATCCCAAGTTTCAAGGAGTGGCACATGGCTGCTTGGTACTAGGATTTCCTGGCTCTTTGTTTGAACAAGCCTGGGATTCTGAGCCCCTCCTCCTCCTCGAGGACTTTTAGGAGGTTGTGTGTGGCAAAGCTGAGCGTCTTGAGGTTCACTAACAAACCCTTTCTCGCTAGCTCCAAAATAAACTTTGTGGCCATGTGCAGTGTCATCTTGTAACTCTCAATAAAAAAGCCTCAGCATGTAACACAAAGTACTTCATTGTCATTTGCTCCAGGCTCATTGAAGCAGTGTGCTCCTGCTGGCCCACTTCTGCTTTCCTCTCCATTTAGGCACTCTGGGGTCAGGTGCATATGCAACATGACTGATTGATTGTATTGCGCACTGGAGAAGGCGAGTTCAAGAACCTGAGTTTTAAGAATCCTTTCACACGATCATAAGGGGCCAAATTTGATTGAGAAATCAGGTCTTGTGTGAACGATTCACGAGAGTTGGCTTGTCTGTGAGCATGAATGCTTCCCTGGGCCCTGCCAGATTGCTTGGGCTTCCTCAGTCCTAACCTAGCTTGCCACTCCCAGGGTTGGTATTATGTACTAATCTCCTTCCTCAGCATTAACTTTGTGATAGGGACCAAAACTTTATGTCCAAAGCATTCTTGGGCTCCTGACCTGATTTTGTTTTGCCTGCACGCCCTAATGTCACTCTCACATGTTTTAGTTAGGAGACTGTCCTGCTTTATTGAAATGAGAACAGGGGTTAAAATGGCCTGAGCCTCATGCTGGAAACCTCAACCTCATCATTTCTCAGGCCTCTGCTAATTTTTCCCCAGTAACCTTAATGCTCTTTGATGTATCCTGTTGGATATTTTGTTGTTCTTCTTTAGCTTAACCATCTTCATTATTACTTTCATTTATTACATTATTTATCATTTCATTTCCACTAATCCATTAAGGGTTTATCCCCTACCCAATATCCTTTGCTTGTGTAAACACTGATTAAAAAGTACATCAAGTATCTCTGCCAAATTCTGCTTATCTGCTACATACTATCCTTTCTTTTCAGCAGTGCCATCTCATGTTTGATAATTCTCATTTTACAATACTTCACTGTTTTTATAAATATTTAAGTTTCTCAGCTCCTGTTCTTTCTGTGCTTTTCTTATGCTTTTTAACCTCTTTTCTTGCTTTCATACCCTCCCTCATTTTTATCAAATGTAGTTGTCCTCTTAAATTTCAGTTTTGTTCTAACTTCTTCCTTTATGTACAGCATCCTAAAACTTGGAGCCATCTTTTTTAATGGTATTTGTTTATTCTGCAAATTAGCAATTTTTTTAAAAAAAAATCCCATTGTTAGCTTTTAATAATTTGTTCACTAGATGTGGGCATCATTGCCAGGTCCAGCAGTTATTGTGCACTGCTGATTGCTCTTGAGAAAGTCCTCTGCTGCAGTCCTCTGTGTAGATATATTCACAGTGCTTCTAAGGAGGGAATTGCAGGATTTTGACTCAGTGACAGTGAAGGACGGCAATATATTTCCAAGTCAGGATGATAAGTGATTTGAAGGGGAACTTGCATGTGCTTGCTGCCCTTGTGTTTCTAGGTGCTGAGGTCATTTGGAAGGTGCTGTCAAAGGACCTTGGGAATTTGCTGCAGTGCATCTTGTTGATGGTATACGTTGTTGCCACTATGCATCGTTGGTGGAGGGGGGCTGGTGTTAGAATCATATCTTTCAAGACTGAAGTTTTCTTTCACAAGATGGAAGAATTTGGCATGATCTGGACATGTGGATACTAACCTGAGATTTTTTTTTTCCCAAAGAAGATCATAAGTTCACCTTGGAACTGTAAACAAGCAGTCCTCTTCCAAGAAATCACGACCTATTTGGTACTTGAGAAGGAGTTGCTTGTTTGTGTTGAACTGCAAAGCACTTTAGTTAATGAAAAGCTGGGAGGCAAAAAGGCAATCAGATGGGAGAGAAGGAAAAACTTAAGTTGTGAACCTGCTTGTTTTGAAGGCAGTCTTGTTGGAGAACTGGCTTTCTGCATTTGGACCTGCAAAGTTGAGACCAATGGTGAAAACTTCCAGGAATCCACTGGGACCAGCAGCCCATCTTCACATGAGGGAACTCCAGGTCGACACCATCAAAATAAAGGACTTTATCCTTTTATTTTATAACGACCATCCTCCAAAGCCCATCTCTGCGGAGAGACTCTTTGTCTGTGTGTGCTGGGGGAATTCTTTAGGAAGAGAGAGATAGTTATACTTCCCGATTACAATTGTGTGTTAGCCAGTATATGCAACTTGTTAAGAGGTTTTATTTTAAAATAAATTAACCATTGAGTTTTTGAAAGAAGCCTGGTCAGAGTCTATTTTCTTCTGGGTACTAGAGGTATAGGTGCACATCTGGCCATTTCGGTGAGAAAATTAAACATTTAAATTACTGATACGACCTGAGAGTTGTGGGGCTTGATAATTCGCACACTGCTCCCATCCCGGTCGAAACACTGGTATATGTTTAAGGTGGTAGATAGGGTGCCAATCAAGCAGGCTGCTTTGTTCTGGAAGAAGGTGTTGGAGCTATGCTCATCCAAGTAAGTGGGCAGTATACCATCACACTCCTGACTTGTGCTCTTGTGCCTTGTGGATGGTAGACAAGATTTGTGGAATCAGGAAGTGAGTTACTTACCGCAGAATTCCCAGCCTCATGCCTGGTATGTAGCCACAGTATTCATGTGGCTGATCCAGTTAAGTTTCTGGTCATGGTGAGTCCCAGGATGTTAATGGTGGGGGATTCAGTGATGGTAGTGCCGTTGAATTTCATGGGGAAATGGTTAGATTATCTCTTGTTGGAGATGGTCATTGCCTGGCACTTGAATGGCACAAATGTTAACAGCCACTTATCAGCTCACTCCTGAATATTGTTCAGGTTTTGCTGCTTGTGGGAACAGCCCACTTCATTATCTGAGGAGATACAAATGGTACTGAACAGTGTGCTATCAACAGTGAACATATCTCATTTATGGCCTTGATGGAGGGAATGTCATTGATGAAGCAGCTGAAAATGTTGGGCCTAGGACATATTGTCCTGAGAATCCTGTGCAGTGATGTGCCTGGAGCTAAAATGGTTGGCCTTCAACAACCATAGCCATCTTCCTTTTTGCTGGGCATGACTCCAGCCAGTGAAGAGTTCCTCCCTGATTCCCATTGACATCAATTTTACTGGAGTTTCTTGATGCAACACTAAGTCAAGAGCAGTCACTCTCACCTCACCTGCAGAATTCAGCTATTTTGCCCATGTTTGGACCAGTGCTGTAATGAGGTCTGGAACTTAGTGGTCCTGGTGGAATCCAAACAGAGCATCAATGAGCAGGTTGTTACTGAGTAAGCTTTTTAAAAATTAATTTGTGTGCTGTGAGCATCGCTGGTTAAGGCCAGGATTTAATGCCTGTTGCTAATTGTCCTTGAGAAGGTGGTGTTGAGCCCCATTCTTGAACCGTTGCGGTCATATGATGTAGGACACCTACAGTGTCAATGATACCTATCATTTTTGAGAGTAGACTGATGGACTGGAAAATGGCCAGACGGATTTGTTTTGCTTTTTGTGGATAAATTGAACATTTTCCGTATTGTTCTTTAGATGCCAGGATTGCAGCTATACAAGAACAGTTTGACCAGGGCTGCGGCTAGTTCTGAAAACAGGTCTTTAGCATACAGCCAGGATGTTTTTGGGGCCCGTAGCCTTTGTTCATTCACCTGTTTCTTGATATCATGTGGAGTGGGTTTAATTGGCTGTGATGCTGGGGACCTCAGAAGAAGGCCGAGATGGATCATCCACTCTGCACTTCTGCCTGAAGGTGGTTGCAAACAATTCAGCCTTGTCTCTTATGCTGACATACTGAGCTCTGTCGTTATCAGGATGGGGATGTTTGTGGAGCCTCTTTCCGCCCCCACCCCCCACCCCAAAATTGCTTAATACTGTTCTGGGCTAGTATCTTTCTTCATCGCACCTTAGTCAGCCTGCTCCTTGTCTTTCTCAAATTTGCCCAATTCCAATCTAGGGCTCTTTTTTTTTAATGACTTTCATCCTTTCTATTAGGACCTCTATCATATGGTGGCTACTTGCCAGACCAAATTCATTTACCTGATCCATTTCATTACTCATAACTTGACCCCTTTATAAGCTTACAAAGCTACAGTTTGTGGAAGGAATGCTGCTCAAATTTAAGGAATATTGTTCCCTGTTTCCATTTGCTGCATTCCTATCCCAATCAAAAGAATAGGTAATTGAAATATCTGAGAGCAATAATTTTGTTATTCCCACTTATTTCACTGATCTGTCAGCAGAGTTCCTATTCAATTTGGGGTCTGTAGTTGAAGCTCTGGCAGAATGAGCATCTGTTTTTTTTTTTAGCTTTGCTGTCTAACCAATTTGATTTTGTCTTATCTGGCTTTCTGGCATCTGTAGCATGTATGCCTTCCTTCACCAATATTCCCCTTTCCCTTTCTTACTTATTCACTCCACCTTAAAACTGTTATAACCTAGCAAAGTGAACAACTGATGTTAGCTGTCAGGGAGATCAGGTAAACTTTTCAATGTAAACTTAGAAATCAGGATTGTAAAACTAACTGGGGCCCATGGGGGTTTGGATAATTAAAAGCTAATTGGAAAAACTATATTTACAGGTTTTTTCCATTGTTGCTGTATAACTCGTGCATTTTAAATATAATGCTCCTTTGAGAAATGGAGGCAACAGGTTCGATTGGCTAGATTTATTTTATTTTTAATAAACCACTAAGCTTCATACACAAAATTAAATCAAATGGCACGTGGTGTAAATAAGATAATGGCAAGTGAGAGAAAATACGTTCATATATAGTTATTCATCAAGTTTCAGGCACAGTATTTTATTGGAAAAATACTGAAAATCATTCAAGTCTGGCAATAATGGTCTCTTCATAGGACCATATTTAACTCCCTCAAAGTAAGAGAAAATCTAACTTTGGACACTTGCTTCCACATGTTCTTTCAGGGTGGAGCATAATTCTTGCTTTTGGTGTGCAGCTAAACATTGGCAAGCCATATTCTTCTCTGTCATATCCTGTTTCTTTATATGGAACAGGAAAAGGAAAACAGCTTATGTATTTAGAAAGTTTTATTTGTAAGCTATTTTGAATTCTCGTATCCTGTTGTGATGGAGTGAGCAATTTGTAGCAACAATGTATATATTTCAATAACCTTTCTGGCAGGATGTTGCTCAGGAGGAGCCCTGGTAAGCTATTTAAATGACTCTGAAATCCCTTTTTATTTTTCCCTGAGCACTCTTACCAATTTGGACACTTCCCATTTTAAACCAGACATCTGAAAGGTCTACTCTTTATTGAGTCACTACTCAGCAGGAGGCCCCTAACCTCGTCCCCATTCGACAGTCTGGCCTCTGCTTGGATCATCCCTGTAACAGCGTAGCTGTCAATCAGTAAGAGTGGGAAAATTGAGTCTGTACCCTCTTCACCCTGAGACACTGAATTCCACTTCATAATATTTGTTAAACTCTTATTCATAAAATGATATATTAATTATATCTTTTTTAAACAACCACAATGAAGAGTTGTTTTCAATGTCTTTGGCTGTTATGGTCCTTTTTGTCTAATCTAATCTCCCTGACATTCATCTTTTGTTCTAATTCGATCAGATTAGCCTTTATAACTGTGTCCTATGTACAAGTAAGGTCTTTTTCAAACTGCATGTATTATGTGGGGTAGCATTAATGCTGGAATTTTAAGGAATGGTTCAAGCCTTGTTACTCTGGCATTCTCAGTTGGTGAGAGCTACAATTTTTAAAAAGCAAGCACAAACCCTTCCACAATGTTGCTGTAGCATGATGAAAACTTAATGTTTCAAACCTACAACTATTGACCTGAAATGTTAGTTCTGTTTCTCTCTCCAGAGATGCTGCATAACCTATTGAGTATTTGTAGCATTTTCTGTTTTTATTTCAGATTTTCAGCATCTGCAATACTTTGCTTTTGTTAAATTGAATCAAATCAGTTGGGACAAGTTATTTACATTTGTTCTGTAGCATTAAGGGTTGAGATCTCATACATGTTGCACTTGCTTCAAATATCATCAGTTTCAGTGATTGCTTACTTCTCCACCATAGACATAGGATTAAACGTCTAGGACAGGATTAGATGAATGACATATTTGTGTTGTATTTTAGGATGGAAGGACATGATTTTTTATTCAATTAAAAATGGATACTAATATTGTAATTAACACAGCAATCAGTACAGAAGATGCTGGGCAGTTGAAGTCTGCCTTTTAAAGCTAAATTTAAATGATCTTTATAAATAACTGTATTTACATGACTTGGACCTTTCTGTTTTACTCGACATATCAATGGAATGTTGTCGGACTCATTTTGACATGATGTGCAAATATTACTGGGGAGAAGAAGAGAAAACATCATACAGGTTGTTTTGACAACTTTATTTCTGGAATTTCAACTGCAAAGTTCTGATCTTATTCAGAGAAGTTGCGATGTTTTGTCCCCAGAACTGTTGTGTAGAGACTTTAGCTATGTCATGATGACCGTGTGGTGCTATATGAGTGTTGAGTAATTGGAAGCAAGCAGGATGTAGTTGAACCTGTTTTATGCTTTAATATTTCAGCAGTTTTTTCTCAATTGGATTATGTTTTCGTGTTGTACTGTTCTGTAATCACGTTTTTGGCTCAGTTTATTTTTTTCTTTATTCTTTCATGGGATTGCTGGGAAGACTAGCATTTGTTGCACATTCCTAACTATCCTTGAACTGAGTGGCTTGGTAGGCCATTTCAGAGGGCAGTTAAGAGTCAACCATATTGCTGTGGATCTGGAGTTACATGTAGGTCAGGTAAGGATGGCAGATTTTCTTCCCTAAAGGACATTAGTGAGCCAGATGGGTTTTTACAGTCTTCAATGGCCACCATTACTAAGAGTGGCTTACAGTTCCAGGTTAAGTTATATTCTACCAGCTGCCATGATAAGATTTGAATCAGTATTCCAAAGCATTAGCCTGGGTTTCTGGATTAAGGGTCCAGTGACGTTACGACTATGCAACCATCTCCATTTGGTGCGTGCGTTACTTAATTTCAGATAAACTTTGTAAATCAGCGTAAGTTTGATCATCAAAATGCAAATTTGAATCTGTTCTGATGATGCAACCTTCCACACCAGCGCTCCTCATATGCGGACAGGTGAGTAGTCTGGTCGGCTGGGAGGGGGGTAATCTTGTCCAACCAGAGGTGTAGTAGGGTCGGGAAGGATAGTTGGGTGGTTGGGGGGAATGGGGGTAGTTGTTTGTTGGGGTGTGGTTGGGTGGTCGGGGGGGAGTGATGGGGTGGGGTGGGGGCACTCTGATTGTGGAGTTACTAGGTTTTAAACTGTCTGACATTTTCCTGGTAACTACCCAGGTAAGCACCACAGATCGCTCCTAAGTCTCCAATTCTAGCTCAGAGTCTGAGACACTCATGGAGGATCCCGGGTAGCAGGGGAATTGCCAAATGGAAGCTTAAACTTCCTGGGCAATTACCACGTAGATCTGCGCTTCAGATCTTGATGCACGTTTTTAGTCTCATATTCAGTCTCTGACAATCCGGAGACCAGAAGATTTGGGCCATTGGTTAAACAACACTGAGGTTTCAAAGAGTTGAGGCAGATGGTAGATTTGGATGCTGCTCACATACATGTGAAAGCTAATCCTATGAACTGTCACCAAGGGGAAGAATGAATGAGGAAAAGGAGGAGCTTGTGGATGGATCATTGGGGCACACCAAAGGTGACTTTGTAGGCTGGGCAAAAGAGGCCAGTGCAGAAGATGTGCTGACTTTGTAGGGACAAGTTGGAGCGGAATCAAGCTAAAGCAATGCCCTGGAAATGAACCACAGAGCAAAGAAGTTTGGCAAAGGATGAATTAGCTGAGCATTGTGCAGAGTTCAAGAAGAATGAAGATGCTTAGTGTATTGTCGCCACACTTTGAAGAGATGACTAACTGTAGTATTCTTGTTCTGTGGGAAGGGCACTAACAGATTAAAGAATTTTGAATAGGGAGTTATGGGAAAGGTGTGCGTGGAATTAGATGGCAGCAATCATTAGCGGATAATCAGGCTTGTGATGTGCTCCAGCCAGTGACTCTGCCCAAAAATGTGATTTTAAGATTGCACAGATATCGAGTACATAAAAAAGGCTTAAAGAAAACATTTAAGTGAATGATAAGCACATGTAAATTTGCCTTGACACTGCATTGGAGTTGCTTACTATGCTTTCAAGAGTTGAGAGTGCCTCCTCCAGGGACTGTCAGTTTCTTTCTCGAATCAGCTTGAATTCTGACTCTTAACCATGCTACAATTTTATTGTTGGTGCAAAGTACAAACTGCTTTGCAAAAGCGTTAAATTTACAGTCATAAATCAACCTTAGGACTTGTATCCATAAGTCAGATCTGAAGCTGATTGCACAATGTGTCATTCGTCTTGTTGTTAACCAAGCTACTGTACATGGTGTCTTCATTATTTTTATTTATTTTTTCTTCTTTCACTTACTTGCTTGGCAGCCATCCTGATACCAAAGAAGCTTACATGGGATGAGAAGAGGTGCATTTGAACTTGGTGATTGAATTGGACCAAGTCTTGTCTTAGTTGGCCAGACCAGCTCAGCTTAAGTTGTGCAGTCGAGAAGTGCATATAATGGTGATTTTTTTTTCCATAAGCGTTTTCTACGTTTTCAGCAAATGTACATTTAGAGGTACTGAATGTTTTTGGCAATGTCTTCCTGACAAAATGCTTCAACAGAAACACTTGAAAATGTATATGCCATATAAATCCAACAATAAATCTGCAAATAATCCAATCAAAAAGGCAGAGTGAGAGCAGCTGAGTGGAAATGCAGTGCAGAAACTAAGCACAGCTGATCAGATTTTGTTATATCAAATGCTTTGCATTGCAGTGTCATTTACAAGGAATATAAATTGAGATTGCTACTGGTATGAGTTCAAAGATGTTTACATTATATTCAGGATGATTCGAGTTCACTAAGTTCTCTGCATTATTGTTGTTCAGCAAAAATTGAATTAAGAACCTTGGATGCTATGTCAATCCCAGAATGTCCAGGTACAACTACATTAATGGCTGCTAATTAGGTTGTAGTTACTCAGCACTAAATTTCACTTCCAATTTTAGTAAAAGATGAGCTCTGAATGTTGATTCCAGTGTCTACCAAGCTAAAACAAGGTTTTAAAAAAACTTTGTTGTATGGAGGATGTATGATTTCAACTTAAGTTGAATATCGGAACCTCAGGCAAAGTTAAGAAGGAATACATTAAATCTACGTTAGACCTATAAATAAGATGCTTTTATTAAAGATGGTTATTATAGTTTTTCCTGGAAGTACATCATGGGTTTTAAAAATTACCATTAAAAAATTAATGGGAGACTATATTTGTATTACAAATGTAATTCTGAACACCTCTGAGAGGAAATGCATTTGATCAAGTTGATGCATAATATTAAATGATATAAATAGATATATCTGTAGAATTATCGGCCTGGATTTTGCAGTGGCAATGATGGCAAAACTCTCAGCATTTGCTGTCATTACCAAAACTGATGACAACATCAGGAGCCCACATATGCAGAATAATGTTGTAATCCATAAGTCACTGCCAGTGACTTGATTTAGCTACAAACAAAAACAGAAAATGCTGGAAAAACTCAGCAGGTCTAACAGCATGTGTGGAGAGAAAAACAGAGTTAACGTTTCGAGTCCGTATGACTCTTCAGAGCTAAAGAGAAGTAAAAATGTGATGACATTTATACTATTTAGGGGGGGTTAGAGCAGGTGAAGCTGGATAGAAGGCCAGCGCTAGGTGTGGGCAAAGGATAGATTGACAAAGATGTCACGAAGAAAAGGACAAAGGGGGTGTTAATGGCAGTGGTATGGGCTAAAGGAAGTGCTGATGGTGGCATTAAGGTAAGAAAGCAGAATGTGATAATAGCAGGACAAGGGTAAGCATTCTGGAAAGAACAACATGAATAAGTGACAGATGGCCCTTGTGGGGATGGGACGGTGGTGGGAAAAAAGATTGAAAATAGGACAAAAGGTGGGGATAAAACAATGAATAAAAATGAAAATAAATAAAAATAAGTGGAGAAAAAAAAATGAAAATGAATATTGAAAAAAGGGATTAAAAAATGGGTGAGGATGGAGGAGAGAGTTCATGGTCTAAAGTTGTTGAATTCAGTGTTAAGTCCAGAAAGCTGTAATGTGCCTAATTGGAAAATGAGGTGCTGTTCCTACAGTTTGCGTTGAGCTTCACTGAAACATTGCAGCAGGCCAAGGATGGACATGTGGGCAGGAGAGCAGGATGGTGTGTTGAAATGGCAAGCGACAGGAAGGTCTGGGTCATGCATGCGGACGGACCGATGGTGTTCCGCAAAGCGGTCACCCAGTCTGCGTTTGGGGTCTCCACTGTAGAGGAAGACCGCATTGGGAGCAGTGAATGCAGTAGACAAAATTGAAGGAGGTGCAAGTGAAGTGCTGCTTCACCTAAAAGGAGTGTTTGGGCCCTTGGACAGTGAGGAGGTAAAGGGGAAGGTGTTGCACCTTCTGCGATTGCATGGGATGGTGCCGTGGGAAGGGGATGAGGTGTTGGGGGTAATGGAGGAGTGGACCAGGGTGCCCTGGAGGGAATGGTCCTCAGGGAATGCTGACAGGGGTGGGTGAAGGGGAGATGGAGGTAAGAAATGACAAGGGGAAGAAGACACTGATGGGAGTAGTCTAGAGGCCCCCTAACAGCTATACTGCAGGACAGAGAATAAATCAGGAGATAATGAGGCAATGTGAAAAAGGCAGAACATTAATCATGGGTGACTTTAGTCTTCATGTAGATTGGGAAAATGAAATTGGCAGAGGTAGAGCAAGAATTTATAGAGTGTATTCGGGGCAGTTTCCTTGAAGAGTATGTTGTGGATCCAACCAGGATCAGGCTATTTTGGATCTGGTAATGGGGAAGGTTTAATAAATGATCTGAGTAAATGATCCCCTAGGAAACAGTGACCATTACATGGTAGAATTTAACATTCTGTTTGCGAGTGAGAAACTTGGGCCAGAAATAACTGTGCTAAACTTAAATAAGGGTAATTACAAAGGAATGAGGGCAGAGTTGGCTGGAGTGGACTGGGAAAGGAGGTTAGCAGAAAAGACAGTTGATGAATAAAGGCAAATGTTAAAGAAAATAGTTCATGACTCACAGCAAAGATATATCCCAGTGTCGGGGAAGGATTCTAGAAAGGGGGTAAACCAACCATGGTTAACCAATGAAGTTAAGGATAGTATCAAATTGAAAGAAAAAAACATACAATGTGGCAAAGATTAGTGGTAAGCCGGAGGTTTGAGAAAGTTTAAAACCAACAAAAGATGACCAAAAAAAAGGGAGAAAATAAACTTTGAGGTTAAACTATCAAGTAATATTAAAGCGGACAGAAAGAGCTTCTTTAAATATTTAAAAAGGAAGAGAGAGAGGCCAAAGTGAGCATAGGCCCCTGACAGAATGAGGGTGGGGAAATATTGGGGAACCAGGAAATGGCAGAGGAGTTGAATAAATACTTTGCATCAGTCTTCACAGTAGAAGACACTAATAGCATACCAAAAATACCAAATAATCAAGGTGCAAAAGGGGTGGAGGAAATAAATATAATAACTATCACTAGAGAAAAAGTGCTAGGGAAACTAATGGGGCTCAAGGCTGATAAATCTCTTAGACCTGATGGGTTGCACCCTTGGATATTAAGGGAAGCAGCTACAGAGATAGTGGATGCACTGGTAGTAATCTTCCAAGAATCCTGAGATTCTGGAAAACTCCCAGGGGATTGGAAAACTGCCAGTGTAACACCCTTATTCAAAAAGGCAGGGAGACAAAAAATAAGTAACTATAGGCCAGTTAGCTTAACATCTGTCATTGGGAAAATGTTAGTGTGTAATAAAGGATGTAATAGCAGAGCATTTAGAAATGTATAATATAATCAAGCAGAGTCAGCATGGCTTCAAAAAGGGGAAATCATGCCTGACAAATTTATTACAATTCTTTGAGGAGGTAACAAGCAGCACCGGTAGCTGTAATATATTTGGATTTCCAAAGGCTTTCAATAAGGTACCGCATGTATGGCTACTTAATCAGGTAAGAGCCCATTGTGTTGGGGGTAGTATATTAGCATGGATTGAGGATTGGCTAACTAATAGAAGACAGAGTTGGGATAAGGGGGACATTTGCAGGATGGCAACCTGTAACTTGTGGAGTGCCACAGGGATCAGAGCTGGGGCCACAATTATTTGCAATATATATTAATGACTTGGATGACGGAAGTGAATGTACTATCGCCAAGTTTGCCAATGACACAAAAATAGTGGGGAAGGCAAGTTGTGAGGATGATACAAGGAGTCTACAGAGGTATATAGGCAGGATAAGTGAGTGGGCAAAAACTTGGCAGATGGAATATAATGTGGGATATTGTGAAGTTATGTGCTTTGGCAGGAAGAACAGAGGAACTGAATATTGCTTAAATGGAGAAAGACTACAGAAAGCTACAGCACAAAGAGGGGGGTCCTCATGCATGAATCACAGAAAGCTAGCATACAAGTTCAGCAGGTATTCGGGAAGGCAAATGGAATGTTGGCCTTTATTTCAAATAGAATGAAGTATAAAAATAGGGAAGTCTTGCTAAAACTATACAAGGCACTAGTTAGACCACATCTAGAATACTTTGAAGAGTTTTGGTCCCTTTATCTAAGGCAAGATATACTGGCATTGGAGGCAGTCCAGAGTAGGTCCACCAGGGTTGATCCTGGGTATGGAGATATTTTCTTATGAGGAGAGGTTGAGTAGGTTGGGCCTGTACTCATTGGAGTTTAGGAGAATGAGAGGTGACTTTATTGAAACGTATGAGATTCTTAGGGGGCTTGACAGGGTAGATGCTGAGAGGTTCTTTCCCCTTGTGGGAGAGTCTAGGACCAGAGGGCCTAACCTCAGTAAGGGGTTGCCCATTTAAGAAGATGAGGAGGAATTTCTTCTCTGAGGGTAGTTAATGTATGGAATTCTTTACTGCAGAGGGCTGTAGAGGTTGAGATAAACAGATCGTTAAGTATATTTAAGGCTGAGATAGACAGATTTTTAATCAGTCAGGGAATCGAGGGTTATGGGGAAAAGGCAGGAAAATGGAATTGAGGATTATCGGATCAACATGATGTCATTGAATGGCGGAGCAGACTCGATGGACTGAATGGCCTACTTCTGCTCCAGTGTCTTATGGTCTTATGGCACATGTTTGCAATGCAGCAGTAAAACATGGCACCTCCGGTTTTTTTCACATTACAGTTAGTTCTTAACTCTTTACGAATAATATAACAATGTAACACATGTACATCAGACAGGTTAGTCTGCTAGAGTTAGGGGGAGAGAGAGAGCAGCTAGAGGTTGAAAGTCTCTATGGTTTACCACACCGGAATGCGGGTGGAAGCTTACTTTGAAAAGACCAAACTTGCGAGAAGTTAAAACGAAGCTTCAAGATTTGCCTAGCTTGCACTAGAGGGAGTATCTCTGTGAACTTTCACTGTGAACAACAGTTCTGTGGTTAGATCTAACCAGGCTGAGAAAGGAAAGGAAAAGAAGTAAACCCTTCGGAGCTCAGAATCATTTTGGGCTCATTTTGGAAGAATTGAATGTCCACTTAAAGGACGTTGTAACGTATACCCAATGGTTTGTTTGTTTGTTCTGGTCTGTAGTTTAAAGTATAAGTTGCCTACAAAAATAACGTTTAGTTGATGGTGCTTTTAGTCTGTTCTTACGGTAAATACCTTAAAACTGAAATCATGTATGATCCTTTCAGCTCTTAACTAGAAGTTCAAATTTCTATTTAAAAGTTATCGGTCTCTATGGAAGTTATAACAGTTAATGTCTGATTGTGGCCGAGTTGAGAACTGAATTCCGACTGACCGGAACAAAACATGGCGAGGGTGTGGGGAGCGGGTGGATGGATGTGCCCGTTAAGGTTGGGGAGGCACCATTCGTTGCTGAACTGTATTTTAATGTCACTACAGGCACTGCTATCATTTATATAGCAGCATGAGTATGGGTTGTGTCCTAGGGCCTCAATAATAAATGCAGTTTTGAGGCCAAATTTGAGGAGGATGCTCCAAAATCTCCCTTGGTTTATAGTCGAAGGCCTTTGTGAGGCGAAAGAAGGCCTTAACTTAAACCAATATTTTGCATCGGCCTTCACAGTGGAGGACACTCTAAACACCCCAAAGCTATCAGATAAGCAAGGAGCTAATGGGAGGAAAGATCTTTTAACTGTCTCTATCATGAGGGACAAGGTATTTGACAAACTAATGGGACTAAAGGCAAACAAGTTGCCAGGACTGATGGCCTGCATGCAAGGGTTTTAAAGGAAGCGGCTGCAGAGATAGTGGAGGCATTGGTTGAAATATTCCAGAACTCACTGGATTCCGACAAGGTCCCAGTGGATTGGAAAACCGCTAATGTGATTCTAATTGTTCAAGCAGGGAGGGAGACAAAAAGCAGGGAACTATAGGTCAGTCAGCCTAACATCTGTCGTTGGGAAAATGCTAGAATCCATTATTAAGGAAGAAATAGCACATTTAGAAAAGCTTAATGCAATCAAACGGAGTCAACATAGTTTTGTGAAAGGGAAATCATGTTTGACAAATCTGCTAGCGTTCTTTGTGGATATAACAAGCAGAGTTGATGAAGGGGAACTGGTAGATGTAGTGTATTTGGATTCCCAGAAGGCATTCGATAAGGTACCACATAAAAGGTTATTGCACAAGATAGGAGCTCTCGGTATTGGGGGTAATGCATTAGCTTGGATTGAGGATTGGTTAACACACAGAAGAGTCGGGATTAATGAGTCTTTTTCAGGTTGGAAAGACCTAACTAGTGGAGCGCCACAAGGATTAGTCCTAGGACCTCAATTATTTACTATCTATATTAATGACTTAGAGGAGGGGGCATAGTGTAACGTATCCAAATTTGCTGATGATACAAAAATAGGCGGGAAGGCATGTTGTAAGGAGGACATAAGGAATCTGCAAAGGGATTTAGAGAGGTTGAGTGAGTGGGCAGATGGAGTTTAATGCAGGAAAGTGTGAGGTCATGCAATTTGGTAGGAAGAATCAAAAGGCAAACTATTATTTAAATGGAGAGACTCCAAAAAATGCAGCACAGTGTCATGAAGCTCTTAATGTATATAATAATATTGGAAAATATTTTTCTTTTAAAATAGAGGTTTAGCCTGTGGGTGTGTCTTAATTGGATTAAAACCAGCTAGCCTGGGTGCTTTGACGTGTACTAGTTTTGATATGTAAGAGAGATAGCGTGCATTTGCATTTTTTGAATAGAGCATTTAAGAAGTGGGGTGAAAACTACCACCTAGCTAGTAGATACAAAGCAATATGTTTATATTAATAAAATTGGTACTATGAAAGGGGTTTTATTGTTAAAAGACAGAGTTCAAAGAGGCTGGTCATACAATGAGAATTTACATTCAATGAGCGGTGTTAAGTATAACTTCAGTAGTTTTGTGTGTGCAGTGCAGAGGCAATGTAAGATCAAAGCAGCTATAACCCTCCAACTGACTGCACGAGAACCAAAGTGAAAGGAACCTCATTTTGAATTTGTAAGGTGAAAATGCTTTGCGTGGTGTCTGAGTTTATGGGTTGCTGTTGCCTTAATGGAGATTAGTTTGAGAATTTGTTAAAAGTTATGTTAGTAGTCATTTGTAGCCATGTATACATATATTTTAACCTGTGTAAATTAATAAAATGTTTCATTTAGTTTAAAATAAAACCTCTTGAGAACTGGTGGTCTGATTCCTGAATTTAGATCTCTTTCGAGTCAACCAAATAAACTAAATTAACAAAATCAGGGACAAAGTAAAGAGCAGTCCCTTAAAGGGAAATTGCAAAAACAAAGAGAAAATTTAAAGGAAACTTGCAAACGTTAAACCAAAATATGATTAACGGGGTTGAATCCCAAACATAACGCTTAAAATTATAGCTTATGACAGTTGTTTAAAGTTTCCCTCTGGGATTTTTAAATAACTCCGCTTTACCAACTGCACCATTCATAACACAGAGGGATCTGGGTGTTCTTGTGCATGAAACACAAAGTTAGTATGCAGGTGCAGCAAATAATTAAGAAGGCAAATGGAATTTTGATCTGTATTGCAATGGGGCTGGAGTTTAAAAATAGGGAAGTCTTGTTAGAACTATACAGGGTGCTGGTGAGTCCGCACCTGGAGTACTGTGTACAGTTTTGGTCCCCGTATTTAAAAAAGGATATGCTGGTTTTGGAGGCTGTGCAAAAGAGATTCACTCGGCTGATTCCTGGGATGAAAGGATTGACTTATCAAGAACAGGTTAGGCCTGTATTCATTAGAGTTTAGAAGAATGAGGGGTGACCTTATTGAAACGTGCAAGATTCTGAGGGGGCTTGACAGGGTAGAAGTTGAGAAGATGTTTCCACTTGTGGGGAATTTCAAACTAGGGGACATAGTTACAGAATAAGGGTACACTCAGTTAAATCTGAGATGCGAAGGAATTTCTTCTCTGAGGGTAGTGAATGTCTGGAATTCTCAACCCCAGAGATTTGTGGAGGCTAGATCACTGAAAGTATTTAAAGAGGAGGTAGACAGATTTTTGAAATATCGGAGAGTTGAGGGCTATGAGGAGCTGGCACGAAAGAGGAGTTGAGTCCTTGGGCAGATCAGTCATGATCTTATTGAATGGTGGAGCAGGCTTGAGGGGCTGAATGACCTACTCCTGCTGCTACTTATGTTCTTGAGTAGCGGTTGCTGCTGCTCTCTGCATTCTTTTGGAGTTGTCTTGTTGTGAAGATCATGTCCACTCTGCCTGTTGATGGATAGAATCCATATTGTGACTCTGGTAGGAACGCTTCAGCTATGGGGGGAAGGCGATTGAGAAGGACTCTTGCAATGACCTTCCCTATGCTGAACAGCAGTGATACCCCTCTGTAGTTGCTGCAGTCAGTTTTGACACCTTTTTTGAAGATGGTCATGATTACGGTGTCTCGGAGATCTTCTGGCATGCATTCCTCCTTCTAGATGAGGTAATATATTTGTGCGAAGAGTACTTCTCCACTGTGGAGGGGAGTGTGGATTGTGGAGCCGCGTCTTTGAATTTATTTGGCTGACTGCCTAAATTCATCACCATCCTCCGCCTACTGCACGATGGCATGCAAACCGTGATCCTTACCAACGGATCTGCCACAGACCCATTATGTTTGGAAACTGTGGTCGCACAAGCCTGTGTCATCGTACCACTGCTCGTTTCCACCTTACTCGCCACAACACTCCACCCCGTCTCCATGAAACTCCCTGCCGGAGTGGAGTTACTCTGCAGGACGAACAAGAAACTATTCAAAGATAAAAACAAAAAGCTATTCAACCTATGCTGCCTCCAGTCCTGGACCAAGATCACCCAACCTTTGCCATCGAACTGCAGTATGTTGACGACGCTTGCATATGCACACACTGGGGCCAAGCTCCAATCTATCATTGACACATTCACGGAGGCATATGAAAGAATGGGCCTTAGGCTAAACATCTGGAAGACAAGACCATAAGATGTAGCAGCAGAAGTAGGCCATTTGACCCATCAAATCTGCTCCGCCGTTCAATGAGATCATGGCTGATACGATAATCCTCAACTCTACTTTCCTGCCTTTTCCCCATAATCCTTGATTCCCTTACTGATTAAAAATCTGTCTATCCCAGCCTTGAACATACACGACCCAGCCTCTATAGCCATCTATAGTAATGAATTCCACAGATTCACTACCGGCTGAGAGAAGAAATTCCTCCCCATCTCTGTCTTAAATGGGCGACCCCTTACTCTGAGATTATGCCCTCTGGTCCTAGACTTTCCCACAAGGGGAAACAGCCTCTCAGCATCTACCCTGTCAAGCCTCCTAAGAATCTTATATGTTTCAATAAGGTTGCCTCTCATTCTTCTAAACTCCAATGAGTACAGGCCCAACCGACTCAACCTCTCATAAGAAAATCCCTCCATACCTGGGATCAACCAAGTGAACCTTCTCTGGACTGCTTCCAATGTCAGTACATCTTTCCTTGGGTAAGGGGACCAAAACTGTTCACAGTATTCAAGGTGTGTTCTAACTAGTGCCTTGTATAGTTTTAGCAAGACTTCCCTATTTTTATACTCCATTCTGTTTGAAATAAAGGCCAACATTCCATTTGCCTTCCCGAATACCTGCTGAACTTGTATGCTAGCTTTTTGTGATTCATGCATGAGGACCCCCAAATCCCTCTGTGCTGCAGCTTTCTGCAGTCTTTCTCCATTTAAGTAATATTCAGCTCCTCTATTCTCCCTGCCAGAGTGCATAACCTCACATTTCCCCACATTATATTGTGTCATCCTCACCGCTTGTCTTCCCACCTATTCTTGTGTCATCCGCAAATTTGGCGATAATACATTCACTTCCCTCATCCAAGTCATTGATATATATTGTAAATAATTATGGCCCCAGCACTGATCCCTGTGGCACTCCACTAGTTACAGATTGCTATCCTGCAAATGATCCCCTTATCCCAACTCTGTCTTCTATTAGTTAGCGAATCCTCATTCCATGCTAGTATACTATCCCAACACCATGGGCTCTTACCTGATTAAGTAGCCTTATATGCGGTACCTTATCGAACGCCTTTTGGAAATCCAAATATATTACATTTAATGGTTCCCCTTTGTCTATCCTGCTTGTTACCTCCTCAAAGAATTCTAATAAATTTGTCGGGCATGATTTCCCCTTCATGAAGCCATGCTGACCCTGCTTGGTTATATTATGCATTTCTAAATGCTCTGCTATTACATCCTTTTTAATAGACTCCAACATTTTTCCAATGCTGGATGTTAAGCTAGACGGCCTATAGTTACCTATTTTTTGTCTCCCTGCCTTTTTGAATAAGGGTGTTACATTGGCAGTTTTCCAATCCCCTGGGACTTTTCCAGAATCTCAGGATTCTTGGAAGATTACTACCAGTGCATCCACTATCTCTGTAGCTACTTCCTTTAATATCCTAGGATGCAACCCATCAGGCCCAGGGGACTTGTCAGCCTTTAGCCCCATTAGTATCCCTAGTACCATTTCCCTAGTGATAGTTATTGTATTTATTTCCACCCCCCTTTTTGCCCCTTGATTATTTCGTATTTTTGGAATGCTATTAGTGTCTTCTACCATGAAGACTGATGCAAAGTATTTATTCAACTTCTCTGCCATTTCCTGGTTCCCCATTATTATTCCCCCAGCCTCATTCTCTAAGGGGCCTATGTTCACTTTGGCCTCTCACTTCCTTTTTATATATTTAAAGAAGCTCTTCCTGTCTGTTTTTATATTACTTGCTAGTTTTGTCCCTCTTTATTTTTTTGGTCATCTTCTGTTGGTTTTTAAACTTTCCCAACCCTCTGGCGTACCACTAATCTTTGCCATGTTGTATGTTTTTTCTTTCAATTTGATACCATCCTTAACTTCCTTGGTTAACCATGGTTGGTTGATCCCCTTACTCAAATCCTTCTTCCTCACTGGAATATATCCCAAAGATCCTCTACCAGCCTGTAACTGCTGCACAACACTAGCCCCCAGATATCAAGCTCCACAACGAACCATTGGGCAACGTGGATCATATGTTGTACCTTGGGAGCGTCCTGTCAATGAGGGTAGACATTGATGATTAAACTCGACATCGCCTCCAGTATGCCAGCGCACTAGTAATCGACTCTTAGGGTGAGGTACCAAAGGTAGCATGGTGCTGGTGGAACTATACCCGAGAGTGCAGTCAGCACCTTTCACAATAAATTAGATAAAACCCTCCTGTTTATTTAAGAAGTAATAATATAGCTTTATGGTTCTCATACCTAAATACTTTTATTTATAATCTCTTTTTAAAACAATGTTTTTGAGTAAATACCGTGTCTGTGTGGGGAAGTGGTATGATTAATGGTATGTCTCAACCCACAAATTTTTTTTTCATCATTCATGGGATGTGGGTGTCACTGGCTACACCAGCATTTATTGCCTATCCCAAATTGACCTTGTTCAGAGTACATTTAAGAGTCAACCACATTGCTGTGGGGTCTGGAGTCACATGTAGGCCAGACCAGGTAAGGACGGCAGATTTCCTTCCCCTAAAGGGCATTAGTGAACCAGATGAGTTTTTATAACAATCGACAATGGTTTCATGGTCATCATTAGACTTTTAATTCCAAATTTTTATTGAATTCAAATTCCACCCTCTGCCCTGGCAGGATTTGAACCCCGGTTCCCCAGAACATTACCCTGGGTCTCTGGATTACTAGTCCAGCGACAATACCATTACACCTTTGCCTCCCCCAAAATCTTGCAACAAAACTGGTAAAATTGATTTGTTTTGTATATGACAACTCTGAAACACCCGCTCTCTTGCTGTAGTTTTGGCAAAAGACTAGTGGAATACTTAAAATGGCATAAATGGTGACTGTTTTGAGAATGTCAGAACTGGCGTTTTCTTTAAGCAAATAGTTTGCTTTTTGTAGTTCATTAAATGTTCAAGCGTTGCCTAATTGCCATAAATTAACTTTGTTTGCTTTTTTAAATGATTTCCTTAGATGTCTGAATCAACACATTTTAGAAAATAAGTTTTTTTGTTTTCTTATAATTCTGATGTGCTGAATTCGGTGTTCTGCATAAGAGAAATAGAAAGGAAAACAATGTACATTTAAGAAATGTAAACTGGTGTAGTACAGGTTTAAACATTACTTCGGTTTGTAAAATAATTGTAATACATTTACTATAAGTTTTGAATATTTAAAAGTTCCTGTTTAACAATGGCATAACTGTACTACTGATTTTGGTTTTAATGCAGTAGTAGTGGAAGTGAATTCAGAACATCTTGAAGGAGGCAAAAGAAGCATTAACTAATAGCCGAACAAAAATGATTAGTGAAGTGGTTAACTAAATTCTCATCATGTAATAAAGCTGTGCCTCTCCCTGCCTGAAGTGCAAATGGATCCTTCCTTACTCTGGTGTGACAGAGCAAACCTTGCACTGACTGATGAGACAGCTGTGTCCTGATTATAAGCCAAACGGATTGGTGGCCATTCAGCATCTCCCCACAGACTGTAAAGTGCTGACTTTTGTCTGCTATTGGAACAGAATGTGAGAGCAGGCTCTTATTTACTCTTAGCAGTGGTTGGTGCCGGGTAGTGAAGAGAAATTTTATGTGCCTTGTTTGTAGAGCAGGGTGCTGTCTTCCATTATTGTCTTAACACATATAGAACTGTTTACAAATGTGAAGTGCATGTGGTCCACTTGAATAGCATAGGTACAAGTTACTTGGTTTCATTGTAGTGATTACAGTAATTAAACCTGTGCCACTTATTTTTTTAAAATGCTAAAAGCTTTAACAGTAATTCTAGAACAATAAAACTACATGAATCTTTTCTGCCATAGTACTAGGTTAATTCAAATAATTTGAATATGAATTTAGAGTTTTCAGTGTAAAATGTTTTGTGTGTATATTCTCAAGTGTTTTCCATCCAGTACCTCTTAAAAATACAGAATTTAAATTAATATTAAAGGACCTGTTTTATCTTTCATTATGGTATGGACATTCATTATCCTTAATGCTATGGTTTTCTTTTTAATCTAACTGTTAACTTAATTCATTATGTACTATCATGATATTCACCAGTTTTACAAGAATCACGGTATTTTCAGTTAATCTCTGAAGGATACATTCTGTAATGTTCAGAGGACTCGAAAATGTGAAAGCTTGGGAGATAGATGCCATGGTAATTTTTCATTAAAGCTCTGCAGCATGCCTAACTAAAATCTCAGGAGGCTTATTAAAGGAATTCAGACATGCAGTGTAAGAGAAGATGTAGTAGCATGGGTAGAAAATTGGTTGATGGATAGGGAAAAAAATGGTTCGGGTTAATTGATGCTCCTTGGATTAGAAAACATTTGAAATGTAATTAGAAAGGGATCAGTGTTGGGTTAAGTTTTGTCCTCTGGTCACTGGGAGTGTAATGTTGAAATTTGTTGATGACGCAAAAGTGGGGTATTTGGAAAACATCAAAGACTATAAAAGGACGATATTAGCAGGTTAGTAGAATGGTAGATGGGTGACCGATGCAACTAAATGCTGAGAAATGTGAGGTTATGCATTTTCAGACAGAAAGTAGGAAATGGAATGGGCACTCCATGCAAAGTTGCTGAAAGGTATGCAACAGCAGAGACCTTGGGGTTCACATTCACATAGGAATATTTTACATTCCTGCACTTGGAGCTATCAGATTTCCTTGGCGCACTGCATACAGGAAAATCGGACTGGGCAGTGTTATTCCACAACAGAGCCACTTAATTTTCTACTCATTGTAAACTAGTTCAATGAAAATTATTGGGAGGACTCTAATAGGGACAGGCACTAATCCTCACCACATTTTTCTGTATTCCCTATGCTCGAAGAATCAAATAACCCCTGCAGGAACAGGGAGATCTGTCCCATAGAGTCTTGCAAAACATTTTGAATGCTAACATTTCTATAGTCAGTATGTCCATACTGTGGAGACAGCAGAATCTAAATGATGAGTAATTTATTTTCTGGCTTCTGGATGTCACTTGAAAATTGCTCTCTTTCTATGCATATACAATCTTCCTGCACCTCTATCCCTCGTGAAGGTGGACTGTGGGTCCTCTGTTTCTTCCTTGAACAGCAGCTCAACGAATCCCCTATACTACCAACCTCCTCCTGGCTGAACTTTTCTCCCACTTTGTACAACTTTACTCACTCCAGCCAGATAAAAGATATTGCTGTGGGAATGCATTTGGGATCCTACAGCTCACCATCTTTTTTGTAGGATATGTTGGACACTTTGTTTCAGAACTACTCAGCCCTCCCTCCCTGTTCCTTTTCTGTCACGTTGATGACTGTGTTGGTGCGGTTTCTTCAGCTGTCCCTGATCTAGAGAATATCATGAAGTATATTCAAATTTCCATCCACCCTGTACCTCTGACTCTTCCTTTCCTGGACTTTTATTCCTAATGCTGGAAATAGAGGTTTTCCATTGATACCTATTGCAAACCCATCGACACCTATTGCAAATCCATTGACTCCCACAACTGCCTAGATTACACTAAATTCCCCCATCCCTTGTAAGGATTTCATACTTTCCTCCGAGTTTCTCTGTCACATCTGCTTTGATGCCACCTTCCACACCAGAGCTTCTGAAATGTTCTCTCTTTTTCACAGTTAATAATTCCCTCTGTCTTGGCAGATGGTAGGCAATCGGGCCTGCTTCATTTCCAGTGCTTTTACCCCATCCCTCCCCTGCCTCACGTTCACAACTGTGGATCTCCTTTTTCTTCAACCTACATCCCCCCATTCCCTGCCATCAAACCTCTGCATGTGCCTGCCAGTACATCTTCGCCATTTCCACCAACATACAATCTTTCCCTCACCCCTCTGCTTTCCAAAGTACCTATTCCTACAATTACACTCTTCCGCCATCTCTCGCAAGTTTCCATGCAAGTGCAGGAAATGCAATGCTGATCTATTTCCCTCCTCTCACACCTTTGTCCAGGGACATGCACTCCTTCCCATTGAGAGACAGCAATTTGTGTATTCCCTCCAACTTAACTTACTGTGTCCTCTACTCATGAAGTGCTGTCTCCTGCAGTGGGGACACCAAATACTGCTTTGTCGAATGCCTGCATTCAGAGTGTGTGACTCCGAGTTATCAAACTTGCAACCTAATTTCTCCATTCCACTCTTTTTTTGCCTTTTCGTTCCTAAACTATTTCAATGAAACTCACTGTAAGCTTGAGGAATAGCATATTTCTGTTAAGCCTTAATATTGCATTTAATAACTTCAAACCATAACTTCAATTCTCACTTTCTTTGCAGCAGCAGATGTTGGAAGTGTGGGAGGGATGTATTATTGTTTCTTAGAGGCACACAGGTGAGTGGGGACCCTGTCTGCATTTTTATTTTCTGCTCCACTTTTACCAGTGCTGCCCACTCACGACCATTTCAGGTCTTCCTTACCACCCCTTCCACTCTGCTTTCACATGTTGCATTTTTAATTTATTATGCTGCTTTCTATTTTTTCATGATAATATCAACCACTTAAAATCCTGCTTTTCTTTTAAACACTTCAGAAATCTTCCAATTTTTTTTGTGTCCTCTCTTTATCTGCTCCTTTATTCTGTTCATTTTTAAAATACTGTCCAAGTGTAATTTTTTTCCGGTTTGGCTGAAGGGTTATACTTTGAACATTAACTTGTCTATTGACTTCACAGGCATTGACCGAATATTTCCAGCATTTAAAGTTCCTTGAATTTTATTTAGATAAAAGCTATTCTGTTTAAGGCAAACAAGGCGATCCACTAATTAAAAAAAACTTGTAATTTGCGTAGCACCTTTCACTTCCTCAGGATTTCCCAAAGCATATAACAACAATGCAGCATTTGCAAAATGTAGTCCCAATTTTTATGTAGGCATACACATTGGCCAAATTGCTCACAGCAAGGCTCCACAAACAACAGAGACACAATGATCAGATAATCGGATTTAGTGGTGTTGGTTAAAGGATAAATGTTGGCCAGGACATTGGGAGAGCTCCCTGATACTCTTCAAATAGTGCCTCAGATCTTTTACATTCACTTCAGTTCAACGTTTCATTCAAAAGAGGGCACCTTTGACTATATAGCACACTCTGAGTATTGCACTGAAGTGTCAGCCTGAACTATGTATTCAGGTGATAAAAACAAAAATATAAAAACAAAAAACTATGGATGCTGGAAATCCAAAACAAAAACAGAATTCTGTTTTTTCTGTTTTCTGAGTTCTGTTGAAGGGTCATGAGGACTCGAAACGTCAACTCTTTTCTTCTCCGCCGATGCTGCCAGACCTGCTGAGTTTTTTCCAGGTAATTCTGTTTTTGTTATGTATTCAGGTGCCTGAACCTGCCTCAAAAGCCAAGTACTAATGCTGAGCCAAGGCTGACATTGATGTGGGAAAGTATACTGTGTTGATTATTCTATATTATTGGGCAAAGATGAGTTGTATTGATTAAATTAATTAATTCATAATTGTTTTTGTATGCTTATTTACTATTAATTTAGGTAAATGTTATGAAGCTTTGTTTGATAGGCTCTATGGACAAGATTATTGAGTTTGATTTCGGGGCATTGTGTAAAGGGAATACTTCAGATCACAGAATATGTGGTCTCACAGCTGAGGTCATATGAATTGTCACTTTACCACTGGAAGCAATTACGTAGTTATCCTGAACCAGTACCTGTATACTGCATTAATTTATACTTTAATTTATGTTTTAATGTAACAATTTTAATGTTAAAAATTGGAAGTAAAAAGAATATTGTTCTTTACTTCCTGAGTAGTTTCCATTAGTTCATGCTAAAAGAATTGCACTGTATTCAATGGTTAATGGAACTCTGATAACTGGCATTTTTGATTGGCACCACCCATTCCCTATGCATGCCAGATAATAAAGATTTTACTGCATTTTGTTGGTCCTCATTGTACACAGCTAATTTCAGCTGTAGTAGGATTTTCAACAAAGTTTTGGTGTTCTATCCATAACAAGATGGAAAAAAGATGACTCATTTGTTGCTGCGCAAGGAGGTAATGAATAGTTGCAGACTTGGACTTCACATCTATTGCCAAGTACATTAGAGGATTGTGATTAAAGCTATAGATCTCCCCATTAAAGTTTCTAGGCCTTTGTGAATGAGTTTTCATAGTAACAAGATTGGATTTTTGATCGCTGTGTCTAACTTTAGCAAGCCTAAAACATCAACCATAATAGTAACCGTTGCTGCTATCTTTCTGCCCACTTGCTCCAAATTTTGATCTAATATCCTTAACTGTTTTGTTCTGCATTGAGACCAAAGTGTGAAAATTTCTTTGCATGCTTCTTGAATTAAAAATTTATCTTAAGTTAGAGATCAATTCTCTCAATTTTTTCCACTTTCAAACTTTCACGGGCCTTCTTGCTGCACTCCTGCCTGCCCTGGACCCGTCCACAATTTTACGAGAGCTGGGGATGGGGGATGGCGGGGGGTGATGGGCAAGGATGTCCCACCTTTGTTCCAATTGAAATTCGACCAGCCACAATTTCTGGCCAATGGGAGGAGTTCAGGGACTGAGGGTGGATGGGGGAAGCCCGGCAGATCACCCTGCTCACGCGTTGGATGGGCAGCGGGGTGGGGGGTCACCCCCGGTGCCCCCTCCTCGCCTGACCTTGTCATGACAACCTCACATGCCTCTGCCCTCACCCTTTGAGATCTCCCTTTCCATCCCTGCTGCGGGACTCTAATTGGTGCTGTAAGCTCCAGCAGTTAGACTGGTGGGACTGCTTGTGAAGCAGTCTGGGATGACAGAGCTGCCAGCCAATCAGAAAGCAGCTCTCTGAGGAGTGACTTCATCCTGGAAGTCTTGCCTCCATCCAATAAATGGCTGTGGGGCTGCCAGTATTGGCATTGGTGTGTTCCCCTCTGCCTCTTCAGATGGTGGGTTGGGGAACCCCACCATCCAAAAAATCCTGCTCTGTGTTCCTGCTCCATTCCTGGAGACTCCTGGGCAAGTCTAACTGTTTCTCAACCCTTGCTAAGGAGGCACCTGACCTCTTTCACCATACCTGCCCTCAATACTTCTGTGTTTAGAATAGCACTTCTTACAAGAAATCTTCTATCTCCACCTCAAGCAGGCTACTTTTAGTTTGAAGGTTCACATTCCTTCCAGACCAACTGTACTGTAAAATCTAACAAGCTGTTTTTTTTCTTTTATGCCATACTTAAAAAAAAAAACTAGGTTGGAGTGAGAAGTGCTATTCGAAATAGAGTTTTTTTAAGGTGTAGAGGGTATTGGCACTTTTGTGTTGCTACAAAGCACATCCCAACTTGAATGGTATGAAACCCTCTGGGAGAGGCTGTGTCAAATCATTTTGGCTTCATTACAAGGAGTGCTATATTGAGCTTAATTTAAAATAAATGTTCAGAGCTTCATGAGCCTCCGGGCTGCTTTATTAACTTGGATGGTAAATGATATGTCCATCTGTGCACCCATTATATTTAAAATATATCAGTAAGCATAAAGTTCTGCAAATACTTGTAAGTGCAGAGATTTTCCTGGCTAGGAAACTTGCATTTATAGTCTGGCAGTGCAACTAGATGCTGTTAATTATGACTCAATGTTATATCTTCTGATCTGAGATTGGCACATATATTATAAGCATTACTTTATATTATTAAAAGATGCTGTATACAATATGTTAGATATTCAAACATTTTAGGCTTTTAGTGAGGGCAGTGTGCTAAGATCAGATTTGAGATTTGGTGCTTGTTTTGTTTCATCAGTACACATACAGTAAAATATTTTGTTTGATTTAAGCAAAATATCTTGGTCGCCACTAACATTTTGCTAGAAAAATACAATGAAGTCACTTGCTTTACTTGAAATATACATTAATATTGGTTCCTTGAATAGTACACAATTAGCCTTGTGATTGCAGAGAAATTGGGTGTTTATTTACATTTCTGCTCCTCTAGTTTATGGTATATCATAGTCATAGAGGTCTACAGCACAGAAAAAGGCCCTCGGTCCATTGAGTCTGCACCGGTCCATTGAGTCTGCACCGGTCAAGCAAGTACCTAACTATTCTAATCCCATTTTCCAACACTGGGCCCATAGCCTTGTATGCCACGGCATTGCAAGTGCACATCCAAATACTTCTTAAATGTTATGAGGGTTTCTGCCTCTACCCCCCTTTCAGGCAGTGAGTTCCAGATTCCCACCACCTTCTGGGTGAAAAAATTCTTCCTCACATCCCCTCCAGTGTTTACAGACTTTATTTACGCATCTCAATAGAGCTTAAGCTTGTATGTCAGGAAATTTTAATGATCTTGCCCAACTTCATTTGCAAACTACACAACCTGTTTTGTCCAAAAAAAAGTACAGTGTAATAAACACTAACATAACTTATGGGTGACAGGGAACTGGAAGACAGCAATGTGAAACAGTAACATACGAAGCAGCAGCATATGTTGTCACAAAGAGGCAGCATGTTGATTTGTGGTTCTGATTTCCTATGCAGTGTCTTTAGGCTGCATCTGTATTGTCATGGGGTGAGTTTGGAGCTTCCCATTGGGAGGAAAAAACGAAAAGGAAACCCCTCTCCCAGGCTGTGCTCATGCAGTGTGTCATGCCGAATATAGAGTAACATTGGCAATGCCCGTTGAGCAAGTCACCTTCCTGGTGTCTCAGCTGCAAACAGGGCATCAGAAGTGATTTTAACAAATCTTTTAGTGTTTTTTGTGACTAATTCAATGGAAAGTCATCTCCGTTTACTGCACACGTCTTACAGGACCCGATTTTCCTATTAATTGGAATACGCTTTTTCATAATCAGGAGAGATTTTCTGACAAAATACTAGCTCATATTGCAATGTATCTGAGGAATCCCTGTCCATTATTGTCTTGTATGAATTGTTCATCATAGAATATTTCTCTTCTAAGCGATCTGCTCTTACTTGGAGGAAACTGTTGTCTCCTGAGAAATACCTTTTCCTATTCTTTGTCATCTTTGTGGTTTTGTTGGTCAGTTTTGAGAAAGAAAAGTCGGAATTTTAAAGCTGGTTCTGCTGTGGAAATTCTGATCAAGTTCCCAATTTCTGACTCAAGGTCAGTACTTCCCAAAGACCATCATTCTGTAACTTTGAACCTTCTTTATATAAACTACATTGTACTCTTGTGCACTATCACTATTTAAGTATAGTGTGCACAAGTGTTGAAGTCAAAATCAGGCTGTGATACCCTTATATAAATCTCAAAGCTTTGCAAAAAAAAACTTTGGTCTTAAAGTATTATGCACAGCAATGTAGCATTGAACATTTATGTGGCAGTTGTGTCAGATTGCACTTTGAGTTTGTTAACTTGAAACTGACTTCTACTTATCTCAAAGTCCTGCTGGGTTTTCCCAACAATTTCTATTTTTTGTTTATCAGCAGCATCTGCACACCAACACAGTTGTGTGCAATATATGCAACAGAATGTTCACTTGGAAGTGGGAATTTTTGTTCCTTGTTCAACTTTTATTATGACAGAAGGGGTCAACAGTGGTAAATGTTACACCATGATAAGATAAGATAAGATGATTTGAAATAAAATGCCATTGTTCCACTTGATTTGCATTGGAATTGTAGTGCATTTTGGATTGTTTTATGCTCTGAATGCATTTTAACTTGGTACCTTGGGATGCTTTAGCTTTCAAAGTTATGGTATACTGAGGTGGCAGATTGACACTGATTAAAAATACTTATTTTGGGATAAAGCCATAATCAGCTGTATTAAACAAACTAAAATAAGTTGCTGCTCTTAAATATATTAAGCAATGTTTTTAAAGAAAAATTATTGTTATTTCTAAATTGTGTTTTAAAATGCTAAACAAAAACAGAATTACCTGGAAAAACTCAGCAGGTCTGGCAGCATCGGTGGAGAAGAAAAGAGTCGACGTTTCGAGTCTACATGACCCTTCAACAGAACTGAGTATAGTTAGGAGAGGGGTGAAATATAAGCTGGTTTAAGGTGGGGGGCTGGGGGAGAGAAGTTGAGGGTGGGGTGGTTGTAGGGACAAGCAAGCAGTGATAGGAGCAGATAATCAAAAGATGTCACAGACAAAAGGATCAAAGAGGTGTTGAAGGTGGTGATATTATCTAAGAAAATGTGCTAATTAAGGATGGATGGCAGGACACTCAAGGTACAGCTCTAGTGGGGGTGGGGTGGAAAGACTGACAAGGTATTAGTTGTAGATTTAAAAATAATGGAAATAGGTGGGAAAAGAAAAATCTATATAAATTATTGAAAAAAACAAAATGCTGCCTGATTGCATTGGTTTGTGGCAGATTTTGAGTTTGATATGCAAATGAGTTTGAACAGAAACTCTGGGGGAGGAAAAATAATTGTCAAGATGGACACTCAAAGTGGAAACTTTACCTCATTATTTCAGCAAGGAAGTTGCAATATCTGTGTGCTCATTGGTCAACAATACTTTCATTGAAATGCATTGGACCAATCAGCAAGTGAGTAATTGATGCATGGCCACAAATGATATCATTTCCATAGCATAAAAGTTGTACACACAAATGCTGCATATTTGGGCTGTAGCCTCCAAGCTCCTGGGCAGTGCAACTGTGGGGTACCCCAGAGGTGTGCTGGGGAACACTCCCCAGAGGTTCCCAGGTAAGGATTGCACGGCAATTGCCTGGAAGCGCAAACTTCTGTACGGAAATTGCCCTGCACTGTGAACCATCCGAAAATGTGATTTAAATCACAAACTTCAGATGGTTCCAACTGACCCAGCAGAAGAATTAAAGCTACTTTTAGCTTTTGGGTAACTATTGTGCAGTCCAACACTAGCCCCCCACGGACTCAAACCACCCCGCCAAACCACCAGGTGGTGGGGAGTCCTATGAGGGGGCTGGAGGGTGTTAGGGGTTTTGGGAGAGTTCCCTGGGGGTTCAGGAGGGGTGGTGGGGCTCTCTTCCCCCCTGCACCCCTCCATCCTTTCCCCCACAGAGCCTGGCCAACAACTGCCAAACTCCCCACTCAGACCCAAGCTAACCACTCCCACTCCCCCACCCCCCCGCCCCACCCCCTCAAATCCTACCCATACCTTCTCCCTGGCTTGTCTTTTAAACCTGGCTTGACCTTTAAACTTAGTTGGCTTACGGCAGCTAGTGCCGTTTTTAAAAAAAAAAGTGGGGGGGCGTCTGGCTTACTTAACTGCCACAAAGCTGCATTCGACAGTAGGCCCCAGGAGCAAACTGCACTACATAGATCTCTCCTGCCTGACTTGAAAGATGGGGCAAGATAGGATCGCCTTGATTTACAGGCAAGTACTTTCTAGAGGAGTGCCAATCCGACTCAATTGCCACTCCATTGGAAGTTATGGCCTGTCGCATAAAGAATAGCGCTAAGAGTGATTGCAAGTAAATGTGTTCTCATCAGGGAGTTTGTGTAACATCATAACCCAGGACAGTGTAACTTGGGCAGTTTGTCATCTGGATCCCATATCGACTGCAGTTTTAAAAAAATTCTTGAGATTTGCTGCTGATCTCCCATCGCCAATCTGGGATCTTAACCTTGCCTCTCAATGGAGAAGCGAGCATTTTATTGAAGTGCACTCCACTGCTACCATCCCTTAGAGGCCAACACCGACAATGATTAAAAAAGAAAATCACTACAATTTTAGAAGCTCTCACTATTCTGGATTATATAATCAATTGTGTTATGTCCATGTAATATGCACCTGTTTACAGGTCAAACAAAACAAAAATATGGAAGTCTAAGGGACTACTTTAGGGAACTTTTTAAATTAACGTACCTGGGGCAGGGTTGGGATGGTGGGTGGAAATTTCGAGTATCATATTGGCACATAGGAAGTCTTGCATAAGGCCTTGTTTTAATAGTTGTGTGAAACTATAGCAGTAAAACTCTGGTTTCCCAAAAGAGCATTGCAGTTTAAATGTACGGTTTAATGCATCAAACCTAGTTTCTGTTTTGAAAGGTGAAAACTGCAGCGGTTCATGGGGAGAGAGCTGAGAGGGATTAGATTTCCTTGGCCATCTTGTTTTAGAGCTGTACCTAAATCTCCCTTTCTCAGCTGGCGATGTTGGGACATCTGGGGAAGCCCACTAAGGGGGTACAACAAATTTTATTGGCTTTATGGAAGGGTGGAGTTGGAGGGATAAAGTTGGAATTATATTAAAAGTTTGCCTTGTGTTTTATATCATTGATGCACTTTTTGGGCTGAATGTCACCTTACATTTATAATGATTTTATAAATATTGGCTGGTTCTCAAATCTGAATATTTTATTCCCCAAAAAAAGTATTTGTGTTGTGACTGTAATCTGTACACTGTCAGATTCTGTCTAAATATAGTATGATGCTTCAGAAGCCTTTCTGCGCAGTGTATTTTTTGTTTTCTTTTATGGGTTGTGAGCATTGCTGGCAAAGCTAACATTTGTTGCCCACCCCTAATGTAATGTGCTACTAACCAGTCTTGATTTTGATTATGCCTCTGAAGAGCATTGGGGCAATATTTGACACTAAAGGGGCTACATAAATGCAAGTTGCTGCTGTTGTACTGTAGCAATTAAATTTTATTTTCAAATCAGCTATCTGTTTGGCTAGGTAGAATAATAACTTTGTTTGCTTATCGCTGAGATAACAGTCATCACTGATTAGTGCCCTGGTTCTTCAGGTGTGGCTCAGTATGCTTGCTATGAGTACAAGGAATGTTTTCGGTATTCCCTCACCCAGAAAGAAATACCGAAATGCATGTTGTGAAGGGCAACTGTTTTAATTGTAGGAGTTATTTTACTGCCTTGTTTGCAGGTGTGCTTTTTAGTCAAGTTGGATCATTGGTTGCTGGAGTTGCCGTGTTGACACTGACGTCATTTGCTAGGTGTGGTTTTAAAAAAAAATATAAGGTTGTAGTGATGGCAAAACTGTCAGCATTTGACATCATCCTGCGAAACTGATGGCAATTCTGGTGTTAAATGTGGAAATACCAAAAATTGTTATTGATGACTCCCTACTTCTCTATAGGGTGCGCTGTTGCAGCCCTGTAGACTGCAGCCTTTAGAGAACTAATGAGAAAGATGAAAGCTACCCCTTTATGCTGTAATATCACTGTTAAAGACCCCTGAAAAGTTGCACTTTGATGAGTTGTAACAGGGGTTTTAATATGTACTAAATCATAATCACTGTTGAACAATGTCTTGGCCCTGTTATCTGATTTTTATATTTGTGTAATGTCAATTTTTCATCATGATAATTCCATACTTTTTAAGCGCAATTTTTAAAAGTAATATTTCAGCTGCTAATCAGTGTGTCCCAATCTCTTTTTCACTCTCTGCAACAGTTTATAAAATGTGATGGATAATTGGCACTTTTACTTCCTCGTTTGCTGTGATTACTCTGCTTAATGACATCACTTGCTGGATGCCTGGAGCTCTCCTTGATTTGTTTGATTTACACTAACTTTGGGGAAAGTGAAATCCATGCCACAATTGCCAGATCTCATCGGCAACTTCTTTTGAGGTCAGCAGGGTGTGCAGTTGCTTCGACGCTGATTGCAAATTGGAAGCCGAAGTTGTTGAGTATTCTTTGTACAAGTATAAATCTAATGTAGCACAGAGATGGATGTTTTTTAAAACATATTAATAAAAGCTTATGCAGATCTATGTACTCTATTGGATGGAAATTATATTTCTTCCTATACAGTAACTATGCTTGGAGTATCAAATCCTCCTCTTGAAATGTGCAACTTGTATTCATTACCTTTTTAAATATAAAATTGGACCAAATTTTGTGTTGCATTCTAAAATATGTTTTTGTACATTAACTTCCAAGGAAATGCAGGTACTCAGCATTGGAGTGTGCAAGCTATTTGCTGAAAAGCTTTTCAGCATATGCAGTTGATTGAATTAGTACACCAGGTGATTTTTCAAAAGAAGATACTTCTTGATTATTCATGAGAAATGAAGGTTCAGTTGTTCCAGTGAAAATCAACTTTAAGCTCACTGAGGACTGAATTTTCTAAAGTAGAACAGTAATCACCTTTTACAGCACCAAACCAAACTGGGATAATGCTGAAACAAAAGCAACAATGCTGGCAATATATAGCAGATCTGGCAGCATCTGTGGAGAGAGAAACAGTTAACGATTCAGGTCTATGACTTTATATCTGAACCGTTCTGACTTGATCTTGTAATTTGGGAGCTTTGTAACATTGATCACTTACTGTTCGTTATGAGAAAACATATGATGTCTGTTTCTGTGCTTCATTATTCAATTATTTAAGTTTCATCAAGGTCAAAATATCTACCACTTCAATACATACTCCCAGATTCAAAATATTACTTTCTTTGCTTTATTGAAGGGTATTGATTATGAGAAAGTTCTATTACTGAGCACATTTGATCTTTGGAGCACTTTTTAACCTTAATTTCTATGGTATTAAATTTTGTTGAGGAAACTTAGACGAAATAATGTAATGTACTCAAGTCAGATGTTCTTTTGTATGTTGGTCTGCACCATTAACCACCTGTTGACCCACTATAGCAAAAATATTTGAAAATATTTATACAGTAGTGTAACCCAGATGTGGGGGAAAAAAGTTAGTGTCATTGAATAGCTGGGACAATAGTTTAGCCGTAATGTTACTGGGCTAGTAATCCAGGTGGCTGGACTAGTGAACCGGAGATGAGTTCAGATCCCGGCAAATCATCTGCGGAATTTAAATTAAATTAATTAATCTGCAATAGAAAACTAGTTTCAGTAATGATTATCTTGAAGTTACTGTAAAAACCCACCTGGTTCAGCAATGTCCAGTCTGGCTTGCATGCGAGTCCAGACCCATAGCAATGTGATTGACTCTTAAGTGCCTTTTACCATTTACAACTTCCGGTCTCCCGTGTGGCAGGCCTGTGATTTTTTTTAAAAATGGATTTGATGAGTTGAAGTAAGAGTTTTGTAAAGCGAAGGGGGTCACAGCAGGTTGTGAGGTTTCCTGTGGCCAAATATCCAGGAGGCTAGTTCTCAAGTGAAATTTGAAACTGGAACAGGTTAAATACTTTGGCTGCTGGATGACATGCAGCTAGTTGCAAATTCTGGTTCTCAGATTGGCTGATGACTGGTTCTGATGGATCTGCTGGGTTCTGGGGTAATCAGGGTGAAGTCCCTGAAACCAGATTCGATCCCATGACAGCTGGGTTAACTCTTCTGAGGCCCATCAAGTCTAATTTGGATGGGTAAAAGCAAAAAACTGCGGATGCTGGAAATCCAAAACAAAAATACCTGGAAAAACTCAGCAGGTCTGACAGCATCTGCGGAGAGGAACACAGTCAACGTTTCGAGTCCGTATGACTCCTCAACAGAACTAATTTGGATAGTGGAGGCCACCTTAATACAATGGGAAGTTGATAGTGGACATTGAGTTTGTCTAAAACAAAAACAGAATTACCTGGAAAAACTCAGCAGGTCTGGCAGCATCGGCGGAGAAGAAAAGAGTTGACGTTTCGAGTCCTCATGACCCTTCAACAGAACTGAAGTTCTGTTGAAGGGTCATGAGGACTCGAAACGTCAACTCTTTTCTTCTCCGCCGATGCTGCCAGACCTGCTGAGTTTTTCCAGGTAATTCTGTTTTTGTTTTGGATTTCCAGCATCCGCAGTAGTTTTTTGTTTTTATATTGAGTTTGTCTAGTATGAATTATGGAGGCAGGTTGTCTGGAAGCTTCACAGTCTTTAGATGTTGGCCCATCCATAAACAATGAGATGTGTGACTTTTACAAATGGCTGTGAGGCACCTTCACCTATGTCCATATTTAATTAGGTATTCGCTGGAGACTTAGTCCAAATGCTAAAAGTCACATGACTTGCGGCAGCCACTTAACAGCATTTTGTGTGCCAATTTTTAAAAATATTGACTGAAAGTTCATAACGTGACATGCCTGTACTGGACATGACATTAGATTAATATATGGTGCTGCTAATTTATAGAGTTATTGATTTTGGACACAATTTATTCACTTTTAGCTAGAAGGGGATATGTGTGAGCAAGAAAGGGTTAGGAAACATGCAGGTAAATAGAATTAAGGCACAGGGAGTTGAATGAGGGTTGATTTTGAATTGACTGGGTGAGGGATGGAAAATGGAGGGTGTTGAGGGAGTCGGCTTTGAGTTATATCTGTTGAGGATACCTCCTTTGATGGTGTGCTCCAGGTTTTTCTGTGGGGCTTTTGGTGGTGAGGGGTCATGGGGTGGCATGCAGGGAGTGGGGGCGGTGCAGCCAGTCGGGATGCTGAAGAGTGGGGGTGGCGGTTGCTGTGTTGTTTGGAAGAGGGGAGTTCGTGGCCTGATTGCTGAAGACCCGGGATTTATAGATTTTTAATAATTATTTCTAAATGTTGATCGAATACATGAACTTTAATAATTATATACTGAATGCTGTTTTGCTTTTGTTGGCATCAGGGATTGTGTTATTTTTCAAGTGTTAAAATGAGGTCACATTGGAAAATAGTTTGGGAAGCACTGACTTAGAGCGAGGTCAGTTAGGAGAACATTAGAGAATTCGAACCTTGAGCTTCTGCAAGATGAGGGCTAAATCAAGTCTAGAGGTAACAAAGGCCTGAGTGATGGTTTCAGTGGCAGATGAACAAAGCAGGGGTGGAAACCAACAATATAATGGAAGTGTAAATAGGTGATGGAGCAGATACAGTGTTGGAAGTTCATGTGAGGGTCAAGTACAAAACCAAAGTTATGAATGGTCTGGCTCAGCTTCAGACAGTGACCAAGGAGAGGGATGGAGTTGGTGGCTAGAGAACAGAATTTGTGGTTGGGACTGAAGACGATGGCTTTGTTCTTCCCAATATTTACAATAACAATAACTTGCACTTATATGACACCTTAGCATAATAAAGTGCCCTCAGGTGCTTTACCAAACTAAGCTTGACACTGAGCCACATAAAGATATATCAGACAAGTGGCCAAAAGCTTAACGAAACTGGTAGGTTTTAAGGAGTATCTTAATGGAAGAGGGAGAGGAGGCGTGGTGAGGTTTAGGGAGGGAATTCCAGAATTTAGGGTCCAAACAGCTGAAGACATGGCCATCAACAATGGAGTAGTTAAAACTGGGGATACACAAGAAGCCAAAATTGGAGGAACGTAGAGAACTGTGTTGTAGGGCTGGGGGAGGAGTGACATGGATCGGAGTAAATTACTGCTCATCCACTACTGGGTGTCAAGCAGCAGAACAAATTGGGCAAATAGCAAAAGAGGGGGTGGTGTGGTAGAACTGGGTGATACAGCACACATGTAGAACTTGGCATTATGTTTTGGGATAGCTAACGGGTAGGATGTAGATGAGATATGGGAGTGGGATAAGAATAGATTCTTGGGGTCTCCAGAGGTTACGATGCAGAAATGGGAAGGGAGTCAGCTGGTGCTAGTTTTTGGCCACAACTGGATAAATAGAATTGGAACCAGAGGGTGCACTCACCCAGTTGGATGATGGGGCTGGGGGCTGGTGGTGGAGGTGTTGGAGAACGATGGTATGGTCAACCCTGTCAAAAGCTGCAGATGATCCAAGCAGGATGAGTGTACTTTCCAGTCATGTAGGATATCATTTAGGGCTGCTTGTGTTTTGACAGGGATGGAAACCTGATTGGAGGGGTTCAAACATCTAGTAACATGAAAGATAGACATGGATTTGAGAGATGAGAATGAGGTCAGCTTTGGAGAGGGATGGGGCGGTAATTTGTTAAATCAGAGGGCTCAAGTATGTGTGTTTTTGGGGGTGGGGTGGTGGGTGACAGCAGCAGATTTGAAGGGGAGGAGGACTGTACCGGATAAAGGAGAACTGTTAACAGTTCACTTGGGAGCCAGGAATTGAAGTTCTATGACCAGCTATTTAGTGAGAACCTGGTCAGAATAATGAAGTTGGCAAATTTTCTACAATGTCCTGTTGCGTATCAGATATTTTAATTGATTATTTTGAGTATATTTTGTGTGCGGAGGGGGAAGTCTAATAAGCATGTTGCAAGGTAATTTTTTAACTTGATTTTGAGTGAGCTTACTCAAACCCCCATCCCCATCATATAATAAAACTATTAAATGTTATGCTTGTTCTGATGCAAATACTAACGCTAAAACTGTTATTTAATAGGGTTGGCCGTGTTTTCAGGAAGCTGAGAAAATGAACATGGTGAAGAGGATCATGGGCCGTCCACGGCAGGAAGAATGTAGTCCTCAGGATAATGCACTTGGCCTTATGCACTTGCGTCGCCTCTTCATGGAACTGTGTCATTCACCACGGCACATGACACAGAAGGAACAGGAGGAAAAGCTGTACATGATGTTGCCAGTTTTCAACAGGGTGAGTACAGGTATCCAGTTAGCACTGGTAGAGGGAAGTAGTGGCAGCTGCTGGTCAGGTAAAACCTTGATCTTTAGGCAAGAGCAACTTGGCCTTCAGCAATTGTAACTAGGGCAGAATTGAAAGAAATATTAATAACTAAGGAATTTTATATTGTTAAAATAAAAGCAAAATGCTGGAGATCTGGATTAAAAACAAAGTGCACAAAAAACTCAGCATGTCTGGCAGCATCTGTGGAGAGAAATAGAGTTAACATTTCAAGTCTAACATGACTCTTTGGAACTGTTCAATTTTATAATTGTTGATTGTTTCTGCCCACGAATGTGATGAGTTCCTTAAGCCTTGGTTTGATTCTCTTAGACACACCTGCACACCATTAACATAGCTTGTAATCTGTAAGGGATGATTAGAGAGTGTAGTGAGGTTCGGCTTGCTTTCAGGGTTATTTACTTCTCCTAGGCAGTACTAGAAACATAGAAAACAGGAGCAGGAGTAGGCCATTCGGTCCTTCGAGCCTGCTGCACCATTCATTATGATCATGGCTGCTCATCCAACTCAATAGCCTGCTCCCGCTTTCTCCCCATATCCTTTGATCGCTTTCGCCCCAAGAGCTATATCTAACTCCTTCCTGAAAACATACAATGTTTTGGCCTCAGCTACTTTCTGTGGTAGCGAATTGCACAGGCTCACCACTCTCTGGGTGAAGAAATTTTTCCTCATCTCAGCCCTAAATGCTCTACCCCATATCCTCAGACTGTGACCCCTGATTCTGGACTCCCCCACCATCAGGAACAATCTTCCTGCATCTACCCTGTCTAGTCCTGTTAGGATTTCATAGGTTTCTATGAGATCCCCCCCCCACATTCTTCTGAACTCCAGTGAATATAATCCTAACCGACTCAATCTCTCCTTATATGTCAGTCCCGCCATCCCAGGAATCAGTCTGGTAAACCTTCGCTGCACTCCCTCTTTAGCAAGAACATCCTTCCTCAGATAAGGAGACCAAAACTGCACACAATATTCCAGGTGTGGTCTCACCAAGGCTCTGTATAATTGCAGCAAGACATCCCTGCTCCTGTGCTCGAATCCTCTGGCTATGAAGGCCAACATACCATTTGCCTTCTTTACCGCCTGCTGCACCTGCATGCTTACCCTCAGCGACTGGTGTACGAGGACACCCAGGCCTCGTTGCACATTCTCCTCTCTCAATTTATAGCCATTCAGATAATCTGCCTTCCTGTTTTTGCTACCAAAGTGGATAACCTCACATTTATCCACATTATACTGTATCTGCCATGCATTTGCCCACTCACTCAGCTTGTCCAAATCACACTGAAGCATCTCTGCATCCCCCTCACAGCTCACAAACCCCACCCAGCTTTGTGTCATCTGCAAATTTGGAGATATTACATTTAATTCCCTCATCTAAATCATTTATATTGTGAATAGCTGGGGTCCCAACACCGATCCCTGCGGTACCCCACTAGTGACTGCCTGCCATTCGGAAAAAGACCTGTTTATTCCTACTCTTTGTTTCCTGTCTGCCAACCAGTTTTCTGTCCATCTCAATACACTACCCCCAATCCCATGTGCTTTAATTTTACACACTAATCTCTTATGTGGGACTTTGTCGAAAGCCTTCTGAAAGTCCAAATAAACCACATCCACTGGCTCAACTCTACTAGTTACATCCTCAAAAAATTCCAGTAGATTTGTCAAGCATGATTTCCCTTTCGTAAATCCATGCTGACTCTGTCTGATTCTGCCACTGTTTTCTAAGTGCTCCGCTGTTAAATCTTTTATAATGGACTCTAGAATTTTCCCCACTACCAACGTCAGGCTGACTGGTCTATAATTCTGTGTTTTCTCTCAACCTCCTTTTTTAAATAGTGGGGTTACATTAGCTACCCTCCAATCTGTTGGAACTGTTCCAGAGTTTATAGAATCTCGGAAGATGACCACTAATGCATCCACTATTTCTAGGGCCACTTCTTTAAGCACTCCGGGATGTAGATTATCAGGCCCTGGGGATTTATCGGCCTTCAATTCCATCAATTTCCCCAAGACCATTTCCCTACTAATACTGATTTCTTTCAGTTCCTCCTCTCACTAAACCCTGTGTTCCCCAACATTTCTGTTATGTTATTTGTGTTCTCCTTTGTGAAGACAGAACCAAAATATATATTTAGTTGGTCAGCCATTTCTTTGTTCCCCATTATAAATTCCCCTGTTTCTAACTGTAAGGGACCTACATTTGTCTTACCAATCTTTTTCTCTTCACATACCTATAGAAACTTTTAGTTTGGTTGACATTACCGCAGGCAGTACCTATGTTTACAGACTGCCTCATTAATAGATTGCATTGATAAATTTATGCTGAATTGTGTGTTTCTGTCCTCTTGTGTACTATTTGTTTCATTTTCTTTCTCTTATGAATGCTAGAAGAAAATTTGCTTCATCTTAACTGATAGAATTTGTGCATCATAATGTTTTAGGATTCTGAAAATCTTTTGTTATGTTGCATGTTTTTGTAGATTGTTCCTTTATTCTAAAATATTGCTGTTTGTAACTACGGGCCAGTCATTTTAACCTGAGTGTTGGGAAAGTCTTTGGAAACGATAATCTGAGGCAAAATTAACATCACTCAGACAAGTGTGGATTAATTAACAAAAGCCAGCACCGATTTGTTAAAGGCAAATCATGTTTATCCAACTTAACTGAGTTTTCTGATGAGGTAACAGAGAGGGTTGATGAGGGTAATGCAGTTGATGTGCGTATGGTGTTTGATAAAGTGCTACACAAGACACAGCAACGTTTGAGAATAAAATGAAAAGTGGCAGTATGGTACAAAGTTGGCTGAGTGACAGGAAACAATAGCGGTGAAGGATTGTTTTTTGAATTGGAGGAAGTTACACAGGTTCCCTGGCGTCGTTTTCTTGAGATATATATTAATGACCTAGACTTTGGTGTACAGAGCACAATTTCAAATTTTACAGATGACACAAAACTTGGAAGTATTGTGAACTGTGGGGAGGATAGTGATAGACCTAAGAGAACGTAGACAGGCTGGTGAAATGGGCGGTCACGTGGTCAATGAAATTTAATACAGAGAAGTGTAAGTGAGACATTTTGGTCGGAAAAATGAGGAGAGGTAATGTAAACTAAAGGGTCCAATTCTAAAGGGGGTGCAGGAACAAAGACCTATACCTAAGGGTTTGTGTGCACACAACATTGAAGGTGGCAGGGTAGCTTTGAGAAAGTGGTTAAAAAGGGAGGGGATCCTGGGCTTTTTAAGAGGCATAGGGTACAAAAGTAAAGTTGTTGTGATGAGCCTTTACATATTAAAAAAAACTGGTTCAGACTTAGCTGGAGTATTGCATACAATTCTGGCAACCCACTTTAGGAGGGGTGTGAAGGCTTTAGAGAGGGTACAGAAAAGTTTTATGAGAATGGTTCCAGGGTTGAAAGACTTCAGTTATGTAGGTAGATTGGAGAAGCTGGGGTTGTACTCCTTAGGGAAGGGAAGATTGAGGGGTGATTTGATAGCTTTTCAAAATCATGAGGGGTCCAGACAGTAGACAGGGAAAATTTGTTCCCATTGGTGAAAGGATTGAGAACCAGAGGATACTGATTTAAGGTGATTGGCGAAAGATTGGCAACATGAATGGCAATATATTTACACAGTGAGTGATTAGGATCTGGAATGCACTGCCTAAGATTGTATTGGAGGCAGATTCAACTGATGCTTTCAAAAGGGAATTGGATAAGCACCTGGAAGAGAGAAAATTTGTAGGGTTGGCTATGGGGCTATGAGTTGCTCCTGCTAAGAGCCTTCACGGATATAGCAGACCAAATGTCAACTTCCTGTGCTGTAACCATTCTGTGATTATATGATTGCCTTGAGATACCAAGAATAAAAAGAAAGCACAAACTTGCATTTATATAATGCGTTTCTGGTTTTCAGGATATTCAAAAGCCCTTCTTGTCAATGAATCACTTTGAAATGTTTCCACTACTACATAAGTTAACGGGGCCATAAGTTTGTTTACAACAAGATCTCATAAGTAGCAATAAGATGAATGACCAGTTAATCCATTTTTTGTTATGTTTCTTAAGGGATAACTCTTGCCCAGGGCCCTGTGAGAAACTCCTTCTCTTCAAATGGCACCATGGAGTCTTTTATGCCCATCTAACTGGGCAGACATGGCCTCAATTCAACAACACAGTGAAAGTACAGCACCTTCAATAATATGGCACCCCTCAGTTCTGTACTGAAGTGTTACCCTCTGTTATATTATCAAGACCTGAAACAATTCTTGAATTCATGACTTTGACTCAGAAGCAAGCATTCTATCACTGAGCCTAGGCTGTCATATAATGAAAAACATTTTTAATTTTTATCTTCAAAGCAGTTAGATAGGAGTGGGGGTCTCATGCCAGTGTCTCTTGTCCTTTGAGCACAAAAACAAGGAAAGCCCCAGGTATGATCATCTGTATGTGTCAAGTTAGCTGATCTTAATCTGGGGAACAATTGGCTTGCTGTAATGAGTTATAGCATGCCTGGGTTGCGCAAGTAAAATATGCCTAGGATTCCCACTGCTGATTGCTACCCCTTTGCCTGCAAATGTGAATATGTGGCTGTTAACTGACCCCATGATTTGCAGTGACGATCTCCACTGTCAAATACTCTGTATGCACTAATTGTCAAGGCTCACATGTAAATGGTGGCCACTTAGGTAAGGGTATTGGATGTTGACTGCTACCTGGAACCATAACCTCTGCAAGGAAACCAAAGTCAATGGGAAAAGCTATGTTAGGATAAATTGTTGCCCTTGTAATCTACATAAAGGTTTGTATGTGCATAATCACATGATTTATTCCTCAGGATATTGTTGAACCTTCCTGCAGCCAGTTCCCACTCTCAATTATCCTAATCCAGCTGGATTTGGGCGATGAGTATTAATAACTGGAACAACAATCCTATTTTGGTAAAATAGCCTTGCAACTAATTTGATTTATTAGTTATGCGATAATCACAAACAAGGGAAGAAAGTGTATAAATAATTCTCGAACTTGTATGTTGTGGGTGACTACTGTATCATAATGCAATGCACAAATGTTTCATAATGACTGACTCTGCAATGTTAAAGGGAATACAGTTGCTTTGATATGATTTGTTTAGATTACGTGAATATTTGGCAGAATTGTGCTTAATGCAGCAAAGGTATTGTGGCTAAAAATTATTGTGGCTTACTTGTCTAAAGTATATTGCAATGCTTGGATTTATATCTGATTGAATTAATTTGAAGGTATTGCCTGAGAACAGTGGCGCCTCAGCCGCTGGCTGAAGAACTGGCGAGTTCCTGCATCACCTTTTTTAGGGAAGGCCTGCAGCATGCCATTTCACTCAGGCACTTGACAGGCCAGCAGTTGGCCTTCTCCTGGGTTTAAGGACCTGGGGGTGGAAGTCCCACCTGTCGAGAGCTGCCGGCCAGTTGGAGGCTGGCAGCTCTATTGAATTGCAGTGCTGTCGAGGAGGCAGTGGCTGCTGCTGGTACGGTGCCAACCTGAGCCCAAGGATCAAACCTGGATTCCATGCCACAGGTGAGTAATGGTAGGAGGGGGTGCTGTTGGCAGCAAGGGTAGGTGATGTCTCAATGGGCCCCCCCAACGTGCTGATACTGGGTTCCTTGATCAGGCACTGAGGGAAGCCTGCAAGCAAACCAAAACCAAACGCAAACTGGGCGACCGTTTTGCAGAACACCTGCGGTCTGTCCGCAAGAATGACCCAAACCTCCCTGTCGCTTGCCATTTTAACACTCCACCCTGCTCTCTTGCCCACATGTCTGTCCTTGGCTTGCTGCATTGTTCCAGTGAAGCTCAACGCAAACTGGAGGAACAGCACCTCATCTTCCGACTAGGCACTTTACAGCCTTCCGGACTGAATATTGAATTCAACAACTTTAGATCTTGAACTCCATCCCCACCCCCTTTCCGTTTCTTCCCCCTCCTTTTTGTTTTTTCCAATAATTTATATAGATTTTTCTCTTCCCGCCTATTTCCATTATTTTTAAATCTATACCTTTTATGCCCTGTTAGTCTTATTTCACCCCACCCCCACTAGAGCTGTACCTTATGTGTCCTGCCATCCATTCTTAATTAGCACATTCTCTTAGATAATATCACCACCTTCGACACCTCTTTGTTCATTTGTCTGTGACATCTTTTGATTATCTGCTCCTATCACTGCTTGCTTGTCCCTACAACCACTCCCCCCACCGCCCCCCCCCCCCCAACTTCTCTCCCCCCAATCTTAAACCAGCTTATATTTCACCCCTCTCCTAATTTTACTCAGTTCTGTTGAAGGGTCATGAGGACTCGAAATGTCAACTTTATTCTTCTCCGCCGATGCTGCCAGACCTGCTGAGTTTTTCCAGGTAATTCTGTTTTGTTTTTGTTTAGGATACACCAGTGATGTACTCATGTCGGCATGACTGTTATGAGCTTTGAAGTCTGGACAGCAGACAAGTCTGGACAAGTCTGCGACTTGATGTGAAACTTGGCCCTCACAGCTTATACCAGGAAGAATAGTAGTGACATTGGAAAGTCAGCAACAAACTTCCAATCGATTTGTGAAATTTTACCAGTTCAACTCATACCCAAAAACTAAGCAACAATCTTACCTTACACAGCTCACGCCAGCTGAGGAATAATGGGACCTAGTATATATCAGCCACCCTTCACTGAGCATCAAAATGTTATCCAGCGTAGAAATCACTAATTCCCCACTGCTACCCTCATATGCTCTCACCTACTGTTTTACGAGGAGAGAATAAGGAAACTGGGCCCGTATTCCCTAGAGTTTTGAAGAATGAAAGGCGATCTCAATGAACCTTACAAAATCCTTACAGAGCATGACAGGTAGATGTGGATAGGATTTTTCGCTTGGCTGGTGAGTCTAGAACCAGAGCACACAGAGTTAGGGGCAAGACCACTTAAGACTGAGATGAGGAATTTCTTCACTCAGAGGGTGATGAACCTTTGGAATTCTCTACCCCGGAGGGCTGTCGAAGCTCAATCATTGAGCATATTCAAAACCGAAATCGATGGATTTCTGGAGACTAGTGACATCAAGGGATATAGGGATAGTGGGGAAAAATGACATAGAAGTGGATGATCAGCAATGATCTGTTTGAATGGCAGAACAGGCTCGACAGGCTGAATGGCCTACTCCTGCTCCTATTTCTTATGTTGCTATGAGTACTAAAATGGGATCTTGTGCAATTCAAATCCCCTCTCAATATAAAGCAGTAAAATAGGCCCACCTCCACCCCTCGAACCACTCTGAACAATTAAATGGGAGTTGGCATAGTCAACCAACCCATCTCTCCCACTTGATTTGTCACCCCCTGCCCACACCAACAGTAATGGGTGAGTATTGCTGAAAAAGAGACATTTTTTGTCAAAGCTTTTCATCTTGTACTCATCAGGACAATTTGCAAGAATACCAAATGTAAAGGGAAGAACACTTCCAGCACACTTTTCTCATACAGCGTAAATTGCAACTCACAGACATGGTGTGCTCCAGGTGCGAAGCCGGGAACATTTCCAGTGCCCGGGACCAGCATGTGTGCAGGAAGTGTGTCCAGCTGCAGCTCCTGGAAGCTCGGGTTTCAGAGCTGGAACGGTGGCTGGGGACACTGTGGGGCATCTGCGAGTCTGAGAGCATCGTGGATAGCGCGTTTGGAGAGGTGGTCACACCGCAGCTGAAGGGAATGGGTGACCACCAGGCAGTCCAAGAGAAACAGGCAGGTAGTTCAAGAGTCCCCTGGGGTTCCGCTTGCAAATCGGTATTCCATTTTGGAGGCTGATGAGGGAGCTGGCTCCTCCAGGGAGTGCAGACAGAGCCAAGCTTCTGGCACCACAAGCAACCTGTCTGTACAGGAGGGGAGGAAGAGCAATAGTAATAGGGGATTCTATAGTCAAGGGAACAGATAGGTGTTCTTGTGGCTGTCAACGTGACTCCAGGATGATGTGTTGCCTCCCTGGTGCCAGGGTCTGGGATGTCACTGAACGGCTGCAGGGCATCCTGAAGGAGGAGGGTGATAAGGCAGAGGTTATGATACATGTTGGTACCAATGACATAGGTAGAAAGAGGGATGAGGTCTTGCATCAAGAATTCAGGGAGTTAGGCAGTAGACTAAAAAGCAGGACCTCTCGGGTTGTAATCTCTGGATTACTCCAGTGCCACGTGCTAGCGAGCTCAAATAGGAGAATAGCGCAGATGAATACGTGGCTTAAGAGTTCGTGCAGGAGGGGAGGGTTTTAGATTCCTGGATCACTGGGACCGTTTCTGGGGAAGGTGGAACCTGTACTAACGGGACGGTCTACATCTGAACCAGAGCGGGACGAACATCCTTGCAAGCAGGTTTGCTGGTGCTGTTGGGAGGAGTTCAAACTAATTCGGCAGGGGGAGGGGACACAATGTTAGCAGAATAGGGGCACATCATAATACAGTATGACAATCAAGTCAGAGGGAGTACAGCTGCATTAAGTTTCAAGGGAGTAAGGTAAGGCTGGATGGCCTCTACTTTAATGCCAGGAGTATTACAGGTAAAGTGGATGAGTTAAGGGTGAGGATTGACACGTGGAATTATGATATAGTAGCCGTCACAGAGACGTGGTTGAGGGAGGAGCAGGATTGGCAGGTCAACATTCCGGGATATAGAATCTTCAGGCGAGACAGTGGAGGGGGTAAAAGAGGAGGATGCGTTGCATTGTTAGTTAAGGAGTCAGGTACTGCAGTCAGGAGAGATGATATCTTGGAGGGGGCATCGAATGAAGCTTTGTGGGTGGAGTTTATGAATAAAAAAGGGGAAGCCACATTGTTAGGTGTTTAATATCAACGCCCCCAGATAGTCAGTGCGAAATTGAGGAGCAAGTATGTGCACAATTCACGGAGGTGTGTAAAAACAATAACAATAGGGTAATTATATTAGGCGATTTCAACTTTCCCAACATTAATTGAATAGACATAGTGTTAAGGGCTTGGATGGAGTGGATTTCTTGAAATATGTACAGGAGAACTTTTTAGGTCAATATGTAGAGGGTCCAACAAGGGACGGCATAATGCTGGACCTAATTCTGGGGAATGAAGCCAGACAGGTGGCTGAGGTGGTGGTGAGGGAGCATTTTAGTGATAGCGACCACAACATTGTACAATTTAAGCTTGTTATGGACAAAGAAATAGACAAGTTGCAAAAAAATGTTTTGGATTGGGGGAGAGCGGATTTTAGTAAAATAAGGCAGGATCTGGCCAAGTTGGATTGGGAACAGCTGCTTGTGGGGAAATCTACAGAAGAGCAGTGGGGGGCATTCAAAAAGGAAATTGGGGGAGGGTACAGGCTCAACATGTTCCCTCTAGGGTGATAGGAAGGAGTAACAAGCCCAGAGAACCATGGATGACCAGAGATATTCAGGATATGATGAGAAGGAAAAGAGAGACTTTTAGCAGGTACGAGGGGAGCAAATCAGTGGAGGCATTAGTGGAGTACAGAAAGTGCAGGGTGGAGCTTAAGAAAGCTATTAGGAGAGCAAAGAGGGGATATGAGAAAGCTTTGGCTGGTAAAAGTAGGGAAAATCCCAAGATTTTCTGTAAGTATATCAATGGGAAGAGGATAACCAGGGAAAGAGTAAGGGCCCATTAGGGACCAAGGGGGAATTCTATGGAGCCAGAGGACATCGGTAGAGTGTTGAATGAAAACTTCACATCCGTCTTCACCCAAGCGAATGAGAATGAAGGTATGGAACTCGGGGAGAGGGACTGTGAGGCTCTTGAGCAAATTGATATAGGGAGTGACAAGGTATTGGAGGTGTTGGCAGGCTTAAAAGTGGACAAATCTACAGGTCCGGATGATTTGTATCCCGGACTGCTGAGGGAGGCAAGGGAGGAGATCGCACGGGCTCTGACCCAAATTTTTAATTCCTCTCAGCCACGGGGGAGGGACCAGAGGACTGGAGAACAGCTAATGTGGTCCCGTTATTTAAGAAGGGTTGGAGAGATAAGCCAGGGAACTTCAGACCAGTGAGTCTCACGTCAGTGGTAGGGAAACTATTGGAGAAAATTCTGAAGGAGAGTATCTATCTCCACTTGGAGAAGCAAGGTTTGATCAGGGATAGTCAGCATGGCTTTGTCAGAGGGAGGTCATGCCTAACAAATTTGATTGAATTTTTTGAGGAGGTGACCAGGTGTGTAGATGAGGGTAGTGCAGTTGATGTAGTTTATATGGATTTCAGCAAAGCCTTTGACAAGGTCCCACATGGGAGACTTATAAAGAAGGCAAATGCACATGGGATCCAGGGTAATTTGATAAGGTGGATTCAAAATTGGCTTAGTTGTAGGAGACAGAGGGTGATGACAGAAGGCTGCTCTAGTGACTGGAAGCCCGTGTCCAGTGGCGTACCACAGGGATCTGTGCTGGGTCCCCTATTATTCGTCATTTATTTAAACGACATAGATGACTATGTGGGGGTTAGGATTAGTAAGTTTGCGGATGACACAAAGATTGGCTGGGTGGTTAACAGTGAGGTTGAGTGTCTTGGGCTACAGGAAGATATAGATGGGATGGTCAAATGGCAGATAAGTGGCAGATGGAATTTAACCCTGAAAAATGTGAGGTGATATACTTTGGAAGGAGTAATTTGACATGGAAGTATTCAATGAACGGCATAACACTAGGAAATTCTGAGGGACCTTGGCGTGTGTGTCCATAGACCTCTGAAGGCGGAGGGGCATGTTAGTGGGGTGGTGAAAAAGGCATATGTCGGACACTTGCCTTTATCAATCAAGGCATAGATTACAAAAGTAGTGAGGTCATGTTGGAGTTGTATAGAACCTAGGTGAGGCCATAGCTGGAGTACTGTGTACAGTTCTGGTCACCACATTTTGGAAGGATGTGATTGCACTGGAGGGGGTGCAGAGGAGATTCACCAGGATGTTGCCTGGGATGTTACATTTAAGTTATGAAGAGAGGTTGGATGGACTTGGGTTGTTTTCGTTGGAGCAGAGAAGACTGAGGGGCGACCTGATCGAGGTGTACAAGATTATGAGGGGCATGGACAGGGTGGATAGGGAGCAGCTGTTCCCCTTAATTGAAGGGTCAGTCATGAGGGGACAAAAGTTCAAGGTGAGGGGCAGGAGGTTTAGCAGGGTGTGAGGAAAAGCTTTTTTACCCAGAGGGTGGTGACGGTCTGGAATGTGCTGCCTGGGAGGGTGGTGGAGGCGGTTTGCCTCACATCCTTAAAAAGTCCCTGAATGAGCACTTGGCACGTCATAACATTCAAGGCTGTGGGCCGAGTGCTGGTAACTGGGATTAGGTTGGTAGGTCAGGTCTTTCTCGTGTGTCGGTGCAGACTTGATGAGCTGAAGGACCTCGTCTGCACTGTGAGATTCTGTGATACAAGGACTGGACACACACACATTTAAAGTTTTCGGAAAGAGATGCAGGGACTGTAAAGAGGAACTTTTAAATATAATTATTGGACATGACCTTGAACTCGCTGCCTACGAGGGTGGTGGAACCTGAGACCAGTGAACAATTTGGATGGACACTCGAAGGAAATAACCTTTCATGTTTACGAGGAGAGAGCGGGGCAGTGGGACTGACTGGATTGCCCTCCAGAGAACCGGAATAGATTTGATGGCCTCATGGTGCCCCCCTGTGCTGTAATGACTCTTCGCCAGCTCCTTATCTTCCTTCTGTTCCTTTACCTCTCTCTTCTCTCCAGCACCCCCCCCCCCCCCCGCGCCCCAAGCTTTTTGTTCCCCCCACCACTCTTAGGCAAGTTATCCTTCACCCTCAAACTCTTTCACCCAAAGATTGTTTTTTGCCATGACTGCCGATTTATCACATCATGGGAGATCAACTTGGAATTATAAAAATATTGCTATACAAAACACAAAAACATATGCATTTTAGAGGTACAGTATTAGAGAGAAAAATATTGAGCAACCGTTTTAAAATTCAGAATGTAAGAAATGAAGACCTATGAGGATAGGAATGAACGCACACTTCATAAGACTTTTATAGGATACAGATTTTTCCAAAGGCTGTGTTGAAGCCAGTTCAACACTTTTCTTGTATGCCCGCATCTATCAATATGGAAGGCAACCTCACCTTGGAGCATGCTCGGTGTATGGGTGCACTACACATAAAATTACGATGGCATTTCATATCAGCCTTGGATAGGAAGTTAATATTCAGACTTTACAAAATAACAAAATTAGTTCCCACCATCCAAATGAGAAACGATCCTTGAAGATGAAAGTGATTTATTTGTTGTACTTTCGATTTAGTATACTGTATTCGCTACTCTCAACGTGGTCCCCTCCACACTGGGGGTACCAAACGCAGCTGGAATAATTGCTTTGCAGGATGTCTCCATTCAGTCCCTAAACATGACTTCATACTTGCGGTCACCTGCCATTTTAATTCACTGATTTCCTCCCACTCTGACTTTGGTCTCCATCATTGTTCCAGTAAAACTCAAAGTAAGCTTGAGGAACAGCACGTACACTTTCGATTATGCAGTTTACAGACACATTGAATTCAACAATTTCAGATCATAACTCTGCCCACATTTTTTCAGACTGCAGCTGTTGGTGTTTTCCCATTCACACCCCTTTTAGACCCATCTTTTGTGTCTTGTCCCATTACCATCCTGTTTTACCTTGCAGCAACATCCATTTTGTCATTTAATTTCTCCTGCCTTCCACTGTAGCACAGACCTTCCCTTTTGTTCATTTCTCACCTCTCCTATTTCCCTACCTTTGTACTTGTTTACAACCCATTACATCTAAAGATTTTTCCAGCTCTGATGAAAGGTCAGCAACCTGAAATGCGTTTCACTTCACAGATGCTGCCTGACCTGCTGAGTACTCCTCGCGTTTTTTACGGGGTTGGGGGAAGGGGTGAGTCAGGGTGAGGGGGTGGGGTTGAGTCAGGGTGAGGGTGTGTGGCTGAGTCAGGGTGAGGGTGTGTGGCTTGTTGAGATGGGGCAGGAGTAGAGTGGGTGGGTGAATCAGGGTAGTGGTTTGTTGGGGTGGTCGGGGTGCAGGGGTTTTTGGGGGCTGGGGGAGTCATGGGGGGTAGTCGGCAGGATAGTCAGAGGAGTGTGGTGAGTGGTCAGTACCATAGTTACCCAGGTGTTAGAATTGGTTTTCATCCTTCTCACTTTTTTCCTGGGTAACTATTCTGCTAAGAGAGTTGGAACCATCTGAAATTTCCGATTTAAATCAGAGTTCCAGATGGTTCCAGGTACAGGGTAATTGCCCATTGGAAGTTTAAACTTCCGTGCAGTCTTGGCCTGGGAAATTCCGGGAGGTCTCTCAGTGCATTCCCTGGGTTATGTTTCCCCCTGGGGAATGGAAGTTCTGGGCCAAAGTATATTGAAACAAATAGAGCTTTGTGTTACTAGCCCTTTCCTGTAAGTTAAAAGCAAAATACTGCGGACTGTAGTAACGCAAACTGGAAGAACAGCACCTCATCTTCCGATTAGGCACTTTACAGCCTTCCGGACTTAACATTGAGTTCAACAACTTCAGATCATGAACTCCCTCCTCCATCCCCACCCCCTTTCCGATCTCCCTTTTTTCTAATAAGTTATATATTTTTTTAATATATTTTTCTTTTCCCACCTATTCTATTATTATTTTAAAATTTATTCCCATCCATTGTTTTATCTCCACCTTTTAGCCTATTTCGTCCCTTCCCTCTACCCCACCCCCACTAGGGCCATCTGTCACATGCTCGTCCTGCTTTCTACCCTTAATGTCACCATTAGCACATCCTTTAGCTAACATCACCACTGTCAACACCCCTTTGTCCTTTTGTCTATGACATCGTTGGCAATCTTTTCTTTGCCTCTACCTATCACTGGCCCTCTATCCAGCTCTACCTGTCCCACTCCCCTTAAACAGCTTATATTTCACCTCATTTTTATGTTTCTTTAGTTCTGATGAAGAATCATACGGACTCGAAACGTTAACTGTATTCCTCTCTGCAGATGCTGTCAGACCTGCTTTCCAGCTATTTTTGTTTTTCCTTTCCTGTAAGTGATTGGTAAACCAATTCCACCTGTATACTTATGGTCTCCATCTGCTACATTTGTATTGTATTGTAGACTCTTTTTGGACAAAAGGATTCAAGGAAATAGAGGCTAATTTAGCACCCTTCCCTTGACAATGTGCCATGGAACCATAGAGCACACTACATTCCTTCTTGAACAAAATTATTAATAACTTGGTGGAATCATCAAGATTCTTTCTTCATCTGAAGTGAAAATTCATGGAATATACCCACCTACATAGATGTAACTGAAAATTGTACTTTCACAAGGAGGGGGGAAATAATTTTTTGAGGTTGCCTTGTTTGTCCAACACCTCAACTACAGAGACTGCAAGTCTTAACGTAATAACTCTGAGTATCCAGAGTTCACTGAGATTCATGGTACATTTATGGAGCACACTAATTGCACATTGCAATTATATTTCAGCTCCTCTTCCTGCATGGCAAGTCCCACCATGTAAAAGATCAGTTCCATGATTCCTGGGTACTATAACTTCACATGTCATAGAACCATAGAAAAGTTACAGCACAGAAGGAGGCCATTCAGCCCATCTTGTCCATGCCAGCCTGAGGATACCCAGGTGCCCTTTCTAATCCCACCTTCCTGCACCCGGCCCATAGCCTTGCAGCTTACAGCACTTTAGGTGAAAATCCAGGTACTTTTTAAAAGAGTTTAAAGTTTCTGCCTCTACCACCAACTTGGGCAGCGAATTCCAGATACCCACTACCCTCTGCTTAAAAAAGGTCTTCCTTATGTCCCCCCTACACCTTCTGCCACTTATCCTGAATCTATGTCTCCTGGTTCTCCATCAAGGGAAACAATTTTATCCTGTCCACTCTATCTATTCCCCTCATAATTTTGTACACCTCAATCAAGTCACCTCTCAGCCTTCTTCGTTCTAAGGAAAATGACCCCAACTTATCCAATCTCTCCTCATAGTTACACTTTTCTAACCCTTGCAATATTCTTGTAAACCTCCTCTGCACTCTCTCCAGAGCCGTTACGTCCTTCCTGTAATGTGGTGACCAGAACTGCACACAATACCCCAGTTGTGGCCTCACCAGTGTTTTATACAATTCCAACATTATATCCTTAGTTTTATATTCTATGCCTCTGCCAATGAAAGAGAGCATTCCATATGCCTTCTTTACAACCTTGTCTACTTGAACTGCTGCCTTCAGGGGCCTGTATACTTGTACGCCAAGATCTCTCACTTCATCTACCCCTCTTAGTATATTCCCATTTATTTTGTAATCCCTGTAACTGTTTGACCTCTCTAAATGTATGACCTCACACTTCTCTATGTTAAAATCCATCTGCCACTTTACCGCCCACTCCACCAACCCATCTATCTAGCTCTTGATTTATATTTGCAATCAGACTCTCTCACCAGGCATTCTCACATTGATGCGGACCACTCGGGCTCACTTAATTTATTCACCAGTTAGTCCACTTCCATCTGTGACCAAGGTAGGGTGCACTGTATACAAGTTTGGTGTTTGGAGATACACGGATGTCTGGAGCTATCAAAGACAATGGTTCTTCCTGTTCTGTGAGCACCTTTCTGAGATTTCCATGGAATAATGACCCATTACGACTGCAACATCTGAGGTAGAAAAATTACTATAGACTGGAAAAAGGATATTGGCAAAGGATATTTCTGTGATAAACTAATTTCCTTTTCTAGTCAGCTCTATAATATTGAATAAAATTTACCAACAAAGAGAAGGGAAGGTCTTCTGGTTTGTTTAAAGCTTGAGGTGTAATTCCTGTGCCTTAATATGAGGGTTAGGTAAACACTAATTGGCTGTAAATATCAGCCTCTTTTAATTACAGTATTTTACCATTTTTAATTACGCAGGGATGGTAAGTAGCATTTATGTAGTATAAAAATAGTACTGCCTGTATCTTTCAAATCTCAATTGTGTAAATAATTGCATCTCCCCAAAATAGGGAAAGCACACATTTTTTAAACTTGTCTTTTTTTATTGATCAACATAGTTTTTAATATCAAAATGTGTGTAATTTTTTTTTTGCTGTATGTTGTCAAAATGTGCACATTTGAAAACCTGCGGCTATAAGAAAACCTAGCTGATTTTAGTATAAGTCTACTGTGAATAGAGACCCACCATACTTCACCATATTCCCCTTCCCCTTCTGGCCCCCATGTCAGCCGATTATTGTTACTGGTTCTCCCTCTTCGGGTGTTGCCCCTTTCTATCAACCATCATCACCTCCCCTGAAAAAAAACAATCGTTGACCCCCTGTCAGTTTGGCACTTTGCAACTATAGGAATGAGCTAGCAGCTGTACATTTTCCATGGTTTGTTACTGTGGTTACAATAAAAAACCTAATCAGGTTTTTTGAATAAAAATCATGTCAATAGTCAGCTATTCCAACAGAGGGGAAGAGGTCAAGTACAGTAGAGACTATCTGCCAGGATGCCATATTCTGCGTGATCAATGAAAAACAGCAACTGCACTTTTGGAGGGTGATTTACACCTTAGGTTTAAACATGTTTAAGAATGTACTTCTTTTTGTAAACAGAAAATTGCCCATTTATTATTTTAAATCTGTACAATTCATTTGCTGCTCTTTGGTTTTAAGGTCGTCATTCTTTTCCCCATGTTACATGAGATTCAAGCATGTGGACTCCATAGAGATTATAAAATGGGGATTCTTTATTCCACTAGCATCAAATCTTTATAAACATTAATGGAAAAGCTTAATGCCGAGAAACTAACTATTTGCAATGCACATTCGAGGTCGATATTCCAGATCCACCAAAATACCATTGAGAGCTTAACTCCTGAACTGGGTAGCAGAATTCAGTTGGCGGAGCTCCTTTTGCTAATTTCCTGTGATCACATGAGCCAGATTACTTTGCCTTGCAGACACGAAGGGAATCTTTCTGTGTTCATGGCATCTTGGACTCGGGTGCTGCCAGATGGTCGGCTTAGGTCCCCAATAGCCGTATACCTGCCTCAGTTCCCCTTCCTGGTTCTCTCGTCACTGTCAGAGGCTTTGGGTTGCCTTGTTTGTGGTCTTGGCTGTTACTACACTGCAACTCACAAGTCCTGGGTTTCTGTTTCTTCTCCCTGCTGCAGCTTTCTCCCTCTCTTCATGGCATCTGGCTCCACTACTGTAACAACCCCACCCCAATCCCTGCCAAAGACACTTCATCCTGCACAAAGGAGCCCACAGGGGCTGACCAGTTCTCCGGTCTAACCATCTCCCCCACCATCGCCACCTGCTGGCAGAGGCCCCACTACACCCACCCTATTGCAAAATTCTCATCTGAATAGTTAACTGTTGTTAATTATTTCCGTTGGCGAAAGTTTTAAAAAATGTTCAAAAGTAAATTCTTTACTATTCTGTGCTGTTGTAAAAACCCATCTGGTTCATTAATATCCTTTAGGGAAGGAAATCTGTTCCTACCTGGTTTGGCCTACATGTGAACACAGCAATGTGGTTGGCACTTAAATGCCCCCTGCAATCACCTTCTCAAGGGCAATTAGGAATGGGCAATAAATCCTGGCCTAGCCAGTGACGCGCACACAAATGAATAAAAAAAATGTTTTTCAGTTGTGGGATCTTTTAAAATAACCAATATATAATGTGAACTGAACTTACAGGAGCTCCTTTTCTCCTGAGATAGTTCCTTGGGTTCGATGGATTCTGAAATGGCACAATCTGCAGACTGCCACATGCAGGACATGTGGTTCTTGAAAGGTTGGGTAGATGAGGTAAAACAAAAACAGAAAATGCTGGAAAAGCTCAGCAGGTCTGACAGCATCTGTGGGGAGATTAACAGAGTTGACGTTTCGAGGCTGTATGACTCTTCAGAGCGCTCTGAGGAAGTCATGCAGACTTGAAACGTGAACTCTGTTTCTCCACAGATGCTGTCAGACCTGCTGAGTTTTTCCAGCATTTTCTGTTATTTGTTTCAGATTTCCAGCATCTGCAGTATTTTGCTTTTATCTGGGTCGATGAGGTGTTTGGAGATTTGTGTGCTCTCTCCAATGTTACGACTTTGCTTCTGTGTGTTCCTGATGAAGTCGCTTGATGTGTTTGGTGCCTTTCTGAATAAACCTCCATTTTGTTTGGGCACAAGCCAGGGACTCCTATGAGTTTGCAGGGATGTTTGATCTCTTTGAGGATGCTGAGAGGTCTCTGCGACTGAGTAGAGTAGTTACTTCAGGAGCCTGGTGTCAGATATATGAACAACATGTTCCATGCAGCAGAGCTCATTTTGAATGATAAGCACCCCGATGCTGTGCATGTTGCCTTGGGAGAGGATACTGCTGTTGGACCACCTTTTTTGCCACCAGATTTAGAGGCTCTTGTAAAGGCTCTGCTGATGGTACTTCTCCAGTGTTTTGACACAAGCTTCATCTGCATACTGAAGCTCTAGACTGAGGTTGGAGTGATTTTGTTTTTGGATTGAAGACGACATAGTTTGAACAGTTTTATATCTGTTCTGTGGTTTTCATGCCTGTGGGTAGTTCGCTGGAGGCGAGGTATAGTATTGCAGTGAGGTAAATGCAGAAGAGGGTTGGTGCGATGACACATAAGATGGCATAGATAAAGAAAGTTAAGTGGATGTGGTTCATATCAATTATTAGAAGGTATTTAATAAGATACCACCAAAACTTAGTTTCATATATCCTTGAGGATATTGTGGCCAGATGGATGGAGGGCAGGGTAGGAGACAAAATAAAGTTTTGCATAAAAGATGAGATTAGTGGTGTCTGTATTGAAACCACTCTTATTTACAATATACAGAAATGATCTGAACTTTGGAATTGAAGGAACAATATTGAGATTTTACCAAATTTGGTGTATAGAAAATGTGAAAGATTAAAAGGGAACACAGGTAACAGATTGTGTAGATAGCTGACAGATACAATTCAATGTAAAAAAAAATGTAGAAATCCATTTGGAGTAAGAATAGAGACAAATATACATTTTAAATGATGCAACTGGGATAGAAGGGCAGAGGGACTTTGGTGTTCAAATGCACAGATAATTTAAGGTTTCATGGTAATTTTATAAAGCCATAAAAAACAGATGTAATGAGCCTGTATCTAATGACTTAGATATAAAAGAGTCTGCAATTGGATCCTTGTATATAGCTTTAAGTATATAGAATATAAAAGTAATGAAAAATTGTACATTATTGAATTGCTAATGTGTTACAATTAGAAGGAGAAACTTGAGAATTTGAGACCTTTTTATTGAAGCTGAGAAGGTTATGCAGTAACCTCAGTCTTCAAGATTATGAAGATTTATGATGACCTAATGATTGTTTTCACTGGTTGGAAAGGTAACAAGCGATCAGACAACTGAATTATCCAGTTCTTGCAGTGAAAATAAATTCTTTAAAGTGCAGGTGATTAGAACGTAGAATTCTCTAACACAAATCATTATTGAAGCAGAGTCCATAAATTATTTTTTAAAAAGCAGAATGTACAGAGTTTTGGAATTGTTTGGAAAAGGAGAACATTACTGCTCGCAGTCTGTAATCTTTAAAATGGAATTAGGCAAGATTCCTGAGGTGGTGGCAACACTGCCACCTGATGATCTGTTTCTGTGCTGTAAACATTCTATGGTCAATATCCCATGATCCCTCCTGGAAAGTACATGTGTGCGGTCAGGGTCATAATAGCTTAGTGAAATAACTGGCTGGCACTTCCTAGATCATACATTAAGAATAGACAGTTGGGCACAATCCCACTGTAAAGGTACTTTGTTCATCATCTGTTAATTTATCTATCCTCTTAATGCTTTTAAGTTCCAACAGCCTTTCCTTCTAACCTTTTTTACTTTCTTCATACTTTTAACACTCTGGATCAGAGGCTATTTTCTGCTCTGTTGCCAGTGCTTTGTTGTTTAATTTGTATTTTGGAAACCAAAACTGGGCACATTATTTATGATACAAAAGTAAAATACTGGGGACGTTAGAAATCTGTAAACCAGAAAATGCTGAAAATACTCAGCAGGTCAGGCAGCATCTGTGGAGATAAACAGAGCTAACATTTCAGGTCGATGATCTTTAAAAGACTATTAAAAAGACTTTTCAGCTGGAATTCAAAGGGAAGAGCATAATGTCTGACTGCCCATCCTTAGAAACATACACAGGTGCAGGAATAGTGTTTAGTAATGATTTATGTTTATCGCTTTTTTTATACTGCTCCACTGGCATAGCATGCTTGCATATGATCAGGGTAAATGAATGATGAACTGCCCTGAAAAATGTTGAAACACTAGGGAGTGAGGCCATAAAAGGCTGTTGGCATAAGACAAAAGCATGATGCAGAAACTGCTACAGAATAATTTAAGATGGACTTTATAAGTGCAGGTGGTTGAAGTCCTGTATTTAATTTTTAAAAAATGTACTGTAGATTGCGTGCGTAAGCCACAATATAGGTAAATTATTGTTTTGCCAAGTGATATCTGGGGGGAAAAAAATACTAATAAATGTTGAATGAAATTAAGGATAGAGACTCATAAAAAATAATCATGCCAATTCTTGCACATTGTGCACCTGCTTTGTTTTTATTTGTAAAATTTGCATTATTTTTGTTCACCTTTCAGGTATTTGGAAATGCTCCTCCTGGCAGCATGACGGAGAAATTTTCAGATCTCTTGCAGTTTGCTGCCCAGGTATCGCGCTTAATGGTGACTGAAATCAGGAGAAGAGCCTCAAATAAATCCACAGGTATGGGATATTTGAATTTTGGATGGAAGATGACATACCAAGATTTCATAATGTTCAGAAAGGAATACTAATTAGATCACGTGTAACAGCAAGTATCAGCTTAAGTAACTCATTCATCAACAGCTTTCTGCAATAAAATGCTAATGTTTCAACTTTTCCCAACTTTGAATTATACCTGCAATGAATTCTTAACTATTCCTGAATGAAAATAATACCTACAATATACTACTTAATTGCTAACCTGTTTTTAAGGTAATGTGCAAAATAAAGGTACTTGCATTAGAACTATTTTAGTTGCTCTTGGGTTGACAATCTGTAGTCGCACTACACGTCTAGAACTGTAACAGAATTAGATTGGGACACTGGTACACCTAGTCTCAGCCAGGGGAGTGGACTACCAGGCTTAATGTTTCCTGGGTCATAGCCTGGAAATCCATGGCAGACTGGCGTGTCAAATAAGTATAAAATTGCTGCAGTCATGCACTTTGGTCGGAAAAATCAAAAGGCAGACTATTATTTAAATGGAGAGAGACTCCAAAAAAGTGCAGCACAAAGGGATCTGGGTGTTCTTGTGCTTGAAACACAAAAAATTATCATGCAGGTGTAGCAAGTAATTAAGCAGGCAAATGGAATTTTGGTATGTATTGCTAGGAGGTTGGAGTTTAAAGATAGGGAAGTCTTGTTACAACTGTACAGGGTGTTGGTGAGGCCGCATCTGGAGTACTGTGTATAGCTTTGGTTCCCGCATTTAAGAAAGGATATACTGGCATTGGGGGCAGTTCAAAAGAGATTCACTAGGGAGATTCCTGGGATGAAGTGGTTGACTTATCAAGAATGGCTAAAGTTAGGCATTTATTCATTAACGTTTAGAAGAATGAGGGATGATCTTATTGAAACGCGCAAGATTCTGAGGGGGCTTGACAGGGTAGATGTTGAGAAGATGTTTCCACTTGTGGAGGAATCTCGAACTAGGGGACATAGTTACAGAATAAGGGGCACTCATTTAAAACTGAGATGCGAAGGAATTTCTTCTCTGAGGGTGGTGAATTCTCAACCCCAGAGTGTTGTGGAGGCTAGATCACAAAAGTATTTAAAGAGGAGGTATAGATTTTTAAAATATTGGGGAGTTGAGGGCTATGAGGTGCTGGCACGAAAGAAGAATTGAGGCCTGGGGCAGATCAACCCTGATCGTATTGAATGGCAGGGCAAGCTTGAGAGGCCGAATGGCCTGCTTCTGCTTCTGTTTCTTATGTTCTTATGAAAAATCCACTTCAGTCCTGACCTGGAACTGAAGATGTTGAAAAGTTTTGTGTTTTTTTAGCACTCTCAAAGAGAACTTATTTGGTACATGGAGCATGTATATGCCTGTCCCTCTGCCTGCCAGACACCCAAGATGCACCCCAGTGGCACAGGCAACCATCAGGATTATTTAAATCAGGAAACTTCCTCTCTGCCTAGAGAGGCTGGACCTAGCAGTTTGAATGGGATCAAAGGCGCCTCTCTTTAAGTTGTTGTTTAGTTAAGAAGCCTTGCAGATTGGAATGCACTTACCAGTGTGTTTGTAACTCAGAAGGTTTACAACTATTTTTAGATTGTTTTGCACCTGTGGAAAAATTGCAGGTGTGAAATATGATGGTAAAAAGTAAACATTCCACCACCACCACCGCTGCCCCCCCCCTTCCAATAACAACCCCCTTAATCCACTGTTGTCTATATTGCATGTCAAGATCATTATGATCATCAAACTTAACTTGTGGTAATTTTCTGCATGTTAAAGAGCTCTAAAGTAGAGCAAGAAACATTGAATGCTGTGCACCAGTATGATACTTTTGCTCTCCCAGCTGTGCTGAACACTGTCTGAAAACCAAGTTCATATTAGTGATACCCTGACCTATTAAATAGCTTTTTTACATTTTCATTTTCATGCCAAAATTCTTATAAGCCTTGCTTGGAGCATTCTGTTAATCAATAGGCATGAAATCTTCAATCTCTCTCTTTTTATTCCCTTTATGGTTCTTTTTCTTTCAGTTGATTCCCTCTGACCCTTGTTTTGCACACGGGGCACCTCAACAAAATGACAGTTAATTATCTGAGCTAAATGCAAGGTATTGCATATTAGGAGAGTTTCAGGAATTTGCTGTCATGAAAGGACTGTAGAAACATTCTGTACTTCATGCTAAATTCCTAAAGTGTACTTGTAATGGTCAATTATGCAATAATTATGTAGAATTTGTAAGAATAATTTTAAAAATTGTTATTTTTAATGTCTTGTAAGAGTGCATTGCATACACCAGATCCATGACTGGACAGTTATGCAAACTAATAAATCATGCTGACTGCAAGAATAAGCACTTGAGCTACACTCTGAATGGATCAGGATGTTTCCGCCAGGCCACTATCTTGGTACATAATGATTATTTGCTCACCTCCCCTCTGCTCACTGACCTACATTAGTTCTGGCCTAGTAATACCTCAATTTTAAATTTTAAAATTCTCATCCTTATTTTCAAATGCTTCCATGCCTTTCTCTATCTCTGTAACCTGCTTCAGTCTTAGAATCCTCCGAGATCCCCAGTGCTCCTCCAAATCTAGTTTCTTGAGCATCACCAATTTTAATTCCTCCATCATTGGTGCCTGTGCCTTCAACTGCCCTAAGCTTTGGAATTCCCTCCCTAAACTTCTTTGCCTCGCTACCTCTCTTTCCTCCTTTAAGACACCCCTTTAAACCAATCCTTTTGACCAAGATTTTGGTCATCTGCCCCAATACCTCCTTATGTAGCTTAGTGTCATTTTTTTATAATGATCCTCTGAAACGCTTTGTGATATTTTATTATGTTGAAACTGCCATATAAATATAAGTTGTTGTAGAAACACAGAAAATAGGTGCAGGAGTTCGGCCCTTGGAGCCTGCTCCGCCATTCAATATGATCATGGCTGATCCTGTATCTCAATGCCTTACTCCCGCTCTTTCCCCATTGTATTTTAGTTAGTTAAAACATTACTGTCTTTAAATACCAAAACAAAAATATTGGATAAATATTTTAAAAGTCAGATGTACGTGTTATGAAATTATATTGGGACAGGGCATTAAGTCAACAATTTATATAGCAGGCAAGCTGATATTCAACAAAAAATATCAGCCCTGAAAATTTGATCTGCAGGCAAGATGAAAAGCAAATAATTGCCCATGGCTATGACAAATCTCTGTCCTGAGGAAATGTGTGTTTTTTTTATTCATTCATGGGATGTGTATGTCACTTTCAATGTCTGCATTTATATCCACCCTAAATTGCCCTTGAGAAGATGGTGGTGTGTCGCTGCCTCAAACCGCTACATTCTGTTTGGTTTAGGTACACCATAGCGCTCTTAGGAAGGCAGTTCTGGGATTGCGACCCAATGACAGTGGAAGAACGGTGATATGTTTCTAAGTCAGGATGGTGTGCTACTTGAGAGGGAGCTTGCAGGTGGTGGCATTCCCAAGCACCAGCTGTCCTTATTCTTCTAGATGGTATAGGTCATGAGTTTGGAAGGTGCTGCCGTAGGATCCTTGGCGAGGTGTTGCATTTATTCTTGTAGATGGTACACTCTGCTGCCACTGTGCACCGGTGGTAGAATGAGTGAATGTTTAAGGTGGTGGATTTATCTTGGATGGTGCTGAGCTTCTTGAGTGTTGGAACTGCACTTATCCAGGCAAGTGGAGAGTGTTCCATCACACTCCTGACTTGTGCCTTGTAGATGTTAGGCATTTGTTGGGATTGGGGGGGATAGGGTTGGTTATGGGGGTGGTTGGTGGTGTTTAGTGGGGGGCCGGGTGACGGATGTATGGGTCAGGAGATGAGTTGTCGATCGTGTGCTGGCATTGACTGTCAACTCAAAGTTTAAATAAAAAATGCAAAATTCAAACTTATATGCTATAATGACTAGTGACTTGATTGGTACTGTTGTAATTTCTCTACAATGAATTGTGTTCAACTTGAAATCTACCATCTTGTCCCTCATAAAGACTGCTAAGACTCCTGGACTGTCACCTGCATACACTTATGCTTTACTCCCACGATGTTCTTTGTCCACTGCTCTCACTGATGGCCTCCTTAGCCTTGCACTATACAAACACAAACTAATTGCTCTTGGCTTCTGTGACCTTTGCTGGTTCCCAGGTTAGTTTCAAAATTGTCATCAATTATATCATGACCTTTCTTATTCTGCCGCTGTAATATTCCCTAGTCCACTCCCTCTGCATTTTCTTCATCACCTTTGCTTTTGCTCTATCATTGGTAGCACTCAGTCATCATTATTCTATGCTGTGGAATTCTTTCTAAACCTCTTCTGTTCCTTGATTGATGCCTGTTAGCCGCAGGCCATTTTTCAACCTGACCTGAGAAACCACATTGGCCATGTGTTGAATGGTGGAAATCCTGACTATATAGCGACATATAAAAAGTTTCTCTGAGCATTACTTTATAACATCGCATTGCCATGATAATTGAGTATTTCTTTAGCCTAACGTGTTACGCTGACATAATACTTTACTATTTACTCCCTTCTCCATCCACCAGCCAGATTTGTACTGAGTGCCCTAATTCTACTCCATGCTCTTTCACTCAAACCTGGGCCTGCCTGAGTGCTGCAAATCTAGTCGTAGAGTCATTACAGCACCTCTGCAAGGCATATCCCTCAAATTGCCATCCAATCTCCTTTTGAAATCATTGATTGTTGACCGCCCTCATAGACAGTGAATTCTAGGTCATTACCACTCGCTGTGTAAAATAGGTTTTTTTTCATATCACCCCAACACATCTTGCTCAGAACCTTAAATCTGTGTCCCCAACTTCCTTGTGCCATCAACTAATGGGAACAGCTGTTCTTTGTCTGCCTTAATCTAAGACTGTTATAATCTTACACACTTCCATTGAATCTCCTTTGATCCAAGGAGAACAAACCCAGCTCCTCCAACTTAAACTTCCTCATCCCTAGAACTATTCTAGTAAATCTCCCCTGCACCCTCACATCTTTTCCAAAGTGTGGTGATCAGAACTGGATACAATAACCAAGTTGTAGGCTAACCAAAGCTTTGTAAAGTGGAGTATAACTTCCCTGCTTTTGTACTCAGTACCTCTATTTAAGAATTCCAAGATCCTGTATGCTTTGCTAATTGTGCCTTGGGTTGAGTGTGTTGCTGGCAAACCTAGCATTTGTTGCACTTCCCTAATTGCCCTTGAGAAGGTGGTGGTGAGCCACTGCCTTGCACTGTGCAATCCACCTAGTGTAGGCTCATTCTCAGTACTGTTAGGATGGAAGTTCCAGGTTTTTGACCCAACGGCAGTGAAGGAATGGTGATATTATTCCTAGTCAGAATGGTGTGTGGCTTGGAGAGGAACTTACCGTTGGCAGTGTTCCCATGTGTATGCCCCCCTTTTCCTTCTAGCTGGTAGAGGATGTAGCTTTGGAAGGAGGATTGACAAGTTGGTTCAGTGCGTCTTGCATATGGTACACATTGCTGCCATTGTGCGCTGTTGGTGGAGAGAGTGAATGTTTAAGGTAATGGTTGGGGTTCCAAACAAGAGGGCTACTTTGTCCTGGCTGGTATCAGGCTTATTGAGTGTTGTTGGAGCAGCATTCATCCAGGCAGTTGGAGACTATTCTATCATAATCCACACTTGTGCCTTGTAGATGATGGACAGGATTTGGTGAGTTAGGAAATTAGTTACTCACTGCAGAATTCCCAGCCTCTGGCCTGCTCTTATACGCCAGTCTGTGCCTGAACCAGTTTAGTGTCTGGTGAATGGTAATCCCCAGGATGTGGATGGTGAGGGATTTAGCAATGGTAATGCAGCTGAATGTCAAGGGTAGATGGTTAGATTCGATCTTGTTGGGAGATGGTCAATACCTAGCACTTGTCTGGCACGGTTGTTATTTGCCACTTAATAGCCCATGCCTTAATTTTGTCCAGGTCTTCCTGCAAATGGACACGGTCTGCTTTATTGCCGATAATTGATTTTAAAACCAGACCCCCTCCTCTTCCTCTTCCTCTTCCCTTGCTGATTCAAACCACTCACTGCATGATAAAGTTTCTCCGCATGTTTCCATTGCTTCTTTTGCCAGTTATTTTAAATCTGTGCCCTCTTGTGCTTGCTTGATCCTTCCACCAATGGGAACAGTTTTTCCTTATCTACTCTGCCCAGACTCCTTGTTACCCTCCAGTTTGGTTCCAAATCAGAGCACTTTTTACATTTGTAACCCACTTGACCACATATTCTGTTTCCCTGTCCCCCCTATGTTGCTGCCTGGTAGTTTCCTGGCCATTATCTTTAAGAGGATTTGAATTAGGTTTAAACCACTTATTTTGCAGGCTCCTGTTGGCATGTTTTTTTATATATATTCATTTGTGGGATGTGGGTGTCGCTGTCTAGACCAGCATTTATTGTCCATCCCTAATTGCCCTTGAGAAGGTGCTGGTGAGTTGCCTTGAACCACTGCAGTCCCTGTTGTGTAGGTATACCCACAGTGTTATTAGGGAGGGTGTTCCAGGATTTTAGCCCAGTGACAGTCAAGGGACGGTGATATATTCCCAAGTCAGGATGGTGAGTGGCTTGGAAGGAAGCTTCCGGGTGATGGTGTTCGCATATATCTGCTGCCCTCGTCCTTGTAGATGGTAGCGGTCATGAGTTTGGAAGGTGCTGCCTAAGGAGCCTTGGTGAGTTACTACAATGCATCTTGTAGATGGCACACACTGCAGCCATTGTTCAGTGGTGCAGGGAGTGAATGCTTCTGGAAGAAAGCGGGCTGCTTTGTCCTGGATGTTGTCAAGCTTCTTGAGTGTTGTTGGAGCTGCACTCATCCAGGCAAGCGGACAGTATTCCATCACACTCCTGACTTGTGCCTTGTAGATGGTGGACAGGCTTTGGGGAGTCGGGAGGTGAGTTACTCACTGCAGGATTCCTAGCCCCTGACCTCTTGTAGCCACAGTATTTACATGGCTAGTTCAGTTCAGTTTCTGGTCAATGGTAACCCCCCAGGATGTTGATAGTGGGGGATTTAATCAGCAATGGTAATGTCATTGAATGTCAAGGGCCGATGGTTAGATTCTCTCTTGTTGGCAATGGTCGTTGCCTGGCACTTGTGTGGCGTGAATGGTACTTGCCACTGTCAGCCCAAGCCTGGATATTGTCCAGGTCTTGCTGCATTTGGACAGTGACTGCTTCAGTATCTGAGGAGTCACAAATGGCGCTGAACATTGTGCAATCATCAGCGAACATCCCCACTTCTCACCCTATGATGAAGGGAAGGTCATTGATGAAGCAGCTGAAGATGGTTGGGCCCACTTGCAGTGATGTCCTGGAACTGAGATGATTGACCTCCAACAAGCACAACCATCTTCCTTTGTGCTGGGTATGACTCCAAGCAGTAGAGAGCTTTCCCTCTGATTCCCATTGACTCCAGTTTTGCTCGGGCTCTTTGATGTTACACTCGGCCAAGCGCTGCCTTGATGTCAAGGACAGTCACTCTCACCTCACCTCTGGAGTTCAGCTCTTTTGTCCATGTTTGGACCAAGGCTGTAATGAGGTCAGAAGCTGAGTGATCCTGGCGGAACCCAAACTGAGCGTCAGTGAGCAGGCTTTCGCTAAGCAAATGTGTGATAACTAGTTCAATTTAAAACATTTTGCTCAATTTGAGCTCCAGCATATAAATATACCCATATGCCATGAAGAGTGTGGTTTTTAAAAAAATCTTTCACAAGATGTGGGCGTCACTGGCTAGACCAGCATTTATTGTCCAATCACCCAACCCTAATTCCGCTCGAGAAGGTGGTGGTGAGCTGCATCCTTGAACCACTGCAGTCCATGTGGTGTAGGTGTACCCACAGTGCTGTTCGGGAGGGAGTTCCAGGAATTTGACCCAGCACCAATGAAGGAACGGTGATATATTTCCAAGTCAGTATGGTGTGTGAATCATAGACACAATATATAAGGATTGTCATAAATTACAACACCGATTGATGATTGTCTTGCCTGAAAGCCACAGTGTATGTATAATATAAATTTATGATTAGTATGCCAAATTGCTGTGCTTCTCTGCACACCAACGTTAAGATATGTAATGATAAAATATGCAAATTTTGCTAACAATACACCAAGTGGATAGTTAAAAGCACTTTATGTATTTATTCTTCAATCAGTCTGCATTATCATTTATTACTCTGAAGCAAAGAACTTTTAAGTTTTTGATTATGAAGAGACAGATGTAGACAATTTAATACACTTCAGTGGATTTCAGAGGAGCAACTTACTTACAATTCTTTCTGTTCCTTTCTATAATTCTTTCTCTCTCTCTCTCCTTCTGCCCACCCCACCTCTGTCACCTGTATTTCTGTACACCTGCAAGTCAATATTATGTTAAGGAGCTTGTAACCTTGCTGATTAGCCTGTGGTCTTGCATGGCTAACAGTTTTTTCTTTTCAATTCTTTTTTTTCTTTTAATTCTTTTTTAATTAATTCTTTTCAACCTAATCTGAGAAAACCGAACGGTTGTACGTGGGTAAACTAGAAATGCTTAACATTGAAGGACACATGAGTCAGTGATAAGTGTCCAGGCGCATTCATTTTTGACAATGAGCTACCGCCATTCTATAGTATTTAGGAACATCAGAACAGAAGTAGGCCATTTAGCCTCTTGAACCTGCTCTGTCATTCAATGAATCAAGGCTGAACTACAACCTAACTCCACATATGTCTTTACCTCATATCCCTTCATACCTATCGTTAACAAAAATCTAAAAATCTCTGTTTTAAGGGTCTAGTATTAATTGCTGTTTGCAGAAGAGTTCCAATCTTCTACTCTTTGTGTGAACGAGTGTTTCCTAATTTGTATTAGAATAACTTGAAGTCCTTCATTATCATGATTCTATAGTTCTTGCAACTCTGTAATTTCCCTGTAAATTTGCTCCTCTGTCTTTCCCACTAGTTGGTGGTTTATAGAATACATCCTTAATGGTAGTTTAATGGTACCTCTGTTTCTTAACTCTAACCAAATAAATTCTGTCCTTGAACCATCCAGGACATCCTCTTTCTCCAGCACTGTAAAAGCCCCCTTACTCTGTACCATCACCCCTCCCCTATCTTTCCCTAATGTTCCTGAACACCTTGTATCCAGGAATATTTAGCACCCAGCCCCACCCTTTGTCAGTCAGGTCTCTATTATCGAGATAATGTGATTTTCCCATGTGGTTTTCTGCACCTGCAGCTCTCACCAAATTTATTGCCATGCTTTGTACATTTACATGCATGCTGTATGAAGCTGAGTTTGTTTTTCCCCAGAGATGGGGAGCTTGAGAGGGGATTTGATTGAGGTGTTCAAAATCACGAGGGGACTAGATAGAGTAGACAGAATAAACTTCCCATTGGTATAAGGGTCAAGAACCAGGAGACACCAAAATAAGGTGAATGTCAAAAGAACCAACGGTGACATGTGGAACAGCTTTTTGCACAGGGAATGGTTAGGATCTGGAATGCACTGTTTGAGAGTGTAGTGGAAGCAAATTCAATCATGGATTTCAAAAGAGAATTTGGATAAGCACATGAAGAGCAAAAATTTGTAGAGTTATACGGAAAGGGCAAGGGAGAGGGATTAGTTAAGTTGCTCTTGCGGAGAGCCAGGAAGAACATGACGAGCTGAATGGTTTCCTTCTGCACTCTGAATCACAGAATCGCAGAAGGAGGCCATTTGGCCTATTGTGTCTACACCGGATCTCTGAATGAGCAACTCACCTAGTACCACTCCTCAGCCTTCTCCCCATAAACTTGCACATTCTTGCTTTTCACATAACAGCCCAATTCCCTCTTGAATGCTTCAATTGAACCTACCTCCACCACACTCACAGGCAGTGCGTCCCAAACCCTAACCGCTTGTGCGTTTTTAAAAAAAAATTTCTCCTCATATCACTTTTTTGCTTCTTTTACTTATTACTTCAAATATGTGCCCTCTCATTCTCAAACCTTTCACAAGTGGGAACATCTTCTCCCTATGTACTCTGCCCTCATGATATTTAATACCTTTATCAAATCTCCTCTCAACCTTATTTTCACTAAGGAAACCAGTCCTAACTCCAGTCTATCTTCATAATTGAAGTTGCACATCTCTGGAACCATTCTCGTGAATCTTCTTCACCCTCTCTAATGCTTTCACATTCTTCCATTATGAAACTCGAATACTTACCCCTGAGGTCGGAATCTCCAGTTCCCAGTGGGCCTTGGGCCTTCTGCATGTGCGCTGGCCAGGACATGGCCGCACATGCGCAGTTGGTGTCTTTTACCGTCTTTAGGCTCGGAACTGGCCCTTTGTGCCTGCACAGGAGCAAAGAAGTAAAAATGGCATGAAATGTAGGTCAGATGACCTGAATCTGAGCGGCATTACCGAGGAAGGTGCCCCAGGGAGGGGGACAGGGAGAGATCCCAGAAGAAAGTCGCAAACAGAGATAAAGACAGGGATCAAAGGGAGGTCTCTGAAGTCAAGTTGAAAGAAAGGAGCAGAGCAATAAGCCCGAGTTAAAAAGAGAGTTGCAAGGAGCAGGCTTGAAGTGAAGTGGGCTTGAGAGAAGCCCTGAAGATCCGAGGAGGCGGCTGAAGTTTGATGACCCCTTACTGCGAACTTTGTGGAGCAGTGGTGTTCTGCGTGGCGTGGCCAAGGATCTGAAATCGTGCTTGGAATGTGAAGCTTGTGTACTTGGAGATCCAGGGGAAAATGAATCTCAGAAGGCGAGATCGAAACCCTGGAGGTGGATCCTTGTTGAAGCTGCCTGAGTGGGAGCAACGTTGGAGAGAGTTCCAAGGCGAGATCTTCAAATTTTGGAAACCAAATGTTCAAATGGAGATTGGAAACCCTCGTGAGTAAGACAATTTCTGTGATAATGGTTGGCTCACAATGTGACAAATGTCTGGGTGGATTGTTGAGAAATCCATGGAATCTGTTTTGGTCGCATCTGTCATTTACTTTGGAGTGCGGTGTGTCTGACCACAGTTTGCCTGTTAATTCACATGTACCTCCTACTTACCATGAATATTAAAGTATAAGATAGATATTGTAAATTGTTTTATCTTTCTGAATTTTCATATGTCTGTAAAGATATTGCTGGGATAAAAGATAGTGTGAGTTTGAATCATTTTCTTGTGTTCGTATTGAGATTTTTCCAACCTTTTTGTCTGGTGTAATATAGTTCACTTTTTTCCCTTATTTAATAAATATTTTGTTCTTTGTGTGAAAAGTTCATCAGACTCCTATGAATTTGTTCAGTAATTTTCCTCCACAGTTTTTGAAAAAAAAAGTTAGGATCTATCAAGCCAGGTTTCATTATGCGATCTGACTTGCCCAGTGTTAACATCAGCTGGGATCGTAACACTTCCTAAAGTGCAGTGGCTAGAACTAGATGCAAAACTCTAGCTGAGTCTGAGCTAATTCAACATAACCTTTAAGATAAAGGCAAAATACTGTAGATGCTGGAAATCTGAAACAAAATTAAAAAAAGGCTGGAAAAGCTCATCAGGTCTGACAGCATCTATGGATAGAAAGACAGAGTTAATGTTTTGAGTCCGTATGACTCTTCTACTGAATACTGGGTTCGAAACGTTAACTCTGTCTTTCTCTCCACAGATGCCGTCAGACCTGCTGAGTTTTTCCAGCATTTTTTGTTTTTGTTTCAACATAACCTCCTTGCTCTTGTACTCGATGCCCCTGTTAATAAAACCCAGGGTACTGTATGCTTTATTAACTGTTCTCTCAACCTGTCCTGCCACGTTCAATGATTTATGCGCAAATACACCTAAGTCCCTCTGCTCCTCCACCCCCTTTTAGAGTTGTACCCATTATTTCATATTGTCTCTTCATGTTCTTCCTACCAAAATGAATCACCTCACACTTCTCTGCATTGAACTTCATCTGCAGCCTGTCTGCCCATTCCACCAACTTGTCAGTGCCCTTTTGAAGTTGTACACTGTCCTCCTCATAGTTCACAATGCTTCCAAGTTTTGTATCATCCGCAAGCTTTGAAATTGTGCCCTGTACACCGAGGTCTAGGTCGTGAATATATATCAAGAAGAGTAAGGGTCCCAATACTGATCCCTGGGGAACTCCACTACAAATCTTCCTCCAGCATAAAAAACATTTTTTTAATTCATTCATGGGATGTGGTCGTCACTGGTTAGGCCAGCATTTATTGCCCATCCCTAATTGCCCTTTTAGAGGGCAACCACATTGCTGTGGGACTGGACCGGGTAAAGACAGCAGATTTCCATCCCTAAAGGACATTAGTGAATCAGATAGGTTTTTACCATGGTTTCATGGTCATCAGCAGACTTTTAATTCCAGATTTTTATTGAATTCAAATTCCACATCTGCCGTGGTGGGATTCGAACCCAGGTCCCCAGAGCATTACCCCTGGGTCTCTGGATTGCTAGTGCAGTGACAATAGCACAATGCCACTGCCTCCTCACTCCATTAACCATTACTCTTTATTTCCTGTCACTCAGCCAATTCCGTATCCATGTTGCTACTGTCCCTTTAATTCCACGACTCCACGAGCTATAACTTTGCTCACAAGTCTGTTGTGCGGCACTGTATCAAACGTCTTTTGGAAGTCCATGTACACCACATAAACAGCATTGCCCTCATCAATGCTTAACCTTTTCAAAAAACTCCAAGTTAGTTAAACATGATTTCCCCTTAAAAAATCCATGCTGGCTTTCCTTAATAAACTTGCATTTGTCCATGTGACTATTAATTTTGTCTGATTATTGTTTCTAGAAGTTTGCCCACTGCCTAAGAACTGGCTGTAGTTGCTGGGCTTATCTTTACACTTTTTTGAACAGGGGTGTAATTGCTGAAAAACAAGACATGTTGAAGCTTTTCATCTTGCATTCATCAGGACACTTCAAGAATACCAATATAAGGGGAACAATTTATGCTAATTGGTAGAGGCATTGCCATGGAGAATGGACCAGTGATGGTGATTAGCAGTTAACTGCCATGCATTGTTTGAAATTTAAACCAGGCAACTTGACTCTAATTGGTTGTGGCATTGCCCTGAGGAATGAGTCAGCGAATGGTTGTCACTTATTTTGTTTAGCTGAAACTGGCGCAATGCTTGTACATGTTCTTTCTGCCTGCAAAGAACAGGACCCGGTGTATTAATATGCGTAGCTTCGAGTTCACACAAATGCGCCACACTGCGAGCCCAACTGACAATCATAAATTGGCTGTCAACATAATTCTTCACACACTGAGGATCATTTAGCAAATGTTGTCCAATTGCAGAATCACATCTAATGTTGGACGCTGTTTTGAGTTTTGCAAGCACGAGCTGGTTGGGTACAGTCTGTACTGTGCCCGGTGTGAACAGCGGCTGGGGCATGATGTTTAATACAATCCACCAGTCTTTGGGACGTATGGCCTACATACCTAGCATTACACTGGCATTAAAATTCTACCACATTACTCATTTGTGTGATAGGCAGACCATCTTCTTGGCTTGATGGCACCATACTGTTAGTGGTGAGTGCCACTCAAATTGCTACTGCATAGTAGCAGCGTGAAACAGCTAGCTTTATATGTTGTTCAAATTTTTGAGATACCTTGACCTTCCAGGGTAATCTGAAGTAGACTAGGCACTTTTCAGGGTTGGAAGTGACAGCCTTAGGCCTGTTCATGAGTTTGCATGATACACAGCGCAAAATGATCTGATCAGGGTAGCCATTATCCCACAGGATGCCTTTGATGCGCCCTATTTCAGCATCAAGCTTGCATGGTGAGCAAATGGCTCAGGAACTATTTACAAGGTTGCCAATAAGCCCATCTTGGAACTGTAAGAATCTTAATGCGTATTTTGACCAGTGAAGGTAGGTTTTTGGTAGATCGTGGTAGAGAACCCCCTGCCAGATTTCTCAACTAGTACATCAAGGAAGGGGTGTAATGTTTGCAAATCTCCAGACCTCTGGGACCACCCCTGAGCCTAAGGAAGTCTGAAAAATTATAGCCAGTGCATCTGCAATTTCCACACTCACTTCCCTCAGTACCCTTGGATGAATCTCATCCAGTCCCGGTGCATTATTGACTTTAAGTACAGATAATCTATCCAATACCACCACCCTTTCAATTTTAAATCCATCTATTTTCAAAATTATTTCACCTTCTACCATGGTCTGGGTCACATCTTCTTCCTTTATGTAAAGCTAAGCCCCCTGCCTCCATGTGTAAATCTCCTTTTTGGTCCCTAATAAGCCCTACTTCTCCTTTTCCCACCACCTAACTATTTATGTGCCTACAGAAGACTTCAGGATTTCCTTTTTGTGCTATCTGCTAGTTTCTTTTCATAACCCCTCTTTGCTTCTCTTATTTGCTTCTTCACCGCTCCACTGAACCTTCTGAATTTAGCTTGGTTTTCAGTTGTATTTTCTACCTGACACCTGTCATAAGCATACTTTTTCTTCTTTATCTTATTTTCTATCTTCTTTGACATCCAAGGAGTTCTGGATGTATTTGCCCTACTCTTTCCCTTTTGAGGGAATCTACCTTGACTGTGCCTGAATCATCTCTTCTTTTAAGGTAGCCCACTGATTAGCTACAGTTTTTCCTGCCAGCCTTTGACTCCAATTTATTTGGCCCAGATCCATTCTTATCCCATTGAAGTTGGCTTTCCCCTAGTTATTTCTTTTTTACTCTGGACTGTTCTTTGTCCTTTTCCATAGTCAGCCTCAAACGTCTGATACGATGATCACTGTCCCCTAAATGTTCTCCTCATGACACTTCATCTACTTGGCCTATCTTACTTCCAAGAAACAGGCATGGCAGTGCCTCCTTCCTCATCGGACTGGAAACATACAGCTGAGGAAGATTTTCCTGAATAAGCCCTCGGAGCTTTTGCCCATCTCCGCCCTTTCCATTACTACTATCCCAATCAATATTTGGATAATTAAAGTCTGCCATTATAAGTACAATTTTTGCACCTTTCTGGTAATACCTTTGCAAACTTGATCCTCTACATCCTTCCCATTAATTGGTGGCCTTTTGACCACACCGAACAATGTAATTGCACCTTTTTTGTCCCTGAGTTCTAGCCAACTAGATTCTGTACTTGATCTCCCTGGGACATCCTCATTCTCCAGGATTGCAACATGCTGTGTTGTAGCTATTTTTATGATTCTGTGGCTCTCATGCTACTCCTGGAAGATCTATCTTGAATTTTTTTAGACTGCTCCCTCATCCTTGACTCCTCAACTAGTGGAAATAGTTTCTCCCTATCTATCCTATCAGTTTCCCTTAAAATCTTAAAAATTTAAATCAGGTCACCCTTAATCTTCTAAATTCCAGGGAATACAACCCTAGTTTGTTTAATCTATCCTCATGGCTTAGCCTTGCAGTTCAGTTGTCATTCTAGTAAAACTACATTGCACTCTCTCCAAGGCCAATACTACCCTTCCTAAGGTGTGGTGACCATAACTGTTCATTGTACTCCAGATGTTGCTAACCAGGGATTTGTCTAGCTGAAGCATGACTTTTACCCCCTTGTCCTTTAGATGTAAAGGCCTGCATTCCATCAGCCTTTTTGATTATTTTCCGTACCTGTCTGACATTTTAATGATCTATGTACCTGGACCCTCAAGCCCCTTTGGATCTCCACTGTTTTTACCATTTAGAAAATTCCCTATTCTATCATTTTTAGGTTCAAAGTGGACAACCTCACATCTGTCTACATTGAAATTCATTTGCCTCGTTTTTGCCCATTCACTTAATCTATCAATATTTTGTTATGGTTTTCTGCTTATAATGGCACCTTTTTTTTTTGTGTCATCAGCAAATTTGGATATGTTGCTTTCTGTCCCATTGATAACCTATTGAACAAGTTACAGCATAAATGGAACAAAGAGAAGAAAATATATACCTGAAAATAAGTTAATGCTAATGGAGGCTTTAAAAATGTATTTTTTCTTGATACCTCCATTCAGCCTACCCTTGCTATGAAAAGGAAGGCTGGCGTGCATCATAATCCTAGGCCCCTACTAGTTAGTGTTGTTGTTTAACCAACTTTGAGGTGCTATTCTTTGAGGTTTCCTTTCCTTTTGGGAGCTTGTTATGACCTGGATGGGAGGAGTGAGCAGTTGATCTAGCCTCTCTATACCACAGGTCGTACCATTAGTTTAAAAATTTAATTTGCTCACCAAAGTGGCCAATTGGTTACCTTCACTACTGGTACCCAGAATAAAAAGATTTTAACCAGGCTTCTTTTAATAAACAATAAACTTCTTAGTTTATTATAAAACCAGTGTTGCCAAGTAGAAAAGCAAAGCTTATCAACATGCAGTGTGGAATGTGAAATTATATTAATGACTCTTTCGAGATACCCTAAGAGTCTCTCTCTCTCACACAAAACACACGCAAACACACACACAAAACAATGAAATAAAAATAGAAATGGAGGAATCTGGCCGAAGCTATTAAGTCAGTGATCCAAAGGCAAAGGATAGATGGTGGAGTTCTTGAAATGGCACCGGGGTTATATGGTTGGTGTCTCAGCATTGATCCGCAAAACAATCAATGACTCTGGCACTGCTTTTTAGGCGGACTCATGGGTACTCTATCCCAGCATGTAGACCACCTCAGGAGCAGCTTACATTCACTTCTGGCTGTGGACAGGCTCTGGACTGCAAAAGGCTGCTGCCTTCTTTCTCAAGCAGTTGGTCTTTCTCTTCACAAAGCAACACCTAGACCCACTTTTAAAGCACAGTCTTCCAGGCATGTTTTTTCCCAGAGGCATAAAACCCATGTGACCCCCTTTGTACACAGTCCACCCGGCTCAAGAGTTTCACAGCTTTTTTCAACTGCTTAATTACCCTTTCTTGTAAAAGGATGCTTTTTCCAGGAATAGCAATCAGAATCCTGCATCTTGAATGTTTAAGGGACAGGTGTCTTCTAAAACACACATTCTCCCAGAATGCCCTTAGTCCTTGAAGATGAACCATTTTCTGTGATTACAGTGTTCGTGACACTTCTCGCCTTGGAGAATACAAAATGTAATAAAACTTAAACAAAAAGCACTAAAATGTGCCCACACTGTCATTCATTCACTTTTTATACAAAGCTGATGCAGTTACTCTTTGTATCATTTTAGCCTTTAGCAAATGTTAGGTAAAGTTAAATGCTAGACAAAGCATCAGCAATTACATTGCTTTTTTCCGCAATGTGGACAATCTTTAAATAAGGCTGTAATAATAAACTCCATTGAAATAGTCTGGTATTCTGGTTTTTAAATTTGTCCACAAAGGCTAAGGGGTTATGATCAGCATATACCAGTGTCTCCCTGTATCCGTGGCAGACATGTACATCAAAATATTTAAGAGCTAATAGAAATCCCAAGATTTTCTTCTCCATCGTAGAGTATCTTTTTTGGTGTTGATTCAGCTTTTTGGAAAAAAATGGGCCTTTCTATGTACAATTTATCTTGTAGCAGGACTGCGTCTACCCCCAGGTCGCTAGCACCAATTGCTACTTTGAAGGGTTTAGTGAAATTTAGAGCAGTCAATACTGGTTCATTAATCAAAATTGCTTTCAGCCTTTCAAAAGATGTTTGACACACTTATCTGCACTACCATGGCTTTCTTTAGCTTTGACAAGTCCATCAGTGGAGCAGCTATAGTACTGAAACTTGATACAAATTTTCAGTAAAACCCACACATCCCCAAAACTTCATGATCTCCTATTTAGTTTTAGGGACGGGAACTCCACCAATGCCTGTACTTTCACTGTTCTTGGCAACACTTGTCCTTGCCCTGCGATATGCCCTAGATAGGTTACTCGTGCTTTTGTGAATTCACTTTTGGCCAGGTTTATTACCAAATCAGCTGACTGTTTTTAATCAGGGCTTCTAGCTGTTCTAGGTTGTGTTTCCAAGCGTCATTATATATTAATGCATCTTCAAGATAAACCACGCAGTTAGGAACACCAGCCATCACTTGGTTTATTAGCCCCTGAAAAGTTGCTGGCGTAATTTTTAGCCCGAATAGCATCACTCAGCAATGGAAAAGACTGTCTAGTGTTACAAAAGGCTGATATTTCTTTAGCTCGGGGTGTTAAAGGAACCAGCCAATATCCCTTGAACAGATCTATTTTGGTAAGAAACATAGCACTGCCAACTCTGTCAATACAGCCTTCCAAGCGAGAAATTGGGTAGGAATCTGCTTTTGTTACTACATTGACCTTTATGTAGTCTATACAGAATCTGGTCAAACCATCTGGTTTAGGCTCTAACACAACAGGGGAACTCCAGCTGTTTTGGCTGGGTTAAGTGAGGTGATTAACAACATGTACCGGATCTCTGCTTTCCCCTGAGCCTGTTTCTCTGTTCTAAAGCGATAAGGATGCTGTTTTATTGGAGGGAATTCTCCTACATCGACATCAGTTATAGCTAAGGTTGTACACCCTGGTTTATCCATATAGATCCCTTTAAATTCTTTAAGTAATCTCACTAGTTCTTCTCATTGTCCTGCCTCTTAAGTATGAAAATATAGTGTTTAACTGTCCTAATATTTCGATGTTAGCTAACTGGGTAGTAGAAGGTTCAATTTGGGAACTGTCTAAGTCTCCTCCAGCCTCACTCGCACTGTCTCTTCAGTCCTCCGCTATGCTTACTACTTGACATACCTGCTGCATCTTATCTTCTCTCCCACCCGCCCGCCCAAATGGTATTGTTTCAACATATTGATATGACACAGCTGGTTCTTTTTCCTATGATCTGAGGTCTCTATCAAATAATATACTTCACCAGTCTTTCTAATCGCCTTGCATGGACCACTGAATTGTGCTTTCAGAGGTTCCCCCTGTAAAGGCAATAACACTAACACTTCATCCCCTGTTTGTAATGTTCGGATCATAGCTTGCTTATCATCCCATTCCTTCATTTTTATGAGAGAAACTTTAAGATGTTCTTGAGCCACTTTGCAGGTTCCCGTGACCTGTTCCTGGAATATGGATACGTAATCTAACATGGAAGATTCGTCCTTCTGCCCTAAAAACTTTTCTCTGATTAATTTCAGAGGACCTCTTACCTCATGTCCATAAATTAATTCAAAAGGGCTAAAACCAGTAGATTCAATCAGTGAATCTCGGGTAGCAGATAAAAGAAAATCCAGTCCTTTGTCCTAATCATGGGTTTGGTGGCATCTCTCTAAAGCTCCCTGTGTCTGTGAATGATATGCTGTGGACTTTAACTGTTTTAAACCCAAGCTACTCATTATGTTTTAAAAAGTTTTAGACAGAATTAGAACCTCAATCTTACTGGATCGCCACCAGTAATCCATATCGAGTAAAGTGGGCTAGCTTCTTTACTGCTACTTTAGCTGTAATGGTTCTTAAAGGGATGGCCTTTGAAAATTGAGTTGTCATATCCATAACAATAAGGATATGCTGGTATCCTGCTTTTGTTTTTGGTAACGTTCGCACACAATCTATTAACACCCTACTAAGCGGCTCTTCAAAAACTGGTATGAGAATTAAGGGTGCCAGTCTGATTGTATGTTGTGGCTTCCCCACCATCTGGCATGTATGCACATTTTACAAAACTGCACCGCGTCCTTAAGAAGACCTCGCCAGTAAAAATGCTGGTTTATCTGCTTCTGAGTTTTCCGTACCCCTACATGTCCTGCGATAGGAATTTCATGTGCTATCCTTAATATTTGGGTTGTACCACTACCTGATGTACAACTGTCCATTCTTCACCTGCAGGCCAGTGAGGAGGTCTCCATTTCCTCATTAGAATTCTGTTTTTAATATAACATTCTGGAACTTCCGCAGCTTCAGTTTGGGCTGATTCTGCTATCTTACTTAACTCCAGATTAGACACTCGACATAAGAAGATTTACTAAATATCTCTTTTGGATCGTTTAAGTCTTCAAAGAAAGTTTCAGCTAGCAAAACATTTATCTGTGGCATCACTTTGACTTCCGGTGATGGACTTTGCTTAGCTATTGCTTGGGTCATCATGCAGGAAGGAAAACTTTTTCCTGTAATTGCTCCATCTCTTTAACCTCATTTGGGCTTTCTGTAATTATGGGAGAAGCTACTACCTTTACTCTGGCTAAATGATTTCCCAGGAGTAAATGAACTCCTCCTACGGGTAACTTCTGAACAACCCCTACCATCACTGCCCCAGACATTAGGTCACACTCCAAGTGCACCCTGTACAAAGGTATGGCTATATACTCCATGCCAATACCATTTATTAAAACTTTGGCACGCTTTCTGGTGGAAATGTTATGCCTTTCCCCAGCAAAAGTGTTTGAGTGGCTCCCGTATCTCTCAATATGATTTGAGATTTAGCTGTCTCATTTGAGGGATAAGAGATTACATTCCCTCTCGATAAGAACTCTTTATAACTCCCATGTATCTCATTCACTTCTCCTGTGCTCACAGCAGGGTTTACTCTCGGCTTCACAGCTTAGTTAATGCTACAACTTGATCTGATGTATATTCAGTGAGGGCTCCTTTCCCTGAATCGCCCATACGTACCCCAATAAGTCCCATGAATTTCCCGTGCAACTTGCAGCAATCTGCACGAACGTGCCCCACTTTGTTACAATGGAAACACTTAGGCCTGCGAATATCGCTTCCACCCTCAGCACCTTCCTTTCTGGGCTGAAGACGAGTTTCTGGGGAGTTCCCAGCTGTCCCTTCTCTTCCCTGGCTACTTGCCTTCCTTTCACCTTTCTACCTTCTATGCTCCTCGGGTTTGTGGGGGTGACGGAAAAAGGGTTTAGATTCATGGACCAACTCGATCGTCAGTCATCTCCACCGCCTGTCCAGCTGTTGCGACCCTCTGGTCTTCAACATGGATTCTAACTGCTGGAGGAAGTGAAATTTTAAATTCTTCCAGGAGAATTATTTCCCTAAGAGCCTCATACGTTGTTTCTAACCATATATGATGGTCAAAATTTTTTTTGCTTTACCCTCTCAAATTCAGTAGAGGCCTGACCAGGCTGCTTCCTTGCATTTCAAAATCTCTGTCTGTACGCCTCAGGAACCAATTCATGCGCACTAAGAATAACCTTTTTTACTGCATCCACAGAAATCTCTTTTGAAAGTGATGCATAAACCTCATGGGCTCTACCCACCAACCTACTCTGTAAGAGCAATGTCCAGATTTCTTTTGGCCGCTTCGTTTGCTTAGCTACCTTTTCAAACAAAATAAAGAATTCCTCTATAATCCTTTCCTCAAACTTTAGGAGGGCTTGTACAAATTTAACATCTCCCCACTGGTCTTTGGATTGGAGGTGGTTTTCCATCATCATAACCTTCCTCAGCATTTGAGGCCTCTCTTTTTAATTCCAGCCTTTTAAGCTGGCATCCTCTTTCCCGTTCCTTCCCTCTTTCCTACATTGCTAACGTTTCTCTCTGGAGGTCAAGTTTTCACATTTCCAATTCGCTTTCTCTTTTCTAATTCAAATTTTTTCACCTCTTTTTCTTTTGCCACCAATTCAAGTTTTTACATTTGCAACTGAATCTTAGCCAATTCAATTGACTCACCCCCTGGAGAACGTGTTCTCTCTGGTATCCCTTCCAAATTTCAAATGCTGCACTATTACCTCAACCATGACCACTTTCCTCGCGCTTACGGTTAATTCTAGCTCCAACTTATATGCCAATTCCAATAATTTAGTCTTGGCTACCAGTCGGGGTTAAGTCTTCCATATCTGGAAAAATCTTAGCAAATTCCATTGCCATTTTGGTTCACTAATGTATAAGAAACCTGGTATCTGCCCTTTTATCCTTTTTTACCAATTATTAGCCCGTGTGCAAACACCCGTTGTCTGCCTTTCAAACCCTGTAAGAGCCCCCCAATCTATGTTATGAGCGGGATAGGAGGAGTGCGTAGTTGATCTAGTCACACTATTCCATAGGTCGTATACCATTAGTTTAAAATTTAATTTACTCACCAGTGTGGCCAATTGTTTACCTTCACTACTGGTACTCAGAATGAAAGAGACTTTAACCAGGCTTCTTTCAATAAACAACAAACTTCTTAGTTTATTATAAAACCAGTCTTGTCAAGTAAAAAGGCAAAGCTTATCAGCACTGTGAAATATGAAATTATACTGATTACACTTTTGAGATACTGTAAGTCTCTCATACACACAAAAACAATGAAATTAAAATAGAAATGGAGGAATTCAGCCAAAGGTTAAAAGTCAACGAATGGTTCAAAGGCAAGGGATAGACGGCCGCGTTCTTGAAATGGCGTCCGGGCTATATGTTTGGACTCGGCACTGATCCGCGAAACAATCAATGACTGGTTCTGCTTTTCAGGCAGACTCATGGAATACTCACAGGTACTCTATTCCAGCATGTGGACCATCTCAAGAGCAGCTTATATTCACTTCTGGCTGTGGACTGGCTCTGGATTGCTGTCTTCCTTCTCAAGCAGTTGGTCCTTCTCTTAAAGCAAAACCTAAAACCACTTTTAAAGCACAGTCTTCCAGGCATGTTTTTCTCCCAGAGTCATAAAACCCATGTGACCCCTCTTTGCACACTGTCCACCCGGCTCAAGAGGTTGAGATTACCCTTTCTTGTAAAAGGATGCTTTTTCCAGGAATAGCAATCAGAATCCTGCATATTAAACATTTAAGGGGCAGTGCCTTCTAAAACACATATTCTTCCAGAGTGTCCTAAGTCCTTGAAGATTAACCAGTTTCTGTGATTAGAGTGTTCATGACAGTCTATAAAAGAATTCACCACCTAGGATATCACGCCTTAAATCTTTGTTCTATCACATTATGATGCAGATCAATGTACCATGCCATTCAGCTCTTGACATTTCTTTCAAATGTTTCATGTTGGAATAGGGAAAAGAGCATAAGTTTCAGATGGGCCTTTTACTTTGTCCTAACCTCATAACCAGGTATGTGGACGAAAAGAGGTATTGTAACTTTTAGAAAAATGGAAAATGCAACCTCAGTGGTCCTGTTGAGCACTGGTGTCTGTTCAATTCTGTAGTGTAATGTAACAACAACAAAAAAGTCCACTGTATTTGTTCCCAGGAAGGCTCAACCTTTTTATTCCTATGTTGCTTCAAAATCTCATACTGTAATTATTTGCATCATTTTATGTGCAGCAAAGTGCTTGGATAGGTCAATTCATTTCTAGAACTCGCAATTGTGATATTTCGTGACATTAGCATTCCGTTTTTGTGCTAAGTATAAATATCAAATGGTGGGACATCCTGTGTACAGTTTTCATATGAAACTCCAGCTACCCCTTGAGCAAGCTTTTTGTTATTGCCACAGTGGTTACTTATGTCTACTTATGGTTCCTCTTCTGTCAATAGAGGCAGCCAGTCGTGCCATTGTCCAATTTCTGGAGATTAATCAAAGTGAAGAATCAAGTAGAGGCTGGATGCTTCTCACTACAATCAACTTGCTGGCATCTTCTGGACAGGTTAGTTGAAACCTAATCTTAAACAGGGTTGGATTATTCATCATTATGGCTGGACCTATCCAAGGTTGTTATATAAGTATAAATCTTGCAGAATTGTCTTCAAAGTTTGCTAAATCATAAATGTGTACAGTGTTCTGGTTTGGTTGACAAAACAGAAATGTTGTGGAGCCGGTTATATCTCCATGCTCTTTTATTCAACATCTGTTTTTAATATTGATAGTTGCAGACCCTGAGCATCCATTAGTCTGTTGAAACAGGTGCACACAAGGAATAACGTTGCTGGATTGACAGCTTTTTTCTTCAATCTAGTTTGTCAGTGGCTCTGTGTTTATTTACACAAGAAAAAGAGGCGTCATGTCCTTGTAGTTTCTGCTATTGATACTTTAAAGGTTTCGGTTGATTGACATTTCTATAGTGTTGTAGTAACATCAGTTTTTCAAAGAAAGTTATCAATGCCTTTTTTTAGGCTTGTCTACACGTGCCATTGTTACTGTAGGGTTCATTAGTTCTGTCCAGAATGTATACTGGGTGAATTGGCTATGAGTTGGCATGGAGGGTGTGAGGGGCCAGTGGGGGTGGGTGGAGGGGTATTGATTGGCAGAAGGTGTGAAGGGCAATGGGTTGGTATGGAGGGCATGAGGGACCATTTGGGGGTGGTCGGTGGGTATGGGTTGACATGGGTTGGTATGGATGAACCATAGGGAGTGAGGAGATGTGAGGGGTGAAGGCTAGAGGGCCTAATATTGAATAAAGTATCTGGGATTAAGTCCCCGAGAACTGGGGCAGGTCTTTAAACCAGCCTGCCTAGACACTTGGCGGCCTGTGTGGCCACCTTTGAACTGTTTCCAGCAGAGGCAGGCTTGACTCCTGCATGCACGCCCCAGAAAGAAAATTGTGTCTTTTGAGGTACATTTCTCGAGGCGGGTGACTCCCACTCCCACTACCCACCTCTTAACATGAAAATCCTGCCCATTAGATCTGTTTAAGTGAGAATGACTGCCCTGGACATCAAGGCAACATTTGACCAAGTATGGCATCAAGGAGCCCTAGCAAAGCTGGAGTCAATGGGAATCAGGGTGAACAGTCTCCACTGATTGGAGTTATATCTAGCACAACGGAAGATGGTTCAGGTTGTTGGAGGCCAGAGACCGCAGCCCTAGGACATTACTACAGGTGTTCCTCAGGGTAGTGTCCTAGGTCCAACCATCTCCAGCTGTTTCATCAGTGACCCTCCCTCCATCATAGGGCCAGAAGTGGGGATGTTTGCTGATGATTGCACAGTGTTCAGACTATTCATGACTTTCAAGATACTGAAGCAGTCCTTGTTCATATGCAGCAAAACCTGGACAACATTCAGGCTTGGGCTAATAAGTGACAAGTAGTGTTTGTGCCACGCAAGTGCCAGGCAATGATCAGCTCCAACAAGTAAGAAACTAACCATCTCCCCATGACATTCAATGGCATTACCACTGCTAAATCCCCCACCGTCAACATCCTGGGGATCGCCATTAACCAGAAACAGAACTGGACCAGCCATATAAATACTGTGGCTATAAGAGCAGGTCAGAGGCTGGGAGTTCTGTGGTGACTAACTCACCACCTGACTTCCCGATGCCTGTCCACCATCTACAAGGCACAAGTCAGGAATGTGATGGAATACTCTCCACTTGCCTGGATGAATGCAGCTCCAACAATACTCAAGCTCAACACAATCCAAGACAAAGCAGCAAACGTGATTGCCACCCCATCCATCACCTTAAACATTTACTCCCTTCACCACCGATGCACAGTGGCAGCAATGTGTATTCTATGCACGATGCTCTGCAGCAACTCACCAAGACTCCTTCACCAGCACCTTCCAAACCTGCTGCCTCTATCAGCTAGAAGGACAAGGATGGCAGACGCAAGGTAACACCGCCACCTGCAAGTTCCCCTCCAAGCTGCACACAGGCCTGACTTAAATATCACAGTTTCTTCACTGTCACTGGGTCAGAATTCTGGAACTCCCGAACAGCACTCTGGGTGTACCTACACCACATGGACTGCAGAGATTCAAGAAGGCGATTTGGGGAATTAGGGATGAGCAATATATGCTGGCCTTGGCAGTGATGCTCATATCCCATGAAATAATAAAAAAGGTGTAGGGGGAACAAAGTGAACTTTACATACCAGGGGACAGTAATTCTAAAGGGTTCTAAAATTTTCAGTGAATTAAAATTTGAGGCATATAGATGAGTTAAGTAAAAACTTTTACCTTAACCCCCCTATAAAATAACATGATGTCAGCATTAGGAAACAGCTTATTGGTGAGTAGCTGGTAAGTCTTAAGCTTAATATTCCTAATAAATAGAAGTATAGCAGGGCATTTTAGTTCAGTGGAGCGCACATCCTTTTCTGTTTGGGAATTCCAGGACACTTGTCTTGTCCTGAATAACCACATGTGCAGGAAGTGCCTTTAGCTGGAGCAGTTTGAGTTCTCAGTTTCAGAGCTTTAGGAATAGCTGGCATCACTGCAACGCAGCTGTGACTCTGAGACTTTATAGATGTGGTCACCCTGCGGCTTGAGGTATGCAGGCAGAGAGAATGGGTGACCATCAGGCAGTCAAGGTGGACCAAGCAGGCAAAGCAGACGTTCCTTGAGTTTACCCCTCTCTGCAACCAGAGAGAGTACTGATGAGAATAATCGTTCCCCTGGGGAGTGCAGCCAGAGCCAAATCCATGGCACCCAAGCTGACTTAGCTGTACAAGGGAGTAGGAGGAAGATTGGGAAAGTAATCTGGGATTCAATAGTTAGGGAAACAGCTTCTGTTGCTGCAGACACAAATCCAAGATTGTCTTCTTGGTGCCAGGGTCAAGGATGTCACTGATTGGCTGCAGAGCACTCTGAGGGGGCAGGGTGACCTGCCAGTGATCTTGGTCCATATTGGGTGGGTGGTGGGGTGTGGGAGCCAGGATGTAACGTTAGAGAGAAAAAGCAAGGTGTACAAGAATTGGGAGTGACAGAGCCGCACTCATCCAGGCAAGTCAAGAGTATTCCATGACACTCCTGACTTGTGCCTTGTAGATACCACTAATGTAAGAAATAGTATAAGGTATTAGGAAAGGACAGTGGAAAAAGGAATGTAATAGGGTCTAAACTATGTTTACTGAGCATGGCTGTAACAAACTGAGTGTGGTAAATAAGATTGGTAAGCTGCAGGCACAGATAGCACATGGGAATATAATGTTGTGGCGATAACAGAGATCTGGCTCAAGTAAAGCTAGGACTGGACACTAAGTATTCCTGCATACAAGGTGGTCAGGCAAAATAGGTAAGGAAAGAATGGAGGAGGGGTAGCAGTATTGATTAAAGAGAACATTACATTGCTGTTGAGGGAGGATGTCAAGGACTGAAACTATTTGATTACAGCTAAGTAGCAATAGAGGTACCATTACACTACTAGGTATATTCTATAGGCCTCCTACTAGTGGGAAAGATATAGAGGAACAGTGTAAGGAAATTAAGGCGAGGTGCAAGAATTATAGAATAGTTATAATGGGGTGCTTTAATTATCCTGATATAGAGTGGAATAATTGTAGTGTAATGGAAAGTGAAGGGGGAGAGTTAATGAAGTGTTCAGGAAAATTTTCTAGATCAGCATTTTTCTGCCTTGAGGAAGGAGGCTTGCTGGATCTGATTCTTGGGAATGAGGTGAGTTAAGTGTCAGTAGGGGATGTCTAGGGGACAGTGATCACAGCCAACCTAAATCTTATGATACTATGGAAAAGGGCAAAGAACGCAATCCAGAATAAAAATAACTAATTGGGGAACTTATGTGGTGAGAATGGATCTGGTCCAGGAAAATTGGCATCAAACTTTGGTGGACAAAAGTTTAACTGAGCAATAGGCTGCCTTTAAAGAAGAGATAGGGTATAATTGAGGTACATTCCTATGAGGGTAAAAGATAAGGCAAACAAAGTCAGAGCTCCCTGGATGACAAAAGAGATCGAGGGTAAGATGGGGCATGTGACAGATGTCAGTTTAAAAATGCAAGTGAGAACCAGCCTGATTATGGAAAGTTTGGAGCGGAAGCAAAAAAAGAAATAAGACTAGCAAAGACAGTGTATGAGAAGATGAGGTAGGTAGCATAAAAGGAAACCCTTCTATAGACATATAAATGGTTAAAAAAAATGATAAAAGGAGGAGTTGGGGCCAAAGAGTGCTCAAAAAAGGGATTTACTTATGGAGGCAAAGGGTGTGGCTGAGGTACTAAATGAGTACTTTGTATCTGTCTTTACCAAAGAAGATGCTGCTGCCCAGGTTATACTGAAAGAGGAAGTAGTTGAGGTACTGGATGGGCAAAAATTTAATAAAGAGGAGATATTAGATAGGTTGGCTGAGTTTAAAAGTGCTAAGCCACCAGGACCAGATGAGATGTATCTGAGAATACTAAGGAAAGTAAAGGTGGAAATTGGAGAGGCACTGGTCATAATCTTACAATCCTCCTTTGATACAGGGGTGGTGCCAGATAATTACAAATGTTATGCCCTTGTTCAAATAAGGATTCAAGGTTAAGCACAGCAACTATAGGCCAGTCAGTTTAACATTGTTGGTGGGAAATCTTTTAGAAATGATAATCTGGGACAAAGTTAAGAGTCACTTGGGCAAATGCAGATTAATTAAGAAAAGCCAGCACAGATTTGTTAAAGCCAAATTGTGTTTAACTAAGTTGATTAATTTTTTTGATGAGGTAACAGAGAGGATAATATGATTGATGCAATGCACATGGACTTCCAAAAGGTTATTTGATGAAGTGCCACATAACAGACTTGTCAGCAAAGTTAAAACACATGGAATAAAAGGGACAGTAGCAGTGTGGATATAAAGTTGGCTGAGTGACAGGAAACAGAGTAATGGCGAACGGTTGTCCCTCAGACTGGAAGAGGGTATGTTGTGTGGTTTCCCAATGGCCAGTATTAGGACCACTGCTTTTCTTGATATAAATTACTGATCTAGACTTGGAATTGAGGTCTCCTCTCAAAATTTCAAAATTTGCAGATGACAAAACATGGAAGTGTTGTGAATTGTGAGGACGATAATGATAGACTTACATTATAAGAGGACATATGCTAGTGGAATGGGCAGACATGTGGCACATGAAATTTAATGCAATAAGTTTGAAGTGATACATTTTGGCAGGAGGAATGAGGAGAGGCAATATAAAATAAATGCTACAATTTTAAAGGTGGTGCAAGAGCAAGGGACCTGGGTGTATATGTGCACAAATCGTTAAAGGTGGCAGGGCAGATTGGGAAAGCGAGGTTAATAAAGCACACAGGATCCTGGGGTTTATAAGTAGGAGCATGGTGTGCAAAAGCAAGGATGTTATGGTCAGCCTGCAAAAAGGATTGATGTGGTCTCAACGGCAGTATTGTGTGTTATTCTGGGCATCACACTTTTGGATGGATGTGAAGGCATTAGGGAGAGAGCAGAAAAGATTTATGAGAATGGTTCCAGGGATGAGGTGGTCCTTGTGAATAGATTGGAGAAGCTGGATGCTCTCCTGAGAGGGAAGGCGGATGAGTGGAGATTTGGTATCGGTATTCAAAATCATAAGGGGACTAGACAGAGTGGATTGGGAGAAATGTTTCCTGCTGGCAGTAGGTCGAGAACAATAGGACACTGACTTAAGGTAGTTGACAGAAGAAGCATAAGCAACATGACAAAAAATCATTTTTACACAGTGAATGCTTAGAATCTGGAATGCACTGCTTGACAATGTTCTGGAGGCATATTCATGCATGGTTTTCAAAAAAGAATTGGATAATGATCTGAATAGAATAGGGCTATGTGGCAATGGTGGATTTGTGCAATTAGTTGAGTTTGGAACAGACAGGCGTTTCTGCGGCCGTAGACGTGACTCCAGGATGGTATGTTGCCTCCCTGGTGCCAGGGTCAAGGATGTCACTGAACGACTGCAGGGCATTCGAAAGGGGGAAGGCAAACAGACAGAGATCGTGGTACATATTGGTACCAAAGACATAAGTAGAAAGAGGGATGAGATCCTGCAAGCAGAATTTAGAGAGCTAGGAAGCAGATTAAAAAACAGGACCTCAATGGTAGTAACCTCTGGATTACTTCCAGTGCCACATGCTAGTGAGTATAGAAATAGGTTAGTCCAGATGAATAGGTGGCTGGAGAGATGGTGCAGGAGGGGGGGGCTTTAGATTTCTGGGACATTAGGACCGTTTCTGGGGGTGGTGGGACCAGTACAAGGCAGATGGGTTGCACCTGAACTGGAACGGGACCTACATCCTTGCGGGGAGGTTTGCTAGTACTATTGGGGAGGGTTTAAACTAATTTGGCAGGGGGATGGGATCCTGAGAGGAGGTTCAGCAGGGGGAGATGCCACAGCCAAAATTAGAAGAGAGAGCAAATGAGTCTGGAAGGCATAGAAATTATAGGCCAGTTAAGGCACAAGGGAGTTTGGCAAGGTTGGATGGTATTTATTTTAATGCAAGGAGTCTGACGAATAAGGCAGATGAGTTGAGGGCACAAATTAACACATGGAAGTATGATGTTGTTGCTGTTGAGAGAGGGACAGGATTGGCAGCTCAATATTCTAGGATATAGGGTCTTCAGGTGAGACAGGGAAGGATGTAAAAGAGGAGGGGGTATTGCAATATTGATCAAGGGATCAATTACTGCAGTAAGGAGGGATGACATCTTAGAAGGCTCTTCAAATGAAGCCATATGAGTAGAACTTAAAAACTAAAAAGAAGCAATCATATTGCTGGGAGTGTACTATAGGCCCCCAAACAACCATAGAGAAATAGAAGAGCAAATATGTAGGCAAAGAGAAGTGTAAAAATAATAGGGTAGTAATAGTGGGGGATTTCAACTTCCCCAACATTAACTGGGTTACTCATAGTGTGATAGGTTTAGAGGGAGTGGAATTTTTAAAATGCATCCAGGAGAGCTTTTTAAATCAGTACGTAGAAGGTCCTAAAAGAGAGGTCCCGGACTTAATTTTAGGGAATGAAGCCAGGCAAGTGGTAGAGGTATCAGTAGGGGAACATTTTGCAGATAGTGATCATAACTCCATTAGATTCAAGGTTGTTATGGAAAAGGACAAGGATGGGCCAGAAATCTGAGTTCTAAATTAGGGGAAGGCCGATTTTAATAAGATCAGATATGTTTTGGCCAGAGTGGACTGAGAGCAGCTACTTTTAGGTAAATCTGCGTCAGAGCAGTGGGACTCATTCAAGAAGGAAATAGGGAGAGTACAGGGCCAACATATTCCAGTAAAGACAAAGGGTGGGACCAACAAATCCAGGGAACCCTGGATGTCGAGGGATGTGCAGGATTGGATAAAGAGAAGAAGGGAGGCTTATAGCAGATACCAAGGGCTCAAAACAACAGAAGCCCTAGAGGAGTACAGAATGTGTAGGGGGGAACTTAAAATGGAAATTAGGAGAGGAAAAAGGGGGCATGAAAAATCATTGGCAGGTAAAATAAAGGAAAATCCAAAGCCATTTTACAAGTACATTAAGAGCAAGAGGATAACTAGGGAAAGAGTAGGGCCCATTAAGGACCATAGTGGTAATTCGTGTGTGGAGCCGGGAGATGTAGGTAGGGTTCTAAATGAATACTTTGTGTCGGTGTTCACAAGTGAGGGGAACGACGTGAGTATGGAAATCAGGCATAGGACTGTGATATAATTAAAGAAATTAGCATAGAAAGGGAGGAAGTTCCGGCAGGCTTAAAAGTAGATAAATCTCCAGACCCGGATGAAATGTATCCCAGGCTGTTGAGTGAGGCAAGGGAGGAGATAGGGGCACTGGCAATAATTTTCAATACCTCTCTGACCACAGGAGAGGTGCCAGAGGACTGGAGAACAGCCAATGTGGTACAGTTATTCAAGAAGGGAGGAAGGGATAAACCAGGGAACTACAGGCCAGTCAATCTAACATCAGTGGTGGGGAAACTATTGGAAGCAATTTTGAGGGACAGAATTAATCTACACTTGGAGAGGCAGGGATTAACCAAGGACAGTCAGCATGGTTTTGTTAAGGGGAGGTCACATCTGACCAATTTGGTTGAATTTTTCGAAGAGGTGACCAGGTGTGTAGATGAGGGCAATGCATTTCATGTAGGCTACTTGGACTTCAGTAAGGTTTTTGATAAGGTCCGCATGGGAGACTGATAACGAAGGTAAGAGCCCATGGGATCGAAGGCAATTTGGCAAATTAGATCCAGAATTGGCTGAGTGGCAGGAAGCAGAGGGTGATGGTCGAGGGGTGTTTTTGTGACTGGATGCCTGTGTCCAGTGGGCTTCCATAGGGATCGGTGTTGGGTCGCTTGCTGTTTGTGGTATATATAAACGATTTAGACTTGAATGTAGGAGGGTTGGTCAGTAAATTCGTGGATGACATGAAAATTGGTGGTGTGGTAAATAGTAAGGAGGATAGCCTTAGATTACAGGAGGATATAGATGGGCTGGTCAGTCGCAAATGAAATTTAATCCAGCTAAGTGTGAGGTGATGCACTCAGGCAAGACAAACAAGGCACAGGAATACACGATGAATGGTAGGACCCTGGGAAGTACCAAGGATCAGAGGGACCTTGGTGTGCTTGTCCACCGGTCCCTTAAGGCAGTGGTACAGACAGATAAGGTGGTTAAGAAGGCATATGGGATACTTCCCTTTATTAGCTAAGGCATAGAATATAAGAGCAAGGAGGTTATGCTGGAACTGTATAAAACGCTGGTTAGGCCACAGCTAGAGTATTGCGTGCAGTTCTGGAATCTGCATTATAGGAAGAATGTGATTGCACTAGAGAGAGTGCAGGGGAGATTTACCGGGGCTGGAGAGTTTTAGTTATGAGGCGAGATTGGATAGGCTGGGGTTATTTTCCTTGGAGTAGAGGAGATTGAGGGGGGACATGATTGAGGCATATAAAATTATGAGGGGCATAGATAGTGTGGACAGGAAGAAATTTTTCCCCTTGGTGGAGGGATCGATAATCAGGGGGCTTAGATTTAAGGTAAGGGACAGGAGGTTTAGAGGGGATGTGAGGAAGAATTTTTTTTACTCAGAGAGTGGTGGGAATCTGGAACTCACTGCCTGAAAGGGTGGTAGAGGCAGAAACCCTCATAACGTTTAAGAAGTATTTGGATGTGCACTTGCAATGCCATGGCATATAAAGCTATGGGCCTAGTGCTGGAAAATGGGATTAGAATAGTTAGGTACTTGTTTGACCGGTGCAGACTCGATGGGCCGAAGGGCCTTTTTCTGTGCTGTAGACCTCTATGACTATGCTCTTGCCAGCATGGGCATGATGGGCTTCCTGTGCCATTCTATGATTCTATATTGGTCCAGAGTTGGCCAAAAAACCCATGGTAGTTCCAGAGTTGGCTAAGGAGTGAATGCAAGCATGTTGCTTTCCCTGTTGTTGGGTGAAGCATTTACCACTCAAAATCAATTTTTCTTTTTTAATAACATGGATGGTTTCCCTATACAAAATACTTACCTTATTTGGCTTTGCTACAATCAAAGCGATTAGTATGTTTGTGATTGTGCTTTCTACCTGCCATTTCATGGCAATACACACCAATTACAACTTGCAGAAATGTATGTACCAAAGTCTCCCCTTGTGATACTTGTGCATTTATATGTCTTCAGTCCCTCTGGTGCCAGGCCAAATTATCAAGAATTCGATTTGGCAAGGCTTTATTTGAATTTATTATGCTGCTTTATTCTCATTGGATAAAAATGCAGAGCTATAATTAAAATTGAGTGCACTTCTTTCCACCATGTGCAATGACATAAACAAAATGAATATACTTCATAGTTCACTTGACTTAAACAGAATACACTGTTAAAGATACCAAAACTGCACACAGTTTATCTAAGGAAGGTTAGAGACAGTGCAATGAGGGTTCATCAGACTGATTCCTGGGATGCAGGGATTGTTCTAGGAGGAGAGATTGAGTTGACTAGGTGTATATTGAATGAGAGGTGATCTCATTGAAACATATAGGGGAAAATTTCCCCCCCCGTTGCGGGGGGAAGTGCAAGAGCAGGCATGGGCAGGCGCACCTACGATTGGCGCCCCCAATTGGAAGCACGCTGCCATTTTATGTGGGCGGGCCAATTAAGGCCTGCCCAGCGTGACTTCCGCCAGAAAGTGCAATGTGCTCCCTATGTGGGCGCGGAGGGGATTCCCTCAGCTGGGAGTGTACTCTTTCGTGCATGTGCACAACAGAGCGCACAGATCTCCCTGAGGCAAAGTGCTGCCTCAGGGAGATCGGCTCCAAATTTAAAAGTGGTAAGCAAATGATAACATTTCCCTGACATGTCCCCTCATGTGACACTGTCGCATGAGTTGGGACATTTCCATCACTTTTACTGAAACCTTTATTAAATTTTTAAAAACCCTCATGAAACTTCACCCGCCCGTGGATGAGGCTTCATGTTTTTCTTGAGCTCACTGGGGCTCCCATCCTGCCCGCCAACCCTAAGGTTGGACGGGCAGGTCCATTAATGAGGTTAATTACTTTTCAAATGTCCTCAATAGGTCGTTGACAGGTCGGCGGGTGCGCAGCTGACTTGGCTGCCCCCCCACCGACCTGAAAATGGAAATGACGCATTCCGCCCGACGTCATCCCACGTCATTTTACACGTTGGCGAGCGGAAGATCCTCCCCATAAAATTCATAAGCTTGACAGTGTAGATGCTGGGTGGATGTTTCCCCTGGCTGGGCAGTATAAAACTAGGAGTTACAGTTTCATAATAAGGGTTTGTCCTTTTGGGACTGGGATGAGAAAAAAATACTTCACTCAAAGGATTGTGAACCTTTGGAATTCTGTATCCTAGAGAACTGTAGATGCATATTCAAGCCAGAGAACGATCAAGTTTTGGATACTAAGGGAATAAAGCGATATGGGAATAGCACGGGAAAGTGTAGCTGGGTAGATCAGCAATGCTCTTAGTAAATGGTGAAGCAGGCTCAGGGGGCCAAATGGTCTGTTCATGCTCCTCCTACTTATGTTCTTATATTCTAATACCTTTTTGCACCCTCTCCTACAACCAAGAGCAGAGCTTCTATTCTTTCAGTTTCCTGCCTTTCAACCCTCTTGCAGGACTTTGCTCCTTGACTGCTTCACACCGGATGCCTGTTTCATGCATTTGCAGCTCGCTGATGTGACTTTTTTTTTAACCCAAAATGTAATACCTCACATTTATAATTGGGAAATTAATTTCAACATAGATATGCCCCTCTCCAAGTTTATTAACATTTTCTTATAATTTGTTGCAGTTCTCCTCTCTCCAAATTTGGTGGTGTTTGCAAATTTAAAAGTTATGTTTCTGATCCAAAGTCTAACTTGTTAATATAAATTTGGGACAAAAGTGGTCCCAGCACTGATCTTTGTGGGACTCCACTTCCCAAATTGCTTCTCTAAATAGTTATCACTTACCCCCATCTCTCCTTTTTAGCTTGCAGCCAACTATCCATTTTGCTGAAAAGATGCATTAACTGGATATTTTTAGGATTGGCTGTATGCAGGTGGTGGTGGTGCATCCCATTTTCATTTGTGTGAATGATTTTGAAATGGGCACAAGGGAAATTATATCAGGCTATTCTGGTTAAAGAGGAGTGGAAGGAAATATACCCTAAGTGATTAAACTCCTAACAAAGTGGAGGTATAAAGATATCCAGGGGTGCAAGATGCATTGGCCCCTAAAGATGGAAATGGACATAAAAAGGTAACTGAGATTCTGGGTTTTATATACAAGAGCATTAAATATAAAAATAAGGTTAAAGAGTGGGGAGAGAGAAATGCAGGCCAAGTTTTTGAAAAAAAGCAATCAACACAAAGTTCTGGTGCACAGCACTATTCATATCCTACCAATTATATAAAACACCCATTTACCGTTCATTTTTTCTTTCTATCCCTTGGCCGTCCCTCTGTTCATGTAGCTATATTTACTTAGAATAAAACAAACTAAATTGAGAAAATCAAGGAAAGTATTGAAGTAGGGAAAAATTAGAATTTGGTTTGAATTGTTGCCATTTGTTAGGTTTATTTCAATATGATTTGCTTGGCTGGAGGGAGGATGCTTCCCCAACAACAAAGAAAATTAAAGGTCAAGCCAATTTTCTTGTTCACTTACTATATAACAGGCCTTAGAGTTGTATTTACATGGGAAATTTTTCTCCCAACCTTTGAGTTAGTCAACATAAGGAATCTGGGACATTTTTGGGTGGAGGAACATATGTGTAATAAAGTTGCCTTAATACCAAGAGGGTGGATGCTGGGAGGCCGAAGTGAGTGCCAAAATTCTGTTTTCAACAGGTAACCTTGAAAATGAAGCATAGGTGGAAGCTCCGGTGTAGAAACCAATCAATAGCAAGTATGAGCTTTAATTTTGTTTTTGAAGTTCTTGCATTTGACAAGTAGTGAATTGGTGAATGAGAACCACCCTCTGAGTGACCAGCATAAGACAATTTATCCATGTGCAGTCATGTAGACCAATTTAGTTTTACTGCTCCTTAATATGGAATACTACGTGTTCGTATGTGATGGACAACTTGATATAATAATTGGGGAATGACAAGACTTCATTGAATGAGTTAATTTGATGAGACCTCAGACCTGTGACTTGGTTAGCTGCTATTTGCTTTATTGCTTGTGCTGCATGTTGAGTTGTGTTTTGAGGTGTGCTTGAATTTCTGGGACTGAAAGTGCCAGATAGAGGATCACCATGTTATTTAAATGTTGATTAAAAATAGTCTGATTTTCTTTTCTTTTTTTGAAAACAGAAAACTGTGGACTATATGACTACAATGTCTTTGCCTTCCACGCTGGTTAAATGCCTCTACTTATTCTTCGATCTTCCACATGTGCCTGATGTCCCTGGGGGAGCTCAGTCAGATTTACCACTTAGTGAACGACGGGCACTTTTGCAGAAAGTGTTTGTACAGGTGAAATACTGTTATGTTTGAACCTATTTATCCTGAGATTCCTTAATGAATTTTCTAATGTGATGGTTTCACCCATAGCCAGCTTTCTATTGGCAGTGTTCACTATTCAGTAAGAGGGCACTCAGAGCATCTCCTCCACGCTGTGTGAACTCAATGTTATTACAGTTATGCAGCTCTTCCTTGAGGCTTTTCCCTACCTGGTTGATGATGTGTAACTACAAAGCTGAAAAGAGAAATCTTTTTATTTAGAGCTTCATCTCACTGAGGAGGCTTCAGGCCAATCCACATCCAACAACCTACTCTGAAAATTCTGCTCACATTTTGCCAGCTGTAACAAATTCCACCACTGCAGCTGAGACAACATCCCAAAACAATCAACTTTCTAAATAAAACAACCTGCAACATTCTTTAGGAGATAGGCAAATTTACTTTTTTTTTAAATGTTAATGGATCTTTTAAAGAATTGAAGGATCTGGATCTTTGCCAAAAACTAATCAGTTATACAGGGCATTGGTGAGACCACATCTGGGGTACTGTGTACAATATTGGTCTCCTTATTTAAGGAAGGATGTAAATGTACCAGAAGCAGTTCAGAGAAGGTTTGCTAGATTAATAACCTGCAATGGGCAAGTTATCTTAATAAGGAAAGGCTGTACAAACTAGGCTTGTATCTGCTGGAGTTTAGAAGAGTTAGGAAACTTGATTGAAACATATAAGGTCCTGAGGGGACTTGACAGGGCGAATGTGGAAAGGATATTTCCTCTTGTGGGAGAACCTAGAACTAGGGGTCACTGTTTCAAAATAAGCGGTCACCCATTTAGGACAGAGATGAGGAAATTTGTTTTCTCTGAGGGTTGAGAGAGTGTGGAATTCTCTTCCTCAAAAGGTCGTTGAGGCAGAGCCTCTGAATATCTTTAAGGCAGAAGTAGTTAAATTCTTGATAAGCAAAGGGTAAAAGGTTATTGGGGGTAGGCTGGAATATGTGGTTAAAATCAGATCAGCCATGATCTTATTGAATGGCAGAGCAGGCTTGAGGGGCCGAGTGGCCTACTCCTCCTCATTCGTATGTATATGTTCGTATGTTCTTCCTTGGGCCATACCCTATCTGCTGTCCATTAGTTTTTGAGGTATATTGTTTACAGACAGACTAACAATCAGTGGCAGAGGTAATTATTAAACTGATCTGAGTTGAACAGTGATCCTTAATTAGTGGTTGTACTACAAGAACAACTTATGTTTATATAACACCTTCAATGTAATGACACATTCCAGGATGCTTCACAGAAGCATGGTAAAGCACAAGGGAATATTAGATACAATTTTTAAGATGGCAGTGTTTCCACCTTACCACCAGAGAAGTCAACGGGGAATGTCTCCCCATCAATTAGGGCTGCCCCACAGCTATTTAAAGCTCTGAGGAGTGTAAATTGGCTGGAGGCAAGACTTCTGCCTCTCACTTGGGAGGAAGCCCCACCTCACAGAGCTGCTGAGCAATCTGATTGTCTGGCCACAAGCAGTCCCATGAATCAAAGTGCCGGAACCCTAGTATACAGGGAAGGCTGGGGTATAATGACAGGGTGATGAGGCTGGAGGTTGGGGACGAGATTTGAAGGGCAGGCAGGATGAGAGCACCAAAGGGCCCCCATCTTTGGGGAGCGGATTCCAGAGGAAGCAAAATTGAGGCTGGGGTGGGAAACACCCCTTGAGTGGCTATTAGTTGGCCATCCTAGGCCTCGCCCCCATATCCCTATAAAATTATGGACAGGCTGGAGGTGGGTGGGAGGGCGACAGGAAGGCTAGTGGCTAATTTTACCGCCCTCCCTGGCCTCCCGCAAACCTGCCCACAGTGGCCTGTTAAATTCTGTCCCTTAGGTCAGATGATCAGAAGCCTGGTCAAAGAGGCTGGTTTTAAAATGTGTCTTAAAGGAGTGGTGAAGGTGTGTAAGGAGGAAATTCCAGAGCATGGGGCCTAGGTAACTGAAGCCACCAATGATGGAGCAGTTATAATTGGAAATGCACAAGATGCCAGAATTAGAGAAACACAGATATCTCACAGGATTTTGGGGTCGGAAGCGATTACAGAGATATGGAGTGACAAGACCATGGAGGAATTTGAAAACAATGATGAGAACCTTAAAATCAAGACATCGCTTGACTGGGAGCCAGTGTAGTTCAAGTGCAGGGGTAGTAGGGGAATGGGACTTTGTGCGAGTTAAGACAGAGGTAACAGAGTTTTGGATGGCCTCAAGTTAAAGTAGGGTAGAATGTGCGAGACCAGCCAGAACTGCATTGGAATAGTTGAGTCTAGAGGTAACAAGAGTATCAATGAGGGTTTCAGCAGCAGTTGAGCTGGGATGGGGAGAAATCGAGCGATGTTACAGAGGTGGAAATAGACAGTCTTAGTGATGACACGAATATGAAGTCGAAGCTCATCTTGTGATCAAATGTGACGCCAGTTATTGTGATGCCACATAATTTGCTGATTAAAAATGTATTTTAATGTCAAATACATTCATTTCTTATGCCCTTCCATTTCTGACAGTGTTATAACGAGGCTAAATGGATTGACATAAAGATACAAAAATATCATAATTGTGTTGGTTCTGGTACCCCAAAAACTTCTTACAACTCTCCATTGTTTTAGTTTTTAATATATAAATGATCTTCTCTCCATTTAAAATTTTGTAAGATATATAAAAACACCTATTTGTGAAACCAACATAGTTGCCAGCCAAGCGTTCAGAAAATATTGCAAAAGTGTGTCTGGAACGAGCAGGATCTTTGTTTAATTAACTTTGAGACAGATGAAATTTTTATACCATTAGTTTGGTCTAGAAGTGGAAGTGCCAATATCTAATCTGCCACCCACACCCCCTCCGCCACCCTCCCCCTCCCCACACAACCCCCCAAGCTCCAACCTGTGATTTTTAATGCTTCAGAACACTATCCTCAGCAAGCTAAATCATGCATTAAGAGATATGTGATTCATCCCCATATGGATTGGTTCCCAATGCCAGGTGCCATCCTTTCCCTTCTGTGGTTAAAATTAAAGGAAAAGTTATGTCAGGTGAGCCTTGCATGCCTCATTTATAAACAGCTCAGAGTGGCATTGGTGGAATGTTGCAAACATGTTCTTGACTCGGGTGTGTAGATTGAGAGCCGGAGAATTGAAGAAAAAAAATAATTCTTATCCTTCAAAAATGACAAACAAGTATATATCTTAAAGACAGCCGGTTCATGCTTTCAGGGAAAATATACTTTCTATAAATTTAACATAAAAATTACAATATAGTTTATATGGATTTTGAATTGAAATTTAGATGCAACTATTTTACTTGGGAAAACTTTGAAGAATTTGGATTCATCAATGTGTGGTCATATGATTCTGCCTAGATGGTGATCTTTTGAACTTATGAATATTACATTTGATTTAGCTTCTCCCATGCAAAATAATTCAAAAACAGTACTTTTTCATTTAATTTTTGCATTGAGAGTATACTGCCAAATATTGGATCTATTTATAACTTGAGATCTCCAGGGAGCAGTCATGGCAGAAATTAGGTACTGCTGGCTAGATTTATTTTGAAATCTTTTTAAATCAATTTGTTCCTGTTTTAGTCAAGTCTGTAGTTTCAACACTGCTGCACCACTGGGCTATTTTCAATCTTATGTCCAAAATGAATGCTGCTCTCATAGAAACAATTAGCAAATTGTGTTTTATTTACAATTGTAGTACTTTCTTGATAAAGCAGTAATTCAAAAATAATACCATTATTGTGAATGATATTTGTTGACCGTAGGATTACTCAGTTTTTTGCAAGCATTCATAAACCAGTTGTTCCGAAAAATTAACATAGTTGTCCGAAGGCTGATAAGTTCACTAACATTATATAAAGTAAATATGGTCAGTGGGTTTGGCGTTTTAGTTCATAAATCTTGTTTTATTTTTAGATCTTGGTGAAACTCTGCAAATATGTGTCACCAGCAGAAGAGCTAGCCCAGAAAGATGATCTCCAACTTCTGTTCAGCGCCATAACCTCCTGGTGTCCACCCCATAATATCCTCTGGAGAAAGAGTGCAGGAGAGGTATTGATGACCATATCTCGGCATGGGCTCAGTCTCAATGTTGTCAAGTACATTCATGGTAGGTACCTGTAGCTTCCTTCCATCACCATTATCCTTTGCATTTGTTTTTGTACTGACAGCAGAGTGTTGACTGTCAAACAATCTTAAAATGTTCAGCACAGAAGAAGGCCATTCAATCAAGCCAGTGCCACCTCCATATCGGCTATCTACACTAATTGCATTTCGCTGCTTTTTTTTCACTGACCTTTAATATTTTTCTTGAAGTTTTAACTTATTTTTTAAATATCATAATTTACTTTGTTTCAGTTACCACTTATAAGTAATGCTTTCTACATGTGGATGACCCTTGCATATGAAAAGCCTTTTAACTTCTTCCTTTATGCTCCTAATACTAATTCTCCTTGTTCCTGATTACACTTACTCTTAGATCCCCTCTTTGCTCCAATACATATTGAATGTTTAACTACTTAACATATAAGACTGTTTTTATACCAGTCTTGACAAACATTAGGCACTGAATTAGCGATTTGTCTTCAAATATTACTGGCTACATTTATCATCAGATCTCCTTGAAATCATAGGATGCTACAACACTGAAAGAAGTAATTTGGCCTATCATCTCTATAGAAAGAGCTGTCTAATTAGTCCAACTCCCCTGACATTTCCTTATAGCCTAGCATTTTTTCCCCCATTAAATATTTATCCAATTCCCTTTTGAAAGTTATTATCAAATTTGTTTCCACCACCCTGTCAGTCAGTGCAGTTGAGATCATAATTCACTACATAAAAAGAAATTCTCAACTTGGCTCTGGTTGTTTTGCTAGTTATCTTTAATCTTGCTCATGATAGTGTAAACAGTTTCTCCTTATTTACTCTATCAAAACGCTTCAAGATTATGAATACCTTTACTAAATCTCCTCTTGACTTTCTTTGCTCTAAGGAGAACAAATTCAGTTTCTCTCTCTCCACATAATTGAAGACTTTGCATCGCTGGTGCCATTCTAGTAAATTTCCTCTGCACTCTAAGGCTTAGCATCCCTTCCTAAAGTGTGGTGAGCAGAATTGGCCAATTTACTCCAGTTATGTCCTAACTAGTGACATATAAAGGCTCAGTATAACTTCCTTGCTTTGCTACTTGATGCTTCAATTTATAAAGTCAAGGATTCCATATACCATTATAACATTGGGAATAGTAGCATAGTGATTATGTTCCTGGATTAGTAATCTAGAAGCCTGGATGAAGGATCCAGAGACATGAGTTCAATTTCCACCATGGCAGGCGGGGAACTTAAACTTGAATAAAAAGCTGGCATCAGTGATGGTAACCACATAACTACTGGATTCCTGTAAAAAAAAAATCCATCTAGTTCACTGATGTCCTTTTGGAAAGGAAGCCTTGCTCGGTCTGGCCTATGTGACTCCAGATCCTCAGCAACGTATTTGACTCTTAACGCACTGAAGTGGCCTGACAAGCCACTCGGGTGTTAAGGCAGGTCACCATCACCTTCTTGAGGGCAGTTAGGGATGGGCTATGAATTCTAGCCTTGCCACTGATACTCTCATTCTGTGATGGAAGTAAAAAAAAGTACAGCCTTCTCAACTTTGCCTAACATTTTCAAAGACTTGTGTACTTACAACCCCAGGTCTCTCTGCTGCAGAATTGTAGAATAGTTTGTTTTTCTGAAAAATATACTTTATTCATAAAATATCTGAAAGAACATTACAAAACATTTCTAAATCGCCATCACAAAAGGTGCAATCAGATTCAACTTTTACACATGGATCACGAGGTGCTTCAGTACAATCAATGAATATTACAATCATTTCAATATGGTCGTTACAGACAGACAGTGCAATGGTATTGGAGTTATCAACATACATCATGTTGCACTCTGAGGTGCTTCAATACAATTATAATACAATTAGTATTCAATGCATACATTTATTGTGAGCCATACAGCCCAAGGGGTCTATACCTTTCCAGAGTTGTAGGATAGTTGCAGCTCAGGAGGCTTCCAATTAGCCTATCATTTCCATGCTGGCTCATGATAAGAGCAAATTAGCTGGCCCCACTCCACAGCCCTGTCCTAGTAACCATATCTGTCCATGTAACTGAAGTCCCTCATTCCTGGAAACATGCTCCTAAATCTTTTCTCCACCCTCTCAAAACCTTTCACATCCTTCCTATTTTTTACATTGACAGAAACTGTTGATGCAGATACTGAATGCTCATCCTTTTTGCATGCTAATGAGCTCATATCAGCATTAATCGCTGCAGTGTCACAGCCACAGATTATCCAGAATCACAGTGCAGAAGAGGCCCTTCGGCTCATCGAGTCTGCACCGACACGTGAGAAACACTTGACCTACCTACCTAATCCCATTTACCAGCACTTGGCCCATAGCCTTGAATGTTATGACGTGCCAAGTGCTCATCCAGGCACTTTTTAAAGGATGTGAGGCAACCCACCTCCACCACCCTCCCAGGCAGCGCATTCCAGACCGACACCACCTTCTGGGTAAAAAAAATTTTCCTCACATCTCCCCTAAACCTCCTGCCCCTCACCTTGAACTTGTGTCCCCTTGTGACTGACCCTTCAACTAAGAGGAACAGCTGCTCCCTATCCACCCTGTCCATGCCCCTCATAATCTTGTACACCTCGATCAGGTCGCCCCTCAGTCTTCTCTACTCCAACGAAAACAACCCAAGCCTATCCAGCCTCTCTTCATAACTTAAATGTTTCATCCCAGGCAACATCCTGGTGAATCTCCTCTGCACCCCCTCCAGTGCAACACATCCTTCCTATAATGTGGCGACCAGAACTGCACACAGTACTCCAGCTGTGGACTCACCAAGGTTCTATACAAGTCCAACATGACCTCCCTACTTTTGTAACCTATGACATAATCTACAGTTCATCATTTGGACAATTTGCATCAAAGTTATTATGAATTACCCAATAGTGGATGCATTTTGCACTTCATGAAGAGTAAGTAAGTGAGTGCTGAAAATATGTAAAAATCTTCCATTTAACTTCAGCAATAGTTTAGTATGAGTTATACCTTAAATGAAGGCATTTTTGCTAAACAATATCGCTAATGTTTGATAAGCAATTTAGTAATCCACGTGCCCTTGTCATAACTAGATGTCAAAGATATTTTTGTAACCCTAACTTATTTTTAAATTGGAAAATATTACAGAATTGAATTTGTAATGGAAGGTGGTGACTAATTTTATTGATCTTTCTACAAAGAAGTATATCTCATCTTGTTGAAATTGATTTTATTCTTTGCAGTAAAGTATGACTGAAAACATATTTTACAAAAAACCTCTAGTGGGGGAAAATACCTATGTCTATTGGGTTACAAACAACGCTGGTGGTAACTTTTAAATACAGCCCCTTTAAATACTTGCTTTTAGATCAGTTGCCTAGCTTAAAAGATTTTGAGATTGCCTGCATTAAATAACAGGTCCAGATAATGGCAACCTATTTTTTAATTCTAAGAGTTATATTTTAATTTGAATTAGATTAATGCTGCTTGAAGAGTCTGCATGAAGTTTAAAAACAATTGTTCAGACCTGCATGCTTTTCTCCTGAAAGCTCCGAGAAAAGAATTTATAGAGGGAATGTACAATAGCAACTTTCCAAGCTGTTTATACTGATCTTTTTTATAGATAAAGAATGTGTTGCCACTTGCATTCAGAACATGCAACAATCAGAAGATCTTTTACCCCTGGAAATTGTTGAAATGTTTGCTGGGCTGTCCTGCTTCCTTAAAGACTCCAGTGATATATCGCAGGTTCTCTTAGATGATTTTAGGTCCTGCCAAGGTTACCAATTCCTCTGTGATCTTCTGCTCAGGTAAGTTCATGGCATAATTATTGTTTTTTGTCCACGCATTGTCATTAGTTTTGGTAGCACCATAGTTTTAAGAATACTACATCTGGTTAACTGTGTAATTGTGTACTGTGATCACTGTTTCTATTTTAAGCTATATGAGCATAAATGCCATTAAGTTTTAACAGGTACGCCCAGCTTTGTTTTTTGCGCTAGAGAGTAAAATATTTTGAACCAAAACTCAATTGTAAAGAATTCTGGGAGAGTAGGTATGGTGGATTTGAGAGAAGCAGTGGTTTATGTAGTACAAGGGTGTTTGGGCAGAGCAAGAGTTAATGTGGGACTGGAAATATTACAGCCCACGGTATGATGTAGAGAGTCACATGATAGACTATGTGTAGAGCCTGGAAGGAGACAGCACCCATGCAGGGCTGTACCTAGGAGATGTATATAGTTATGGGTCACCAATAAATGGTTTATATTTAACTATACAAGCCTCCACACCTCAGTGAGAGACCAAACAACCTTACAACGTGGTGGCAGTGAAGGATGGACCCCAAAATCCCAGCGAAGGAGCACAGTATCTCAAAGCATGAAGAACTGAAGAAACTGAAGCCTGACCTGAGTGGAGTGCCTAAATTGAAGACAGTTGGAGATCGCCTAAAAAATAAGCTGCATTGCAGATGTGGAGGCTGAAGGACTCTTCCAAGGCAAGTGGAGGTCCATTGCCAGACCTGACTGAACAGAGTCAAGGGACCTAGCCAGATGAAAAAAGGCTGAGCAAAATTCAGAAAAGGAAAAAAGGCTGAAAAGTTGAAGAATCCAATATTACCATCCTGATTTGGAAATATATCGCTGTTCCTTCACTGTTGCTGGGTTAAAATCCTGGAACCCCCTTCCTAACAGCACTGTGGGTGTACTTACAACACATGGACTGCAGCAGTTCAAGGTGGTAGCTCACCACCACCTTCTCAAGGGCAACTAGGGATGGACAATAAATGCTGGCCCAGCCAGCGAAGCCCACATCCCGTGAATGACTAAAAAAAAGGTAGCTGGCCTAAACGACTTGTTTTGACGTTTGCTGGAGGACCGATTAGTTTGAATTGGCAGATGGAGTTTAACGTGGATAAGTATGAGGTTATCCATTTTGGTCAGAAGAATAAAAAGGCAATTCCATGGTAATGCTAAATCTAACTGAATTGTGATCACTGTCCCCGATATGGTCGCCAACTGTCACTTCACCCACTTGCCCTTCTTCGTTCCCCAAGACTAGGTCTAGAATTGCATCTCCTCTCGTTGGGTTTGTCACTAATTGGTTGAAAAAGTTTTCCTGGACACACTGCATGAATCTTTCTCCCTCAGTGCCCCTTATATTGTTTGAATCCCAGTTGATATTAGGATAGTTGAAGTCTCCTACTATTATTGCCCTCTTGTTCTTAGAAGCAGAAATTTGCCTACATATTTGTTCTTCTATCTCCCTTTCACTATTTGGGGGTCTGTAGTATACTCCCAGTAGTGTGACTGCCCCTTTTTTATTTCTAAGCTCAATCCATAAAGCCTCGTTTGTTGACCCATTTAGTATATCATCCCTTCTCACAATTGGAATTGATTCTTTAACCATTAGTGCTACCCCCCTCTTTTTTTATCTCCTACTCTATCGTGTCTGAAGACCCTATAACCAGGGATATTAAGCTGCCAGTTTTGTCCTTCCTTTAGCCAGGTCTCCGTTATAGCAATGACATCCTGCTGCCATGTGTCTACCTGTGCTCTTAACTCATCTACCTTGTTTGTAATACTCTTTGCATTGAAGTATAAACAGTTTAACCCTGTCAATTTCCCTTGCTGGACACTTTTTAAACTTTGCTTCTCCTGTAACTCCATGTCTATCACAACGTCCCTAGCTAATGTTCTGCCTCCATTTTTCTGATCTGAATCTGACCTATCTGATCCTACTCCTGGGATCCCATCCTCCGCCACACTAGTTTAAATACTCCCCAACAGAACTAGCCCTCAATGAATATTTTGAGTTGGTCTTCACAATGGAAAAGGACTATGCAGGCATAGACATCAAGGTCGAGGACTGTGAAATATTAGAGAAAATTAGCATAGAGAGGAGGTACAAGCGGGTTTACCAGCCTTAAAAGTGAATAAATCTGCAGGTCGAGGAGAGATGTATCCCAGGCTGTTGAGAGAGGCAAGGGAAGTGATATCAGGGGCCCTAGCAGTAATTTTCAAATCCACAGGTGAGGTGCCAGAGGACTGCTAATGTTGTCCCATTATTAAAAAAGGGAGGGAGGGATAGACCAGGAAATTATAGGCCAGTCAGTCTAACCTCGGTGGTGGGGAAGTTACTAGAAAGAATTCTGAGGGACAGAATATATCTGCACTTGGAGAGACGCAGATTAATCAGGAATAGTCAGCATGGATTTGTTAAGGGAAGGTCGTGTTTGACAAATTTGATTGAATTTTTTGAGGACGTAACCAGGAGTGTTGATGAGGATAATGCATTGGTTTACATGGACTTTAGCAAGGCTTTTGATAAGGTCCCTCGTGGAAGACTGGTCAAGAAAGCAAGAGCCCATGGGATCCAAGGCAAAGCGGCAAGTTGGATCCAAAATTGGCTGAAAGGCAGGAAGCAGCGGGTGATGGTAGAGGTAGGAAGGATGTGATTGCACTGGAGAGGGTGCAGAGGAGATTTAGCAGGATGCTGCCTAGGCTGGAGGGTCTGAGCTATAAGGAAAGATTGGATAGGCTGGGGTTGTTTTCCTTGGAGCAGCGAAGTTTGAGAGGGACCTGATAGAGATGTACAAGATTATGAGGGGCATAGATAGGGTGGATAGGAAGGCACTTTTTCCATTAGTAGAGGAGTCAATAACCAGGGGGCATAGATTTAAGGTAAGAGGTAGAAGGCTAAGAGGGGAATTGAGGAGAAATTTTTTTCACCCAGAGGGTGGTGGGAGTCTGAAACTCAGCCTGAAAGGGTCATTGAGTCAGAAACTCTTGTAATATTTAAGAAGTATTTAAATATTCACTTGCGTTGCTATAGCCTCCAGTGCTATGGGCCAAGTGCTGGAAAATGGGATTAGTGTAGTCAGATCTTTGTTGACCGGCGTGGACACGATGGGCTGAATGGCCCCCTTCTGTGCTGTAAATGTCTTGAGTAATCTTAAGGCAAGGTATAGATGAATTCACAGCCACGTTTGGTGAAGTATTAAAAGTCTTTGACCAGTATTTTAAACTCCATGTTGTGGAGAACGCAGGCTTTAAAAAAAGGTCTAGAACACCCCCAATAAAGCATCAAAGAGGGTGAGGAGATCCCAGGCTGAGGGAGGCAGGGGACCCTAGACAGTGGGAGACAATACCTAAGCAACCGCAAGATGGTTGTAGACCATATCAGCGCAAAGAAGTGCACAAGCCGAAGAGTTTTGTAAAGGAGAATGAATCAGCTGAGAAGCAGTAGAAGGACTTTAAAATGTCTTTTTGAAAATGCCGACACATGACCCAAACTGCAACAGCAGGTAGCAGTGTGCAGCGAATAACTGGCTATGAATGAAGGAAAGCTATCTGAGGTAACCCAAAAGAAACAAAACTTGCAAAAAGATAATGAAGCTGTTGCACAGGAAAATGTTATATCAAAGCTGAGTTGGAAGAACTCAATCAGAAATAAGGCCAAGTACAGCAGCAGGTGGAAAATGTACTCAAAGAAGTCGCTGCCTTGAAAGACTCTTTTTGAAGAATGAATACGTAGCCCTGGAAAAACATGAGGAGCTAAGAAAGATGTTGAATACTACTTCAGCAAAAGCTGCATTGGGAGTAACAGTAGTGACAAAGCAATGCACTGAAGTGTTTTTTTTATTATTTTCAAATATAGTTTCTGTAAACCTTTATCTCAGCAAGGCCTCTGAGCAGGGCTTTACCACACTATATTCCTAAAGTGTATAGACCTGTTTTAATAAATCCTGTTAAAGGTTATCATATGGTGATCTACTTCTCCCTTTCCGATTTTGTGTTTCTGCTACATGATGGGAGTGACATTTCTTTACTTATGGCCGGTGATGTGGAATTTGGCATTTAATTAATGAATATTCATATTAACTCCTAACTAATGATTAATTTATATACAGCTTTGATTTTTAATGCCTCCACTCATGCATTTCATGGGCATCTTTAAAATCTGATGGTCTTGCTACCAGATTTATGAGAAGCTGAAGGACTGTATAGCAGAGTGTTGGGATGAAAGTCTCTGCTGCTGATCTATTCTATTAGACCACATTCATTATTTAAACAGCATCAATCACTGAATAGTCAATTAATAAAAAGGGGTCTTACCAATTTTAAAAAAAATTATGTTAAGTTGGGCAGCAGCTGTGGTGGCCCCAGCAGCGGTCCAGAAGTTGGAAGGGGAGTGTGCAACCCCAATTTAGCTATCTCCAGGAGCCCTGACCCAATTCTATACCTAAAACGCAACTGCCTGGTGTCAGGGCTGCTGTCCCTTTCAGGGTGAACACCCTGCCTGCCCGATCAGCAGCCCTCCCTCCATCCTCGGAGCCTGCAAGAAGGTCCCCAAGTTTCACTGGGTGGTCTCTCCACATGGTGGAGCACCACCCCACCCTCGCTGCTGGTGGAATGCCAGTGACAGCAGGAAGAGGCCCTTTAGTTGCTCTTAATTGGCTTCACTTGCCCTCTGGACAGTAAGGAATTCCTCCACATTCCTACCACATAAGAGATTTCCATGGTGTCAGGAAGGTGACAGGTAGCCCCACCCTGTTTCCCAAACCGCTCCCCCCCGCAACCACCTGCTTCTCTGAACCCTCCCCCTACTTCCTACCCCACTCCATTAAATTCTGCCCTGAATTTCTGACTGTGATCCTGTCCTGAATAAGTTTTTTAATCTCTGCTATTTGCATTATGGAAGCTCTGAATCTGCCCTCAAACAGGTAGGTAGAGCCTGTTTAGGTTGACCTTGCACAGCTATTACGTGGGCATATATATCTTCAGAGCTGATTGCCGCCGTGCACCCCCCCCACCGCAACCTCCCACGGAGATAATGCATGACATGGAAGAACCAAAATGTGAAGGCTAAGTTTGTCTGAACGCTATGAAATGGCATACTAAAGTTCATCCTCCCTACCTCAGCAATTGTAATTCCCATTAAAAATAACATTGTTTTTGGCAAAGACCATTGCTCATCTAATCTTCCCAAATGCCCCTTTGAGTTTCATACTTAATTTTAGAACTAATAACCCATGGCCTTTCTTACTAGCCAAAGATCATCCAGACCGTGATTTTTTTTCCCATTACTTCTTCTGGAAATCTATTTCACATTTCTACCATCCTCCCCTTATGACTGGATTAGCTTCAAATTATGTCCTCTAGTCCTTAAAGCTTGCCAAACAGAAGAACTTTCTTGTATTGTATTTTGCCTTACTTTATAAGATCCCTATCAAGTTCTTCCTCTTCTTGAGAATAAAGCCCAAGGAGAGCGAGCCTAGCATCAAAAACCAGCCCTCTTAAGTACAGCAAACAGTTGCATAGCTCTCCTTTGAATTTGCTTCTGTAATACTTAATCTTTTATGTAATATTGAGATAAAATGGTGTCATACTTTGCTTTATTTATAATGCTCCTGTGAAGTGCCTTGGAACGTTTCGTTGCATTAAAGGTCCTATATAAATTTAAGTAGTTGTTGTTGTAATAGGAAATATTGAGGGCTGTTTTCATTTCCCAACCATCAACTTTTTCAACTTGAGGGGGTTGGTAGTATAAAGAAAATCATGAAAAAAAAACTGTTTCTGCCCAATACAGTTGTACAGTTTTCAAGTGGGCCTCAGTTTAGGCATTTAGACTTCCTGCCGTATGTGGCTGAGGTCCTCATTATTCCATGTCAGGGTTCCTATGATGTCTCTGGGACCCCAATGCCATTTTCACGATTACCAGCAAGACTTTTGCTCAGTAGTATGGGCAGTACTAATAGGAAATGGCTTGGTGCGGTGTAAGTTTAAAGCATAGTTGGAAGCACATCTGAAAATGTTTTTTTTTTAAAAATCGATTTGGCAGATTCAAGCCTTCACATTTAAGTGGATTTGTGTCTATGCTGCTTCTGCAAAGTCTTCAGTTCCTTAAGTTATGCCCTTTGTTGCAGCCCCTCGCCCTCTCCTCCCCCCCACCAAACAAAACCCTAACCCATATTGAGGTCCATGCTCACTGGCTGCCCAACTGGACTTCCTGCCCTCCCATAATAATGATCAACCTTTCAGCACTCTAATCATGTGAATGATTTGGCAACTACATTTAAGTAAGGCCCAGTCATCAAAATGACTCAGCCTTTTGAAGACCAAATTTGGGCCTTTTTTGTTTTGGAGAGATGTAAGGAAAAGTAGAAAGTTGTCCCTCCAAGCCTTTTCTTTTCCTGTGTCGACAGTCCCCCTCATCTATGTAATTATTTCTTAATAACATTTTATACAGTGGTTGCCAGTAGAAACTAATGGTTATGTATATGTACATTTTAGATTGGAGCAAGCACAAGAGCCTGATGCCAAAGAGGCCCTGAAAGACTTGGTTCAATTGGTGACCTCACTGACAATATATGGGATCAATGAATTGAGGTCTACTGGCATAACTAGCGGAGCACCTTTTCTCCTGCCAGGATTTGCAGTACCACAACCTTCTGGCAAAGGTGATGCAATCAGTTGATTATCAGTATTGATTTAAAGAGTAATATCTTCATAAAAATCTTTAGCAAACAATTTTTTCGTTATTTGCAAGCGTGACACCATAACCTTTATTCATGTCAACCACATTACGTTGCATGCCACACCATTATGACAGAAATGAAAGTTTCTGTTGCTGTTCTTTATCACCAGGTAAGTTTTCTTAATACTTTTTAATGCAGACTGTCTGCCTTTAAATTATGTACTGTCCTTCATTAAATGTAATTGCGTTAAGGTGATTACTTACGCTTTACATCAAAATAGTTTTCGGATAATATACTTAAAAAGTATAATGTGGCATAATTCATGTTTATTCATGTTTACCATTTGCGTTAGGCTCCTGCATGCATTATAAGACTTCATTTTAAATAATGACAAGATCTAAACTGGTACACATTGTATTCCTCCTCCAACTTGAATATATGAAGGTAAATAAATAAACTGTGCATGCATGTAATTAAGCAACTATATTTGGCGACAGCGAAGCTGGTAACTCTAAATGCAATAATTGTCATAAAAAGTTGCCACAATAAGATGTAGGGAAATATTAAAATTAACTGGAGAAGTCAACATTAGGTATTTTCCTTCTCTTTTCTGCTATACATTATCAAAAGGGAAAACTGGAGTAGCTACCAGTAGTAGAAGAAAGGGTAGTAATAAAGCAAGAGAACTTGGCCATTTGAATTTGGGCATTAGTAGAAAAAGCTCACTGAGTTATTAAATATTGGAAAATAATTTCAAATTTAAGATGGCATGTAGGACTTGAACCAGTATTAAGAAGGAAATTGGTGACATGTTGCTTGTGAAAACCATTAAATTCTGCAGTGACTCTATTTGTTATTTAACTGTATGGTGAAAATGTGTTGCTTTCTATTTTGGATATGTTAAATGCATTTTGTGAATTTGGGAGGAAGTTTTTAAAATAGTGCATTGAATACTGTTATTCTTTTCTTAAACTAGGTCACACAGTAAAAAATATCCAAGCGTTCTCTGTTCTTCAGATTGCCTTTTTAAAAGCAAAATCAAGCCACCTTGCCAGAATCATCCTCGATGCCATTTCAGACCTCTACATCGCAGATAATGCTAATTACTTCATCCTAGAATCTCAGCACACACTTTCGCAGTTTGCTGAGAAGATTTCCAAAGCACCTGAGGTGCAGGCCAAGTACTTTGAAATGTTGGAGTTTATTATCTTCAGCTTAAACTATATTCCGTGTAAAGAATTAATAAGTATCAGCATCTTGTTAAAGTCTAGCGCCTCATACCAATGTAGCATCACTGCAATGAAGACACTTTTGAAATTTGCTCGCCATGATCCTATTTTTAGGGATGTATATCGAGAGGTTGGATTGCTTGAGACGATGGTGAATCTTCTGCACAAATATGCTGCTCTATTAAAAGAGCCCATTCAGAATTTTAATGAACCAGGTAAATTTATTTATTTATCTATATTAATGTGAATGCTCCCTTTAAAAATTGAAGATCCAATATTTATCTGTGGTGTATGCTGTTGTCTAGGTTTTTTTTTCTGGCTTTGGGTTACTTTTTCTGTTGTTTTGCCTCTCCCAGGCGATTACTTGACTACTGGGGAGTAGCAAGTGTCTTGTCATAACACAACAGGCATCTCACTGTGGGCCTGGCTTGATGGATTGGCTGGTCATTGCCACAAAAGCGTGGAAAACTCATTGGTATAACTTGAAATTTAACAAGCACTGTTTGTGACTCCTTCAATAATAGAGAATCCATATGAAAAAAAAACTAGTGAGTGATTCTACACTTTAACTAATGTTTTAGATTGGAGACTTAGCCTTCAAAATGCAATAAAGATGGCTCATACTGAATTAGCCCCTTTGCAAAAATGACATATTTGGAATTTGGTCCCATGCTCATGAGAATGTAAATCTATGTCACGATAGTTTGGGACTATTGCACCCCCCATTTCACTTGTTGCTAACAGTTGCCCAACTTTTGTATAATATTTCCATCAATTGCCAATGTAGATGCATTATGTGCAGTAGTGATTCAGCAGAGAAGATCATTCATCACTATGAAATCATGACCACCACAATCACTGAATAACTCAAATTCCATTTTTATTCCATGGGATTTTTACCAATGTTTTGAAGGTTTCATTCTGTACTTCTATACCTTTTTCAATGGAAAAGTGAAACTAGTATTCTTGCCTATAATATTTTTGTTTTATTTGCTTCAGAATTCCGGTTGGAACTAATATAAAAGTACTGTAATTTGGATCAATACCAACTTGCATTTTTACTGAAGCACCCCTGGTCCCTAATGTGCAACTCATGTCCCAAGGTGTTTCAGAGGCATAAAGAAAAAGTGTACACTGAGCCAAAAGAGGAGATTTTAGACTTGTGAGCAAAAGCCTGGCCACCATGAGGCTGTGTGGTTTTGAGGACAGCCTTAAAGGAGAAGAAAGTTAAGTGATGGAGAAATTTAGGAAAACAATTCCATAGGCCCAATTGGCAGAAGGCATGGCCAGCAATAGTGAACAAAAGAATGGGGAGGGGGCAATAGGTAGGGGCAGTGGTGGGATTTCGCATTCATGGTGGGTGTGGTGGCAAGGATAGATCACTATGCAGCTTTCCCAAGTTTTGAGAATCCATTGAGCATTGTTATAGTGATAGGGAATATAGTTTAAATGATGAGTTCCTGTACTGCATTTGCTGCTCACTTCCAACTAAAGTTTTTATTCAAGAAAAAAATGTTAATGAGCATTCTCTTTTGATGGAGTTTTAACGATCTGATTTTTAAAAAATTAATTCATGGGATGTGGGCGTCGCTGGCTAGGCCCGCATTTATTGCCCATCCCTAACTGCCCTTGAGAAGGTGGTGGTGAACTGCCCTCTTGAACCGCTGCAGGCTATGTGGTGTAGGTACATGCACAGTGCTGATAGGGAGGGTGTTCCAGGATTTTGACCCAATAACAGTGAAGCAATGGCGATACATTTCCAAGTCAGGGTGGTGAGTGGCTTGGAGGGGAACTTCCAGGTGGTGGTATTCCCATGTATCTACTGCCCTTGTCCTTCTAGATGGTAGCGGTTGTGGGTTTGAAAGGTGCTGTCTAAGGAGCCTTAGAGAATTCCTGCAGCACATCTTGTAGATGATACACACTGCTGCCACTGTGCGTCAGTGATGGAGGGAGTGAATGTTTATGGATTCGGTGCCATTCAAGTGGGCTCCTTTGTCCTGGATGGTGTCAAGCTTCTTGAGTGTTGTTGGAGCTGTACTCGTCCAGGCAAGCGGAGAGTAGTTCATCACACTCCTGACTTGTGCCTTGTAGAGGGTGGACAGGCTTTAGGGAGTTAGGACATGAGTTACTTGTTGCTGGATTCCTAGCCTCTGACCTTTCTTGTAGCCACAGTATTTATATGGCTGGTCCAGTTCAGTTTTTGGTCAATGGTAACCTCCAGGATGTTGATAATGGGGGATTCAGCGATGGTGATGCCATTGACTATCAAGGGGCAATGGTCGGACTCTCTCTTCTTGGAGATGGTCATTGCCTGGCACTTGTGTGGCACAAATGTTACTTGCCACTTATCAGCCCAAGCCAAGATATTGTCCAGGGCTTGCTGCGTTTGGACATGGATTGCTTCAGTCTCTGAGGAGTTGCAAATGGTGCTGAACATTGTGCAAACATCAGCAAACATCTCCACTTCTGACCTTATGATAGAAGGAAGGTCATTGATGAAGCAGCTGAAGATGGTTGGACCTGGGACACTACCCTGAGGAACTCCTGCAGTGATGTCCTGGAACTGAAATGATTGACCTCCAACAATCACAACCATCTTCCTTTGTGCTAGGTATGACTCCAACCATCTGAGAGTTTTCCCGATTCCTATCGACTTCAGCTTTGCTCAGACTTCTTGATGCCACACTCAGTCAAATGCTGCCTTGATGTCGAGGGGAGTCACACTCACCTGCACTGCTATGTGCAAATAAAAGCTAAAGACTTTTTCTCTATTTCAAAGCGATCTGTTATAATGACATGCAAAATTTACAATTTTAGCAAGGATTTAACTGTATTTCAGCTTCAGATCTTTGCCATAAAATTGGACAATTTGATTTGTCAGACCACATGAATGTGAAGCATTCTTTAGTGCCAATGCTGTAAGTGCTAATCTGCACTGTTCATTAGACTACAATGAATATCTTGTGATTTTAATTATTTTCTTACTAACCTCTGTGTTACCATATTTCAATTGATTATTAAAACAGCGGGAGGTGAATTGTTTGCAATAGCCAGACAATGCATGTAAGTTGCAATGAGAGCTACCTCCTCTCAGTTACTTCACCTACACCAGACAAGAGTTATTTTTGTAATGGAGCTGCCGAAAGTTTGTCTTCTGTGAAGTTGATCCATTCAGATGAGGAAGGTTGTGACTTTAATTTAGCTGATCTCAGTACAGGCAGAGCTAGAGGCACTTCAGTGGGCTGCTCTCCTTTTGAATTGACCTTCGGTCCCAGCACTTGTGCACTATCCAATTATCCCTGCTGGAAGTACACTTACTGATGTTGTGCTCCTTTTAGTCAAATATCCTATGATAGTGAAGGCTCTCTTTGGGTAACATACTAGAGGACACTGCAACTATATCTCAGCAAGCAGCCCATTCTTTTATAAGAGAATATAATTGGCAAGGAAAGCAAAACAAAGGAACTGTTGGAGTTTGGTTGCAAGGGGAGTGGAGTACAAGAGCGAAGAAGTCTTACTGCAATTGCACAAGGCTTTGGTGAGACCACAAGTGGAATATGCTTTGGTGAGACCGCAGGTGGAATACTGTGTGCAGCTTTTGTCACTGTATTTAAGGAAGGATACGTTTACGTTGGAGGCAGTTCAGCGAAGGTTCACTAGCTTGGTCCATGGGATGAGAAGGTTGCCCTATGATGAAAGGCTGAGTAAATTAGGCCTACATTCTCTGAAAATTTAGAAAAATGAGAGATCTCATTGATACATACAAGATTCTGAAGGGGCTTGACAGGGCAGACAATGAGCGGCTCTTCCCCCAGCTGAGGAATCTAGAACTCAGTGGCACAGTCTCAAGATGTGGGGTCAATCATTTAGGATTGAGATGAGGAGAAATTTCTTCATTCAGAGGATTGTGAATTTTTGGAATATTCTACCCCAGAGAATTGTGGATGCTCCATCGCTGAATATATTTAAGGCCCTCATAGATAGATTTTTGGTGTCTCAAGGAATCAGGAGATAATGAGAACGGGTAAGAAAATGGAGTTTATGTGGAAGATCAGCCATGATTATATTGAATGGGAGAGCAGGCTCAATGGGCCATATGAGCTATTCCTTTTGTTTCGAGTGTTATGTTTTTTGCAATTGTTTTGTGTAGTTTTATGAAAATAAATGAAGTGTTTAAACTTGCTGATAAAGTAGTTTATGTGAAATATTGTAACTCCTGCCAACGCAAGATGGCTGGTCTACAAATGCGCACATGCGTGGAACATCAATGACATCATTCCACTGTGCCCAGCCTGCCAGTACACCTCTGCACATGGGTGGGTAGTGCCGAAGCTCCAGAGACTGTTAATAAACAAGAGGGAAAATCTGAGTGCAATTCAACTTTTGCGTTATTTTACAAAGTGTACTCAAAACATGTTAGCCTAGATGGTCAGGAAGGGAAAGCAGCTGTTTTAAGGGTTATGTTTTCTCTATCTTTAGAGACGCTTTCTATATACAGACGTTATTGGGGCTCAGCGGCCGAACACAAACCAACTTTAAACCTTTCAAACATTAGTGAGTGTCTATACTCTATAATTGCACTACTTAATACCTTTGTTACAACACAAAGGATGCTAGAAACACGTGTGCGTCAACCCAGAGGTTAGAATACTTTAAAAAATACAATTATTCAGTAAAGGCTCTTAAGGCTATTGCTATTCCCTGCCCACATGAAAAAGGGAAATAACATTTAGAAAATGTATAGTGAAATCTTGTCAGACACACAAGATTAGAGAAAAGTTAATAAGAAACGGATTTCCCGATGACCGGGTTAATGTTATAGCATCACTGATCTGTAAGAAGCAAAAATTGCTACTTGTAGCAATGAACTGAGACAGCAGCAGGAATGATTATTGTGGATTTGATTACTTATTGAACACGTTTGTTTCCACCCTTGTGACTTTCCCATAACATATGCAGGCCTAGCTGTGACTATTTGAGCAGCGCTGTTTTTAGCCCTGGCCGCTGCCACCTCCATCACTCTCTGTGACGTAAGGGGGCGAAAGAATCGACTGCACATGCCTGGTGTTGGCAGCAAACGCAGCCTATGTGAAATGAGAATTTTTTTTGTTTCTTTATAGCAATGATTACATAGGATATATGGCACAGAATCAGGCCATTTGGCCCAATCAACCATTCTGGCATTTGCACTCCACTCGAGCCGCCTCCATTATTTCCTCATCTAAATCTATCATAGGAACCAATGACACCCATGAAAGTATTAAGAAAAATAAACCCTCTATCCCCTTCTCCCTCATATATGCTCATCTAACTTCTGCTTAAATGCATTTATACTATACACTTCAACCACTGCCTTTGGTGGGGAGTCTCACTACACTTTGGGTAAAGAAGTTCCTCCTGAATTCCATATTGGATTTTTTTATGGCTATCTTATATTGATGACCTCTAGTTATGCTCTTCCCCACAAGAGGAAACATTCTCTCTGTTTCCACTCTATCAAAACCTTTCAAAATTTTAAAGACCTCTATTAGATCACCCCTCAGCTGCCTTTTTCCAAGAGAAAAGAAACACAGCCTTTTCATCCTTTCATGAGAAGTATACCTATCCATTTCTGGTATCATCCTTGTAAATCTTCTCTGCTCCCTCTACACTACCTCTACATCCTTTTCATAATATGGTAACCAGAACTGCATGCAGTACTTTTAAATGTGCTCTAACCAAGGTTCTGTATATCTTCCCTATATTTGTAGCAAGTAAGCAATGCAGCAACAACTTCATTTTAAAAATGGTAAACTTTTAACTTGAAGTTATTTTTAACTATAAAATTTGTTTTTTTGAAAAGTGGAATCTAAAGCAAATTGTTCATTGGAGGACCGAAAACAGCTTGCCCTATTAGTGATGGAGACTCTGACAGTACTGCTGCAAGGATCAAACACAAATGCAGGTAATTAGAGAATCTCTTAATAAGTTCTACCTAATAGGCATAGACAGTCATGCACAACTTCTGTTTTTGAAGGAAATACTTAATCCTGCGCCAGTACACGGATGTTGGCACATTATGTAGCAGTGGCACAGAGTTTTATTCAACCAACTGATCCATGCCAGTCCATTCCAAGAACTCTTATGCAGAACAGTGTGATAGAGATTTTTAAAATACAAACATGGCAGAATTTCATTCAAAAGAGAACTTGTTCAAAAAAAAGTTCTTTAATGGCACTCTTAAGGTTGGAAATCTTGCTACTGCCCTTTTGCTGTTGATGAGGGAAATGTTTTTTAAAAAAGGAAAAAATATCCCCAAACAGCAAATGGGGATTGGACTTCTATATGTACTCAAGCTCCAAATTCCCTACTTTTTTCTTGGGGATGTGGGCATCAGTGGCAATGCCAGCATGTACTGCCCATCCATCCCAAAATACCCCGAGAAGATATATAATCATCTTGAGCCATTACAATCATGTGGTCAAGGAGCTCCCACAACATTGGCAAGGTAGCAAGGCCCAGGATTTTGACCCATGGACAATGAAGGAATTACGATATCATGTCCAAGTTGGGATGATGTTTGCTTTGGAGGGGAATTGGGATGGTGTTCCAATGCACTTGCTGCCCTTGCTCTTCTGGTTGGTGGGAGTCATGGGTTTGGGAAGTGTTGCTGACAGAGCCTTGGTGAGTTACTGCTGTGCATCTGTGTAGGTGGTACATGCGTTAGGTACAGTGTTCCAGTGGATAAGGTGCTGGTCAGGCAGACTGCTTTATCCTGAACAAAAACAAAAATACCTGGAAAAACTCAGCAGGTCTGGCAGCATCTGCGGAAAGGAACACAGTTAACGTTTTGGGTCCGAATGACCCTTCAACAGAACTTTTTGCTTTTATCTGCTTTGTACTCGGGGTTCAGTAGTGAAACTGCACCCATCCAGGCAAATGGAGAATATTTCATCACCCTCCTGACCTGTCGTAGGTAGGAAGGCTTTGGGGAGTCAGTGGGTGAGCCTCTCAGCATAGAGCACCTAGCCTCTTAGTAGTCACAGTCTGTGCCACTTCTGTGGGGAGGTCTGGCACTATTTTAGTGTCCTTGGGCACTGAACTGGCCAGCGTTGGGCTTTTCACTCAGTCAAGCCCCCAGTGTAGCGGAACCCCTGCCCCTGGGAGCTGCCAGCCAATCAGAGGCCGACATCTATCCATTGCCGGCAGTGCCACCACTCAGGTGGCTGCTGCCAGCCCTGTTCCAAGGCCCAGCCCAAGGATAGCTGCTGGATCCCTGGACACGGGTGAATGGGGTGAGATGTGATTTGTGGAGACAGGTTGCCACAGTGATGGCAGGTGTGTGGGGGTGGCAGGGGGTGTCAAAGACGAGGGCAGAGAGTAGCTTTCAGAAATTCCCCACCCCCCCCCCATTTTCTGATGCTGGGTCCCTCAACCGAGCACTGAGTGCCTGATAATGAGAACTTCCCCACTCCCCCAATCAATCCGATTGCATGCAACCCCGATTGGGTTTACTGGGCAGCCTTTGGGAGGCACAAGGAAATCCTGTTAAATCCCTGCGCCACCATAACATTGCAGCAGGCCAAGGACGGACATGTGGGCATGAGAGCAGGGTGGGGTGTTGAAATGGCAAGCAACAGGGAGGTCTGGGTCATGCTTGCGGACAGACCGAAGGTGTTCCGCAAAACGGTCACCCAGTCTGCGTTTGGTGTCTCCAATGTAGAGGAAACCGCATTGGGAGCAGCGAATGCAGTAGTAACCCAAAGGCCTGGACTGGTAATCCAGAGGCTTGAACCAGTAATCCAGAAGCATGGAATAATGATCCAGAGGCATGGTCATGGAATTTAAATCAATTAATTATATAAAAATCTGGAATAAAAAGCTAGAATCAAAATGGGAACCATGAAAACACTGGATTGTTGTCAAAACCTACCTGGTTCACTAATACCTTTAGGCAAGATTTTTTTCTTTTATTCATTAATGGGATATGATCATTGCTGGCAAAACCAGCTTTTGTTGCCCATTTCGAATTGCCCTTGAGAAGGTGGTGGTGAACTGCCACCTTGAACCGCTGCCCTCTGTTTGGTGTAGGTGCACCCACTGTGCTGTGAGGAAGGGAGTTTGAGGATTTTGACCCAGTGACAGTGAAGGGACAGTGATATAGTTCCAAGCCAGGGTGGTATGTGGCTTTGAGGTGAATTTGGCAGGTGGTGGTGTTCTCGTGTCTGCTGCCTTTCTGGGTGGTAGAGGTTGTGAGTTTGTAAGGTGCTATAGAAGGAACCTTGGTGAGTTGCTGCATTGTATCTTGTAGATGGTACACACTGCTGCAACTGTACTGGTGGTGGAGGGAGTAAATGTTTAAGATGGTGGAGGAGGTGCCAATCAAGTGTGCTGCTTTGACCTGTATGCTCTTGAGCTTCTTGAGTGTTGTTGGAACTGCAGGCAAATAGAAAGTATTCCATTACACTCCTCACTTGTGCCTAGTAAATGGTGGACAGACTTTGTGGAGGCAGAAGCTTGATTACTTGCCATAGAATTCCCAGGCTCTGCCCTTCTGTTGTAGCCACACTACTTATATGGCTGGTTCAGTTAAGTCATGATAACCCTCAGGATGTTGATGGTGGGGGATTCAGTAATGGTAAAGCTGTTGAATGTCAAGACCAATGGTTAGATTTATCTTTTGTTGGAGATGGTCATTGCCTGGTACTCTGTGGCACAGATGTTACTTGCCACTTACCAGCCTAAGCCTGAACATTGTCCAGGTCTTGCTGAAAGTGGGCACAGACTGCTTCAGTATCTGAGGAGTTGAGAAGTCACAAATGGTACTGAACATTGTGCTATCATAAGTGAGCATCACCACTTCTGACCTTATGAAGGAGGGAAGGTCATTGATGAAGTAGCTGAAGGTGGTTGGGCAAAGGACATTACCCTGAGGAATTCCTGCAGAGATGCCTTGGGGCTGATGTGATTGACCTGCAACGATCACAACTATCTTCCTTTGTGCAAGTTATGACTCCAACCAGTAGGGGTCTCCCCCAGATTCCCATTGACTTCAATTTTGCTAGGGCTCCTTGATGTCACACTCTGTCGAATGTTGCCTTCATGTGAAGGGCAGTCACTCATCTGACCTTAGTTATATCAAACCATTAGAAAAAAGTTGAACAGAAGTAAAACTGGAAGGAAACAAAATAATAGAGTTTGTTTAAATGTCAAGTTTGCAAAGAGCACTTCCTTTTCAACTGTTGTAAACCAAACCTAAAAAGGAACAAAAACACTTGTGTAAACTATGCAAAGATATCACTAAGCAAGATACATTGCAAGCAAAGTTTTTAAACAAAAGGACAAGTATGCAAATATTTAAAATCATTTGATTTTGAAAAGGATTATTTTACTATTCAGGTTGATGTATGTGCATCTTAAACGTAATTGTTAAAGATACATTGTCTTCATGAAAGCACCTGATAAACTTCCGTTATTTGCCAGCATAAAATGTAATGCCATAAATCAAGTTGCACATTTCATCAAGTCTTGCAACGCACAGTTCTTCTGGCTCATATCTCTTCCAACAAAGAAGGTTATCAAACATTTTACATTGAGACTTTAAAATATAGAGTGATAGTTCGCATCACTAAATAGCCTTGCTCTTCTGAATTTTGAAAAAAATGTTTGTAGTTTTTCTTTCCCTCAGGTTTCAAATTCCCCATGTCAAATCTCTGCCTAGAGGACAGGCACAACATAGTTCCAGGTGTACAAATACGCCATTTTGTAACCAGTTTCTCGGAGCTGTACATAATTTTCAAAGTTTTTTTTTAAAAATAAGGAAAAGTTTGTGAGAAAATAATGTATGGTAGATATAGGGATTAAGTAATTTAAAACCAATTTTTGTTCAACATCTTTTTTCAGGTGTTTTCCGGGAGTTTGGAGGAGCACGTTGTGTACATAACATAGTTAAATATCCACAATGTCGGGAACCTGCACTGATGATTATACAGCAGTTAATTTTATCGCCTAGTGGTGAAGATGATATGGGTACATTGTTAGGACTAATGCACACAGCATCCTCAACAGAATTGCAACTCAAAACTGACATTCTGACAGTAAGTATATTGTATTCATACTTTAGATTCTGTTTTCCACTACTGTTCCCTGTTTTAAACACACTCCCAGCTGCCTAAAACTACAATAGCACCTTTTTTCAGCCAGAATTTGGTTGAACTCACCATTTTATCAACCCAGATAAAAGCTGACAACACCAAACACATTTGAATGCCAGCCAAAATATTCATCCTTGAGACTGCCTCAGGTGAGTATCCAGCGCTGCATTTTTAGTGCTAGCTGACTGCCCGTACTTATTCTTGGAATAAAAATATGAGGTCCAAGTAAATCTGTTTTATGAGCCCTTGCCATAATAATTTTTTTTCAATTGACAACACTGAATATTATCCATGATCTGCATTTTTATTTTGTTGAAATGCATCTCTCCACAGGCTCTTCTTACTGTGCTGAGAGAAAGTCATCGCACACGAACAGTGTTCCGAAAAGTTGGGGGATTTGTTTATGTTACATCACTGTTGGTTGCCATGGAACGATCCTTGAGTTATGAACCTAAGGGATTGTGGGAAAAGGTGAACTCAGACCAAGTCTTTGAACTTGTGCATACACTCATTTGTACATTAACTGCAGCAATGCGTTATGAACCTGCTAATTCCCATTTTTTCAAAACTGAAATTCAGTATGAAAAACTTGCAGATGCTGTGCGTTTGCTTGGCTGCTTCTCAAATACACGACAATTAGGTTCCATTACTTCTTGTCCTTCAAATACCCAAATATTTCAGAGAATGCTTGAAGATGATGCATTGTTGGAATCTGTTTGTTCTACACTGAAATATTGTTGTAAGCTGTTCTCTTGTCTCTACAAAATGGCCACAGACTCTTTTGACAGGTAGGAACTTCATCAGTTTTATCTTTCCTATTTTTAAGTTTTCAATGTAAACTTTTATTTTAAAAATTACAATGTTCAAGGGAAAATGCATATGTTTCAGTATATTTGGTTAAAGTTTATTACAGATTTTATCGTGGATTAAATTCAAATACTTTGATAATTTCTATGTTTTGTATCAAATTGTGGTATATAGTTGAGTAAGCTAAATGTTAATTGATATGCTAATATTCCTTAGTCAATAAATCCCATTGGAATAGCCAGATAATTGTTATACAGTATATTGAATTCTTGGAGTGAGCACCTAGTTAAAAGCAATTTAAATTCTATAATAATTCTTAGGATTGTGGTTCCCAAATACATACAAACAACTGTGGTTTACCTCATGTATAAAAGCTATGAGAGGGCTAAATGTGAGCACAGTTGCCCTTGTATAAAACTTCTGCATTTAGACATCCTAGAATTTACCTAATGACTGTTGGCAATTTTTCCTTTCACCTTCTCGTTTGTACTTGAGTCATTTATAAAAGGTTTTTTTCCATCAAACTATTTGATTTTATTTCTCAATTTATTTGCCTTTCTGTATGGTTTCATTCTGTAAAAAATATCAGTGAAAGTTTGATTTTTGTTAGCTCCAAAATATTTATTGGCAATTCATTGCTTTGGCCAAGGCTAATGTGATGCACGTCTTTGAATCAAAATTTTGAAGAAAAATAGCTTCTTTCTTTGTACCAACTTTATTTTGCACACTTAAGTTATTTGGATTGCCTGCACAAAGCATTGCTGAGTTGAACTTCTGTTAAGGAGAACTTGCAAGGCCCTCTGCCACCTATAGAATTTGTACTTTGACCATGAGTAACACAATTTAAATGTATTTACTTGCCATGTCATATAAATACAGTTGTTATGGGCCCAAATATTCCGATGTAGAGAGAGGCCTCCGACACAACTTATGTCACTGTTGCGCAGCGGTACCTTGAGGAAGTCCTGACATGCACACATCCCCGTGGTACTTACTTGGGAAGTTTAAACTTCTGCTGGGGTTTTACCTTGCTCAGACTGCTCTGCGATTCCTACGATAGTGGGATCAGATGGCCAGAACCACAGGACTTAGGCTGTGTGCCCTATACTTCGCCTGATTTTTACACGGACTTAATTAGAGCTTTTCACAGCAAATATAAAGCCAGGGTAATTCTTAAGTAAACTAGCTGGACTGCAAACGCACTCCAACACCCTTGGTGGTGTTCACCCTTCACCCCCGGCAATGTTCACCCTCCCCCCGGCAGTGCTCACACCCCCCAAACCCGGCAATGCTCATGCGGCCCCCCCACCCCCCCTGGCAGTGCTCACCCTTCTCCCAGCCATCTTCGCCACCCCTCCTGGCACACCAGTACTGCCTGGGCAGTTGTCGCTCCCACCCTCCACCCCCACACCCTAGGTCAGTGCTCACTCCCAACCCTCCAGACAGTGCTCATCCTTCCTGTACCCTCCTCTCCCAACTCACCTTCTAGAATCCCTTGATCCTCTCTGTCAATGTCAGAAGAGTCAGCATTGTGAGAGGGTAGGTGAAGTTGAGCACTTTCAGGGGTGAGGGGAGGATGAGCATTGTCGGGGGTGAGGGATGGTTGTGAAGGGAGTCTGTGCAGTGTTGGGGTTGACAGCTTCATTTAAAACAGTGCAAGTCAGTGAACTGAAGAAAGACCTTAAGGGGCGTATCTTCAGTTCATAACAAGGAAAGGGGCGTAACTGTACCAGAATTATGCTCGACAGTTGGCTGCCCAACTCTGTTTTTCTCTGCATCCTGCTGGAGCTGGCATTTGAAGGTGCAAAGGCTCTAGTGTAAAATGGTAAGTGGGTAGAAAATCAATTGCAGTCAACATTGTACTCACCCTCTCCAACGCTGAGCGGAAGACCTGGGCCATAATTTTTTTGCATCACAATGTAGTCAACACACATCTCAGTGATTCTTCGTGTTTCTTTTTCATCTGTTTATTTTCTGAACAATTATCTGGAAGCAGTGAACCAGACTGGTTTAGAGAAGGTTGTAATTTTTTGTTACTTTTAAATATTTTTATTTTGCTTTTACATTCCTCAACAGTTCAGAAGATTTTTACATTTAGCATTCAGCTATGTCTAGATATTCGCATACATTGCTGTACCCACAAGTATATACACACCTCCATAGATTTCTTTCTGGAACAGTTAATGCTTTTGCAATCTGCCAAAGTATTTTTGTGAGAAAAATGCAGCCTGAGGGGAAAGACATGGAATAAAAGTAGATAAAGTTTGGAAATTCTACACACTGAATTCAGAGCAGATACATACCTCAAAGGAAGTTGGGTTAAAAAGGGGAAGAGACTGATGAGGGAAACAATAAAAATAACCTGAAGAATGAGAGCAAAAGCTACAGGTAGCATAATGGATTGAACAAATACAAAAACAAGGTCAAGAAGCTGGTAAAGAGGGCTAAATTAGGAAGTGGATTGCCTGTAATATTTAAAGAAATGTGAAGCATTTTGTTCACACACATTCACAGCAAATGATTAAAAAATGGTTTAAAAAATCAAGTGGTGGAGCCATTGAAACACCTCAAAGATGATTCACTATCAAGTAGCCAATGACAGTAGACAGTATATTTCTTCAAAAGAGAACATAGGCAGATTGTCCAACATGGAAGTTGAATTTCAGTTGGCAGAGGCAGGCTGGGAGGTAGAGGAAGTGAAATAGACATTTCAGATTAGACAGTCACTGCTAGGATGACACAGTTAAAGGAAGACGTGCATCTGATACTGTATAAGGGTATTAAAGAAGTGGCTAGTGAAATTGGCCACATACTTGTCACCATGATTGAGGATTCATTAGAAATGGAAGGAATGCCTCTGGTTTGAAAAATGACTGATATAGCATTAATTAGTTAAAAGGGGCATAGAAATGACCCATGAGTTACATGTCAGTAAACCTCCCATCCATTGTGAATAAAATGTTAGGAGACACCCTGAATGAAACATTTAGATAAGATGATAAAAGGGTCAAGTTCAGAGGGAGACCTTGCCTGATAAGTTTGCTCTGAGGAAATGATACACCATGTCGTTCATATGAATTTTGTGGATGTGATGTACATAGCTTTTAGCACACCTTGACATTGTGCCATATCAACAAATAATACTCAAGGTAGGAAGACTTGAATTAGGATACAAGCTTCTGAGGTCGATTGAAAATTGACTAAACCAGAGAAAGCAAGGATGTTTGTGAATGGAGCTGCATTGACATGGAGAAGAGTCAACAAGGAGTTGATGGTACTTAAGATATTGTTGTCTATAAATTATTCCAATCTGGGGATTTTTTTTTAATTAATTCATGGGATGTGGGCATCACTGGTAAGGCCAGCATTTATTGTGCTACTCTAATTGCCCTTGAGAAAGATGGTGGTAAGATAGTGCCTTAAACTGCTGCAGTCGTTGTGGCGAAGGTGCTCCTGCAAAACTGTTAGAAATGGAGTTCCAGGGTTTTGATGCAGCAGCAACAGGGAACAGCGATGTATTTCCAAGTCAAGATGATGTGTGACTTAGAGGGGAACTTGGAGGTAGTAATGTTCCATGCACCTGCTCTTGTTGTCCTTCCAGGTGGTAGATGTTGTTGGTTTGTACAGTGCTCTTCAAGAAGCCTTGACGAGTTACCACTGTGCATCTAGTTGATGGTACACACTGCGGCCATGGCGGTGGAGGTAGTGATTGGAATAAAAGGGTCAGTGGCAGCATGGACACAAAATTGACAGTGACAAGAAACAGAGTAGTGGTGAATGGTTGCATTTTGGACTTGAGAAAAGTATATCATGGGGTTCCCTAGGGGTTGGTATTAGGACCACTGCTTTTCTTGACCTTTATTAAGGACCTAGACTTGGATGTTCAGGGCACAATTTCAAAATTTGCAGATGACACATATCTTTGAAGTATTGTGAACTATGAGGATAGTGATAGACCTCAAGAGGACATAGACAGGTTGGTGGAATAGTTGAACATGTGGCAGATGAAATTTATTGCAGAGAAGTGTGAAGTGATACATTTTGATGGGAAGAACTACGGGAGGCAATACAAAATAAAGGATAGAATTATAAAGGAAGTGCAGGAGCAGAGGGACCTGGGTGTATATATACACAAATCATTGAAGGTGGAAGGACAGCTCAAGAAAACAGTTAATAAGGCATTAGGGATTCTGGATTTTATAAATACAGACATAGAGTACAAAAGCAAGGAAGTTATGATGACCTTTTATAAAGCACTAGTTTGGCATCAGCTGAAATATTGTTGCCTATTCTGGGCACCACATCTCAGAAAGGATGCAAAGGCATTAGCGAGGGTATAGAAATGATTTATGAGGGATGAGGGACTTTAGTTACATGGATAGATTGGAGAAGCTTGGGTTGTTCTACTTGGAGAAGAGAAGGTTGAGAGGAGACTTGATATAGGTTTTCAAAATCATAAGGGGCCTGGACAGAGCAGGTAAGGAGAAACTATTCCCATTTACGAGTGGGTGTAGAACCAGAGGACACTATTATGAGATGAATGGCACAAAATTCAAAGGCGGCATGAAAAACATTTTGTGCAGCGAGTGGCTAGCATCTGGAATGCACTATCTGAGTGTGGTGAAGGCAGATTCAATCATGGCTTTCAAAAGGGAATTGGTTATACATCTGAAAAGAGAGAATTTGTAGAGCTACAGGGACAGGCTGGGGAGTCGGACTAGTTTATTTGCTCTTGCAGAGAGCCAGCACACACACAAGAAGTATGATAGGCCGCCTCCTATGCTGTAACTATTTTTTGATTCAATGATTAAGTTAGTGAATGGGGTGCCATTTAAGTAGGCTGTTTTTTTTCTGGATGGTGTAGAGCTTCTTGAGTGTTGTTGGAATTGCAGTCCTCCAGACAGGAGGAGAGTATTCCTTTAGACCCCTGATTTGTGCCTTGTAGATGTTGGAAAAGCTGCGTGGAGTCAGGAGGTAAAACATTTGCCATGGAAAACCCAGCCTTTGATCTGCTCTTGTAGCCATAATGTTTATGGGACTGGTCCAGTTAAGTTGATAGTAGTTGATGGTGGCGGATTCAGCAATGGTAGTGCCGTTGAATGACATGGGGAGGTGGTTAGACTCTTTCTTGTGGGAGATAATCATTGCCTATTGGCACGCGTGTGGTGTGAATGTTAGTTGCCGATTACCAATCCATGCCTGAATGTTGTTCAGGTCTTTCTGCGTGCGAGCACTAGCTGCTTCACTAACTGATAAGTTGTGAATGGATTACACAGGATATAGGGCACAGAAGGAGGCCATTTGGCTCAACCAGTCCATGCCAATGTTTATGTGCCACTCGAGCGTCGTCCCATCTTTTCTCATCTAAATCTACTATTGCAGCCATCTATTCCCTCCTCTCTCATATGCTTGCTAGCCCCCCCTTATGTATCCATCTACACTATTCACTTCAACCACTCCCTGTGGTAGCGAGTTCCACATTCTCAACACTCTTTGGGTGAAGTTCCTTCTGAATTCTCTATTGGATTTCTTGGTGACTATCTTATATTGATGGCTTCCAGTTAAGCTCTTCCACTCAAGAGGAAACATTCTCTCCATGTCCACTCGATCAAAACCTTTCATGATTTTAAAGACCTACATTAGGTCACTCAGCCTTTTTTCAAGAGAGGAGAGATCCAGCCTGTCAAGCCTTTGCTGAAATGTATAACCATGCATTTCTAGTATCATCCTTGTAACTCTTCTCTGCACCTTCTCCAGTGCTTCTATATCCTTTTAAAAATATTATGATCCCAGCTGATACTGCTAGACAAGTCAGATCCCAGGGTGTAATCTGACTTGACAGATCCTAACTTTTATTTTTGTTCAGAAATGTGGAGGGTGGCTACTGAACAGTGTTAGAGTCTGCTGATAAACTTTTAACGAAAGAATAAAACATTTATTAAACAAGAAAAAATGAACTATATTACACTACTCCATCACCCACAACAATACCTTTTATACAGATATATACAGTTTCGTAAGGATAAGTTACAAAATCTAGCTTATACGCTAATGTTCACAATAAGTATACAGTCCATATAATAGGCGACCTGTGGTTGGGTTCCCCACACTCTGAAACTGACAGATGCCACCCAAAACAGATGCTATGGAATTCTCATCAACTCCCCCCAGACGCTGTCATACTGAGCCAGCCAGTCTCATTGAACTCTGTCATTCTCCTGAGAATTTCCAATCTCAAAGCTCGAAGTACTTGCCTTGGAATCTTCTCCCAAACAACACTTTCACTTGGATGTCTTCAACAAGGGTTCACCTCCAAGGGTTTGAACTCACCTTCCGATGTTCCTCCCCTGGATCTCTACATGCATTCAGGCTTCACCTTCCACACACTGTCTCAAATACTCAGTTTTGCCAACAGAATACCACTGCTTCATAGGTCCGTAGAACAGAGTCACCAACCTTTGGCTGCCTCCTCAGATCTTCTGGCCTCTCACAAGCTCACTTTGCCTCTATTATGCTCCCTGCAACTTTCTCTCTTTAATTCAGAGCCTTTTCCTCTGCTCCTTACTTTAACTTCACTGAACAGGATCTTGTTCCAGATTCCTGTCCTTGTCCTTTGACTTAACTTAAAGGTCTTCTTGGGCCCTTTCTCCTTTTCCTTTAGGACCTGCTCCCTGCAGTTCCCTCTCCCAGTAGATTGCTGACAACTTGGTATCTTCCTTGAGATCCAAAACTCACTTGACATTCACTGTTATTTTAACCTTAGAGCAACTTATCTAAGAATCTTAGACTTAATTTCCTCAGCAATCTGCTAGTATGTCCAGCTAGAGAGAGACTTAAACTGCTCCCTTCACCTTGGAGCATAGTCACCAATTGAACTCAAACTGCTTTCTGTTTCTCTGTGGGGCCCCTGTTGCTAGGTAACAGCACAGTTTTTCCTACCTTGTTTCAACTTCCCTAAACCACTTCAAGTGTTGTAAAACCGCATTAAAATGCAAACCGCAGACCTGCAGGCACCATTCTAAAGTGACCAAAACCCAGGTTTCTCCTTTCTTAATACACACATACAACATATAAATTAAACTTAAAGCCATAGCTTATTCCTAACACACACAAATATGCATATAACTAACTTAAAACTATCTCTAGTTCCTAACAATATGGAGACCAGAACTGCTTAAGTGAGGCCTAACCAAGTTTCAATATAGGTTTAGCATAACTTCCCCACTTTTTTAATTCTATCCCTCCATAAATTATGCCTTGTACTTGGGTTGCTTTTTAAATGATCTTTTTATGGCCTATGGCACAAGTTTTAGTGATTGATATATTTGTACTTCAAAATTTGGGCAAATTATTGAAAACAATTGAGAGACAGGATAAACTGTCACTTACAAAGGCACAGATTGATCAGGTATAGTCAGCATAGTTTTGTAAGGGGAAGATTGTGTCTTAGTAACTTCATAGAATTTTTTCAGGAAGTAATAAGGAGGATTGATGATAGTGCAGTGTATTTTGTCTACATGGATTTCAGTAAGGCATTTAACAAGGTCCCACATGGCAGACTCATCAGGAAAATGAAATCTCATGGGATACAGGGAAAGGTGGCAGGTTGGATCCAAAATTGGCTCAGTGACAGGAAACAAAAGGTAATGGTCAATGGATGTTTTTGCAAATGGAAAATGGTTTCCAGTGGTGTTCCACAGGGCTAGGATTTCTTATAGATCCCTCTCACCATTTTACTACTTTAAAGCCTTTGTCACCTCCCTATTTACCCTTTCTGCCAGGGAACAGACAACATCCCAGTTCAGTTGGAGCCCATCCCTTTATGTTCTGGAACTGGTGTCAGTGTCCCATGGGAAAAAAGCCCTCTTTCCCACACCAGCTCTTTAGCCATGTGTTAATTCTCCTGTTCTGCCAGGCCCTGTGCTAATTTGCACATGTTTCAGGCAATAATCCAGACATTATTACCCTTGAGTTCCTGCTTTTTCATTTAGAGCTAACTCCTGATATTCTTCATCAGGACCTCCCTCCTGTTTCTACCTATGTTACTTATTCCAATATGGACCACACGAGCTGGATTTTTCCCCTCCCTTTCCTAGTTCCTCTTTAGCCGCTGTGAGATATCTCTTACCCTGGCACTGGATAGGTAAAACACCCTCCAGGATTCTTGTTCTTGTTTGCAGAGGACGCTTTCTATCTTCCTTATTATAGAGCCCCCTACTACTACCGCATTTAAGAATTAGGAACAGGAGTAGGCCAGTCAGCCCCTCAAGCCTGCCTCGCCATTCAATAAGGTCATGGCTGATTTGCCCCAGGCCTCAACTCCCCTTTCATGAAAGCTCCTCATAGCCCTCAGCTCCCCAATATTTCAAAAATCTATCTACCTCCTCTTTTAGCCTCCACAAATCTCTGGGTTAGAGAATTCCAGACATTCACCACCCTCTGAGAGAAGAAATTCATTCGCATCTCAGTTTTAAATGAGTGTCCCCTTATTCTGTAACTATGTCCCCTAGTTTGAGATTCCCCCACAAGTGGAAAGATCTTCTCAACATCTACCCTGTCAAGCCCCCACAGAATCTTGTAAGTTTCAATAAGATCACCCCTCATTCTTCTAAATTCTAGTGAATAAAGGCCTAACCTGTTTAGCCGTTCCTGATAAGTCAACCCCTTCATCCCAGGAATCAGCCTAGTGATTCTCTTTTGAACTGCCTCCAGTGCCAGTATATCCTTTAACTACGGGGACCAGAACTGTACATAGTGCTCAGCTGCAGCCTCACCAATACCCTGTACAGTTGTAACAAGAATTCCCTATTTTTAAACTCCAACCCCCTAGCAATACAGGCCAAAATTCCATTTGCCTTCTTAATTACTTGTTACATCTGCATGCTAACCTTTTGTGTTTCGTGCACAAGAACACCCTCTGTGCTGCACTTTGGAGTCTCTTTCCATTTAAATAATAGCCTGCCTTTTGATTCTTCCTACCAAAGTGCATGACCTCACACATGCCTATATTAAACTCCACCTGCCAAGTTTTTGCCCACTCACTCAACCTATCTATATCCCCTTGCAGATTCCTTATGTCCTCATCACAACATGCGTTCCCACCTATTTTTGTATCATCAGCAAATCTGGATACATTACACTCTGCCCCCTCCTCCAAGTCATTAATATAGTTCTTAAATAATTGAGGCCCTAAGACTAATCCTTGTGGCACTCCACTAGTTACGTCTTTCCAACCTGAGAAAGACCCATTAATCCCGAATCTGTCTTCTGTGAGTTAACCGAACCTCAATCCATGCTAATAAATTACCCCCAATACCATGAGCTCCTATCTTGTGCAGTAACCTTTTATGTGGCACCTCATCGAATGTTTTCTGGAAATCCAAATACACTACATCTACTAGTTCCCTTTTATTAGCTCTGCATGTCATACCCTCAAAGAACTCTAGCAAATTTGTCAAACATGATTTCCCTTTCACAAAACCATGCTGATTCTTGTCGATTGTGTTAAACTTTTCTAAATGTCCTCCTATTTCTTCCTTAGTAATGAACTCTAGCATTTTTCCAATGAAAGATATTAGGCTGACTGGCATATAGTTTCCTCCTTTTTGTCTCCCTCCCTTCTTGAACAGGGCCATCACTTTAGTGGTTTTCCAATCCGCTGGGACCCTCCTGGAATCCAGTGAGTTCTTGAATATTTCGATCAATACTTCCACTATCTCTGCAGCCACTTCATTTAAAACCCTTGGATGCAGGCCTTCAGGTCCTGGTGGATTGCCTGCCTTTAGTCCCATTAGCTTGTCAAATACTTTGTCCCTCGTGATAGAGACTGTTACAAGATCTTTCCTCCCATTAGCTCCTTGTTTATCTGATATCTTTGGGATATGTTTATAGTGTCCTCCACCGTGAAGACTGGTGCAAAATATTGTTTTAAATCATCTCCCATTTCCCCGTTACCCGTTTTCAATTCTCCAGTCACATCCTCCAAGGGCCCCACGCTCACTTTAGCCACTCTTTCTTTTTATATATCACAGAATCACAGTGCAGAAGAGGCCCTTCGGCCCATCGAGTCTGCACCGACACGTGAGAAACACCTGACCTACCTACCTAATCCCATTTACCAGCACTCGGCCCATAGCCTTGAATGTTATGACGTGCCAAGTGCTCATCCAGGTACTTTTTAAAGGATGTGAGGCAACCCGCCTCCACCACCCTCCCAGGCAGCACATTCCAGACCGTCACCACCCTCCGGGTAAAAAAGTTTTTCCTCACATCCCCCCTAAACCTCCTGCCCGTCGCGTTGAACTGATGCCCCCTTGTGACTGACCCTTCAACTAAGGGGAACAGCTGCTCCCTATCCACCCTGTCCATGCCCCTCATAATCTTGTACACCTCGATCAGATCGCCCCTCAGTCTTCTCTGCTCTAATGAAAACAACCCAAGTCTATCCAACCCCTCTTCCCAGGCAACATCCTGGTGTATCTCCTCTGCACCCCCTCCAGTGCAACCACATCCTTCCTATAATGTGGCGACCAGAACTGCACACAGTACTCCAGCTACGGCTTCATCAAGGTTCTATACAACTCCAACATGACCTCCCTACTTTTGTAATCTATGCCTCGATTGATAAAGGCAAGTGTCCCATATGCCTTTTTCACCACCCCACTGTCGTGCCCCTCTGCCTTCAGAGATCTATGGACACACACGCCAAGGTCCCTTTGTTCCTCAGAACTTCCTAGTGTCATGCTGTTCATTGAACACTTCCTTGTCAAATTACTCCTTCCAAAGTGTATCACCTCACACTTTTCAGGGTTAAATTCCATCTGCCACTTATCTGCCCTTATCTTAGAAGCCCTTGCTATTTGTTTTTATATTTCTTGCCAATTTACTTCCATAATCAATTTTCTCCCTCTTTATTAGCTTTTTAGTCATCCGCTGCTTGTTCCTATAAAAAAAAATTCCCAGTCCTCTGCTCCACTACTTTTTTGCGGCTTTGTGTGCCTTAGTTTTTGATTGGATACTCTCCTTGACCACCTTTGTTAACCACGAATGGTTCATCCTTCTCATCGAGTCCTTCTTTTTGACCGGGATAAATCTTTGTTGAGTGTTATGAAATATCTGCTTAAATGTCTGCCGCTGCTTATCCACTGGCCTTCCCCTTAATGTATTTTCCCAGCCCGCTTTAGGCAACTCTTCATACCTCTGTAATTGCCATTATTTAAGTTGAGGACACTAGTTTGAGACCCGAGTTGCTCACCATCAAACTAAGTTTGAAATTCTGCCATGTTGTGATCGCTATCCCCTAGAGGATCCTTAACTATGATATCTCTTATTAATCCCACCTAATTACACATTACTAGATCTAAAATAGCCTGTTTCTTGGTAGGTTCTGCAGTGTATTGCTCTAAGAAACAATCCCTGAAGCACTCTATAAATTCATCTTCCATGTCACCCCCTGCCAATCTGATTTGTCCAGTCATTGCTATTGTGCTTTGCTTCCCCCCATCCCGCACCCTCCCACCAAAGACAGCATTTTGAGTCAAGGTGCTTTTGCCTGACTTGTTGCTTTCCTCCCTGTAGTCTTTCTCCTTGTCCTCATAGGTAGCAAGTAAGCGGAACCCATTGAACAGGATCCGTGTCTACGGGTCTTCCTCCTTAACCGTGCTTACCTGACTCCCTGTTAGTCACACCCTCTTTCTTGAATCTTTGTTTTCCCCTGAGCTGTGATTATGTCCTAGATAAAACTAACCAGGTAAGCGCAGGTGTCCAAAGGGACCTGGGTGTTCTTGTTCATGAGTCACTAAAAGCTGGAATGCAGGTGCAGCAAGCAATTAGGAAGGCAAATGGTATGTTGGCCTTCATTGCGAGGGGACTTGAGTACAGGAGTAAGGATGTTTTGCTGCAGCTATATAAAGCCTTGGTGAGACCTCACCAGGAGTATTGTGCACAGTTTTATCTAAGGAAGGATATACTTTCCATAGAGCGAGTGCAATGGAGGTTCACCACATTAATCCATGGGATGGCAGGATTATCTTATGAGGAACGATTGAGAAGACTAGATGGTATTCCCTTGCATTTGGAAGAACGAAAGGTGACCTAATTGAAACTTACAAAATTCTTACAGGGCTTAATAGGCTTAATGTAGCCAAGATGTTTCTTGTGGCTGGTGAGTTTAAAACCAGGGGACATAATGTCAGGATAAGGGGTAAGCCATTTAAGACTGAGATGAGGAAGAATTTCTTTACTCAGAGGGTGGTGAATTTGGAATTCTCTACCCCAGAGCACCTGGAAGCTCAATCATTGAGCATGTTCAAGTCAGAAATCAATAGATTCCTGGAAACTAATGACATCAAGGGATATGGAGATAGTGCGGGAAAGTGGCATTGAGTTAGATGGTCAGGCATGATCTAATTGAATGGTGGAACAGGCTTGAGCATTTGAATGGCCTATGTTCCGAACTCCTTCCCCTCACTTATGTGTCTGAGTCTCTCCAACTCTCAGTCTAGTTCAGTGACTCTGAGCCAGAGGGATTCGAAATGGAGATATTTCTGACAGATGAGTTTGCTTGGGACAATCTCGCCATCCGAAAACTCCCACATTCTGAAACCCAGACACACAACCAGCTCTGCCATATCTTAGATGTGCCTTATTATTTAAGTAATGTCTTTATTCAGTGATTATTTGTGGTTATGTCAAGTAGCTTAATTAAGCTACAAATTTAATACAGTACTTATACTTTCCTGGTCCCAGTTTAAACCACTTGTCCTAGTTTAGAGAAAAAAGGAAACCTTAAAACTCCCCAACCAATCACACATCTGCTCGCTCAATTAATGCACCTGGACCTCAGCTCTCAGGCGTTGTGGTGTCTCGCTTCCTCTCTCAGATCACCCTTGTTCAAATTCCCCGTGTTAAGTAAGTACTCTGTCTAGCAATACTCCTTCAAGCTGTATATCATGCTACTTCATTGAACTGAACACTATGCAATCTTCAGGGAACATCTGCAGTTCTGACCTTATGATGGAGGGAAGGTCATTGATGAAGCAGCTGAAGATGTTTGGGCCCAAGACACTACCCTGAGGAACTCCTGCAGTGATGTTCTAGGCCTCAGATGATTGATCCCCAACAACTACAATTATCGTCCTTTTTGCTAGGGATCATCCCAGCCAGTGGAGAATTTTCCACCTGAAGATCTTTGACTTCGATTTTACAAGGGCATTTGACCAAATGCTGCCTTGATGCCAAAGTCAGTCATGCACAACTTGTTTCTGGAAGTCAACTCTTTTGCCCACAGTTGGACCAAGCCTGAATTGGGGCCTGGAGCCAAGTGGTCCTAGTGGAGCCTCAACTGAGCATCAGTGAGCAGGTTATTGCTGAGTATATGCTGCTTAATAGAACGGTCAGCAACATATTCCTAAACTTTTTTGATGATTTGAGAGTAGGCTAATGGGATAGTGAATGTCCATAACAAAAACAGAATTACCTGGAAAAACTCAGCAGGTCTGCCAGCATCGGCGGAGAAGAAAAGAGTTGACGTTTCGAGTCCTCATGACCCTTCAACAATGCCCATGTTGGATTTGTCCTGCTTTTTGTTGACAGGATATACTTGGACAATTTTCCACTTTGTCAGGTAAACGCTGGTGTTGTGGCTGTATTGGAACAGCTTGGTTAGGGATGTGGCTTGTTTTGGAGCACAATCCTTCGGTGCTACAACCAGGATGTAGTCAGGGCATGCTAGCCTTTGCTCTCAGCGCACTCAGCAGTTCTTTGATGTCAGATGGAGTGAATCGGATTGAGTGAAGGCTGCCTTCTATAATGGTGGAGATTATAATGACAGAAGGGGATGGAGATGGATCGTTCGCTTGACACTTGTGGCTGAAGGTGGTTGCAAACCCTTCAGTCTTCTCTTTTGCATTGACGTGCTATTCTCTGCAATCATTGTGAAAGGGGATGGTCGTGGCCAAACCCTGAGGGTACAGATTGTGGTGGAATACAATTCTGTTGATGTTGGTGGCTCATATCACCTCATGATGCTCAGTTCTGAGCTGCTACATTTGTTCTGAATCTATCCAATTTAGCATGGTGGATGGTGTCCTTAGTGTGAAGACAGGACTCAGTCTTCACAGGAACCACGTCGTGGTCGCTGCTACCAATTTTGCCAAGGACAGACGCATCTGGGAGAAGTAGATTGATGAGGATGAGATCAAGTAGGTTTTTCCCTTGCATTGACTCTTTCACCACTTGCTGCTGGCCCTGTCAGGCAGCTATGTCCTTCAGGACTTGTTTAACTTGGTCTGTAGTGTGATACTGAGACACTGTCAGGGAAGGACATTGAAGTCTCCCATCCAGAGTACATTCTGTACCCTTGCAGTTCATGGTGCTTCTTCGAAGGTGTGTTCAACATGTCAGAGTACTGATTCATCAGCTGCAATAGGATCTTAGGTGGTAATCAGCCATAGGTTTGCTTGTCCATGTTTGACCTATGCAATGAAACTTCATGAGATCCAAAGTCAATGTTCAGACTCCCAGGGCCACTTGCTCCTGATTGTATAACAGTATGCTATTACCTCCAGTGAGTCTGGCCTGCCCATAGTACTTGACATACCCAGGGATTGAGATGGAGTAGTCTGACACGTTGGCTGAAAGATATAATTCTACAAGTATGACTATGTCAAGCAGTTGCCTTACCAGGATGGGGTGGACCAGTGGGCTGATGAATGTCAATGGCACCTCATATAGTTATTGTAACTAATGGAAGTAAGCAGCGAGAATATAAACAAAACAATGCAGGTTGTAGGATACAATGCAACTTGAGAGTTATGGTAAGTCACTGAAACCAGCAGTATTGTATTCAGCAGCAATGTTGAGGTCAATGAGGTTCAAAGTGGAAATGTTATAGTGGCTGGACTTACTCATAATGGAAGTTAGTTTATAGACCAATCATCACTGCAGGAGTTCCTCAGTGAAATGTCACGACTCCTGCATAATCCTGCCTATCTCCATATCACTTACACTGGAATGATTATTGCTTTGGCAATTGGTCCACGTATTTGTTTGGAAGACTCAGATGTTAAGAAATTCTGCTGCCCTAGTTTTCCCAGATCTCTGTGAAAAGAAGCCTTGAACACTTAAGTCCAATGTTGTCCATGCCTTTTGCTTCTTATTGGCTGAATATAAGGTAGCAGTGGTGAGTGTGTTACTAATTTAGGAGTCATCAAATATGTTCAAGGATGGAGCTTTTAAAGGCTGCCTGCCATGGCTTCAACTAAAGAGAAAAAAAAGACTTGCATTTAATAGTGCTGTTTATGACGACTTGGTCATGTGCTTTGAACTCAGAACCTTGTGACTCAGAGGCAAGTGTGCTACCAATTGAGCCTGACTAATAATTAATTGCAGATAAGAGCATTTGGTAGACAATGTCTAAGTTTATTTTATGTGAACTTGTGTTTTGAGATAAGATTGCTACAAGAAGTGAACCATATGCTTCCATTGAAAGAGCACATGAAAAAATGCATCATTTAAAAAAAGTACATTAATTAAATTCCTTTGCATTTAAAACTGTTACCAATTTTTTTCAAAATGTACGTTTAATATAGTAATATGTATGTAGATATTTCTTCTAAACTTTGAGTATGATTATAAACCTTGCCAACTTACCTAGAAACTTGGCTTGTTTCTTTTCTTAGCACCTTTTTTCTGTTTCCATTGGTTTTTCATCCACCAGTGTTGGCTTTAAACTACTGCTTCTTGTACTGCTTTTCATGTTGTTTTCTTAAACTAAATTGCCATCTTAGCAGTAATTGCACTAACCAACTTGTGCTTATTTCTTCCTAACAATCCTTGTCCAACAATGTTTGCTCTTTTTTGTCTATAGTCTTGCTGAACAAGTTCTGCCTTGCTTGACACATGAGACTTCCCTTCCCTCTCCTTGGGGTACTCCAGCTTTGTCCAGAAAAAGGTACTAGCCCAGTAGGAATAGTTTAGCCCAGTTTTTCTCATAGTGATACACCTCAGAATGTTCTCTAATTTTATTGTATAACTTTCACACTTATACCTTTGTCAGTGGGTCAATAATGAATGTATATCCATCACTTTTTAACTTTCTGCCTTGCCTTGTCCTATGCTAATGTCTTCCAACTAGGCCAAGATGATGTGGTTTGCAGGTTTCTTGATGGCTTCTCCATGTTGGGTGATATTCGTGAGATACACTGGATTTTTATATTAATATAAAATGTCATGAATAATGAATGGTCACCTGGCTGCAAGGTGCCTGACCAGTAGATTGACCATGAACCTCACAAAGCTTGGCCATTGGAGGATATCCTAATTTAAATGTCAGTTCAAATAATTCTAATCTTCGCCCTTGATATGTGCAGTCCAGGGTTCTAACACTGAAGTATGTGACCTGACCAGCTTATGAACCTATCTCAAAGTCATTTTGTTTAAACTTCCTTTATTGAAGTGTGAACTTGGCTGATAGAAAGATCCGAAGTGATATCAGAAGTTGCTGTACACGATAGAGTGACCAATCTGTGACAGCCTTCCGTCTCATAAGATGATGGTTTGTACCATAGTGGTCAACTCTGTGTTAAGTATTGCCTGGTGTGGCTCAGGAGCCCCACTCTGGCATTATAGTCGCTGCCACATTTGCTCCATGATGGTCCATGATTCGCTGGCCACAAGATTTCCTCTGGGCCATTTTCTCAGCCAGCTGAGCTTTTTGCTTCTGCCCGCTTCTTCCAATACCCTTCCAAACAGTCAGCCTCCAGGAGTCACAGCCATCAACAACTCCCTACCAGTTGCCTGTGTCAATGCCCACTATCTTCGTATCTTGCTTGCAGGTGTTCTTGTAGCGTAGGTATGTACGCCCAGGAGATCGTGACCCAATGGCCAGTTCAGAAGGTTCAGCCTTTTCTCTTACCTAGCATAAGTTGTCCAGGTCTCACCATTGTAGAGGAGTGTGCTGAGGATGCAGGTTTGGTCGACTGAATTTGATGTCCTCAGTCTGGTTGCTGTTGTTCCACACACACTTTCTCAGCTGGACATAGCAGCTGCAGCTTTTGCGATGCATGTGTTGATTTTAATATCAAGTGACAAATTGCGAGTGATTATAGAGCCTAGATTTGTGAAACTATCAACAGCTTCCACTTTCACATTGTCAATGCTGCTAGATAGCGGTATGGCAACATCCTGGACCATAACGTTAGTTTTCCTGATGCTGATGGTCAGACCAAACTCTTTACAGGTATGAGAGAGCCTGTCCATTTGGCATTGTAGATGCTTCTCAGTGTGGAATATTAGTGCGGAATTGTCAGTGTAGAGCAACTATCTGATGAGGACTTGGTGCACCTTTGCCTTGGATCTTAGGTGAGCAAGGCTGAATGACTTTTTGTCAGTTCTGGTATTTAAGAAGACACCCTCTATAGGTGACCTGAAGGCATATCACAACCGCAAAAGAACGCTATCCTGTTTGAGCCCACTGCAGAACTCAGAGGATTCCGATGTTGCTCCATCGTAGCTGACCTCACCCATCATATTGTCATGGTAAGAGGAGCTTCGGCAAGCAGCCAGTTTTCTCTAGCAGCTTAAATAGACTGTTGGAATACAACGTGGGGAAGTGTGAGGTCATGCACTTTGGTAGGAAGAATAGAGGCATAGACTATTTTCTAAATGAGGAGAGAATTCAGAAATCTGGAGTGCAAAGGGACTTGGGAGTCCTAGTCCAGGATTCTCTTAAGGTTAACTTGCAGGTTGAGTCGGTAGTTAGGAAGGCAAATGCAATGTTGGCATTTATTTCGAGAGGACTAGAATATAAAAGCAGGGATGTGCTGCTGAGGCTTTATAAGGCTCTGGTCAGACCACATTTAGAATATTGTGAGCAATTTTGGGCCCCGTATCTCAGGAAGGATGTGCTGGCCCTGGAGAGGGTCCAGAGGAGGTTCACGAGAATGATCCCAGGAATGAAAGGCTTAACGTATGAGGAACGTTTGAGGACTCTGGGTCTATACTTGATGGAGATTAGAAGGATGAGGGGGGATCTGATTGAAACTTACAGAATACTGAAAGGCCTGGATAGAGTGGACTTGGGGAAGATGTTTCCATTAATAGGAGAGACTAGGACCCGAGGGCACAGCCTCAGAGTAGAGGGAAGACCTTTTAGAACAGAGATGAGGAGAAACTTCTTTAGCCAGAGAGTGGTGAATCTATGGAATTCATTGCCACAGAAGGCTGTGGAGGCCAGGTCATTGAGTGTATTTAAGACCGAGATAGATAGGTTCTTGATTGGTAAGGGGATCAAAGGTTACGGGGAGAAGGCGTGAGAATGGGGTTGAGAAACTTATCAGCCATGATTGAATGGCGGAGCAGACTCGATGGGCCGAATGGCCTAATTTCTGCTCCTATGTCTTATGGTCTTATGGTCTCTGCCCTTACAGTCTATTGCCTTTCTGCGATCAATAAAGGCAATATATTATGGTCTGCTTTGTTCACGGCATTTCTCTTGCAGCTGCCAGATTAATTCTAGATCTTCTAATCCTGAAACCACACTGAGATTGAGGGTAGTTTTATTCAGCCAGCATCTGCAATCTGACAAGGGCAACTGGGGCAAATACTTTTCTCATGATGCTCAACAGGGAGATGTGTCCTTAGTTGTTGAAATTGCTGTGGTCACTCTTGCCCTTGAGCAGCGACACAATCTTTGCATCATGCATATCCTGGGCTGTGCCCCCTCCGTCCAGCAGAGACACAGAGGTTTGTGCAGATGCTGCAGGAGTGCCCGTTTCCCTTACTTGATGAGTTCAAATGGCATCGCATCAGTATCTGAAGCTCACCCCATGGCAAGTGAGTCAATAGCTTTGCTAAGCCACTCCACTGAGGGTTTGATATCCAGCACTGCCAAGACGGGCAGGCTTTTTATGTGTCTGGAACTTCCTCTGTGACGGTGTTTGCCCAAGAGTATAACTCAAGGTATTGTTCCACTATTTTCTCCAACTGTTTTTTGCCATCAGTGATGATTACTCCTGCCTTTGCCTTCAGTGGAGCTGATGTACCTGTTGCCTTTTTGATTCTTTCATACATGACCTGTCAGAGGACACCTGGATATTCTGGCAAGGTTGTAATGAATAGTCATTGGCACACTGCCTAACAGTGTGTTGGATTTTACTTTGAGTGGTTCTTAGTGCATTCAGAGTATTCCCGTTCAGATCGCTCTTGTATTTAATGAGCAAGAGCTGCTTGGCTTCAATAACAGGTTTCATCACAGTGATGTTAGCCTCGAACTAGTCAGCATTTTGTTTGCTCTTGCTACCCAAATGTCGAGAGTGTGGTATTGTAGATGGTGTCTTGACGTGTGTTCCATTTCGCTTCTGTGCTCTTGTGTGGGAATGCCGAAGAGCACCTTGTCAATCGAGTCTAGAAACTGTTAGTTTTAAACTGGGTAGGCAGTATGGCTGACGATGCAAGGATGGCATTTCTGCTTTAAATGAAAAAAACTTCAAGCATTGCATCCTAATCCTGGTGCACACCAGGGAGTGATCTGTATCACAGTAGAGGAGTCAAAGGGGAGAGGGAGTAAGAAGGAAAGTGGAGTTGAAGCCACAATCGGATCAACCATGATCTTATTGAATGGTGGAGTAGGCTTGAACAGCTGAATGGCTTACTCCTGGTCCTAATTTGTATATACATATGTTTGTATGATTGTTACTAGCCACTTATCAGCCTAGGCCTGGATATTGCACAGGTCTTGCTGCATATGGACATAGACTGCTTCAATATCTGAGGAGTTGCAGCGAACATCCCCATTTCTAACTGTATGATGGAGAGACTGTCATTGATGAAGCAGCTAAGGCTGGTTGGGCCTAGGACACTAACCTGAGGAACTCCTGCAATGCTGTCCCGGGGACTGAGATGATTGACCTCCAACAACCACAACCATCTCCCTTTGAGCTAAGTATGACTCCAACCAGTGGAGTGTTGTCTCCTGATTCCTATCAACTTCAGATTTGCTAGGGCTCCTTGATGCCATACTTGGTCAAATGCTGCCTTGATATTAAGGGCAGTCACTCTCACTTTCACTTCTTGAATTAAGCTCTTTGTCCACGTTTCGATCAAGGCTGAGTAAGTGCCATTTGCCAGCATTGTCGACGACACCTTCCCTCACTTTGTGGATGACCAAGAGTAGACTGATGGGAGGGTAATTGGCCAGCTTGGGTTTGTCCTGTTTTTTGTGGACAGGACATACCTGAGCAATTTTCCACATTGTTGGGTAGATGACAGTATTGTCGTTGAACTAGAACAACTTGGCTAAGGGCGCAGCTAGTTCTGGAGCAAAAGTCTTCAGTACTATTGGAATGTTGTCAGGGCCCATAGCCTTTGCAGTATTCAGTGCCTTCATCTGTTTCATGATATCATGTGGAGTGAACCTAATTGGTTGAAGACTGGCATCTGTGATGCTGGAAATGGCAGGAGAAGGCCGAGATGCATCATCAACCCAGCGTTTCTAGCTGAAGATGATTGCAAATGCTTCAGCCTTATTTTTTGCATTGATGTGCTGGGCTCCCCCATCATTGAAGATGGGGGTATTTATGGAGCCTCTTCCTCCTGTTAGTTTAATTGTCCACCACCGTTCATGGCTGGATGTGGCAGAGCTTAGATCTGATCCACTGTAGTGTAGTCCAAACCAGGTTAAGAATGGCAGATTTCCTTTCCTCAACAATCAATGATAGTTTAATGGTCACCATTACTGATAGTAGTTAAATATTCCAGATTTATTAACTGAATTTAAATTCCACCAGCTGCCATGGTGGGATTTGAACCCATTCCCCCAGAGCATTAACCTGGGCCTCTGGATTACTAGTTCAGTGACATTACCACTATGCCATCCCCTTCTCATCATCATCCTGATCTGTTTGTCCTTATTCCAATGAATTTATGTGTAGGAATATCTCTAACTTGCACTCCAGTTCAAAGGCCCTGAGCTTAGTATCTCAATACTGAGAACATGTTTGTAGATTTTGCAACCCAGAGCAGTCTTGTTGTCCAGCACATAGACTGCATTATACGGGCCTCACTCTCTAATGCAAACACAGCCTTTAAGGTAGTTCTAAGGTTCCCCTTTCCCTTTAGGTTAAGTGAGTTGGCAGATGGAGTCTCTGTGTGAAAATGTGAACTGGTTCACTTTGAAAGGAAGAATAGAAAAGCAGTATGTTTTTTAATGGAGAGGGATTGCAGAACTCTTTAGTACAGAGGGATCTGGGTGTCCTGGGACATGAATCGCAAATAGTTAGTATACAGGTACAGCAAGTGATTAGGAAGGCAAACGGAATGTTGTCCTTTATTGTAAGGGGTCAGGAATATATGTTTTGCTACAGTTGTACAGGACATTGGTGAGATCACATCTGGTGTACCGTGTACAGTTTTGGCTTCTTTACTTAAGGAGGGACACACTTGCATTAATGGCAGTTCAGAGAAGGTTCACTTGACTGATTCCTGGGATATAGGGAAAGGTTGCCCAGGTTGGGCTTGTGTTTAGAAGAATGAGAGGTGATCTTATTGAAACATATAAGATCCTGATGGGACTTGACACAGTGTATGCTGCGAGGATATTTCCTCTTGTGGGTGAGACTAGAATTAGGAGACACAGTTTAAAAATTAGAGTTCTCCCATTTAAGACATTGATGAGGAGAATTTTTTTTTGACATTCAGTAGCGTTACCATCGCTGAATAAATGCTGACCTAGCCAGCGACACCCACATCCAGTGAACGAATAAATTGAAAAAAAAACAGATCAGGCATTTTCTTACCAAATGGGGGAGCAGGCTCGAGGGACTGAATGGCCCACTCCTGCTCCGAATTAGTTTTTGTATGTACTTCCACTTCTTTTGCTGGATAAAATGCCTGCTATTTCAAAAGCTTGCACCTGGAACTATTTGTCTCCTTTTCAAAATAAATCAAGGGGAAAGGTGTGCATGATTTGCACATCTTATTTTATACATTGCAATAGAAATGTGCATTATATTTTATGGAAATCCTACTTATATTATGCTGTGAAGGATACATGGGACAGATTTCTTTGCAGTCCACATCTTGGTGCAGTTTAGTGGAAGAGCACTCTCTTGTTTTAATTGATTGCACCTCGAGAAGAATTGGGCTTACCAGGTGCTATAATGTTGATATGTTCAGATTGACGGTTAGAACCATACAGATCTAAGTATAGCATCATTAATGCTGAAAGGAAAAAGTAAATCTCTCAGCATTTGAGAATGAGATGTACATGTTTTAATGAATATTTTCACCTTTTGCGCTTTAATTTGAAGCCCCTGGCCATTGAGAAATCACAGCCAGTTAAACATTTAAAGATAGTTTTCTTTCCAATAGTTGTGTAAGATGTTGATATTAAAAAAAAAATAGATGTTGATGGTATATTATAGTAGGCAGACTTTTGCTTTTGGTGATTAAAATATAGATGCATTAAAATGCATTCCTCCTTGTTTGTTAAGTAACACTTTCTCCTGAAATTTAATCATATAATGAAGATGGATATACAACTGCCATTCTTTTTGAAGAATTGAAGCCATACATTCTGCAAATAGAAGCTTCTCTTTAAATATCTCACTGTTTATAACCTTTGAAAATAGCACTATTATATGGCAAGTTACAGATGCCATGCAGCATTTTATTCTTCAGGAAAAACTGGATATTTGAAGAAAAAAGCTTGAATTTTGACTTCAGAATAGCTTACATGTATAGTCCGTAGAAATTTGTACAAATTTACACTTTGATTTTGAACACATTCAATAATATATCAGTGATTTTTGAAATGTTTTTATTTTGTTTTCATTTACTCTAACTTGACTACAGGGTGACGCATTTGATTTTATTTTTTGTGTAGGCCAGGCTATCACACCGTTTCAACACCACCTGTGTTTCCAGCTAAATCTGTCACAGAAGTGAAGCTGCACAATGCACTGACTTCCTTGCATTCTTCGGATCCAGTCATAATACATCCAGGAGCTGTACTTGCAATGTTAGACCTCTTGGCTTCAGTCAGTGCCAACGAACAATTTGAGGTAGATAAGATGGGATTCAAAAAGAGAACTATTACTGAAATATTAGAATTTTCACCACTGACTAATTCAGATCTGTTATGGCTATACGTAAATGTAATCCCATTCATAAGATTCAGCTAAACTAAAATGGGGAGAAGTTAAAAGAAAATAATTGAAATAAAATCCAATCTTATCTTTGTATTTTTGCCCAATATTAAATATTTTTCCACTAAATCTTTATTGAATACCTCTTACTTTTTATGATTGACTTGTCTTCAATAGCCACTTGTTGGAATGCCTTTCTATGCATGAGAAAAAAAATCTCCTAAGTACTGTTCTCTACATGTGCTAATACTAAATTTATGAAGGTTTGTGGGGGAGTCTTCAATTCTGCCTGAAACAAATATGAGTGGATGCACCACCTGTGCTGCCCACCTGAAGGAGGCCTGTGTCTTGTTATGTTGTGGCAGTTATGATCAGAGGCACAGCAGGATAAAGTAGTTCCCTAAAATGTATTTTAACTTTTGATCTTTTTGCCAAATGATGAAATGTTGTTCAGTATTGGATGAGAAGTCACATACCTGCTGAATTTTCTCAATTTTTTTAAAGTAATTTCTTTAGACAGTAGAAAATTAATTCTGATTTACCATTTTAATTTCCCCCGTCTGTGATTTTCATCCTTCATCTTCTTACAAAGACAAAGATTAGTTCCACAGGTATTGGCCGTAAAATGAAGGGATTACCCTCTGGCCAGATCCAATCCTGTGCTCATCCAACATGAAGTTGTGTGCACTTTTTAGTTAGGGAATAACTCCATAGCAAAGTTAGTTTAATGCATGTTTCCTCAATCCCACCACCCTCCAAGCCAAGGATGTTGAATCCAATGTACCATCTCCTTCACTTTCCTGACTGGGAACAACTAATTTAGCACAGACTAAGGTTACAGAACTTGCCATCTTGCCATCAGTATGGTACAGCCCTGTGCACCAAATGGTACCTTTATATATTGAAACAGAGCATCGATTCCTGCTACTGTGTTGTGATCCATTTCCACCAGAAGTGGAAAGTAGCAGAACTGCTGTAATTTCTGGGTATCAGGACACCCAGTACTTTTGATCACCAGTTTCTCATTTCTGTTTCTCATTTGTGTCCTGCATTTAATGCTAAATCGTACTTTATTTAAATATCTGAAATAATGTTAAATGGATAGCTAATCAACTATCTTATGTGTATGGAATTAGTTTGCATAAAGGACACTTCCAGTGCCCTGGGATAAAATAATAATTCCTTATGCAAAGTAGCATCCATTCAACATTGATGATGGGCTGTAGTTGTAAATTGTAGCTGCAAATTCAAATGAGACTAATTGCATAGAATCAGTACGTGCACAGAAATGTTACTAAAGTTTGCCACCTGCTGGATTAATAAGAAAACATTTCATTGACCATTTGAGATCATCACAATACAGTACCTTTCAAATTATGACTTTTTCATATATGAAAACATAATCCATACACAACTTTGCACACCATTCTCCTCAATTTGAGTGATATAACTGATGGTTAATTCCTGCTCATCAATTCCATACGTACATGCGTTGATTTGAGAATGCAAATGACCTGACAATTGTTTTTAACAACTTGAAGTTCCCTTGCCACAACTTTGCTATTATTATTTATAGATCAACTATATAGTGTATGATTGAGCAAGCAAGAAGGTCCTCTTTTTCTCTCTTCACCTAATGAACAATTTTTTGAATGAGTGATTCACATTGACTCTCCCTGAGACCACTGCATCGGGAATAACTGAGGAAGGCAAAAGCTGCGATATATGTAGCCCTTTCCACAGCCGCTGGATGTGTTAAATTGTTTTACAGCTAATTAAGTATTTTTGAAGTGTAGCCATAGTTAAAATGTGTGATAGGCAATTTGTACACAAGATCTCACAAACAGCAGTGGGATGCATAACCAGATAATTAGTTGAGTAATGTTAGTGGAGGGGTGATTATTGGCCACCACTCTGGGAGATCTGCCCTGTTCTTCTCTGAATGATGTCTGCTATGTCTACCCGAAAGAGCCGGCTGTTTAACCTGAAAGGTGGCAATGAAGCTAAAGAGCAGGATTTTCCAGCTCCCCCCGCCGCCGGGATCATCTGGTCCCACCCAAAGTCAGTGGACTTTTGGCTGGGTCGCCGAGTCTTCCACAGTGGGTCCTGTTACAACGGGGCTGGAAAATCCTGGCCTGAGTCCTGCAATCTGTACTGCAGTAGTTGTAACCACCTTTGGTTATTTTATGATTTTTTTTCTTTTTAAATGAGGTCTTAATGTAAATCGTGGTCAGTTTACATTGAATTCTATAGTTGGAGTTACTCACAAAGCACAGAGGTTCAAGCTGACATTCTGGCAAAATTAAAAGTTTAAAAATATTTTGTTATACAACAGGTCTGTTTTACAAATGAACATTTTAAAAAGTATTGTTAAATATATGCATTTACAAAATTTACCAGAGCTTCAGAAATAATTAAAGGAAGCATCATAACTGAAGTCAGTACTGAAAGAGTTTACTTAATAATTTAAAAATTAGGCAGATCAGAAATATGGAGATGTTGGAAGTATTATTGTAAACTGCTGCAAGAAAATGATTCTAATTCATGTTGAAAATTATTCCAATGTTTTAAAAGATCATGTGGTGAGGGAGGCAAACTATTACAATTGGATTTGATCCTGTCTTTACTGAGACAACTGGTTAGTCATTACAACCAGTAATTTTTTCCCTTTTTCATCCTGTGTACAGTGGGGTCACTAGCAACTCTTCCACCTTGACTGAAAGCTAAAATATTATGAGAAATGGATTGATCCTGCTTTGTCTAAAGCTAAATTGTACTATAGCAAGGAGCTCATTTGATTGATTTCTCACCTGTATTTTCTTTCTAACCCTTTCTTTCTTGTCTGTCTTAGAATGCGTTAGATCTTCAGCTTGCAGTGGCTAATATCTTACAGTCACTCATCCATTCAGAAAGAAATCAACAAGTAATGTGTGAAGCAGGACTTCATGCACGGCTTCTACAAAGGTGTAGTTCTGCTCTGTCTGATGAAGACCATCCCCTACACCCACCACTCCAAAGGATGTTTGAGAGATTGGCTTCACAGTCATTAGAACCAATGGTCCTTAGGTAGGATGTATACATACTGTACTTGCAAAGATAGTATTTAATCTAGGATGTTTAAGTTGTTGATGTTTGGGGATCTATCACAGCAATATTAGAAAAGTTGGACTGGATTTACTGTAACCTCAGTTAAATGTTCTCCAAATTCAGATAGTAGCCGCCTGATGGCTCAACAACAGTCTTTATCTTCCAGAACTGTGTCAGGAATGTCAAATTGCAGCTATTCTGTGGGTTTCAACCTCATGCTAAGAAAATGTTACTGGAAAGGCAAACCAGCTTCTGGCCCACCAACATCCTGCTTAGCCCAAATTCTACTGACTTGCAAACCAATACTTTATTCTATTACTGATCCATTAGCTTCACAAGCAGAATGTATAAAGCAGCAAGGTTCAGCACCACCTCCCTGAACAAATGTGCAAGCATGTTCCCCTGCTAAGACCAATTTCAGAGTCGATGGCAAATGTATGTGTAGCTCAGCTCAACCTAGCCATCACCAACAGCGCTCCCCCAGGAATTTGAGGGCCGGCAGAAGGGAAGATTCAGCTAACCACAACCCCTTCTTCCTCCTCTCACCAATTGAAGCATCGGTGGAAGCAAAGCAGTTTGTCATCCCCGTTGATCAAATGAAAATTGAAGTTGCCCCCGCTTGCCAAGAGAGTTTTCCTGACTCTTTTTGCCCTTTTTTTCTTTCTCCCTTCTTTTTCGTTCCAATCACTCCCCGTCTTTCTGCCACCATACGTACTTGAGCATATCTGACAAACAATTGGTTTAACCGTCACCAAATCTGTCTCAACAAGAAAAAGAAAAACTTGAAAGAGAGATACGCCTCTCATAACCTCAGAATGTCCCAAAGTGCTTTATAGCCCTTGAGGTATTTTTGAAGTGTTGGTCACTGTTGTAGAAAACATAGCAGCCTATTTGTGCACAGCAATCTCCCACAAACAGAAATGTGATAGTGAACAGATAATTTGTTTTTAGTGGCAATTGAAGGATGATTAATGGCCTGAGGACTAGGGCTAGTTCCTTTGCTCTTCAAAACGGTGCCATGGGATCCATTATGCTCACCTAAGAGAGCAGAAGGAGCCTCGGTTTATTGTCTTATTCGAACGATGGCGCCTCTGATTGTGCAGCACTCTCTTAGTACTGTATAGGAGTGTAAGTCTTTGATTTTTGTGTTGGAGCAGGACGTAAAGCCACAATCTTCTGACTTGGGCGAGAGTTCTACCAACTGACCTCAGAGTCTCACTGCCCTCTGCCAAAGTTATCCTTTGCTCCAGTATTATCCTTGAATGCATGGACCTCTGACTTCATGTCTCCAGTACCAACCATTTCCTTAAATCTTTCTCCCCTTCTCCCTCACCTCTAACAAGCATGAGGAGCTCATGAGCATCTTTGTCATCAAGATTTAGAACAAGCATTCAGCTGCCACTCCTGTTAGTTCTCCCCTACTCCCGCCACTTTCCCCTTTTATGTAAAACCCAAATTTTCTCGGGTTAACTCTTGCCATAATTCTGAACCCAGATCTCACTCTACTTGTAATTCCACCTCCCATCTTTAAGCTTATCACATCCATGAGACTAACTTCCCACTCCTTTGACCCTATTCCCCTTAGACTGACCATCCAACTTCCCTTCCTTTTTCCATGCCAGCTGAGATTGGAAATGGTTTCTTGTTGAGCACCATCACCCAACTCTTCCACGACCAATTGCATCACCCCCTTCCTCAAAAAAAAAATCCATGACTTTTCTGTTCTTTTAAGCGAACTGTCCTATTTTTGTTTCCTGTTACATTCTTTAGCAACTCATTGCCTCCTAAATCTTTGCCCCAGGTTTCTTGCAACTCCATTCTTGAATCTCCCCTTTCAAGGTAAACTTCCCTGCTGCAGCATGCAAATCAAATTCACAAGTGACATCTAATGTTACTGTGACCAGGATGCATCCACCCTTTTCACCCTATCTACAACATTTGCCACAACCACATCACCCTCCCCCCAACACTGGTCCGCCATTGTCCAGCTTAGCGGGACTATCAGAACTTGGTTTTATTCTTGATTTTTGCCTCTTTGTTGCATTCTCACCATAAATTTAATCAAAGCATCTCCAGCTAGTGGCTTCTATTCTTGCCCTCTCACTAATACCACTAAAGCCCCCAAAATATCTATCCTTAATCTGCCTTCATTCTCATTTATAGGCTACCCCTTGGCAGCATCATCCACTGATGTAACGTTAACTTCCATATGTACACTGATGACATGTAGCTCTTGTTTTCACTACCTTTACTTTGAAAAACAACTTGTCTGACATCCAGTCTGGACAAACTGAAATTTCCTTCAGCTAATGTTTAGAAAACCCCGAGCCAACATTTCTGGCACACTCATAAATTCTGTATCCTTGCCACCTGTTCTATCCACTTTCTGCCATTGTTTCAGACCGAAACAAACTTCGCAACAATGGTGTCTTATTTAACCCCAGCTGAACTCCCAATCCCATATCCTTTCCATCATACCGAACTCATATTCAAAAGTTCTCCTGGTTCGACTTTGTAGATGTTCATCCAAAAGCCTGCTGCATGTACCCTATACCCCTCTCTGTTGGTCCCTCAAAACCTCATTTACATTCTCATCCTTGTGTTTAAATCGCTCATAGAATGATTACAGCACAGAAAGAGGCCATTTGGCCTGTTTTGTTTGTGCTGGCTGTTTGCAAATGCAATTCACCCAACACCACTCATCTATCTTTTCTCTATTGCCCTGAATTTTTTTTCTCTTCAGATAATGAACCAATTCTCTTTTGAAAGCCATGATTGAATTTGCCTCCACCATGTTCTCAGGCAGTGCATTTCAAATCACAACCACTTGCTGTGTGAAAGAGTATTTTGTCACGTCATTGTTGCTTCTTTTGCCAGCCACATTAAATTGATGTCCTCTGGCCCTCAATCATTCCACTAATGGGCATAATTTCTCGGTATTTACTATGTCCAGACCCCCCCATGATTTTGAACACTTCTATTAAATCTTCTCTCAACCTTCTCTTCTCCAAGAAGAACGGCCCCAGCTTCAACAATCTATCCATGTAACTGAAGTTCCTCGTCTCTCAGACCATTTTTGTGAATCTTTTCTGCACACATTTTAATGCTTTCACACCCTTCCTAAAGTATGATCCTAAAACTGGACACACTACTCCAGTTGAGGCTGAATGAGTGGTTTATCCAGGTTTATCATAACTTCCTTGCTCTTGTACTTTATGCCCCTATTTGTGAAGCCTAGGATCCCATATGCTTTATTAACTTCTCTCTCAACTTGCCCTGCCACCCTCATCAAAATGTTCACATATATCTCCAGGTCCCCCTCTGCATCCCCTTTAGAATTGTACCCTTTATTTTATATTGTCTCTCCTTGTTCTTTCTACCAAAATGAATCACTTCACACTTCTCTGTGTTAAATTTCATCTGTCACTTGTCCACCCATTCCACCAATCTATGCCCTTTTGAAGTTTAATACCATCCCTCTCATAGTTCACAATACTTCTAAGTTTTGTGTCACCTGCAAATTTTGAAATTATGCCCTATACATCAAGGTCTAGGTCATTATTCTATATCAAGAAGATTTGTGGTCCTAACACTGACCCCTGGGGAACCCCACTATAAACCTTCCCCAGTCCTTAACAAATCTGTGTTGGCATTTCTTAATTCATCCAAATTTGGCCAAGTGACTGTTAGTTTTGTCTTGAATTATCGTTCCAATAAAATTTCCCGCCACAGAGTTTAAACTTTGTAGTTGCTGAGCTTATCCTTGTGCCCCTTTTTGAACAAGGGTGCAACATTTGTAATCCTCCAGCCTTCTGACACAGCCTGTATATAGGAGAATTGGAAAATTATGGCCGATGCCTCTGCAATTTCCACCCTTCCTTTTCTCAGTATCCTTGGATGCATCCCATCCGGTCCTGGTGGCTTATCAACTTTAAATACAGCAATCTATCTAATACCTCCTCTTTGTCAATTTTTAACCCATCAAGAGTCTCAACTCCTTCCTCTTTCACTATGACTTGGGCAACTTCATGGACTTGCCTATCTCTACAACTTCCTGTAATCCAACAAATACCCCCACCCCACCCCCCAAACAAATTCTTAAGTCTACCCTCTTGTGCATCCTTCACTCCACCATTGACAGCTCATCGGTGCCCTCAACCACTTAGGCTCAGGGATTGGAATTCCTTATTCAAACCTCTCTGTCTTGCCACCTCCCACTCCTCCTTTAAGACCCTCTTTAAATCTACCTCTTTGGCAAAGTGTTTTGTCACCTGTTCCTAACATCTTGGTGGTTCAGCATCCATTTTCTTGATTATGCCTTTGACTCCCCTTGGGGTGTTTTCTATGTTGTGTTTTTTAAATGCACTTTGTTATAGCTTTAATTTTTAAAAATTATACCACAATATGCGTAGTCCTTTTAAAAACGTATATATCATTCTGCTTTGATATTTAAATTGAGGTGCAATCCTTTGGGAAATTGGTACTTAGTGATTATGATAATTAGCGACTGGATTAGCTAAAGTATATGTGACATTTAGCCAGGAATATTATTGTTGACTGAACAGTATCAAGAGCAGACGTGCAAGTCTGTAAGAACGCTATTCTTGAAGGCGTTTAACACCTTGTCTCACACATGCTCTTCCTAGATATGCTATTCCTATATTCAGATACCTTTGTGACCACATTTGCCCATACTCAAGGTATATCGATATAGGAAATGTTGACTGAAGCCCTGGTGACTCCTCAGAAAGCTGAGGAGAAATTAAAGGGACAGTTATCATGTTCACTTTCATGCACTCAGTAGTCAAAAATGACGTTAGTGGAGGCAAGTCGCCTGTCATATTTTCTGGCCCCAATTAGCCTGAACCAGGACATAGTTCAACAATAGCCAGGTTTGTCCCTTAAAAATTTGTAGTATTTAATTGTTATTAATTTATGAAAACTGATGGAACTGGTTTGCTGGGGTGGGTTTGTTTGTAAGTTAACCAAAACTAGAAACAGTTATTCTATACCATGAAGAGGGGAAATGCAGTATTCCTTAAGTGATTGACTTAAAATGTTTAAAGATATTATTGTTTTGTTCTGTTGATATTGATTATATCTCATTGATTGCCTTCAGGGAGTTTCTCCGTCTTGGTAACCCATTGAATTGCGGGGCCTGGGATAAGAAGTTGATAAGTGTATATAGGGTCCACAAACCGAGCTCTTTAAGCTGTGAAACAGAAATGAGAGGTATGTAAGATATATCCTTATAAATTGTGTAATCTCTTTCTTGCTAAGCATTTACCTGGAACTTCATAGCTTTCAAATTTATTTTGAATAATATCTTAGAAATAAATGTATTAATTTTAAAAACAAATCTGCTCTCTGGATGTGGCTAACACTGGCAAGGCCACATTTATTGCCCATTTATAGTTGCTCTGAGCACATTAAGAGTCTACCGCGTCAGTGTGAGATTAAAATAACATGTAGGCCAGACCAAGTAGAGGTGGCAAATTTCCTTCCCTGGAGTACACTTGTGAACCAATTAAGTTTTTACAAAAGTCTGGCAGCTTCTGTGATTATTACACCCAAATTTACTGCATTGAGTTTCCCAATTTGTGATAGCAGGATTTGAACTCAGTGACATGCCCTCTGGGCTAGCAATCCAATTAAATGGCGGTTAAAATTATTTATTGTTAAAGTTAAATTTATAAAAAATATTTTTGCTTTTTCTGGCTGAATTTGCCTTGCAACATTTTAACTATGTTGCTTTCACTGCGTACATTATAACATTATTTCAATATATCAAAAGGGTACACCTAAAGAAACGGGAGCAACACAGCTCACTGTCTATTAGTGTACAGAAAATAATGTGGGCCAAAAGTTAGTGCACTGTTTTCCATACCTAATATCCCGTTATGCAGTTCCATTCATTATAGCTCTGCACTGAGCACTTAATCATAATATTTACCACTATGCGAGTTGGACATAATCATTTGATCTTGGAAGATGCAATGTGAACATTATCAGGCTGATTTTCCAAAAATTGAGTTCCTTGGAGCAGAGCCCCACCTGGCAGGAGTCTGCATTTTGAAAATTGGTGTTTCTGCCTTCCAACTGTATAATCTATTTTTAAAAAACTTGTGTCTTGTCTACAAAAACATATTTCCTGTTGTCACATTTTTGTGTCAACTGTTTTCTTCTGTAAAACTTGTTGATTTCTATCATGGAAACTGCCTATGTAAACTTATCATATTATCATTACACCGTTCCATTGCTGTTGATGTTGTACTACTTCTGGTACCTCCTCTGTGTCCAATGACTTCCTCATGATGATTGTCAGTGATTCAGATTGTTTTCCAGTGTCTCTGTTCTGGGATATATGCTATCTGCCCTGGGAATTTTTTTTATGAACCCATTTAGCCTTTCTACAACTTTCATCTAATTTATAAGTCATTAGTTTTACTAGGGATATTTTTGTTGGTGAGCACACGTAGCCCATTTCTTCCCTTGTAAATACTTGGACGAAGTTTATTTATAAAACATTAGCTCTTTTTTGTGCTCATTCTAGGTTTTGAGCCTTTTTGCATCTTGCATAGTTTTTACCCCTTTTCTGACTATCTTGTTGCTGCTGTGATACTGTAAAATTTGTGTTTAGTCTCAGCTGCTTTGCTTTTTCTTGGATGTTTCTCTTCACCTCTGATCACCCTTTTAATATGTTTCTGCTTTTTTTGTATTCCTCCCAATTATTCCATTCTCTTTATTCTCCTTGTAAGGTTTGTACAGGTTATTTTCCCTCTATCTTGTAATTTATTTGTTAATCCATTTAGGGGCACATTTATTTAGTCTGAGTTTATCGACTTTTGTATTTTTCTTGCATGCTCAGCATTATACAGTTAAAGATGTTCCATGTGTGCCCCCCTGAAGTTTTAAGCAACCGTTCCCATTCTAGTTGCTTTTGTTCGTTGAATTTGGTCTTATGAAAGTTACCTACCTGACTTCTGGTCTTGAGTATTTCTAACTCCCAAATCATGTCTAAGTTTTATCATCTTGTGGTTGCTGTTCTCCAGTGGTGCTACAGTTTATATTTTCTGGGTCTATAATGAATATCAATCAAGTTGAGCGATGCCTGTTATGATGTACCAACTCTAAATCTAAATCTCATAATTTTCCCAGTTTATATTAGATTGAAGTCTTTTGTTAAAATAACTTTCCCTTTCACATATACTCTTCCGATTTCTTCATCGGGCAAATCCTTTATGCTGACTTGGGTTAGATTGGAATTTTTTTGCAATAGAGATGCCTATCTGGAGTAGTTTATTTTGAAGATTTCTACATAACACAGGACCAATCAATACATTTCCTTTAGTTTTATCTACTCCACCCTTTATAAATAATTCAAATCCTGAATTTTATGCTAATTTCCATCCCCTAGATTTCCCCATGATTTTGATATTCCCAGCATATTGTAGCTCTCGACAAGTCAGGGCAGTCTCCAGTGTCACTATTGTATTTCTAATACTCCTGTGCATACATCTTATATTAAATTTGCTTCCTCCCATGCAATATCTTCATATTTGTTGTTTCCAGTTCATTTATATGTCCATACTTATCACCTGATGACCTGTATTAACTAGGATCCTGTTTTCTAACTGCCTTTCCCATCTATCTGGTTTAAATTATTCTCTATTGCTACCTTAATGTTTCTTGCAGGCCTTTTATCCCCATTGGTTTAAGTTTAAACTGTCTCTTCTGTGCTATTTGTTTTGATTATGATTTTGTGGTGATTTAAGAAGGTAGCATTGTTGTATAGGAGCATAGGAAATAGGAGCAGGGGTAAGCCATTCGGCCCCTCGAGCCTGCTCCACCATTCAGCTAGATCATGGCTGATCTTCTACCTCAATGCCATTTTCCCACACTATCCACATATCCCTTGATATTTTTAGCCTTCTGGGGGAGAGAATTCCAAAGACTCTCCACCCCTGGAGTGAAGAAAGCCCTCCTCGTCTCAGTCCTAAATGACCTACATCTTATACTGAGACTGTCCCCTCTGGTTGTAGACCCCTCCCCACTAGCCAGGGGGAACATTCTTTGCACCGACCCTGTTGTATGCTTCAATGAGATCACCTCTCATTCTTCTAAACTCTGGAGAACATAGGCCCAGTCTCCTCAATCTCCCCTCATAGGACAATCCTGCCACCCCAAGGATCAGTCTGGTGAATCTTCATTGCACTCTCTCTATGGCAAGTATATCCTTCCTTGGGTAAGGAGACCAAAACTGTACACTCCAGGTGTACTCACAAATGCTGCAGTCATTTATGTGACGCCTCAGTTTTTGTTTTGAAGACCCCTCTTTTTCTAAACTCTGGAAGTATATATGAGGACAGTACTTTGCACCCTGTTTCTTTGAGTTTTAAGCCAGTCTTTATATATGTGACTTTTAAGGCCCTGTGTTATTTCCTTCATGTCATTTTCCCTATGTGGGCCAATGCATGCTCAAGCTGCAGGTGGACAATTTATCACCCTGAACATATTGTTCTTCCATGGATATCCATATTACTAAGCAAAAGGCCCCTTCCAACTAAAATTTCTGTTTAGACTTTGAACTGTGCCTTTGGCCAGAATGTCCTCTCAGATTTTTTAATTGCAATTTCTTCTGAGAATTATTACCTTTTGCAGTGCTGCACAGTGGTTAGTATTTGCTAATTTAATCTCTTGGGTAGCTTCACAGCGTTTCTGCCTTGTTTCTTTTATCAACCTTAGTCCATCCAAAATCCCTATTGTTTCAGCTTCCTTCAGCGCTGTCGTGTCAGGACAATGCTGATCTCCAGCTCCAACCCCTAAAGGTTCACTCGCAAAGCCTGATGACCAAAACACTTTTCTGAGATGACTTACTTAATTTTATCCGCACATCCTCAAAGATCTGCCTTTTTAGGCACCTGTATCTTGTTCTATTAGACCACATATTTCCTATTTACTCCTTTGTTTGAACCAGTGAGATTTCCCTTCATCTGAAATTACCCTAGCTTTTGCTATGTATAAAAATATGATATCAAAGCATTACATAAAAATGACTATGTATAATTTTAAACTGAGGACCCAATCTACATGATCTCGTTCATTTATCCCTTATTCTTTAGCCTCACTTCACCTGAAAACTATATTTGCTCATAATTCTTTGAGCGTAATTTTCAACTTCACTCTCCATGTGGCACCTTGGCAGAAGCAGATCACCCACCCGTTTAGAGCACCCCCAATTTGTGTTCTGTTGAAATTAATAGAACTAAAATTAGACAGGTTCTGCAATGGATGATTGATCTGTTACAGCAGGTTACAGCCCAGGTGGAAAATATAAGAATAATTCCACTTGTGTGCATGACCTGTGTATGTGTTGTTTGTGTGTCTACACACTTTTTAAAAAAAATTGGCATCAAAGAAAGAAAAATTAGTTATATCCCCTACTATTTGAATGTTCTTATCTAGTCTCTTTTTTTTACATTGTACTGATGCACCTCAGGGAGTATGATCATGTCTCTGGATGGATTTGGCCCTGATATTGTATTCGGCTTGAATGAAGATAACACCCACTACAGGATTAGCAAAAGCTTGCTCAAAGGGGCAGAAGGAAGCACAGTACCCCTGACCAGGGTGAAGTGCTTGGTCTCCATGACAACGCCGCATGATATTAGGCTTCATGGTTCATCAGTCACCCCAGCATTTGTGGAGTTCGATACAGCCCTTGAAGGCTTTGGGTGAGTACTATGTTGCTTGCTAAACCTGAAGAAAAAAAACTAGACATTATTACAATCTCCTAATACTGATTTTTTTGATGCTTTACATCTTAACATGGCTTATTTAAAATAAGGAATGAGGGATCAGTTTAATAGAAACATGTTTCAAATTCATCTGAATCCAGCAACAAGAGATTTCAGGTAGTTTAATTGTATATGCGCATTCAGAAATTTTTGCATTACAAATAAAGGCACCAAATATTTAAGCTTGGTAAATACTGTCGGGAAGTATTAATATTTTCAATTTTATGTCCATGGTTCAGAATAAACCCTCATCATTTTCCATAACCACTGTGGATGCTTCTTTGTATGTTGAATTTGTATAAATTGTAAGCACACATTTTAATGACACAATCGTTAAAAGCAGACATTCACACTATAAATGTAGAATAGTAAAATCTTTATTATTTGTGCTCCACTTATCTGGTAGAACTTTTGTGTACAGAGCTTTGCATGAGGCATTGATGCGTTGTACAACTGAATATCGTCTGTTGGACATGAATCAGGTTTATTATTTGTATTGTACCTGCCTTCATTTCTGAATCTGATGTATTACTTTACCAATATGTAAGATCAAAATTTGAGGATGCTTGATCATCTTTCAAATCCCATTTGTCCACTAAGCGAGTTCTTCCTTTTAATGAAAAAAAACCCTGTCATCCGGCCAATTACAGCCCCATCAGTCCTTATCAGTGAAGTGATGGAAGGTGTTGTTAACAGCACCATCAAGTGACATTTACTCAGAAACAATCTGCTTACCAATGCTCAGTTTGGGTTCTGTCAGGGGCCTTTCCACTCCAGACCTCATTACAGCTTTACTTCAAACATGACAAAATAACTGAATTCCAGAGATGAGGTGAGAGTGGCTTCAGCATAATATCAAGACAGCATTGGACAGAGTGTGTCATCAAGGAGTTCTAGCAAAATTGAAGTCAGTGGGAATCAGGCGAAAAATCTCTCCACTGGTTGGAGTCATACCTAGCTCTGGTTGTTGGAAGCCAATCATGTCAGCCCCAGGGCATTGCTGCACGAGTTCCTCAGGGTAGTGTCCTAGGCCCAAACATCTTCATCTGTTTTCATTAACTACTTCATCAATGACCTTCCCTCAAACATAAGGTTAGAAGTGGGGATGTTAGCTGATGATTGCAGTGTTCAGTACCATTCAAAACTCCTCAGATACTGAAGCTGTCTGTGACTGCATCCAGCAAGACTTGGACTACATTCAGGCTTGGACTGGTAAGTGGCAAATAACATTTAACAAGTGCCAGGCAATGACCATCTCCAACAAGAAAGAATCTAACCACGTCCCCTTGACATTCAACAACATTATCATCGCTGAATCCCCCTGCATCAACATCCTGGGGGTTACCATTGACCAGGAATTTCACTGAACCAGCCATATAAATACTGTGGCTACGCAGTAGCGTCGGTCAGAGGCTGGGAATTCTCTGGTGTGTAACTAAACTCCTGACTCCCCAAAGCCTCTCCACCATCTACAAGGCACAAGTTCAGGAATGTGATGGAACACTCCCCACTTGCCTGAATGCATGGTGCTCCAACAGCACCCAATGCTAGTGAACCAGATGGATTTCTACAACAATCAATGATAGCTGTCATGGTAAAAATTACTGGCACTAGCTTTTAATTCTAGATTTATTAATTAAATTTTAATTCCATCAGCTGTCGTGGTGGGATTGAGCTCATGTCCCCAGAGCACCTGCATGGGCCTCTGGATTACTAGCCCAATGACATTACCACCACACCACCATTTCTGCAAAACCCATGAATCGCTATAGTTCAAGAAGGTGGCTCCCCACAACAGGCTCAAAGGCAATTAATGATGGGAAATAAATGCTGGCCTTGCCAGCGATGCTCAAATCTGAAGAATGAATGAAAAAAATACCACATCTCACATCCATTGAATGTTCCAGATTATTTACAGTCAAAATGAATTATTTTGAGTTGTACTCGCAGATGATATTGGTAATGGAGGTTCCACTGTAGATGTTGTTGTTTCTACTTACTGTGCATTCAAAGGTGCTCTGCTTTCTCCTCTTAGCTGCCTGTTCTTGCCTAGTTTGGCTCCCCACAATGCACCCAACAATGCTGCTACCACTGCAGGAAGTGTTAATGATGGAGCTGTTACCAGTGGACTTGGTACAGGTAAAAATAAATGTTTGCCACCAGCAATTATGTTTTAATGGTGGGTGGAAACACTTAAGTGTATGTTATAATTCATTTAAGTTTTTTAAAGCAAAACAGATACAAATGCATACAACAACCATCAACAACAACAGCAACTCCAACTTTTATTTAAATAGTGCCTTGAACATAATGAAATGTCCAAGGCACTTCACAGGAGCGTTATCAAATAAATTATCTGGGCCTTTAAGTATATTTAAGGGTGAGAAAAACAGATTTTGAACCAGTAAGGGAATTGAGGGTTATGGAGAAAAGGCAGGAAAGTGGAGTTGAGGATTATCAGATCAGCCATGGCCTCATTGAATGGTGGAGCAGACTCGATGGTCCGAATGGACTGCTTCTGCTCCTACGTCTTATGGTCTTAATATGACACTGAGCCACATAAGGAGAATTAGGTCAGAATGAACAAAAGCTTCGTCAAACAGTTAGTTTTTAAGGAGTGCCTTAAATGAGGAAACAAAGAAATGGAAAGGAGTAGGGAGGGTATTCCAGAGCTTGGGGTCTAAGCAAATGAAGCTGCGGTCACAAATGGTGGAGTGATAAAATCGGGGATGAACAGCTTGCAAGAATTAGGAGAGCACAGATATCTCAGACGGTTAGAGAAGATTACAGAGTTAGGGAGGGGCAAGGCTGTGGAGGGATTCAAAAACAAGGATGAAAATTTTAAAATCAGGACTTTGCTTAACTGGGAGCCAATGTAGGTCAGCGAGCACATGGGTGATAGGGAAACAGGATATGCAGTGAATTCAGACATGGGCAGCACAGCTTTGGATGACCTCAAGTTTACAGTGGATGGAATGTGGGAGACCAGCCAGCAGTGCATTGGAAGAGTTGAGTCCAGAGGTAGCCAGTGGCAGAAATGAGGGTTTCAGCAGCAGGTGAGCTGAGATAGGACAAAGTCAGCTAATGTTATGGGGATGGAAATAGATATCTTAGTGATAGCATGAATATGAGGTCAGAAACTCATTTTGCGATTGCGAACAGAGTGGCTTAATCTCAGACCGTTGCTAAGGAGAGGGATGGAGTTTGGGGTGGGGATCATAATCAATTTTCAGTCTTCCCAATATTTTGGTTGTTGGATAGGCAGTCTGCTTTAGCAACAGTGGAGGAGTTGAGAGAGATAACGGTGGTGTGGTAGAGCGGGGTCGCCAGCGAGCATGTGAAAACTAACACTGTGCCTTTGGATGATATTGGTGAGGAGCAGCATGTAGATGAGAAATAGGAGGGGGCCAAGGATAGGCCCGTGGGGAACACCAAAGATGATAATGTGAGAGCAGGAAGAGAAGCCATTGCAAGTGATTCTCTGGCTATAATTAGATAAGAATGGAACAAGGTAAGAGCAATCCCACCCAGCTGGACAACAGTGTAGCAGCATTGGAGGAGAGTGGTGTGGTCAGCTGTGTTAAAGGCTGCAGACAGGTCGAGAAGGACAGGGAGAGAAAATTAACCTTTGTCACAATCACGTAGGATGTCATTTGTGATTTTAAGAGCTGTTTCAGTATTGTGGTAGGAGTGGAAACTTGATTAGAGGGATTCAAACATGGAGACCTGGGAAAGATGGGCACGGATTTGGAAGGCAACAGCACATTCAAATACTTGGAGAGGAAAGGGTGGCTGGAGATAGGTCGGTAGTTTACAAGGACATTTGGGTTATAGTTTGGTTTTTGAGGAGAGGAATGATGATGGCAGATTTAAAGGAAGGAGAGATAACACCTGAAGGGAGAGAACTGTTTATAAATTCGACTAATATGGGGGCTGGAAAGAAAAGTTGGGTGATCAGCAGTTTAGTGGGAATTTGATCAAGGGAACAGGAGGTGGGTCTCATGGACAAGGTGAGCTCAGAGGAGACATGAGGGAAGGTAGGAGAGAAACTAGAGAAGGATGTGATTTTAGGGCTAGGGCAGGGGAGAGCATTAAAGGAAGGAATGTATGAAATTTCATGCAGTGTCCCCTTGGAGAAATAGCCTTGAAGATATTTTCCCTCATACCTGCCCTTCCCCTTGACAGATGGAGCTGTATTTTACAGGGTAAGAGGAAAATGGGCATACCGCTCATCACTCCACCTCAGCCACCAGAAGAAAAGTCTGTTCCAGACTGACCAACTTTAAACAAGACCACCCTGCAACGATAATGCGCTCTGGGAGGCCTAAACCAGACCCAGGCTCTTTGTGCAAGGATGGATTGGGCGCCCTAGCAGGGACACAAAGGTGGTATGGTGGTGGGTTTTGGAGGCCAGGTAGAGATGTACAAGGGGGAGGTAACATCTTGGGGAGTGGGTGCACAGGACACCCCCTGAATGATGTACCCCTCCCCTGTTCTTTCCCACCTTTTCACCAAATTTGTTTTAAAAGATGGCCTTCTCACTTTTGCCTGCCTGACACTACTCAGCACATTATGGCAGTGGAGGCGGATTAAGGGCCTTAAATGGGCAACAGTTGGCCACTCAAGAGGCCCTCAGTAAGCCTAAGAGTGGGCCAGTGGACACCTTACTCCCCACCACCCATGTAATACGGGGACTGGATCATGGGTGGGCAGGAAGCGCTGGGCTAGCCGCCCAACATATTTTATCTGCCTCTCACTGAAAACATGCCTGGCGGAGGGCCGTAGAGATGTCTCTATATTCATCATGTTTAATTTCCTGCACCAATTGTTGAGGCATGCAAACCACTGGCAACACTGAAGGGCTTATTAACAAATTTAAAGTGACTCCTCCTTTATATGCTTAATTTTGAACCCACTGATCATAGCATGACCTTTCTTATAATCTGGATGAGGCTGGGTGGCTGGACAGTTATATGGAAGGTAGTGCACTTTCCACAACCAGCAGGCTCCATGAGAGGTAGCTGATATTGCTTCCTGCAAACTCATTATAACAGTACTTTGTAGCGGGTGGAGTTGTGGCAGTGGTTGTAATCCAGCACAAAACCCGGATTCACCCAGCTTCCATCTGTTCAAAAGAAAATCCTCAGGAAATTCTAAACTTGTGGGGCTAGACACCTATTGTGTCCACCCTTACTTATTCTTGCACAAGTCAGAACTCTGGTAGCATTTCCTGGCAATTCCAGCAGATGCACCACAAATTATCCAGGCAAGACCTATATCTACTGAGAGCAGGCATCAGCCCCACTTTAGACCTACTGAAAGACCCAACAGTGCACTGACATTGGTAGTTGATCCTCAAAGATCATTTATCTTTATCAAGGGGCACTTGCATGCCCTCAGAAAAATTGGGAATTTTGTTTTTAACCTGTTTTTCAACCCACTCTTGGCACTAGCTCTTGCCTTCTTAGTAGAAGGGTACTGCTCTAATTTTCCACTGACAATGCGTGATGGACACCTTGGAGTCAAATGACCCTGACCCCAAGATTTGGAATGGAATTCTCCATTGGGTGAAAATGGCAGGCAGAGATTCTGTTTTGCTTCACTCCAGTGGAGGGCATCACTGTCATTGGATTTTTAAGCTATTGTTTTTGCCAAATTGCATCAATGTTTTAGCACTGGCTGTGTATCATTAAAATATGTGTTCGATGCACAAGGCTTGAAAGTCTAAATATTGTTTATAGCTTATAATGTAGATTACTGACATAACATTGTGTGTTACAATGTGTATGTGAACAGAAAACCAGGTTTTTTTATTTGCATTTATGGTGCTAATATGAGAGAATTTATATGCATATCCTTTTCAAATTTTTTTTTTTCCAGGCGAACGGTTCTTTCCACCGCCATCTGGGCTTACTTATTCAACCTGGTTTTGTATTGAGAGGCTCAGTACTCCTCTGAGCAATCATCCAGTTAAGCTTCTGACCCTTGTGCGGAGATCAAACTCATCTGACCAGCACTTCATTTGCCTTGCCATTGTGTTTTCTGGGAAAGACAAGTCCCTGCTAGTTTCAACAAAGGAGGAGTTGCTGCAAAACTATGGTGAGTAACTGCACAAAAGTGCTATTAAACATATTTGGAAAATAATAGCTGTAAAATGCAGAAGTTAAAAAATGACATTGTCTATACCGCTCCAGTATAAATATAAAGATGCATTTATCTTTCTGACATTGAAGTTGTTATTGTGGGAAACATACCTTTTCATATTGTGCAGTTTTACTGGAAAATGGCAGTCTAACATCAGTTGTTGAAGCAGTCTGATCACATTGTTAAATTTCTCTGGAGTGGAGACATCTGTTAATTATTTGGTTATTTTTGCAGTTAAAAAGATATATGATGTGAGAGATTTAGATAACACTTGATTTCAGCACTTATTGAGAATTCATCTATATATCTTAAATATGGCCAACAATTATTTGAAAAATGGGAATGAAGTGTCAAAGGAAAATAGCCTGAGAAAATATAGAAAAAAGTATGCAATTTGTTCTAGAAAGGAAAGTTAATAATTTACCACATAGTCGATTTAAAAAATGTTTTTGATTATATACATGACCTGGGCTTGGATATACAGAGCATAATTTCAAAGTTTGCAAATGACAAAATTTGGAAATGTAGGAAACAGACTTCAGAAGGACAAAAACAGACTGATGAAATGGGCCAGCACATGGCAGATACAGTTTCACAGAGAAGCATGATGTAATGCATTTGGAAGCAGCTGGGACCTAACCACTGAGCTATAAAGATTTAGCATAATTTCTTAGCTTTTACACTCTATTCCTCTGTTTAATTGTGTCTAATTCTCGGTAGCATAATTTAAGAAGGGTGACAAGGCCTTAAAAAGAGTGTAGAGGAGTGTTACATAAGTATAATAATTTTCATAATATTATTCAGGTTTATTGTTAAGTACATTTATAGATGTGAGTGTAGATGGTTCTGTCTGTGTGAGTTATTTACATTTTGAGCCAGGGAGACTGCAAACTTGAAATTATCAAAAGAACTTAGGTGTAGAAGTGTATGTGAAATGCTAATGAGTAAACATGGATATCTTAGCATATAAGGTATGATAGAAATTTGTATTTTTAGATAAGTGAAGGAGTTGTTTGGATTTCAAAGGGATGTTAGGATGTTTACAACTAGCCAGATTAGCAAGGCCGAGCAGTGTGTTTATTTTCCCCAAAGGTTACTGACAATATTGGCAACATGAAAGTTTTTATATTATGGGGAAAGTACATTTCAAAGACATATGGAGCAATGGAATTTACAGATTAAAGAGAGAGAAATGTATATAAGGGAGAATGAAAGGCTATGTTGGGGGGGGAGGGGGTGCTATGTAAGATCCAAATGGAGTGTGTGAAACAACCTTTGGGAAGCCTCCAGCCATTTGTGCATAAACCTGCTGTGTCCAGTAACTAAAGTTGGAGAAAAGCCTTTGGGAATTCCATTGTCAAGTGGGTATTGTGGTAACTTGCTGGCTTGCTTTTTGAATTTAAAATCTATTTTGGACTGTTGCCTTAAAGAGGGTGTGTAATTTGGAGTCAGGTTAATTAGGAATTAGGATTTGTTATAGTATTGAACAATTGTAGTCTTATGTATGTGCTTGAAATCTTTTCTTTTGTTGATAAATATTTTAATTTAACTTTTAAAATCTCTAAAGGTCTTAGTGGACTCATTACTTCTGAATTCAGTGCACACATCTCATAATAAATATAATAAATACAAATTGCAAAACCGTTGTGACCAACTGTTTCCCTTGTGGATTTGGCCCGTCTGGCTCACATCATCTGCCACATCAAAGCAAGGAGATTCACTAGAATGGTACCAAAGATATGGAACTTCAATTATGCGGAGGGACCAGAGAAGCTGGTGATCTTTAAGCAGAGGAGATAAAAAGCGGTTTTAATGGATATGTTCAAAACCTTGGGGGCTTTTCATAGAGTAAGGAATAATTGTTTCCACTGGCAGAAAGGTCAGTAACCAAAGGACACAGATTTAAGCTAATTGGCAAAAGAACAACAGGGGAAGATAAGGAATTTTTTTTACGCTGCATGTTGTTATGACCTGGAATGCACTGTCTTGAAGGGTGGTGGTATCAAATTCAGTAATAACTTTCAAAAGAGAACTGGATAAATACTTGAAGGGCAAAAAATTTGCAGGGCTAAGGGGAAAAGGACTGGGGAATGGGACTAATTGGATAGCCTTTCAAAAAGCCAGCACAGACACGATGGGCTGATTAGCCTCCTTCTGTGCTGCATCAAATGATTTAATATTGAGTTATTCTTAGATGCATGTGCAGCATTGAGTTAGGTATTGTTCTTTCATCTGTAGGGCCGCTGTTGAAATGCAGCTGAGTTCAGCATCAGAGGGAAAATCCCCCTTGTTCTGGTTAGGTACTACATTAGGTTTATCATATTGATATTCATTTTGCAGTAACATAGAATTGCCTTAAAATTTGCCACTATTCTGATTTCCTCTTGTTGGGAGAGGAGCAAAGGAACAGAAGTAGCCCATCCAATCCCTTGAGCCTGTTCCATCATACAAATCAACCATTATCTCATTGTATTGTAACTTAATTCAGCTGCGTGACTTCATATCCTTTTACTTGGCAAACAAAAATCACTCGATCTAAGATTTTAAATTCTTAATTGGGTGAGCATCCACTGTTTTTTGTGAGTGAGAGTTCCACATTTCTGCCACCCTTTGAAGTGTTTTCCTAACTTCTCATTGCCCAGACCTGATTTTAAGATTGTCTCCTTGTCCTAGACTCCTCACCAGCAGAAAAAGTTTCTCTCTATCTACCCTATCAATTCCTTTCAAATGCCAAAATCACAGTCAAATTACCCATCCATTAACCTTCTATATTCTCGTGAATATAACTCCACTTTATGTAATCTCCCCCTACAATGTAACCCTTGGGAGACCTGTTAACATTCTGGTAATTGTCTTTGGTTAGCAGAGACAGCAAGAAGGTAAACTTGAAGAAAAATCGCTCTCGGACTGCCACATCCATTTACAGACTAACATCAGCAGATGTTCTTGTTTAAACCAATATAGCACAAGTATACACAAAAATAAAATCCTTGTTTTGCAATATAATTTTTGACCCTGGAAAATTATTCTATTCATCATGCATTAATTATTTTTATTTTGGTAATTAGTCTCTTATTTAAAGTCTCTTGATCAAAATGCTTTCCGCAACTGAAAATGTTGATAGGTTGCCTGCTCACAGGCTGCGTGCATTTAAAAAAAATACACCTGAGATAAGAGTTCTGAATGCTGATTCTCCCTTCACTTTGAGCAATTGTCTTAACCAGCGCATCTCGGAGAATAGAGAAGTTTGGAAATTCACCATTTTCTTCCTGTGGTGTGATGTATCAGTGCATTATTCTAACCTTTTAAAAATTATTTTGTTATGTGAGCGTTGCTAGAAAGGCTACCATTTGTTGCCCATCTCTAATTACCCATGAGAAGGTGCATTGCAGACTAGCAGTTGTGTTTTATTAATTTTAATCCCTTTCTTCCTTTAAAGCCCACCTCTTTGACCAACATTTTGGTTACCTCTTCTAATATTTCTACCCCTGTCTTGGTGTCAGTTTTTGCCCGATTACACTGCTGAAGTGGGCTGTTTTTCTGTGTTAAAGACTATATGGAAAGGCAAGTTGTTACTTTGAGGGGAAAATTTCCAGTTAAAGAAATTGATTGTAATAGATTCAAGCAGTTTATTTTTCCCAAGTTTATATCAGTAATAAAATTATTGAAACAAAAAACGCTGGAAACACTTAGCAGGCCTGAGTATCTGTGGAGAGAGAAACAGAGTTAACATTTTGAGTCTGTATGACTCTTCAGAACTAAAGAGAAGTAGAAATGTGAGGTACTTTACACTGTTTAAGAGGAGGCAGAGCAGATGGAGCAAGAGAGAAGTTCTTTGATAGGTGGGAGCTAGGGAGAGATTGACAAAGGTTTCATGGACACAAGGCAAAGGGAGTGTTAATGGTAGTGGTAAAGACTAAAGAAGGTTCTGATAGTGGCATAAAGGTAAGAGCAGAATTTGTTACTAGCAGAACAAGGGTCAGCGTTCTCTGAAAGCACAGCATAGAAACCAGTGACGGATGGTCCAGTTGGAAGCGGAGGGGGGAGAGGTTTTAGAAAAAGGATGAAGAAAATGAATACACAAATAAATAAAATTAAAATTAAAAATTAAGATTAAAAATACAAAAAAAAATTGGATTAAAAAAAGGGTTAAGGATGGAAGAGAGAGTTCATGTCCTGAAGTTGTTGAACTCAATGTTAAGTCCGGAAGGCTGTAAAGTGCCCAGTCGGAAAGTGAGGTGCTGTTCCTCTAGTTTGTATTGGGCTTCACTGGAACATTGCATGGATATGTGGGCATGACAGCAAGATGGTGCGTTGAAATGACAAGCGACCGGAAGTGACCGAACACGTCTTAACCTCACCCCACCACCAACAGCCCCCCACTTTCCATGGCACCTTCCCAAGCAGTCGCAGAAGGTGCGACACACCCCTTTACCTCATCCTTCCTCATTGCCTAAGGCCCCAAACACTCCTTTCAGGTGAAGCAGCACTTGACTTGCACCGCCTTCAATTTGGTACACTGTATTTGCTGCTCCCAATGCGGTCGCCTCTACAATGGGGAAATCAAACGTAGATTTGGTGACTGCTTTGCGGAACACTTTCACTCAGTCTGCAAGCATGGCCCAGACCTTCCTGTCGCATGCCATTTCAACACACCATCTTGTTGTCATGCCCACATGTCTGTCCTTGGCCTGCTGCAATGTTCCAGTGAAGCCCAAAACAAACTGGAGGAACAGCACCTCATCTTCCGATGGGGCATTTTACAGCCTTCTGGACTTAACATTGAGTTCACCAACTTACCATGAACTCTCTCCTCCATCTTTACCCTTTTTTTAATCCAATCGTTCTTTCTTTGCTTATTTAATTTGATTTTTTTTTAATTTTATTTATTTTTTCACCCTTTTTCTCCAAAACCCCCCCACCCACCCCACAGGGCCATCTGTCACTGGTTTCTATGCTGTTCTTTCACAGAGCGCTGACCCTTGTTTTGCTGTTCACACATTCTGCTCTTACCTTTATGCCACTATCAGTACCTTCTTTAGTCTTTGCCACTGCCATTAACACTTCCTTTGTCTTGTGTCAGACATTTTTGTCAATCCCTCCTTAGCTCCTACCTATCTCTGACCTCCTTTCTTGCCCCACCTGCCCTACCCCCCTTAAACAATATACAACCCCATCACATTTCTACTTCTCTTTAATTCTGAAGAAGAGTCATATGGACTCAAACGTTAACTGTTTCTCTCTCCACAGTGCTACCAGACCTGCTGAGCTTTTCCAGCAATTTTTGTTTTTATTTCTGATTTCTAATATCCGCAGTATTTTGCTTTCATAAAATTATTGAACTTGAACTTGTTATCGCAAACTATTAAGTATTTTAGCTGACATTGTTCATGATCTCTCTCCTCAGGTTCTGCCCCTCTCCTTCAAATCTGCTGTCATCACCCTTCTCAAAAAAAAACCCTTGTTCCCTCTGCCCATACAAGCTTGCACCCCATCTCCAACCTCCCTTTCTTCTCCAAAGTTCTTGAATGTACAAAATTGTAGGAATTTTGCCTACAAAATTCATGCCCATCTTTCCTGGGACTCCATGTTTGAATCCCTCCCATCAGGTTTACTCCTCACCAGAGTACTGAAACAGCTATTAAAATCACAGATGACATCCTATGTCACTGTGACAAAGGCAGACGATCTCCCCTTGTCTTTCTTAAACTGTATGCAACCTGTGATACAGTTGATTGCACCAACCTCCTCCACATCTCCGCCATTGTCTAGCTGGTTCCATTCTTACATATCTAATCAGAGCCAGAGAAAGGTCATCAGTAGTTTCTCTTCCCATTCCTGCACAGTTACTTGTCCTTGGTCTCTTCCTATTTCTCATCTACATGCTGGCGACATCATCGGTAAACACAGCATCATTTTCCAAATATACACTGGTGACACCCAACTTTACTTCACCACCATCTATTACAGCCCCTCCATAATCTCTAAATTGTCAGAGTGCTTGTCTGACATACAGTACTGGACCAGCAAAATTTCCTCTGATTAACAAATAGGAAGACCGAATCCATTGTCTTTGTTTCCCACCACAGACTCTGCTTCCTAGCTCCACATTCCATACCTCTGCCCAATAACTCCCTGAAGTTGAACAATACTGTTCAAATTCTTTGTGTCATATGTGATCCCTGGATGAGCTTTTAACCATGTATCCACGCCACCACTAAGACAACTATTTTCACCATCCTTGCCTCAGCTCATCTACTGCTGAAATCTTCATGCATATCTTTGTTATCTCCAGGCTTAGCTATTATGCATTCCTAGCTGGTCTCCCACATTGTACCCTACATAAACTTAGTGATTGAATACTCTGTGGCCTGTGTCCTAACTCTCACCAAATCCCATTCACCTGTCACCCACGTGCTTGTTGATCTACATTGGCCCCCAGTTAAGAAACACCTTAATTTTAAAATTTTCACCCTTGCTTTTGAATTCCCCCCTTTGTCTGCCTCTCCCTATCTCTAATCGCTAATCCCTGCAACCCTCAGATACCTGTGCTCCTTTAATTCTGGCTTCTTTAGGATTCCTGATTTTAATCATACCACATCCAGCTGCATAGCCCTGAAACTTTGCGGATTCCCTTCCAATATCTCTCCATCTCTCTACTTCTCATTCTTCCTTTAAGACACTCCTTAAAACCTACCTCTTTGACCAAGCTTTGATCATCTTTCCTAATATATCCTTAAGTGACTCAGTTTTATATTTTGTTCTATAATGTCTCTTTGAAGTGCCTTGGGATATTTTATTACATTAAAAGCACAATGTAAAATAAATTGTTGTAGTATGTAGAGTGCTGCTGCTGAAAGATATAGTACTGATATGAGGTACAGCAGTGCAGAGCAATGTCAACTGTAAAACTAGGGCTGAATTGTTTTTCCTCCTTTTTTAGTTGATGACTTCAGTGAAGAGTCATCTTTTTATGAAATTCTTCCTTGCTGTGCACGGTTTCGCTGCAGTGATCTGATTAACGAGGGACAGTGGCATCACCTAGTGCTTGTGATGAGTAAAGGCATGTTAAAGAACAGCACTGCTACGTTATATGTGGATGGTCAGCAAGTTAACACAGTAAAGGTATGGTGTTCTGCGAGCACATGGCTAAAGTTGGAATTATAAAACCATTTTAAATGCAGAAGTGTTATTTTTACCAAATCATTTTTGGTTCATATAGTCTTCTGCTGCTGCAGGTCAATGTGTTCTCTTTAAAGTGACATCGCAAATTCAGTGATTCCATATCCAAGATAATTAATTAAAATGATGTATTACCAGAGCATCAGTTAGGCCTTGTATTGTTCAAGGAATGCAATTTGAAGTCTCTGTCAACAAGGTTATTTTGTGTAATGGTTTATTCATGGCTTTTGTCTTCACACTTCACCCTCTGGGAGATCTTTTGATCCTGTCCAGATATAACTTCTGTTAGCTAATCAAAACCAAGAAAGCAGATTGGTTGGCCAGTGGATACCAATCCCCAGAAGAGCCTTTGTTTTTACCAGATAATTTAAATAAGGCAGTGATATTATGTCTCAAATGATTATCTAATGACCAGGTGGTGCGAATGCACAGGTTCATCTGTGACCCCTTAACTTGTGATGGTAGTGTAGACCAGAAAAGGCTGAAGTAATCAAATTACAATGACTTAGTATTATTAAAATATGCCATTTTTATTTTGTTGAGAGTAGAAGCATCAAGATCAAATAAAACTTTGAGGGAATGAATTTTGATTTATTATCTGTTGAGCTTATTTTTGCTGCTGCCTTCATTTATTAAATTTAATCATTGTTCTAAAACTAAATTTTTACTTCGGATAATTATGCTTATAAATTCTTTGCAGTTTGTTAATGACAACCTGCTACTTCATTTCAGAAATATTTTTCCAGGCTTTGATAACTCAGTAATCTATTGTATAGTATTTGAATCAGTGAAGAGGTAGTACTTTAATTATATACAATGCACCCAATTCACTTCAAGGCTTCATTTGTCTGCCACAATTAATCTCTCAAAACTACATTTCCCTATAATTTTTAATTAAATCAACATTTCTCATTAAATAAACTGACTACAGAAATACCAATTAAATACCGTATTGCTTCAGTGGTCCTTAGTGTTCATGTTTTGTATATTGTACTTAATAAAATGCAAGCTTAAATTTCATTCTCAGTTGCTTCATTCACTGTGTAAAGTGATGAAGTCATCTTACCACACAACATGGAGATGGAAGTTTGTGACACAGGCTTTAAAAAATGGTCAGCAAAAATCCATTCAGAATTGTTGAGACTTTCATGTTTCCAAGAGCAAGTATTTGGGCTTACTGTGTTAAATGAAAACATGTTTGGACAATATTATTTGCTTTTGCAATTGATGTAGCTTGTTCAAATCATTCTTTTTGGATTCTCCAGGAAAGATTATTAATTCAAAACTGATGAAACATTCATTGGAACTAAAGAGCCTTCCATGATGTTGCGTATCAAGAGAGTTGCCTTGCCCTTTAAGCTAGAGATTGACTACAGTATGACACAACCCAGTGTAATAACCAGACTCAGTGTTCCAGTATTTATTCCATATAAATTAGATTAGCGATTATTTTCATTTTTATAAAGACTAAAATGAGTATCAAGTATACAATTAAATTTATTATAATTCCTGAATTTCATTTCATTTCTCACAGTTTCTTATCGCTAAGAGAATCAATCCCATTACAGATTTCCAGCATATAAACCTCAATTGATCAATATTTTTCTCTACTTTATGATGTTTTTAGTAGCAAACTTTGTGTTGTATTCAAACAATGACAACTTTCATAGACTGCTGCTCCAGCTGGCCAAAGAAACTACAAAAGAGCATAGTACCCAGTACTGATGTCAGCATGTTTGGACCAAACTCTGATTATGTAAATAGGATTGATTAATTGAACCTAGTGCCAACTTCCATAATGGAAAGGATGCGAATTGTCTTTTCAAAATGTTGTCAAGCTGTTTTCTCCTTCCCTCAAAAAAATTCAAAACAGAAGAGTTTTTGTAAAGTACAGCATTAATGGATTAATCCTGGACATCTATTATAAAGAATATGCAACAGTTGAACTGCTTTACTAATGCTATCTTGAGACTGTTTTTGTTGAAGAAATATAACTGAATAATTAATTTACAGACTTTAGTACCAGTCTCCTGACAATGTCTATGTTTCATGTGGTGAATATTTTAAACTGTACTGTATTCAGTGGGCAGTAGCACTTTTAATAAGTTGGCTTCCAAAGTTCCATTAGTGGGACAAAATAGAGTTATAAAGATCGCCTTCACTGAAGATATGGTAATTGTTTAAACTGTGTGCATACATACTCACAATGCTTGATCTGTAATTCTCTTTTAATTTGCACCAAAAACCTTTGTTGTGACATCAAGAAAATACAAATATTCATTTAAAAGTGTTATATGATTTAACTATATTTTTTGTAGAGTGGAGACACACACACATTCTTACATTGTGTTTGCCTTTGTAGCTTCACTATATCCACAGTTCTCCTGGTGGATCAGGATCAACAAATCTGCCAGTTGTTAGCACGGTCTATGGCTACATTGGAACACCTCCAGCTCAGCGCCAGATCTCATCATTAGTATGGCGTCTAGGACCTACTCATTTCTTGGAGGAAGTTTTACCTGCTTCAAGTATCAGTATCATCTATGAATTAGGACCAAACTATGTTGGTAGCTTCCAAGCTGTGTGTGTTCCATGTAAGTAATATTTTTGATGTTAAATTGTAAAGTTCAAAATTAAGCTGAATAGGGTTTTAGTAGGTAAGAAAGAGCTTGTTAATTAGAGATAAAATACACGTAACAGTGTTATTACACATAACAGATTTACCCCAGCTTTTTGTATCTGTTGAAAAATCCTTCTCACTTTATTTTTTTGTTTTTGTCACATTGATTTAAGCATGATGTTCCAACACTTGTCCTTGGTGTTACTTTTTCAGTTATGGATTATGACTAAACCATTCTTCAGCATTGTTTAAAAAATGATGGAATAGAATTCTTCCTGGGCTCAGTAACTTAAGTCAGTAGCTGTAGCGTCCAAAATAGGAAGGTCCGAAGTATAGTGATAAAAGCAAAAAACTGCGGATGCTGGAAATCCAAAACAAAAATAAAAATACCTGGAAAAACTCAGCAGGTCTGACAGCATCTGCAGAGAGGAACACAGTTAACGTTTCGAGTCCATATGACTCTTCAACAGAGCTAAGAAAAATAGAAAAGAGGGGAAATATAAGCTCGTTTAAGGTGGGGGGGGGGGCGTGGTGGGACAGGTAGAGCTGGATAGAGGGCCAGTGATAGATGGAGATAGCCAAAAGATGTCATGGACAAAGAGGTGTTGAAGGTGGTGATATTATCTAAGGAATGTGCTAATAGGTGACATTAAGGGTAGAAAGCAGGACGAGCAAGGTACAGATAGCCCTAGTGGGGGTGGGGTGGGGGGAAGGGATCGAAATAGGCTAAAAGGTAGAGATAAAACAGTGGATGGAAATACATTTAAAAATAATTGAAATAGGTAGGAAAAGAAAAATCTATATAAATTATTGGAGGAAAGTGGGTGGGGATGGAGGAGAGAGTTCATGATCTAAAATTGTTGAACTCAATATTCAGTCCGGAAGGCTGTAAAGTGCCTAGTCGGAAGATGAGGTGCTGTTCCTCCGGTTTGCATTGAGCTTCACTGGAACAATGCAACAGGCCAAGGACGGACATGTGGGCATGAGAGCAGGGTGGAGTGTTGAAATGGCAAGCGACAGGGAGGTCTGGGTCATGCTTGCGGACAGACCGAAGGTGTTCCACAAAGCGGTCACCCAATCTGCGTTTGGTCTCTCCAATGTAGAGGAAACTGCATTGGGAGCAGCGAATGCAGTAGACTAAATTGAGAGAAGTGCAAGTGAAATGCTGCTTCACTTGAAAGGAGTATTTGGGCCCTTGGACGGTGAGGAGAGGGTAAGTAAAGGGGCAGGTGTTGCACCTTCTGTGGTTGCATGGGAAGGTGCCGTGGGAGGGGGTTGAGGTGTAGGGGGTGATGGAGGAGTAGACATGGGTGTCCTGGAGAGAACGATCCCTACGGAATGCCACCAGGGGGGTGAAGAGAAGATGTGTTTGGTGGTGGCATCATGCTGGAGTTGGCGGAAATGGCAGAGGATGATCCTTTGAATGCGGAGGCTGGTGGGGTGATAAGTGAGGACAAGGGGGACCCTATCACGGTTCTGGGAGGAAGAGGAAGGTGTGAGGAAGGATGCGCGGGAGATGGGCCGGACACGGTTGAGGGCCCTGTCAACCACCGTGGGTGGAAAGCCTCAGTTAAGGAAGAAGGAAGACGTGTTAGAGGAACTGTTTTTGAAAGTGGCATCATCAGAACAGATGCGACGGAGGCGAATGAACTGAGAGAATGGGATGGACTCCTTACAGGAAGCGGGGTGTGAGGATCTGTAGTCAAAGTAGCTGTGGGAGTTGGTAGGCTTGTAATGAATATTGGTGGACAGTCTATCACCAGAAATTGAGACAGAGAGGTCAAGGAAGGGAAGGGAAGAGATGGGCCATGTGAAAATGTTGGAGGGGTGGAAATTGGAAGGAAAATTAAGAAATTTTTCCAGGTCCAGACGAGAGCATGAAGCAGCACCGAAGCAATCATCGATGTACCGGAGAAAGAGTTGTGGGAGGAGGCCGGAGTAGGACTGGAACAAGGAATGCTCCACATACCCCATAAAGAGACAGGCATAACTGGGGCCCATGCGGGCATCCATAGCCATACCTTTTATTTGGAGGAAGTGAGAGGAGTTTAAGTAGAAATTGTTCAGTGAGAGAACATCCGTGATTCCTCTGACACCCTACATCATATCAACAATTTCCAGTTCCCTGGCCCCAACTGCCTCCTCTTCACCATGGACGTCCAATCCCTCTACACCTCCATCCCCCACCGGGATGGTCTGATGGCTCTCCGCTTCTTCCTCGAACAGAGGCCCGAACAATCCCCATCCATCCCTCCTCCGTCTGGCTGAACCTGTTCTCTCACTGAACATTTAAAATTGATTAGCTTATCAACTATCTCTGCCATTTCCATCGTAATTGTGTTTATTTACTTTCTGGTTTCTGCTAATGCAATGTCCACTAAGGAAGAATAACATGGTGGGCATTGCATTAGCAGAAACCAGAAAGTAAATAAACACAATTACGATGGAAATGTCAGAGATAGTTGATAAGCTTATCAAGTTTAAAGATGGGATAATACCCATGGTCTGGATGGTTTCTGCTAATGCAATGCCCAGCATGTTATTCTTCCTTAGTGGGCCTATTCCTATAGGAATATGTTGCAGTGGTATTGTCACTAGATTAGTAACCCAGAGACCCAGGGTAATGCTTTGGGGACATGGGTTCGAATCCCACAAATTCATTAAAAAATCTGGAATTGAACCATGATGATAATTGTCGATTGTTGGAAAAACCCATCTGGGTTACTGATGTTCTTTAGGGAAGGAAACTTGCCATCCTCACCTGGTCTGGCCTATATGTGACTTCAGACCCACAGCAGTGTGGTTGACTCTTAAATGCCCTCTGAAATGGCCTAGCAAGTCACTCAGTTGTATCAAAACCGCGAAAAAGTTGAAAAGTAATTAAACCAAACGGACCACCCAACATTGAGGAAACAACAACAGCAAATTCAGCTGTTGAACTTGCAAAGTCTCCTCAGAACATCCAGGGCCTTGTGCGTTCCCACAATTAGATCCAGAAGTGGTCCCACTTCTGTGGGCCTTTTTGTATACTGGATAAGAACACATTGCACACATCATAAAAACTCTATTCCCAGTACCCCTTTTGTTACCAATCGCCAGTCTATTTTGGGGTGGTTAAAGTCTCCCATTCTTATTGTTCTTCGTCCTTTACTCATTAATATATTTCCTTACATATTTCTCCCACCTCCGTTCAACTATTTGGTGGACAGTATAAACTTTTCAATTGTAATTTTGCCTTCTAGCATGTGTTGCTGCAATGGCTCAGTTTTATGTCTCCAGCTTCTCAGCCTTGCTGTATCGAATTCATAAGTTCAAATTATCTTTACGACTCAGCTTCAGCAATATTTTCACTGGCAAAAAATACTGATAATTGTATTTGAATACAATAAGTACACATAGGTTCTAATGTTGGAAATTAAGTACAGTACCCAAGTTTTTCTACAGAAACCATAGCACGTATTGCAATATTCAACTAAGAATTGTTCTTTATATAATGTTTAATTTGTTTAGAATTATATCCATTGGGCAATATTTTACGGCACCTGTTGCAGCGGGGGCGGGGCCATGAAATGCGACGAGCCATTCAAAAATCCATTGACTTCAGTGGGACCGCAAAATGCTGCCGGCGGGAGGGACTGTAAAATTCCACCCGTAGCTTTTTTTAACTGAACCAAAGGACATTTTGTTCCTTATATAGTTTTTACTTGAAACAGAAATACGAATTATGACATTGTAAGGATAGTGATAGCTTTACTCTAATGAAGACCTCATTAACACCTGCATATTGTAAATGTCATTACACATAATTGCACTTCTATTCCTGAGAGGTTTGGTCTGCAATATTTGTGATATACTAATTTTGGATTTTTAACTTCAGTATTGTGCATTGACATCTCCATAGCTTTTAGAAATGAATGATTTGTCATTACAATATATACCCAAAACCTTTCTTTTAAAATAGACTTTTATTGTGGAAAGTTTGTGTACAAGAATTGTATCGTGTGCATTAATTTTAATTTTTCTTTGCGTGCATGAAAAACCAATATACAAGTTAACACAATACGAATTATATATTCTTAATTTTGAAGTTGGAGCCGGCATGTTTTGACACCAGAGTATTCATTGAAACATTTATAGGAATAATCCATAATTTCAAATTAATATTTTGAAAATTAGAAAACATGTTTATCACATTTGAAATTACGTGCAACAATAAGTAGCACACAGAACAAAACAAATTTGAGATGCACTGGGATCACACTTGTCAATGTCTCAGTGAATGCACAGTGTGTAAAACTGACACTATTTCAATTCCTGCTCCTTGCTGAATTAATTAATGTCAGCTAAGATGGAGGCTTTACAAATGGAATCAGCATCCCTAAGCTGAAGAATATGAGATGACAACAACTTTGGGTATATGACAAGTGAGCATTTGGAGCAGTTGCTGGTGCACTGTTGTTGCCTGTTGAATGCAGTATGAGTTACAGCTTCAAAGTGAAGTGGGTTAAGAAGAAAAAAATCAGAGGGCAAGTTGCGTTTGGATCAGTTGTGGAAAGTGTATGCATGTGTTACGTTGTAAAACTATTTCGAATTTCGGCCCTGTGTTTACTTAAAAAAAAATGCCAACTTAGTTAGAACTTTAAGCTCATAAGCATATTTACATGAGTGACATTGAGTAGATATACCAAGGTATCTTTGGTATGGTGATTGTTTTTTATTATTAAAAGTAGCCCCTGCGTATGAACTTGGCATTGATGAGAATTCTGTTCCTCAAAGGTAATTGGTAATGGAAATTTTTCTAATTCACACAGTGCTAACCTGTTTTCTTCCTTTTATAAAGATTCAAAAGATTCAAAATCTGAAATAGCCATTCCATCTCCCATCAGCCTAATTCCTGAGGAGAAAGTATCTTTTGGGTTGTATGCTCTGTCAGTCTCGTCGCTTACAGTGGCCAGGATTAGGAAAAATTACAACAAAGTGGACAGCAAAACCATAGCCAAACAGGTGAGCAATCAATGTAATGTGTACATTTGGACAAAATGCAGAAACTAAAAATGTGATATGATCTGTTTGCAATCCATTTGTGTTTCATTTGCTAAAGATATGTAAGTTTTGGGTTCTTATAAACCTAAGATAGAAAACAAGCAATTCAAACTCCTGGGTAACTATGCAACTAACCCCTCCCCCAGTCAATCACGCTGATCTCGCCGACTCTCTTCTGATGAACCCTCCCCCCACAACTGCACCCCCACGACTGTCCCATGACCCGCCCAACCACCCCTTGAACCCCTCCTCAACCCCGTCCCTGGACAACCCTGCCCAGGCCCCCTAACTCCTTGTTGCTGGCGCCCCCTGACGCCAGGCTGACCCTGGGTTGCCTCCCTCGTCCCCCACACCAACCAACCCTCAGACTCTCCCTCTTTCCCCCCACTCCCTGACCCTCAGGCTCTCCCCCCACTATTTGACCCTCAGGCTCTCCCCCCACTCCCTGATCCTCAGGATCTCCCCCCACTCCCCGACCCTCAGACTCTTACCGCCCCTCCCCCGACCCCCAGTCTCTGCCCCCTTCCTTCTGGGCCCTCAGTCTCTCCCCGCCTCTCCAGACCTTCAGATTCCCCTGAATCCCTTACCCCCAACCCCAGCCTGACCTGACCCGATGATCTGCCTGCCAGCCTACCCAGCCATTTAAATGTCCCAAAGCTTTTCACTGTGTTAGTGAATGAAGACTTAACAAAATACAGCAGCTTGTGCCATGAAAAGGGGACACGGCTTGGCTTCCCTCGATGATCCTGCCCTCTGGAGAAGCAGTCCCAGAGCAGGTACACTTCGTATTTCCGAAGAGGTCTGGTTCAGAGGTCCATCCAGAAATATGAAGCTCCATTGCAAGCCAAGAAGATAGGAGTGGAGTGGCAACCCCCCAGTGATTTCCCCTCCTTGGAAATTTCAGCATTATGTTCTATTCCTCATTTTGAACAGCAGACTAATTCATGATATATGGTGATGGGTGCCTCAAATATGAAAGCTGTGGCCTCTGAGATATTGTTTGGAAAATACAAAGGTCATTTGTCAACACCATCTGTCCCTAACAGTACTTGGTGATCCTGTTAGATGCCAGTTTTAATCAAAAATACAGCCCCTTTAGAATATGCTACAAAATGGCTGAAAAGAACTTGGATCATCTTCAGTTACTGTCTTCAGTGACAACAATCCAAATTCAGTTTACACATGTATGTTATATCCAGAAAGTTCACCATCATATTTCAGAACTTTTAGGCATGCAACAAAAGAGCTTCCTTCAACTCCTGTTCAAGATGCAGGATCAGTCTAGAAGATGGAGTTGTGGCAAAAAGGAGAGCCAGGTAGAGAAAGGAAGAGCTCTGATCTACATCACACTGTCACTGAGCACCCTCAAGGATGACGCACCCTCACGATGAGCACTCCATTGCTAAAGCCCTTCACATGATGATCTTGTTTATACAGTTGCTGATGAATATGCCCAATATGCAGCATTAGACTTGGATGTCCATGGCATCAAGGTAGTTGACACAAAGCAAGTTGCTTCATATAGGTCCTTCCACCACAGTTAACAATTCCTGTCATATAGCCAATGAAGAAGCTCTGAAAATTGATGCTAGGAGACATTACCTGAAGATAAAAGCAAAATACTGCAAATGCTGGAAATCTGAAATAAAAACAAAATGCTGGATTTCTGTTTTTATAACATTACCTAGAGGCCAGGTATGAGAGCATATGCTCATGCAGCCAAGGCTGCATGATTGGGTTGCAGTTGCTGCTGAAGCTCAGCATCTCTAACTGAATGGGGTGCAAAATGTACTTCTGCTATAACCAGGAGATGCTGACAACATGTACCCTTTTAAATGAGTTATACCATTTCCTATACCTAATGTCGATTTAGCAAAGCTTAAAGGTTGTACCATGTCAGTTTGATAACTAATAACCATTCTTCTGGCGGAGGGAGGGAGCTTGGCTGCATTAGGATCAAGGTGGCACGAAGATTAAGCACTTGTGGGTTGAAACTTGAAACCAAGTCAATACTCTGTGCCAGAACCTGTAACCCAATACCTAACTATAAGAACTAGGAGCAGGAGTAGGCAATTCAGCCCCTCGAGCCTGCCCCGCCATTCATTATGATCATGGCTGATCTCATTTCGGCCTCAAATCCAATTTCCCGCCCTCTCCCCATAACCTTTCAACCCATTACTAATTAAAAATCTGTCTATCTCCTCCTTAAATTTATTCAGCGTCCCGGCATCCACTGCACTCTGAGGTAGTGAATTCCACAGATTCACGACCCTTTGAGAAAAGTAATTCCTCCTCATCTCTGATTTAAATCTACCACCCCTTAGCCTAAATCTATGGCCTCTCATTCAAGAATGCCCCACAAGGGGAAACATCCGCTCCACGTCTACTTTGTCTATCCCCTTTAGCATCTTATATACCTCAATTAGATCTCCTCTCATCCTTCTAAACTCTAGCGAGCATAGGCCTAAACTGCTCAATCTCTCCTCATAAGACAAGCCCTGCATCTCTGGAATCAATCTAGTGAACCTCCTCTAAACTGCCTCCAGTGCAACTACATCCTTCCTCAAGTAAGGGGGCCAAAACTGTGCACAGTACTCCAGGTGCGGTCTCACCAATGCCTTGCACAGTTGCAACAACACTTCCCTATTTTTGTACTCTCTTCCTTTAGCAATAAATGCCAAAATTCCATTTGCCTTCCTTATTACCTGCTGGACCTGCATACTAGCTTTCAGCGATTTATGCACGAGGACACCCAGATCCCTCTGCACTGAAGCATTCTGAAGTTTCTCTCCATTTAAATAATAAGTCGCTTTTTTATTCTTCCAACCAAAATGGATAACCTCACACTTATCCACGTTAAACTCCATCTGCCAAATTTTGGCCCAATCACCTAACCTGTCCATATCCATTTGTAAATTTCTTATTGCTTCATTGCAACTTACTTTCCCATCTATTTTGGTGTCATCTGCAAATTTAGCTATAGTACCTTCTATCCCTGAATCTAAGTTATTAATATAGATTGTAAATAGTTGGGACCCAAGGACCGAACCCTCTGGCACCCCACTAGTTACAGCTTGCCATCCAGAAAAGACCCATTTATCCCGACACTCTGCTTCCTGTTGGTTAGCCAATCCTCTAACCAAGCTAATATATTACCCCTAACTCCGTGTGATCTTATCTTGTGTATTAATCTTTTGTGCGGCACCTTATCAAAGGCCTTCTGGAAGTCCAAGTATACTACTTTTACAGGATCCCCATTATCCACTTTGCTTGTCACATCTTTAAAAAACTCTAGCAAATTAGTCAAACAAGATTTACTCTTCATAAAACCATGCTGACCCTGATAGATTGCATTTTTACTTTCCAAATGCCCCATTACTAGTTCCTTAATAATGGATTTCAACAATCTCCCAGCGACAGACGTTAAACTAACTGGTCTATAGTTTCCTACTTTCTGCACCCCCCCCCCCCCCCCCCCCACCTTTTTGAATAAGGGCGTTATATTAGCATTTTTCCAATCCACTGGAACCTTTCCAGAATCCAGGGAATTTTGAATATTATAGCCAATGCATCCACTATCTCTGCTGCCACTTCCTTTAAGACCCTGGGATGTAGGCCATCAGGTCCTGGGGACTTATCACCCTTTAATCCCAATAGTTTGCTCAGTACTTTTTCTCTAGTGATGGTGATTACTGCATTACTGCAGAACATTGTTAATGATTGAAAGGCTAACTCAGCTCGCTAATGGATTTGGAAAGGTAGACGTCACCAAAACTTAGGCTTCTTCCTGAGCATCTCCATGCAAAACTGCAAATCAATGACCTAGTGGGGCACAGTAGTTGAAGATGGACTCTCAGAAGGAAGCGTTAATAGTGAGTTACATACTTCTAGCTGATTCAACTTCAGAGGTACCACTGCACACACCTTGAAGCTCCCCAAGCTTTATCTCTGCCAACCTGAACCTAGACTTTCTGGACTAAGGCAAGGGCTGGGATGGTGGCATAGTGCTATTGTCACTGGACTAGTGATTCAGGGGCCGAGACTAATGCTCTGGGGACATGGGTTCAAATCCCACCAAAGCAGCTGGTGGAATTTAAATTCAACTAATAAAATCTGGAATTGAAATCTAGTCTCAGTATAATGGTGACCTTGAAACTTTACTGACTTTTGTTTAAAAAAAAAACCCACCTGGTTCACAAATGTTCTTTAAAGAAGGAAATCCATCCTCACCTGGTCTGGCCTACATGCGAGTCCAGATCCATAGCCATGTGGGTTGACTCTTAACTGCCCTCTGAAATGGCCTTGTGAGCCACTCAGTTCAAGGGCAAATAGGGATGGGTGAAAAATGCTGGCTTTGCCAGCGCCACCTACATCCCATCAAAGAATTACAAAAAAAAAGGATGTTCTCTGTGAGGACATGGAAACTCCATATTAGGCAACCAGCAACCTGACAGGTGGAAGTAGATTTCCTCGTAGCTTGAAGTGGAAACTTAAGTATAGTGATGGATTCCATCTTTGAAGGCTAACCAAAAAATGGGAATATCTGACATAACCTCAATTAACATAGAAGGAAAAGGATAATAGGATAGAAAGAAACTTCAGGTGAGCAAAATGCAAACAACCAATACCCAGACAGAAGTAAAATGGAAGTAAATTTTAAGCTCAGATTTTAAATTGATAGCAAGATGGATAAAATTGGCTGCTATTATACAAAAACAAAGATGAGAAGTGTGCCGGGATATACAACAAAATAAATTGAATACATTTGTTTGGTGAATCTTGGTGTGGAGTGTTCTATAGAGGCCAAGATACCAACTGGGAGCCCAGTAGCTGGAAATTCGAATGCCACTCTGCTGTAAATTGGCTGCAGCCAAGGAGACATACAAAGGTCTTGCTTCTGATGCCATTCTGAGCTGGTCGCTAGAACGCATGCAATAGCACCTGTACCCCTCTCCCCTGTAGAATGAAGCTCATCTTCTGCAAGGCTCTTTACTGCAAAATGGCTGGTGGGCTATCCTTGCCCTGATCCCATGGCCTTAAGGTTCCGATATTAACCAGTACTTTTGAGCAGACAAGAGGAGCACCTACCAGAAGGCAATAGATGTAGATTGGTCACTGATGGCTCCATCAGCCCGAGTGCAGTTTTCACCAGTGACCCACACAGTAAAACTGTTGTGGCTTTCCTGGACCCCCCAAAGCAGCTTGGACATCTCCTGCCTGACTTCACTCCACTGACCATGATTCCCTACCAACCCCTCTTTCCAACTGCTTACTTGTGTGCTGGAAGCTGCTCTTCTGGGTCCACAGAGCTGGCCTTCTGCACACCAAAATCGAGTTCCTGCTTGCTGGCCAGCTGTGCTTCCTGCTGGATTCTGATGGTAGACTGACTGGATCTATATAAATTTTAACTCCTGCACTTCGTGCTGTGAGGGCTGAACAGTTTGCTCTCAGCTCTCATTGGGAGCTAAAATGGGGCTTTGGCATTGTATTCACTGCACTATATGCATTTGGCTACCTCAGTGCTGCTCTCTGGAATTCCTTCCTAAATATACTTACTTTTCTCTCCTTTAAAACCCAGCTCAAAACTTTCTCAAAATCCACTTTTCAGTCAAGCTTTCAGTCTCCCCTTCTAACTTTTGGTGTCTGTTCCCATGCCCATTTCCATTTGGCAAGCATTTTTGGGCATGTTTTTAATGTTGAACACATGACTTATTGTTAAAGGGCTGTGACCTCAGTAAAGCTCACTTTTGGGGTGGCAGTTCATGTATTAATACCTGGTCTTTGCTCTTCTGCACCATCGCCCATTACCCGTCCAGTTGATCCTGACTCTATGATTGACTAAACTCTGGGTCTAAAAGGTGAGTGTGGCAAGAATGCAATAAAGCATTGCTTTCTGAAATTAATTTCTACAGCAAAAACTTGGATCTCTTCAGATTGCCATTTGGGTAAATTTCTGTAGCATTTGACTATACCATTAGCAGGGTGGAAGTAAAATGTCTTTGGGAAGAACCAAGGGACAGTTTAATGTTGCAACAAAAACTGCTACTTTGCACGTTACATTTTCCAAATAAAGTTCTATCGAAGCAGGAGATGCTGTCCATTCGCAATGCTGCTACCCATGTCATTTATTGGCTGTCGGGCTCAAGGTTGTCCTCCTTCCTTGTTTTTAATGAAAGAGAGGTTCCACTACAAATACAGTTAATACTACAAATAAAGATGCTCTGTGAATGGTGAGGCAGTCAATGCTTTTAATGACTTTCTCTTGCTTCCTTGGATCAGCAACAGGAAGGGAGGGGGGACACGATGTGCAGGATGAATAGTTTGAAGAATAGAGGGCAGATCTTTTATTCGCTAAGGGACGAATAAAGGAAGGAATGTGGTTTCCTTGCATACATTGCAGAATTACATGAATAACTTCTTTGCAATAAGGAAAAATGTATTGTAAATGTGACCTCTATACAGTGCAAGCAAGTTGGATGAATTGGCTTGTTTACATTTAGCATAATGATTGAACATATTGTTGATGCTCTTAATATTTCAGACTTTAAAACAAATGCGTAAAATTGGAATTTCTTGGCCACTAATTTCAACATTTTTTGAGTTGTATAGATGGCCATTTCCTCGCATGAAAATGCTACACCGGTAAAACTATTACATAATGCTGCAGGACATTTAAATGGACCAGCGCGAACTATTGGTGCAGCTCTTATAGGATACCTAGGTAGGGTGTTAATCACAAGACTTATTGCTCTGTTTAAATATTAGCCCAATGCTGGAAATTTCAAATCCAGTTTACTTTTGGGTATACAATTCATTTTATCTTAACTAGAAATTTGCTTCCAATGCTATTTTACAGTAATATGTAAGAAGTAACTTATTGTAAAAGTTGTGCTTTTTGTTTTATTTTTGTTCATCAGCCTCAATTTTAACCCCCTATGCCTGTCAAAATCAGGACGTGTGGTGGAGGCGGGGTATTAAAATCTTTACAGCAGCCTGCTTGCCCGATCCTCGTGGTTCACACCGTTTTAACATGTGCATTCTGACCCCTAACAGTGAGGCCTTCTCACCATGCAGGCAAGAGTCTCACTAAAAAAATGAAAGTCAATCTAGTGACAGTTCGTACCCTGACTGTTTTAACTCTGGCCAGCTACATTCAGCACTTCGCAATGGCCTAACCAAAAGCACTAGGTGTGAAATAGCAGCAGGCCCAGAAAAGGTAAGTTTATTTTATATAAATCCCTTTTTGGGACAGGAGGAGTAGGAATGCCTTTCCAATCTGCACAGGTTACGTATCCTCCACCCCAACCCACCAATCCACCACTTATCTTGACTGCACTTAGTGGTAGAGCCTTTAGCTACTTCAGCACTACTCTCTAGCATTCTTTCCTAAATATATCTCTACTTTTCTCTCTTTTAAAATCCATCTCAAAACTTTCTTAAAATCCACTTTTCAACCAAGCTTTCAGGCTCCCCTCCTAACTCTTGGTGGCTGTTCCTCTCCATTTCCATTTGGCAAGCATTTTAGGACATTTTTAATGTTGAATGTTTTACTTGTCTTTTAAAGGGCTGTGACCTCAAAGATTTGAAATAAAATTTCAGTAAATCTCACTTTTAGGAAGACAGTTTATGTGTTAATACCTGGTCTTTGCAGTTCTACACCGTTCCTCATCTCCCCTACCCCCCACCACCCTATTTGGGTCAAAAAGGTGAGTGTGACATGAATGCATAAAGCATTACTCCTGAAATTAATCTCTACAGCAAAAACTTGAATCTCTTCAGATTGCAATTTGGATGAATGTCTGCACTTATCTTGACAGCATCCCAGCAGTTCCAGGCTTCCTGCTGCCCTTGCTTAACACCCTCACATTGGCCTCACTTCATTCACAAGGTTAGAGTGAGAGTGGGTTCTGGTGTATTTAAATGGGGCCTGGGAGTTGAAATGGACCCAGAAATTACACTCGCCATGGCGGCCCAAGTTTACCCGAAGTCCACATTAAAATTGGGCTTACATTTCCTTGCATGAATGGTGAATTGATGTTGCAGGGCGTGTTAAAAAATTAGCATTTTCAGAATTTACCAATTGCATTTTGAATTGAATATCCAACTCTGTTTTCCTAGTACTAGCATTTTAAAAGAACACCATCCTTAACTGTGATACTTAGCAGTTTTCACCTTCACTCTCGTCCAGACGTTGCCTCTATAATTAATTAGAATGTTATTAAATGATAATGCCTTTTCCATATTAGCTTCATACTGAGCTTCTGGCCATACTTCAGCCGTTCTTTTCTCAATTGCATTATTAAAAGTACCATGGCATGAAGTATTATAAAGCAAAACAAATTTTTTTTCTTGTAATAATTTGCTTTTTGAAGTGTTTACTGGTAATGATTGTTCTTAATGGAAGGTTTTAGATTTTCTTATCTGTAGCATTTTTTTTTAAGTGACACCGATTTCTTTTGCCAGGTGTGAGAACTTCTGTTCCGAGGCCCGTTGCCACTACATTGCAATACATTGGTGGAGCAGCTGCTATTTTAGGCTTGGTTGCAATGGCGTCAGATGTTGAAGGTCTCTACGCTGCTGTGAAGGCTCTAGTTTGTGTGGTAAAAAGTAATGCACTGGCCAGCAAAGAAATGGAGAGGATTAAGGGCTATCAAGTAAGAGCTTCACTGCAACTCACGTTTAAGGGAATAGCCGCAATATCTGTAGGTTAGGGTGGAGCAATTTGCAAGTGGTTTTGTACTATGCTAATGCCAGTGAAAAACAGATATGTGGGCATTTTTGGGATAGTTTGCCTACGGATGAAGTGATAAATAAAACAAATCTTGGAAAAATTGGATAATTATGCATTCGGTAATTTAATATTTGTGTATACAAGACTATGGGCAGAAATGTTCACACTGTTCATTTGTGTTCTGTAGTTAGATTCCCTGTGGATTTTTTGATTGGAAGTTAGGGAAAGATAATAAAACTTCCACTGAGTGAAATGGGAAGGTTAATGTTGAATGTGTTTTTATTGGATATACTGGATTTTTAAAATTTGCTGTCAGACCACATCTGGAATATTGTTCAAATTTGGTCCTCATAAAACTAAAAGACATAGATATTGGGGAGGGTATAGAGAAAAGCAACAAAATTGATCCCAAATGTACAGATGTTGAGCAGTGAGAAAAGCTGAGAGAAGTCCAAGCTCTTCAGGAGCATTACTCCTGAAATTAATCTCTACAGCAAAAACTTGAATCTCTTCAGATTGCAATTTGGATGAATGTCTGCACTTGACAGCATTCCAGCAGTTCCAGGCTGCCTGCTGCCCTTGCTTAACACCCTCAATCGTCCTCACTTCATTGACAAAGTTAGAGTGAAAGTGGATTCTGGTGTATTTAAATGAGGCCTGGGAGTTGATGTTTAGGATTGAACCTCATCAAAGTTTGTAAAAAAAAAATGCCAGATGGCATAGATAGAGTTAGCCTTCAAGAATTGCTTCTGATTGAGCTAGGAGAGTAGGATTGGAGGGCATAAACTTAACTTTGAGAAAAGTAAGTAGATATAAAGAACTTCTTTCCATATTTTATTAATAATTGAGTAAAATTCTGCTAGGTAGGGTAGTAGTGACAAAGTATTAGAGACATTCAAAATGTAGTTGAATGCTCAAATAAAAGAACTAGTGTACCAGTGGGAAGATCTTTGATGAAGTGAATGTTTTTTCTTTCCCTTGATTTCTCTTCTCACCTTTACACTGTCGTTTCGAGTTTACCAATACCTATTACCAAATATAATTGATGGAATTTCTAGTTAAGGTGTTTTTTTTCTATTTTAGCTCTTGGCAATGCTGCTGAAGAAGAAACGGACTCTCTTGAATAGTCATATCCTCCATCTTACGTTTTCATTAGTGGGAACTGTTGACAGTGGCCATGAGACCAGTATCATTCCTAATTCTAATGGATTTCAGGATTTGCTTTGCGACTTTGAAGTAAGACACGAGTAAAAAATAGTGCAACAATAACCTAGAATGTAGAAGACAACATAGATTTGTGCCTTACCAATTCTCCTTGACTTTTTTGGCCCCAATTAAAATTGTCTAGCCTTGGAATTCCGATGGGATGGGGGTGCTTCTCTCTACCCCATGTTTTAATGTCACTGCTCCTGGTGGAATGTTAGGCTCCCCTTGACATCCCTCCAACTTCTTTCCAGTGTACTTGCCGTACAGCACCTGCAGATGGTGCTCACAATACCGAATCCCAATAGTAATTGTTCCTTGAGCGATCCATTAGAAACGTAGTACATCTTTCAGCAAAGAAAATATATTTGGCAAGATGCAGTTCTGGAATTCCAGTACCTTCAATAAATGATCCAGATGGCACTTGTTTAATGCAAATGACCATCTTCCTTAAATTTGGGGCAGGATCATTGCGGGACTAGTTGGGACAGTGGTCCTGGTCAGTAACCGTTTCGGTCGTACAGCTCCTCGCTCAGAACTTTTAATCTATGATATATATTTAAGTTACTTAAAATGGGCAAGGAATGTTCTTAAGGTTTATTTAAGTTCAATGATTTTTTTTTTAACATGACCTTACTTTTACAGGTCTGGCTGAATGCACCATATGAACTTCACCTGTCATTATTTGAGCACTTTATTGAACTTCTGACTGAATCAAGGTATTATTAAATTATTTCAAAATACTTGTTTTTAAATATTTATACTTCAGTTGGCAATTATTAGGAATAAAGGGTTGCTTTGATTCTGTTTTACAGTGAGGCCTCTAGAAATGGCAAGCTAATGAGGGAATTCCAATTGATACCAAAGCTACTGCTTACTCTGAGAGATACGTCCCTGTCACAGCCGACCATTGCAGCTATCAGTAACGTGCTCAGCCTTTTGCTACAAGGCTTTCCAAACAGCAATGATCTGCTCAGGTAGAGTCCAGGCATAGCAAAGAATGCTGAAATAACCAAGGAATTTAATTACAGCAAACCATTTGAGTACTGTGTATGCTTTCCAACTTTGCAAAAAACATTAAAAAGTGTCACCTGAAAATGTCCGGAAGTATAGAATAGAGGTTAATCGCTGAAAAAATTATGAAAGTTGCACAAGTACAGTAGTGAGGTGCATTATTGGTATTTCAGTCGAATGGAAAGGTATGCAACTGATGTTTCTCTCTGACATTTACTTTGTTGGCTTTAGAGTTTTGTGCTGCATCTTTAGAGATGTCAACCAGGATATCTTCATGTGAGAGTGAATTTCCTTGAGCAAGACAGAGAAAGATTGAAATCCAACTTCAGTAAAATATATAGCATTTTTGCTAATTTTTCAAACAAACCTGTGATAAAAGTTTCACATTCAAAAAAAAAAATGATTTGCTTTAAGGATTGTTACACAGTTTTTCAACCTTCCATAATATCTTGAAGCTCTTTTAAGCTAACAATTTAATCTTTCTTTCTGTAAGCTGTATTCTAAATCTACAACTGGTCTCTTCCATTCCTAGGGTATTTGTGATAATTGTACATTCTCTTAAGTTCAGTGCTTATTTGAATGCAAGCAAAATGCAACTGAGACTGTGTTATACACACATACTGTAGGGTTCCATGGTAAATCATTCTTGAGCGGGAACATTTCATGAAATATATAAATTGCTGGTCACTTTTCATTTCTTCTGCAATTCCTTTCCCCCACCCCTACCCAATTTTTGGGATGTTAATAAATGGAGGATTCTTCCCTCCTAATTACAGTAAGGAAGTTACATCCAGGAATGGAATCCAGGTTAGATTAATTACGGGAAGAGGCCTGACCAGTGACTTAAGTAGCATCTGGAATTCCAAAAGCATCAGCATGAAGCCGAAAACATATCTAGTACTGTCACTAGTGTGGAGTGTTGCACTCTATCAATACAAGAGTTGGACACTGAAGAAAGAGAATGAGAGGAGGATAACAGCTTTTGAAACGTTGGTACAGTGAAGGATCCTCAGAATCAGCTGGATGGACAGAAAGACAAATAACTGGGTTAGATCAAGAGCTGAAGATTTTTTGTTCTTTTCGTTGAACTGAGTGGCTTGCTAGGCCATTTCACATGGGAGTTGAGAGTTAACCATATTGTCCAGGAATCAAAAGGGTTACTAAGTACACTTAGAGAAATTAAGATAATCAAGTACGGATATTGGAGACAAAGATCCAACAGCATTGTCCTGGGAACAATTGAAGGAAAAATTAAGAGTAAAAACAGACGAGGAAGAAGAAAAATCGGAAAAGTGGATTACATTGAGATGTGGACTGAGGGAGGCCTGAAAAAAGCCAGAGAAGAAGAAAGACAATGCCAATGGCCCCACTAAGGCTGTGGTAACAATGAACGAATTACAGTAAATGCTTAAAAGTGCCTCTGATATTCCTATGTTCCAGATAAATATTTACTAACTTCCAGTTTCTTTGTTTGTGTCAAGGTTTGGTCAGTTTCTTTCTTCCACATTACCCACTTTTGCAGTTTGTGAGAAGTTTATTGTCATGGAAGCTAATAGTGAGGAAAAGGAAGAAGGTGAGCAATATATCTGTGGTTTAAAACTTCTTTGTATGTTTCTTTATATATAAAACTCTATTTGATTAACTTAGCCTCTTTTATTTGACGCACTATGGATCAACAGTATACTGCATAATGGATTGCAATAAAACCCCCAACTGTTGAGAACAACCTACAATTGCTAATGCTGCAATTGTACTGCAACCACCAGAATTGCACTGGTACATTATCTGAGAATTGTATTACGCAACCGCACCATTATATCAATGAATTTGCAGCATGCTCTGTTAAACAAAATGTATACATATAAGCATAATATAAGGAATTCCTCAGGGTAGCGTCCTCGGCCCAACCATCTTCAACTGCTTCATCAATGACCTTCCTTCCGTCATAAGGTCAGAAGTGGAGATGTTTGCTGATGATTGCACAATGTTCAGCACCATTCGCAACGATTCAGATACTGAAGCGGTCCATGTCCAAGTGCAGCAAGGCCTGGACAATATCCAGGCTTGGCTTGACAAGTGGAAAATAACAGTCGTGCCACACAAAGGCCAGGCAATGACCATCTCCAGCAAGAGAGAATCTAACCGTCGCTCCTTGACATTACCATCACTAAATCCCCCACTATCAACAACATGGGGGTTACCATTGTCCAGAAACTGAATTGGATTAGCCATATAAATACTGTGGCTACAAGAGCAGGTCAGAGGCTAGGAATCTTGTGCAGAGTAACCCACCTCCTGATCCCCCAAATCCTGTCCGCCATCTACAAGGCACAAGTCAGGAGTGTGATGGAATACTCCCCACTTGCCTGGATGAGTGCAGCTCCCACAACACTCAAGAAGCTTGACACCATCCAGGACAAGGCAGCCCGCTTGATTGGCACCTCATCCACGAACATTCACTCCCTCCACCACTGACGCACATTAGCAGCAGTGTGTACCATCTACAAGATGCACTGCAGGAATTCACCCAGGCTCCTTAGACAGTACCTACCAGTAAACCCACGACGACTACCATCTAGAAGGACAAGGGCAGCAGATAGCTAGGAACACCACCGCCTGGAAGCTCCCTTCCAAGTCACTCAACATCCTGACTTGGAAATATATCACCATTCTTTCACTGTCACTGGATCAAAATCCTAGAACTCCCTCCCTAAAAGCACTGTGGGTATACCTAGACCACATAGACTGCAGCGATTCAAGAAGGCAGCTCACCACCACCTTCTCAAGGGCAAGGAGGGATGGGCAATAAATGCTGGCCCAGCCAGCGAATCCTACATCCCGCAAATAAATTAAAAAAATGTAACCAGGCGTCTGCTCATTAGTCTCCAAATGCTGATTGAACTGTCTAACTCTATTCTAATATTAGAAGCTTAAAGGTAGACCAGAGCTGCCAGGGCACTTTTTTAAAGTAATTTATGCTTAGATCACTTGATACAAACTTAATTACACGACAGATACAACTTGAATGTGAGAATAGCAGTGAATTGACATAAAAAGCGTAAGATGGCATGAGGGAAACTTTTTTGCTTGGACATTGTTGAAGAATGCTGAATTGTGTAGCCAAATTAATCAAATATATTTCAGCAGTCACACTATGGTACTGTGGTCAGACCACACATTAGTACTGTGTCCACTTTTGGTCACTGAGCAGTAAGGTAGACATTTGAACACTGGAGGTGGTCCAGAAAAGAGCAATGAGTCTGATCCCTGGCATCAGGAGCCTGAGAAATAAAGAAACACTTGAGAGACTTAGAATTTTTAGCTTGGAATGGAGGAGTTGGAGTAGTGACTTTACAGAGGTATATAAAATGGTAAACAATGTGGCAAAGATAAATCAGGGCTATTACTTCAAACTGTGGGAGTAGAACGTGGAGCGGTAGGTTCAAACTAATGAAAGATAGACATCAAGAGATTCCTCAAACAAAGCATTAATTAACAGATGGAATCAACTTTTAGATAGAGGGCAGGATGAATATCAAGAAACATTGAGGTGCTGTAATTGGGTGTGGTGCATGTACGGGAATGTGCTTCTAAATAGATGAATTAAGATGCTCAGCCATAAGTATCTTGTCATTAGAGTTTTGGTGAAGGACGTATAAAGTCACCCATTATACCAAGCTTCTGCATATCCTGACTTAATCTGAGACAGCAGCAAAGAAGTTACTGAAAGACCAAGACGACATAGAAATGATCATATTTCACTTCCATCAATTCTTATGTTGCCTGCATGAAGCTGGAGGAAGTTTCAGCTCAACTGGGCTTGGATGTTAGTCAGGGCTTTTGAAGAGAGTAGGAATAATCCTTTAATCAATAGATGGAGCAAAGAAGTAAAGCTGACTGTCATCAACATACATATGGAAACTGACAAATCTATGACTTGCTTAAGCTTGGAATCCAAATTGGAGGTTGGGGATTTTGAAGGAGGCAGATCTAAGTGGGTAGTTAGGGTGGCAAAGAGAAATGTAGTGTTGTTTCTGTTCTTTGGGGTTCGCCTTGGAGTAGGAAGCAGGCATTGCCATGGCTAATGCAGCTTCACATGGTCCAGCTAAATCAGGAGATTGGTAAGGACATTACCCTTTCATTTATGCAACCTGTTTTGAATTCAGCTCTGACTGATGAGAAGAAAACCTCTCTGCTAGTTGCAAGGATATCTTACGAAATAAGTTCAAGTAAGGCTCAATATTATACCCAGATTCTATGAACTGGCAGCATGAAGCTGCTAGCAATTGAGGATAATTTTACATTTTCATTGAGAGAATTCATAAGGATGTCTAATAAAAAAATAGAACATTCACACGCATGTTCAACTGAGGTTAGGATAAGGCAAAGGTTTGGGAGTATGTGGAGAGAGCTATTTCCTGTATCTTGCTGTCATTATTTCAGACAGTGCCACTGTTATGTATCCTGTTCTGTTCCCATGCCTGTGATCCCTTACCTTGATTAAGTCATCAGCAGTGAAACAAAAGCTTCATCCCTTGTCTTGCCTTTCTCTGACATTCCTCAATCTCTTTTTCCCTTGTTTTCTGTCTTTTATCTACTTCCTGATTCTCCTATTCTTGTCTCCTTCACCATTATGTTTCCCTTTGTAAGCCTCGTCTATCATTGTCTTTTTGTAGTAACTTTTTAAAATGATTAAGAACAAAAAACATCAACACCCAAATTTGACCATTCATTATGGTAAGAGTTCCTTGTGAATGTTATTTGAAACTATTACAGGTATAGAAACAGTAGTTAGCTAGTTGATCCTTTCAAGCCTCCAAAGTAAAAATATTGTTTGTTAAAAGTCCATCCTACTGGTCAGTTTTGAAGATGTATGTATTTCACATGTTTACCAGGTGTCGATGATGATTTTGGTGGCCTTGTTTCAGCTAATACCATTCTACTGAGAAACAGACTTTTGGATATCTTGCTAAAGCTACTATATATTTCAAAAGAGAAAAACAGTGTTAATCCACAGTGAGTATTGCTTGAAGTGCATGAAAATTATTTGCTGTGATTTTTGATTATACATATGTGATATATATGTTATCACTTTGTGTTGTATGCACTGCTCACTGTCTAATTTTATTACCATTGCACTGCATGCTAAGTACAAATCACGCATTAAGAGTTGCTTGATTTCTGTGTGTGGAATTAAATAGGGAGAGAATTTCAAATTTGAAGACAATTTTCACTGTAAATCGCCTTTCAAAAGTTTCTACTGGTCTTTTTAAAACATTCAAACAATATTTTTTGTTTCATAATTTATCGGTTTAATTATCTTTAACGTAGAAGTAAATAAAATTATAGATATAGTACTTCTTCATTAAATAAATGTTATGTGTTTTTGTTCCAAAAAACCTTAATTAGCAGTGGCTGCGACATTGACTTTTACTCTGTTTTCCCAAATAACTTGTCATTTGGGCTGGCTGTTAATTGCAGCAACAGTGTTTTACCTCCTGGGTATGCATAAATACCAACAGCCAGCTTAACACAGAGAAACTCTGGCTTAGTGTGTTTGCAGCTTGCCACCTATTCTTCAGCCGTGTCCAAGGTTCATGGTTACTAATTTTGGTATTGCTTAAAAATTTAAGTATAAATGCTGTACATGCAACTGGATTTCTATTATTTTAGTTAAATCAGATTTTTACCTACATTATGTACATTTCTTCAAGCTCGAGGTTTGAACTTACTTGTCATTTTTTTTTTCTTTTATTCCTTTCAAAACACACCTACAACATCAAACCGTAGAGCATGTGAAGAATTGGTGAAGATTTGGGGTTTTGACTGGCTTCTGATGTTCATGGAAGAGCATTTACATCCCACTACTGTCACTGCAGCAATGAGAATTCTTGTTGTACTGCTCAGCAACCAGTCAATCCTTGCCAAGTTTAAAGAAGGGCTTTCTGGAGGAGGCTGGCTCGACCAGACTGACTCTGTTCTCACAAATAAAATTGGCACTGTATTAGGTATGTGTGAAATCTTTCTATTGCACAGTGTAGCTGATACATCTGGAATATTGCCTGTTTGCTTTCTGCATTACATAGAGTATATTATATATTGTGTAGTTTCTCTTAAAGGAATCAAGTGCAGAGTACCATAGTGTAGTGTTTATGTTGCTGGATGAGGAATCCAGAGGCCTTGACTATTAACCCAGATAACACAAGTTCAAATCCTGTCATGACCATTTAAGAATTTGAATTCCGCTTATAGAAAAAAAAAATTCTGGAATAAAAAGCTGATATCAGTAAAAGTGACGAAGTTGTATAAGTTGTTGTAAAAACCCAACTGGTTCACTAATGATTTTTTTGGGGAAAGAAAACTCATCTTTACCTTGCCTGACCTGAATGTAACTCCAGTCCCAAACCAGTTTTGTTAACTCCATAGATGATCAATACAAACTTGTCATGCCAGAGATCCCCGCATTATAAAAAATAAATAAATGTTTTGCTGCCATATAAACATACCTCCTGAATATTTAGAACCCTGTTTTGTCACAAAAACTGATATTTTAAACTGGCTTAAATTGACAGCAAGTACAGCAGTATGTTCTGACTAGTTGGGATACCTTGCAATTATTTTCCAACCTCAGATTGGTTTTTATTAAAGAGTTTGATATATAGTTAATAGATGGGTAGACAAGATAATAAATTAGCATTATCTTTCTTGCAGTGAAAATAAGTTGCAAAGCTACATACTTCATATATAATAGAAAGTAAGAAAATGTTTTAACATTTTCAAACATTTTGTGGTAAGGAAGAGTAAATTGTAATGCAAAAAGTAACCTTAATATTATATCTTATTTCCCATTCACCTGTAGTAAATTCTGTATGTTCAGAAAATACACAGGAAAATTATTTTTGCTTTGAAATAATTATAGATGCAGAATCATTCAAAGTTTTAGCGCATAATTCACTCCCTCCCTGCACCACCATTCACTCTCTCCATCACCGACACACAGTGGCAGGAGCGTGTACCATCTACAAGATGCACTGCAGGAACTCACCAAGCCTCCTTAGACAGCACCTTCCAAACCCACGACTACTACCATCTAGAAGGACAAGGGCAGCAGAGAGTTGGGAACACCACTATTATGGCACAGCCAAGTTGTTCAAATCCCAGAGGGAAACTTAAGACAACTGCCAGAACTATTTTTTCAATTTGTATGTTTCGGGATGCAGGCTTTGAATTCAGTTGTAATAAGACCACCGAACCTTACAGGTTTTTACAAAAAAAGATTAAACATCTATTAATAAGAGAAATGATTTTAAGCACATACATGCATCTACAAATTACTACTATAATAACTTCTAAATCCCCTAATTAATCTGACTCCCAGTTACACCTCCGTTAGGGCAGCAGTAAGACACGCAGATTTTAAAAGACCCAGGCAAAGAAACATGATACCCTGAACAATTCAATTCAAAATTAGTTTCCTTAACTTCAGTTCTTTGTAGACAGCTGCTTGAGGCGTAGATGCTGAAGACACTTCACAGTTGTTAAATCTTAAAATGCCTACCTTTACACATAGCCTTCTCTCCTTTATACATATTTTCCCCTTTGAATACAAAGTCCCATTGTTTCATGATGTCTTTGGACTTTACTTCCCTGATCATATAAGTTTATCATAGTACCAATTTTACCAGTAACCCTTGGGAAAAAGAAACACACTGTTTCTAAACTTCACCTGACTAGGTGACACATTTCACCCCCCCTTTGAAAACAATCTAGTCTTGCTTATTTAAAAATGCAATGTTCTTTTACACCTTACATTCTAAACTTCCCCCATGTTTGCCTGCTTAACATTTCAAACCCAGCATATCTTCTGATACATAAAAGCCTTCAGACCAGCTGCCTTTAATCCAATTAAGTCTCCCCCACACACAGACACACACATATATATAGACACAGATATCACTATTTTACAATAAATTCCACTAACACTATTAGATCTTCCTGACAACCACCACCTGGAAGTAGCCCTCCAAGTCAATCACCATCCTGACTTGGAAATATTTTGCCGTTCCTTCACTGTCGCTGGGTTAAAAACCTGGAACTCCCTAACAGCACTGCGGGTGCACCCATAGCACAGGGACTGCAGCGCTTCAAGGCGGCAGCTCATCACCACCTTCTCAAGGGCAATTAGGGATAGGCAATAAATGCTGGCCTAGCCAGCAATGCTCCTATCCCACGAACGAATAAAAATAAATATAACCTAGTCTGACATTTCAGCTTAAAACTGAAAGGGTGGTGTATTGCAGGAAGTGTCATCTTTTGAATGATACATTAAACCAAGCACCCCATCTGCATGTTTAGGCAGACGTAAGGGGTTCCATGGCACTTTTTGAAGAGCAGGGAATTTCTCCTAGTACCCTGACCAACAGTTATCCCTTAACACCACCAAAAACATATTCATATTTATCTCACTGCTATTGGTGTTGGTGGGCCTTGCTAAGAGCAAATCCCTGCAGCATTTCTCTACAATACATTGGTGACTACATTTCAAAAACAATTCATTGACTGTGCAGCATTTGGTCCTGTCCTGAAGATATGAAAGGCGCTTTATAAAAGGATGTTCTTTGAAATATGCAGCAATTCTTCAAGAGTGCCTGCCAAATTTAAGAAATGGGTACTGCATCCAGTTAAGTGTAGAAGCCCTATGTGACCAGAGAAAGAAATTAATCTGGTTCAACTCAGAGTAACAGTTTTTTGTTAATTTGTAGTAATATCGCTGTACTCAACAAAAGACTCATCTGAAGCAATTGAAATGTACTATGTGAAAGTGTAAGAAAATCAGTCTCAGTTAGCTTTGATATTTTTGAAGTTAAATGCTGAAGTTGGGATATGCATGTCCTGGATGCAGGTAGGAGCTGCACACCATGTTGGGATAAAATGTTTCATCATAATTTACAACAACTTAAATTTTCTGTTCGATGCTACGTTGTCATGAAGTATTGAACATATGCTTCTCTCAAATGAGGAGAGATAATTTTGTATTAGAAAAGAACGTGTAGCAAAAGAAAAGTCACATCTTTATGCAAAAATATCCGTAAATTGTTTTTTTTTCAGGTTTCAATGTTGGCAGAATTGCTGGCGGTAGATCAACAGTGCGTGAAATAAACCGTGATGCTTGTCATGTCCCTGGTTTCTTTATTCTCCAGTCATTCTTACCCAAACACACCAATGTGCCTGAACTATATTTTCTGTTGATGGCCCTTTTCCTCCAGCAGCCAGTTACTGAACTGCCAGAGCACCTGCAGGTATGTAATTCATGTAATTATATGTAATTCATATAATTTTAATCACTACTCATTTTAAAATTTGTACTCCATTTGGTTTGTCCATTTAAGATTCGTGTATGTGTTAAAGGGTTAGTTAACATGGTTAACATATTAACTAGTTAACATGGAATAATATGAAATTCCTATTCCATCTTGTCCTCGAAAATGATGAAATGGAGAGGGATCTGCAACTTATGCAATTATGAGACAAGTCATTTAAGGAATGGATTTAGCTTTTACATATGTAAAAAACAAGAGGGTAGCCAGGGAAAGGGTAGGTCCACTCAGGGACAGAGGTGGGAATCTGTGTGTGGAGCCAGAAGAAATCGGAGAGATACTAAATAAATACTTCTCATCAGTATTCACCAAAGAGAAGGACTTAGAGGTCAATTTGTCTAGGGAAGAGTGTGTAGATAGCCTGGATCATGTTGAGATCAAAAAAGAGGAGGTGTTAGGCATCTTGAAGAATATTAAGGTGGATAAGTCCCCAGGGCCAGATGGGATCTACCCCAGAGTACTGAGGGAGGCAAGGGAGGAGATTGCTGGGCCCTTGACAGAAATCTTTGTATCCTCACTGGCTACAGGTGAGGTCCCAGAGGACTGGAGAATGGCCAATGTTGTTCCATTGCTTAAGAAGGGTAGCAGGGATAATCCAGGAAATTACAGGCCGGTGAGCCTTACGTCAGTGGTAGGGAAATTATTGGAGAAGATTCTTCGTGACAGAATTTAGTACCATTTGGAAGCAAATGGGCGTATTAGTGAGAGGCAGCATGGTTTTGTGTAGGGGAGGTCATGTCTCACTAACTTGATCGAGTTTTTGAGGAATTGACAAAGATGATTGACGATGGAAGGGCAGTGGATGTTATATACATGGATTTCAGTAAGGCCTTTGACAAGGTCCCTCATGACAGACTGGTACAGAAGGTAAAGTCGCATGGGATCAGAGGTGAGCTGGCAAGATGGATACAGAATTGGCTTGGTCATAGAAGACAGAGAGTAGCAGTGGAAGGGTGCTTTTCTGAATGGAGAGCTGTGACTAGTGGAGTTCCGCAGGGATCAGTGCTGGGACCTTTGCTGTTTGTAGTATACATAAATGATTTGGAGGAAAATGTGCCTGGGCTAATTAGTAAGTTTGCAGACGACACTAAGGTTGGAGGAGTTGCAGATAGTGAAGAGGATTGTCAAAGGATACAATGGGATATAGATCGGTTGGAGACTTGGGTGGAGAAATGGCAGGTGGAGTTTGATCTGGACAAATGCGAGGTAATGCATTTTGGAAGGTCCAATACAGGCAGGAATTATACAGTAAATGGCAGAACCCTTAAGTGCATTGATGGGCAGAGGGATCGGGGTGTTCAAGTCCACAGGTCACTACTTGGACTCGCAAATGAAGTTGACATATTTCCGGAGGAAGCTGCTGGAACTCTGAGAAATAGTTCAGATATAACTGCAGATTAAACAAGCACCATCACAGAAAATTGCATGGCTATCTGCTCCATCTGTTTAACTTTTGTGCTTAAACATACAGCAGCATTCTTTAGGTTTAGGTAGAAATAGCTACAACCTAGTATTCTTCTAGACTTGACTATTCCAACACTCTCCAGGCTGGTCTCCCGCATTCTATCCTACCTTGAGGTCATCCAGAACTGTCCTAACCTTGTCTTAATTCACTGCAAGCCCCGTTTCCCTATCTGATCTACATTGCCCTCTGCTTGCTGACGGACAGTGACTCCCAGTCAAGAGACATCATAATTTTAAAATTTTCATCCTTGTTTTCAAATCCCTGCATGGCCTTGCCCCTCCCATCTCAGTAATTTCCAAATCCACACCATCTGTGATACCTACACTGCTATAATTCTGGTCTCTTGTGCATCCCCAATTTTAATTGCTCCATTGCTGTGCCTTCAGTTGCCTAGGTTTCAAGTTCTGGAATACCCTCACTATACCTTGCCTCCTCTCTACCTCCTTTAAGACACTCATTCAAACCTACCTCTGTGACCAAACTTCAGTTCTTCTTACCTACTATCTCCTTATGTTGCTTGGTATCACACTTTGTTTTATAATGCTCCTGTAAAGTGCGTTGGGATGTTTCACAGAATCACACAATGCAGAAGAGGCCTTTCGGCCCATCGAGTCTGCACCGACACATGCAAAACATCTGACCTACCTACCTAATCCCATTTACCAGCACTTGGCCCATAGCCTTGAATGTTATGACGTGCCAAGTGCTCATCCAGGCACTTTTTAAAGGATGTGAGGCAACCCGCCTCCACCATCCTCCCAGGCAGTGCATTCCAGACCGTCACCACCCTCTGGCTAAAAAAGTTTTTCCTCACATCCCCCCTAAACCTCCTGCCCCTCACCTTGAACTTATGTCCCCTTGTGACTGACCCTTTAACTAAGGGGAACAGCTGCTCCCTATCCACCCTGTCCATGCCCCTCATAATCTTGTACACCTCGATCAGGTCTCAGTCTTCTCTGCTCCAACGAAAACAACCCAAGTCTATCCAACCTCTCTTCCTAAGTTAAATGTTTCATCCCAGGCAACATCCTGGTGAATCTCGTCTGCACCCCCTCCAGTGCAATCATATCCTATAATGTGGCGACCAGAACTGCACACAGTACTCCAGCTGCGGCTTCATCAAGGTTCTATACAACTCCAACATGACCTCCCTACTTTTGTAATCTATGCCTCGATTGATAAAGGCAAGTGTCCCATATGCCTTTTTCACCACCCCACTAACATACCCCTCCGCCTTAAGAGATCTATGGACACACACGCCAAGGTCCCTTTGTTCCTCAGAACTTCCTAGTGTCATGCCATTCATTGAATACTTCCTTGTCAAATTACTCCTTCCAAAATGTATCACCTCACCCTTTTCAGGATTAAATTCCATCTGCCACTTATCTGCCTATTTGACCAACCCATCTATATCTTCCTGTAGCCCAAGACACTCAACCTCACTGTTAACCACCCGGTCAATCTTTGTGTCATCTGCAACTTTACTAATCCTACCCCCCACATAGTCATCCATGTCATTTATATAAATGACTAAAAATAGGGAACCGAGCACAGATCCCTGTGGTACGCTACTGGACACTGGCTTCTAGTCACTAAAGCATCCTTCTGTCATCACCCTCTGCCTCCTACAACTAAGCCAATTTGGAATCCACCTTATCAAATTACCCTGGATCCCATGTGCATTTGCCTTCTTTATAAGCCTCCCATGTGGGACCTTGTCAAAGGCTTTGCTGAAATCCATATAAACTACATCAACTACACTACCCTCATCTACACACCTGGTCACCTCCTCAAAAAATTCAATCAAATTTGTTAGGCATGACCTCCCTCTGACAAAGCCATGCTGACTACCCCTGATCAAACCTTGCCTCTCCAAATGGAGATGGATTCTCTCCTTCAGGATTTTCTCCAATAGTTTCCCTACCACTGACGTGAGACTTACTGGCCTGTATTCCCTGGCTTATCTCTACAACCCTTCTTAAATGGCGGAACCACATTAGCTGTTCTCCAGACGTATGGCACCTCCCACATGGCCAGAGAGGAATTAAACATTTGGATCAGAGCCCCTGCGATCTCCTCCCTTGCCTCCCTCAGCAGTCTAGGATACAAATCATCCGGACCTGGAGATTTGTCCACTTTTAAGCCTGCCAACACCTCCAATACCTTGTCACTCCCTATATCAATTTGCTTAAGAACCTCGCAGTCTCTCTCCCTGAGTTCGATACCTTCATCCTCATTCTCTTGGGTGAAGATGGATGTGAAGTATCATTCAGCGCTCTAGCGATGTCCTCTGGCTCCACCCATAGATTGCCCCCTTGGTCTCTTATGGGCCCTACTCTTTCCCTGGTTATCCTCTTCCCCTTGATATACTTATAGAAAGAATATCTTGGGATTTTCCCTAATTTTACCAACTTTCCCATATCCCCTCTTTGCCCTCCTAGTTGCTTTCTTAAGCTCCACCCTGCACTTTCTGTACTCATTACATTAAAGGTGCTGTATAAACAGAAATTGATATTGTCCCTTCTGTCAATGTCACTTGTCTACCCAAAGAAAACAAGGTGAGCCAACTCGTTCCCTTTTTGAAACCACATGAATAGTACTTTTATTCTTTAAAATGTGAATATGGAAAGCTAATTTCTCATGTCCACCATTGCATAAGATGACTAGAATAATCTATAAGAGCTAAATTTAACTATCAAACAATGTGTGCATGCCCATACTAAATCAGCTGGTCCATATAAAAATGGCAATTTCCTGAGCTCTGATGTTAGTTTCCGATCATTGGGACTTGAAAACAAAGTGGCTTGTGAATAGGTTATCAGGGGTAGGCGGGTTGCAGATTTCAGCTTACTATCAGATCAGCCATGATCCTTTTAAATGGTGGAGCAGGCTCGAGGGGCTGAATGGCCTACTCCTGCTCCTTGTTCCCCTATCGTATGTTTGTATGTTTACTTGAAAAATAATGAAATTATTTTAATGCTAAATAGCATCAGATTTAATCATAGATTTAAGAAGGAAGTGTATGAAATGGTAACTAAATATATTGCCGTGTGCTTTCTAACTACAGTTTGATCTGGATTCCATCTGGACATTTATCTTTGGTGTTCCTGCTTCGAGTGGGACAGTGGTTGCATCTGTTCACACTGTATGCTCAGAATCTGCTTTTTTATTGTTGGGAATGTTGAGGAGTATGCTCAATCTTGTAAGTATCCAAAAAACCAAATTGAGTTTATGAATCATAGAAAGACTTGGATAAAATTAATGACGATAATAAAATCTTTTAAACTTTGATCAGTCAGTATGAATTTGAAGATAAGTGCTTATTACTTTAGCCTAATCTGCCTCAGCCCATATCAAACTTTTCCTTATTGCATCCGTTGGCACTGGGATTTCCTCACTTCAGTTGATTGATGTAAAGCCGCAGCCGAAAATATATAAGTACAGTTTCAAGCATTCGCATGAGGAAGCATCGAAAACTTTGTAGTCAAAAATAGTTTCACTCTTGCCCTAATTAAAACATATATTCACTGAATGAGGTTCTGAAATGCACTATATGGTTTAGAATGTTGTTTCATCTAATATTGAGACTAGAATCGATATTGGTCTGTTAACATTAGCCTAGATTTTCTGTTGCTGCCCATTTTAGTGTGTATATCGGGTGGCTGATACCTGAAAATGGGCATGGCTTATTTCCCACCAGTCCTCTATCCTTTTCACATTGTAGCTTTATTTCTTAGAGATAGGGTTGAGTAGCTTTGAGCACATGTTCATTTGGCAGAGTGTCTGTTTGTCCTCCATGCCCTCTTTTGATCAAGTAAAGAGGGCATAATTTCTAACTGCACCGGTTTGGAATAGGTATCCATCATTACTAGGGTCTTAGCTGTAATAGGAACTGATTTCAAGAGCCCAGGTAAATGTATTTAATCTTTAATATTTCAATCTTCTACTTGACTGCTTGTAGGTTTCTTTTCCAGCAGGCGCTGGAGCGCTTATGATCCTTTGTAAATTGGGTTTTTTTGCTATTAGTGGATTTTCCAATGGGAATTCCCTTAATCTGAGTTGTTTGGAAGATGATTATCTGGCGACCTATGACAGGCAGGTTTGGAGACATATAAGATGCCCTGTGCCCACCCACAACCCCATCTGCAGAAGGAGATGGCAAGACCTTACTTTGGGGACAATGGTCAGAACACTCTTCAAGATGGACTTGGAGGCAACAGAACTGGGAAAGTAGGGGAAAATACCAGCGGGTTGGCTCCCTGACATGGCCCTGCCTCCAGAAGAGTTTCCTGAGGCAAGCTGCCATTGGAATCAGCAACATGCTTGATGGAGGCAGGCAGTCAAGGTGATTAAGGCCTCAATTAAGAGCCATTTTCTTGCTTTGTCAGAAACTTGGCACTGCTCCACATTGAGGACTCTCACAGTTCTGGGTGTTGTTTTATTATTAGTTCATCTGGACCCTTTTGTAACCAGTTCCATTTCGAGGAGCACCCTAGGTCTCCCTGTTCCTCAGCAGCACTTACAGCTCCCAGTGGGACTGCCAACCATCCAGCCCTCTGTCAGGCTTTTTGACTGACTCACATCCATGTACAACCCATTGTCGCTAATTGAACAGCAAACGTGGAGATGACGTGTTAATTGTCTGCCTCCGATAAGATTGTGCAGGCTGGTAGACTGCTGACACAGGCCAGAAGATTCTGGCCAATTAGTGCACACGGGGCTCCTTTTTTCAAAGGAAAGTGGGATAGCAGACCTAATGGCACCACTAGCTATATCTATGGCTACCAGCCATACTTCCTCAGAAGTACTATAATTTGGTGGCAGCCAAATGCCAAAATGCATCACCAAAATGCCAGCAATTCTATCTGCAGGCCCTGGTGCACTTATCTGGCAATGCCAATAGCGCACTGTCTCCACAGGTTCTGAATCAGCAAAGGATCAGATGCAGAGTCTTGTTATCTGCTACAAGGATAGCTGCAATGATCATTCAGAATAAGGCTGTCACAGAAATAACCAGCAACAACCTGAAGCTTGCTTCCCCTCCTTATAAGGCATGCTGCATGGAGTTGCACAAAAAAAACCTTTCTTCATCCAGCACTATCTCCACTTAGAAACTGTAAAATAAAATTGGGCATTTTACTCATCACTAGTGTGCAGCTGGAGTTTCATGTTACTTCAGTTTTGCCTGCCATTATTTTGTGCTGTGCTTCTTCAGTATTGTCAAAGGCAGCTAGCAGGTTTGTCTTCTAAAGCTGTAAGAATTTTTGTGACTATTTTAACATTTCTGTTTCATTAATTAATACTACTACTGGTATACTTCCTGTATCTGCTAAGATGCACACCCTAAGTAACGAAAAATAAGCTAACCTTAGAAAATTGAATGCAAACTGCACATTCCCAATTGAATTGGTCTGAAACCTACCGATAAACAATGTAATCTAAACTGCATCAAGATTGAAAAATCTAGACATGTTTGATGAGAAAGACATTGAGAGCCAAATTATATAAAACATTAAATATTAAAGACTTATTTTTCCTTCCACTTATATGTTGTTTCTTTCTACAGCCCTGGCAGTCTGAAGAAGAAGGTTCTTGGCTTAGAGAATACCCAGTTACTTTGATGCAGTTTTTTCGATACTTATATCACAATGTTCCAGATCTTGCTCCTCTTTGGACAAGCCCAGAATTTCTTTGTGCTTTCGCAGCAACAGTCTTTCCCTTTAACATCAGGCCTTATTCGGAAATGGTGCGTGTTTAACTTATGTTAAGTGATCAAGTCATTGTCACAAAGTTCTGAAAAGTGAATGAAATGAAGACTTAATGACATTGTCAACAGTACATTGTTATTTTTTATTTTTGATTTGCCACATAATTAATTTCTGTCTCCCTCATACTGGTCCTGGTAATGAGATACATTGATAAAGAACTAAATGTGAATAAGGCGACCTGATTGGCTGGATGAAAATCAGAGTTATTAAACATGTTGGAAGAAGGGAGCCGTGTTTGGACCAGGGCCACAGTCCTTATTAAGATGTCAGTTAATGAAGTGGCCAAGAGGGAGATGTTTTAATGTGTGTTATAAAAATCACATGATAAAAACTTTGAATGTACTGTTCACAAATGAAATACTTTTATAATTACCTCCCCCTGTCACTCCCATTCAATTGATTACTTGAAACTGAGTACTTGGGATGGTTCGGTAAAGGCAGGGGGGCATATTGGCTGTCATTAGGGTAGCTATCCATGGTCTTTTAACTGAGCACCATAATAGATTTTAGATGTTTGATTATTTGATTGTTATGCAATTATAAGTTACTTCAACTTGAAAAATCTCCCTATGACTAATTGCACCTCTCTCCCAAATTGGCACAGCTTGTAAATTATCATTGGCCTGAATGCCCTATTTTACCATGTAAAACTTAAATTGCCTTTAATCAGATGCTACATGTAATTATTGTGATAAATATCCTGTTGACTTGTTAACCAAATGTTGAACAAGCTGAAAGTAAGTTGATTTGCTGCAACTTTGTTTTTACTGTTTCAGGGAAATGAAACTTAAACTAAATTTGATTTGCGTAAACCCAGTTATTGTATATTAATATTATTCAATCTCAGTTACACACTTGTAAGACATACAACTGTAAAATTTTAACACCAAGATATTTTCACTGCTTTCCTCCCTCAGCTTCTGCACCGAATGACCTCTCATCCTTGGTGATTTCAGCCTCCATCTCATCATGTTCTCTTTCCTCTTGAGTTCACTGCCCTCTTTTTCTCTCCATGTAAACTCCTCAACCCATTCGCATGGTTGTCCCCATGACTTTGCCATCTCCCGTGATCTTGTTAGTCCCTTTGTATCAATCACAGATAAGGCTATCTTTAATAACTTCCCTGTATGACTCACCACCCACACCTCCCTTCTTTGCCTCAACCCTACCTGCTATATCTGTACCTGGAAAAGCTATCCCCCAATTCCAACTGCACTTTCAAAATCCCACTATCAAGCCTTTGGCTCTCTGTTTGCCACAACAATTCAGCAGCTGCTGATTTACTCAACCGTACCCTCACCTCCACCTTTGATGCCCTAGTCCCAGTAAAGCCATTACTCTCTGTTGCCTCAGTACAAAGGGTGCAAACCTGAAAGGATAAGCCGCACAACTGGTATAGCCATCCACCGTTACACCTGGCTGGATCACTTAAAACATTCGGGCCCTGCTCTCGCCTAAAACTGCTCATTCTTCCAGGATCATCCTGGAGTGCAAAAGGATTCTTTTCTCTGCTGCAGACTGTCTTCTTACACCCCCCTTCCCTGTCTCCTCCACCCTCACCCCCAACAGCAAAGGTGAGGAGTTCAAGGACTTCTTTGTCACTAAGATCGAGACAATCTGATCAACTGCCTCTGCTAAGTCCTTCCCTTCCACTAGCTCATCTGGCTAAACTTAATTTAATGCTCCACCTGCCTAACCCTGAAATCTCTTTCTCTAGATTCTCTCCTATCTCCCCCAACCTTGCAAACTACTATCCCATCTTCAACCTCCTTTCCTCTCCAAAGTCCTTGAACGTGTTATTGCCTCCCATATCTGTTCCTATCTCTCCTGGAACTCCATGTTTGAATCCCTACAATCAGGTTCTTGTCCCGCCACCGTACTGAAACAGCTCTTAGCAAAGTCACAAATGAGAATCTATTGACTGTGACAAAAGATAAAACTTCCCCCTCACCCTACTCGACCTGTCTTCAGTCTTTGACATGGTCAATCACACTATCCTCCTCCAAAGGCTTTTCACTGTCATCTGGGTCAGTGGGACTGCTCTCACATGGTTCCATTCTTATCTGTGCAACCCGTAACCAGAGAATCACTTGCAATGGCTTCTATTCCTGCTCTCACACTGTTACCTGTGGTGTCCCCCAAGGATCTATCCTTGGCCCCCTCCTATTTCTTATCTACATGCTGCCCTTGGCCACATCATCGGAAGGCACAGCATTAGTTTTCACGTGTATGCTGACAACACCCAGCTCTACCTCACCACTACCTCTCTCGACTTTTTTTATTCATTCATGGGATGTGGGCATCGCTGGCTAGGCCCGCATTTATTGCCTATCCCTAATTGTCTTTGAGAAGGTGGTGGTGTACTGCCTTCCTGAATTGCTGCAGCCCATGTGTTGTAGAAACACCCATGGTGCTGATGGGGAGAGAGTTCTAGGATTTTGACCCAGCGACAGTGAACAGCGATGTTGTTCCAAGTTAGGATAGTCTGTGATTTGGAGGGGAACTTGCAGGTGGTGGTGTTCCCATACAGTTGCTGCCCTTATCCTGCTAGGTACTAGAGATCACGAGTTTGGACTCCTCCGCTGTTGTTAAATTATCAGACTGATTATCCAACATCCAGTACAGGATGAGCAGAAATTTCCTCCGATTAAATGTTGGGAAGACTGAAGCCAATGTTTTCAGTCTCCGCTCAAAACTCTGTTCCTTGGGCACTGACACCATCCCCCTCCCTAGCCATAGTCTGAGATTAAATCAGGATGTTTGCAATGTTGGTGTCACATTTGATCCTGAGATGCCCTTCTGATCTCCTAATCATGTCATCACTAAGACCTCTGTAATATCGCCCACCTTTGCTCCTGTCTCAACTCATCTGCTGCTGAAACCCTCATTCATGCCTTCATTTGCACTTGACTCTTCCAATGCAATTCTGGCAGGTCTCCCACATTCTACACTCCGTAAACTTGAGGTCATCCAAAACTCTGCTGCCCCTGTCTTAAGTCCTGTTCCCCTATCACCCATTTGCTCGCTGCCTTGCATTGGCTCCCAGTCGAGCAACATCATGGGTGAAATTTAATGTAGGGGATGGGGTTCTCGCCCGACAGCTGGAGAGCCGGCTAGAGCTCTGTGTCACCTCTTTTTGAGAAGGCCAGCCTAAATAAGTGCCAATGACGCACTTAATTGGGCAGTGGTAGGCCTTCCCTGGGATCGTAGACCTTGGGGGCATAAGTCCCACCAGCCAAGAGCAGAGGCTAGCAGCTTTTCATTGCTCAGTAGCTGCTGCCGGTAATGCATCACCCAAGGCCCAGGATCGTCAAGAGATCCAGGTTGGGGGATCACGGAACGTGAGGGAGGGGTTGGTAGCAAGGGCAGGGGGTGGTTCTCAGTGGACCCCCCCCCCTCTCCAATACCAGGCCCCTAGATCAAGCACTGAGTGCTTTTGAATGAGGGACCTTCCTGAAGCCTGCAAGGGTTTGCTTTATAGGCTTCCCACATGGTGAATACCCCACGACATTAATTGCCCACTTAAGGGTCTCAATTGGTGGCAGGGTAGAAAAGCTGTCCATGAGCCTGCCTGCCATGAACTTAATCTGAGCAGACATAGGAAGATGGCGGGGTTCCCACCCACTACCTTCCTACCCGATTAAATAACCCCGCCACCAAACTCGGCCCTTGATTTTAAAATTTTCTTCCTTGTTTTCAATTCCCTACATGGCTTCGTCCCTCCCCATCTCTATAATATCCTTTAGCCCCACAACCCTCTGAGATACCTGCGCTCCTCTAATTCTGGCCTCTTGTGCATCCTCAATTTTAATTGCTCCACCACTGATAGCTGTGCCTTTAGTTGCCTAGGCCTCATGCCCTTTACAACTTTCTGCCAATCTATCTCACTTTCCTCCTTTAAGGCACTCGTTAAAACCTACCTCTTTGACCAAGCTTTGTTCATTTGACCTAATATCTCCTTATGTTGTTCGGTGTGTCATACTTTGTTGTATAATGCTCCTGTGAACCTTGGGATGTTTCATTACGTTACAGATGCTTTATAAATAGAAGTTGTTGTTGTAAAATGACGTGACGTCTTTCTTCAGGTGAGTGATCTTGATGATGAAGTTGGCTCTCCTGCTGAAGAATTCAAGGCATTTGCAGGTGATACTGGCATGAACAGGAGTCAATCAGAATATTGTAATGTGGGCGCAAAGACTTTCCTCACCAACCATCCTGCCAGGAAGTTTGTGTTTGACTTCATGCGTGTCCTCGTGATAGAAAATCTGTGTCTTGCACCTGCTAGTAAACAAACTACTCTCATAGACCTGCTATTAGAGGTAAGTGTTGATAAATCTGAAACAGTAAATGTATTAATTTATCATCTCTGTATTTATCTTCTATGTATTTATCTTCTCTCCATTTGTCTATTTCATTGACCATTTTAGATACTCATCTCATTTCATCTCCATCAACTTTGGAGTTTAAATAAGAGATCAGATGACTTAATCAAAATACAACCTCTACTAGTTTACAAACTAACCTCTGGTAACAAAATTGAGGTTCAGTGAATGGAAAAGTCAGTGTCAGGCTGGATAAAGAAATTCGCTTAAGTACAGAAAGCATAGTGTCATGATAAATCCTTTTTCAGATTGGAGCATAGCAGATTGTAGTGTTCCCCAAAGTTCAGTGCTCGGACCATTGTTTTTTTTTACATATATTAATGACTTGGATATTGGAATTGTTATGGACAGGAAGGTGTTTAATTTAGAACAACCCTGATTTCACAAAAGTACCTGGAAAAACTCAGCAAGTCTGGCAGCATCTGCAGAGAGGAACACAGTTAACATTTCGAGACTGAATGACCCTTCAACAGAACTAAGTAAAAATAGAAGAGAGGTGAAATATAAGCTGGTTTAAGGGGGGGGGCGGGACAAATAGAGCCAGTGATAGATGGAGATAACCAAAAGATGTCACAGACAAAAGGACAAAGAGGTGTTGAGAGTGGTGATATTATCTAAGGAATGTGCTAATTAAGGGTGGAAAGCAGGACAAGCAAGGTACAGATAGCCCTAGTGGGGGTGGGGTGGGGTGAAGGAATCGAAAAAGGCTAAAAGGTAGAGATAAAACAATGGATTGAAATACATTTAAAAATAATGGAAATAGGTGGGAAAAGAAAAATCTATATAAATTATTGGGAAAAAAAGGGGGGGGTGGGGGATCGGAAAGGGTGTGGGGATGGAGGAGAGAGTTCATGATCTAAAATTGTTGAACTCAATATTCAGTCCGGAAGGCTGTAAAGTGCCTAGTCGGAAGTTTAAATGTATTTCCATCCATTGTTTTATCTCTACCTTTTAGCCTTTTTCGATTCCTTCACCCCACCCCACCCCCACTAGGGCTATCCGTACCTTGCTTGTCCTGTTTTCTACCCTTAATTAGCACGTTCCTTAGATAATATCACCACCCTCAACACCTGTTTGTCCTTTTGTCTGTGACATCTTTTGGTTATCTCCATCTATCACTGGCTCTACTTGTCCCACCCCCCCCCCTTAAACCAGCTTATATTTCACCTCTCTTCTATTTTTACTTAGTTCTGCTAAAGGGTCATTCGGACTCGAAACGTTAACTGTGTTCCTCTCCGCAGATGCTGCCAGACTTGCTGAGTTTTTCCAGGTAGTTTTGTTTTTGTTTTGGATTTCCGGCATCCGCAGTTTTTTGCTTTTAACCTTTGATTTCACCACTCATTACCCGTTTGTAAACAAAAAGATGTTTTTGCATTTTGATTTCTCCCTTCTATAAGTGGTGGCTTATGTTCTCCAACCCTTCGGTTTGGAGTGATCCAATCCTCTATTAAACTCCACAGCAAACTTGAGGTAAGGTAAAATAATAGGCTTGGTTTATTTTATACATACACACACACATACACACACACACATATACACGCACCAAACGTGGGAAAGGGGGTTTCGCGATGTCCACCTCTTTTTGTATTCATGCAATAAAGGAGGGATAAGGGAAAGAAAGGGGTTCAGGGCAGAGACCACGATAAAAGAAAGAATTATGGTTTCATGAGAGTCCAGGGTCCAGAATCAAAGTTCAATAAGGAATTCTTTCGCAGAGGTTAGCTGGCTGAAGACCGTTGATGTAAGATTCGATTTTCCAGTAGTGTTGATGTCCCAGATGAACTAAGCATGCAGAGGTTGAATCAGTTCTGTAGGTGATGGTACAAAATAGCCCCAGCAGAGCCAGGTTAGATGGGGGCCAGTTGTTCAACTTGGCCAGAGCTTACTTCTGTTTGGCCTACCCGTCAGGTGTTAAAGAGCAGACTGAAGATGGAATCCAAAAGCTGTATAATGAAAGCAATTCAAACATGATTGATTTGATTCATGCCTCCGAGGGCATAAGACGTAGGAGCAGAAGTAGGCTATTCAGCCCATCGAGTCTGCTCTGCCATTCAGTGAGATCATGGTTGATCTGATAATCCTCAACTCCACTCTTCTGCCTTTTTCCCCATAATCCTTGATTCCCATATCCATGTTGAGGTGCCCTTGCAGTCCCCAACCTGCCTCAGCCATGCCCATCTTTCCTGCTGGTGCTGCCAAGGCTCCAGAGCTGCCAGTTCCTGATTGGACCTGCAGCATCAGGAGCCTGTCTGCTGCCTTTAACAGTACAGGAGACCATTGGTTTAGAAAAAATATCAGATGACTGGTTGGAGTCCTAATTTCTAGATATTTCATAGTTCAGTTACAAGCTTTCCAAAGCTCTATTAGTAATGCCCTACCGTTAAGTAATTAAGGTCAGGAAAAATGTATAGCCTGGCTGATGATGTTCCAGCTCCCTGAAACTTTCTTCACCTGGGCATGCCAATTAGACTCTATAAGATATGGCCCTCGATTATGTCCGACCCATTTCCCACACTTCAACTCTCACCCCTTCCACTATAGGATTCCTCTTGTCCTCACTTTCTACCCTACCAGCCTTTGTATTCAAAAGATCATTCTCCACCAACCACATCTTCTCCCCTCCTCTCTCAGCATCCTAAAGGGACTGTTCCCTCCGTGACACCCTGGTCCACTCCTCAATCATCTCCAATGCCTCGACCCTTCCCATGGCACCTTTCCTTGTAAGTGCAGGCGATGTAATACCTGCCCTGTTACCTCCTCTCTACTCACCATCTAAGGCCTCAAAAGGTGAAGCAGCAATTTACATGTACTACTTTCAGTTTAGCACAATTGCATTTCCTCTATTCTGGAGAGACCAAACGCAGATTGGGTGACTGCTTTAATTGCGGAACAGCTCCGCTCAGTCCACAAGCATAACTCCGAGCTTCTGGTTGCTTGCCATTTTAATTCCTCAACTTGCTCTCACGTCACTGTGCTCTGCTTGCTGTAGTGTTCCAGTGACGCCCAACACAGGCTCAAGAAACAGCACCTCTTTCAATTCGGCACTTTGTAGCCTCTTGATTCAACACTGCGTTCAACAATTTTGGACCATAATTTCATCCCTCCCTCCACCCCACCTTTTTATCTCCTTTTCTTTGCAGTTTTAATTCTTATTTTTGCCTTCGGACAACATTTATACTTCCCCTGGACCCATCTTCTGTTTCTTTATTGTCCCATTACCACTCCCTTTGGCTATTCCCATCAACTCCTTTGTCACATCATGTCTCTCGTCTTTTGCCCTATCACAGACCTTCCCTTTTTTTTTCCACATTCCCCATTGCACCTCTTTAAAAGCTGTTACATTTCTAACTTTTTTCTGTACTGATGAAATGTCATGATCTGAAACATTAACCGTTTCTCTCTCCACAGATGCTGGATATTTCCATCATTTTCTGCTTTCCTCCAGTAAACATGTTCTATTGTCTAAGATTAAACAGTGATTTTCTTCTCTACCACAAACGTGGTGTGCATTTTATTGAAAATAAAAAGCTTAATATTGATCTTTTTTTTTCAAGGCATCACCTGATAGATCAACAAGAGCTCAACAAAAAGAATTCCAAACTTGCATCTTGGACAGTGTGATGGATCACTTACTAGCAGCAGACGTTTTGTTAGGTGGGTCTGAATAAAGTTCCTTCAGCTAGTGCTGAAGACAATTCTAATTTGCATGAATTTGAACAAAATTAGTTTAATTAGAGAAAATGCTAAATGTGCATGAACCTATGCTTTCAGATTATTTTGCATTTTTTTTTATTGGCTTTACTAGTTATTAGATAGAGTTGCTTGCACTGTGTGTGTTACACCATTTGGGTTTTTTTTCTAAAAGGTTTTGAGCACATAACAATACAAAGCTTACCAGTGAATGTCAGTATAGCAAGTAGTATAAATGCACAGCTTAAGTCAGAGTGAGAAGCTGAGGTTTAGTGATTACAAGCATTCTAGTGCTGAATTAAAGACTAAGTACAAAAATAGATTTCCATTATAACTAATGTGAGTGACATTTGCTCAATTTACATTTTTAAACGCTGACGCTGTTTTTCAACAATTTGGAATATTTGCTCACAAGTTTAGACAGAATAACGTTTAAAACAAAAAACTACTGCGGATGCTGGAAATCCAAAACAAAAACAGAATTACCTGGAAAAACTCAGCAGGTCTGGCAGCATCGGCGGAGAAGAAAAGAGTTGACGTTTTGAGTCCTCATGACCCTTCAGCAGAACTGAGTAAAGTTAGGAGAGGGGTGAAATATAAGCTGGTTTAAGGTGGGGAGGGAGAGAAGTTGGGTGGTGGGGTGGGGGGTGGTGGGGTTGGTTGTAGGGACAAGCAAGCAGTGATAGGAGCAGATAATCAAAAGATGTCACAGACAAAAGGACAAAGAGGTGTTGAAGGTGGTGATATATAAGAAAATGTGCTAATTAAGAATGGATGGCAGGACACTCAAGGTACAGCTCTAGTGGTGGGGTGGAAAGACTGACAGGGTATTACAGTTATAGATTTATTAATTTTGCTTCCAATCTCCACCCCTCCATCATTTTCACATGGTCCATCTCTGACACTTCCCTTCCCTTCCTTGACCTCTCTGTCTCAATTTCTGGTGATAGACTGTCCACCAATATCCATTACAAGCCTACCGACTCCCACAGCTACCCCGACTACAGCTCCTCACACCCCGCTTCCTGTAAGGACTCCATCCCATTCTCTCAGTTCCTTCACCTCCGTCGCATCTGTTCTGATGATGCTACCTTCAAAAACAGTTCCTCTGACATGTCCTCCTTCTTCCTTAACCGAGGTTTTCCACCCACGGTCGTTGACAGGGTCCTCAACCGTGTCCGGCCCATCTCCCGCGCATCCGCCCTCACGCCTTCTCATCCCTCCCAGAAACATGATAGGGTCCCCCTTGTCCTCACTTATCACCCCACCAGCCTCCGCATTCAAAGGATCATCCTCCGCCATTTCCGCCAACTCCAGCATGATGCCACCACCAAACACATCTTCCCTTCACCCCCCCCTGGCGGCATTCCGTAGGGATCGTTCCCTCCGGGACACCCTGGTCCACTCCTCCATCACCCCCTACTCCTCAACCCCCACCTATGGCACCTCCCTATGCCTACGCAGAAGATGCAACACCTGCCCCTTCACTTCCTCTGTCCTCACCGTCCAAGGGCCCAAACACTCCTTTCAAGTGAAGCAGCATTTCACTTGCATTTCCCCTAACTTAGTCTACTGCATTCGTTGCTCCCAATGCGGTCTCCTCTACATTGGAGAGACCAAACGCAAACTGGGCGACTGCTTTGCAGAACACCTGCGGTCTGTCCGCAAGAAAGACCCAAACCTCCCTGTCGCTTGCCATTTTAACACTCCACCCTGCTCTCTTGCCCACATGTCTGTCCTTGGCTTGCTGCATTGTTCCAGTAAAGCCCAACGCAAACTGGAGGAACAGCACCTCATCTTCCGACTAGGCACTTTACAGCCTTCCGGACTGAATATTGAATTCAACAACTTTAGATCTTGAACTCCTTCCCCCATCCCCACCCACTTTCCGTTTCTTCCCCCTCCCTTTTGTTTTTTCCAATAATTTATATAGATTTTTCTTTTCCCACCTATTTCCGTTATTTTTAAATATATAACTGTAATACCCTGTCAGTCTTTCCACCCCACCCCCACTAGAGCTGTACCTTGAGTGTCCTGCCATCCATTCTTAATTAGCACATTTTTTTACATAATATCACCACCTTCAACACCTCTTTATCCTTTTGTCTGTGACGTCTTTTGATTATATGCTCCTATCACTGCTTGCTTGTCCCTACAACCACCCCCCCACCCCCAATTTCTCTCTCCCGCCTCCCCCCCAACCTTAAATCAGCTTATATTTCACCCGTCTCCTAACTTTACTCAGTTCTGCTGAAGGGTCATGAGGACTCGAAACGTCAACTCTTCTCCGCCGATGCTGCCAGACCTGCTGAGTTTTTCCAGAGTAACGTTTAAGTCTGTAGCTAGAGATCAACTCTAGGTCAACTCAGGTCAACTCAGAAGCTTCTGTTTTTCACAAGCTGATGCTCTTGGGTGATATTCTACGATTCCAGATTTTCTTAAAAATTGGTAGTTCTTCATGATTGTGATTTTTTATTTTATGGTGTGGTGATTTCCACTATGAGCTCATGGCAGTCCGCCTTGAACTGTGATTTTAAGGCTTCTGAGTTACTGTTGCTGCAAAAATACTTTGTGTATTTGTGTTTTTATGTCTTTTGTTAATTAATTTAGGACATCTCCTGAAATGGATACTATAGCCCAATTACTTGAAATTCTAGCTGGCCAGTGATCATGATCATGTTCAAATTATCACGCTGCAATTTTTAATGAGGCTAGTATAAAGTCCTGCCCCATTGATTAAAAGAAGAAATGCAAATGTTTAACAATGCCAAATGTCCTTACTATTGACCTGATATTTATATCAAAATGTTTAATGAACACCTAACCAGGACAACTTTTAACATGGCAAATAGATAGTGTTTGAAATGTATTGAGTGAAATTGTAATTTTGATGTCCCACCTCAGTCTCATCCTAGAAAGAAAAACTTGGCATTCTCTTAACATAACATATATAACTAAAAATTTAAATCTTAAATAGAAATGATGTTGAAATTAATACATTTATTATCTTTATGTAGTATCCTTCTGTGACTGTCATACACCATTCTGTAGTATAACAGAACATTTTTGGTATTTCTTTCATAACTTTCAGGTGAAGATGCAACATTACCTATTACCAGTGGAGGAAGTTACAACATATTAGTGAACAATGTATTTTACTTCACACAGCGACTTGTCGATAAGCTTTGGCAAGGCATATTTAGCAAGGAGTCCAAACTGGTGGTTGACTTTATTGTTCAATTGATAGGACAGGTAAGTTGATATCATGAATAAGTCTCAAGAAAAATTAAACTGACTTTTCAATATGTTAAAATGGAACTAATTATATTTAAATGTAGAAAATGAAAAGAGGGAAATAGGAAATGCTGGACGTTCATTGGAAGCCATTGAGATGTGATAATGGTCCAGACATTGTTGACAGAATAATGACAAGTTAAAGGCACATGATGTTATTCCAGTGTTTTTAAAAAACTTTGAGGCAAGGAAGAAATGCACCACAAGTTGCAAATCACCACAAATTTCTAGACAATTTACATGGCTTTACTGTGAACCTCCCAAAAATGAAACTTGCCGTCAATCTCCCAACTAGTGTCTAGAAATTGCAGTGTTTGTACTGCAAATATGAATTACCTCACTGCAGAAAGTTAAAGTTACTATTTAGCAGCTTAAGGACCCTGTTACTGGAGTAATTTATGCTTCCAGTGCTTTTTCACTTTGAAAGCTTTAGCAATTAAATGATAAATTGTTTTACGCATGCCACATAAACCATGCAACCAAGATGCTAGTTAAACTGATTTGTTTAAGTGGTTAGGCTGATTTGTTAAAGCAATTTATTGTTGGTTCTGGCTGAGAGCACTAGTCGATGCTAAATTCATTTCAGCAGGATTTAGTTCACCATCCCCACCACTGCCCCTCAACCCCACCACCTCAGACTGATAATCATTATGTTGAATCCACAAATAACATCATGCTTTGAATTGCTATAAAATATATAGTTTCTGTGTGTGGGCAGCAGCTGCCTTAAATCCCTGAATTTCATGAATTAAAAAATAATAATCTGAACCCTGGGCAAGATCTGTTTTATTCATGTGTTTATTTGTTTCCTTTATTCTTTCATGGGATGTGGCTGTCGTTGGCATGGCCAGCGTTTGCTGCCTTCCTAATTGCCCTTGAATTGAGTGGCTTGTTAGGCCATTTTAGAGGGCAGTTAAGAGTCAACCACATGGTGGGTCTGGAACATGGTAAGGGTGGCAGATTTCCTTCTCTAAAGGGCATTAGTGAACCAGGTGGGTTTTTTTTTTAACAACAATCGATGGCAGTTGCCATGGTCACCATTACTGGGACTAGCTTTCAATTCTAGATTTGTTCAGCGAATTCTGCCACATGCCATGGTGGGATTTGAGCCCATGTCTCCTGAGCATTAGTCTGGGCTTCTGGGTTACTTGTCCAATGACATTACCATTGTGCCACTGTCTCGTCATGTGTCATGTTCCGTCGAGGAAAAATAAATAAAATTACATATTTCCAAATATGTAATTCAGTGTTGATGTTCAAGCTGCCACTTCAGAGCTTTGCTAACCAATCAGACCTTTCATTGATTAAGGAGGAAGACTAGTGGTCTCATTATTCACTGAGTTTCCAGCTGGTCTGTTGTTCTCACTGCACCATTATCAGCTCTCACTTCCAGCAATTAACAGTGCAAAATTAATTGGAGCTGAAGAATGACGAACACAATCCATCTCATTGTGCTCACTGTGAAATGCCAGACTCCAGTAAATTCTTAGCCAATATTTTGATGTGAGATAGGATAATGTTTTGGCTGTAATGTTCTTCAAGACTTCTTCAAATTTCAGTTCTAATGAAGGATCACACTTGAAATCTTAAGCTTTCTTTCTCTTTCAGATGCTGACTGAATTGTTATGCATTTCTTGAAGTTTTGATTTTATTTTTGATACTTAAAACACATTTTTACTTCAAATTATTTCACTGCTGTCATAATTTCAACTTGTCAGTTATTTATTGATCTTTTGCTGACAATGTTGTCATTGGTGAAAAAACAAAAACTTGAGTATTTCTTGTGTTCAAATGAAAAATGAGCATGCATTGGACTTGAGTTACATTACTAAGTTTTTAGGAATGTAGTTTATGAATGCTAAGTTTTGTGTTGTTGAAAGTTTAAGGAATGCATCACCATTACTTGGTAACAGTCACCATGATGTAAATAGAACTCAAATGTGAAGAAAGACTTAAAGTTAACGTACCAGTCATTAAGGATGGATAGGACCGCTCATGATCATTGTGAGATTAAAAGTTAGGTGAGAAAATTACAGTTCCTTGTTGAATGTTTTACTTCTGTAGTTAGAAAAAAGACTGAAGGAAGGCCCACAAAGTAAGAAATAGAAGGTGACAAATAGCTGTATACATTAATAGGGAAATGGTCACTTAAGGACAGTGTAGCAAAAATTGGTATGCCAAGGCCAGATGTTATACCATCAAGAATATTGAAAGGGCTTAGTGAGAAAATACCTGAAGGGCTAACGTTGATTTTGCAAAGTTTATTGGAACCAGGAATTATGTCAAATTAATGGAGGTAGAAAATGTTATATTCCTCCAAAAAGTTGTAAAGGGATAAACCAGACAATATCACTTGATTAGATACATGTCAGAGACCGTAATTGGCAATAAAGTACGAAATCTTTAAAAGGGAATTGATGACTAAGAAATAGTCAGCAGGGATTTGTGAAGTGTACATCATATTTGACTAGCCATGGATTTTTTGGAGAAAATAATGCAAAGTGTAGATTTTGGAGGGGAGGGGCAAGGGCAGAAATGTGGTTTATCTAGACTTCCAGAAAGCAATTGATAAAATGTATAAGAAATTGGTTGAGAAAATTAGAACCTATAGCATAAAAGGGGAAGTCGTGGTTTAAAGTGACGGCTAAAAGGCAAACAGCAAAACGGTTATGGTAAGTGGACATATATCAGACTAGCAGAAAATGGCTAATGAGGTACCCCAAGAATAGTTGTTAGGGTTACTCCAATTCTATCGATTATCTGAGTTTAGATGTAAAGGGAAGGGTGCCTAAGTTTTCTGTCGATGGCAAACCGAGAGATGTAACAAACTGCTATGAAGGGTGCAGAAGGCTTTCAGTCTCGGCAAGCGTGAGGTCATCCACTTTGGACCCAAAAAGGATAGATCAGAGTTCTTAATTGAGGACTAAAGAGATTTGGGAATCTATGTACATGGATGGTTAAACCAGTTCTGTAGTTTTGGGGTGTTCACTATAGGAGGGGCATAATTTCCCTGGGCACCGCAAGCTTGCTAATATGACTTCAGAGGTGAAAAGTGAATCTCAAAGTGAGAGCACCTAACAATTCTTAAGCTGAGAAAATTGAGGGGAGTTTGATGGAGATGGTCAAATGACAAAAGAAATGCAGAAGGTAAAAGTGGATAGATCATTTCCTATTAAATATTGCTTAGACTGGTGTTTATTGCCCATATAGTACTTAGTTGCCTTGAGAAGGTGGTGGTGGGTCATCTTGAACCATTACTGTACATAAAATAAAGATATTCCCACAATGCTGTTCGGAAGTGTTTTTTGGGATGCTGTGTGTCTTGGAGGGGAGTTAGATGTGATGGTGTTAGGCAGTCTGTGGGGAGTAAGGAGGTTTACCACTCACCACAGAATACCCAGCCTCTGACCTATTTCCATATCTACTGCATTTATATGGCTGTTGAGTTAAATTTCTGGTCAATGGTGATTTCCAGGATGATGTTAGGTAAGTCGATGATGGAAATACTATTGTAGGTTGAGGGAGATGCCTGCCACTTTTATGGTGTGAATGTTACTTGCCACATAATCAGCCTGGATGTTGTCCTGAGTGCAACGAGGCCTGAGTGCTAACTTGGGAATTTGGTGCAGGTAGGAATCTCTCTGGTAAGTTTTTCTCCAAGCCATAATTTAGCTTAGTCATCAGACTCTGGCATAGAATTTTAAAATTGCAAGCGAGTTAAGGGGCTGAGTTAACAGAAATTGCCTGGCAGTGGAGTTATCTGTCAATCAACTGAAAGTGAATAGGTGTTAACCACTGTAGCAGGAAGCTGACCTAGCAGTTGCAACTTCAGTGTGAGTTATCAGCTCTCTATAAAGGTAGACAGGTTTTGCTATCTCAGTGTGGGAGCGCTGAGTGTGATGAAACCTGTGTGCGACGAGGTACAAGCACCAACTTGGGTATTTGATGCAGCAGGGGAAAAGGTGCTGCTGCTTTTTATATCTTTCTTTTCAGCCTTTAGAAGCTGGGGAGTGTTCAAGGCTTTAATTCGGTGAGCAGGAAGGTGATTTGTGAGTTTTTAAGATGTTATCCTTAGAAATGCGGGCACTAGTTTAAACCGGTACTGAGGAGATATATGTATTGCATTAAATTTATAGCTTAACTAGTTAAACTAAGTGGTATTACCAAAGACAATCATTGAGTGACATAAACTTGAAACCTAATTAGTTAAATAAAACCCAATAAACATGGCAGAGCAGGTGATGTGTTGCAGCTGCAGCATGTGGGATTTAAGGACATCATACTCAACTTTTCCATTAGTTCTTTTGAAGATTTTAATTTTTTTTGCTGCAAATCTTGTTTAACCCATGTTACTTCTTAGGTATAACTTTGCCCTTTTAGGTGTAACTTATAATTGATCTACTTTTCTTCCAGCAGAATATGAACTTGAGTTGGAAACATCTTTTGTGTGTTTTTTTTTATTCGTTCATGGGATGTGGGTGTTGCTGGCTTGGGTGTAGTTGGCTAGGCCAGCATTTATTGCCGTTGAGAAGGTGGTGGTGTGAAGATGGATTTTAAAAAAAATATTTTTAGGAATATGGTGATATTCTGTAAAGAAGGCTGTGTGTGTGTGTGTAAATAGGTTGGGTTTGAAATCTGCATTATAAGTAGGAACTTGACTTTTCAGCTGTAAAGTTTCAAAGGGAGTTTAGAAGTGACCAGGGACTTGTACAATTTACAAAGGTTTCATAGGTAAACAAGGGAAGATTATTAGATTTTATTTTATCCGAAAGTGGAGACAATAGGAAAACGTGAAAGATTTTTTATATTTTGGAAAGAATGAGCTCAGAGGTGCTTAGAACAATGAAGTCTAAGATCAAAGGGGAAAAGCATGTTTAAGGAAATATGTTTAATTGCATTGTGTTGCCTGTGTGGGGAAGATGTCCCGATACCAGCTCTGTGCTGAGAAAAGTTGTGAATTTGAAGCAGCCATCCAATTTCAAGCCAGAAAAGTCTTTGTTTTCATAAAACAGTCTGTTTCTGAGCTCCTTTGGTTCCACAGCAGAGTGGAAGAGAGCGAGAAGTCATGTGGTATACTTTATTAAAGTAGCAGGAGTTTTTGCCTTGGATATTACTGGATTTTTATGGTTACAAATCTGAGGTGCCAAGTAGTTTACTTGTTTGTTTTGACCAAGTGGTTTTTTTGGAGGATTGTTTTGTAAGATTGTTTGAACTGTGTAATTTTAATCTTGTGTGCTTAAGATTTTTTTTTCTTGTTAATAAACCTTTTAATTTAAAAATCCTAAAAGCTTTACTGAGATTCTATGCTTATGGGATTAGTAGTTTTCTCCTCGTTTTCAAAATACAAAAAAAGTTATAATCAGTAAGACATATTTCCCTCTGGGATTTAGCTTGCTCAGTGAATAACATCAGCTGCGGTCATAACAGGCGGTGAGGAACTGCCTTCTTAAACCGCTGTATGCCATGTGGTGTAGGTATAAGCACAGTGCTATTCGGGAAGGAGTTCCAGGATTTTGACCCAGTGACAGTGAAGGAACAGCGATATGTTTCAAAGCCAGGATAGTGAGTAGCTTGGAAGGGAGCTTCCAGGTGGTGGTGTTCCCATTTGTCTGCTGGCCTTGCCCTTCTAGATGGTAGTGGCCGTGGGTTTGGAAGGTGTTGTCTAAGGAGCCTTGGTGAGTTCCTGAAATGCATTTCCTATATAGTACACAATGCTGCCATTGTGCGTCAGTGGCGGAGGGAGTGAATGTTTGCAGATGGGGTGCCAATCAAGTGGGCTGCTTTGTCCTGGATGGTGGCAAGCTTCTTGAGTGTTGTTGGAACTGCAAGAAAGTTACAATTTCCTATAAAGACCTAAATAGTTAGAATGAATGATTACACTACTTTTGGTTATGTCCTGGTATTGTATGATGCTTGCAAAAGCATTATCTATAACTGCAAGACTTACTTTCTATTTACTAGAAGCTTCTTGAGTCTTATTAGAGCTGCACTCATCGGGCAAGTGGACAGTATTCCATCAGACTCCTGATGTGTGCCTGGTAGATGGTGGGCAGACTTTAGGGAGATGAGTTACTCTCCACAGGATTCCTAGCCTCTGACATGCTCTTGTAGCCACAGTATTTAAATGGCTAGTCCAGTTCAGTTTCTGGTCAATGGTAACCCCCAGAAAGGTGACAGTGGGGGATTCAGTGATGGTAGTGCCATTGAATGTCAAGGGGCGATAGTTAGATTCTCTTTTGTTTGAGGTAGTCATTACCTGGCACTTGTCTGGCACGAATGTTTCTTGCCACTTGTCAGCCCAAGCCTGGACATTGTCCAGATTTTGCTGCATTTGGACATGGACTGTTTCAATGTCTGAGGATTCGCGAATGGTGTTGAACATTGTTCAATCATCAGCAAACATCCCCTCTCTGACCTTATGATGGAAAGAAGATCATTGATAAAGCAGTTGAAGGTGGTTGGGCCGAGGATACTACCCTGAAGAACTCCTGCAGTGATGTCCTGGAACTCAGATAATTGACCTCCAACAACCACAACCATCTTCCTTTGTGCTAGGTATGACAAAAGAGTATGCTTTACCCTTTTATTCTACTGTACCCAGTGTCGCTATACTCCAGTTGCTGGTACCATTTTCAGAGAATTACAGGTTAAAATACAGTCACGTTGCACCTTATATAGTAGTACACATCACAGAAATCACAGAATAGCTGGAGGCCATTGAGCCCATTGGGCTTGTCTGGATGCTTCAAATTTATCTCTGCTCTAATCCAATTTTGCTGTTCCTTCACCATACTCTTTTATGCTTTTCCTTTTCAAAATGATATTCAGTTCATATTTAAACTCTTACACATTGTCCCTCCATGACCATTTTATGATCTAATAACTGTTCAGAAAAAATCTTTCTGCTTACTGCTTCATATTTTATGAGCTTAAGTCCAATTGTTATTGACTTGTCAACCAGTGCAAAAATGTTTCACCATTTACCTTCTCAATCATGAACATCTCTATTAGATTCAGCCTTAATCCTTTCTGTTCTAGTAAAAATGTTCAATTTTGTGGAATGAATTTCTTCTGATTCCGCATCAACTGCAGTGATTATTCAACTAATGTGAAGGGCAGCTCGCCAGTCCTGGGAATAAGCACCCTTGCTCCTCCTGCCCCCCACAATAAGCTGTTTAAGAAAAGGTTTAAACTTACCTTTAAGGACATAGCCTTCAGCATGCTCTTTAGGCACTTAGTACGTTGGTTTGGTTTTCAAACATCTAAGAATACTGGTCGCAGCTTTCACATGTAGGCTGCGGTCAGTCGCTAATGAATTTTGTAATGGGGGCTTGAAACAAATGATAGGCCCCCTAATTACGTATACAACAATCCAGTTTCAGGCACAGGCCCTGGATGCCAATACAGGAGCCTTTACCAATATGGCAGGCGATACACTTCTGCTACAGATTATCACACATGTAGGCTTCCCACCATAGGGATGATTACACGCCTGCTTTATGTCTGTAAAAAGGACATGGTGCCAACAAATATCTAAACCATATTGTTTTATGTAAAATAAAGACTCCTTGGTGTTGCTTGATGATGGAGCATTTTTCAGCAGTAAAAATATAGACTCACATAAGAAATTAAACGCACTAGCCTCAGTATCAGTAATAAATCCTAATGTTGCTGTGATTGATTTATAGTACGTGATCTTAAGGAAATTGCAGCTCACTTATGTTGATCAATCTTCCTTCATCCAAATAATTGTGCTTCACTGATACTGCCAACACATCCAATAGGATTTCACAGATTGTTTCCACCTTTTTTAGTTGAGTATATTTTCATTTTAAACACTTCTTGATAGGTGCAAGCTTCTGTGTAAGTTTCATATATCTATCAATGCACTTTTTACATATTTCCATGAACAAATAACAGTAGCATGCACATGCATGATCTCTGTAACTTGCCGCCCTGAGTCAAGCACTTGCTTCTCAAGTTTTTGTGTTTCCATTTTGGCAGTTGTAATATCATCTGTGCCCTACCTGTTACGTTTTATGTCTCAGAGATATGCAGAGATGACACATCAGTTTCAATGTGTAAACAGGAGCTTTATTTACAAGTGCTTCTAAAACATCTGCTCTCTGGTGTTTGCAGCTTCTTGTTTCAGTTTAGTTTCTGTACCTCAGTAACCACACCCAGGCTTGATTAATAGCATACCAAGAAGAGCCCACAGACACACATAATCAAACACTGAATAATTGAATACTACATCTTTTCCTCCATGAAAAACTAAACTTCAAATTAAACCATTATAAACAACAAACATCATTTCTTAAGATAAAAACAAAAAGCTAAAAGCTACTGCGGATGCTGGAAATCCAAAACAAAATAAAAACAGAATTACCTGGAAAAACTCAGCAAGTCTGGCAGCATCGGCGGAGAAGAAATCAGTCAACGTTTCGAGCCCTCATGGCCCTTCAGCAGAACTGAAGCATAGTTTCAACAAGGGAGAAATATAAATTGGTTTAAGGTGGGTGGGGGGGAAGAGACACATTGAGGGTGTGGTGTGAGCAGATAATCAAAAGATGTCAGAGACAAAAGGGTCAAAGAGGTGTTGAAGGTGGTGGTCTTTGTCTGAGAAAAGTGCTAATTAAGAATGCAAGACAGGATATTCAAAGTACAGCTCTAGTGGGGGTGGGGTGGAAAGACTAAAGGTTTTAGTTTTAGATTTAAAAATAATGGAAATAGGTGGGGAAAGAAGAATCTATATAAATTATTGAAAAAAAAGGCGGGTGGGGGGGGAAAAGAAACGGGGTGGGGATGGGGGGAGGGGGGTTTAAGATCTAAAGTTGTTGAATTCAATATTCAGCCCAGAAGGCTGTAAAGTGCCTAGTCGGAAGATGAGGTGCTGTTCCTCCAGTTTGCGTTGGGCTTCACTGGAACAATGCAGCAAGCCAAGGACAGACATGTGGGCAAGAGAACAGGGTGGAGTGTTAAAATGGCAAGCGACAGGGAGGTTTGGGTCTTTCTTGCGGACAGACCGCAGGTGTTCCGCAAAACGGTCGCCCAGTTTGCGTTTGGTCTCTCCAATGTAGAGGAGACCGCATTGGGAGCAACGAATGCAGTAGACTAAGTTAGGGGAAATGCAAGTGAAATGCTGCTTCACTTGAAAGGAGTGTTTGGGCCCTTGGACGGTGAGGAGAGAGGAAGTGAAGGGGCAGGTGTTGCATCTTCTGCGTGGGCATGGGGAGGTTCCATAAGTGGGGGTTGAGGAGTAGGGGGTGATGGAGGAGTGGACCAGGGTGTCCCGGAGGGAACGATCCCTACGGAATGCCGTCAAGGGGGGTGAAGGGAAGATGTGTTTGGTGGTGGCATCATGCTGGAGTTAGCTTCTTCCTTGAACAGAGGCCCCAACAATCCCCATCCACCACTACTCTCCTCCGTTTGGCTGAACTTGTTCTCACACTGAACAATTTCTCCTTTAACTCCTCTCACTTCCTCCAAATAAAAGGTGTGGCTATGGGTACCCGCATGGGCCCCAGCTATGCCTGTCTCTTTATGGGGTATGTGGAACATTCCTTGTTCCAGTCCTACTCCGGCCCCCTCCCACAACTCTTTCTCCGGTACATCGATGATTACTTCGGTGCTGCTTCATGCTCTCGTCGGGACCTGGAAAAATTTATTAATTTTGCTTCCAATCTCCACCCCTCCATCATCTTCACATGGTCCATCTCTGACACTTCTCTTCCCTTCCTTGACCTCTCTGTCTCAATTTCTGATGATAGACTGTCCACCAATATCCATTACAAGCCTACTGACTCCCACAGCTACCTCGACTACAGCTCCTCACACCCCGCTTCCTGTAAAGACTCCATCCCATTCTCTCAGTTCCTTCGCCTCCGTCGCATCTGTTCTGATGACGCTACCTTCAAAAACAGCTCCTCTGACATGTCCTCCTTCTTCCTTAACCGAGGTTTTCCATCCACGGTCGTTGACAGGGCCCTCAACCGTGTCCGACCCATATCCCGCGCATCCTCCCTCACGCCTTCTCCTCCTTCCCAGAAACATGATAGGGTCCCCCTTGTCCTCACTTATCACCCCACCAGCCTCCGCATTCAAAGGATCATCCTCCGCCATTTCCGCCAACTCCAGCATGATGCCACCACCAAACACATCTTCCCTTCACCCCCCTTGACGGCATTCCGTAGGGATCGTTCCCTCCGGGACACCCTGGTCCACTCCTCCATCACCCCCTACTCCTCAACCCCCACTTATGGAACCTCCCCATGCCCACGCAGAAGATGCAACACCTGCCCCTTCACTTCCTCTCTCCTCACCGTCCAAGGGCCCAAACACTCCTTTCAAGTGAAGCAGCATTTCACTTGCATTTCCCCTAACTTAGTCTACTGCATTCGTTGCTCCCAATGCGGTCTCCTCTACATTGGAGAGACCAAACGCAAACTGGGCGACCGTTTTGCGGAACACCTGCGGTCTGTCCGCAAGAAAGACCCAAACCTCCCTGTCGCTTGCCATTTTAACACTCCACCCTGTTCTCTTGCCCACATGTCTGTCCTTGGCTTGCTGCATTGTTCCAGTGAAGCCCAACGCAAACTGGAGGAACAGCACCTCATCTTCCGACTAGGCACTTTACAGCCTTCTGGGCTGAATATTGAATTCAACAACTTTAGATCTTAAACCCCCCTCCCCCCATCCCCACCCCGTTTCTTTTCCCCCCCACCCGCCTTTTTTTTCAATAATTTATATAGATTCTTCTTTCCCCACCTATTTCCATTATTTTTAAATCTAAAACTAAAACCTTTAGTCTTTCCACCCCACCCCCACTAGAGCTGTACTTTGAATATCCTGTCTTGCATTCTTAATTAGCACTTTTCTCAGACAAAGACCACCACCTTCAACACCTCTTTGACCCTTTTGTCTCTGACATCTTTTGATTATCTGCTCACACCACACCCTCAATGTGTCTCTTCCCCCCCACCCACCTTAAACCAATTTATATTTCTCCCTTGTTGAAACTATGCTTCAGTTCTGCTGAAGGGCCATGAGGGCTCGAAACGTTGACTGATTTCTTCTCCGCCGATGCTGCCAGACTTGCTGAGTTTTTCCAGGTAATTCTGTTTTTATCATTTCTTAAGAGTTCAGCTTGTCCATTTTCTCTAAGTCCAGAAATTGTCTTTGAGATGTGAAGGTTCTGGATGACAGCATTGAAATCTACAAACTTGAGGTTGTGGTTCTGCATGATCAGCTCAATGAAACAGATTATCAACATTGCAGTTGCTCATCGGGAAAGGAATTGTATCCTCAATCACTGTCCTCGAAATATCCTGGGTTTGCTCTCTATCAAGTGCCTCGAGTTCCATTTTGTGTTGTCATCCAACAAATAAGCGTTGGTACTGAGCAACCACCTAATCTGCTTTGGTCCTGGTAGAGATGATGCAATTTGTGGTCGCAATTTGGCCGTTTGTTGTGAACCCAATTTCCAACTTCAAATCATGGTCTCCTTGGGTGTGTTCACTTGTCAAAGTATTCTTTTGCTTTACCTTGTCGTTTTGCGATTTCTTCTGCTTTCGCTCTATTATTCTCGTTGGATTGTGGTGACAGCTTAAGAATGGTCAGCATTATGCAAAAGTTATGACAAGTTGTATTTCAGAAGTTTCCCCCTTGGAAGTACTAGTTCCCAGACTGTCCTTTATCACCCTGTTGAATCGTTGGACACTAGCATACAGTTGAGGGTTGTATCATGATGTCAGCTGGTGGTGAATTCTGTAGCTTGCTAGGACCCCTGTGATCTGACTGGAAACAAACTGCACTCCATTGCCTCTAGTGATAGTCTCTGGCAAAGCCCATTTTGTAAACAAATTGTCTAAAGTGTCACTGACTCTAGTGGTGGTTATGGAATTTGTTGTGTTTTCCTGCCATTTGCAATGTAGATCATGACCAAAAAGCAAAAATCATTGATTGCTAGGGACTGCTTGTACTTCTCCAAAAATATCTACATGGAGTTGTTGCTGTAGTTTTGTTGGCCATGGATCGGTTGTAGAGGTGCATGATACTGTTTAACAGATTTTTCACTGAGTGTACATGCTACGCGGTTTCTAATGAGCTCTTCTATGCGGCAGTCTATTGCTGGTCACTAGATTGCTTCATGCAATCATTGTTTCATTTTAGCAATACTGGATGTCCTTCATGGGCAAGATGTAATACACGTTGCTGTGACGCTTTTGGGATAACCCCTCGCATTCCATGTGCAATACAGTTGCTATCAAACGATGTGAGTTCATTGCACACCCTGGAGGACAGGACTAGTTCTTCCTCTGTTTTGCGAGGCCACTCGGTTTTTAGGTACTGGCTTAATTTCTGTAGTGCACTGTCTGTTGCTGATTGTGTCTTCAACTCCTCTCGCGTAACCAGATTTGCGGTCACATGTAATCACCACCATCAGTTCAATGCCGCAAGTCGCTTTGCTATCGCTAATGCTGTCTACAATAGTATGGCTAAGCATGTCAGCTACTCAGTTGACCTGAACCTGTGATATACTTAACCTCGAAGTTGTACTGAAGACAACGATCTGACCGTCTGTGGATGCGTACAGATCGATGACCAGATTCTGACATAGCTAACAATGTAGTAGTCAGTGCTAGGTGATCGAGTGGAGAGTGAACTTTCTATCATGGATATACATGTGCCAATGTTCACAAGGGTAGATGCAGGCTAGTGCTTCCTGCTCTCCAGTACAGCATTTGCGTTCAGTTTCCGACAACGTGAATGACACATAAGCAATTAGTCATTCACTTCCTTCAATGTACTGTGAGAGTGCAGCTCCTATCGCATTTCCTGTTGCATCTGTTGTGACATACATTTCTGCATCTTGGTTGAAATGTGCAAGGACTGGCGGAGATGCTGTCTTTGCCTGAAACATGTTATGTGTTGTTTGCTGTGTAATTGTGCACTTCCATTGTGCATTTTTGTGCAAGAGATTTTGAAGAGGATCAAAATCAAAAAGAGGAACGAATTTGTTATCAGTACCAAGGAATGATGCGAACTTTTCCACGTTAAACGGGATCGGAAGCGCGTGAATGGCTTTGATGTTATATGTAGGCTTTGCAGCCCTGTACCCTAAAAAGTCAGTCTCAAATGCTACACTACAAATGTGCATTTATCCTTGTTGAGTATCAAGTTATGTTGTGCGAGTTGAGTGGCCACTGCTGATAACCGCTGATCATGTTCTACTGTCCCTTCCATGGGCAGTGACTTCGTTGAATAGGTTGAGTGCCCCCATGCCATCTAACAAGACTGAAGAAACGATCTTCTGGAATGCACTAGGTGCTGAACTTAGTCCATAGGACATTCTGCGGTACTGAAGCACACCTTCGTGAGTAACAAAAGCAGTAAGATATCGGCTTTGCTCATTGATGGTACCTGAAGGTGGCTGCGTTGCATGTAGAACTCCGTAAAGACGGTGGAGACAAGAAATTATGCTGATAGTTCTTAGATCATAGGAAGTAGATACTTGCCTGGAATTATTACTTGGCCGCACATAGTCTAAGTTCACAATTTTTGCATCTCACAATGACTCGTTTCGATATCCACAGTGATGAGTTGATTCGCTCAATGGTGCCATTTACTTCAAGTTGTTTCAGTTCCTCTGGTACTGCAACATGGATTGCAGACACTAGCTGTCTCAAATTTTGTGAAACTGGTGAAATTGATGTGTCGACACGAGGAACATGGTACCCCGTAATCTCCCCAAATCCGGTGAATAAGGAAGTATGCTGTTGGGTATAGCCAGTGTCACCGATCATGTTAATGTATTCTCCAGTTGGGTCTTCAGGTTTGAAGCCAAGCTCATCAAAAAGCTTTACCCCCATAAGACTTCTGCCTTTGGCTATGTAGAGCATGAACCTGGAGCACATTGGAACTGTGATCATTCCCAACACCGGAATAATAGAATCTTTGTAAATTTAATCCCTGACTCCTGGGACGGCAGGATTGTCATATGAGGAGAGATTGGGCTGACTAGGCCTATATTCACTGGAGTTTAGAAGAATGAGTGGGGATCTCATTGAAACGTATAAAATTCTGATAGGGTTGGACAGACTGGATGCAGGGATGATGTTTCCTCTGGCTTGAGAGGTCTAACACAAGGGGTTACAGTCTCAGGATATGGGGTAGACCATTTAGGGCTGAGATGAGGAGAAATGTCTTCACTCGGGGTGGTGAACCTATGGAATTCTCTACCACGGAAGGCTGTGGAGGCCATCACTGAATATATTTAAGGAAATAGATTTCTAGACTCTAAAGGCATCAAGGGGTATGTAGAGAGAGCAGGAGTATGGTGTTGAGGTAGAGGATCAGCCATGATTATATTGAATGGCAGAGCAAGCTTGAAGGGCCGAATGACCTGTTCCTGCTCCTATTTTCTATGTTTCTGCCTGGCAGAGGAGCAAGTGAAAGTTGTGCAAAATAATGATGATAGAGTTTGTTGCTCAGTATAGATAGTTTTGCGCCATTATCATTAAGAAGTGACACTGAGATGCCTGCAATCTTGACTGAGCATTCCTTGAAATGACCTGGTGCTTTATTCTCCGTGATGGTATACATATGCCATACCTTGCTCTCAGGAATAGATTCCTCTACATGTCAAATTGATGAAGTCTTCTTCTTCCATAGTGTGCACACCTTTGGGTTCCACTTTAAGCATGAGCTAAGCTTTTTCCCTTGAGCTGGACATGGCATTGAGAATGAATGAGCACTTGCACAATTTGGGCACAGGTTTGAGAGTATCTGACTGATGGGGCAAGTGATGAGACTGTTGAGGACCCTTTGTCAGTAACCTTTTCTTGTAAGCAGGCTGGGCAAGCTGTGCCTGCGACACTGAGTCTGAGGATGCATTTCTGCGTAACCTCTTCAAATCAAAATTGGAAGATTCGATTTGGACTGCCAAGGCCGTGTCTTTTTTCAGCATTAAATCATCATCCTTCATGAGGAGGTGTGCTCTAATTTGTAGAATTGAAGTTTTTCTAATCAATTGGTCACAAAGCAGTTCATTACTTAAAGCGGCAAATTTATATGTAGAAGCCAACTGCTGCATCACAAATGCACATTGTTTTATGGGCTCGCCATTTCCCTGGCATCTCTGGCAAAACATGTATTGTTTGATCATCTCACTTTTTTTTTGACCTGAAGTATCTTTCAAGAGCGTTTGCCATTGTACCAAACATGGACTTGTCTTCAGTGAGGTGTTTGAATACTCGCTGGCCTTCAGTCCCAAGGCAACATATGAGTATCACCTCCTTGTGGGTAGCTGCTGCCTGTGGACCATCCATATCCGTCACGATCAAGTAGGTCTTGAATTCCAAAGTCTATCGAACCCACGGCAGGCATGGATCACCCTGCGAAGAAGGGAAGAATGGCAGAGGAGTTGAATAAATACTTTTCATCAGTTTTCACAGTAGAAGACACTAATAGCATTCCAAAAATACTAAATAATCAAGGGAAAATGCGGTGGAGGAAATAAATGCAATAACTATCACTAGAGAAAAAGCACCAGGGAAACTAACGGGGCTAAAGGCTAATAAATCCCCTGGACCTGATGGGTTGCATCCTAGGATATTAAAGGAAGTAGCTTCACAAATAGTGGATGCACTGGTAATTTTCAAAGAATTCTTAGATTCTGGAGAAGTCTCACAAGATTGGAAAACTGCCAATGTAATGCCCTTATTCAAAAAGGGAGGGAGACAAAAAACAGGTAACTATAGGCCAGTTAGCTTAACATCCGTCATTGGGAAAATGTTAGAGGCTATTATAAAGGATGTAATAAAGCATTTAGAAATGCATAATATAATCAAGCAGAGTTACATGGCTTCATGAAGAAGAAATCATGCCTGACAAATTTGTTAGAATCCTTTGAGGAGGTAACAAACAGGATGGATAATAGGGAACCAGTAGATGTAATATATTTAGATTTCCAAAAAGCATTCGATAAGGTATCGCACATAAGGCTACTTAATAAGTAAAGAGCCCATAGTGTTCGGGGCAATATATTAGCATGGATAGAAGACTGGCTAACTGATAGAAGACAGACAGTTGGGATAAGGGGGGCATTTTCAGGATAGCAACCTATAACTAGCGGAGTGCCATTAATATATATTAATGACTTAGATGAGGGAAGTGAATGTACTATTGCCAAGTTTACGGATGACACAAAGAGTCCACAGAGGGATATAGACAGGTTAAGTGAGTAGGCTATAATGTGGGAAAATGTGAGGTTATGCACTTTGGCAGGAAGAATAGAGGAGCTGAATATTATTTAAATGAGAAAGACAGCAGGTCAGCAGGTAACAAGGATGGCAAATGGAATGTTGGCCTTTATTTCAAAGGGAATAGAGTATAAAAATAGGGAAGCCTTGCTAAAACTATACAAGGCACTAGTTAGACCACATCTAGAATACTGTGAACAGTTTTAGTCCCCTTATCTAAGGAAAGATACACTTGCATTAGAGGCAGTCCACAGAAAGTTCGCTAGGTTGATCCCGGGTATGGAGGGATTTTCTTATGAGGAGAGGCTGAGTAGGCTGGGTCTATGTTGGAGTTTAGAAGAACGAGAGGCGACCATATTGAAACATATAAGATTCTTAAAGGGCTTGAGAGGGTAGATGCTGAGAGGTTGTTTGTCTTGTTGGGAGAGTCTAGCACCAGAGGGCATAATCTTAAAGTGAGGGATCGCCCATTTAAGATGGAGATGAGGGGGAATTTCTTCTCTGAGGGTAGTGAATCTGTGGAAGTTTTAATTGCAAAGGGCTGTAGAGGCTGGGTCTTTAAGTATATTGAAGGCTGAGATAGACAGATTTTTTAATCAGTAAGAGAATCAAGGGCTGTGGGGCAAAGGCAGGAAAGTGGAGTTGAGGATTAACAGATCAACCATGATCTCATTAAATGGAGCAGACTCGATGGGCCGAATGGCCTACTTCTGCTCCTACCGTCTTATGGTCTTACGCTGGAGCTAGTAAATTTAAGCTCTTCTCCATCTCATCACCAATTGTTGTGTTTTATGCCTCTGAGCTATGCAGAAATGACACACCGATTTCTCTTTCTAAACAGGATCTTGCCATGCTAGCTCTTGCCTCCGATCGGCGCCCCCCCAATTGGGGACGCGTGCCAGTTTATGGGAGTGGGCCAATTAAGGCACTCCCAGCATGATGTCCGCCAGGAATCACTATGCATTCCCTGTGCGGGCGGGGGGGTGGGGGGGGGCGGGATTCCCTCAGCCGAAAGTGCACTCTTTCGCACATGCATACGAAAAAGCGCATTCATCTCCCTGAGGCTAAGTGATGCCTTAGGGAGATCAGCTCCAAATGTAAAAATAGTAAAGGTACAAAAACAAAATTTCCCTGACATGTCCCCTCATGTGACACTGTCACATGAATTGGGACATGTCCATCACTCTCACTCAAACATTTTTAAAATTTTTAAAAACCCTCATGAAACCTTATCCCGCCCATGGATAAGATTTCATGCTTTTTCTGAAGCCTGTCAGGGATCCCGGTCTGCCCGCCAATCCGAAGGTTAGATGGGCAGGTCCATTAATGAGGTTAATGACTTTGCCAATCGCCTCAATAGGCTGTTGACAGATTGGCAGGTGCACAGCTGATTCGGCTGCACCCCTACTGACCTGAAAATTGAAATGACGCGGGGTGATGTCGGGAGTTCCGGAGGCCCCGCTCACTGACCTAAAGATCCTGGTCCATGTTTTTGCCAAATTTACCTATTCTGGTGTGCGGCTAGCATTTACTCACATTTTCTTAATCTGTGTAAGAATGATGATTAAATTCTTATCCATTTAATCTGGTCAGTGTATATTTACATTTGGACTGCTATATTTGAGCATAGAAATAAATATTATCTGCTTGATTGTTCTGCTGCAATAACAATTTGCAATACAACGGAACCTCAGTTATCCACACAGTAGAGGAGAAAGCCTGCCTTCTACACCATCTGGTGGATAATGTAAGTTGGTGTACAATTGAGAGCTTGGTTTAAAACTGATTTAAGCTCCTGATTTTATAATCCAATCAAATTCCCAGCCTGTGCAGATAAAAGCCATATAATTCCATTAAATGATATATATATATATATAACACATATATGTATATATCATAAATTTAAAATCAGACTCGAGCTATTCAAGAGTGAAGCTAGAAAGGATTTCTTCACACAGAGGGTGGTAGAAGTGTGGAACTCCCACCCACAAAAAGCAGTAAAACTCTATTTTAAATCGGAGATTGATAGAGTTTTACTAGACAAGAGTATAAAAGGATATGGAGTTAAGGCAGGTGGATAAAATTCAGGCACAGATCAGCCATGATTGAATTCAATGGCAGGACAGGCGTGAGGGAATGAATGGACTACTCTTATTTCTATGAAATGCCCTGAATATCCACTGGCCTCTTTCTCTGATATTCATTTTCAGAGGGCATGGGTAGTAACTTCGACATGGTACTGGACTCTATATAATTATACTTCTAGATCAAGAACAAATCTGCAACAAGTCAGTTTAAAAATATTCAATTTCATTTTTGCTATTTAAAAAAAAAATGCGCCTACTCCCAACTTGCATGAAAATGAAAATAATTAGGATCGCAGGTAATGGGAGTGTGAGTAAACACTGTTCCATTGTAGTGAAGAAACATTATTGAAAATTGGAATTGCAATGAAGTTAATATGGGATAAGTGAGAGAGATTTAGGAATGGGGTGCTGTAATTGTGAGCCAGCAAAGGGAATAGTATGGCAAAGAGCTGAGCACAATGGATTTATATAAAATTTTTCTGCTGATACTTGTGAAGAGTATTTTCATTGTTCAAAAATGTGTCTTTAATTAATAGCACTTAAAAATATACAGGAAAAGAAACTAGCATGATTTTTGAGCTCGAAATTGAATTTTTTCATGTGTTTTATTTCAAAAATCTTGCTAATGTACACACTGTTCTGCTTGACTTCCTGATATGTTTTTAACACTTTTTGTTTCAATTTCCCATTGCAGTTTTCTGTGTCCATGTTTTCCAGTCATTTGTGACTGTGAAGTAACTTGCCGCCCGTTGGGCAATCGGCTATGATTTTCTTGTAGTAACCTGAAGAGCATTATTTCTCTTGAATCTACACAAATGCACAGAATTTGGTGCAATATACTTTTTATTTGGAATCTTAATATAATAAGAGAATTAGAACTGCTTTTGTTCATTTTTACCTTGTCCCCTCCTAGTCCCATTCTGCTTTTGGCTGCTCCTGCTGCCTTTCTGTTTGTCCATTTTTGCCCCAGTAATCCTCACTCCACAGTTTTTCTCCATTATCCTGCTGGTTTACTAAAATCTTTGCTTTTGTGATAACCTGTACTTCTTTGGTTGTTGTTCCACTGACTTGTTACTTCTCTAATTCTCAGGCAGCTCTGTCCCCAACTAAAACTCATGTAAGTGCTTTAAGTAAGAACTTTTAACAGTTGTTAAACTGTTGGCAGAAATAATTGGAGTTGAAGAGTTTGAGCTGTCATTCTATGGTACTTCAGGAATATGTGTCTTTTTCTTCCCCATTTTCCATCTGTCGCCTCCTCAACTCTTGGCCACACCTGTCTATACCCTCATCCACCCTCTGATGATGAGAGGCTGCAATTACAACATGCCAAGTTCACATACAGTTTCCATTATATAACATCTTTTTATATTTCCAATGAAATTTTTATGATTTTAAATTACAGTCTGAATATCCAAGTTCAATTATCCCCACCCTCTGAGCCCACTTCATCAGATGGTAACAGACACTCTAGATACAATACCATCCACTGTATTTCCCATATTTCCCATTCAGCAAAGTTTTTGACAAAGTAGCACGTTGGAGAATACCAGAAAAGATCAAGAGGTGTAGAATTGGGAGAGGATAGCAAACTGGATGAAAAATTGTTTCAGAGGAAGAAAACAGAGGAGGAATTGAGGGCCATTTTTATACGAGATACGTATATATATCTATATTGGTTCAGTTCTGGGGTCGCTTCCATTCACTGTGCACACTAATGAATTGGGTATAGGTCTCGCAGAAGTAAAGCTGAAATTTGCAGATGATACAAAAATAAGAAATATTGTTAATTCTTTAAAGGAAACTGCAAAGCGATATAATAAGATGAGAGAATGGGCTAAAGGTTGGCAGTTAGGATTCAGTGTAATTGAGTCCGAAGTGATGTATTTTGGGAATCAAGAAAAAAAAAGTTGTAATTGTATTCTGAATGGAAGTAGGCTTGGTGCTGTGGAAGAACTAAAGGACTTGGTTGTACAGGACAACAGAACATTAAAGGTACCAACTAACTTTTATAGTTATGAAAAGTAATAGAATTTTAGATTTTATTTAAAGGAGTATAGAAATAAAGCCAATATGCAAAGATGAGCCAATATAAAACCTTAAGCCTTTGGATGGAGTTGTGTGTGTAGTGTTGGCCTCCCCACTATAGGAAGGATATTGAGCATTTAAGGAGGATACAATGCACCTAATTAGGATGCTGCCTGCTATGAAAAAACACACATTAGAAGAAAGATTTGAAAAGTTGGAACTTTATTCTTTAGAACTACACAGGGAAAAGGGCAATATAACAGAATTTTTTAAAATTGAGAAGATGGGACAGATTAGCTAGAAATAATATGTTCTGATGAAAGATCATCAACCTGAAACGTAATTCTGTTTCTCTCCACAGATGCTGCCTGACCTGCTGAGTATTTCCAGCATTTTTTGTTTTGTATTTCAGATTTCCAACATACGTAGTATTTTACCTTTGTATAGACAGTAGACGGTTCAGGGTTCAAACAGAAGGGGCAAGCGATACAATTCATAGATAGAATGCAGGAGATTTGGACCAGAAATGCAGGAGAAATTTGTTCACAGAAGAGTTGGGGCTGTGCTCAGGGTTGCTGCTCAAGTAAAAACTATGTCGACATTCAAGATTAGATTGAATAGTTGGATGAAGGCAAAAGAATTATAGGGATATGAGAACAAAGTGGGTAAATATGATTAGAACTATTTGCTCAGGTGGAACATTAACATCCATATAGGTTAATTATGCCGAAACATTTATTTCTGTATTGTAAGCATGTATTTTTATAATTCCATTGGCTGGATTTTATGCCCCCCCCACCCCCCTCCATGCGTGGCAGTGGGTTTGCAGGCTGGGAGCCTTAAAATGCCAAGGCCACTGTGCTTGCCACCTACCTCCCCGCCCCGGCATCTCAAATTTGCCAGCGGTGGGGCAGGGGCGCAGGATGGCTTGCCCACCTGTTGGGCCAATTAATGCCCACTTAAGGGTGTCTCATCTTGCGCTGCTGGGATTTATCCAGTGAGGAAAGGCCCATCCCAAGCTTCCAGCCCAGCAACTTTCACTGCATGGACTGATGGCAATCAAGTTGGGGGTTCGTCCTTAATAGCTCCCCGGGGCAGATCAGCAGACACTCTGTAGGTTTTCCCACCCCGCCCATCTCCTCCAGTTCCCCTCACCCTCTGAGCTGTTTAACCCATGCCCCCCCACCCCACCCCGACCCTCTCTCGACAGTTCCTTTCCCCCCTCCCAGCTTACGCCCCCTGATTACCACCCCCTCCTTACTCCCCCGCTTATCCCCCTTGCTTATCCCCCCTCCGCTTACCACCACCCCTGCCTCCCTGTGCTTACCCTCACTTCAGCTCCAGCTGTGTGGAGTTGGAGACTGGATGCAGTCTCGGCATTGGCCATCGCCCTCAGTGGCAGTGCTGGGACTGGAGAGCTGCTAACCATTTTATTGGCCAGCAGCTCAGAGCCAGGTTTTCCTCCCAGATGGGGGTGGAAGTCTTGCCTCAAGACAATTAATGCCCCTCCAAGCGTTAAATGCCTCCAGTGTGAGCCACTGGAGCAGGGGCTCACCCCAATGTTTTCGCAGTGGGGGAGTGCATGATGGTGTTTCACAAGGTCTCTGGTGCTTCATTAAGCCCAGCCCCATGTGTGTGATGTCACAGCAGACTGATTATATTCAAGTTTAGTTTCCTTGCATTTTGTGCAAATAGGTCTATAAATTATTGGTACCCAGTAATAATGTAACTACACCATGGAGGAAATATTTGATTTGAACATGAGGAATGAAGTGACCAGTTTCACTGGAAATAATTACTTATTTTGGCCTCCAGGTTTTCCCCATTTGGAGGGATTTCTTTTGGTTTGCCAACTTGCTAAGCCTAATTCCCTTGATTTATGACAGTGCATTGTATAGCAATTTTACATTTGAAATGTCTGCCTTACAGTATTTATTGCAGAAGTAAATGCTTTGGTGAGCATGGAGGTACAGTTCACACTGTATTGTACTGTTAGCAGTAAAGAAGCCTGTGATCAAAAAGCCAAGCTTGAGAAAGTCAGAAATGGCTAGTTACTTGTCACAGGAGTTCCTCACAGAAAAGTGAGAGATTTAGAGAAATTTAAAAGCTCCTAATTATAAGTGAAGTGTTCAGCCTGTTTCTAAAGGCTGCACATTCAATCCTTCCTCAAAGAGAATAGTGAACACTTTGAGGCAGTTGAAGCATTTTACACTTGAAACAATTTATTGATTTTATTTGTTATTGTATCTTTTGATGTAGATTTGAGAAATTTATTCTGTTAGAAGAAATAAATTACCCCTGAGACTACATATATGTCACAGATAATAAGGGCACAACACACCTTACTTCCTCAAGCAACAAATTATTTTAAGGGCAGTATTTTCCTATAACCTAGGGGAAACTTTTTTGAAATTCCCCTTTATTGTTGAAGTATGAAACCTGAAATCTCATGCAATAACATATATTGTTTAAGGAAAAATTGAAACAATGAAAAACTGTCCAAAGATATGAAGAAATTGCTTCTAATGAAAGATGAGAGTTTAGTTTGTAACAACATTGTTTCTAGAGACATGACTTTCAACCTAACATAAGGTGACTGCCAGCAGATATTTTAAAGCTAAGTAGCATGAGAGCTACTAAATATAAAAGACAAATCTGAAATACCTATATTGGCACTTAACAAGCAAATGTGATTAAAATTTTCAAAAAATTGCTGATGTATGTTTAATATTTTCTTAGTTTATGTAGAATTTATATAGAATAATGCATATGTTTTCAAAAGCCTTTTAGGCTTTGTAGGTAGATTGCCTTGTGATTGTACAGCATAAGTGGCCAGACAATCAGTGTATCACATGAAGCTCTATATATACATGTAACATGCATTGAATACACAAATGCACAACAGAAATGTCTATTAGCCTTCTTTTAATTTTTAATGTTCTGTATACTTAATTGATTTCAATTTTGTAGATTCTGACTGAAACATGGCTCTACAGTGTGCTGACATACTGGTGATTTCTAGTTTCCATTTCCTTATAGCCACAGTAAAGTGAAAAAGAAATGTTGAAATGCTCCTATCATTAAAGATCTATAATCATTCATGTTAATCTTCTTTTCTGTCTAGTCAAAACGGAGGTCCCAAGGACTGTCTCTGGACCCTGTTTACCACTGTCTGAATCGGACAATACTCTACCAGTTATCGAGACCACATAAGACTGTTCCCCAGCAAGTTGCTCTTTTAGACTCTTTACGGATCCTGACAGTCAACCGCACGCTTATACTAGGACCCGGCAATCATGATCAAGAATTCATTGGCTGCCTTGCCCATTGTTTAATTAGTCTCCATGTTGGAAGGTAAGTCTTCAGAAATTATTTTTGAAAACTTTCCCACTAAATGGTAGCTAAGTCAAAGTAGCCAATATAATATTATCCTTGCACAAAAACTTATTTTTAATCATTCATAAAATTTCTCTTCCTTACCTTTATTTCCGTGCCAAGCTTGTGGATTATTTTCTGCTAACATAGTAAATGATGTATGAATGTCATCAAACCAAAACCATAATTTATTATGTTAGGAATTATGATTTGTGTGATCATTTAAATATAATAGTTCTCTCACGTGAGGGTGGTTGGTTTTAAAATGTGTTTCTGGTGAATTAGCTACTCCCATTGCTAGAGAGTTCATTATCTTGAAGCTTGTAGAATTAAAGGGGTAGTGCAGTGACAGCATAGGTATGAAATTGGAGAGAGTAGTGGTGAGCTCTTCATTACCAAACTGGGAGAATGTGTGTACTTGTATTCCCCGGAGGTCGGTATTAGGGCCACTGCTCTTTCTAACCTTGGCTTTGGTATTGGGATACAATTTACTGATGACATAAAAGTTGCAAATATAGAAAACAGTGAAGAGGATGTTAGCAGCCTTCAGCAGGATGTCGGCAGAGTGGTGAAATGAAGGAGAAGCAATATAAACTAAGTGGTACAATTTTAAAGGGGGAGCTGGATCAGAATAGAGACACGGGGATTCACATTTTCACATTTGAGCCACCCTGACAAACCAGGGTGTAATTACTGGGCGATGAGGGCTAATTATTAACCACTAAGCTCATGATTCCAATGTGCAACTCACACACAAGTGCGAAGCATGCATATAGTGAAAGCCATGCTGCCACACAAGATGTGATTGAGCAGACCAGTGGGGTGCTTAAACAATGTTTCACTACCTGGACCTCTCTGAAAGAGTCCTGCAGTACCCGGCAGAACCTGTGTCCCAGTTTGTCATGGTCTGCTGTATTCTGCACAACCTCACCATCACATGCTCGTCGCCCTTGCCACCAGGAAATGACAAGCAGTGAGGAGGAAGTAAACAAAATATCCCCTTTCTGAAAGAAAAGCAGAAAATGCTGGAAATACTTAGCATGTCCAGCAGCATCAAAGGAGAGAGAAACAGAGTTAATGTTTCAGGTTGATGAGAAAAGTTAGAAATGTAATTGACTTTTAGTTAGTACAGAGGTAATGAAAGGAAGAGGGTGTCAAAGAACAAAAGGAAAGGCCTCTGATAGGTTGGGAGGCAGGAGAGATTAAATGACAAAAGGATTGGTGGTACAAGGCAAAAGGAAGTTGGAGTGGGTCAATAAAGAAATAAAACATCCATCTGGAGGAGGTGTGAACAGCAGAATCGTGAACAGCTGCCATCCAAAAACAAAACAAAGCCATAAAACGGGAAAGCTAAAAAAATGGGGGCAGAAGTTACAATCAAAGGTTTCTGTGCGACTGTCTGTGGTTGGCTTGTCAGAGTGCAGTATCAGTGAAAGCAACTTCAATTCCTCATTCACCAAGAGTCCAACGCCTTTCTTTTCCTCTGTTATTGACCAGCACAGCGATTTCTTGGCCACAAGACTGAAAAAAATGAGAAAGAGAAATTGCAAGTGGAGGGCCCACCATCTATGGTTAACTAAAAACATGAAAGATGGTATCAAACTTAAAGAAAACACATATAATTACGCAAAGACAGGTGGCAGGATAGAAGATTGGGAAGAATATAAAGAATGGCAAAAAGATTAATAAGGAGGGAAAAATTAGAGTGAGAGAGAAAGCTAGCCAGTAATATAAAGATGGATAGTCAGAGTTTCTAAAGATATTTAAATAAGAAAAGAGTTAACAAAGTGAGCGTTGGTCCTATAGAGAATGTGGCTGGGGAATTGATAATGGAAAGTAGGGAGATGGTGGACGAATTAAACAGGTATTTTGCTTCGGTCTTCACTGTAGTGGACACAAGTAACATCCTGGAAATAGCTGTAAATCAGGAAATGGAAGGGATGGAGGAACTCAGGGAAAAATTACAATCACCAGGGAAGTGGTGTTGAGCAAATTGTTGGGGCTGCAGACTGACAAATCCTTAGATCTGGATGGACTTCACCCTAAGGTCTTGAAAGAAGTGATTAGTGAGATTGTTGATGAACTGGTTTAAATTTTCCAAAATTCCCTAGATTCGGGGAAGGCTCCATTAGATTAGAAACAGCAAATACAACTCCTTCATTCAAAAAAAGGAGGGAGACAGAAAGCAGGAAACTACAAGCCAGATAGCCTAACATCTGTCATAGGGAAAATGTTAGAAGCTATTATTAAAGATGTTATAGCAGGACACTTAGAAAATTCAAGACAATCAGGCAGAGTCAGCATGGTTTTAGAGAAGGGAAATCATGTTTAACCAATTTATTGGAGTAATTTAAAGGAATCACGTGCTGTGGATAAAGGCAAACTGGCGGTTGTACTATACTTAGGTTTCTAGAAAGCATTTGATAAAGTGCCACATCAAAGATTATTGCAGAAAATAAAAGCTCATGGTAGAGGGGGTAACATATTTGCATGGATAGAAGATTGGCTAGATAACAGGAAGCAGAGAGTTAAGACCATAAGATGTAGGAGCAGAAGTAGGCCACTCAGCCCATCGAGTCTGCTTCACCATTCAATGAGATCAGTGAGTTTGCACACGAGCAAGGGGAGAGACCTCATCCTGAGTGAGACACAGCCAGAGTGAGTGCGGGTATTGGCAATTTGGTGCACAGTGGGAATTGAACTGAGTGGTCTTGCTGTGCTGCAGCAGTAGAGGCTACAAGGGAGAGAAGTGACTGGTAAGTAGTGGGTAAGGTCGGGTAAGTACTTACTACTTTTATCGCTTATGGTTTAAGGTTTCTTGGTTGTTTATAGTTTGTATATTCTGTGGTAACGAGGATCAGGAAAGAAGGGCCCTAGAGTAATTGATTTAAAAGGTTTAATTTAAAGGGATAAGTCATGACAGGAGAGCTCAAAGCCATGGTATGCTCCTCGTGCTCCATGTGGGAAGCCGGGAGCATTTCCAATGCCCGGGACCAGCATGTGTGCAGGAAGTGTGTCCAGCTGCAGCTCCTGGAAACTCGGGTTTCAGAGCCAGAATGGCAGCTGGGGACACTTTGGAGCATCCGCGAGTCTGAGAGCATCGTGGATAGCACGTTTAGAGAGGTGGCCACACCGCAGCTGAAGGGACTTGAGGAAGGAAGGGAATGGATGATCACCAGGCAGTCCAAGAGAAACAGGCAGGTAGTTCAGGAGTCCCCTGGGGTCCTGCTAGCAAATCGGTATACCATTTTGGAGGCTGATGAGAGCGCTGTTTCCTCCAGGGAGTGCAGACAGAGCCAAGCTTCTGGCACCACAAGCAGCCTGTCTGTACAGGAGAAGAGGAAGAGCAATAGCAATAGGGGATTCTATAGTCAGAGGAACAGATAGGCGCTACTGTGGCAGTCAATGTGACTCCAGGATGGTGTGTTGTCTCCCTGGTGTCAGGGTTTGGGATGTCACTGAATGGCTGCAGGGCATCCTGAAGGAGGAGGGTGATAAGGCAGAGGTCATGGTACATGTTGGTACCAATGACATAGGTAGAAAGAGGGATGAGGTCTTGCATCAAGAATTCAGGGAGTTAGACAGTAGACTAAAAAGCAGGACCTCTCGGGTTGTAATCTCTGGATTACTCCCAGTGCCACGTGCTAGCGAGCACAGAAATAGAAGGAGGCATTGCATTATTAGTTAGGGAGTCAGTTACTGTAGTAAGAAGAGTTGATATCTTGGAGGAGACATCGCATGAAGCTTTGTGGATAGAGCTTAGGAATAAAAAAGGGGCAGCCACATTGTTTAGTGTTTATTATAGACCCCCCACATAGTCAGCAAGAAATTGAGGAGCAAATATGTGCACAATTCGCCAGGGGGGTGTAAAAACAATAACAATAGGGTAATTATATTAGGTGATTTCAACTCTCCCAACATTAATTGGGATAGACGTAGTGTTAAGAGCTTGGATGGAGTAGATTTCTTGAAATGTGTACAGGAGAACTTTTTAGGTTAATATGTAGAGGGCCCAACAAGAGACGGCGCAGTGCTGGACCTAATTCTGGGGAATGAAGCCGGATAGGTGGCTGAGGTGGTGGGGGAGCATTTTAGTGATAGCGACCACAATATGGTACAATTTAAGCTTGTTATGGACAAAGAAACAGACAAGTTGCAAAATAATGTTTAGGATTGGGGGAGAGCGGATTTTAGTAAAATAAGGCAGGATCTGGCCAAGGTAGACTGGGAACAGCTACTTGTGGGGAAATCTACAGAAGAGCAGTGGGAGGCATTCAAAAAGGAAATGGGGAGGGTACAGGCTCAACATGTTCCCTCTAGGGTGATAGGAAGGAGTAACAAGCCCAGAGAACCATGGATGACCAGAGATATTCAGGATATGATGAGAAGGAAAAGAGAGGCTTTTAGCAGGTACAAGGGGAGCAAATCAGCGGAGGCATTAGTGGAGTACAAAAAGTGCAGGGTGGAGCTTAAGAAAGCAATTCGGAGAGCAAAGACGGGATATGAGAAAGTTCTGGCTGGTAAAAGTAGGGAAAATCCCAAGATATTCTACAAGTATATCAACGAGAAAAGGATAACCAGGGAAAGAGTAGGGCCCATTAGGGACCAAGGGGGCAATCTATGGGTGGAGCCACAGGACATCAGTAGAGTGTTGAATGAATACTTCACGTCTGCCTTCACCCAAGAGAATGAGGATGAAAGTATGGAACTCAGGGAGAGAGACTGCGAGGTTCTTGAGCAAATTGATTTAGGGAGTGACAAGGTATTGGAGATGTTGGCAGGCTTAAAAGTGGACAAATCTCCAGGTCCGGATGATTTGTATCCTAGACTGCTGAGGGAGGAGATCGCATGGGTTCTGACCCAAATTTTTAATTCCTCTCTGACCACGGGGGAGGTGCCAGAGGACTGGAGAACAGCTAATGTGGTTCCGCTATTTAAGAAGGGTTGTAGAGATAAGCCAGGGAACTACAGGCCAGTGAGTCTCACGTCAGTGGAAGGGAAACTATTGGAGAAAATTCTGAAGGAGAGAATCCATCTCCATTTGGAGAGGCAAGGTTTGATCAGGGATAGTCAGCATGGCTTTGTCAGAGGGAGGTCATACCTAACAAATTTGATTGAATTTTTTGAGGAGGTGACCAGGTGTGTAGATGAGGGTAGTGTAGTTGATGTAGTTCATATGGATTTCAGCAAAGCCTTTGACAAGGTCCCACATGGGAGACTTATAAAGAAGGCAAATGCACATGGGATCCAGGGTAATTTGATAAGGTGGATTCAAAATTGGCTTAGTTTTAGGAGACAGAGGGTGATGACAGAAGGATGCTTTAGTGACTGGAAGCCCATGTCCAGTGGCGTACCACAGGGATCTGTTCTGGGTCCCCTATTATTAGTCATTTATATAAACGACATAGATGACTATGTGGGGGTTAGGATTAGTAAGTTTGCGGATGACACAAAGATTGGCTGGGTGGTTAACAGTGAGGTTGAGTGTCTTGGGCTACAGAAAGATATAGATGGGATGGTCAAATGGGTAGAGAAGTGGCAGATGGAATTTAATTCTGAAAAGTGTGAGGTGATACACTTTGGAAAGAGTAATTTGCAAGGAAGCTTTTAATGAACGGCATGACACTCGGAAGTTCTGAAGAACAAAGGGACCTTGGCGCGTATGTCCGTCGATCTCTGAAGGCGGAAGGGCATGTTAGTGGGGTGGTGAAAAAGGCATGTGGGACACTTGCCTTTATCAATCGAGGCATAGATTACAAAAGTAGGGAGATCATGTTGGAGTTGAATAGAATCTTGGCTAGGCCACAGCTGGAATACTGTGTGCTGTTCTGGTCACCACATTATAGGAAGGATGTGATTGCACTGGAGGGAGTGCAGAGGAGATTCACCAGGATGTTGTCTGGGATGAAACATTTAAGTTATGAAGAGAGGTTGGATAGACTTGGGTTGTTTTCGTTGGAGCAGATAATTGACAACTAGATTGTCAATTATTTCTTTCTCATTACACAATACCTTGTCTAGGATGGCCTGTTCTCTAGTTGGTTCCTCAATGTATTGGTCCAGAAAACCATCCCGCATACACTCCAGGAATTCCTCCTCTACGTTATTGTTACTAATTTGATTTGCCCAATCTATATACAAATTAAAGTCACCCATAATTACAGATGTTCCTTTATTGCATGCGTCTCTAATTTCCTGTTTAATGCCATTCCCAACATCACCACTACAGCTTGGGGGTCTATATACAACCCCCACTAACGGTTTTTGCCCCATCATGTTTCCCAGCTCTACCCATACAGATTCCACATCGTCGGAGCTAATATCTTTCCTCACTATTGCATTAATTTCCTCTTTAACCAGCAATGCAACTCCACCATCTTTTCCTTTTTGTCTGTCCTTCCTAAATTCTGAATACCCCTGGATGTTCAGTTCCCATCCCTGGTCACCCTGCAACCATGTCTCCGTAATCCCGACTATATCATACTTGTTAACATCTATTTGCGCGGTTAATTCGTCCACTTTATTGCGAATGCTCCTCGTATTAAGACACAAAGCCTTAAGGCTTGTCTTTTTCACATTACTTGTCCCGTTCCCACTATTTTTCACTGAGGCCCTGTTTGATTCTTGTCCTTGATTTCTCTGCCTATCACTTTTCTTATTTCCCTTTCTGCCTTTTGTTCTTGCCCTTGATTCCCCTCCCTCTGACTCCTTGCATAGGTTCCCATCACCCTGCCATTTTAGTTTAAACCCTCCCCAACCACTGTCGCAAATATTCCCCCTAGGACATCAGTCCTGGTCCTGCCCAACTGTAACCCGTCCAGTTTGTACTGGTCCCACCTCCCCTAGAACCGATCCCAATGTTTAAATTAAATTAAACCTTTTGGAAGATACTTAATATCAAATAATATCAATTACTCTAGGGCCCTCCTCTGCTCCTCGTTGCTATAGAATATAGCCCTTACAAACGATGAACTACGAAATAAGACCTTAATAACTATAAGAGATAAAAGTAGTCAATGCTTACCCGACCGTACTTAAAGGATCACCTCGTTCCTTCCTCACCGAACTCCCTCAGTTACCTCTGCTGTCCCAGCTCCTTTTCAACTCCTGGCTCCTCTTGCGCTCCTTTTCAACTCCCGAACCTCCTCGTGCTTCTCTTCAACTCCCGGCTCCTCTCGCACGCCTCTTCAACTCCCGGCTCCTCTCGCACTGCTGTTCAACTCCTGGCTCCGCTCGCGCTCCTCCTCAACTCCCGGCTCCTCTCGCACTCCTTTTCAACTCCCAACTCCTCTTGCGCTCCTTTTCCCCTTCATAAAGCCATGCTAACTGCTTGATTATATTATGCATTTCTAAATGCTCTGCTATTACATCCTTTTTAATAGACCCCAACATTTTCCCAATGCCAGATGTTAAGCTAACTGGCCTATAGCTAGCCGTTTTTTCTCCCTCCCATTTTGAATAAGGGTGTTACATTGGCAGTTTTCCAATCCTCTGGGACTTTTCCAGAATCTAAGGATCCTTGGAAGATTACTACCAGTGCATCCACTATCTCTGCAGCTCTTTCCTTTAATATCCTAGGATCCAACCCATCAGGTCCAGGTGACTTATCGGCCTTTAGCCCCATTAGTTTCCCTAGTACTTTTTCTCTAGTGGTAGTTATTGTATTTATTTCCTTCCCCCCCGCCCCCTTTTTGCCCCATGATTTTTTAGTATGCTATTCATGTCTTCTACCATGAATACTAATGCAAAGTATTTATTCGACTTCTTTACCATTTCCCATTATTATTTCCCCATTCGCCTCCCCTAAAGGGGCCTATATTGACTTTGGCGCCTCCCTTCCTTTTTATCTATTTAAAGAAGCTCTTACTGCCCATTTTTATATTACATGTTAGTTTACCCTCAAAGTTTATTTTCTCCCTCTTCATTGTTTTTTTGGTCATCTTCTGTTGGTTTTTAAAACTTTCCCAATCCTCTGGCTTACCACTAATCTTTGCCACATTGTATGTTTTTTCTTTCACTTTGATACTATCCTTAACTTCCTTGGTTAACCATGGTTGGTTTATCCCCTTCCTGCAATTCTTCTTCCTCACTGGGATTTATTTTTGTCGTGAGCCATGAACTTTTTTTAAACATCTGCCATTGTTCATCAGCTGTCTTTTCTGCTAAACTCCTTTCCCAGTCCACTCTAGCCAACTTTGCCCTCATTTCTTTGTAATTACCCTTATTTAAGTTTAGCGCAGTTGTTTCCGAACTAAGTTTCTCACTCTCAAACTGAATGCTAAATTCCTCCATGTTATGGTCACTGTTTCCTAGGGGATCTTTTACTCTGAGATCATTTAGTAAACCTGCCTCATTACACATTACACAGTTGGCATAAATGGGTCTTTTTCTGTTTGGCAGGACGTGACGAGTGGTGTGCCGCAGGGGATCAGTGCTGGGGCCTCAACATTTTACAATTTATTTAAATGACTTGGATGAAGGGACCGAGGAATGATTGCTAAATTTGCTGATGACACAAAGATAGGTAGGAAAGTAAATTGTGAAGAAGACGTAAGGAGGCTACAAAGTGACATAGGTTCAGTGAGTGGGCAAAGATCTGGCAAATGGAGTATAATGTGGGCAAATATGAAATCATTCATTTTGGCAGAGAGAGTAATAAAGAAGTTTACTAACTAAATGGTGAGAGATTGCAGAGCTCTGAGATTCAGAGGGATCTTGGTGTCCTCGTCCATGAATCACAAAAGGTTAGTATGCAGATAATTGGGAAAGCTAATAGAATGTTATAATTTATTGTGAGGGGAATTGACTACAGAAAGTAGGCAGGTTATGCTTCAGGTGTACAGGGCATTGGCGAGACCACATCTGGAGTATTATGTACAGTACTGATCTCCTTATTTAAAGAAAGATGTAAATGTATTAGAAGCAGTTCACAGAAGGTTTACTAAACTAATACCAGGAATAAGCAGGCTGTCTTATGAGGAAAGGCTGGACAGATTCGGCTTGTATCCACTGGAATTTGGAAGAGCAAGAGCAACTTAATTGAAACCTTTAAGATCCTGAGTGGCTTAGAAAGGGTGGATGTGGAGATGATGTTTCCCCTTGTGGAGAATCTAGAACCAGGGGTCACTGTTTAAAAATATGGGGTCGTTCATTTAAGAGAGAGATTAGAGTTTTTTTTTCTCAGAAGGTTGAGTGTCTTTGGAACTGCCTTCCTCAAAAGGCGGTGGAAGCCGAGTCTTTGAATATTTTTAAAGCAGAGCTAGATAGATTTGTGATTAACAAGGGGGTGAAAGGTTATTGGAGATAGGCAGGAATGTGTAGACCATCTAATATTCCATTCAAAAGTCAACTACTCACCCTTGTGCATTCTCATAGTTCCTGTCTTCCATATGCCTTAGCATGTCTTAGTGCTCACCCATGGCTGCAGCATGGCTACTGGAAGGCTGATGCCTTGTGGGTGGAGCCAGCTACCAGCACTTTTTTTTAAAAACTAGGACAAAAGATTGCAGTTTCTTTATTTGTGTTGGCCGTAATTTGCACTTGCAATACCCTGATCCTTTGTGCTAGTTGGCCAATCTTAGGCTAATTGTGCTGGAAAAAAACACAACATAGCGGAAACACCAGACCATAATGAAAATTTCATTCTCAACATTTTAATGAATACATAATTCAGATTTGTTTTTATGTTGCTGCGGTTGCTCTGCTATTGCAGAAATTCATCCTGCAAAGTAAATTTATTCCGTTTTTTTTGTTGCAAAAAAAATCATTTTTTTTTACTTGTGAGCCTCATCGACATATGATTGTGGTGTTCTGAAGCCATTGACATCATTGGACCAAAATGATGACTGGTGTAGGATGTATGAAGAGGGCTGGGAAGTGGTTGTGAGCTAAAATGGAATTTCAGAATAATCAAATGATAATTAACAATGCTTCATAATAGTAAATAGAAAGTAAGTCTTGCAGCTATAGATAATGCTTTTTCAAGTATCTCATACATACAATACCAGAACATAACTAAAAGTATTGTAATTGTTCAATCTAACTATTTAGGTCTTTATAGGAAGTTGTAATTTTCTTACAGCTCCAACAACACTCAAGAAGTTTGACGCCATCCAGGATAAAGCAGTCCACTTGATTGGCACTCTATCCACAAACATTCACTCCCATCACCACCAACAAACAGTGGCAGCAGCATGTACCATCTATAAGATGCACTGCAGGAGCTCATAAGCCTCCTTAGGCAGCACCTTCCAAACCCACGACCACTACCATTTAGAAGGACAAGAGCAGCTGACACATGGGAACACCACGACCTACAAGTTCCCCTCCAAACCACTCACCACCCTGACTTGAAAATATATCACCATTCCTTCACTGTAGCTGGGTCTAAATCGTGGAACTCCCTCCCTAACAGCACTGTGAATGTACCTATACCACATGGACTGCAGTGGTTCAAGAAGGCAGCTCCCCACCACCTTCTCAAGGGCAATTAGGGATGAGCCAATAAATGCTGGCCTAGCCAGCGATGCCCACAGCCCATGAACAAATAATAAAAAGAACTACATGGAATAAATGAGCTAAGAACAACAATGCAGACATAAATGTAGTGTATTAATTAATATTCTGGCCAAAACATGTGATTTCTTTTTGGAATTTTCTACTTTATGAAGTGTTCAAAGCCAAGCCAGAGACGTGCATCCCATTTTGAAATCACTTTGTTGCCTCTAAACCAAGGAACAAATGGTGATGCTGTATAGCTTTTACCAGTCATTCATCCATTTAGGTGGCCATTGTCTGAGGTTGAGCCGGCCCATGTGCGTCTTGCCTCCTTGCTTGACTGTGCTGAGCGTATGACTCCATATCCTCTCCATTATAAGGTCGCCAGCTTCCACCTCTATAACATCACCCACCTTCACTCATCTGCTGCTTAAACCTTCATCCATGCCTTTTTTATCACTGGACTTATATCCTCCGTATACTAAAGCTCATGCAAATATATGCTGCCAGTCTCCTAACTCACACCAATTCCCTTTATTTTATTACATTTTTATCTCTTATCCCTGTGCTCACTCACTTACGTAGACTTCTGGTCCAGCAGTGTCTTGATTTTAAAATTCCTAACCTCAGTAACTTCCTACAACCTCCTGAGATCTCTTTGCTCCTCCAACCCTGGTCTGTTCTGCATATCCAATTTTCCATTGCTCCACCATTGATGGCTGTGACTTGAACTGCCTAGGTCCTAAACTGTGAAATACCCTCCTGGAACCTCTCCACCTTTCTACCTCTCTCTTTTAAGACATTCCTTAAAACCTACCTCTTTAATCAAGCCTTTGGTCCTGCCCCAACATCTCTATGTGGCTCAGTGTTAAATTTTGTTTGATATCACTTTTGTGAAGTGCCTTGGGACATTTTACTATATTAAAGGTACAATTTAAATGCACATTGCTGCTGTTGTCATTTGTAGGTTTAACAGGCTAGCCAGGCTATAAGGTGATGAAAATTATGGCCAGAGTTTAGAGGGGACAGCAGGTCTCCCACTGATGGGCCTGAAAATGTGGGCAACCCTGCTTTGGCAGTCATCAGGACCTGGGGCTCCATTTGAATTGACTGCCATCATGGCGGCTGTCCCTGTTGAGGACAGCTGCCCGTGTACCCCAAGAGCTGCCAGCCAATCTGAAGGCCATAGCTCAGCAGTGCCCTCCGGAGTGGTGGCCACTGCTGGAGCTGCACCTGAAAGAGGATGGACATTGGACATGTGCCATCACAACCAGGTAAAGGAGTTTTGGGAGCACCAAGGCCTGTTGAACAGGCCACGGTAATGGGGTGGGGTTGGCGAGGGCAGGTAGCACCGTTGCCGTGTAAGGTTGGCCATTGCTGCTGGATGCCCCAACTTGTGCCAAAGGGTGCCCAGATAGGAGGGTGTATGTTCTTGCCCCCCCCGCCCCACCTTTGAGCCTGCCAGGAGGTTGGCAGGAGGTTTACCTGGCAATCTCCCCACTTAGCAGAGGCCTCATCAGCCCCCAGCAGCTGCTGGCTAAGTGCTCGTGGATGTGGACTGAAGCCCTTATTTTCCCACTTAAATGGCTCAATTGGCTTCTGGGTGGAAGGTCTACCCACTGCTGGCAAGATGTCATGGCAGTGGGAAGATGAAGGGCACGTCACTATTTTACAGGCCCCCTAACTCCCAGAACGTCCACAGAAGGCAGGTAATATCCTGCCCACTGTGTGGGCCTTGAAGAGGTTTAACCATCTGCATGAATTAGATAGGATTGCAAAAGTTACTTATACCTAACTATCTTTTGCCCTTATCACAGCTTACTCAGTAGTTTATGATTATCGACAGATTTGTGTATTATATATTCATCCACAGTAAAAAAAAAATCAAACAATAAAAATGTGTCTTTCATTTACATATTTGGCACAGCAACGTTTATATTGTGCATATTTTTTAATCCTTGCAGTAACCTTGAGGGGTTTGGCCTGGAAGCAGAAGCCAGAATGACAACATGGCACATCATGATACCTTCTGATCTTGAACCAGATGGAAATCATAACCAAGATATTAGTGAAGGTAAAATATAATGTTAATAATCAGTGATCAATAATCTTCAGTCAGTAACTTTTACAAAAGTTATCATTTAATTCAATTCAATATTACTTTTTGACTGACTCAACTGTTTGTGTAACCAAGAGGATGAGACTCATACTCAGCCAGGTAATTCTTAAATATTTGACATAATGGAACAAAAAGGACATTCTATAATGTAAGCATGCAGATAATCACTATTTTAGAGAAAAAATATTTTTTACAAAGAATAATTAATACTAATAAAAATGTAATAAAATAAAAAATTCCTGACCCTGACACTTTGATGTAAATGACTTATCTGTTCTTCACTGATACATTACATCCAGCTTTAGCTGCATCCATAGTTATTTCCTTTTTGTAGAATTATACAAATTTCAAAATAGAAGGAAGGCATGTAGACCATTAGAGTTCCTAACCCTCCCGGAATGATCAGGAATTTCCTGGAATCGGGGGTACCTCTCCCATGCTGTGCCTTGAACAGCCCAGAAGGTCAGCTATTTAAATTTCCCTCTGCAGCGCGCACGCTCCGTAACATCACTGGCCCATGTTAAAACCTCAGGCTCAGTGACATCACCTGACCACCAACACAGAGCCGCAACCCCATGGAATGCAGTCAGCAGGAAGCTTGAGAGTTAGGAATCTGCGTTTGTAGAGTCTCTAAACATGCAAGGGCTCTGAAATCAGGGACGGGGTGGTGCCCAGAAATCAGTGGGAGTCTGAATTCTGGGGGGGATGTCTAAAATCAGAGGGGCTTTAGTTAGAGTGGGGAAGAAGCAGTCTGGAAGATTAAAGAGAGACTGAGGAGTGATGATCAGGGGAAAGATGCAGACTGGGGAATGAGGCTCTGGGAGAGACATGGAGAATGGTGGATCCGTGTGAAAGAAGGAGAATGGGAGAACAGGAACATATAACACCCAAATACAGGCCATTCAGATTGAGACTCTCAATTCAGAGTTGTTGCTGTCACACAAATCCAGGACATAGGGAGGGACCAGGCCTGTTATATGTGATATCAACAGGGGAGTCTGACTGCACATGGTTCAGTGCAGGATGATTCGGGTTACTGTTTCATGGTGCATATCAACAGGTTATAAGATTTATCAGTGACATATTATTGTTAATTATGAAGGGAGACGGATTGTTACCATTTTACTATTAGTTGTGAGTACAATTTAAGTGAGATACCATTAGTTACTGGGGGAATCAAAGTTTCTTCCTCCTGTTTCCTCTCAGTGAATCACTCCGCTCCTGCCCCTGTCCCCTCCCTTCCCGGTTTCCCCTCTTGTCCTGCTCCTAGTTTCCCCTCTTCTGCACCTCCCCACCCAAATGTTTCTTCTCTCTCTGCCCCAACACCCCATCGCAGGCTCCCTCTCCAAATTCTTAATCATTATTTAGATACAATTTTTAAAATATTTATCCAAAGTGTGATGCACCAATCTCTGAAGGACACTATCTATGTGTTTTATATCTACACAACTTTTATATATAAAAATCACACAGAGCACATCAGCATGCATCACGATTCATATACTCAGGAACTGTCCTATGTTTGCCACTTTTATAAGGAAATCCATCTATGGATATATATATTTGCCGCTTTTGTATACAATATATATAGTTCCTGAGGTATCCAAATATGAACTCTTATTTGTAGTAGCAATGTCAATCTTCGAGTAACATTATGTCAGGATTACAATGTGGGGCTTTACCAAAGACTCACTGAATTTCCTCAGTAAATAGCTAAGCTATGCACATCAAGAAAAGAGAAGAAATTTAATCAGAGCTCCTACTTATGGTACCCATCAATCACAACTAGAAGCCTGCATATGTGGACATCACACAAACTTGGCTGCTATGTCTCCGTAGTCAAATAACTTGCCAACATTGTTGAGCTTTACGTATGAAATGGTAAAGATACAATATGCTAACCACCACCTATAAAACTGTGCAACAACAAGGAGACATTGCATTCAAGAAGGGAGGAGAAAAAATAAGGGTAATAGTTACTGCAGAGAAAATAAGGGTAATAGTTACTGCAAAACATCTCACCAAGAAGGGTCTTACAGCTTACTGATAGTTGGTTCGTAGTGAAAGGCTCAAATCATTCTTATTCTCTCACCAAATTACTTCCTTGTCTGGTGTTCACAGTCCTCACACCTATTTGTTTCCAGATATTAAATGTGAATGAGTTATTGAGGACATCAATCAAAATTAGAGCAATAGCTTGCCTTTAACGTATGAAAACATTCCAAGGCTCTTTGTAGTATTTCAATCAAACAAGTACTGACACCTAGTCAAAAAAGGAGATTTTAGGAAGGATGGCTAAGTTCTTGGCCAAAGAGATTTTAAGGAAAGCCTTAAAGGAGGAGAAAGAGATGGAGCAGTTTAGAGGTAGGAAATTCCGGAGCTTGAGACGTAGATAGTTGAACCACGGTCACCAATGGTGGCACAAAGTGAGTGGGAAATTCATTAGAGAACATAGTTGGAGGGAGGAACGCAGAGATCTCGATGTGTTGCTGGGCTGGAAGGGTTACAGAGGATTGGGAGTAGGGAAGACCATTCGGGATTTGATCACAAAGATAATTTTAGATTTGAGTTGTTACTGGACTGGGAGCCAACGTAGGTCAGGAGAGACAGGCAACGTTACAGATTGTGTAAGTAGGTGTTTTTGTGAGGTTGGGAGCTCAGCTTTGGTCAAACCAAGTACTTATGTTCTGAACAGTTTGGTTCAGCCAGTGATGATTTCCAGAGCAGAGGGTGGAAATTGAGGCGAGCAAACAAATCTGTACCTGGGGCTCTGGTCTCCTAAGTATTTAATTGGAGGCATTGTGATGCATCCTGGATGAGATGTCAGATAAGCAGCCTGACAATAGAGGCAGTGGAGGAGACGAGAGAGATAGTGGTAAGGTAGAACTGCGTGTCATTAGGGCACATATGAAACCCGATGCCTTGTCTTTGGATGATGTCAGAAGAGGCAGCATGCAGATAAGAAATAGGAGGAGGCCAAGGATATGTATTTTAGAGCACTTTTTAGAGCACTCCCTTTATTCCCTACCTGTAAGATCATCTTAAAATCTATCTCTTTAACTGAGCTTTTAGTCACCTATCCCAATATCTCCTTTGGTTTGTCAACTTTTGTCTGATTAGCTTCTGTGATTTGAGGAGGTTACAGTGGCATAGTGGCAATGCCACTGGACTAATAATCAAGAGGTCCAGGCTAATGCTCTGGTTCAAATCCCACCATTGCAGCTGGTGGAATTTAAATCCAATTAATTAATAAATCTGGAATTGAAAGCTAGTCTGGTAATGGTAACTGTGAATCTATCATCAGTTGTCATAAAAACCCATCTGGTTCACTAATGCCCTTTAGAGGAGGAAATCTGCCATCTTTACCTGGTCTGGCCTAGACATGGTTCCAGATCCACAACATTGTGGTTGACTCTTGACTCTGAAATGGCCTGGCAAGCCAAGTCAGTTCAAGGGCAATTAGGGATGGGCAACAAATGCTGGCCTCTCCAGTGATGCCCACAGCCCATGAAAGAATTTTTAAAAAACATCTTGGAACATTTTCCTAAGCTAAAGGCACCTCTGAGAAATTCTCTGTTTACAACTGGATAGGTAAAAGTGGAACCAGGCAAGGCCAGATTCACTGAGCGCGATAGTGGAGGAGAGGTGCTGATTGAGTATGTGTAGTTGAATATTTTGAAGGCTGAAGATAGATCAAAAAGGATGAGCATGGATGATGCAACATGGTCACAGTTACAGAGGAAGTCACTTGTGTCTTTGATTAGGGCCATTTACACTAAGACACGTGTGGAAACCTGACTGGAGAGTTTCAAACATGATGATGTGGGGAAGGTGGCTACAGATGTGGGTTGTGTCAGCATAGTTAAGGACTTTGGAGTAGAAAGAGAGGTTAGAGATAAGGTTTGCAAGGATAGGGGACTCTCAGGTGAGTTGTTGAAGAGGGGGATGATGACAGCAGAGTTGAAGGGGAGCAGGACTATATCTGAAGAGGGAGAATCATTATCAGTGTCAGCTAGAAAGGGGGCCATGAAGGGACATTGGGTGGCCAGCAGTGTAAAAGAGTCAAGAAAGCAGAAGTTGGTTCTCATGGACAAGATGGACTCAAAGAGGGCATGAAGGGCAATGCAAGAGAAACTAGAGAAAGTTTCAGGTTAAGGGTATGGGCAGATGGAGCATTTGGAAAAGGATAGCTTGCTAAGCAAGGGGAAGGGAAGGAAAGAAGCAACTTTAGCAGCAAGGGCTGTTAAATGGAAGGTCTCAATGTCCATGACAGAGCAGTGCAGTGATCTCACTTGCTGGAGATGAGGATGGATATGGTAAGGGAGAGGGGTTTAAAATGAGGATTGGTAATAGAGAAAGGAAGCCAGGAGTTATCGTTACATTCCATAGTGATCCTTGAGCCATCAGTTTTGGCAGAAAACAGAGCCCAATAGTGCTTGATCTGGTTCAGTCAGATCTGGTGGTGAATAACTAAACTTGATGAGTTTGAGTCTGCCCCCATTGGATTTGAGTGAGTGAAGATGGGGGCTGTATCGAGGGTTATGACTCGGATGGGAAAAAGTAAGGTTTTTATTCGTGAAGAATGAATTTCAACAGATATACTAGAAAGAATTTTCGTACTCAAATGATGATGAAAGTAATCTTCCAGATGATTCAAGAAGGCATGCATATGAGAGAAGTTCAAATTGCAGTTGGATGCTAAACAGTTTACCTTGGCACCCGTGGGCTGGAGAGGAATAAAATCAGCAAAAAAATTTCAACTGCTGGCTGCTACCCAGCAACATAAATGAAACTCTATGCTATTAGTATTTGTGAAGATGTCAGATGAGGGCAATGTTGACTGCCTCTAATGGCTTCTGCTTTCTCATAATCTATCAACACTCAGTGTCCAAACTTGCATATAAAGCTTGATTGAGATATTAGACTGTTAACACTCCATGATAAATACTAGATAGAATCCTGCTAATACTATTGATTGTTGCTTTTAGGAGAGAAAGAGTGAAATGAGAAAATCCTGGGTAGTGTGTGGAATTTAGTACTCTTCCACTTCCAAATTGGTAACCAATTACACTTTGAACTTCCCTCATGCCCTTGCCCTTTTAACTCGTGTAACAAATTATTCCAATAAAGTATAATTTGGGTTAAAAAAAATCCTAATATACCTGTTTTTAAATCTAATTTCCACTGATTGAATTCAATGCATTCATCTAATTTGTTGACATCTGATTTGTGTAAATAAGTAGGCATAGGGACAGGATGTCTAAGGAAAATGGATAAACATTTTTTGTCAGAGGCAAACTTGTATTTCAGCCCATTTAGTATTACATATGTAGCATTTCAGAAAATGTAAACATTTGAGAATAATTGTTTAACTTCTTTAAGCTTGGAACTTCCATTTTTAGGTCGACAACTTCTCCTCAAAGCTGTGAATCGGGTTTGGACTGAACTAATTGTCAACAAAAAACAAGCTTTGGAGGAGATTTTTAAAGTAACACTACCTACAAATGAACGTGGACTAGTGGATTTGTCAACTGCACGGCCATTCATTGAGGATGCTGCTTCAAAATGCTGGCAAAATCATATGGGTAGGAACTAATGCAAAGTTTTAATTGGAATTTATTATAGGAATTCTATGAATTGTCAGAGTTGTTTAAAAAAATGGTGTTGAAGTAAAATAAGTAGCCACAGCTGTGATCGACAATTGATGAGATATTTTCGATAAGTAATTATATTTAGTTGCAGGGAAAATTGCTCGAAATAGCGAAAACAAAATGGCATTAATATGAATATATTTCAAATTGAGCTGTTCTTCTTGTCTGGATTAGACTAGTAACTGAGTGAAGGGATAAAAAGTATTGCCAATAAATAAGTTATTTCTTGTTGTATGACTTTCAAATTAACTTCTGCATTTTAACGGGTGATGAAGAGGAGCAACAAAAACAACTTGTATCTATATAGCACCTTTAACATCAGAAGCAGGCAGTCAGAATTGAATAGACTATTTTAAAGATGCAATGTATTTTTATCAGGCATTTAATATAATAAAACGTCTTAAGGGGCATTATAAAAGAAAATATTCCACAGAACCCGATAAAGAGATAATAAGGCAGTTGGCCAAAAGAGCAGGGTTTTAGAGTGTCTTAAAGGAGGTAAGTGAGGCAGAGAGGTGAAAAGGTTTAGGGAGGCAATTCCTCAACCTTGGGTCCAGACAGCTGAAGGCATAACCACAATTGGTGGAGAGATTAAATCAGGGATTCTCAAAAAGCCAGAATTAGAGGACTGCAGATATCTCATGGATGTTGTTGGGCTGGAGGAAATTATAGAGACCTGGAGGGTGAAGTTAATGAGGAATTTGTAAACATTGGAGAGAATTTTAAAAGCAAAATATTACTTAACCAGGAGCTAATGTAGGTCAGAAAGTGGGGAGGCGGTGGCGTAATGTTATTGTCACTGAGTAGTAAGCCAGAAGACCCAGCATAACGCTTCTGGGGGCCTGGGCTTGAATCCAACCATGGCAGATGGTGGAATTTGAATTCAATAAAAATCTGGAATTAAGAGTCTAATGATGACCATGAAACCCATCTGTAAAAACCCATCTGGTTCACTAATGTCCTGTAGGGAGGGAAATCTGCAGTCCTTCCCTGGCCTGGCCTACATGTGAGTCCAGAACCACAGCAATGTAGTTGACTCTTAAACGCCCTCTGAAATGGCCAAACAAGCCACTCAGTTGTATCATACCGCTAGAAAGTCAAAAAGGAATGAACCGGATGGACCACCCGGTATCGACCTAGGTACTGGAAACAACAACAGCAAATTCAGTTCTGTCAACCCTGCAAAGTCCTCCATGCCTACACCTGGGGGCTTGTGCCAAAATTAGGAGAGCTGCCTCACAGGCCAGTGAAGCAACAGCCTGAAATAGTCATATTCACGGAATTATACATTACAGATAATGTCCCAGATACTGCCATCATAATCCCATGAAATCTCATGACATCAGGTCAAAAATAGGCAAGGAAACGTCCCCCTGATTACCACGTACTGCACCCCCCACCCCAGCTGATGAATCTGTGCTCCTCCATGTCAAACACCACTTGGAGGAAGCACTGGTGGCAAGGGCACGGAATGTACTCTGGATGGGGGACTTCAATGTCCATTGCCAAAAGTGGCTCAATAGGGCAGTACAGACTGAGCTGCCCGAGTCCTAAAGGACATGGCTGCTAGATTGGGTCTGCGGCAGGTGGTGAAGGAACCAACAAGAGGGAAAAACATACTTGACCAACCTGCCTGCTGCAGATGCATCTGCCCATGACAGTATCGGTAGGAGTGACCACGCACAGTTCTTGTGGAGATGAAGTCCCGTCTTCACATTAAGGATACCCTCCATCGTGTTGTGTGGCACTACCACCCTGCTAAATGGAATGGATTTCGAACAGTTCTAGATACTTGAGACTGGGTAAGTTGTGGGCCATAAGCAGCAGAATTGTACTCAACCACAATCTGTAATCTCATAGCCCAGAATCACCCCCACTCTATCTTTACCACCAAGCCAGGGGATCAACCCTGATTCAGTGCCGAGTGCAGGAGGGAATGGCAGGAGCAGCACCAGGCATAACTAGAAATGAGGTGTCAACCTGGTGAAACTATAACACAGGACTACTTGCATGCCAAACAGCATCAATGGATCGGATCTAAGTTCTGCAGTTCTGCCACATCCAGTCGTGAATGGTGGTGGACAACTAAACAGCTTACTGGAGGAGGAGGCTACACAAATATCCCCATCCTCAGTGATGGAGGAGCCCAATAAGGTTGAAGAATTTTCAGCCAGAAGTGCCGAGTGGATGAGGCCCCCAGCATCACAGATGCAGAATTCAGCCAATTCAATTCCCTCCACGTGATATCAAGAAACGACTGAAGACACTGGATGCTGCAAAGGCGATGGGCCCTGACAATATTCCTACAGTAGTACTGAAGACTTATGCTCCAGAACTTGCCACACCCCAAGCTGTTCCAGTATAGCTGGCCTAGCTAGCATATACCCGGCAATGTGGAAAATTGCCTAGTATGTCCTGTGCACAAAAACCAGGACAAATCCAATCTAGCCAATTACCATCCCATCAGTTTACTCTCGATCATCAATAAGTGATGGCGGGGATCATCAACAGTGCTATCGAGCAGCACTTCCTTAAAAATAACCTGCTCACTGGCACTCAGTTTGGGCTCCACCAGAGCCACTCACCTCCTGACCTCATTACAGCCTTGGTTCAAACATGGGCAAAAGAGCTGAACTCCAGAGGTGAGGTGATAGTGACTGCCCTTGACATCAAGCAGCATTTGACCATGTGTTGAATCAAGGAACCCTAGCAAAACAGGAGTCAATAGGAATCGGGGAGTAAACTCTCTGCTCGTTGGAGTCATACCTAGCACAAAGGAAGATGGTTGTGGTTGTTGGGGGTCAATCCTCTCAGTTCCAGGACATCACTGCAGGAGTTCCTCAGAGTAGTGTCCTAGGCACAGCCACCTTCAGCTGCTTCATCAGTGACCTTCCTTCCATCATAAGGTCAGAAGTGGGGATGTTCATTGATTGCACAATGTTCAGCACCAGTCGTGACTCCTCAGATACTGAAGCAGTCCATGTCCAAATGCACAATATCCAGGCTTGGGCTGACAAGTGGCAAGTAACATTCGTGCCACATAAGTTCCAGGCAATGACCATCTCCATCAAGAGAGAATCTAACCATCGGTCCTTGTCATTCAATGGAATTACCATCGCTGAATCCCTACTATCAATGTCCTGGGGTTTACCATTGACCAGAAACTGAACTGGACTAGTCATATAAATACTGTGGCTACAAGGGCAGGTCAGAGGCTGGGAATCCTGCACGGAGTAACTCATCTCCTGACTCCCCAAAGTCTGTCCACCATCTACAAGGCACAAGTCAGGAGTTTGATGGAATACTTCCCACTTGTCTGGATGAGTGCAGCTCCCACAACACTCAAGAAGCTTGACACCATCCAGGACAAAGCAGCCACTTGATGGGCACCCCATCCACAAACATTCACTCCTTCCACAACCAACGCACAGTGGCAGCTGTCCCTACCATCTACAAGATACACTTGAAGAAGGTACACCCTCCAATCCCGCAACGACCACAGACTCAGGCTTCCTTTTAACCGGTTTTATTCAAGCATGTGCAAGGGAGCCACAATCAATCCTAAGAATGAAGACCCAGCTCCCAGATTGATTATATTTCATTACTTCTGTACTTTTTTCTTATCATAATACATTTGAGTACATTTGAATGCATCCAATCGGTAATCGACATACCAGTCCCATGCTAACTCTATCCTATTGAGTACATAAACATTTGATTTTGCTAACTAATTATTCTAAAGGATGTATACATAATTATATTATCCAATCAAAATTAAAACACGTACACAAAGACCTTGGTTCTCACAGCTCAAGACTGTTTGTGTTTCATCAAAGCCCCCTCTTTGTCTATTGTATGTCTTCCCATATCTAAGCTAAAACCATCTGCCCCTTCCCTATGTGAGAGGGGAGTACACTTAATCTAATTTATGCCCTGCTTGTGTCTCCAATCTGACTCTCAAGGCTGTGCAATGCTCATCTGGTAATCTTCAACTCTTAATATGTTTAGCAGCCATGTCTGCCTGGAGATTTTAAAGGTTTTTCAGTAAATTCTTACTGTATTCTCTTTTAGCATTTTTAATTTCCCCCTAACACACTGCAGGCATTCACCAAGGCTCCTTACACAGCACCTTCCAAACCCACGACCACTAGCATCTAGAAGGACAAGGGCAAGGGCAACGGATAGATGGAAACACCACCACCTGGAAGTTCCCCCCCCAAGTCATTCACCATCCTGACTTGGAATTATATCGCCATTCCTTTACTGTTGCTGGATCAAAATTCTGGAACTCCCTCCCTAACTATGGGTGTACCTACAGCACATGGACTGCAGCGGTTCAAGAAGGCAGCTCACTATCACCTTCTCAAAGGCAATTAATGATGGGCAATAAGTGCTGACCAAACCAATGTTGCTCACATCCCATGAATGAATTAAAAAAAAACAAAGTGTGATGGGTGACAGTACTTGTGCAAGTTAGGACAGAGGCAGCAGAGTTTGGATGACAAAATTGAATTATATTCAGTATATGGTATTAGTTATTTGCTTTTCAAGAGATGGAACCAAAGAACTACAGAGGTCTATCTTACAGATAGAAGCTAGTCAGTTTATAGTCTTTAATAAAAGCAAATAGATTTTCCCTATTTATTCTATCAAAATCCACCATAACTTAAATAACGTTTTTTTTTGGATGAGACGTTAAAGCAAGGCCCGGTCTACCTTCTCAGCTGGACATAAAAGATCGCATGGAACTATTTCAAAGAAGAAAGGAGGAGTGATCCCCAGAGTTCTGGCCAATGTTTATTACTCAATCAGCTCAAAAAAGCAAATCGGTCATTATCGTAATGTAGTTTGTGAGAGCCTGCTGTGCGCAAATTGGCTGCCGTGTTTCCTATGTTACAACAGTTACACTTCAAGTTAGACAGCGAGGGAAACTAGAAGGTCACTCTGTTCAGGCCTTAGGTGGGAAAAGGGGGAGTGGAAGTTGCCCCCTTTCCAGATTGGGTGCTTCCTCCCAGTGTGACCTTGCCATTATGAGCCTTACCCCTAGACCTCCCCTCCTGTTACTGCTGCAAGAACCCACACTTACCTGGTCCTGTGGGTTGCGGCATTAGACTGCTGGGATGACATCTCATCCCAGCTGTGGCCACCACTCCCCGTAATGCTGCTGGGACTAGAGTTGCCAGCCAGTCAGATGATCCGGCACCTCTCTGATGCAGAACTTCCAAGTGAGGGGTGGAAATCGCACCTCCAGCCAGTTAAATGGCTGCAGAGCAGCTGGCCATGCATTCCCTGCCGCCTCTTCGTGATGCGGGGCAGAAACCTGCCATCTGAAAAATTCTATCCTAGTAGTATATTACCTGTAGCACAGCTGAAATACATCTTCATTTCAAAATTAAAGCAAAATGTGAGTGCAGAATTACTTGGAGCATACTTAATCTTATTATTGCAACTTAAAGTAAGAATTTGGGTACATTTCCTGCCTGAGACCTGACAGAGTGATCCGTCGGTACATTCTCTGCACAAAGGGGAATATCATGCCTGTCAATAAAACAAAAAGACAATATTAAAGGAAATTGAATATTAAAAGTCCAGGGTAAGCGAGCTTCTCATAGAATGCCAGGGTTTTTGTCTCCAATTTTATTTTAGCCATGGCACAAAAGATGGAAGTGTTGTAAAGAGTGAGGAAGATTACAGCAGACTTCAGGAGGACAGAGACTAGTGGAATGGGCTCACATGGCAGATGAAATTTAATGCAGGGAAGTGTGAAGTGATGCATTTTAGGCGGAAGAATGTGGAGAGGCAGTATAACTAAGCGATTTATAAACTAAAACATTAAAGTGCGTGCAGGAACAGTTACACATGTATATCAATCTTTTGAAGTCACTGGGCAAGTAAACAAACAAATTTTTAAAAAAGCATATTGAGCCTGTTGGTTTTATAAATGGTGGGAAAGAGTAAATAACAAGGAATTAATGCTAAATATTTGTAAATCACTGTTAAACATGTATAAATTATTGGTTAGACTTCAGCTAGAGTATTGTGTCCAATTCTGATATTTACCAAAACAAAAACAAAAATACCTGGAAAAACTCAGCAGGTCTGGCAGCATCTGTGGAGAGGAACACAGTTAACGTTTCGAGTCCGAATGACCCTTCAACAGAACTAAGTAAAAATAGAAAAGAGGTGAAATATAAGCTGGTTTAAGGGGGGTGGGAGGTAGAGCTGGATAGAGGGCCAGTGATAGGTGGAGATAACCAAAAGATGTCACAGACAAAAGGACAAAGAGGTGTTGAAGGTGGTGATATTATCTGAGGAATGTGCTAATTAAGGGTAGAAAGCAGGACAAGCAAGGTACAGATAGCCTTAGAGGGGGTGGGGTGGGGTGAAGGAATCAAAAAAGGCTAAAAGGTAAAGATAAAACAATGGATGGAAATACATTTAAAAATAATGGAAATAGGTGGGAAAAGAAAAATCTATATAAATTATTGGAAAAAAAGAGGGGGGGGGGAGAGAATCGGAAAGGGGGTGGGGATGGATATTTACCAGAATACCAGAGTTTTCAGCTATGTAAAGACATACAAATGCTGGGATTGTTCTTCAAGCAGAGAAGATTAAGGGGAGATTTAATAGAGGCATTCAGTATTATAAGGGATTTTGATGGGGTGAATAAGGAGGAAGTTTCCCCATTAGTGGGTGGATTGCTAACTGAAGGACACAGCTTTAAGATTATCAGCAAAGTGAGTTGTGATGATCTAGAATGCACTGCCTGAAAAGATGATGGTAGCAGATTCAGTTGCAACTTTCAAAAGGGAATTGCTTATGTACTTGAAAAGGAAAAATTTGTAGGACTATGGGGAAATAAAAGAGGAGTGGGACTAATTGGACAGCTGTTTCACGACATTTTTGGCACATTAAGTCAAACTGCTTCCTTCTGTGCTATATAATTCTCTGTTGTGTGGAACTATTAAAACTACAGCTCAGTGTCTTAACTGGGGTGAGTGATACAACTACACTTGCATGGAGACATAAAAAAATCACCAGTAGCGCTATAGAGAACTTGGTTTGAACCCAATCCAGACTAGCAAGATACAATTTATTTTCTGGCTGTAAAGGTTCTACAGAACACAAATTCCAGTTCTTAAGCTTCTAAGGGAACCTTAAGCAAAAACTGCTCAAGTAGTTGGCAGTTAATTGAACACTGAGAAGCTCTAATAATTGGCTGCTGTGGTTGGAATGATTCAGTGCTCAAAATCGAAATGCTTCATTCTCCAGTATTAACGTTGTTTGAGATTTTTCACCTTGATCAGTTTTTATTAGTGAGCATTGACTTTTCCACACATTTCTGCTGGGGGTACAGCATCTAGTACCATACTTTCTAAAATGTTACCTCACCAGAGTTTTGTTGTTGGGTCTACTGACAGTATTGATTATTTCAAATTCAAATAATGTAATGATAGCTTTTTCATTAGGAAGGTTGTTATAACTTTGTCCTGAAAGTGGGAAGCCTAATCTACCTTATTCCAACTGGTAAATGATGGTTAAGGAAATATAAAAATACATTTTGATCTATTATGGGATTTGTCTCCCATTTGTTGCTATTCCCCATGAAGACAAAATTGCTGAATAGACAATGGATTGACATTTAGCATTTAATAAAGTACTTGCTACTCAAAATACAATAAAATAAAACAGTATGACCTCACTGTGACAATGGTTTCCAATTCCAGGCACCCGAAGGATGTGACGGGGAGGGTTAAGGAGGGGGGAGAGAGGAGATAAGCAGCCCAGATCAGGAGAAGCATCAGGGATCATGATTTCTCTCCCTGGGCCTGGGTTGGACTTGTGTTGTAGTACTTCAGGGCATTATATGTCAGTGGTCCAATCCTCCTGGTGCTCTCCTACTCATGACTGCTATTTACAGTTCCATGTTGGATTGCTTGTTCCCTCATGACTTCTGTCCCAATCCTGGCTGCTCTCTCTCTTCCGATTTTTCTGTTGGCTCCCTCTACTGCCTTCATTACAAAACCTAGTTCTAGTCTTGGCTTCGACTGACATCTCTCAATGACTCTGAGTTGTGCTGCTGCCCCACGGGTACTTAAAGAAATCACCCTAATTGTGCATGATTAATAGCTTATAAATTTATTGGTTTCTTTTTGCCTCCAAACCTTCCCAATTTTCATATTTTATCTTTTCTGCTTTCCCACGCTTCCTTTTCATGTTGTAACTCATTCTTACACATGGGGGGAGATTTGCAGCATGATTAGTGGATAGAAAAAATTGAAACAAGATTATTAATTTCTACTAAGCATTAAATACATAAGACCATAATTTACCCAAAGCCTTAGCCAAATGCATTCTCAATAATATCCATAAAGACTGGCAGCAAGCAATTTTTAGTGCCAAAATGATAATTCAAAACAATATGGTGTAACTTTTTTAAAAAGATACTACACAACAAGGTTATTGGGGTTCGTTTCACTTTTATGAAATGAAGTTCTGCAAGCAGACTTTGGGGAGTTAGGTAGGAAATTGAAAAGCAAGACTTCAAAGGTAGTAATCTCCGGATTACTCCCGGTGCCATACCAATCCACGACCGCTACCATTGAGAAGGACAAGTGCAGCAGATAGATGGGAACACCACCACCTGGAAGTTCCCCTCCAAGTCACTCACCATCCTGACTTGGAAATATATGGCTGTTGCTTCACTGTCACTGGGTCAAAGTCCTGGAACTCCCTTCCTAACAGCACTATGGGTATACCTACAACACATGGACTGCAGCAGTTCAAGGTGGCAGCTCATCACCACCTTCTCGAGGGCAACTAGGGATGGGCAATAAATGCTGGCCCAGCCAGCGAAGCCCAAATCCCATGAATGACTAAAAAAAATGACTATTAAAAAGTGCCAAGAAGCAGAGTTAGAGAAGGACCGACTAGGCCCCAGGTTCTGGTCACCAGGGAATGGGAGTGGACTGGGGTTGAGCTAAGGAGTTGGGGTTTAACCTTGTGTTTGCCTCTGGTGGCACGCACTCTGAGCTGGCCTCGCTAGAATTCATTCGAAAATGGATTGCCTTTCAGCTTGAGTTCTCCCCCTGTCCAAGCCAATGTGTGTGTGTGCATGCATGCACGTGTGTTCAGCTCACTCCCAGTCTCAGGATTCTCACACACTCACTCTCTCTCTGTCACGCTCACTTCCTCTCACTCAGGCTCATACTTGCTCACTCTCACGCCACACCATCGAGAAGCAGGTGGTCAAGTCAGGAAGGGCCCTGCCCAGGGCCACACACCAATTTATTTTTGATTTTTGTTTTGTTTTGAAATAGTGTGCTATGACCATTTCAAATGAAAAAGTAATTTAGAAAGGAGTTAGATAATTGAACTGGAGGCATAGTTCTTAAGAGCATTCCATGTATATCACACATATATAGCAATGGTATTTGATTTTGGTAGTTAAAACAGAGAAAATTATTTAATAATTGTATAAAAAGCTAGTAGTTAAATATAAAGACCTAATGAAGAAATTCATAGTACAGAGATTAGTAACATGAATTATGGTTGTAATTAAGATATTAGGCAATCAGCAATTTATCAAAGAAATTAAGTGAGAGAGGGAGAGAGAAAAAAATGTAACGGTCTAACCATATAAGTCCACTAGCTCTGTGTAACCTGTCATGCACGAATAAAGTAACTAGAACAATGCCAAAACCATTGTAAGAAACCAGAAGAAATTGTACAGGTGGGAAAACTCACAAGACTTACCTGCATTTTGTCTCTGCTAAGCTTAGGTGAAGATATTTCAATCGCCAATGGAGGAGAGCATGCTCTGAAAATAGCACATGAAGTCCTTTAATGGGCCAGTGCCTACGCGGGAGGGTGAGAGGGCAGCCATGGACTACATCACCCAGGGAATGCACTCTAGCTGTCGAAACAAATGGCCACACAGGCTTGGGCTCTCAATCACAAAATTGTTATGGCGCAGAAGGAGGCCAAATCGGCCCATCATGTCTGCACCAGCTCTCCAGCTGAGCATTATGACTCAGTGCCATTCTCCTTCCTTTTCCCTGTATCCTTGCACTTTCTTTCTATTCAAATAATCATCTAATGCCCTCTTGAATGCCTCGATTGAACCTGCCTCCACCACACTCACGGGCAGTGCATTCCAGACCCGAACCACTCGCTGTGTGAATAAGTTTTTTCTCACATCACATTTGCTTCTTTTGCAAATCACTTTAAATCTGTGTCCTCTCGTTCTCGATCCTTTTACAGGCAGGAACATTTTCTCCCTATCTACTCTGTCCAGCCCCCTTATGATTTTGAACACCTCTATCAAACCTCTACTTAGCCTTCTCTTCTCCAAGGAGAACAGCCCTAATTTCTCCAATCTATCTTCATAACTGAAGTTTCTCATCCCTGAAACCATTCTTGTAAACCTGTTTTTCACTCTCTCCAATGCGTTTATATCCTTACTATAGTATGGTGCCCAGAACTGTACACACTACTCCAGCTGAGGTCTAATTAGTGTCTTATATAAGCTCAGATTAAGCTCCTTGCTCTTGTACTCCGTGCCGCTATTAAAGCCCAGGATGCTGAGTGCTTTATTAACTGCTCTCTCCACCTGTCCTGTCACCTTCAATTATCTATGCACATATACACCCAGGTCTCTCTGCTCCTGCACCCCCTTAAGAATTGTACCCCTTATTTTATACTGTCTCTCCATGTTCTTCTGACCAAAGTGCATCACCTCACACTTCTCTGCATTGAACTTCATCTGCCACCTATCTGTCCACTCTACCAACTTGTCTATGTCTTTTTGAAGTTCTACACTGTCGTCACAGTTTACAATGCTTCCAAGTTTTGTATCATCCACAAACTTTGAAATTGTCCCCTGCACACCAAGATCTAGATGATTAATGTATATCTCGCTCCAGGACAATCAGGTCTTGAGTGCTGGAACCTTGTACTGGTGCGGAGCGCCCACCATGCGCTTGTTTGCGAGCACATTGAGGTGAGGCAGCCACTTGACAGAGGTACAATTCTGTCTGAGCCCAAGGCCTGGTGATTAGCAGCATGTGCACAACCCTCTTCCAGGTCCAACCCTCTTCCTGGAAAGTCTGAATCTAGAATCTCTCAAGGTCACTCATGCAAAGTCACCTGACAGCCATCCAAGGTTGTGTGTGCACGTGTGTTCAGCTCACTCCCAATCTCAGGATTCTCTCACTCTCACTCTCTCTCACGCTCACTTTCTCTCACTCAGGCTCACACTTGCTCACTCTCACACCACACGATCGAGAAGCAAGTGGTCAGGTCAGGAAGGGCCCTGCCCAGGGCCATAGACCAATGAGAGTCAATTTATTTTTGATATTGATTTTTTTTTTGTTTAGAAATAGTGTGCATATGACCATTCAAATGAAAAAGTAATTTAGAAAGGAGTTAGATAATTGTAGTCGAGAAAAGCCAGCTGTCCCATCCCCTCAGTTGCACAAGGCTTGTTAACGGTCGGTCCTGCAAAATGGTGAGGTTCATTCGGGATGGCACTGAACACATCGAGAGAGTTCATCGGGAACACAAAGAGACAATGTCGAGGGGTTGGAGAGTGCGCACAAATCTCCCAACAACTCAACTGACCTTGCAGGCACCACCTGCCTCGCATGTGGCAGAATCCACGTATGCCGCATTGGACTTATCAACCATCTCAGAACTGATTGAACTGGAGTGGAAGCAAGTCATCTTTGATTCTGAGGGTTTACGTATGAAGAAGAATGGTTAATGGTTAAACTGAGTGTAAGGGAACCACATTGAATTACAACATTGAAGCTGCCTATGAGGGAGTTTATGCTCCATAAGGAGTCTGAATCCATGTACCGACCATGGTATCTTTATCCCCCTTTACTTCAACCACCTATCTAGCCTATTCTTCAATATTGTTATGGTCTCTGCTTGATTCAGTGGGCTGAATTTTATGCTTCCCCGCCAGCGGGTTTGAAGGTGGGATGGGGGTGCAGCATGTAAAACCAAGCAGGTAGGGACTTCCTTTACAGGCTGTCTCAGTGCATTGGAGGAATCCCCTCCCCTTTAACCTGCTCCACTGGCCTCTTCAACTAGGCGTCCACCCCCATTGCCTCCCTTGCTGAGACTCTGGACCGGGTTCTTACCTGGGCTTCTCGGTGTGGTAAGACTGCCTGTAATCCCAAGAATGGCCACCGTACCCATCTAGAGCTGTTGGGACTACAGAGTTGCCAGTCACCCAATTGGCCGACAGCCCTCTAAGGTGGGTCTTCCTCCTGATAACCTCACTTTAAAGCTGTTGGTGCTTCTCCCAGCGTTAAATTGCTGCGGGGCAGCCATCAGGATTATGAGCAGGCTCCCCCCCTGACTTTTTAGCTGGGGAGGTTTGGGAACTGTGGCAGCCTGTAAATCCAGCCCAATTACTCTAGTTGTGCATTCCATAACTTCAGTTTCTCCTACCTGCTGTTATAAATTCTTTACATTTAATGTTGTATATCCATTCCCTTACTTCAGACCTCCCAAACAATGTAAGCTATTTGTTTCTAGCTACCGTGTCTCGTCCATTCATAATTTTCAACGACTCTATATTTTATCACGTCCTGAGCAGTTAATAAACTGTTCACAATATTAATAATTAGTTAATTATTAATTAAATAAACATTAATAAACTGTTCACAATATCTCTGTTCTAACAAAAATTGCCCTTTTTTTTAACTCATCTCAGACAGCATCTGTGTGCCTTCTGTTGCCCCATAGCCCTTCTATAATGTGGCACTCAAAACTGTCACTGTATTCCAAATGTAGCCATTACACCTCAACATTTATATGCTATACTTCTTGTTCTGATACCTAGTATTCCATATGTTTTTTAAAATAAACTTATCCACTTGAGTACTAGTTAAGTTTTGTGAACCTGAACTCTCAAACCCTTCCATACTTCACATTAACCAACTTTCACCAATTAGAAATATAAACTGTTTTTAACTGAAATGTACCATCTCACAATTACTAATATAGCATTTCATCTAATGCATTTTTTGCCCAGCTAGCTCACTCTTCACCTTTCTAAAATCTGCCCTATTTCAATCTAGTGCCTGTATTTTTGATGTAAATTTGCAATTTCCGTTGGGACCTCAAAACTTCCCATCTGGTTGTCAATACTCCTCTGGTTCACATGTGACATAGAACTAAGGAGCAGGATTAGGCTATTCAGCCCATTGAGCCTGTTCTGCCATTTGATAAGATCATGGCTGATCTGGTTGTAGGCTCAACTCCATTTTGCTACCTGCTCCTCATAACCCTTGATTCCCTTGTCTATCAAAAATCTATCTAACTCAATCTTGAATAAATTCAATGATCTAGTCTCAACTGCTTTCTGTTGAACAGAATTCCACACATAAACAACCCTCTGTGAGAAGAAATTTCTCCTCATCTCCATCTTAAAAGGGAGACCTCTTATTCTTAACCCCCTAGTTCTGGTCTCCTCTACAAGAAGAAATACCCTCCCGGCATCCACCCTATCAAGTCCCCTCAAGATCTTATGTTTCAATAATATCATCTCTCATTCTTCTAAACTCCAATGGATATAGGCCCAACCTGTTCAACCTTTCTTCTTAAGGTAAGCCTGTAAATGGCAAGAGTCACTTTGGAGTCTCACTTGGGTTCGGAGCCGTACTCTGGACGTAACAGGAAGGAGTGACAATGCCAAGTAATGTGTTAAAACAACAATTTTATTGAATAATGGTAATTATAATAATTATATCAAATTATAATTGATACTATAGAAAGAAATATGTAGGAAGAAAGCGAGAGAACTTTTTTGAAGGGAGAAAGCATAATATTGAAAGAAAGACAACCCTACTTACATACTATACATACGACGTTACAGATATATACAATATTACAAACGTTAACCCCAAATTGATCTGTTCGTAACAGTTCCCCAAAATGGATAACCCCAAATTAGCCTATTACACGACAGGAACCTAATTTGGTAAAATTCCCCTTGGTTCATACATCACCAAGTTTCCGAATAATCTTACAACGGGTGGGCTCTACGATCAGTCTGTTTCTGGACTTTCCTCCTGTAGTCTCAGTGGTTGACTATTCCACTCCAGCGGCTGCACTGAATCCTGGAAGCAGCGTCCCTTGAAGCCAAATTTCTGGCTCCTTTCAAGGCTTTCTTCAAAGAGTCTGGCAAACATACGTCCTTATCAATTCTCCTCGCAGGTACTGCAACGCTTTGCAGACTTTGTAATCCAAGATGTTTACACATCTTTTGACGGTGTCTTCTAAACTGCCATCAGTCAGGTGGTATGTCCATCAGTCAAACTCCACCTCCTGCCATTCATTGTCCTGGCTTATAGTCCAAGGGTTATCAAATGCAGTGAAAAAAAAGGACTTCTGAATAAAAAAAGCAACTTTTATTTTAGTAGCCTAGCTTAGGGAAAACAGATGTAGGCCAAACACCAGATGGCCAATATGGAAAACAAAGCCTTGAAAAAACACATCACTAATGATAATTATTGATTAATTAATCAAAGCCCAATCATAGCTAGGTTTAGATCAAAGTCTACAAATTAAGATTCAATACCAAACAGCTATTAAGTATTCAGAATATGCTTAAAATCAAGAACAAAAAGCAGAAATAAAATGCAGAAATACAAAAAATTCAAAAGTTAGTGGCTGCAGGCCTCAGTCTTGTATATGACTGATATTCTTAGGATACCTTTTTCCAAATAAGGAGACCAAAACGCTACACAGTACACCAGATTGTTATAATTATTATCACCCCATCAATCTGATCTATTTCATTGCTCATGACTACATCTAATGCACCTCTCCTCTTAAAGGCATTCAAACAAAACACTTGGAGTCCTACACACTTAAGCATTCAATTTCTTTTCTGTTTACTCTCTCATCCTTCTATTCAGTGAGCGAACCATTAAAATGTCCAAAAGCAATAATAAAATATATATTCTTATAGGGCTATATTACACATTGTCAAAACTACTGAATAAAATCGTTGGCTTTTGCATGTTAAAGCTTTAAGTCAAATCCCTCTTTGTACGCATCCTAATTACCTGCACTATATAAGCAGCAGCAATATTAACTGATTCCCAATGCTAGCTACCCTACGACAATATAAAGAGAGGGATTAATGGAGCAGAGACTGTTTCAGCCTCTGGCACTGTCAGAGGTTTTGCGTAAACTGTAAGTGATTGCCTGTAACCCTAATTAAGGTGGTCTTGAACAATATTTTTAAGCACTTTAATAGGATTAACATGAAAATAATGCAATGAATATCAGGCTATTTTTGAAATATTATAGTATGTCAGACATCTTCTATAAATTATACTGTAGGTTTTAAATGCGGAGATGTAATGCAGTATAGAATCCCTTGGAGTAGATTATTCAACTGGCATGATCCAGGTACACTGGAATTGAGAAATGAGGAATGTGGCACATTTTGCAAGCCCCCTCTTCCTTTCGAATGTAACAATTTTCTAAAGGAGGCATTGAAGATGAGTGGTAGCCAGATTGACATTTGCAATCTCAGCCTCAGAAAGATGTGTATAATTTTATGCTGCTAATGCCTGATTCTGTCCTGAGAGGATGGGTTTAAAGATCAGTTACATTCTACTTTTTTCAGGAAATACTTTTTTAAATTAAAAAAAATCAAATCAGATCTAGCATTCAGTACTCCTCGGTCCTTCTTTTGGAGACCAGAGAACAGCATGAATGAAGCAATGCTAAAGATGCTTGGGTTGTACTGACCATTATCCACAAGCATATTTCCAATCCCAGACACAATTGTCTGAGGTTATCGGAAAATAATTGGCCCACTGTTAATGGGTTGGGGAGGGGATGGGGTAGAGAATGACACTGGCAATGACCCTACGTGAAAGAGCTTTGCAGTCAGGAAGAATATTACATCAGGATATCATAGAGGAGCTATTCACCTAATTAGTGAAACTTTGTTTAATAGCACTCTTCCATCTGATTCGCCAACAAGTTCAAGCCAGGAAAGAGAATTATTGTAGGTTGGGAGGCCTCAATTGGCAACAGAATAAGCATTTGGAACAGCTGCTCGCATTCTGGCAATGTGTACTCTGCTGACTTCTTAATGGAGATTGAGACATGCAACTGATTGGGTGAAACCTAAGCAAATTATGGAAAATTATTGTGTACCATAGATTGAGTGAGTAGGCAGAGAAAAAAACTTGATAGTGTGAACTCGCAACTGGAGGGTCAGCTACAGCTTCACTGACTCCTACAGGAATTTGTATATCCTCCTCAAAGGCATTTGTCATCTCTTAGCTGTGCAGCATTCCTCCAGTTCTGCCCTAAGTTTTGTTATATGCTGCCTTTTCCTGCAAGTACAGAAGTAATACTCAGATGTTGCAAATGTCAGGAGCACAAAGAATGACATCCAAGTTGATATACTGCAGGCAATGTGTGTATCAGACAGGGTGGCCCTCCTTTGCTGAATTTCTTGAAGCAATCACTCTCTTGCTGCATTCACAAACCTGGGCTCTATTTATGGTTATATTTATTCTAATTATTTTCAAGCAAAAAAAAGGGCTCTGTGAAGGTGCTGCAGCATCAAATCAGCAAGCTGTCAGTGACAGGCAAATTCACATAAGGGAGCTACTGTGAATATCTTGATTCCTTTTTCTAGGGTTTCAATGCCAGAACCATCCTTTTCAGTATTGCACATTTATTTACTGATTTCTTCTCCAATATGTTTCAGCAAATTTGTATTCTGACAATAGTGATGAATTTCATCGTCTTTAGCTGACAGCAACATGTATTTTTATTATTTGTTCATGGGATGTGGGTCTTGTTGGCAAGACCCGCATTTATTGTCCATCCTTAATTACCCTTGAGGAGGTGATGATGAGCCACCTTCTTGAACCGCTGCAATTCATGTGATGTTAGTACTCCAACACTATCCTTTGTTAAGGGTGTTGCAGAATGTTAACCCAGTGATGATAAAGGAACAGAAATGTATTTCCAAGTCAGGATTGTGCATGACTTGGAGGGGGACTTGAAGATAATGGTGTTCCCATGAACTTGCTGCCCTTGTTTTTCTGGTGGTGGTGGTGGAGCTGATTCAGAGAAACCTTGTTGAGTTGTTGTAGTGCATCTTGTAGTGGGTACACATTGTAGCCACAGTGTGCTGTTGGAGGAGAAAATGATTGTTTGAGGTGATGGATGGGGTGCCAGTCAAGTCTGCTGTTTTGCCCTGTTTGGTGTGGTGCTTCTTGAGTATTGTTGGAGCTGCATTCATTCAGGCAATTGGAGAGTATTCCATCACACTCCTGACTTGTGTCTTGTAGATGGTGAAAAGGTTCTGGGGAGTTAAGAAGTGAGTTATCCACCTCCGATATTTTATTATAGTTATGGCATGCAAATGAGAGAATTTCCCCCATAGAAATTACATTCCCCAATTTTGAAAACCAAGAATAAAAATATAATCTTGTCAATTTTTTGTTCTTTAATGGGATGATTTTTCTATTGGCCACGTTTTAATGTGAACCTGTCCTTGTTAGATATTTACAGTAGCTCCCTCATGTGAATTTGCCTGTCACTGACAGTTTGCTGATTTGGTGCTGCAGCACCTTCACAGAGCCCGACCTGTTGCAGCTGCACTATTTATATGGCTGATCCGGTTAAGTTTCAGGTTAATGGTCACCCTCCAAGATGTAGATGGTGGGATATTCAGTGATGATAATGCCATTAAATATCGAAGGGCCTGATTCCAGACTTCAGTGTTTTTTTTCTTTGATTCTCTATTTTTGGAAATAGTCATTGCCCGGCATTTGGGTGTTGCTTGCCACTTATAAGCCCAAGTTTGAATGTTCTCCAGGTGGTGTTGGATGTGGGCGTGGACTGATTCACTATCTGAGGAGTTACAAATGGAATTGAGCACTGCAATCATTAACGAACATCCCCACTTATCGCCACTTCTGACCTTATAATAGAGGGAAGTTCTGATAAAGCTTAGGACACTATTTCAAAGAACTCCTGTAGCGATGCCCTGGGCTGAGATCTTCCTTTGTGCTAGTGGAGGTCATCCGTGCCCCTCCCCCAGCATGATTCCCAGACTTCAGTTTTTCCTTCTTTGAACACAGCTTTTAAGGGAAATTTTCAAGAAACCTTCCTTGGCAATCCTGTATGCCTCACCTGTTGCCAGGATTATATCAACCTTAGAAGTGTACTGTATCACTGCCACACTGGTGTAACAGTTCTCCTTCGCTTGCCAGCCCTCCTTCAGGCCTCTGGGTGAAATTTCCACATCATGTGTAGTTTTGTGCTGTTGACTGTTGCCAACTAGGACTGTCCAAAGTAATTTTATGATGGGGCTCTTGCATCTAATGAAGAAAGATTATCTTTATCTAGTTCTGACAAATAGCTGTAGACCTGAAACATTAACTGTGATTCTCTCCACGGGTGCTGTCTGCCTTGTTGAGTATTTGCAGCATTTTCAGTTTTTATTTCAGATTTCCAGCATTCACAGTATTTTGCTTTTCCATCTATATCTAGATCGTACCATATTTTTACATGAATTGCTTACTGTTGGATAAACTGTAAATATTGTTTTGTCCTATCTCCTGCGATAATAGGAACTATTATCAAGATAATGTGGCTTGATATTTATGGACTCGATGTTCTTATTTCTACATTTATTTGACTTTTATGGCATTGCTATACAAGAGTTAATGGAACATTGTATGTTTAGGTACTGTTGAAAATCCTGAAATATGGTTTGGAAATTTATTATGTTTTTGCTTTGTTTCTCTCTCGGATAGCCCATGAAAAGAAGTATATTAGTAGAGGAGAAACAACCATAGCTCCTGTAACACAGTCAAAGCTGTCACGTGTGAGCAGTGGGTTTGGCCTGTCGAAGCTGACTGGATCCAGGCGAAATAGAAAGGAAAGTGGAATCAGCAAAAATAATCTCACGTCACAGGTAGACTTTCTCTCTTTAACGTCATCATTTCAGTCAGCATCCCCTACGTTTGCCATTGAGATAATGGCAATAACATTGAGATGTTGCCAATTTTTGGTACAATTTGGTGAACTAAGAAATCCAGAAGAATAACCAATAAAATAAGAACTCAATCTCCTTCCAGCAGTACCCATCGTCACTTAATATCTGCAGCAATAATGCTCAAAAGGAAAAAAGGAAACTTTCAAGGAATCTTGCTTGTCAATCTTGTAGGCCTCAACTGATGCCAAAGTTATATGGTGTTTTAGAGGTCAAAATAAGTAGACTCAAACAGATTGTATTTGAAGCTTCATTCTATTTAATCTAGTTTAATCCTGAATTGTGAGTGTCTATACCAGACCTACCCCAGGGGGTTGCTTCTGATTTAGGTGCATGCCAATATTACCTGGCAGTGGACTATAAAAGTCGTCATCTTGCCAAGCACACTTGATCCACTGTTACCCATTCACTTGGTACATTTGCACATGCTGACATGCATTCATGCACTGTGACCTTCCAATATAACTAGTTAGCTTCGTTCATTTACCTGGATGGATTTAATATAGCAAGCGTTATGAAATTAAAATGATAATACTAGATGAAATAGGTGTAACTATTAGTGATTTATGGCATAGGGTTTTTGTTTATTTTGCAAAGGCTGATACCATGTTCCCCTCGCTTACAGGCCGAAGAATTGGGGCTCAATATTGTACCCAGTCGCTGGCTCTGATCCCTGTGATGTAGGCATGGCTTTCATGAGCGTAGTATTTCTGTAACCTTATAAAATGTTGGCACTTGTTCCATAAATACTGCTATTTGTTTTTCTTCCCCTAAGGAAATCTCCCAGTGGATGTTCACTCATATTGCTGTTGTGCGGGATTTAGTGGATATGCAATATAAAGAATATCAGGAGGTAAAAATGCTATATATTTTTCAAAAGGTAGTTTCTTAATTTTTTTAATCTGATAAACTAAGGACTCTTTGAATCTGATGCTTTTCATGATCTAGGTATTCAAACGTTTAGTTGTTTATTGTGTTTAATCCAAGAAATTATTCAAAGTTTTGCTTTTTTTTTATTCTTTCACGGGATGTGGATGTCACTGGCTGGGCCAGCATTTGTTGCCCAACCTTAATTGCACTTGAAGGTGGTGGTGGGCCCGCTTCTTGAACTGCTGCAGTCAATGTGGTGTAGGTACATGAAAGTGCTGTCAAGAAGGGAGTTCCAGGATTTTAACCCAACAACAGTGAAGGAATGGCGATATACTTCTAAATCAGGATGATGTATGACTTGGAGGGGATCTTGCTGATAGTGGTGTTCCCATGCACTTGCTGCCTTTATCCTTCAAAGTGGTGGAGGTCGTGGGTTTGAAGGGTGCTGTCGAAGGAGTCTTGATAAGTTGCTGCAGTGCACCTTGTGTATGGTAAATATTGCTGCCACTGTACGTCAGTGGTGGAGGCAGTGAATTTTTAAGTGGTGAATGGGGTGCCAATTAAGCAGGCTTCTTTGTCCTGGGTCATGTCAAGCTTCTTGAGTGTTATTGGAGCTGCACTCATCCAGGCAAATGGAGCGTATTCCATCACACTCCTGATTTGTGCCTTGCAAATATGGACAAGCTTTGGGGAATAAGGAGGTGAGTTACTTGCCGCAGAACTCCCAGTCTCTGACCTCTTAAAGGCACAGTATTTAAGTGGCTGGTCCAGTTCATTTATCGTCAATGGTAACCCCTAGGGTGTTGATAGTGGAGGATTCAGCAATGGTAATGCCACTGAATGTCAAGGGGAGATAGTTAGATTCTTCCTTGTTGAAGATGGTTATTGCCTGGCACTTGTGTGACACGAATGTTATTTGCCACTTATCAGCCCAAGCCTGAATGTTGTCTGGATCTTGCTGCATATGGGCACGGACTGCTTCAATATCTGAATAGTTGTGAATAATACTGAATGCTGTAATCACCAGTGAAATCCCCATTTTTGACCTTATGATGGAGGGAAGGTCATTGATAAAGCAGCTGAAGATGGTTGGGCCTAGGACATGACCCTGCGGAACTCATGCAGCAATGCCCAGGGACTGAGATGATTGACCTCCAACAACCACAGCCATTTTCCTTTGTGCATGACTTCAGATTTGCTAGGGCTCCTTGATGCCACACTCCATCAAATGCTGCCTTGATGTCAAGGGCATTCTCACACTCCTCGCCTCTTGAATTCAGCTCTTTTTTTTTCCATGGCCTGATCAAGGTTGTAATGAGCCCAGGAGCTGAGTGGCCCTGGCAGAATCCAAACTGAGCATCAGTGAGCAAGTTATTGCTGTGTAGTACTGTTGATGACCCCTTCCATCACTTTGCTGATGATCAAGATTAGACTGATGGGGTGGTAATTGGCCAGTTTAGATTTGTCCTGCTTTTTCTGGACTGGGCGTACCTGGGCAATTTTCCACATTGTCAGGTAGATGGCAGTGTTGTAGATGTACTGGAACAGCTTGATTAGGGGGTCGACTAGTTCTGGAGCACAAGTCTTCAGTACGATTGCCAGAATGTTCTCAGGGCCCATCGTCCTTGCAATATCCAGTGCCCTCAGCCATTTCTTGATATCATGTGGAGTGAAGTGAATTGACTAAAGACTGGCATCTGTGATGCTCTGGACCTCAGGAGGAGGCCGAGATAGATCATCCACTTGGCACTTCTGGCTGAAGATGGTTTCAAGTGCTTCAACCTTGTAATTTGCACTGATGTGCTGGGCTTCCCCAACATTGAGGATAGAGGTTTTTGTGGAGCCGCCTCCTCCTGTTGGTAGTTTAATTGTCTACTGGCATTCATGATTGGATATGGCAAGATTGCCAAGTTTTGATCTGATCCATTGGTGGTTGGATCGCTTAGCTTTGTCTATTGCTTGCTGCTTCAGCATAGTGACCCAATGATGGGAGAGCGCATAATATGGTACATACACATCATGGATAGTCCCTTAAAATGTATTTATAGCTTTGTTACACAAATGTGAAAAATATCTTCACCACGCAGCATAACTTTTAGGTTACGGATATATTTTTTTAAATATGGAAACCAATAAAAAAAACTTTTTGCATAATTATTTGTTAGAATTAAACTGTTTTGTCTCATTGAAACATTCAGGAGAATAAAAGGAGAGCCAGCATTCCGACCACTGATGGGCTGGGCTTCCCCAACATTGAGGATGGGGGCGTTTGTGGAGCCTCCTCCTCCTGTTGGTAGCAGTTCAAGAAGGCAGCTCACCACCACCTTCTCAAGGGTAACTATGGATGGGCAATAAATGCTGGCCCAGCCAGCGAAGCCCACATCCCGAGAATGAATAAAAAATAATTATGCCTGGTGCCAGGGACTTCAGTTATACACTAATGCCCTGTTGAGTTCTTAAAAAGTATAAATTTTTATCTAAAGTACATACAGAAGGCACATTGTCAATTATAAGGAAGTCTGTTTTATATCAAACTGTGCCTGTTGCATTTTCATTTTAGTTTCCTACATATGTTATTACCTGCTGTAATGCTCATGTTTTGGTCAGGGAGAGCATGGTAACAGAGTACTTAACTCTAGATCGTATTAAACAGATTTTTTGTGTGGGTCAGATCCTTATTGAATGTACATTTAGCAGAGATTTATGTGTGGGGGAGCAAGAGTTAGGGTTACATTGGAAAGAGGGCAGAAGAGAGAAAAGACTGCTGTAATATCAGTAACTGACAGCTGATGTAAATACTTTCCTTTAATATTTCTGGCCTCACCCTTTAAATTTCTTTTTTCAATAAAGAGGATATAGTTCTGGGCTGAGTTAGCTAGCTTAGCTGCATGCAGCAGCAGGAGGAGCATTAAAATTGACAGTAGTACCCCTGGGTAAAAAGGGAGAAATCTGCCAGGGCTCCTCATCAATAACTAGTGACCTTGCTGGAGAATGACGATGCTAGGAGGAAGGATTGAACTCAATGATGATGCCCTCCCCCCATTTGGATTATCTACCACCACTCTCTATCAAGATTGACACTCAGACAATGTTATTTGAGAATGATGCCAAAGGATAATAAATAGCTGTGAAATCATATCATAACATCCAAATAACATTTTTAAGAGGAAAGGTGAGGAGAAAATCAGTAAGAAAAGGAAGTACAAATTTTCTCCTAGAAAACTTGCACATCAAAAGAACTCTGTGTCATTGTGAGTTAGCAGCTTATTATACAATGAAAACACCAGCAGTGACATGATTAAAAATCATTGTATTGTATACTGATGATCAGTGACTGAAACGTTTGATTTACTACCTTTAACAATTAGGTCCTAGCAGCTGTATTAGGCATGTAGCTTTTAATTTTCCCTTTGACTGAGTTAATTGAAGTTGTTTATGATCAATTCTTTATAAATTGCAGATCTCATGGTTTTCTTTTGATGGAATTTAAAGAATTATGCTGTCAAGCTTAGATTATCGCGGACAGGACATTTTGAAAAATAATTACTATTGAGCTGAAATTTTATATTACTACTTTGTGTTGACATATCTGGTAACTATCAATATGTTAAAATATATGTATATGTATGGCAATATACCGTTTTATAGTTTTCTCTCCCCTCTTCACTGTAGTTAACAATTAATTTCCTCATTTGTAGCGTCAGCAAAATGCCCTGAAGTACGTAACTGAAGAATGGGCTCAGATAGAGTATGAGCTATTGCGAGAGAGGGGCTTATGGGGGCCTCCAATTGGATCACATCTCGATAAATGGATGTTAGAAATGCCAGAGGGACCCTGCCGAATGAGAAAGAAGATGGTGCGGAATGACATGTTTTATATACATTATCCATATGTGCCAGAAAATGAGCAGGAGTCTACCAGTCTGCTGGTGAGTCTTGAGAAGCTGGTGCTGAAATGGAACAAATATTTTTTGCATGGCTTCATAAATTATTAAAAATTGCCCTGTAAACCATAGCTGTTTATCATTGAAAGAATATTTTCTCATTAATGGAATTTAACATTTCTTTGCCAGTGACATTTGAGCATTAATTTACATTTTTTGTTTATTTTTAAATATAAGATATTGAGAAACATTGTGAAAGACTCAAGACTATAGTGGTTTATTCTTCTGAGATTAATTTGCTAAATTACTGTGTCAAACACAAAACCAGTCTCTTAATATGATAACGAAAGTCTGGCCTACTCAAGAGCAATCTCAGCTACAAATCTTAGGACACTTTTCCAAATATAATTTTCATGAATGGGGTAATGAAGACCTTGTATAGGTTAATATCTTCAAGTATGCATCTTTACATAAGGCGTTATGCCAAGATAATTAAAATGCACAGTATTTAACATTCTTGTGTATGTCAGTAAGAATTCTAGTTCCCTAAACATGTTATAAATCAAATTTTAATTATTACTTGGAATTCAAGTTACGGTGCTCTGCAACTGACACTCTTTTTCTCATTTCACAAGGCTATATCGCAGTTAATGATGTTTAACTGTCAATTATTTTTTTAGATCACAACTGATTTTTAAGGTTGTATGTTTTATTTTACCATAGCTGTGGCCAGAAGCAATACATGCATTTACAAATAATGTTCACATCTGCTCTTTGGCTCTAGGACCTGGTTATATGGTTAAGGCAATAGTGAGGAGGTCTGTGTTATTTGTACAAGGAAGGACTGGCTCTAATCTTGTTTCCCTTTTTTTACTGTACCCTGTGATTGAAGCTCTTTTCTAGTTCTCTGAATCTGTAGATCACATTATAATTTAATATATGAAGCCAGAATCAGAATTGATTCTGATCATTGGTTTAGCTGCCTAAACAATTCAATAAGACTTTCATGATCTTGGTAACAGTTTTATAAAAATGATTTATTTTACTTACATGAACAAGGTAAGCACAATTATTTACTGTTGCATCTTAAACACTTTGGACTGGATTTTGCAGTCAGCGGCGAAGTGCGTGTGTACTCCTCTGACTGCATGTAAAGCTATGTTGCTACTTTCTTGTCAACTGCAGTGGGAATTTTGTATGCTTTAAAAGAGGATGCTTTGATAATTTAGACTGATGTAATTTAGTTGCATGCAGCCCAATTACTGGATCCCAAATTAACCCTTTAAACCCTTCAGTTTGACAGAGGTATAACCATCAGACAAAGACTCTCACTCTGAATTAGCAAATAACATCTAAGTTTATTTAATAAAGGATAAAATAAAATAATACACTTATCAATTAACTAAAGTAGCAAAAGAACAAAAAGGTATACTTATGATTTATACACTACAGACTGCTTGACTTCAAATGGATGGCCACTCCAGAAGTGGAAAACACCCTCAACTCTTCTCACTGACAGGAATTTTGCCTCTGTCTCAGAAGGAAACTGAACTATCCAGGGTCCATGCCAGCAGGAATTCTACCTCGGCCCTCGAGAGAACATAGGAACATAGGCTTTAGAAGCAGGAGTAAGCCTTTCAGCCTTTTGAGCCTGCTCCCCCATTCAATGAGATCATAGCTGATCTGATTGTGATCTCAACTTCACTTTGCTGTCTGCCCTCATAACCCTTGACTCCCTTGTTTATCAAAAACCTAACTCAGCCTTGAATAAATTCAATGACCCAGCCTCCACTGCATTCTGGAGAAGAGAATTCCACATACTAGCAACCCCTGCATAGTTTGGCAGCAAGTTTTCAAATCACAAAATGGTTTCTTTTAGGTAAGGTGTTGGTACAAAGTTGTCAAGTGAAGTAGGCAGACTAAATCTTACCACAATAAAATCTTAAACTCAGACCTGCTTACAGTTTGCTCTCCCAGCTGCAGGATGGATCCATCAGCGAATGGACAGGAGAGGCCTAGTGGAGTGGTGCATTCCTGGCAGAGTGCACCCCCATTGATGTCACGAGTTGAAGACATGCCTCTTGAGGTCTGCCTTCATCACAATGACAGTCTCTGAAGTAATGGTCCATCTGCATACCTTTGGTGTTATGACACAGCAGTTTGTGAAGGCTGAGTTATTTAAAATCCCAGAGGGAAACTTTAAGCAACTGTCATAACCTATATTTTCAATTGGTATGTTTGAGATGCAGCTCTGAATTCAGGAATAAAACCCACCAAGCCTCAAGAGGGTTTTTTTATATAAAATAAGTTCAACATTTATTAATTTAACAACAAATTTAAACACATACATGTCTACAAATTACTACGATAATAACTTTTAAACAAAATCCCAAATTAATCACTCCCAGGCAACAATAACCCATAGACTTAAACAGACCCCAGGCCAAGCACATTTTATCATACAAATTCAAAATGAGGTTCCTTTCAATTTGGTTCCTTCACACAGTTGTGGGCTTGCAGGTGACATCCCTCTGACTCACACACAAAACTCTTTTCTGTATATACCTAGCCTTCCCCTTGAAAGTAAATTCTCATTGTATCACCAGGCCCTTTGAACTCCACCTCTTCTAACAATAAAACCTCTTTCATAGTACCAATTTTATCAGTAATATAAACATATTGCTTGGTGTCTCCTAGCTAGGTGCAAGATTTCATCCGCTGTCTTTAAATGGTTTATTCAACAAAATGCAAATACATCCTTTACCTTGCTATTTAACATCTCAAAGCTACTATACATCAAAGCACCCAGACAAGCCGGCTTTAATCCAATTAAGCCACACACACACACACTCATACCCACAAACCCTACTACAAGTCCAAATTAAAATAATTTCCAATAACATTTTATGCATTAATATCTTCATGTGATTTTTAATCATTTTCAATCCTTATTTCATTTAGTTTTAATTGCAGCTCCTCCTCTGGCTCCAAAGTGGGCTCCCTCTGGCCCTTAAGTCGGCTTCCTGGAAGTTGCAGTGCCAATGTTCACCGTTATTGGGATCGCAATGTCTGGGCCAATATGTTAGAATAAAGCTCTTTTGCACTTGAAGTTGATTATGATTTTCTAGTGTTCACTTTGGGCAAGTTCAGTATTGTCGATGAAATGTAATAACTCCATTATTACAAGTTGTAAATGTGTGGCACATATGTTTCAGGTACTGTGCTGCATATGAAACCTGCTCATCTTTTGAGTTCACATAATAAATTTTCAAAAGTAATTTCTAAACTGCACTGCCACCTACTTGTAATATTAACTGTGTATATCTGTACTTAATATAGTTACTTCATTGTGCTGAAATTCTGATGAGTATTTCCCATATTATTTTCAATACCTTGTTTTAGTCGGTCACCGCTAGTAAACTGCCTGAGGTGCCTTGGTTTGATGATGACAATATGGTTTCTGAGAAGGTAATCGAGAAAAAAATATCAAGAGCAATGGTTGCTATGCCCATTAAGAAATGAAAGCGAATGAACCTGCATGATGGGCATTGTGACATAGCTTTCTGATTGGCTTCTCCTGATGCATCTTTTTGAGCTATAAGATGATGATTCACTCTTCACGACAGGATTTGTTATTTCTTTGCACTTGTCACCAAAATAGATCTTTGTAGACTGATTTATACTGCACACTAACAGGCATTCTTGGGCTGGAGTCTCACCCTAGCACTTGAAATAACATCATTGCTATTTTTGTGGCCTCGTGATTTAAGCTGCATTGTTTCAAACCAAGTGTCAGCAGAAATATGTAATGTCTGAGTTGAGTCAGCCCTTTTTTTTCTTCCTCTCTCTTTCTCCCCTACCTCTCTCCAAAAAAGATAAAATATAACAGCATTTTTCTAACTTATACACAATTTTCAAGCAGTTTTTATATTATATCTCTTAACTTCAGTTTTAATTATTGTTCCACAAAGAAAGGCACATAAGTTACTCAAGCATGTTACCAAAATAATATTCAGCATAAAGCACTTGTGAATATTCGTGTGTTTGGCAGTTGATTGTCTTCCTCACACATCATAAGCCTATGGCTGACTACTGCAAACACGTTTTATGTCTGTCATTTGATATGTTGTGATATCTCATTAGCAAGGCTCAGGACTTTTTGTTTAAAAAAAATCAGATCTAGTACATAGAAACATTATGTATTTTGATTTTATAGAAACCTGCTCGCTACCGTAGAGCTATAAGCTATGACAGTAAAGAATACTACATGCGGCTGTCTGCTGGAAATCCTACCATGTACCCAGATACAATTGAAGAGAGCTCGGAGGGTGAAACCACCCAGCATGAACCTGAGCATGGAGAAGATACAATTGCAAGAGTCAAAGGTTAATTAATACACTATATTATCTGCAACCTATAGATATGTATGTAGCTTCCTTAGCAGCAGGACTGGGACTACGTTCCAGCCATTTCATAACGTAAAAAATAACATTGCTGTAATTTCACAAAGCTATGTATTGTTTGTAATATAACCAAATGATGAATGTGTGTTTTCTCGTGACATACCCCACCATCTCAAATTGGGCTAGGACATGTCTATGTAATTACAGTTATCACACTACAAAGGCAATTCTGTGAAGCATCTTAAGCTAGTCCAATGACACAGTGCATTGATAAATGCAAGCATTCCATTTGCCAGAATGGAAATAATTTGTAACTCGATAGAAAGTGATCTTCAGTATTTAGTTTTGTTAATTATATATTTAAAATTTGCAATCAATTGTCAGAAGTATGACCAATTTGGAATTGACTAAAAAAATTGTAGTAATTGTGCCATTCAATTAAATCATGGCTGATCTGTGTTTGTGCGAATAGATTTTTTTAAAAATATTTTGGGGGACTATCATGTTGTTCAAGGCTGGGTGTCTGTGTGTGTGTGATTTAATTAAGTTGGAAAGAGGTTGATAGGAATCAGGCTGTCTGGGGTTTGGAAACATGATAAGATTAAAGGTGTTAAGTTTGAGGTACAAGTAAATAGGTTAGATCTAACATTTGCATTTTTAGATAAGTTGAGAGGTTGTTTGAATTTCAAAGGGGAATCGGAGGTAACAAGGAAAATGTTTGCATCTTGCAGGATTCCATAGGTAAATATTAGGTATTATATTTTCATTGACCCAAAAGCAAAGCCAAGATGGAAACATGAAAGATCTTTTATTTGGAAGGGTTTGAGTTTCAAAGGGGTATGATAACAATGGGACTTGAGATGAAAGGGAAGATGGTATTTTAGAGTTACTGTGGGTAGCTGATTTTTAGCTATTGAGCTGGATAGCTCTCGAGCCATTAAGCTGGAGATGGCTGTAGCTGTTTGAACTGTTTAGAAGCCTTGGGTTGCAGCAAGCAGTTTTATTCTGAAGTGAATTCCATAGCAAAGTGGAGGAGGGTACAGGTCATGTGGTGCACCTTTATTGAAGGTACAACAGTCTGCCTTGTGTGATATGACTGGATTTCATATTTAAATATCTATAAGGAGTTTTGCCTGGAAAGTGTTCACTTGTGGGTTTCACCAAGTAGAGTCTTTTGGGGGAATGTTTTGTAAGACTAACCTTAATTGTGTAACTGTGCATTTGTGTGTTTAAGTTTTCTTGTTAATAAAACTTTAATTTTAAATTTTTAAAAACCCAAAAGTGTTACTGGACCTCTTATACCTGAGATTGGTCCATCATCATCCTGTTATTAGCATACAAAAAAACGGTTGTGGCCTGTAAGCCAGGTTTCCCTCTGGGATTTGGTTTGCGCAGCAATTAGCACTGGCTGTGGTCATAACATACTTCAACTCCATTTACCCACCTTTGTTTCATATTCCTTGATATCCTTGCCTATTCAAACGTATTGATCTCATCTTTGAAAATATCAGGGGGCCTGGCATCTCCAGTCTTTTGCTGGGTTGGGGGGAAAGCTCTAGATGTTAAATAACATTGTGAAAAGGCGCATCCTTAAATGACCTAGCTCTAATTTTAAAATTATTGCCCCTTCTGGATTTCCCTGTCAGAGAAATGTTTTCACTTTATCAGCTCTATCGAATCGCCTCATCATTTTAAGGGCTTTATTTAGGTCCTTCAATCTGAACCCTCAACCTTCTAAACTTAAGGAAATAAAAACTAAGTTTATGAAACTTGCCATTGCTTTAACCCTTTAAAACTAGATTCTGATGCTCTAAGCATCCAGGATAAATATTAACCAGGCAATTCTTATCAGTAGCTCTTAAGCTAAAGGCAAAAGTCCACCCAAATGTGTTTATATCGTGAAACTGCATGGTTTTCGCCTACTGACCTGTCAGGAAGCCCCTGCAGTTTAATACACTTCTATAGCTGTCAAAGTAGATTTATGAAGCTGATAGTAGCCTGGATGATTAACAAAGACCTACTTACAATTGTGATAAGTGACCCAGGGACGTTCTGTGGAAGAATACAAAAATTACAGAAAAGATAGCTGTTAAATTATTATCCAAATATATGAATGAGGGTGTTCACGTAGCCTGCACTACAGCAATAAATATTTTACGGCAATTTTTCTAATTATGTTTACAAAATAGGAGTTATTTAAAAGTAAAATTGGATTTGGACATTCTTTTCAGAGGTTACCTGTTCAGATTGAGTATATTTTCATTAAACTTATAGATTAATGTAAAATGTAATTGTTTAGGAATTGTGAAACCTCCGCTGAAACGTTCACGTTCTGCCCCTGATGGTGGTGATGAAGACAACACAGAACCTTTCCTTGACCAGATCTCTGAGGGAAGTTCAATGGATGAAGAAGAGAAGACAGACAACCAAACTCTCTTACGATTACTAGAGGAGGGGGAAAAGGTACAGTGCCTTGATCCATTTGTCTTATAAACTAAGATGGTTAAATTCTTGTGTTAAAATAAAAAAGTTTTTTGAAAGACGACTCAAGATTCTGGGAGCTCTGAGTAAAGCAGCAAGTAACTGAGTAAATAGAAAAGTTAAGTACGATCAAAAATTAGAATTTCAGCCCTTTCTAGTCCAGATCAATGTAACTGCAGTCCCGTGACCCTAATACCTAGAAAGTAATGTATACCACTGTTAGAATAGATATCATTAATATCTAATGATTAGTGAAACAAACGACTTCAAATGGCAGCTGTGTTATTACTGAGGCCCTGAGGAAGAAATTACATTTTTTCCTTGGCGTCACAGGATAGGAGAGAAATATTTTATAAAAACAAAAAACTACTGCGGATGCTGGAAATCCAAAACAAAAACAGAATTACCTGGAAAAACTCAGCAGGTCTGGCAGCATCGGCGGAGAAGAAAAGAGTTGACGTTTCGAGTCCTCATGACCCTTCAGCAGAAATATTTTATAGCAGTTTAAAGGGGCAATTTTCACTTTTGTTGGTTGTAAAGCTTGTAGTAGTGGATCAGCTGGTGGTTACACACTCCACAAGGTTTTCTTTTCGGTTGACTTCAGTGAAAATAACCTCCTCTGACTTTAGGCTAGAATTGTAATCAAATCAGCAGTGACAGTATGGAAAACATTTCTTTTAAAAAAGCAATGCCCTGTTTTATATAAGCAAGTATTCCCCAAAGCCTGCCACCACCTACAAGTCGCAAGCCAGGAGTGTGATGGAATACTCAAGTTTGCCTGGATGAGTGCAGCTCCAACAACACTCAAGAAGCTCAACCATCTAGGATAAAGTAGCCTGCTTCATTGACATCCCATCCACCAGCTTAAACATTCATTCCCTGCACCACCGGCGCAACATACAGTATGTACCATGCAGCACCTTCCAAACTCACACCTTCTACCATCTAGAAGAATAAGGGCAGCAAACGCATAGAACATCACCACCTGCAAGCTCCCTTCCAAGACACACACCATCCTGATTGGAAATTTATCATCGATTCTTCATTGTCACGGAGTCAAAATCTTGGTGCTCACGCCCTAACAGTTCCTGCACCATCTGGACTGCACCAGCTCAAGAAGACAGTTCCCCATCTTTCAAGGAAAGTTAGGAATGGGCAATAAATGTTAGCCTTATTGGGGTTGCTCACATCCCATGAACAAAGGAAAAAACTATAAATACTCTGTGATCTACTTATAACAAATGCACTTTGTCTGCCCAGTCAGCATAATGGAATCAGTTTTGGCTGGATTTAATGCATTAAAATGAGCATCTTCAGTTCATCTAGGGAAGATTATTGGCTTTTCTGAGCAGACCTTGATATATCCATTATGTTTCTTCACACAAAGCGGCATCCCTTCTTGACCCTCCCCAACATTGCCTGCTCAGCCTTCCCCAGCTTCACTTTTAACATTGTATTCTCTGGGTTTCTTGACTTCCCAACCTTTTCTGACTCCATAACAGTATACTACCACAGTGGCTACTAAAGCTCTCAACTTGAAAATATTGTTAAGTGTAGTTGAATTTGCTCCTGTGCGGTGTTTAGGGATGCAGTAATACTACAGATACCAATCTGCAGCAAGCAAACCTAAGTTGCGCTGTTAGCAGTGGCCCACTACACATTGCACTCTGGCCACTCTAACCAGAAGGTTCTGGAAATGTGCCCTTAGATGGATGTGTTTTGCAGTGCACCTTGGTCAATTAATTTTTAAGATTGAGAATGAATTGGTGGGATAACATGAATCAAAAATATATTACTAAACTAGTCTAAAGTTCCAATTGACTACATCCTAGAGCTCCACTCCAACCTTGCCTAGAGCAGTGTGAGACCATCTCCTACTTTACTTTAGAACACTCAGGAGTGTTCACACCAATATGCAGCCAAAAGCGTATGGCATTTGTGAAAATAGTAATGATGTAATGACATATTCAGAATCTTCCATGTTTCCTTTATAGGGGACAGAAAGTGATGCTCAATTGTTATACAGGCTATAGTCTGTGTTTTAAATGTTGACTATAGCATGTAATTTCTTCAAAATTACAAGATTTTTAAAAAAAACACTTTTGTTTTTAATAAGTCAGATCTGGTTATTATTTTTATTTCTTTCTCTTCACCTATCTTTTGATATGCAGTTTCCTGTTGAAAAAGTTCTAAATTGATAGAGACAATCACCCTTTATGTGCAAGAGGCAAGACTGGAGAAAGCATGAGCGGCACAATTTTGATGGAATGAATGAAGGTAGCCAAGCCCTGATCTAAAATTTACATTAAAACATTACTGACAATAAATGCAGCCTTGGAATTCTTAAAACAGCAACAACAACTTGCATTTATACACCACCGTTAATGTAGGAAAAACTCACAAGCCACTTGGCAGGAGCAGAAACAGACAAAAATTGACACCAAGCCAAAAAAAAGAGATATTAGGAAAGATGACCAAATACTTGATTAGAGAAGTCGGGTTTTAAGCACCGTCTTAAAGTAGAATAGAGATGGAGTGGCAGAGAGTTACGGTAAGGGAATGCCAGCTTAACCACCAGTGGTGTGGTGAAGAGAACGGGGGATGCATAAGAGCCTTGTGTTCGAGGACCGCAGAGTTCTTGGAGGGCTGCAGAGCTGGCGGAGGTTACAGCAATAGGGAAGAGCAAGGGCTTGAGTAATTTGAACATAAAAGATCACTTTAAACTTGAGGCATTGATCGACCAGGGGACTGTTAGGTCAGTGAACACAGAGTGATGGATGAACAGTACTTGTCGCAATTGGCATACCGGCAGCAGAGCTTTGGAGGAGCTCATGTATCAGGAGACCATTGGTATACCATGGATGAGGTTTCAACAGCAGATGGATTTAGATGGGGATGAAGACAGGGAATGTTATGGAGCTGCAAGCAGCCTGCATTTTTGTTTGACAGATTATAGGGTCTGAAGCTATATTCAGAGTCAAATAGCACACTGAAGTTTCAAATAGTATTTTTCAAGCTGAGACACGGGCAGGGAGAAGATAGAATCGGTGGCTAGGGAATAGAATTTGTGGAAGGGGCCAAAAATAATGGCTTTGGTCTTCCTAAAGTTTAATTGGAGAAAATTGCAGCTCATGCAGGTCTTGTCTGACATCACACACACAGTGGAGGGGTCGAGGTACTGCTGGCTGCCATCAGCATACATGTTGAAACTGATATCACATTTTCACTGATGTTTACCTAGGGCGGAATATCGGTGAGAAATAGGAGAGATCTAAAGAGAGAATCACTGTGGACACCAGAAATAATGGAACAGGTTGAGAAACCATTGCAGAATATTCTTTGGTGTGATAAAAGAACACAGACATGTTGAGAAGGGTTAGAAAGGATCTTGCAAAATGGTCACAGCCATGGAGGCTCTCGTTTGTGATTTTGATTAGGGCTGCTTTTGTGCTGAATTTGCTGGTCACAGATAGGCCTGACTAGCCACCAGTCGGCCTGCAACCGATGAGAAAAAAAAATACAACTTTCTAAATAAAATTTCATCTGTGAAGAAATGCCAAGAGGGTGAGCTTTTGTGCTGTTCAAGGGCAGAAACTTGATTGGAGAGGTTCAAACATAGAGTTACATGAAAGATGGGTATGGATTTGGGATGAGATAACACTTCAAAGAACTTTGGAGAGAAAAGGGAGTTTGGAGATGGGGCTATAATTTGCAAGAAAAGTGGAGTCAAGGCTGTTTTTGTAGAGGAGTTGATGTCAGCAGATTGGGAATGGGAGGAGGACAGGACTGAGAAGAGGAAACTGATACCAGGACTTACAGGGTTAAATTATGAGCACAGATAGCATTAGCCTTGTTTTTATTTCCTTTAGTATAAGAGATTAAGGGCTGGTCTGAGCGAGGTGTTCGGTTCAGTATTGGGTAAATACGGCAAAATTATTCCTCAGGTTGGAAAATTAAAAACAAGGAAACATAATCTTAACATTTGAGGTAGGCTATTTGGGCGCAAAATCAGGAAGCACTTTTTCACAGTGTAGTAAAAATCTGAGCCCTTCCACAAAAAGGTGGTGGATATGATAAGAATAGGAGGTTCCAGGACAGAGCTGGATAGACTTCATGAACAAAAGGACAAAGGGAGTGTTACTGATAGTGGTACGGGCTAAAAAAACAGGTGTTGATAGTGACATTAAGGTAAGAAAGCAGAATGTGATAATAGCAGGACAAGGGTAAGCACTCTGAGATGAACAACATGAACAAGTAACAAATGGCCCTTGCTTTCTTACCTTAATGCCACTATCAGCATCTTTTTTAGCCCTTACCACTGCCATTAACATTCCCTTTGTCCTTTTGTTCATGACAACTTTGTCAGTCTCTCCTTTGCTCCCACCTATCGCTGGCCTTCTATCCAGCTTCACCTGCTCCACCTCCCCTTAAACAGTATAAATTTAATCATATTTCTACTTCTCTGTAGCTCTGAAGAAGAGTCATATGGACTCGAAACATCAACTCTGTTTCTCTCTCCATGGATGCTGTCAGATCTGAGTTTTTCCAGCATTTTCTGTTTTTGTTTCAAATTCCCAGCATCCGCTTTTATGGATAGACTTCTGTTTAGTAAGGATATCAAGGGAAATGAAGCAAAGGTGGGAAAATTAAATTGAGGTGCAGATGACATATGATCTAATTAAACAGCAGAGCAAAGTTGAAAGCTGGATGGCCTACTCCTGCTCCTAGTGTTCCTAACTGTTTACAATATCATTAGACCAAGAGGGAAGTTGGGTGTTCAGTTTAATGGGTAAAAGGGTCAAGAGAGCAGAAGATGGGCCTTATGGACAAGCTGAGCTCGGTGAGAGCATAAGAAGAGATAGAAGGGAGGCAGTGGCATAGTGGTATTGTCACTGGACTGGTATTCCAGAGACCCAGGGTAATGTTCTGGGGACCCGGGTTTGAATCCCACCATTTGAATTCCATAAAAACTGGAATTAAAAATCTGATGTTAACCTTGAAACCATTGCAGATTGTCGTAAAAACCCATCTGGTTCACTAATGTCCTTTAGGGAAGGAAATCTGCCGTTCTGGCCTTGCCAGAGCCACAGCAATATGGTTGACTCTTAAATGTCCTCTGCAATTGGGGATGGGCAATACATGCTGGCCTAGCCAGCAACATCCTCATCCCATAAAAGAATAATAAAAATAAAGAAGATAAACTAAATAAGAATAAAAATTAAAGACTAGGGCAGGTAGAGCCACTGCACCCTTCCCCTTGACCTAGGCCAAGGCAGCTGAATGAATAATTTTAATTTTATTAAAGTAATCCATGAGCTTCTTGCAATTATCTTTGGAGGTGATTGGGGAGGATGTTGAAGGAGATGGAGGAGTTTTCTCTGCATTCCAGGATGACTCTGGAGTAGTAAGCAGTTTTGGTGGAGGACGCAAGATCCAATAGTGCTTGATTTAGTTAAGCCAGATCTGGCAATGAATGGCCAAGCTATTTATGCATCATTATACATCCAGGTTTGCACCTTCTTGGATTTAAGGGATTGAAGGTGGGAGGGTGCCAGGGCTATACAGATGGAAGTTTGAAAGTCAGACATGGAAGAAATGTGCAGTTGGAAGGGAGGAGTAGTGAGGGATACAAGGAAGCGATCAGAGGTGCCCTTGCCTGTGTCTGTGATTGAGACAATGGGAATAGAGAGGACATGTAAGATAGTTGAGTGATTAGTCATCAATATGAGTGCCAGTGTTTAAAACAGAGGAAGAGGTTAAGGGAGGTCAGGAGGACAGTGAGCTCAGAGGAAAGGGAGCGAAATAAGTTGAGATGGAGGTTTAAATCACAACAGAAAGTTGTTTGATGCTGTAGGAAGAAAGTAGTGAGGATATCTTGATGAGAAACAGCACAGGGCTTAGGTGGATGATAGAGCAAGAAGGGTGCTTAATAGAGAAGGTACAGAGGAGCAAAGTGACAGATCAAGAGGAGTTTAGGTGATGAGGGCCACATTTGGACAAGGCAGACAGTGAAAGATCTAGCCTGATGGAACGGCTTCAGTAAGCGGCATAGTATAATCACCTGTGGGCCAAGTTTCCGCCAAGGCCATGATGTCATTGCAATCTTTCACAATAAGGCCATGGATAGAAAAGACCTCATCCACAAGTGAATAAACATTTTGGAGGGAAATGCAAGAGGCCGTGATTATTGACCCTCTGGCAAAGTCCACAGAGGGAGTTGGCAGGTGAGTGGGACAAGAAGGAAGTTGGCAAGATTAGCTGTTCTTTGCCCTCCCCACCCCCGCACCCCTCCCCCCAAAAAAACAGGTACAGTGGGTGGGGAGATTGGAGAAAGAGCAGGCTCATCATCAGGATATCATCAGCTCAGGATCAAAGTTTGAGTGGTTTCTTGTCTCCTTTAGAACCATGAAACTGTTACTGAACACTCTGCACACTTTACAAAACAAAATCAGGATGTTTATTTCTCACCACCTTCTTCGGCAAGGAAACACATGTCAGATGATCTGCTATCGCTAACTTTTTAACCTTTAATTTCTTATCACAAGAAACAGGTTAAAGTACGTAAACAGAAATGTGACAGGAAGTAAGAATTTTTCAAAAGCATGAGCAGTCCTATTACCAGGATTTTCACTATCAAGATTCTTAAGAAATACTGCATTTCATGAAGTTCTAAAATTCATTTGAAAAATTAAATTAACTACTTTGTGTCTTAATATATAGCGTTGTTAATGTCAAAATTGTTTTAGTGGAAAGTGGATCGGCAGGCCAAAGTAAACATATTTTGCTGTAGGTGTACCAATATGAATAACCCTGATCTTTAATCACATTCAAATTGATTTGATTTATTTCTCTCTTTCTCCAATATATTCTCCAGTATTTTGCTTTTCTTTTTTAAGTGCTTTGTTTTATTTGCAGTTTATTTGTAAAGGGTCTGTAGATTGTGTGCAGTTGTACTCATTTGTCAAATACTGCAGTGGAATGTCATAATTTTAAAGGAAGTTTTGCACAAATTAAGGAAAATAGAAAATGCTGCAAATGCAAAGCTAAAAAAAATGCTGAAAGTATACAAATTAGCTAACATCTCAAAGAGAAGTATATTTGGTAACTTCTTGTCATAACTATTAATGTCTAGTGAGAGCCCTTTTTATAGAACTGACCAACACAGTGAGAATGGAAAAACAACATTGGAGGTCAAAAGTAAAGATATGACATCAAAGGCAGTTGAATGTAGAATTTATCTATGTATGAATGGACTTTGAAATGTAGCAAGCAAGTATAAAGGATAGGAATAGAAAATAATCTTTCAAGCTACCCCTAATTAGTAGTTGTAAAGCAGAAAACAGGGTAATAAGGGATAGCTGAGTGACTGGGAAAGATATCTCCTCTTAATGTATTTACAACTTTTAGCAAATTTCCCTTTAACCTCATGACCTCATAAGTAATCAAATTTGCCAATTTGAGTTCCAAGTGTAAAGCCTTACTCACTAAAAGTACATATCAAGAAACTTTTTTTAAAAACTACAAATAGATGGAAAATCTTAGTCTTCTGTGTCCGTCATTTCCCAAATTACATTCTCAGCAGGCACTGGGAGATTACAATTTATTTTATGAACATAGTCACTTCTACAATGGGATATGTGAATTACCAGGATGGGTAGATTAATCAGGCAGCATTAAAAGGGTTCATCAGGATTGTGATCTGGAGCACTTCTTGTAATTCCAGCTGAAAGTCACAGAGCTGTTCGTTACTCAAATGTGCCAGCACCCATAATGATGATTCATCAACTAATTTATAAATTAAATTAATTGAAATTTTAGCTGTGTAAGTATCTATATTCACTGAGAGCATTAACTTTTCCAGTTTTTTTCTAGAATATTTTATTGCAAAAGACAAATCATTGCTGGTGCTGGATATCTGAAATAAAAAGAGAAAATGCTGGAATCATGCAGGCAGCATTTGTAGAAAAAGGAAAATATTGAATTTGGTTAAATATCAATTTTAAAAGCTTTAATGTAATAATGATGCATAATGGTGACTGGTGCTTGCGTTTAATGGCAAATTTATGAAATGACTTTTTGCTGTCAGATAATTAAGAACACTAATGTGTATCTGATCTGTTATAGATTCAGCACATGTACAGATGTGCTCGAGTACAGGGGCTGGATACCAGTGAAGGACTCCTCTTGTTTGGTAAAGAGCATTTCTATGTGATTGATGGCTTCACAATGACTGCCACTAGGGAGATCCGTGACATTGAGACACTACCTCTGAAGTGAGTATATTTCTTTTATTTGGCTGCCGTATTGACTGTTTACTGTAATCTCTAATTTGTATATTTATTGCTCCATTTTCCAATTGTGTATATGCCTATTAAAAGGACATTGCCTTCATTCATTTTCATTTATTTATCTGAGTAAGTAGCTAGCATTACAGCGCCTTTTATCTATGATTTGTAAAACTGACTTGTTATCTTAAACTACTTGAGTTTATTGTCACGATCCCCATAGAGTCTGATAATTTATAAAAAGAGGTTTGAATTACCAATGACCAACTTAAAAGAATCACACAAGATTTCAAGTTTTAAGATTTTTACTGTAATAAACAAACTAAAATCAAACATGATTGAAAATTACTTAGGCAACCAATACTCTAAATTACAGAATAGGTATTCCTTCTTAGTTTCTTAACATGACAACTTCACGTTTATACATTACACTATACTCTCTGCAGAATTGTAGCCTTTACAGGAAGCAGTCCAAAGTTACTCCCAGTTTCCAGGTCTCGCCTCTCCCCATTCCATGGTCATAATGTCCAGTGCCTGTGAAAGTCATTCCCCACAGTCTTCTGAGAATCCCTGAACTGACTTCCAGCATCAAGGCCCACTCCAGTGATGGCTTCTCACAGCCAAGCCAGGGTGAATCTTCCAATGTCTATAAATTTCTATGGGTTCTGTTTCTTTGATCAGAGAACGTGCTCTTACCCGCATTCTGCCTGGTAGCTAATGCAGAATAGCGTTTTCCCCTGAGGACTGCAACAGCTGCTGTTTCCCTGTTCCTCCCTCTGGGATTCTCTCTTTTGTGCTCTCTCGCTCTCTCTCTGTTCATAGTTTCTGAGTGAGACTACCTGAGAGTCTATAAGTCTGCAATACCAAGAACAGCGCCTTTCCCTTTATGTTCAGGTATTAAATCTGACACTTGAGTTTCAATAAGGCATTACCTGTGCCCCCTGTCCTTATTGCAACCAGGTCACATCATCTTATCACTGGGCAGAACTAGTAGGAAGTCACATGCTCCATTTAACCTTGAATTAAAAGAGATGGTTTAAAACATAACCATCTTATAAAGCCTCACAGTCAACGTCATAAACATAGAGATGTCACTAATGACCAAAAAAGGTGTTATAGGTTTCATGTTGACCATTCACTAGGATTGTCAGCTCTGGTTGTGAATATTTCTGGAGGTTTTACCATATGACCACTAACTGCCCAGCACAGTCATGAAGCTTTCCCCAGCTCCTTATTTTTAATTAATAAAAGTGCTCAAAGGAACACAAAAAAACACAACTTTAATGCTTTAATGACTTCTTCACCTGTTTTTTGTAGTAGTGTCTGGAATATTATTCTTTGATTCCTGGAAAATGCAGGACAATCATGGAGATTTGACACCCCTACTATTCACTAAAGTCATACTACTGCCATTTTACCACAACTCTCTATTTACTAGCAGTAAGTTATTCTGCTTTCTGTAAAAGTTCAAAAACATTCACTAAAATTATGGATTGGGGACATCCTTGTTTAAGAGTATTAGATTAATGCTCTATACATGCTAAAACCTAGTTACATTCTCTGATCTCTTATTTATTCCACTTCATGATTGTATGCTGTCGTATAAGAGGAAAGCACTAATGCTGATCTGTAGTGAGATGGTGGTGCTAAAGTGTCAATGTTGGTAACTAGCTTCGATGTGCATTCTCCCTTTAGTCATCCTATAGGATCTCTGGTTACATGCCTGTTGCAAAACAATTTTTGTTGCTTTAAAAAAAAAATTACTTTTTCTCTACAAAGTAAAGCATAACAATTCTTCATTTTTTAAAAAACGTCCAGTTTCAATGCTGTTTTCCTAACACTTATCAATAAATGATGGATGTAACTGTAGGGAAGAATTTAATGGCATTTATAATTTCCAAAAATCCACGCACATATATGTCAACCACCAACATTTCATGCTGACAGTCAATGTTAGTAATTGGATCCACACCAGATGGTGAAGTCAAAACTAAAACACAGAATCTTTCCTTGCTGAGAGAACTTATTGACTTTGTTCAGTGTCAACACTCCACACATCTCCCCAGTGTTCCAGCTTTCCCTTATTTATGTGTTCCCTGTTTCACCTTAACAATGTAATTGACATTAATAAACCTTAACAATGTAATTGATAAGACATTGACAAATGTTTTGAGGGCCAGTGTTGCAATGTTTGCTGACAAAATTCAGCATGGTCTAGCCCTTCTTAGCTCAGCCCTGCCTGTAGTCTATTCTTGCTGTGAGCAGACTGCGGAATTCCATCTTCTAACAACACTGCTCCTAAGTTAAGTTCCAAGCGCTGTGAAATAATTTGTTTTCTCATGTTATCTCAGGGCTGTTCTGGCATTGTAAGCTTTATGGCAGTTGTGTCTTATGAAAAGTCCTCGAGCGAGGTTTCCCCAATTTATGATCCCGAATGAGATACCCCAAATTGTTATGCTCCTGGGTGAGGAGGGATGAACTGGCTCCCTTTTTTTATTCAACCTCCTTGGTTGGTCACAACAAGGTTAATTTAAAAAGGATCCCTTCCCTCGTGGATACCTTTTCCCAGTCCAAATATATTTATGTTTTAAAAGGAGCCAATTTAACCAGGCTTTCTTGAGTTAAAGAAAGGGTGAGTTTAATAGTTACTAAAACGCAAGAGAAAAATTAATTAAAATACAACACACGTACATACAGATTAGAAATGAGAAGTGAGTCCAGAAATAAAAGCTAAAAAGATATACGAGTCAGCCTCTGGCTGGTCCATGAGGAGTGGATGATGAAACGTTGGATGATTCCAGTAGAGCTGACTTTGGGCAGTTGAGCAGTTGGTTTTGAGATTCTTGGTTCTGCAGGTTAGCTGAAAGGAGTTGTCTTGTTTCTTTTTCAACTATGGCTTTGCTGACTTGTGACTTGCTTCCAGCAATCAGAGAGAGACTTTTTTACCTGCAAGACAGGGATGCTGAGTTGATGTTCTTCAGCTGTGACCTTCACAGCACACCCTCGCACACCAGGCCTGGAACACCAAAACTAACACACACAGACTAGGGTTGCAATTGGCTTTTTAACCCCTGGAAGGGAAAAAACAAACATGCCTATCACCAAGATCTGCTTTCCTTTCAACTCATATTATCAGTCTGGGATAGAACTCACAGGAGATGGTTTCTGCTGAGATGGTAATCAGCCTTCATTATTCCCACAACCACAGGAAATTACAGTTCAATTTTTGCATTGCATCTTTTCCTTTGAAGTGTCTCTGTCTGAAGTAGGTCTTGGCACCTTCTTAGTTGTGACATCCCATTCTCTGGACTAGTTGGTCAAGTGTAATCCACATAGGGATTTTCCAGCAAGTGGTTACTTTACAGTCTCAGCCAGCTTTTGCTTTTATGTCCTTCTTTATACATTTCTTATTTAAAAGTTCAATATGTACGTAAGTAATTCTGGGCTATGATCTGTCTGTTCTTCTCAATCAGTTGGTCAATTTTGCAGGTTTCCTAGAATGATATGTATGAGATGACATTGTGAATTTGAAAAGAAATGTGTTGATTTACACTATACCTCATTTATACTTCTCTTGGTCTCCATCACCTTATGGAATTCATCCAGTTTTAATCTCTACTGTTGTTAGTATTCCCACATTTGATATTGCTGTTCATAGTGAATTGACATGAATTCTATGTGCACGATCAGATACTTTGTGTAGTGGTATTTTTTTGAATCTAGAATGTAGTTTATTCATTAATTTATTCCTTTTTCCAGCAGGCATTCATTCAGGTTAGAGAATGGCCTTCTTAGCCCTAGCTGCCAACTAGTGATTTGCCAATGTTGCCTGCTTTTTTGTGTGAACTTATAACAGGTTATTTAACCAAAGGAAATATTAATACACCTGAGCTTGATCCTGTCCTCAGCCAATGTTCAGAAATAAATAGAAAATTTACAGCATGAAAGGTAGCCATTTGGCCCATTTTGTCCGCCACTGAAAAAGCTATCCAGCCTAATCCAACTTTCCAGCTTTTGGTCCATAGCCCTATAATTACAGCACTTCAAGTGCATAGCCAAATATGTTTTAAATACTTTAAACGCAGCTTTCTGGCAGTCAGTCACCACTTTCTGTTGAAAAAAATCTCTCCTGTCCTCTAATCCTTCTGTCAGTTATTTTAAATCTATGCCCCAGGTTATTGACCTCTCTTCCTATGCACTCCATCCAGGCCCCTCATAATTTTAGACACCTCAAATAAGTCTCCACTGCGCATCCTCTGTTCCAAAGAAAACAAGCCCAATCTCTCTAGTCTTTCCTTGTGGTGAAAACTCTCCATTCCTGGCAACTTGTTCATAAATCTCCTCTGTACCCTCTCTAGTACAATCACATCCTTCCTGGAATGTGGTGACCAGACCTTATTCAGTATTCTAGCTGTGGCCTATGCAATTCAAGCATAACTTCCCTGCTCTTATACTCTATGCCTTGGCTAATAAAGGAAAAAAATACCATATACCGCCTCAACCACCTTACCTAGTTGCCCTGTTCCTTCAGGGATCTGTGGGCATGCACTCCAAGATCCCTCTGCTCCTCCATACTATCGTAGCACTTACTATGTACTTCGCCTTTTTGCCCTCCCCAAATGCATTACCTCTTACTTCCCTGTATTGAATTCCATTTGTCACTTTTCTGCCCACCCAACCAGTCCATTAATATCTTCCTGCAGTCTACAGCTTTCTTCCTCACGATCAACCAATTTTTATATGAACTGAAAACTTGTTAAACATGGCTGCCTCCACACTGCATCATTAATATGTACCGTGAAAACCAAGATACAGTAAAATTTCTGTTATCCAGCACTCTGCAAACCAGAATTCTGGGGTCAGGTCTGTTTTTTTTCATTGGACATTTCAAACTTACCTGTAATAGTTCTTGATGGCCTGTCCTAGCGTCAATTTCAGCCTTCCGCTGTTCTGCAGCACCATCTCCCCTCGTCACCACTGACTCTATTTGCACGCACCTACAGCTCTCATGAGACCTCAATACCTGTGAGATCATCTTGGAGCTTTCTCATTGGATGAAAGTGCAGAACTCACCTTACATCTCAGTTAACTGGCATATTTGATTAACTGACACCTCCCATTTCTGGAGCACGCTACATAACAGAGATTTTTCTGTACTGAGTGCTGAGCTTTGCAAAACCCGACTGGAAACAGCCTTCCAGTCACCAAACACCTGGTGACCATTACGCTTGGCTTCCTGTCCCTGAGCTAATTTTGGATCCAACTTGCCGTAGGATCCCATGGGCTCTTTCTTTTCTTACAATCTGCCATGTGAAGCCCTGTCAAAAGCCTTGCTGAAATCCTTATAGTTCACTCACACACTTTCCAGCAGGATTTACTGGATAAAAACTGGAACAGGAACCCTAGGTGCTTTTCTGCTTTGTAGGCCAGGGATGCTGAGGCTAATTAAAATGTCTTCTGTTGTGATCAGTAACTCAACAGAAACTGAGATTTGGTTGAGTTACCAAGTGTGGCTAGTGAAGTCTTTCACTAATTTAAATTAATTAATAAAACAACGTCTTCAGGAATCATTCTTTGCGCCACAGTGAAACATTCTGTTTGTGAGGTATTACACATGAAATTTTTACTGGGGTCAACACCACTCTTGGTGAAGGAGGGAAGGGGTGTGTGATTTATAAATTCAGCAGATCTGTTTCAAGAAGAAGCAAACTCCGTCACACCTAGTTTTAGTTTATTTTTTCTCTGACTTTTCTAGCATGCATGAGCCTATTATACCCAGAGGAGCACGGCAAGGACAGAGTCAGCTGAAGAGGACTTGCAGTAAATTTGCCTATGAGGACATCAAAGAAGTGCATAAGAGACGTTATCTGCTACAGGTTGGAATCATGTCCTTCTTGATCAATCTATTATTTGCTTACTTAGATAAATTGTTGTACTCTCTCACAAATGAATCCCTCCTTCAGCCTATTGCAGTTGAAGTTTTCTCTGGTGATGGGCGAAACTATCTCTTGGCCTTCCAAAAAGGTGTTCGAAATAAAGTGTATCAAAGGTAGGAAAAATAATTTTTGTTCTCCTTTTGCTCTATTATTTTTTTAAAAACCCAGCAAGTAAGAGTTTAAACAATGCAGTATTTGACAAGTTGATTCAGGGCAAGTCCAATTTGGTATGAGTACACAACATTTGAAATTTAAAGGCTTATTTTGATCTTTTGATCTAACATTCTGCAATAGTTTGTTATCTTTCAATTAATAATTGAATGATTTTTATTTCTTTGCTTTAGTGCTGAATGTCCATAACTTTTTAGATGGATATAATTTCTATTTAACATTCACAGAAAACATAATGACATAGAGTATAATTAATGAAATTGCAAGGCACTATAACTTCATTTTCATTACACCCAACAAATGCAAGGAACTCTTGGATTTCTTTGGATGATCCCAATCTTAGTGAAAATTAGCTGCCTTTGCTACTTTCCTCCCTTTCCCTAATAACACATTGGTCCAAACTTCCTTTCAGGTTCCCTTCTGCCCTCACCCTGAATTTGCATCTTTCTCTCTTCATTCCCACTCTGAACTCATTTTGACTGTGACAGCTATCTCCTTCTCCATCAACCCTATTCCCACTAAATTGTTAACCAGCCAATTTTCTTTCCTGGCTGCTATGTTGGCTGATGATGTTTCCTCTTCTCAGATGATGATCCCCTCTCCAGTCCCATCATTGAACCTCTCCTCAAAAAGTCAACCCTGGACTCCTCTGTCCTTGCAAACTACCACCCATCTCCAACCTGTCTTTTGTCACCAAAGTCTTTGCGCATGCTGTTGCCTCCGAAATTCATGTTCACCTTTCCCAGAACCTTCCGATCGGGTTTCTGCCCGTGTACCGGCAGCTCTTACCAAAGTCACAAATGACAGCCTATGTGACAGTGACAAAGATAAATTATCCCCCCCCATATCTTTCTTTCTTCTGCAGCCTTTGACATGATTGACCACATTATCCTCCTCCAAGGGCTCTCCACTATCATCCCGCTGGGTAGGACTGCACTCGCCTAATTCCATTTTTATCTATGCAGCCGTAGCCAGGGAATCACCAATAATGGTTGCTCTTCCCATTCCAGCACCCTTGGCCTCCTGTTATTTCTTATCTACAAGCTGCCCCTCATCTGAAAGCACAGAGTCAGATTCCACATGTATGCTGATAATACCCACCACTACCTCTATTGATCACTCTGTCTAAATTGTAGACTGTTCGTTCCACATCCAGAACTGGATGAGCAGAAATTTCATCCAACTAAATATTGGGAATGCCAAAGGCATTTCCTTTGGCTACTGCCACAATCTCCGTCCCCTTGCCACTGATTCTATCTCTCTCCCTTCCAATTGTCTGAGACTGAACAAAACCTTTCAGAACCTTTTATGGGCACAACTTCAAGGTTTACAGCTGATACAAAGCCTGGAAGTATGGTTAAAAACAAGTGATAGATTTCAGGAGGACCTGGATGGGGTGATGGAATGGGCAGTCACATGTGAAATTCGGAGCTCTGTATGTGTGTGAGGTGATGCATTTTACTGGGAAGAATGAGGAGAGACAATATGGGCTAAATGGTGCAATTTTTTGTGGGCTGCATGGAGAGAAGGGAGATGTGGGGTGGTTAGTACAAAGGGTTTGGAGGGTGCAGGACAGGTCAACAAAGCAGTTAGCAGATCTTGGGCTTTGTGGATAGAGGCCTCGAGTACAGGTCTCGTGAGGTTGTGTTGAACCTGTATAGAACACTGGTTCCCTCTCACCTGGAGTTTTTTTTATCCATTTCTGGGTGCCACCTTTGGGAAGGACGTGAACACTTTGCAGAGATTTACTGGTATGCTGCCAGGGATGAGGCATTACAGTGAGGTAGATAGACAGAGAAGCTGAGATTGCCCTCCTCGGAGTAGAGACGACTAAGAGGAAGTTTGATATAGATATTTAAAATCATGAAGAGTTTAGATAGATAAAGAAAGATAAACTGTTTACAATGGCTGAAGAGTCAATAGCCAAAGAGCACAGATTGAAGGTGATTGACAAAAGAACCAGAAGTGACATCAGAAAAAGCATTTTTAGACATGTTTACGATTTGGGATCCACTGCCTGACAGATTAGTGGATATTGATTTAATGGCAGCCTACAAAAGGGTAATTGGAAAAGTTCTTGAAGGGGAAAAATATTGCAGGAAGATGGGGAAAGCGCAGGGAGTCGAACTAGCTGGATTGCTTATGGAAAGAGCTGGCACCGACTCAATGGACTGAATGGCCGCATCTGTGCTGTAATAGTCTGTGATTGACCCTAAGGTGAGCTTCTGATCATATATTTGCGCCATCATTAAGACTACCTATTTCTACCTCCATAATATAGCCTGACTTGGGCTATGTCTCAGCTCAGCTCATTTGCTGTTGAAACCACGCTCATGCCTTGTTACCTCCTAGACTTATTATTCCAATACACTCTGAGGTGGCCTCCCACATTCTATACCCCGTAAACTTGAGGTCATCCAAAACTTAATTGCCTGTGTCTTGCAAGAGGGGAAATCCTGCTTAACTTTGTCCTCACCAATCTAGTTGCTGCATATGTTTGTCCATGACAGTATTGATAAGAGTGACTACTGCACAGTCCATGCAGAGAAAAAGCCCAACTTCACACTGAAGGCGACTCTGTTGTATTGTGTGGCACTACCACCGTGCTAAATGGGATAGATTTAGAACACAACAGCTCAAAACCGGGCATCTCTGAGGCACTGTGGGCCGTCAGCATCAATAGAAATGTATTCAACCACAAATTGTAATTTCATGGCCCAGCATATCTCTGACTCTATCATTACGGTCACACCAGGGGACCAACCCTGTTTCAATGAGAAGTTGAGGAGAGCATGCCTGGATCAGCACCAGGCATACCTAAAAATAAGATGCCAACCTGATGAAGCTATAGCATGTGACTACATGCTTGCTAAACAAAGGAAACAGCATACAATAGACTGAGCTAAGCGATCCCACAACTAATGGATCAGATTGAAACTCTGCAGTCCTTCCAGGTTCATTCTTAAATGGTGGCAGACAATTAAACAACTAATTGGAGGAGGCGTCTCCACAAACATGCACTGCTCAAGGGTGGGCGAGCTCTGCAAGTGAGTGGAACGGACAAGGCTAAAGCATTTGCAACCATCTCCAGTCAGAGGTGTTTTGGATGATCCATCTCCGTCTCCTGAAATTCCCACCATCACAGATGCCAGTCTTCAGCTAATTCAATTCACTCCATGTGATGTCAAGAAATGGTCAATTGCACTGGAAACAGCAAAGAGAGGCTATGGGCCCTGACAACATTCCAGCAATAGTACTAAAGATTTGTGCTTTGGGGAACTAGCCAGGCCCCTAGCCAAGCTGTTCCAGTGGCATCTGCCAGGTAATGTGGAAAATTGCCCAGGTATGTCCTGTCCATGGATAGCAGGACAAATCCAATCCAGCCAATTACCACCCCATTAGTCTACTCTCAAACATCAGCAATGATGGAAGTTGTTGTCGACAGTGCTATCAAGTGGCATTTACTTGGACCAACCTGCTCACCGATGTTCAGCTTGGGTTCAAGACTTCATTCAGGGATGAGAAATTTCCGCTGTCAAATTTCCGACATTGGCGTCTCAGAAATTTGCCATTTTGAATATATGTTCCTCCTTCGGGGCAAGCTCAAGGTGTGGGGCTTAAAAAAAATTAATAACTCTGCTGTTGGCCAGAGAGCGGAAACTGACTACAGAGTTGTGATTGGAGGAGCAGCGAGCATGGGAGAGACAGAGATGCTCCTCCACTCTCAGATTCTGTTTCTCCAATGCTCGCTGCTCCAGCTCCTCCAATCACAGGGTCCCTTCCTTCTACCCTTGCTGCTCCTCCAGAGAATCTACGATTGCAGGAGCAGCAAGGACAGGAGGGAGGGAACCTGTGATTGGAGGTTGAGGAACAGTTGTCCTGGCTTGTCGCACTGCTGCCATGCAGCAGACTTTTGGCTGCGCTGTCACTAATCACCAGCTGCTGTACCATGAGGTCACGGAGAAGAAGCCGAGCAAGAAGAGGAAGCCTCAGCCTGGAAAATTTCCGCCAATAACAAGGCCGAGAGCAGGTTCGGGGGAGCCATCTCTCAGCTTTGTGTCAGCCTGGAACTAGTTGCCATGCCCTAGTCCATCTTTTTAAAGCTGCTTCCTATGATTTACACAGAACCAGAGGGATGATCCTGATTTGATGGTCAGCACCCTGCTTCTGTGCTAACTGGATTCTTGAAATACTTAAAATAAAAGTGGAAAATCGAATCACACGCAGCTTCCTTTAGGCATAGGTGATGCCAGGAGCTTGTGTCTTTTGAGGAGGCTGGGCTGGTCGAGGTGCTACCAGCTCTGAGCGACTCCAGCGCGCTGCAATTCCCCACTCGGCATCATCTGTCTGTGAGCCGACTCCTCGAATTCTCAACTAATGGTACTGAAACTGGCCATTTTCACATCACGAATGTCATTCCCATGCCTCAGCAGCATCACTGGAAATGTTCGAGAGATGTTCTGAGAATGCCTCAACACCATTAAGGGCTCTGATGCATTAGCCAAACGGTGAATTGGAGTGCAAGACAAACTCCTGTTCCATTTGGTCACTAATCATGTTGATGATGGATCTATTTGGCCAGCTGGTGGGATCCCTGACTTCAGCTACATTGCCTCTTGTTCATGTAGCTTTTGAAAGCTATCTCCATGAGTTTTGAATCTTGTAATTTAGCAGGTCATTCATGTCCTCCAGCTATTGAGTGCACCCATCACTGTACTCCAATCATGCCTCTTATTCAGACGCAATCCATTTCTCAATGCTCTGATTTCTCTACTAGTTATCAGTGACCTCTGACCGCTCTCCCCCCCCCCCCCCCCAGCTAAATTGTCATGGGGGAGCATGCCCAGGGGAAGAATGACTGCCCTGCAGAGATTTAACGGCTAATTGGCCACTTCTATTAATACTATGTTAAGCCACCAGTGAGTTACTGTTAACCAGGTGCAGGGATGTTAAGCAAGGTGAGTGCTGTGTAGTTTGTGGGGCACTCACGGCTAAGGTACAGGGTTGGTTATGCAGACTTTGCTGGGGTGGGGATGGTGCGATTAGGGAGGGAGGGAGAAGGGAGATTTTGTTCCCAACTTGGTACATACCTACTCCCAAAATTCCAAACCTGGCTATCCTCCCTCATTGGGCTGAACATGGCATTCACCTGGAGACATACATGACCACAGGAGACTAACCCTCCTTCCCCCTCTCCCCTCCCCCCCTTTACTTGCCCGTCCACCCCTCGATTGCCCATCCGCCCCATGCTCGCTTGCCCACAACCCTGCCTCGCCCTGCCCCTCCTTCAGCCCCTTCCCCCCCTGCATCTTCTCCAAAACCAGGAAAATTGAGGTGGAGTAGCTTGTTTATTCAAGATAGTATAATTGCTGTAGAAACAAATGACCCAGCTATCAGCAAGGCAAAAATAGAATCCATTAAATTAGAGATAAAAGAAATAAAGGATCAAATCACAGTAATAGGTGTGATTGTCTGCAAGCCACCTAATAGTGGAAGGGTGGTGGAAAAAATATACAGACAGATTAGTAAATTGAGTAAAAAATATAGAATAATCATGAAGGATATCAGCTATCCTGATATTAATTGGACAGAAGAGGTGGGTAAAGGGGATAAGGGAATGGAGTTTTACAATATAGACAGGACTCTATTCTAACTCAATATGTAAAATGCCCAATAAGGAGTGATTTGCTATTGGATCTAGCACTGGGGAATAAACCAGAGCAAATATGAAAAGTAAAAGTAGGACGACACCTAATTAATAATGACTATAATATATGCTTTAAAACAATCATAGAGAAGGACAAAAAGATGAAAACCAGGTTGTTGGATGGGAGAAAAGATGATTTTTATGGGGCTGAGAACAGAACTTAGGAAAATAAAATGGGCAATAACATCGGCAAATAATAATGTAGAGCAACAGAGTGCAAAAAAAAATTCCTCTAAGAGGAAAGAACAAACTGAACTCCAAGACTCCATGATTGAAAAAAGACATAAGGGATTGAATTTTACGTTTGAAATGTGGGACTGCTGTAGTCACGTGGATGTGTAAACTCTGGTGCCATGACATCGGGTCGCAAACCCAATGTCATCATGCCGGTTTGCATAATACAGTAGGCAGGCGAGTGCTGAATTCGACAGGCCACCCACCATTTTTAAAAACCTAATTAATAAGCAATTAAACTTGTTTACAATCCAACTGACTGGAAAAAAATGATGCCCATGCCATAATGCGGTAGATGCACAGGAAATATGGACGGTGGGAGTTACGTTCTTTTTCTCAGGGGCTGTTGAAAAGGTGGATATAACCGCTGCAAGTGGGTCTATGCCTGACTTTAGCAAAAGAGTCTGCTGCTTCAGCTGTGAGCCTTAGCCAGTGTTGAAAATTTTGGCTTTCATAACATTTGCATCTGCATTTGGGGAATTCCTCAGGGAAAGGGGCAAAAAGGAAGTGCTCTCATCAACATTGAGCATGGCACATTGTGCACCGCACCATTTGTGCTCTAAATCAGAGTCTGATATGGGAATTATCCATTCTGTTTGAGGCACCTCCTCCAGCGAGGAGAGCAGAGAAGGAGAAAGCCAGCTGGCCAGATGCAGATACACCATCAGGTGCAGGAAGGTGGGCAACCTCCTACGGGGTGAGAGGTTGCGAAGGGGAAGCAGCAGCAGTAGGCAGGCAGAGGTAGGTGAATGCCCTACCCTGCCAACCAAATGTACAGGGGCAAAATGTCTTACCTGCACTTGACAGAGCGACAGTGCCTCCAAAGACTTTGCCTATCAAGAGAGATGGTCTGTGACAAACTTTCCGGTGAGGTAGCCTCAAATTGTATGGGTGGCCACCAGAAGCCTGTGGCCTTAAAAGTCACAGTGGCATTCAAATTCACCTCCGGTTCATTCCAGTCAGCGTGTGGAGACCTTAGTGGCATCGTCCAACTTGAAGCCCAACACTGCATATTTAGGCATGCCTATCATTATATCTCTTTTACATCTGACAATGCAAGTCAAGTGGAAATAGCCAGCAGCCTTGCATCCATGTCTGGTTTCCCACGGCTACAAGAGGTAATTGACTGCACTCATGTAGCCATAAAAGCAACAGCTGGATGGCCTGGGGCATTCATAAACAGAAAAGAATACCACTAAATAAATATTCAGATAGTGTATGATTATAATCAATGAGTAATGCTGCTGTATACACGTTGCAAGATATCCTGGAAGTAGCCATGACACATACATCCTTAGACACGCCAAGGTACCTGCAATGTTTACCGGCCCCAATGCTTTGGATGGCAGGCTGTTCGAAGAGAAAGGATACCCTCTAAAGAGATGGCCGATGAATCCAGTAGGGAATCAGTGGTCTGCCCGAGATACAATTCAGATGTCTGGACCGATCAGGTGGTGCTCTCCAATACACACCAGCCAGAGTGTCCCTTATGGTAGTCATTTGCTGTGTGTTGCCCTCCAGAGAAGGTAAGCCCTGTCAAGAGGAGGAATTGATGGAGACAATCTGGTCCTTTGATGAGGAGTCCGATGAAGAGTAGGGTGAGCCGCACCAGGCAGCTGTGCAAGTCAATCCATGAGAGGGTCTGGATACTCTTGAGACAAGAAATGCTCTGATACTTAAAAGTTTCCAGTAGTGCAGTATCTCCAGCTCAATAACACCTCCCTGACCTTTGGCACTTTTCTCCTGTTAGCTCCCCGTTATGAACACCAGGACTATGTAATGGCAATGTGATTCACCAAATAATATCAAGCAGAGGGAGCCACATGATCACAAACTCCCATAAAAGCAGCTAACAAATCCAAATCAAAACCATCACATCACACAGAGCTGATGCACAATTGAAGCCTGTTGGCTGGAATGTTAGAAATGCACCCTTGTAATTTCACGACCCTGGGGCCTTCCTCCCACCTTGCCTCTACCTATTACCCTGCTCCCTTCATTGGCAACCAACTCCAGGACCACCACGTCAGTGGGTAGCAAGGTAGTACAGCAACTCCGGTCCTGTTCCTCTGTCTGGCATTGTGCACCCTCTTCTCCTGTAATTAAAGAGGGAAATTATTATGGTGATGCTGTGCTACTATTAGGCCTTCAAATATATGACCAATATGTACTTTGCCGGCAGCACACTTATCCCAGTGCTCTTTGCCAGCTAACAGGTGTTGCAGTTCCAGCTCCTCCCCCATAACCCCTGTTGGCATGCAGAGTGGCATGACTGCATCATGCCGCCTTACTTGGGCAATACTCGACAATCCCTTAATTGACCCCATCACTCCCTTCCATATGTGTTCATCTCCAGAATGGTGACTCACTCACCCTTACAGACCTCAAAAGGCCATTGAGCCTTTTCCAGCTCTGCAGGCAGGTTCACTGGGTGATCCCAAGGATGCTAACCTCCATTGCGACCTCTGTCCAGGCTGCTATTGCCTGGCTGGGAGGTTGCCCCTTCCTGTCAGCACTCATGAGGATCTCCTGCCTATCGCAGGCAGCCTGGAGGAGGACCCACAAGGAGTCACTGTCAAACCTTGGGGCTTCTTTGGCCCTTCCTTAAAGCCTACCTCTTTGACTAAGCTTTTGGTGAGCTAATGTCTGCGCTAATATCTTTTTATGTGGCTTGGTGTCATATTTTTATTTAATAATGCTCCTATAACGTACCTTGAGACATTTTACTACTTTAAAAGCTTTTCATAAGTACACATTGTACCATGTTTAAATCATAGCAAGTTTAATCTTGTTATATTTTATTTCGGTGCAGAAGCAGCTGCAGATCACAAGGCTAACTCTCACGCAAAGTACTAAGTCAGATTTTTGTCAATTCCCCTTAACAAAAAAAAATGCTAACCTAAACCTGCTAGCTGTTTATAAATCTATGCCGACCTTGAAATTAAAGTAGTTGTTTAACAAATAACCGTGTGAAGACTGGCTTCATGAACTGATTTTCTTTTAAATCTTACTGTGGCTGTAAACAAGAATGGTTACATAATACATATAGTGATTTAGTTCCATGTGTTACCACAATAAGAATAAGAAATTATTATATAAAATTGATTTATTTTTTCAGTTTAATTTTCCTTTCTTGCATCCCTTCTATTACCTGGTTGTTATATTTTTCAGTAAAGCTCAGTAATTTAATTATTTGAAGTTAATTATTATGCAAAGGTAATCACTTCAATTTACTGAATTTGTGTTACAGATTTTTAGCTGTGGTTCCCTCTTTAACTGACAGTTCTGAGTCTGTTTCTGGCCAAAGGCCCAATACAAGTGTGGAACAAGGGTAAGTGAAGCTTACCATAGTATCCTGGGGTTTTCTTAGTGTTTTACAGGTTGTTTCTCTAATGTTTTGTAAGATTGAGTTATAAATTAATAGAATGGAAATTAGTCGTTTGGTAGTACAGAACTTGAGTATTGCTGGAAAAAGAGACATTTTGTTTAAATAAGTGACAGCCATTCACTGACTCATTCCTCAGGGCAATACCTTGACCAATCAGGGTCAAGCTACCTGGTTTAATTTCAACCAATGCTTGGCAGCTAACTGTCAGTCACCATCATTGGTGCATTCTCCATGGCAACGCCTCTACCAATCAGAATGCACTTGCCAACCAATCAGGACTCTCTTCACATACAGTATAAATTGTTGTCTTCCACCTATACTGGTATTCTTGTAAAGTGTCCTGAAGAGTGCAAGATGGAAAGCTTCGACATATCTCTTTTTTTTCAACAATGATCAAGGATAGAAATTGTTTGGTTATGTTTACATAAAGATATGAGATCTGTTGCCTGATTTCCCTCAGCTACTAGTGAAAGTTTAGAATTGTTGAGTGCCATTGGAGGATAACTCTTTATATTCAGCAGTATTATGTAGAATTTACAATGGTGGCAACTGCATTTGTTGTCATAGAGATAAACCATATTTTTAAATCTTTTTACCCATCCACCCCCCCCCATTTAGATTATTCTTGCCTTCATAATTTAAATTTACTTTATCATACTCTTGGCAATCTCCATACTGTTGAGAAGTTAGACATCTTGCTCTATTACTCCAAACCACAACAATATCTGGCTTCTCTTTTTGTAAAGTATATTTGCTCTCCTATCTTGGATCTTTTAGATGGATATACTGTAGTTGGTGTACCTTGTAAAATTTAATACCTATAGTTTAGAGAAGACATTGCAGTGTTGGAAAGAGATGCACTGTAGGTTTATTAGGAAGATAACATGAGTGAAATGTATGAGGGTAAATTTTCTACTTTTGCAGTCCTGACACATTTAAATTAATGCGCAAAAGATCTGGCCGGCTATAAAAACGGTGCACCCAAAATTCAATGAAGTGTTGCTAGGAGCACAAAATCAATAAATTGTCCCTTAAGTAATGTTACAAGCCTGAAAACCAAAGATTTTCTAAAGCAGAGATTAAGGAAAAATGTAATAGAAGTATCCAAAATTGCAAAAAGGATTGAGGGGACTAAATAGTGAATGGCTATTTAAAAGCAAAAGTATTTGTGCTGGCTAATAAATCAGTAACATTGAAATATAAACTTAAGCTCCAATTTTACCTCCTCAGTGCGAGTCAAGGAACTGTGGGCCATGCTAGATGGTGAACTGACCCTGTGCAGTATAAGGCTTGAGCGATTTCTGCTCCTGGGCCTCATTTGCATAGGTTTTGTCATTCTTCCCTGTTCCAAACCAGGTAGAAAGCATGAGCTGACCAACATGTTCGAGCAGCATTTTAGGCAACAGAGTTCAAAGGAACAGTCCCCACACTTGGGTGAATGGTTAGTTGTGAGGAGGATGATGTCTGGGGTAGGGGAGGCTCAGATTTCTTTGTGGGACCCAAAGGAGCATTCCAGACCTCATTGTCCAGAAGGGGGAAAAAATAAAATTCGCAACAAGTTACTGCAGCCATTTTAGCTGTCCAGTCACACAGCCAGGTGAGCATGGTTAAAAGCAGCCCTTTAGGATTAGTTCAGAATTGTAAAATGGGAGGTTAGAAGAAATGTTATGACCCTGAGCAGAGATGCCCAAATTCTTTTGTTTGGCCATTCAGTTATCGTGGATCCCACGTGTTCAATATAAGAAGCTGAGCACTACCACTGCCTCCTTAGGATTTCTTATCCTTTTCACATCCTTATGATGTTTTGGCAGTCTCTGCCACCTCTGGAAAAAGTCAACAGTTGTGTTCAATATATGTGTACCTTATATCACAAAATTAGATACAGATTAAGTGAATTTCATGTGTTCATGTAACCAAAAACAGAACAAAATATTAAGCATGTATTCTTTTTGTTATTGTGTCCTGCTAAAAGTATGGGAAAGAATGCTACTAACACTAAATTAAGTTACTGAAGCTTTTCATGCAGGAAGCAAGTAACTTAATTTAAGCCAACCATGGTCAAGACATCTTGAGGTATTTTGATTTGTGTTTTTGTATTTTTTTAATGAATCTAAGTACAAGGTAAAAACATTGTGTGTTATCTGTTCCCAGGTCCGGTTTGCTCAGTACATTGGTTGGAGAGAAGTCTGTAACACAAAGATGGGAGGCAAGTAAAAATGAAATGGATGGCAGAGCAGAAAGCTAAACAAGATGGCCTAACATTTGTCACAGTGTCCGTGGTGTGAAATAAATGTACAAGATAATCTTAATTCATGCAAAAAAAACTTGGTATCTCCCAATTGCAGCATCATGTTGTTTCTTAAATGTTTCCAAAGCTTTTGCCTCCACTATTTATCTGAAAGCCTCTTGTAAATGTTGATCATTCTTTGTCTGAAGTAAAACCTCCTGATTTTTTTTACCAGGTTGAATTTCTGCCCCTTTGGCTTACTCTCAATTTAACTTGGCACAATACTATTGATTTACCTTTACAATCTTGTACACCTCTAAGATCCCTCTCTACCGTCTCCATTTCAGGCTGAAAAGCCCAAATTTCTCTCGTCTGACTCTTAACACTAGGGACAACCCCATGACTCCTTTTTACACAACCTCCAGCACTTGAATTTTTCCCTTGTGTCTGTGCCCAGACTGGACAAAGTACACAAGGTGTCATCTGAACAGCCTAGCCTGTACAATTTGACTATGATTTCTTACTAGTCTGCTACAGTTTCATTTATGGAGTTCAATATTCTTTGACTATTTGTTGTCACTCATTGGTTGGACATAAATAAGAGAGGTTTAACTGCCCTGTCACAGAGTGCACTGTTACAGAGCGGAATTGCTGCGAGTTTGCCTGCAGGAGACCAGGAGTTGAAAAGCTGCATTAGAGGGCTGAGTTTTGAAAACATCCAAGAGTAACATCACAGGAGGAACACAAGTTCATCAGTTGGTGAGAAACTGCTGTTAGGGAGGGTCCTCAAGTAGCTGAAAATTAGAAAAAAACACTCTTGTTAAAAGTAAATTGAAGAAATGGCAAGACAGCTCAGTCATGTGGAATGTGTGTCCCGTAATATGTGGAAAGTTGTGGACACTACCTGTGTCCTAGACGACCATATGTGCAGGAAGTGTCACAAGCTGTAGAACCTTGACATCCGGGTTTTGGAGCTTGGTGGCTGGAGTCACTGTGGCGTATCTGCAAGGCTGAGAGCTACGTGGATAGCACGTTCAGAGAGCCTGGAGGCAGAAAGGGAATGGGTGACAGCCAGGCAGTCCAAGAGAACCAGACAGGTAGTGCAAGGGTCCCCCAGGGTCCCACTTGTCCATCAGTTTTCCATTTTGGATACTGGTGGTTACTCAGGGGAGTGCAGTCAGAGCCAAGTTTGTGGCATCACGGGTGGCTCTGCTATATAGGAGGGGAGGAGGAAGAGGGGAAGACCAATAGTGATAGGAGATTCATTAGTTAGGGGAACAAACATGTTGCCTCTCGGGTGCCAAGGTCAAGGATGTCACGGAGCGGCTGTAGTACATTCCTCTGGTGCAGGGTGATCAGCCAGAGGTTGGTCAGCATTGGTACCAATGACTTAGGTAGGAAAGGGGATGAGGTCCTGAAAGTGGATTTCAGAAAGCTAGAAAGGAGATTAAAAAGCAGGACCTCTAAAGCAGTAACTTCAGGATTACTTCCAGTCCCACATGCAAGTGAGTATAAAATTAGGAGAACTGAGCGATTGAACACGTGAATGGAAACTGGTATAGGAGGGAGTGCATCAGATTCCTGAGGCATTGGGATCGGTTCTGGGGAAGGTGGGACCTGTACAAATCAGCCTGATTTCAGCGGTGGGCAAATTATTGGAATCAATTCTGAGAGACACAGTAAACTGTCACTTGGAATAGCACAGGTTGATCAGGGATAGTCAGCATGGTTTTGTTAGGGGAAGATCGTGTCTTACTAAGTTAATAGAATTTTTTGAGGAAATACAAGGAGGATTGATGAGGTTAATGCAGTGGATGTTATCTACATGGATTTCAGTAAGGCATTTGATAAGGTCCCACACAGCAAACTGCTCAGAAAAGTGAGATTCCATGTGATACAGGGGAAGGTGGTGAGTTGGATCCAAAATTGGCTCAGTGACAGGAAACAAAGGGTAATGGTCGGTGGATGTTTTTGCAAGTGGAAAGTGGTTTCCAGTGACGTTCCACAGGGCTCAGTGTTGGGTCCCTTGGTGTTTGTTGTATATGTTATGATTTGGACTTAAAATACAGGAGGCATGATTGGGAAATTTGCAGACGAAACAAAAATTAGCCGTGTAGTTGATAGTGAAGAGGATAGCTGTTGTCTCCAGAATAATATCAATGGTTGGGTGGATAAGTAGCAAACGGAATTCAATCCAGAGAAGTGTGAAGTAATGCATTTGAGGAGGGAAAACAAAGCTGAGGAATACTCAATAAATGGGGGGATATTGAGAGGGGTAGAAGAAGTGAGAGACCTTGGATTGCATGTCCACAGATCCCTGTGGCCACAGCTGGAATTTTGTGTACAGTTCTGGTCACCACATTACAGGAAAGACATAATTACTCTAGAGAGAGTACAGAGGAGATTGACAGGGCTTGAAGAAGGCTAAGGGTGACCGAACTGAGGTGTACAAAATTATGAGGGGCCTAGATAGGGTAGACAGGAAAGACCTGTTTCCCCTAGCTGAGGGGTCAATTACCAGGGGGCATAGATTTAAGGTGATTGTTAGAAGGATTAGAGGGCACATGAGGAAAAACATTTTCATCCAGAGGGTGGAGGGTGTCTGGAATGTGCTGCCTAAATTATTGGTTGAGGCTGAAACATTCACCTGGATCTGTATCTGAAGTGCTATAACCTGCAAGGCTACAGACCAGGTGCTGGAAAGTGGAATTAAAAATGAGCGGCCAGTTTTTTTTTCTCTCCTCTTATGGCCGCCACAGACACAATGGGCTGAATGGCCTCTTTCTGTGCCATAACTTTTCTATGGTTTTATTTTTAAGAGTCAATTCTACTAAGACTCCTAGGTCTCTTTCAGTTCCATGCTTGGCTATTTCAACGCCATTCACAGTGTGTGTCGCACTTATTTCTTTTCCTTCTTATGTGACGTATATTGCATTTGTCTCCATTAAATTTCACCTGCCCACACCCATATTTTGTCCAACTCATTGTAAATTTTCTGACTGCCTCCACTGATTGCATTGCCTCTCCCACTTTGCATGTAAATATAACAGAATATGCAGCAAAAGTTTTGCAACGCGATCATTCAATCAGTGTCATGTTAGGCAGCATCATTGAATCTGTAGTCAAATTATTCGCATCTAAATTGCATATTAGACCTAGCTTTTGCTGTTCTTGACTATTTGCCTAATATGTGTGATGAGGAAACTCTGTCACTGGAAGGGACCAAAATTGATAAGGAGGTGGTATTGGATAAACTGTCGGTACTTAAAGTTTACAAGGGACTGGATGAGATGCATCCAAGGATATTGAAGGAAGTAAGAGTGGAAATTGCAGGGGCGCAGGCCATAATCAGTGCCAGAGGACTGGAGAATTGCAAACATTGCACCCTTGTTCAAAAAAAGTTGTAAGGATAAGCTCAGCAATTACAGACCAGTCAGTTTAACTTCGGTGGTGGGGAGGCTTCTAAAAACAAATATTCGGGATAACATTAGTCGTCACATGGGAAAATGTTGATTTATTAGGAAGAGCCAGCATGGATTTCTTAAGGGAAAATCGTGTTTAACTAACTTGCTGGAGCTTTTTTTGAAGAGGTAACATGATGAGAGTAATGCTGTTGATGTGGAGTGCATGGACTTCCAAAAGGCATTCAATACAGTGCAGCACAACAGACTTGAGAAAAGTTTATAGCTTATGGAATAAAAGGGACAGTAGCAATGTTGATGCAAAATTGACTGAGTAATAGAAAACAGCGAGTAATGGGTAATGGATATTTTTTGGACTGGAGGAAGGGGTCGGTATTGGGACCCTTTTCCTGATATACATTAATGATCTAGATCTTGGTGTGCGGAGGACGATTTCAAAGTTTGCGTGTGATACATAACTTAAAAGCATTGTAAACTGTTAGGAGGACAGTTTAGAACTTCAGAAGGACATGGACAAGTTGGTCAAGTGGGCAGATGAAGTTCAATATAGAGAAGTGTGAGGTGATTAATTTTGGTAGGAAGAACATGGAGAGACAATGTAAAATAAGGGGTGCAACTCTTAAGGGTGTACAGAAGCAGAGGGACCTCAGGAAGGATGTGAACGCATTGGAGACAGTGCAGAAGAGGTTTACAAAAAACTTCAGTTATGAAGATAGATTGGAGAAGTTAGGACTGTTCTCCTTGGAGAGGGGAAGGCTAAGAGATTTGATAGAGATGTTCAAAATCGTGAGGGAGCTGGACAGAGTAGATAGGGAGAAACTGTTCCTGCTCATAAAAGGATCGAGAACAAGAGGGCACAGATTTAAAGTGATTTGCAAAAGAAGCAAACGCGATGTGAGAAAAATCTCTTTCACACAGCAAATGGTTCGGGTCTGGAATGCACTGCCTGGGAGGGTGGTGGAGGCAGGTTCAATCAAGGCATTGATGATGATGAGATGATTATTTAAATAGAAACAATGTGCAGGGTACAGGGAAAAGGCAGGAGAATGGTACTGAGTCATAATGCTCATTTGGAGAGCATGTGCAGACACGATGGGCAGAATGGCTTCCTTCTGCACCGTAACAATTCTGTGACAGCCTTATTGATCCTTTCCGCTTGTACACTGGTCCCACTCCTGTTCGGGTGGAGCTTGTCCCAGCACTACAGCTTCTTCCTGTCCCAGTACTGGTGGAAGTGTCCCATGAAATGGAGCCTCTCCTTCCCACATGAGTCTTTCAGCCACACATTCTCTTTCCTTTCATGTGAGCCACCCAACACCAAATCTTGGCTTCTGTTAACCTAAACTTCACCACCACTTCTTCCCACTTTTCCCGCAAGGTTTCTTTGCACAAGTGATTAAACCCATGGCAATACTTTAATTAAACCAAGAGACTTTTCATTTTAGGGTGAGATGGGGAAAAGGAATGCTTCATTTTATTCTCTATGTAGAAGGTTTCAAATATCAAGTTTTTGTGATAAAGTGGGTCCTCCCATTTTTCGTGTATGGAGGTCTTACTAATAAGCTGCCCACTCGCTAGCTTTGACGTGTAGAACATGTGACCCCAGAAAGTTGGACATCCTTGATCTATCTAATGCTTATTAATAAAATTATTTTAAATTTGTTGCTTTGTGTGTGTAACAAAGGAAACAAGATCATTACATTCTTTGTTGTCTTTCTTCTAGAGAGGAGAAATCAGTAATTTCCAATATCTCATGCATCTAAACACATTAGCAGGCAGATCCTACAATGACTTGATGCAGTATCCAGTATTCCCATGGATCCTTGCAGATTATGATTCTGAGGTATGAAAGCTTTTGAAATCAATTATCTAAAAGTGTCTATGAAGGAACATTGATTTATACCTTATTGTGTTTTATTAAACAGTTGTTTACGACTACATTGTAATTTTGTTTCATTTTGGAGATATGGGCTTCTCTAACAAGGCCCATTCCTAGTTGCCCACATGGCTTGATACAGCTGAGTTTCTTTCTAAGTCACTTCAAAGATAGTTAAGTGTTAATCTCATTAATTGGCAGGTTTCATTCCCTAATGTTTTCAAATCCCCCTCCATAGCCTTGTCTATTTCTATCTCTTTGTAATATCCTAGAACCCTCCAAGATACCTGCAGTTCTCCAATTGTGGCCTCTTGTGCATCCTTGATTTTAATCTCCTCCATTGTTGGTCATGCCTTCAGCTGCTAAGGCCCTAACCTCTGAAACTCTCTCCCTAAATCTCTTCAGCTTGACCTCACTTTCCTCCTTCAAGACACTGTTTAAAACCTACCTCTTTAACCAAGCTTTTGGTCATCTGCCTTAATGTCTACTTGCCTCGGAGTCAAATTTTGTTTGATAACACTCCTGTGAAGCGCCTTGGAACATCGTACCACAATAAAGGCACTATATAAATTCAAGCTATTGTTGTAATGGACCAGTTGGTTTTTTACAACAACCCAGTAGCTGCTTCTTGATACCACTTCTTTATTTACAGATTTTTTTTACTAATTTGATCCTTATTCTCGAACTGTCATGATGGCTTGAACTCGGGTTCTCTGGCTTGTTAATTCAATGTAATCATTACTGAACCCTGAGAATACTAGGAATATTTAGAAATATTTTCTAACTTCCCCGAATATCAGCATTTCCTGCATGTCCATTTAAAGATATAATTTAAAAGTAGCCCTTAGCGAACAATATTGATATATCAGTTAACAGTTGGTTAGATCCAGACTTCACAAGCAAAGTGTATGTGAGATCGAATTGTAATAATAGAAGACTGAACTGCTGAATATTGATATATTTTAAACCTTTAGTAATTTCTTTTTCATGTGACTCACCGAAACTATAATTTTACTTCTGATTTATCTGCTAAAAAACCCAAAAGCAAGTGTTTGTGAGTAATTCCTTTTCTTTATATAGGAACTTGATCTTACAAATCCCAAAACGTTTAGGAACCTGGCTAAACCAATGGGGGCTCAGACCGATGAGAGATTAGCTCAGTATAAGAAACGCTATAAGGACTGGGAAGACCCAAATGGTAAAGAAATTTACAGAGATGGAATTCTACTTGCATGCAATATAAATAGTGCCTTTTCTACGCAGAACTATCACTGTTTGTTTGCAGTTTTTCTGATTGCTGCCACTCAGATTTTCATGAGCAGTTTCGTTACAAATTTTGATATTAGAAATGAAATGTTAAACTGGATGAAATGCTTCTTTAACAGTATAATTTAAAATATTAGTGGTGTGTAGATTTATTATTTTTTATTTGGAACAAGCTATTTATTTTGAAAATAATGTAAGTTGATTGTGGTTAATTTGTGTCCTGTTCTTGATTTCTAGGTGAAACACCAGCATATCATTATGGTACACACTATTCTTCTGCCATGATTGTAGCTTCATATTTAGTAAGAATGGAGCCATTCACTCAAATATTTCTCCGGCTTCAGGTAACTCGTGCAATTGCATGTATAATTATTTCAGCACCAACTTCAAGCTAACGTATCTAGTTTTAAATTCAAGTAAAGAACATTTTTTCATTGCTGAACCTTCATCATGTTATTTGCTTGTCATTCTCCTTTCCCAGGGTGGTCATTTTGATCTAGCTGACCGTATGTTTCACAGTGTACGAGAGGCCTGGTATTCGGCATCCAAACACAACATGGCTGACGTAAAAGAACTCATCCCAGAATTCTTTTACCTTCCAGAGTTTCTCCTAAACTCCAACAACTTTGACCTAGGTATGACTGTGCATGTGAGCATAGAGATTATAGAAAAGATTCACTGACCCACATTACTAACAGTAAGCTGTACTTGAAGGGACTGCAGGTTGGAAATAGGGCTGATATATACTACATACAATTCTCCAGTCTCTAATCCGTTTGAGCAAAGTTCCTTTTAAGAAATGTAAGATTATGAATTTACCATTTATAAATGTTGAATTTTATCATATAATAAAAGAAAAAAACTTGCATTTATATAATGCCGTTCACAGCCCAAAGAGCTCTACAGCCAATTAAGTATTTTTGAAATGTAGTCACTGTTGCAATGTAGGTATATATGGCAATCAGTTTGCACTTGGCAATAATTTGTTTTAACGCTGTTGGTTGGGAAATAAATATTGAAAAGGACACCAGGGCTCTTCGTGGAATGGTGATATGAAATATTTTACACCCACCTGAGTGGACAGTTGAAGCCATGGTTTAATGTCTCACCTGAAATTTTGCAGCGTCCCTAAAAAAAAAATAGTGGTTAATTTTCTGGATTGAAAATTCATCTTTATGTTTCAATGTAGGTTGAGTTCATCTACAGGGATACTCAGCTAAGTAAAAATTAATCTAAATCGGTGGTTCTCAAAGTTTGATATGTGTACCCCTGGGGAACAGCAGATGTCTCTAGGAGGTACTTTTCTCTTAATTGTGTGATTGGACAGATTCAAACATGTAATCCTGGGAAAGCTGGGCTCAGATTCGGAAGGTAACAAGATGTTCAAGGACTTGGAGTAGAAAAGGAGGTTGGAGATTGGATGATAGTTTGCAAAAATGGAGGAATCTGGTTGGCATTTTAGGAGAGGAGTGATGATGGCAGATTTGAAAGGGAGGGGAACAATACCTGAGGAGAAAGAATAGTTAACAATATTAACTAAATGGGAGCCAGGAGGGAATGTTGAACGATCAATAGTTTAGTGGAAATAGAGTCGAGTGCAGGAGGTGAATCTCATGGACAAGATGACCTCTGAGAGGAAACGAGAAGATGGAGGAGAAACTCGAGAAATATGCAAGTTCAGGACTCGTGCAGAGGGGAACTAAGAGGAAATTTGGCCTGGTGGGCTCGGAGGAGGGAGGGCAGTGGCAGAAGCAGCTGATTGGATGATTTCAATCTTAGTGACAAAGCAATCATGAGCTCCTTACACATGTTGGAGATGAGGTTGGAGGAGATAGGGGAGAGAGGAATTCAAGATGATGGTTTGCAGAGAAAAGAGGCTGGAGATACGTTTGCATTCTTGGGTGATCCTGGAATAGTGGGAGGTTTTTGCAGGTGAGAACAGGGCCTGATAGTACTTCATGTGGTCCAGCAATTTCTTGTGGCAGTAAGGATCTATTTGCATTGTGATTGGGAAAAAAAGCAGCATATTGTGCTACATAGATGAAAAGCCTTAAATAAACCAATTTGGTGAAAATTAATGCCACACCTTGGCACCTAGCTGATTATGGAGCAACAGACATGCAAATATTTAGCTGAATGTGTAAAAACTTGCTGGTAGGAGAGCAGGAGCTGTTCAGTCCCAAAAGTCAACAACCCACGTTGAAGCTATCTTTTTGCAACTGGGAAAAAAAGTATCTATGTAAGGTACAGACAACACGCCACCCCCCCAACTGCTATTTGTAATATTAAGTGGCTCTTTGGACTTTGTCACATGCACGCCTGATGCTTTGGAAGCCTGCAGAATAATTAGACAGCAATAGTTGGATCACGTGAGGAATACCTAAGACAGGAAATGAATTTCTACAAAGTTGTGCAGCGTAGTAAGGATCGTGGAGCCCCATCAATTTTCACAAAATTTTCAACCTCATGACCTTCATGGTTGTGATGGGAGAAATTTGAAATGATGACTTTAGACTTCTCATGAAAGAAGCATTTTACATACTATGGAAATTGTTGTGCTTAAGTAAAATTTGCAAGAGTATTGGTGGTGTTGATGCCGAGTGCCAACATTATTTGCATTTCACCTCTGCCAGAACAGCCTTTTAGGGTTGATTCCAAAATCCAGTGCTCCCAGTGAGATGTGCTTGCAAGGATCATGTCAGAGAAATTGCAGGTGGGCAACCTATAAATTTCCAGTTTTAATTTGCGTGAAATATTTGCCATGTGCCCAGGATTTCGCAAGGTGCACATAGACCAACTCTCTGCTGGAGCCCTTGATCATGGCATGTGATTCTCTATCTGGATGAGCAAACATAGTAAATGTAAATTGGGTATGCTTTTTAATCGTGTTTACAATAATCATTAATCTTCTATATCTAGGTTATAAGCAGAATGGTACAAAATTGGGTGATGTATTGCTGCCACCATGGGCTAAAGGGGACCCAAGAGAATTTATCAGAGTTCATCGTAAGGTAATATTACTGCCACTAATATTTTTCTTTGACTATTTATGTTGTGTATTACTTAGCACTGAGATTCTTGAGTTCAAAATATTTATATGCATTTATCTTGTATTAATTTTAAATGTTCGAGCTTCAGGATGAAGGGTGTTCAATTCTCTATTTTAAACAACATTGATTAAGTTTGTATATTTAGGTAATTTGTCATTACAGCAAATAGAATATTTAAGTAGCATGGTTGCTAAATTATTGTAGCACTGGCTTTCCAGTCACATGATGCTGAATAATCAGGATGCCTGCCACATCTGGAGGTTTCACTTATTCCCTGGAATGCTAGATAAAATCCCCTACAATAGTAGATTGCAGGAATCTGGCATTCTGTTTTTAATTCCAGTACAGTAGAAGTGTCTGTGTAGTCTGGCAGCTCCATTACAGTGTTTTAGCTGGTCCACTAAATATGACTTCTCATCAAATGGAAAACTGACCCACCTTGCATTAAGTACTCCTCCTATTGGCACTGGCAGTATTGGCATGCAGGATTGTATAGGTTGGTGGTATTTTTGCTGTTATCCCAAATTCAAAGAATAAACATTTTGAACAATTGTACAAAAATATATAATGTTATTGTACTTTGAATATACTAGTTATCTTTAGTGTTAAGTAAAAGTCATCAGTTCTCTCATATAAAGAGACAGATGTTTACATTTGAAATAAATGTTGATTTTACATCACCTTATTTGATCGGTTACATTTTTGCTGTATCTTTAATTTATGTCTTTATTTCAGGCACTGGAATGCGACTATGTCAGTTCACACTTACATGAATGGATCGACTTGATCTTTGGCTACAAACAGCAAGGTGCACCTGCAGTAGAAGCAGTCAATGTCTTTCACCATCTCTTTTATGAAGGGCAAGTGGACATTTATAATATCAATGATCCACTCAAGGAAACTGCAACTATCGGCTTCATAAATAATTTTGGACAAATTCCAAAACAGGTAAGAAATCTCCTGCATTTTACTTATATAGTACATGCATTCTGTTTTATACATTATACATATTTTGCTTTATGCATTGCAGATATTCTACATTAAAGCACACAGGTTGAGATTTTTATTCCTTTTTTACGGGGGTATATGCCTCTCATTCTTTTCCATATATTCTCTCCCTCCCTTATTGAAATCTCCAAAGTAATCTTCCTCCATGACATTTTCCAAAGCTACTCCAGAACCAACCAGTATTACGTGCTTCCTCCCCTATGTGATAAAGTTTCGGGCCTGTGTTTGAACCACACCACATTAGCAACTCAACATATTGACGGTAGGCATTTGCTGTCTGGCACCACATAATGGAGCACCCAAGTTACAGAGGATAGATTGCATAACACACAACTCTGGCCCTCGTTCGTGCATTTTGTTACTTCTAGCCTTGATTATTCCATTGCTGTCCTGGCCACCTTTCCATCCTCTACCCTCCATAAACTTGAGCTCATCTAAAACTGTGCTGTCAATATCTTAACCTGCATCAACTCAAGTTCCATCATTTCTGCTTGCTGACCTACATTAGGTTCCTGTTTTAGAACAGTTGATTTTAAGATTCTCATTCTTATGTTCAAATCCCTCTTTGACCTTTCCCCCTCTATCTTTGTAATCTCCTACAGCCCTCTAAGAACATTGCATTCTTCCACCTCTTGTGCATTGTGCATTCCCTTCATCCCATCATCGATGACCATGCCTTCAATCGTCTCTGTCCGAAGCTTTTGGAATTCCCACACTAAACCTTTCTACATTTGTACTTCTTTTTATTGAACGCCCATAAAACCTATGGGCAGAATTTCATGTTTTCATGCTGGTGGCTTTGTAGGTGAGGGGATGCTGATAAAATTTCTTGATGGCCTTCCCACTGGACTCCCGCCTGCCCCAACCTCTGTGATTTTATGGTGGGACAGGTGAAGCCCATGCCCGCCCACCTTCCCTTGCCCCAATTGAGGGCTTTAAGTTGCCAATTAATGAACATTTAAGGGCCATTTCTTGCCCGGCTTCAATTTTCTGGCTGGTGGGAGGAGTTCAGGGGCAGGGTAAGCCCAGAAAGTGATCCTGCTGAGGCCTCAGGTGGGAAGTGGGAGTGGAGACGCCTCCATCAATGACCCCATTTCTACATCAGGCATCCCTCCCACAAGGTCTGGCCCCTACGGGTGCTCCCTCCGCACCTCAGCCCTTCCACCAACACTCCCACCCCCTCCTGCCCACCCTTCCCCCGGCCATGCCTCCTTTCCTGAGACCCCCAGGACCTAGACTCCGGCGACTGCTGGCAGGGCCACTCCTGTTCACTGCAGCTCCTGGAGCTGCTCAGACTAAAGATTGACCAGCAGCTTTCTGAGGTGGGACTTAGAGTCTTGAAGGTCTACAGCACAGAAAAAGCCCCTTCGGCACATCGAGTCTGCGCCAGTCAAACAAGTACCTAATTATTCTAACCCCATTTTCCTGCACTAGGCCCATAGCCGTGTCTGCCATGGCATCACAAGTGCACATCCAAATACTTCTTAAATGTTATGAGGGCTTCTGCCTCTACCACCCTTTCAGGCAGTGAGTTCCAGATTCCCACCACCCTCTGGGTGAAAAAAATTCTTCCTCACATCCCCTCTAAATCTCCGACCCCTTACATTAAATCTATGCCCCCTGGTTATTGATCCCTCCACCAAGTGGAAAAGTTCCTTCCTGGCTACCCTATCTCTGCCCCTCACAATATTATACACCTCAATCATGCCCCCCTCAATCTCCTCTGCTCCAGGGAAAATAACCCCAGCCTATCCAATCTCTCCACATAACTAAAACTCTCCAGCCCTGGCCACATCCTGGTAAATCTCCTCTGCACTCTCTCTAGTGCAATCACATCATTCCTATAATGCGGATTCCAGAACCGCAGGCAACACTCTAGCTGTGGCCTAACCAACATTTTATACAGTTCCAGCATAACCTCCCTGCTCTTATATTCTATGCCTTAGCTAATAAAGGCAAGTATCCCATATGCCTTCTTAACCACCATATCTACTTGTCCCACTACCTTAAGGGACTGGTGGACATGCACACCAAGGTCCCTCTGATCCTCTGTACTTCTCAGGGTCCTACCATTCATCGTGTATTCCTGTGCCTTGTTTGTCCTGCCCAAGTGCATCACCTCACATTTATCCAGATTAAATTCCATTTGCCACTGATCAGCCCATCTGACCAGCCCATCTATATCCTCCTGTAATCTAGGGCTATCCTCCTCACTATTTACCACCCCACCAATTTCCGTATCATCCGCGAACTTACGAACTTACTGATCAATCCTCCTACCTTCAAGTCTAAATTGTTTATATATACCACAAACAGCAAGGGACCCAACACCGACCCCTGTGGAACCCCACTGGAAACAGGCATCCAGTCACAAAAACACTCCGCGACAATCACCCTTTGCTTCCTGCCACTCAGCCAATTTTGGATCCAATTTGCCAAATTGTCTTGGATCCCATGGGCTCTTACCTTGGTTATCAGTCTCTCAAGCGGGACCTTATCAAAGGTCTTGCTGAAGTCTAAGTAGACTACGCCAAATGCATTGTCCTCATCTACACACCTGGTCACCGCTTCGAAAAATTTAATCAAATTGGTCAGACATGACCTCTCCTTAACAAAACCATGCTGACTGTCCTTGATTAATCCCTGCCACTCCAAGTGTAGATTAATTCTGTCCCTCAGAACTGTTTCCAATAGTTTCCCCACCATATCACAATCCTTCTGCCTGATTTCCATACCCACATCGTCCCTCTCACTTGTGAACTTCGACACAAAGTATTCATTTAGAACCCTACCTACGTCTTCCGGTTCCACACACGAATTATCACTATGGTCCTTAATGGGCCCGACTCTTTCCCTAATTATCCTCTTACTCTTAATGTACTTGTAAAATAACTTTCAATTTTCCTGCCAATGTGTTTTCGTGCCCCCTTTTTGCTCTCCTAATTTATTTTTTAAGTTCTTCCCCTACATATTCTATACCCCTCTAGGGCTTCCGCTGTTTTGAGCCCTCGGTATCTGCCATAAGCCTCCTTTTTCTCTTTGTCCAATTCTGTGTATCCCTCGACATCCAGGGATCCCTGAATTTGTTGGTCCCACCCTTTGTCTTTACTGGAATATGTTGGCCCTGTACTCTCCCTATTTCCTTCTTGAATGAGCCCCACTGTTCTGACCTAAAAGGAGCTGCTCCCAGTCCACTCTGACCAAATCATATCTGATGTTATTAAAATCGGCCTTCCCCCAATTTAGAACTCTGATTTCTGGCCCATGCTTGCTCTTTTCCATAACAATCTTGAATCTAATGGAGCAAAATGCTCCCTCACTTATACCTCTACCACTTGCCAGGCTTCATTCCCTAAAATTAAGTCCAGGACCACCCCATCTCTTGTAGGACCTTTTACGTACTGGCTTAAAAAGCTCTCCTGGATGCATTTTAAGAATTCTGCTCCCCCTAAACCTATCACACTATGACTAACCCAGTTAATGTTGGGGAAGTTGAAATCCACCACTATTACTACCCTATTATTTTTACACTTCCCTGAAATTTACCTATCTATCTGTTCTTCTCTTTTCTCTGACTGTTTGGGGGCCTATTGTACACTCCCAGCAATGTGATTGCTCCTTTTTCGGTTTTCAATTCTACCCATATGGCTTCATTTGAGGAGCCTTCTAAGATATCATCTCTACTTACTGCTGTAATTGATTCCTTGAGCAATATTGCGATACCCCCTCCTCTTTTATCTCCTTCCCTGTCTCGCCTGAAGACCCTATATCCTGAAATATTGAGATGCCAATCCTGCCCCTCTCTCAACCATGTCTCTGCGACAGCAATGACATCATACTTCCATGTGTTAATTTGCGTCAACTCATCTGCCTTATTCGTCAGACTCCTTGCATTAAAATAAATGCCATCCAACCTTGCCAAACTCCCTTGTGCCTTAACTGGCCTATAATGTCTATGCCTTCCAGACTCGCTTGCTCTCTCTTCTAATTTTGGCTGTGCATCTCCCCCTGTTGAACCTCCTTTCAGGATCCCATCCCCCTGCCAAGTTAGTTTAAACCCTCCCTAACAGCACTAGCAAACCTCCACGCAAGGATGTTGGTCCCATTCCGGTTCAGGTGCAACCCATCCGCCTTGTACTCGTCCCACCACCCCCAGAAATGGTCCCAATGTCCCATAAATCTAAAGCCCTCCCTCCTGCACCATCTCTCCAGCCGTGCATTCATCTGGACTAACCTCCCATTTCTATACTCACTAACACGTGGCACAAACCTCCCAACTGATGGGCGGTAGTCCCACTTCCAACCAATTAACGCTCCTAAATGGCTGCGGGCAGCTAGTGTTGGTGGCAATGCGTTGGCCACCCAGTCTTCCGCTGGCAGGAAGGGAAATCCCACCATCCTGAAAATCCCGGTCTATGCCTTTGATCAAGCTGTAATTCACTCGTCCTAATAGTACCATCTATGGCTTGGTGTCAAATTTTGTCTGATTTTGTTTCTTTGAAGTGCTTTGGTACATTTTCCTATGTTAAAAGCACTGTATAAATACAAAGTTGTTGTTTTGGTTCCCTTGTTTTACAGCAAGACCAGCTATAAATGTCAATCATTTTTTCTTTTTAAAAAAAGTGCTTATCTTGTTCTTTGGAATTCCTTAGACTGGAACTCTACATGAGGCCAGTGTACACCATCTCATGACCTCCAAACATATGCTGAATCACTCTGAAGTCATAAGCATGGGGCCTTCGGTGGAGCAAGTCTTGGCCCTTGGCACTGTCTCCAAACAAGATTGGAAACTGGAGCTAATCTGGGAACCAGTGGAATTTGTGGTCATTCCATGGAATCCACTGAAGTTATAGCATGAATCTGCCACAACAGCCAAGCATCGTCTGCCCCATTCTTTTTTTTGTTTGGCTTAGTGGCTGTTCCAGTAGATCTAAACATAATACTTGAGGAGGTTAAAAATAGCTGCAGTTTCAAACCTGCATACACATGCCCAGCTTAATTCATTGAATTGATCTTAAAGCATTTACAAAGTGTTTTTTAAATTTAGGTCTGAGAGGAGGAAATGGAATAATGTTGAACAAACTCAGACTGAGAGATCAATTATTTTTGAATCAGTGTCAATTATGAAAATTCAGACAAGTAACCAATGAAAAATGTGTGGTTAGACCTGTGCAATGGGGAAACTCAAAATATAGTCAAACTGATTGAAAGTATCATAGAAAAATGCAAGATAGACTTGCCAGTTCTCCTGGTCAGAAAAAAATTACAAGAACTAGACATATATTATCTGTGTATAGAAAATTAGTTTTGCTTTAGATTCCAGCTTTTATTGTTTGTTTTCCACCAACAATCGATAAACTTTCTAATGTAAACTCTGTTAATTTATTTACTAGTTGATATTTAATTAAATTCAATAAGAAGTCTGATACGCTTGACTGCTTTTGAACAGAGATAAATTCCAATAGTTCAAAAATAATTAACAGAAGGGGTTTCCTGTTCTGTTATGATGGACACATTGCCGAAAGCTTTCCTGGATCTCAACCAGTATGTCCACTCTTGAAGCTGTAGAAGTAGGGAATCACCCGCCAGTCTTCTAATATTTGAGTCCCAAAATAATCTGCAGCATTAAGTGCAGGAATGGCAGAAAACATTGCACTAATGGAATTAAATGTAGTTTATTGTACTTAAACACACATTTCTGATTACTCCTTACAGCTGTTTAAAAAACCTCATCCACCAAAACGAACCCGTAGCCGGAATAATGGGGAATCTTCTGGTGTGCCAACCTCTCTGAGCTGTGCCACTGACAAGATCTTCTTTCATCATTTGGATAATCTCAGACCATCTTTGACACCTGTTAAAGGTGACAGCTGATAGAAATTGTCTGTTAAGAATAGCTAGTAATGTATTTCTGTTTGAAAGAGACTCTGATTGTATTTTAAAATGACCGCTGATAAATATAACTTTTACATTCTTTTTCATAGCCAGATTTAAAATTATCCAGAATCTAGCCTATTTATGCTGTTGTCCAGCATTGTCCTTTGCAAAATTTCCAATTTATTTTAAAATGTCTGAGCCCAACTGCATCAGTAATGATCTGTTCTGTTGTCATTACTCGTGATGTGTACTGCTTGGGCACCATGAAGCAGTCTTGTTGAAGTTACAAAGAAGTCCTTATTGATATTATGGAACCATGTATTTACAGTAGAAGCTAAAGGTATGGAACGGACCCCAAACTAGGTCCTTCCATGTTGCTACCTATCTCTAAACTGGTCTTAGCTCTAGGCCATGTGCCTTCTTACATCACCATGTGGGCAGTACTGTACTCAGTCTTATGTCAACCATTTAGGTTCCAAATCATTCTACTACACCTCCCCTCAAGTCTTTATCCCCTGGATATAGACTGACATTAGATTATTTGCAGTTTGCTTCAAGTCTTACATCACTATAAATCTTGTGTACTTAACTTTAGTGTTGAAACTGTAAACTATCCTAACTCTAACCTACTTCATGATTAACATTACAACGTTAACAGCACGCATTAACAATTTTCTTACTGCCCTATCCCCGCTCCAAGTCTTTGAAATTGGAGATTCGGGCAGTCTGGAGGTCCTGTACCCCTGCTATGTCTCATTTGCTGTAGATCTTAGTGCTGGTTTGGAGGTTATATCTGGATGTAGGCATGGCTTCGTGCACTTCTTCTATTGATGAATGCTGCACCATGCCTGGATGGTCTGGTTGATGTGGTATTGATTTTTTGTAGTGAGTGGTGATCATTTTTTTCTGGGTGGACAAAAACGGTGTTTGTCAGGTTGTCAGTGGTACTTTTTCTGGCATCTAGAAGCTCTCTGCGGTTGAGGGAGAGCAGTCCAATGGATGGAAGAAGATTAGAGAGGTAGCTCGCCTCTGTGTAGTTGTGTTTGCGTGAGACTGCTACCTGGTTCCAGCTGATGCTGTGGTTTCAGCATAGTGGCTGGTAATTGTTGGGGCTGTGTTGGTCGGCGTCTCTACCATCTGCACCATGGTCGTTGGTGGAGGCAAAGGCTTCTCTGGAGGTTGTTCCAGCTCCAGCATCACCTCCACCAGGGGTGCTGTGGTAACCTCCTGCACTGTGGGTTCGTCTGGCCCTTGGGTAGGTTTGGGGATCTGAAATGAAGAGCAGACCTGCTCCATCAACAGAGAAGAGAGGTTACAAATAAAGTCAACATTTGAGTGGTGTGTAGTGGGTGGGCCTTCGGGTGGATGCCATTCAGGCTGGGTGGGAACCATGGTGGTCATCACATCTTCTGCTAGTTGAAGGAGATCGAGAGCTATGCAGACGTCTCTGCTGAGGAGTGAAAAATCTGTTTATTGCCGTACCTCAATGGCTCCTGAATCATACCAATGACTGGGAGTTGGGCACCTCCTGCGCTGTAGAGTGCGGTGTCCGTCGTTTGGACCCAGCAGCCTTGGAGCCATGGTTCCTTGTCTGACAGGAGTGTCACTCCGGCGCAGGAATCTAACCTAGGGTTAGTTAGATGGCTGTTCACTGAGATCTCTGCATTCCAGAAGGAAGAGTCGCATTGTCTCATGTTGCCCAGGAATAAAGGCTATGTGTCGTCTGAGTCGATAGCCACAGCATTTTTGGATGGCTCTCAGGTTCTCTGTGTGGTGCTACGGTCATGACTGGTACAGCTTACTGAAGTGTCCCTGTCTGTGGCAGTAGAAGCATTTGGCAGCATTCACAGGACATTGTTCCTTCCTGTGAGTGCGCTTTGCACTGCAGCGCTGGTGTGGTTTTTGCTGGATGGTTGGAGGTTGGTTTACCCTGGCTCAGACGGTCCCTGCACTCATGTGGCTTGATGTGGTGGACCGAAGTGTGATTTATGACCCATTAAGCGCATTCCCCTCTGAGAATGGTCCTATGTTGACCTCACAACTTGGACAGCCGAACTAGCAGGGCAGCCTCATCGAGAGTAAGGTCATCTTTGGCTTGGAGAAGGTCGGAGAGCGAATCATCAACGACACCCACCACAATTCTGTCTCGGATGAGCTTGGATTTCAGATCACCATATTTGCATCCTTCTGCCATGCAGTAAAAATCATTGATGAAGGAATCATCAGGCTCCCTAGGCTGCTGGACTCTCCTGTTAAATTTGATGCGTTCCAAGATCTTGTTAGATCTCAGGTTGAAGAAACAGTTGAAAGATTTTAAAACGTCGCCAAATTTAGCAGATGGTTCGTCTATGGCTTGGAATTATGTGCTAACTTGTTCTGCCTCTGACTTCTTATTTAACCTTGCAGCAATGCTATACCTCAGGAACCTTTTCCTCCAATCACTACAATTGTGAGATTGGTCAGGGTCATATGAGAGGCCCATTGGTGGTGTTAGTGAAGAATTGTGTTCTATCTTTAAAATATTTTAATGTGTGGGGGTCCCTTTAAGAGTGATGGGGATTTCAAGACAGCATCACTGGTATTGATGAAGATGGGATTTTCGCGCACGTGCTTCACAATTTCGGTGCAAAATTCAAAATGACGGCATTGGTCCACTGGGGAAGAAGAAGCCTAAAAATGGCTGTGGGTTGGATTGCTGTTGAGGATTGTTTTAGTCGCAACAGCATGCTGTAGGTTGGGGATGGGTCAGGAGGGCAGAATACTCGCTGGCTGGGAGGCCGAAGAATCACAAATGACCAAATTTGTTTCCTTTTTTAAAAAAAACTCCATATTCGATCTCTTCTTTTTTGTCTTAATTCATGACATTCTGGACTCGGGGTGCCATGTGGGGAGGGCGCCGAGTCAGCATTCAGACTCGTGACGCAATGCACAATAGAGTTTCTGCCTGACTAGATTTTAAGAAAATGATTCACAGGACTGGCTTGCCTGGAACTTTGAAAGGATTTTATCTCGCCCTGCAGGTTGTTGGCTCTGCTTTGTTGAAGCTGATCTTCCACAGGGATTCAGTGGAGACTTTTGCTTAAGCTTAACTTCTGCCTTTTTTTTTGCTGCCAGGCTCTCATGTCACTGAAGCTTCTCAGGTGAGTTTTCTCAGCATCTTGCTTCTTGAGTAAGGTTGTTTCAGGGCAGAATCAATGCTGGTGTCCTTTTCTTGAGAGCTCTTCAGTCTTTTAGCAAGGATGTGGATTTTTACCCCCCTGCTGCCACCATGATCTGCTGTGTTGTCGCTACCCGTGAGGTGTACTGCTTGGACACCACGAAGCAGCCTTGTTGAAGTTACAAGGAAGTCTTTATTGGCATTACGGAACTACATATATATTTACAGTAGAGGGGTAAAGGTATGGAGAGGATCCCATACATAGGTCCTTACATGTTGCTACCTCTCTCTAGACTGGCCTTAGCTCTAGGTCATGGGCCTCCTTTACATCAGCGTGTGGGTGGCACTGTACTCAGTCCCATGTTGGCCCTTTTGGTACCAGATTCTTCTTCTGCAAGTACATTTCCCATTTGCCTGTGGTAACTCTCTAATTGAGATTTGTGCCTATGTGAAACTGGATTGAGACAGCACATAGGACTCATTGGTCTCAGAGATTAAATGCTAGTTTGTTTACCATGACAAAATTTGCAGTTAATTGTGTTCCTTAATGGATCCAACAAGAAGTACAGTGGAACATGACCCATTCCATCAAATAAGACTGTATACAAATGTTGTGCCTGACAGATTTTGTGCCCTGGTCTCCCAGCTGAAAGTTCAGTGATGTGCCTTTGTATGAACTGTAAAGCATGCCTTTCCTTTTCATGTATTTCACAACTTGCCCTTCTCTGTCTGTAATGCCAAATAAGAATACATTATGCTGACTATAAGCTTTGTCTACAGAACTCAAGGAACCAGTGGGGCAGATCATTTTCACAGATAAAGGTGTTCTAGCAGTAGAACAAAACAAAGTGCTGATTCCTCCCAGTTGGAACAAAACGTTTGCCTGGGGATATGCAGACCTCAGTTGCAGAGTTGCAAATTACGAATCTGACAAGGTATGTAACTGGAACTTTATTAACTACAGCACTCTTTCCCACATAACACTATTCTCCAGGATATGGGAAAAATAGTTGTATTGGACAAAACCTATATGAAATGGGTTATTCTCTTCCAAGTGTTTTTGGCTTTGTTATCATTTCAATCTAGGTGAATTCTTTAAACATTCTTAATTTTTTCTGGAGCATATTTATGAATTTTGAAATTTACAGAAAATAAACTTGTGATCAAAATGCCACAAATGTCTAAACATAAAATTAAACTGCTGCACACGATAATGAGTGTAGCCTCAAAGCTCAAACTCTTTGGATCTTGGATGAAGTGATTTTCCTGATGTGCATGTGTAATTAAAATTGCTTTTTTCTTCTCTAGATATCTATACAGAGGGGAGTGATCTCCTTCTTTCTTGCTTTACTCCACTTAACCCTACTCAGCACTTTAATTTCGAAAGCTTAGCCTAAGCCCAAAAAAAGCGCTGTTTCCAAAACGAAGATATGGAAAAGTTTGTGGTATTGAGTGTTTCACATATTGCGTTTGAGCGCAGGCACTGGTTGTATAAGCAGCACCATACAATGTCACTACTATTATTTATGGGCAGCGTAAAAGAAATATTGCAATGGAAATTATCAGCATTGGGTATGCGTTTTTGAGAGCCACCAGTGAGCAATTTTCAAGCATGGTGAAATTATACAATGAGGCTGATAGTACATACATGACTGGTGCTGCAAATTCGGGTAAAGGATCCCTGCAACACACACTAACATCGGTGAGTGCAAAAATGTGTGGAAGCCTGTGTAAAAGCTTTGTGCTTGACTCGTTAAGCCCCTGACCTTGATGCAAATTGGGACACTAAAGGGAAGATCAACATTATTATTGGCTATCTCTCGCTAGAGAGGATGATTGTCTTTCATGAGTCCAAAGTTGGCTGATGAGGCCGATTCTGGGTCTGCAGACTTTATAGCACATAGGGCATTTGTTGTCACAAGGTACGTCTAGTTGTTCAAGTCATGGCATGTTCTTTTTGCTGCTTTTGCTTTACCTCTTCATTTGTCGTCTCAAAATGCTGGGATCCTTCCCACCTTCCCACAGACACTGCCACCATCTGGTTCAGTCCAAGGTGATGGTCTCCCAGGAATTAATGTCGATGTTGAATTTCTACATGTTGGCTTTCAGCACATCCTTGAAGTGCTTCTTCTGTCCTCCTCTGGTGCGTCTGCCCTGACTGAGCTGGGAGAAGACGACCTGCTTTGGGAGCCTGGTACCTGACATCCGAATTATATGAGCAACCCAATGAAGCTAATGGCAGATGATCATAGCCTCGATGGTTGTGGTGCCTGCTTGTGAGAGGACACTGATATTGGTGCATCTGTCCTTCCAATTAAAGTGTAAGATTTTCTGCAGGCAGCATTGGTGATATGGTCCCAGTGCTTTGAGGTGCCTCCTATAAGCTGTCCACGTTTCAGCCCTGTACGGTAAGGAAGGGATCACGAAGGCTTGGTAGACCATGAGCTTGGTTTCAGTTTTGATGTCACGATCTTCAAAAACTCACTTCCTCAGATGGTGAAAGGCTGTACCAGCAGATTTCAGGCAATACTGGATTTCTTTGTCAATGTCAGCCTTCAGCGGAAGATAACTTGCGAGGTACTGGAAGTGTTCCACATTTTCTAGGCACTCGTCATGAGTCCTATTCAATGGGGCTGGGGCGTGTGCATTTGGAGCTTGCTGTTGGAGGACTTTGGTTTTCTGAATATTGAGCGTAAGTCCCATCTTCACTCTGGAGATCCATTTCAGACACAGCACTTACTGCTGCATCATCAGCGTATTGGGGCTCAATGACTGAGGTCCGTGTGGTCTTGGTTTTTGATTGGAGTCGTCTGAGATTAAATAGTTTACTGTCCATTCAATAAATAAACTGCACTCCAGCAGGGAGCTTGTCTCTATTCAGGCGGAGCATGGCAGTAAGGATGATCGAGAAAAAGAGCCGGAGCAATGACTCAACCTTGTTTTACTCCTGCCTTAACCTCAAAAGGGGCCATAATGGATCCATATTGAGGATCAGCGCTTGCATATCACCATGAAGCAGGCAAAGGATGGTAATAACTTTTGGACATCCATACTCAGCAGAACCTTCCAGAGTGCCTCACGATCTACAGAGTCTCGAAGGCCTTTGTCAAGTTAAAGAACGCTGTGTAGAGAGATTGATGTTGTTTGCAACATTTTTCTTGTGGTTGGCGAGCTGTAAAAATCATTTCGTTCATACCTCTTGATGGCCTAAACTTGCATTGAGATTTAGGGAATAGCTCTTCAGCAAGTGCAATAAGTCAATTCATAAGGGTTCTTGAAATGACCTTTCCTGCAATAGAAACAGGGAGATGGCTTGGTAATTTCCGCAGTTGGATTTGTCTCATTTCTTGAAGATTGTCGCAATCATGGTGTCCATAAGATCATTTGGGACTACCTCTTCATTCCAGATCTGTAGGATAAGGACATGGCGCTGTAATGTTAGTTCCCCTCCTCTATGCTTAAAGATTTCAGTGGGGATTCCATCACCTCCTGCTGCTTTGTTGTTCTTCATTTGTGCGGTGGCTTCCAACTCCTTCCCTGCCAATTGTTCCATTCCAGATTGGAGACACTTTCAACTCTGGCATTGAAGTCTCCATCTTGTAACTGCCGTCTCCATGCCAGATCATGACTAGGAGCTTCCAGACAACACAGCCCTGCTCCCGTCACCATTTGCTGGTCAATGATGTGCTTGGAAAGAAAGATGTCTGTGCATGACATCTTTTAGCATGGAGAAACCGTTGCACACCAACTTCTGCATGTGTCTTGACAGGATGAAACCTTGATCCAATGGCAAGGAAGCCAAGGTGATTGGTGGTTTTGTTAGGCTGCAGCTTTCGTCCACCAGAATAGCCGTTGAGATATTCTTCTGCCTGTTCTGAGGTTGAGGACTTGTTGGCCAGAGATCCATCCGCTGAGTATTTCTAGGGTTCCTAAACAGGCCTTCATGCTAACCGAAGTGACCAGGGCATAAGGAGGCCCACTGTCCTTCACCCTGTTGTAGATCAACATTATAACTTAAGAGGAAAAATTGTGCAGATTTTGTTCCCTCCACCCAATAAATTAATTGCCTGACACACAATAAGCAACCAGCAGGTCTTCATTGATTAAAGTGTCACAAAATTATGCAAGAGGGCTAATCTTGCTTATCAAGTAACTTCATCTCATTTGTGTTTTGGTAGCATGCTACACATTGAGCCCTACTACCACATGATCATTAGCTTCATTTAATTGTGTTTCAAATGTGTTGTTTTGAAATTGTTTTCCAAGCAATAATCTGATGTGGCACTGTAGAGTGTTGAACCCTTGTCAGAAAACCTACATTTAAATGCTTCAATCTGAAATCTATAGTTTTAAAAACCCTGTTTGTTACAGGCTTACTTTGATCCTCTCCCGCTCCTATTTTTCTGCTTTGTGGATGATTGCATTAATACCATTTCCTGCTCTCACTCATGGAAAATTTCATCAGATTTGTTTCCAATTTCCACTTATTTCCTCTCCTTCACATGGTCCACTTCTGACTTTTCTTTTCCCTTCCTCAACTTCTTTATTTTCATTTCTAGGAATAGGCTGTCAAACAATATCAACTATAACCCCACTGACTCCCACAGCTACATTTATTACAGCAGCTCTTATCACTAGCACGTCTCCTCCCCACCCCTTCATGGTCACCAGCACCCCTCTCGCCCACCGCGCACGCGCGCGCGCACACACACACCCCGCCCCCCCAACCTGGTCCCAGGTCCCATGGTCGAAAATGTCCCTTATTTTGTTTCATAAGAGTTGGTCATCCTGCAACGTCCAAGCCAGTGCTACCAATGTGTGAGTAACAGGGCCCGTGACCTTGCCCGTTCCATTTCCTCACTGCCCTCACCTCATCTTCCTCACCATGATAGAGTTCCCTTTGCTTCATCTTTCACCCACCACCATCCATGTTCAAGGGATCTTCTGCCATTTCTACCACGTCCAATGTGATGCCACCACCAAAAACATCTTGCCCTCCGATGCCTTTGATTTTCCAAAGGGACCGTTTCTTCCACGACATCTTAGTCCACTCTTAAATCAGCCTAATTATCCCTCCCCATCCCATTGGCACCTTTCTGTGCAAGGGCAGGAGAATGCAACATCTGCCCTTTTATCTCCTCCCCACCGTCCAGGCCTCTCCTCCTCAGTGAAACAGTGATTTATATGTAACACTTTTAGTTTGGCTTAATGTGCTTGCTGCACATGTTGTGGCCTCATTGAGTGATCACTTTGTGAAACACCTCCATTCAGGTTGCAAGCATGACCCTGACCTTCCAGTTACTTGTCATTTTAATTCTCTGTCTCACTCCCACACTAACCTCTCTGCCCTAGGCCTTTTAGACTATTCCAATAAAGCTCAACATCAACTTGAGGAACAGCATCTCATCTTTTGATTACACACTTTACAACTTTCTGTGCTCAACACCTAACTTCAACAATTTCAGATCAAAAGTTCTTCCCCCATTTTTTCTTTGGATAGCTTTTGATAATTATTTTTCTTTTATCATTTGCAGCTTTTCTAGACACATTTCTTTGTTTCTTTATTTGCCCCATTAGCATCCCCTTTGTCTTGGACCAACATCTCCTTCCTCATTTAGTCACACCTGCCTTCCACCCTTTTGTAGACCTTCCTTTTTGTTCTTGCCTTACCTCCCCACTTTCCCTCCTCTTGTATTTGCATAAGACCTGTTAAATCTCATTGCTGACAAAGGTCAATAACCTGAAATCTCAACTCTGTTTCTGTCTCTACTAATGCTGCCTGACCTGCTGAGTATTTCTGTTTTTCAAATTTCCAGCATTCGCAGGATGTTGGTTAACAATATTGGTTATTTTTCTCTGTGCTATTCACTGCAGTGAGCTGCTTCACTTTGGTTTTAAGATACATCAAAAATAACGAGACACTAACTATTATTGGTTTATTATTATTAACCACTATTGGTTAAAATGATGCAAAGCAAAACATATTAAATGTGTTCCCTAAAGGACAAAAGTGCATTTATTATAGCACCTTTCATGACCTCAGGGTGTCCTAAATCATTTTTCAGCCAATGAAGCACTTTTGAAGTATAGTCACTGTTGTAATGCAGGGAAATGTTGCAACCAATTTGCATACAGCAAGATCCAACAAATAGCAATAAGACAAGTGATTTGTTATAGTGATGTTTAGTTTTCTAAGGGGTAAAGTATTAGCATGGATAAAAGATTGGTTAGCTAACAGGAGGCAGATGGTAGGGATAAATGGGTCTTTTTCAGATTGGCAATGGAGTGCCACAGGGATCAGCGCTTGGTCCTCAACTATTTACAATTTATATCAATGACTTGGATGAAGGGTCCGAATGTATGGTAGCTAAATTTGCCGATGACACCGAGATAGGTAGGAAAGTATGTTGTCAAAAGGATGTAGAGAGTCTGCAAAGGGATGTAGACAGGTTAAGTGAGTGGACAGAAATTTGGCAGATGGAATATAATGTGGGTAAATGTGAACTACTTCACTTCGGCAAGAGGAATAGAAAAGCAGTATATTATTTAAATGGAGAAAGATTGCAGAACTCGCTAGGACAGAGAGATGTATGTGAGCTAGAAAATGAATCACAAAGTTTGTATGCAGGTACAAGTGATTAGGAAGGCAAATGGAATGTTGGCATTTATTGCAAGAGGAATGGAATATAAAAGTAGGGAAGTTTTACTACAGCTTTACAGGGCCTTGGTGAGATCACATCTGGATTACTGTGTACAGTTTGGGTCTCCTTATTTGCAAAAAGATGTAACTGTTTTGGAAGTAGTTCAGAAAAGGTTCACTCTATTCATTCCTGGAATGAAGGGCTTATCCTATTAAGAAAGGTTGAATAGGTTGGGCCTAGACCCATTGGAGTTTAGAAGAATAAGAGGCAATCTTATTGAAATATATAATATCCTGAGGGGACTTGATAGGGTGAATACCTGGAGGATATTTCCTCTTGTCAGGGAGACTAAAACAAGGGGACGTAGCTTAAGAATAAGAGGTCTCCCTTTTAAGACAGATGAGGAGAATTTTTTCTCTGAGGGCTATGTGGAACTCTCTTCCCGGGAAAGTAGTGGAGGCTGGGTCTTTAAGTTTATTCAAGGCTGAGTTAGATGGATTTTTGTTAGACAAGGGAGTCAAAGGTTATGTGGGGCAGACAGGAAAGTGGAGCTGAAATCACAGCCAGATCAGCCACGATCAAAATTATGGCGGTGCAGGCTCAAAGGGCCTAAGTTCTATGTTCCTATGTTTTAGTGATGTTGAATGAGGGATAAAGGCTGGCTAGGACGCTGGAAGAACTTGTCTGCTCTTTAAAAAGTGCCTTGGGATATTCTGAAGCCCTCAGTTTGATGTCTCATCCACAAGACCACACCTACACTGTGCAGCACCCCCTCGGTACTGCACTGAAATAGCAGCCTAGGTTATGTGTTTAAGTTCTGAAGTGGGGCTTGAAGTCAAAACCTTCTTACTCTGAGATGAGAGTGCTGTTACTGCACCAAAGATGGCTCCTGTTCTGTGTGTAATAATACTGCCCAGATTGAGAGTTTTTTTAATACTTAGAATCAAAATGTTTTAATTTGAGATTTGCATTAATGTTTAAAATATGGAGTGGTGTGCTTTTACCTACTGTCATATAATTCCTATTTTCTTTATAGGCTTTGATAGTATATGAATGCCTGAGTGAATGGGGACAGATTTTCTGCACAATTTGTCCAAACCCTAAGTTGGTTGTAACTGGAGGAACAAGTACTACGATCTGTGTTTGGGAGATGGGTGCCTCCAAGGAAAAAGCTAAAGCTCTGACCCTTAAACAGGTGACTCAGTTAATAAAGTATTGTGTGTTTTGGTCTTGTGAAAGTCAGTAAGTCAATACCATAGACTGTGTCTATGATGTGTTAAAGTGGTATGTTACTTGGTGAGAATTCCCTTCCAGTACATTCTGCACATGGCAGTTGGGTTGGTTTTTAAAGTCTCTTTAGACACATCATGGGGTAATGATGATTTCTGTTGGTTCGTTAATCAATGTCTCATCAATGTTAGCAATTGTCCACTGGGAACTGAAGGGAAAACAATGAGCCTCAAAGAGATGTAGTCCAGGATCTTCTGGCCTCTGGATGGCCAGAGACCGGATGTACCCCAGAAGATGCACTACTGGACCCCTCAAAGGTCCCAACGCAAGGACTCTGCAGGAATTGCCCATGAATTTCAACTTCTGATGGGCAATTCCCCTGCATCCGAAACCCTATGAGAAAATCTCCAACTCTGAGTTAAAGTCAGAGTCTTCGAGGGGTTCTGACTCACTTACCTGGTTAGTTACCCAGGAAATGTTAGATAGAGAAAAACAATGTTTAACTCCTGGGTAACTATACAACTCCCCATTGATACTCCCCCAACTCACTGACTCCACCGCTCATCCACCACCTCCAACTGTCCCTCTGACCCTCCAACTCCCACACCCAATCCTCCGACTCCCCATCCACCCACCACTTCCCCCCACCCACTTCCCCCCGCCTCTCACCACCCTACCCAGCTGACACCCTGCCAAGCTACCCATCCTGCCAAACTGCCATCATGCAGATGTGATTGAGTACCTATTTCAAAGTTATATATTCAAAAGTTGTTTTGTATTTTCGTTATAAATCCCTGTGTTTACATTTATAATGGAAATTGCCTGTACAAGTTGTCAGTGCAACCTCTAACGCCACTGGTGAGAGTTTTATTACATTGCAACAAGTTTACATAGGCAGTTTCCATTAAACATATGAACATAGGAACTTGTAATGAGAAAAGTTGATGAGAAGTGTGTGCAGTTATAAGATTTTTAACAGAACAAGTTTACATTACAAATGTGGCCATAAGAATTTATAATTGCCACAGTTGGCATAAAAATGTGACAAACATAACAATAGAAAATAAGGTTCATGCACAGCAAGGGCACCGGAGGTGTATGATTTTTAATATATTATAAATGGTGTATTTCTATGGCTTTCCTACCACCTGCATTACTTGTGAGACAAATGGAGTTGTATGTATGAAATTGGCAGCATTTCAAATATCTTGTGCCAGGTTACTTAACTCCATAAATTTTTTTGTAATACACACTGGTTTTACTAGCCACTGGAAAATGTGAAGAATTGTTCTGGTTTTGTACATTCTCTAATTTTCTGTCCCTCCTGATGGGAATATGTCCTCCATATAGTACTACAGAACATGGGTTCTCAACCAGTTCATGTCCCCTAGAAGATTTCAAGGTTTCAAATAATACACAGAAATTTTCATTTCATCCATGCCTCAATCTGCCGCCCTCTTGATCAATAACCTATGCCTAACTCGTATTTCTGGATTAAGTGTGCCGTATTTAGTTTTTTGGTTTAATTCAATGCTTTAGACTAGTGGCGTAAAGCCAACAAGCGCAGTGATTGCTGGCGGAAGTGAGTTAGGAGTACATCTTGTACTTTAAGCATGGTGAAGCAAGGTAATCATGCAGAGAGAGAAATACACCAGGGTTGGCCCAACAGGGTTTACATTGAGGTTTCACCACCAACATCAATGAGATACCAGATTTCTTCCAGTAAGTAAGGAGCAGCAGTGAGTGAATAATAAATAACCAGCAGTAACAATAGAGTCACCAAAGGACAGCTTCCTCTTTACACACATTCACTCCAGTGGGTGCTATTAATGTTGGAGTTTAAGGCTTGGGTCAGGTCATACCTAGTGTTTGCCTTGGACTTGATGGTAATGGAAAAATAAAATTGCATTTATTTTCCAGTCTTTGATTAATGGGGTTGAGTGAACACAATTGGGTTTAAAATCATCTGTGTAATAGATTTAGCAACCCTGTAAATATTAAAGATAGCTTTACTCTTTCAAAAATATATCTCTAAACATTGCAATCATTCTGAAATTCTTTAACATTCAGGAAAGAACTTGTTGAATGCCTCAACATTGATGCTTTATCTTGGTTATTCCCAAATTGCCTGCTACTTTAAGTTAATCTGGCCCTAAACACCAAACTGAGTATAATTTTATACAGAATTGTGGGTTACGGGGTCCGTGGAATTTTTACAGCATGAGAGAGGGGGCCTCAGAAGCAGAGGTTCAGAACCCGTCTTTAGAACTCTCACCCTATGTCACTGCATCACAGACAATGCCCTTAGCTACCTTATTTGTGAGCTTTTCAAAAATTTCAGCTACATTTAATCAGATAACAGTTCTGACGAAAGGCTGATGAGTTGAAACATTACTGTTTCTCTCTACAAATGCAGCCTAACCTGCTGAGTGTTTCCAGCATTTTCAAATTTCCAGAATCCTAGTATTTCGCTTTTGTTATGAATCTTTACAATTCAGTTGTAATAAGTTATATAATACCAATGATGTCCAATTTTGCTCTATTTTAGGCACTCCATGGGCACACGGATGCAGTCACTTGTTTGACTGCTTCATCAGCCTATCACATAATTGTTAGTGGGTCACGAGATCGGACATGTATCATTTGGGATTTGAATAAGCTATCTTTTGTCACACAGCTTCGAGGCCACAGGGCACCAGTGTCTGCTTTGTGCATTAATGAATTAACGGTAAGTACTGGATTACATCCCAACCTTCTTTGAATACTACAAGTTGTGGTTGGTAGTAAGCAACTTCAAGTTTAATGTAAAATTGCCATCTTTATGCAATGTTTTCTGATTTTATAATAAAATGAACACTTTAAATATTAATAATGGCTAAGGCAAAGAAGATCAATAAACTCACACCAAAACAACATGCCTGAGATTTTTTTTGTAATTCCTATTCAAAGCAGTGATCTTGTGCCGGCACAACTGAAATCCACTCATATTTCAAAATTTAGAGATTTGTCTGCATGAATGAAAGATATTCATAATACTAATCTCAGTGAAGGAATTTTCTAAAGTATTTTGTCTGAAATGTTTTAAATTCATTCTCGGGATATGGTATTATTGGTATTGCCAACGTTTATTGACCATTCCTAGTTACCCTTGAGAAGGTAATGTAATAAATGATGAGTATTTAGTGTTACTTTAAAGCATTTGACTCTTTCTATTTTCTACTTAAAATGTAATATGTCTCTTCACTTTTACTAAAGTCTTTTTGTACATAATTTTCAATAGGGGGATATTGTCTCTTGTGCTGGCACGTACATTCATGTCTGGAATATCAATGGAAACCCAGTGGTGAATGTAAATACATTTACGGGACGCAGTCAGCAGATTTTGTGCTGCTGTGTGTCTGAGATGAATGAGTGGGACACACAGAATGTTATAGTCACAGGACATTCGGATGGTGTGGTCAGGGTAAGTACTCTATCCTGCTGTGCTCCAGAACAGAAAGAATGTTGATAATCATTAGATCTGCCTTACAAGAGTATCTAGGAGAGAGGACACATGGAAACTTACCTAGCTTTAAAATTCTGCTCTAAATTTAAAATGTGTTCTGCAATGTTTATTATTTTAGTCCCTATCTGAAATCGAAAAGGCTAATGGAATGCTGGCCTTAAATGTAGAGGATTTGAATACAAAGGGGTAGAGCGCATACTACATTTATCCAAAACCCTAGTTAGACCACACCTGGAGTACTGTGTTTAGCTCTGGGCACCACACCTTAGGCAGGATATATTGGCCTTGGAAGGAGTGCAGCGTAAACTTACCAGAATGTTACCTGGACTCCAAAGGTAAAGTTACAACAATAACTTATAGCACCTTTAACACAGTAAAAGTCAGAAGGTGCTTCACAGGAACATTATAATGTAAAATTAGACAATTAGCAAAATCATGAAGAGAGAGTAAAGGGGAACGTGCAAATCCTTGACCTGGTGCAGAAAAGATTCTCAGGCCAATCTTTGGGTGGGGATGGTCAAAGGATGGAGCTACAGGATAAAGCTAGATAATCTGGAGCTCTCCAGGCTTGAAAATAGCTGACCGAGAAGGGACCTTCTTTAAAAAAAAATGGGCATCAAATGAGCAGGGTAAACCCAGAAAACTATTTCAAGGCATACAAGGTGACATAGATTAAAATTGGTAAAAGAACAATTTAGGACAGATGCAATAGGAATTTCTTCAAGCAAAGACTGATCAGTGGCTGTAATGATGTTCTGGGTAGTCATTTGGCAAATATAATCAACCTTATTAATCTTCAAACAATTCTAAGGTTTTCATCTCCACTATCCAGGTAAGTGACATAATGAGAGAACTGAACTGAGATGGGATAGATGACCTTCCTCATTTATGTTTATCTTGTGCTAGAAGACATGCTATTTACTCAATTGTTTATTGGTATCAACCATGGCTCAGTGGGTAGCTCTCTTGACATTGAGTCAGAAGCTTCTGGGTTCAAGTCCCATTCCAGAGACTTGAACACAGAAATCTAGTCTGACACTTCAGATAAGAGGTTTAGCCGAGGCCCTGTCTGCTCCCTCAGGTGGTCGCAAAAGATCCCATGGCACTACTTCAAAGAAGAGCGGGTTAGTTTACACCAGTGTCTCAGCCAATATTTATCCCTCAACCACCATTACTGAAACAGATGTTCTGGTTATTATCACATTGCTGTTTCTGGGAGTTAGCTATGTGCAAATTAGCTACTGTGTATCCTATATCATAACAGTGAATATACTTCACAAATACTTATAGTTGTAAAGTGTTCTGGGATATGTTGAGGTCTTGAAAGGAACTATATAAATGCAAGTTTTATTTTATAGGGTCAGTGTGCGGATGGCTTTTCCCTTTTTGAGATGGTAAAGCCTATACTCTTTCAAACTGGTGCCACATTCTCTTTATAATAGCCTTTAAAGTTAAGCAAAGGTGTTTGATGTGAAACCATGTGTGATGACACTGATGTCATGACCAAGGTCAACTTTTGGTGCCATCCTCCAAATTGGATGAATTATAACAAGTCTGTTGAGGATTGCTTCTTCGATCTTACTGAAGGTTTCTTTCCCTATATTCTCTGTCAAGCATTCAGAGCTCCCTGCAAATATTTTTTTTCAGGGTTTTTCTTAAAGCAGTTTCCTAAAGTGTGCGTTTCCCTGCACCTGCACTACATTCAAGACTCAGAAACTATCATTTGGATTCTCCAAAGGTGCTTTACACTGCTGTCTCTGTATTGTGTGGTTTTATTTTCTCAGCTACGCTCCATACCTCGCACCAGGTTGCATTCCCTGTTGGACTCCATTTCATTGCATTTTCTTTCTTTACAACTGCTCCTTTTATCTCTCTCTCTTCCCCCACACATTGTATTCCAGCTATCTCCAACCTGCTGATCGATTCCTGACTTGAGATGTGTGAGCTCTTATCTTGCCAGCTTTTGATGTTCAAAGAGTCATGTACGGTTGCTACCATACAGAGTCATTGGGCAGAATTTTCCATGCCCATTGGTGTCGGGCATCATAAGCAGACAATATGGCGGGAAGGCCAGAAATTGGTTTCACAATGTTGTGAAGCCAATTTTGGATCGTCCGCTCCACCCGTCAATGGCAGAGTGACTTTCCCGCCGCCAGATGTCGGGAACTTCATTTCCATACACCTGCATATCATTATAAGCCCTGCTCAGTGGAATCACGCCTCCCAACGTCAGATTTACCGACCGTGCCGGCAGGAAAACATGCCAGTGTAGAACATGTCTTGACAAGTATGACGTGCAGAGGTTGGGACTTACCATCAGGGCCTTGCTCACATCACAAACATCCAAGGAGCAGAAGATGCTGAAGCCCAACAGCAACTGGATCCTGGAGGAACATGTGCATCACATGCTGGGTGGATTTATATGGACATGGTTCTGCTGCGAAGCAGCTCACGGAAGGTGGAAGGCCACTGTTGAGGGTCTGCTTCAGGACATCAGTGATTTGGCTATGGTCTGCTATAGATGATCATCGATGGGGTGGAGAGGAAGGTCGAGATGTGAGTGGTAGAGGAAGCTATACTGGGAAGATTGGGAGAGGAAGGTTTAGGTTTGACTGGGAGAGGAAGGTCTACTGGTGGGGTGTGAGGTTAGGTGAAGGGGAATAATGGTGTCAGGGTGGTGGGTGGTGGCGGGTGAGGTTGACGGTGGGGGGGAGACAATGATGTTGGGGGGGGTGATGTTGGGAAGGAGGAATGATGGGTGGAGGGAGTACAGGGAGAGAAGGGTGTAAAGGGGAATATGCAGCAGCTGTGGAAGTAGATGTAAGGGGGGGAGGAAAGTATAAGGGAAGGAGCTCTGAGGGGAGGAAGGAGTCCAAAGGGAGGTAAGGTTAAGAGGATCCTGCGGGGAGGGTAATGAAGTTAGTTTGGGGGGGGGGGCGGCGGGTGTTGTGGGCAGGGAGAAGGAGTTCAGGTGCTGGAGGGGTGTCTGTGGAGTTGATGACTGCCTCCTGGGGAGCAGAATGAGGGTGCATATGTTAGAAGGGAATGGTGAGAATGAGAGAGGGCAGAGTGAGCCAATAGGATGAGGGTGAGACAGTAGCGGTAGAAGCAACGGTGAGGGTGGTTGGTGGGGGCTTGGAGGCAGACACAGACCCTGGGGGTGGGAAGGAGGAGATCGGGGAGTTCAGTGTGGATGGGGATGGGATTCTTAGGAAAATAGGGAACGTGCATGTTCACCTGGACATCCTGAAAATAAAAGGGGTCTGGTTGATAGGTGACAGCGGGGAGGTGGAAGATGATCCTGGGGGGGAGGTGATCAACAGTGATGGGGGAAAGGATATGGGTTACTGAGGGAAGGGAAAAGATGGAGGAGCTAAAGCCATACTTCAGCAGTACCAATTTGCAAAATCAAGAGTGAGTTGAATCTTGTGTTGGGCGGGGACAGGTGCTGCATGGGAGTGTGATCAGTGGGTGGGTGGAGACACAGGTCAGCTCAGATGAACAACTGAAAGAGAACCCCAGCAGGCAGCATTGAACATTGAGATGAGTGTGATGGAGGAAAGTTCCTCATGCGTAGGAGAGTGCTTGCACGAGGCTCCAAAAGGCCCAGGCGTGCGCACACTTCTCCCTCCAGAATCATTCGTGGGCTGGCTGTGGGCAGCTGAACTGCTAGTGGGGTTGGCGGGGAGGTGGTGATTGCAGGAGGCGCACTCATGAAGCCTAAAAATGAAACTGAAAAACACCATTGCACATTATTCAGTGAAAGTGAATATATTTTCAGATTTTAAAGTGACAAAATGTGTTCACCCATGCAACCACTTGTGATCAGAAATTCTTAACTTTTCTAGGCCTACCACTCCTAGGTGCTGCCCTGACATCCGCAGCAGAGGTGAAGACAGCCTGTGCAATGGTTGGCCCTGTTGGCTCTGATGACATCAGCATGCGTCCTCTGCAGAGCTGAGGCCTTGGGGGCCCTGGCTTTCCTTGGCTGCCCTCCTGTGGGCCAGCTGCTCCCTCTGCGGTGACAGAGGATGAGATTGAGGAAGTCACAGGCAAAGGGGACTCGGAAAGAGAGAGCTGCCTTTGAGATTCCTCAGTGGACAATTCAGGGGTGTACAGCTGCCGCTCCTCCTCCCTTCAGGTGCCTGAGGGCCCCGGCCTGACTCCATGAGGGGAAGGAGTACATGGTGGGACATTGAGGTACCCAGTTTCCCCCTCGCATTGCTACTGCAGGGACTCACCCATGGCTACCACGATGGTGTGCAGATCTGTGCACATCTGTGTTCTGCTGGACCAGCGTCTCCAAGACATCCGTCATCCTCCCCTTGGAAACCTCATACGTGCACGTGGGCACCACTTCATCAGAAAGCAGGTGGAAGCACTCCTCCAACTCGCATTACACTCTGCTGAGGGCTTCCAACCGCTCTGCATGGCATTCCCGTCTTCTGCTGACTCTCCATGATGAGTTGGAAGGCCAAATCCATAGGCTCGTCATCTGACCCGGACCTCAGAGATGCCTCTTCCCCAGCAGTCCTCCGAGTCCCACCGAGATGTGTGTCTCTGCGCTGTTGGACTGTGTGGGTAAGTGCAGTGATGGGTCTTCCAGGCTGCTTATTTCCAGCTCTTCATGGAGGAGGTGTCCTCTTGGCTGGAGGTGAAGACCTGGATGGGGCTGAGGCTGAGGGCATCGGTCATTTAGCAGAGCTCCTTGTGAACCGAAGTAGAGACAAATAGTGCATGGCACAAGAGTCAAAAGCAGGAGAGAGAACACTCAATTGCGTTGAGAGAGGGATGACGTGGTGCAGGATCTCCACATGGCTGTTCGTCACAGATTTTACTGTCACCGTAGGCATGGTCCACATCCTCACTAGTCGGTGTGATGGCATGCTCCTCAAAGTGAATGAGGGGCCTAATGTGGGTCACTCCAACCCCCAGTGTGGGACCTCTTCCTGCTGCTGTGAGCCGGATTCTCCTGCATGAAAACAGATGGAGAGAGTGCGAGCCGGACACATGGCACTGCTTGGAATGTTTGTGTGACAAATGGAGATATGAACGGGATGAGGATGTGAACTCGAGAGGATATGAGCCTGATGGAGATGTGAGGGTGTGTGTGAGAATTAGTGGTGTTGTCCCTTGAGGTGTGAGGTCCCTGTGGGTTTGTGAGTGTGAGAGTTTGAAAGTGATGAGAAGAGTGACTTCCCCTGGTGGAACAGAGGAGATCATTCATCCTCTTCCTGCACTGGGTGGCCGTCCTGTTTTGCAGGGTGTTGGCGCTGACCATCACTGCCGCTGCCTCCCATGCTGGATTAGTGAATTTGCTTGCTGGCCTTCTTCCAGAGCGGGGGTAGAGGACATTGAGACAGGTCCCCAAAGGTCCAAAAGGCGTTCCAGGGATGTGCCACTGAATTGGGGGGGGCTGCAGTCTTCTTGCCTTGTGAGACCAAGTCTTCTGTGCAGCAGTCCTACACTGAAAGCACTGAGGTGTGCACGTAGCCGCACTTTAAATATGGCGCCCCGGCATGAGGAAGCAGCGAGGTGACAGCATGACAGGCAAAACAGAGGCCATCCACCAGTGAAGTGGCCATTTCCTGGGAATGCATGATTAATGAGGCGGGATTGGGACAATACAATGCAAAAACCCGCCATTGCTGCTAGTGGGTAAAACATTCTTTTTCCCACCCACTACTGCACTTAGTGCAAACCTGGGACGATTCCGCCCATTGTTAAAATGTAAGAACCAGAATGACATGCTGACTCTTCATTTTTCTCTTGTCTCATAGTCACAATTCCACTCCCAATGACAGTAAGTTATGTAGAATTCCAGCAGTCTCAAAACAGGAAGAGACTGTTCGGCCCAAAGTGCCTATACCAATGCCACCACAACTCTGTACTATCCACTGTAATCTCATGTACCTCCTCTTTCTCCATTTCCCTTTCCTTTTCAAGCAATTATCGTCACTGGACATTTGCCATAATACTTTCCATATTGTAATAACTCTTGCCTGAAAAAAATCATCCAACCTTTCACTGTACCCTTTTGGTACTAATCCTGTATTTTATGTCCCCTTATGACTGATGTACTGACCAGGCCAATATTTATCCTGTCAAACCATTCCACTTTTTTTGGAAGGTGTCCTTAACTTTCTCTGCAAAGCTTTGAATACCTCTATTAAATCTTCCTGTAATCACATTTGATCTAATTAACACAGCCCTAGTTTTTAAAGTCTCTTATCATAATTAGATTGTCTCATCTCTGACATCATCTAGCACCTTATCCATAGCTCCAATATTTTTTCCGTAATGGTGTGCCCAAAACTGCAACTGTGCTCTAACCAATGCCTTGCGCAAATTCTTTGTCATCTCTTTACTTTTGTATTTAATGCCCCAAGCTTCAAGCCTCAGCCTGGAATTTCCACTGAATTTGCACACACACAGACATGTTACCTGGGCTTAAACCAATTACGTGGCTTAAAAGATGTCAGAATTTTAGATGTGACTACAATATGCCTAGGTCTCAATCTTTTAGATTATCCATCTGACCCTTTGCATGAATGAATCTATGCCCACAAAACTCGCCACACCCCAACTCTCAAAAACTGATATTCTCCATCTGTGCTTGTTTGGAGGATCGCTGCCATATTTTCGGTGGCAACATGAAAGAAAATCATTCTTTTGATGTGTAATGGCAATTTAAAATTTTTTAAAAAATTTATTCTTTTTGAGACATACCCTATGTAATGTTTCTTTGAATGTAATTTTATGGCACAAGCGCAAGTCATTATAAAAATTGCAAAGCTTCCCCAGTTGCACATGCTTAAGTATGCTGTGCTTGATGTGCATGAATGATGGTTAAATTAGAGGAAGCTTAAATTTTCACTTGAAGAAATATATGGCATGGGTTAAGTATTTTCTGATGAGAGTAGTAGAATACTTGAACATTACTTGATATCGTCAAAGTTGGTATAATATGGGCTGTATTGTCAGGTGTAAAATGGGACTTATGCCCAAAGAGGAGACTCCAGGCCCTGCAATTCTATTGAAGGGATTAAGACGTTTTCCCCCCAATAATTTGCTTTTAAAGATCTGTCTGCGTGTTCCACAAATTCTGTGTTCCTCCACTCCATGGACAATATTACTATACAAGTTACATTTCCCTTTTCTGTCCCCTTTTCCTAACTATAATATTTCACATTTACCTAATAAATTGCTTATGCTATATATCTGCTCACTCCACTAACCTGTATGAGTCTTGCCATCTCCTGGATTCTTACTCACAGTTTGCTATGTTCACTAATTTGGTATCATAAGGAAATTTTGACAATTCCCTCTGTGTCAAAATTATTTATATATATATAGAAAACAAGAGATGTCCCAACCACATTCCTGAGATGTGCCATGAGCTACATCATCTTGCATTATATCCAATCTAAAAGATTCATCGCAGCAAATAACCAAGGTCACTTTGATAGTGTTTCCCTTTCCTCTGCAAATCTGTTCAAGGATTTTAATAAAAAATCAATGATAAATAGCCATTTGATCCATTGAACTTCCTCCATCTAGGATCCTAATTCTCTCTCAGTAATATTAAGCTGCATTTGAACACAGATTTTTATTCAAATCATTCAAAATGAGATTTTCTATGTCCGAGGCAGTGATTTAAATTGTTTGCTATGAGGATTGCAGATGGCCTATTTTTTCAATACGTAGAATATCATTAGAAATTCATTATAAGTATTTGCTCAAGATTTATTTCCTTATATATTTTAGATTTTTAACTCGGGGGGTGAAAAATAAGGCTTTTTAATGAACTGTTTACTGCTGTTTTATTTTCTTATAGGCCTTTGTTAATCTATATATTCTTATTTCTTCAGTTTTGGAGAATGGAGTTTCTGCAGGTTCCAGAAACCCCAGCTCCAGAAGAGACTATCAAACTTCCAGAAAACATGCATGAACCTTCTGCAGATGCACAAATAGGTGAGAGCACCATGTGGCACAAAGCTATAGGGATGATTTGCTTCTTTGACATTTTACTCGATAAGGAATGAAATAAAACCTGTGACATTGTTGGGAATCCTGACTGCATTTTTCAGTGGCTTACTTTACATTTTTTGCAATGAAACAGAAATTAAAGATTAGCTACTAAAGAATGATGCATGTATTCTTCCTGATTTATTCAACATCCACAGGCAATCAGGGTTTACCACTATCCACAGGAGGAGTAGAAAATTACCATCATGCTACTGTTCTGGTCAAGTGACCTTCCCCAATATTCACACTTGGTTCTAATACTCCTATCATCAGGAGCAACCTTAGCTGTCATAGGTATGCACAAGTAAAGTACTTTGAGATTCAAAAAGGATAGCAGCACAGACATAGGCGGGAGATATGGTAAATGTCATTGACATGAACTTTCAGAAAGCTGTGCAAGAAATCTGTTAAACTGGGGCCTTTGTTTACTGTATGTTCTCTAGACAAGTCAAAATTAGTTGCTTTTTAATACCTGAAGCAATATATTCAAAGATCACCACCACCAGAAGAAAGCAGAGCAATTACCTGTCATAAAAGGGGAAAAAATTGGGCAATTGTTGACCAGTTAGCCTTATATTAGTTGTAGAAAAGTTACTTAAGACCATAATAGGTGATCAGAGATGATGAATTTGGTTTTGCGATGGGTAGGCAATGTTTGCTAAAAAAGTTCCTTTTCCGAAAGAATGGATGATGTAGGTTGGAGATATGGTAGATGTCATTGGCACAAACTTCCAGGAAGCTGTGCAAGCAATGTGTTAAATTGGGGCCTATGAAATAAAGAGTGATGATAAACAGATGACTGAAAGGCAGGCAGTAAAGGATGCTGAAAAAGAATAGTTTCCAAACTTGCAGGTGGTCGCAAAGTGGGCCCCATTTATGTTAAATTTATGTCACATTTTATTGCAACATTAAACCAGATTGGATTTGATCTGGTCTTAAGTCCAGATTCTAGATATATTTAATAAAGACTCAGGCAAAATACTCTGAAGCTGGCTTTTTAACAGCAGAACAGGAGCAATTGAGGTGATGCCTTAGGAGAGAAAGCCATGAAGACATTTTGGAATGGAATGGGGATCTGGTGGCCAGATGAGTCTTCAAAAAAGAAGAGGGGCAGCAACTGTTATCCAAGGTGAAATCAGTGGGCTCTTAAGTTCAAACAAGGAAAGCCTCAGTTTCTGTTTCTATCGACAGAAGAGTTTTATTGAAGCAATGATATCAATGACAATACATAAGAGGAGAGAACAGTGTTAGCCATGGTCAGGTTTGAACAACTTTAAGCACTCAACATGAGGATAAAACTCAAAAGTTGATTTTGGGTGTAAAGTTTTTGAAAACCTGAGCAATAGGTTGTGTTATTAAAGTTTAAATAGGCAGTGACTTGTTAACCTAAACTTTGCATTTAAACTTAGACTTAGAGTAGTGTGTCAGCATCCATTTCCTTTGCAATTCCAGAGGCACCATTAATATTCTGATAGTGCTGTCCACTCAGCCCTATTAGCAACTCTGTAATGATTAACTCTGATCTTTTTGAGTGGAAGATATTGCTAATTTTAATGGATATAAGATCCCATATGTTCTGCTAACTACTCTCTCATTATGTCCTGCCAGCTTCAAAGATCTATGCCCATGAACCCCCACATCCTCAGTCCCTGCACACTCTTTAGAACTGTGCTATTTCACCTATATTGCCTCTCTTTATCCCTCCTGCCAAAGTTTTGTCTGAGGTGACAATGTGTTGTTGATGTGTAAATCTGTCTAATTTGTTGATTGAATTGGAAACTGAAAATGTGTGCACCTAAATGGAACACATTTTAAACTAGTGTATAGTTAACCACAGTGGGCTCAAAAATCCTTAGCTGTTTCAGTGCTTCCACTGTAGCTGCTAAAAACCAGTTGTGACAAACTTTCCTGGATCACCTTGTGGAGGCAGACACAAGAACTTCCTGCAACAGGGAGCTTCCACAACCTCAGCCCTCAAAGGGGTTCAGCATATGGTTGACTTAGGTAACAGGTGCAAGCTAACTCATAAAGGGCTGAGAGAACCACCTCATGTCCAGGCCATGACCTTGTTCTGGATCCCCCGATGATATTTCTGGCCCCACCGTTATGCCAGATGTCTGGCTTGATTTTATGGTGGCTGCCCTAGAATGCTTATCATTTGCAGGCAATTGAGAGAGTTTCTGCCTGACCCTGGAACATTTGCCAGGATCTGTGGTGGAGGGTCTTAGTGCGTTGTCCCATCATAAATTAGCCAACCTGTGAATTCTCAGGGCTGATGTAGTTAATACTGAGTTAATAGCAAAAAATATTGGATTTCTAATGAAATGTTAATATAATTAGTATATTTGTTTGTATGCTTGATTGTAAGAACTCTGAGGAAGAACTTACACTTTTTTGTTCAGGATGCAAGATGAATCAAAATTTCTACACCTTATTATGCATTTTATAAATTGATTGGGAACGTTGTTCCAGGCTTTCTGGGCTTGAACATTGTTTTGGTCATCTTCAAACTTGAATGCTTTAAGAATTTGTATGAAGGAATGCACTGTCTTTATATATGAGTAATTCTTCAGAAAAACCTCAACTTCCTATTTGGTAACTCTGTTGTAAGCTTGGTCTGGCAACACAACTCCATTCAATTACATAATACAGAGTTGCACCATGGCATTTTTATAATTATGAAAGATTGATGGTTGCGATCAAAGCTGTGCACCTCAGCAAATTTTTAACAGGAAAGTTCAAAATGAGTGAAAAATAGAATTATATACATTGTAAGGGGAAAGAAATGCTGGGATTCCACAGTCAATTGAAATGATAACTCTAGCTTCCCTCTTCTGGCTATTGATAAAATCAAAGCCCCTTGTTGGTTAAAACTGTTCCATATCTATTTGAAAAGTGCACTACCATGTTGATCAGAGTTGTAGCCATGGAAGTAATATTAAAAACAAATTGCAGCTATTGTTAAATTAGATATACTGCTTACAAATCTCATAGAGCATTATGGATTCTGATTTTTTTTTCCTGTTGCTGTAATTGTGCAAAATGAGCTATTGAATATTTAATTTATATTTGTAATTTAGATGGGGATGCCCAAGATGAGGAAAGCAGTGATTCGGAGCTGGAGGATCAGAGCAGCATCCAGGAACCAAAACCCAAGCAAGCTTTATCCGGCTGTGCAACAAATAAAGCAAAGGGCATGTCAGGGCGAGCAGCATGGTGTGTGGATGGAGATGAATCAAAACGCTGGGCAGATCAACTCAGCCTGGATGAGAAGGATGGGTTTGTTTTTGTTAATTATTCGGAAGGCCAGCCTAAGCTGCAGTCACAAACTCAACAGCACGCTCAAGTTCAAAGTCATATGCAACATCAACATCACCAACTCCATCAACAGTCAATGCAGAATGAAATAAAACGCCATAACCAACTAAGACAAGGTAACTGCTTTTACAATGTACTCCATTTAGTAGATTATTTCCATAAGTAGCTGTTGGTCTTAATTTTTGTTTCATTTTATGACCTGTTCTGCTAAGGATAGGATTTATTTTATTCAATCAAGTATTAGTATAAATGATCTTTAACATATCCAAAATTAATCAGTAAACTTGTGTTTCTACATTTAAAGTAGTTAGTTTTTGATACATTTTCTTCCTATTTCCCTTAGCAAATGCCTGTCAAGGCTACAAGACAGCTGCAAAATTTGTCTTCAAGTTTTCCTTTAGTTATGGCTATTGGTGAATAAATACCAATGTTAATTTTTTCTTTCTCTTTGAGTCATTTACCCAAAATGAAAGATTGTATAACAAATGTATTTGTTCTTTTATTTCATATATTAATATAGCAAGCCAAAAACATGGTGTGCTTAAAGAGTGCAAATACAGTATATGGTGCTAATATTTAAATACAATTTAAAATAAAAGGCAGTTTAATCGTAAAGTCAAATTTTAAAATAAATAACAATTACTTTTGTAGTTTCAAATGCTTGTCTTCACAGCTTCCACTGTTAACGATTAATAATATGCTGACATTTGCTGCTCTGAGACTATTGATGTATAATTTTGAATCTGAAAACTTGCCACTATTCTGTCAGGTGAACATTGATGATGTGTATTTCATCAGAAGTTGGAACTGTCTAGATCATCAAATGGAGCCACACAGATTTCTAGGAGTTGCTAACTGCATTTACTCTGAGACAAAGTAGTTCTTTAAATAGACAGATGGTGCCCGTGTTCAACTTGAATAAACAGATGGCATTTTTTTCCAAAAGATGCTTCATTGTTCCATCAAATGATTATCTGGTAGCTAAAATACTGCACTTTGCTGCAGCTCATTATAGGAAAACGCCCATCCTTATGAATGGATTCTCAACACTAGCCCTCAGATCAATATTCTAAGCCTTTTGAAATCCAGAGCTGCTTAAATCTTTTTATTTCTTTATAGAATTGCTGTCATAAGAACACAAAGCATGAGGCAAGAAAGAGCCATTCAGCACATAAAGTTAGCTTCTTCCAATGGGAATTTCAGCTGTTAAATAAATCTAGGCTGGGGTGAATCATGTAATTGATACACTAAATTTTATCCTGGAGATTTTGCTTGTTTTACCAAGTTAATGTGCCTTCAATTGAGACTTTTGTGACCCTTCAGCATGGACTAAGTATCTTATGCCCTGTTTTGTGAAAGATGCTCACTTATGACTTGCTGTATGATACAGTATTTCAGTTGATTTCTATCACTTGTAATTTTAAGCTTCTATGATAGAAAACATATTGGCAACAAATGTTTAATGAACTGCAGATTCATCTTTGATTTTTAAATTGCGGAAATTCTTGATAATTAGGTGGGTTATACCCTTTACACCCCATTTTATCTATGACCAGTTCTGCACAACATGAATTGGCTAAATGGTTGGGTGAATGGTTACAACCAGTTTTGACTAAGTTTTCCACATACACTGTGAAGGACTCCTTCACATTTGCGAAGGCCATTCAGGACTTGCATATCAATAGCAATGCTGTGTCCATGTGCTTATTTGACGTTGCTAGCCTGTTCACCAATGTTCAACTTAAGGGAGCCATAGACATTTGCGCTGCAGTACTATATCATGGCGATCTAGGCCCACTACCAAAGCATGAATCAGTATTCATTGAATTTGTAAATTCGGCAACTCGCACAGTTGAGTTCAGTTTTAATGACACCATGTATGCCCAAATAGATGTTGTAGTGATGGGAACACCTCTAGTCCCAGCTCTCACAAGGATCTTTGTTAGGTTCCATGAGAAACGTGTCTTTGATGGAATGACACCTAACTTCCTACCCCTCGCACATTTCCGATATGTGGATGATACACTTGCTATACTTAAATCCGCAGCTGCATGTAACAATTTCCTTACATGCTTAATGGGCTCCATCCTGCACTCATATTCACCTTTGAAACGGAACAGTCAAATGAAGTCCCCTTCCTTGACCTACTAGTTAAAAAATTTGCCAGGGGTTTCTTTACCACGGTCTACCACAAGCCCACCTTCACTGGTCAATATACACATTGAGATTCTTACAGTTCCACACACTATAAGATTGGTCTTATCGGCAAACTTGTAAATAGGGCCTGAACCATTTGCTCACCATGCAAGTTTGATGCTGAAATAGGGCACATCAAAGGCATCCTGCAGGATTATGGCTACCCTGATCAGATCATTTCACGCACTCATGAACGGGCCTAAGGCCGTCATTTTCTGCTCTGAAAAGTACCCACTCTACCTCAGATTACCCTGGAAGGGCAAGGTATCTCAAAAATTTGAGCAACAGGTAAAGCTAGCTAGTTTCACACTGCTACTATGCAGTTATAACACGAGTGGTTTTCGCCACTAACCAGATGCTGCCATCAAGCCAAAAAGACGTTCTGCTTATCACACAAATGAGTAATATGTTATATGAATTTCATTGCCAGTGTGATGCTAGGTATGTAGGCCATACATCCCAAAGACTGGCAGATCATATCAAACAGCATGTCCTAGCCACTGTTCGCAATGGGCAGGGTACAGACCATACCCAACCAGCCCATGCTTGCAAAACTCGAAACAGTGTCCAACATCAGATGTGATGTTGTGATTGGACAATATTTGCTAAATAATCCTCAGTATGCTAAGAATTAGGCTGACAATCAATTTAATACTGTTGGTCGGGCTCACAGTGTGAAGCATTTGCATGTACTGGAAGCTACATATATTAATACACAGGGCCCTGTTCTTTGCAGACATAAAGAACGTGTACATGCTTTGCACCTGTTTCAACTAAACAAAATAAATAACAGCCATTCACTGACTCATTCCTCAGGGCAATGCTTTGACCAATCAGGGTCAAGCTGCCTGGTTCAAATTTAAAACAATGCTTGGCAATTAACTGTCAGTCACCATCACTGGTACATTCTCCATGGCAACACCACTTGCCAACCAATCAGCACTCTCTTTGCATGCATTATAAATTGTTGTTTTCCCCTTTTATTCTTGCGAAGTGTCCTGATGAGTGCAAGACAAAAAGCTTAGACATGTCTTTTTTTTTTCAGCATTACTCAATTAGGTGATTCTTTGGCAAAGCCCTAAGACTGTCTGTAACTTCTATCTGAATCCATAATGCAGCAAGTTTCTATCCTCAAACTCTGTAGAGAAGTTTGTAGCAAGGCTTGACGTTTGACAAGAGGAAAGTTGTTTATGTATGCTCCAAACTGTATTGCCAGAAATCAGAAAGGGCAGCATGATGGAGATGTTACTAGGCTTTTAATCCAGAGGCCAGAATCATGCTTCACAAATTCAAATCCCACCATGACAGCTGCTAGAATTTAAATTCAATTAATTAATAAATGTGGAATCATAAAGCTGGTCTCATGAACAGGCATCATGAAACTACCGATTGTCATAAACACCCATCTTGTTCACTAATGACCTTTGGGGAAAGACTTTACCAGTCTGGCCTACCTGTGACTCCAGACCCACAACAAAGTTGTTGACTCGTAACTGCTTTCTGAAATGGCCTAGCAAGCCACTCAGTTGTATCAAACTGCTGCAGAAAAGTTAAAAAGGAATAAAACCAGAAGGGACACCTGACATCGACCTCGGCACCAGAAACAACAGTTGACGCTGCAAAGCCCTCCTCACTAACATCTGGGGACTTCTACCAAAGTTGCAAAAGCTGACCTACAGACTAGTCGAGCAACAGCCTAACATAGTCATACTCATCAAATTATACCTTACAGCCAACATAGAGGTCTACAGCACAGAAAAAGGCCCTTCGGCCCATTGAGTCTGCGCCGGTAAAACAAGTACCTAACTATTCTAATCCTATTTTCCAGCAATAGGCCCATAGCCTTGTATGCCATGACATTGCAAGTGCACATCCAAATACTTCTTAACTGTTATGAGGGTTTCTGCCTCTACCACCCTTTCAGGCAGTGAGTTCCAGACTCCCACCACCCTCTGGCAGAAAAGATTCTTCCTCACATCCCCTCTAAACCTCCTGCCCTTTACCTTAAATCTATGCTCCCTGGTTATTGATCCCTCCACCAAGGGGAAAAGTCCCTTCCTGTCTACCCTATCCATGCCCCTCATAATTTTATACACCTCAATCATGTTCCCCCTCAATCTCCTCTGCTGCAGGGAAAATAACCCCAATCTATCCAATCTCTCCTCATAACTAAAACTCTCCAGCCCAGGCAACATCCTAGTAAATCTCCTCTGCACTCTCTCTAGTGCAATCACATCCTTCCTATAATGTGGATTCCAGAACTGCACGCAGCACTCTAGCTGTGGCCCAACCAACATCTTATTCAATTCCAGCATAACCTCCCAGCTCTTTTTTTCTATGCCTCGGCTAATAAAGGCAAGTATCCCATATGCCTTCTTAACCACCTTATCTACCTGTCTCGCTACCTTAAGGGACCGGTGGACATGCACACCAAGGTCCCTCTGCTCCTTGGTACTTCTCAGGGTCCTACCATTCATCGTGTATTCCCGTGCCTTGTTTGTCCTGCCCAATTGCATCACCTCATGCTTATCCGGATTAAATTGCATTTGCCACTGATCAGCCCATCTGACCAGCCCGTCTATATCCACCTGTAATCTAAGGCTATCCTCCTTACTATTTGCCACACCACCAATTTTCGTGTCATCAGCGAACTTACTGATCAACCCTCCTACATTCAAATCTAAATCGTCTATATGTACCACAAACAGCAAGGGACCCAACACCGATCCCTGTGGAACCCCACTGGACACAGGCATCCAGTCACAAAAACACCCCTCGACCATCACCCTCTGCTTCCTGCCACTCAGCCAATTCTGGATCCAATTTGCCAAATTGCCTTGGATTCCATGGACTGTTACCTTCGTTATCAGTCTCCCATGTGGGACCTTATCAAAAACCTTGCTGAAGTCCAAGTGGACTACATCAAATGCATTGCCCTCATCTACACACCTGGTCACCTCTTCAAAAAATTCAAATTGGTCAGACATGACCTCCCCTTAACAAAACCATTCTAATTGTCCTTGATTAATTCCTGCCCCTCCAAATGTAGATTAACTCTGTCCCTCAGAATTGCTTCCAATAGTTTCCTCACGACTGAGTTTAGACTGACTGCCCAGTACCCCTGGTTTATCCCTTCCTCCCTTCTTGAATAACAGTACCACATTGCCTGTCCTCCAGTCCCCTGGCACCTCTCCTGTGGCCAGAGAGGTATTGAAAATTATTGCCAGGCCCCTGCTATCTCCTCCCTTGCCTCACTCAACAGCCTGGGATACATTTCATCCGGGCCTGGAGGTTTATCTACTTTTAAGCTTGCTGGACCACTTAGAACCTCCTCCCTTTTTATGCTAATTTCTTTAATTATATCACAGTCCTTCTGTCTGATTTCCATACACACGTCGTCCCTCTCACTTGTGAATACTGACACAAAGTATTCATTTAGAACCCTACCTACGTCTTCCGGCTCCACACACAAAGTACCACTATGGTCCTTAATGGGCCCTACTCTTTCCCGAGTTATTCTCTTACTCTTAATGTACTTGTAAAATAACTTTGGATTTTCCTTTATTTTACCTGCCAATGTTTTTTCATGCCCCCTTTTTGATCTCCTAATTTCCTTTTTAAGTCACTCCCCCCCGCCCCCCCCACTTATTCTATACTCCTCTAGGGCTTCCGCTGTTTTGAGCCCTCAGTATCTGCCATAAGCCTCCCTTTTTCTCTTTATCCAATCCTGTATACCCCTCGACATCCAGGGTTCCCTAGATTTGTTGGTCCCACCCTTTGTCTTTACTGGAATATGTTGGCCCTGTACAAAAACAGAATTACCTGGAAAAACTCAGCAGGTCTGGCAGCATCGGCGGAGAAGAAAAGAGTTGACGTTTCGAGTCCTCATGACCCTTCAGCAGAACTTTTGGGTCATGAGGACTCGAAACGTCAACTCTTTTCTTCTCAGCCGATGCTGCCAGACCTGCTGAGTTTTTCCAGGTAATTCTGTTTTTATTTTGGATTTCCAGCATCCACAGTAGTTTTTTGTTTTTATGTTGGCCCTGTACTCTTCCTATTTCCTTCTTGAATGAGTCCCACTGCTGTGACACAAATTTACCTAAAAGGAGCTGCTCCCAGTCCACCCTGGCTAAATCTAATCTGATCTTATTAAAATTGGCCTTCCCCTAATTTAGAACTCTGATTTCTGGCCCATCCTTGTCCTTTTCCATAACAACCTTGAATCTAATGGAGCTGTGATCACTATCTGCAAAATGCTCCCCCACTTATACCTCTACCACTTGCCAGGTTTCATTCCCTAAAATTAAGTCCAGGACCACCCCCTCTCTTGTAGGATCTTCTACGTACTGGCTTAAAAAGCTCACCTGGAGGCATTTTAAGAATTCCACTCCCTCTAAATATATCACACTATGACTAACCCAGTTAATGTTGGGGAAGTTGAAATCCTCCACTATTACTACCCTATTATTTTTACACTTCCCTGAAATTTGCCTATCTATCTGCTCTTCTATTTCTCTCTGACTGTTTGGGGGCCTATCGTACACTCCCAGCAATGTGATTGATCCTTTTTTGTTTTTAAGTTCTACCCATATGGCTTCATTTGAGGAGCCTTCTAAGATGTCATCCTTTCTTACTGCTGTAATTGATTCCTTGATCAATATTGCGATACCCCCTCCTCTTTTACCTCCTTCCCTGTCTCGCCTGAAGACCCTATATCCTGGAATATTGAGCTGCTAATCCTGCCCCCCTCTCAACCATGTCTCTGTGACAGCAATGACATCATACTTCCATGTGTTCCTTTGTGCCCTCAACTCATCTGCCTTATTCGTTACACTCTTTGCATTAAAATAAATACCATCCAACCTTGCCAAACTCCCTTGTGCCTTAACTGACCTATAATTTCTATGCCTTCCAGACTCACTTGCTCTCTTTTCTAATTTTGACTGTGCATCTCCCCCTGCTGAACCTCCTCTCAGGATCCCATTCCCCTGCCAAGTTAGTTTAAACCCTCCCCAACAGCACTAGCAAACCTCCCCACAAGGATGTTGGTCCCATTCCGGTTCAGGTGCAACCTGTCCGCCTTGTACTGGTCCCACCGCCCCCAGAAACAGTCCCAATGTCCCAAAATACTAAAGCCCTCCCTTCTGCTCTGTCTCTCCAGCCACACAGTCATCTGGACTAACCTCGTATTTCTATACCCACTAGCACGTGGCACCGGAAACTGCCCTACCATGCCTCTAGTTGGTGAAAAAAAACCTTACTTTAAGTTAAATACAATTAAAAAACTGTTAAATTATTTATATATTTTAAATAAAAACTAGAACCCTTAACTTTCCTTAGGTTAATCTATTTTGAACTGGAGAAAAACACTTACCTACTGCTCACTAATCAGCTCTCACCTTTGTGCTGACGTCACTGTTTGAAGCTTCCCTGCACTCTCGCTGGTTCTGATCTCAACACCGCTATCTTGTGATGCCACTTTTGTTATTTTCAACAAGAACTGACTGCAGGACACTCTTCCCAGATGGCTTCACCACGATGCTGACTGCAGAACACTCTTCCCAGACTGCTTCACCGCGATGCTGACTGCAGGACACTCTTCCCAGACTGCTTCACTGCGATGCTGATTGCATAACACTCTTCCCAGCAATATCCCAGACTCATCTCTTACTATCACTGGTTACGCCTGACCCAGTGCTGGCAGTGGTTTATGGGAGGGACTGACCCTGGGAGACCTCAACATTACCTTTGGAGTCTTAGAGCATCAGCTCAAACATGGGCAAGGAAACCTCCTGTAGATTACCACCTATTGCCCTTTCTCACCTGATAAATTAGTATTCCTCCATGTTGAACATCACTTGAAAGAAGCACTGTGGGTAGCAAAGGCACAAAATATACTCTGGATGGGGACTTCAATGTCACCAAGAATCACTCAGCAGCACTACTATTGGCCAAGCTGGCTGAGTCCTGAAGGACATATCTGCCAGACTGGGTCTCCATAAGATGTGGAGGGAACCAACAAGATGGAAAAACCTACTTGATCTCGTCTACCTGTCACAGATGCATCTGTCCATGACACTATTGCTTGGAGTAACCACTGCAGAGTCCTTGTGGAGACAAAGCCTCACCTCCACATTGAGGACACCCTTCATTATGTTGTGTGGCACAACCATCGTGCTAAATGAGGTAGATTCAGAACAGATCTAGCAGCTCAAAACTGAGCAACCATGAGGCACTGGCTATCAACAACATCAGAATTTGTGTTCAGCCATGATCCATAGCCTGGCATAACTTTCACTCTACCATTCCATCAACCATCTTCAGCTGCTTCATCAATGACTTTCTATCCATCATTAGGTTAGACAGGGAGGTGTTTGCTGATAATTGCACAGTGTTCAGAATCATTCGCGGCACCTCCTCAGATACTAAAGCAGAGAATGGAACGCTACTCCGTTTTTAGCTGCATGCAGCAAAACCTGGATAACATTCAGGCTTGGCTGATTATTAAAATTCATGCTGCATAAGTGCCAGGTAATGACCACCTTCAACAAGAGAGAATATAACCATATACCTAAGTATAAATCTAACCTTGTAAGAGTCAATGAGTAAGTTTCCACAATTGAAAATTGCCCATAATTTGGCTCTGGGTTCTTATTCTTAAATTCACCAACCACAACTATAGCACATGTAGCAAAAGAATGTCACAGGTTACTGTGACTCTCCTGAGGTGTTAACTGTGTACTGTGAAGGGTGCTTTACTCTGGATCTAGCTCCTAAGTACTTGAATAATACTGAATAAGTCAAAAATAGAGTAGTCCTTCATTTCTCTGTTCATTTTGTTGAAAGCAGAAGTTTCCATGAAGGTTAGATTTATACTTCGGCTCCATAAATGAAACAAAATACAGTTTCACTATGCCTGCTGCCCTGTCATATCTATGACCGCCTCCTTCAATATCATTTAAGCAGCAAGCTTTTTTTCTTTTTCTTTTAATGTGTTTATGGAATGTGGTCATCATTGCCAAGGACAGGATTTGTTGCCCATCCCTAACTTCCCTTGAAAAGGTGATGGGGAGCTGCCTTCTTGAACCGCTGCAGTCCATGTGGACTGAAGGTCTATGTCAGTGTGTACACAAACACAATGTATGAAACAGTCAGTCTGAAGGAGGAAAGGCTCATTTTTGTAACTCCAATTTCCCCAAAGATTGAGCCTACCCATTCTTTTGTTCCTTTTTTTTTTAATTCATTCATGGGATGTGGGTTTCACTGGCTGGGCCACCATTTATTGCCCATCCCTAGTTGCCCTTGAGAAGGTGGTGGTGAGCTACCTTCTTGAACCGCTGCACTCCATGTGGTGTAGGTACACCCACAGTGCGTTAGGAAGGGAATTCCAGGATTTTCACCCAGCGACAGTGAAGGAACGACAATATATTTCCAAGTCAGGATGGTGAGTGACTTGGACGGGAACTTCCAGTTGGTGGTGTTCCCATCTATCTGCTGCCTTTGTCCTTCTAGGTGGTAGTGATTATGGATTTGGAAGGTGCTGTCTAAGGACCCTTGGAGAACTCCTGCAGTGCATCTTGTAGATGGTACACACTGCTGCTACTGTGCGTCGGTGCTGGAGGGAGTGAATGTTGGTGGATGTGGTGCCAATCAAGCAGACGGCTTTGTCCTGGATGGTGTCAAGCTTCTTCGGTGTTCTAGGAGCTGCACTCATCCAGGCAAGTGGAGAGTATTCCATTACACTCCTGACTTGTGCCTTGTAAATGGTGGTCAGGCTTTGGGGAGTCAGGAGGCGAGTTACTCATCACACGATTCCTAGCCTCTGACCTGCTCTTGTAGCCACAGTATTTATATGGCTAGTCCAGTTCATTTCTGGTCAATGGTAACCCCCAGGATGTCGATAGTGGGGGATTCAGTGACGGTATTGCCATTGAACAACATCAAGGGTCAACGGTTGGATTCTCTCTTGTTGGAGATGGTCATTGCCTGACACTTGTGTGGCGTGAATGCTACTTGCCACTTGTCAGACCAAGTCTGGATATTGTCCAGGTCTTGCTGCATTTGGACATGGACTGCTTCAGTATTTGAGGAGTCGCGAATGGTGCTGAACATTGTGCAATCATCAGTGAACAACCCCACTTCTGACATGATGGAAGGAAGGTCATTGATGAAGCAGCTGAAGATGGTTGGGCCTAAGAAACTACGCTGAGGAACTCCTGCAGTGATGCCCTGGAGCTGAGATGACTGACCTCCAACAACCACAACCATCTTCCTTTGTGCTAGGTATGACTCCAACCAGTGGAGAGTTTTCCCCCTGATTCACATAGACACCAGTTTTGCTAGGGCTCCTTGGTGCCACACTCGGTCAAATGCACTCTTGATGTCAAGGGCAGTCACTCTCACCTCCCCTCGGGAGTTCAGCCCTTTTGTCCATGTTTGAACCAAGACTGTAAGGAGGTCAGTAGCTGATTGGCACTGGCGGAACCCAAACTGGGCATCAGTGAGCAGGTTATTGCTAAGCAAGTGGCGCTTGATAGCACTGTTGATGACCCCTTCCATTACTTTACTAATTATGGAGAGTAGACTGATGGGATGGTAATTGACCTGGTTGGATTTGTCCTGCTTTTTGTGGACAGGACATACCTGCGCAATTTTCCACATAGCCGGGTAGATGCCAGTGTTGTAGCTGAACTGGAACAGCTTGGCTAGGGGCGTGCCAAGCTCTGGAGCACAAGTCTTCAGTACTGTTGCCAGAATGTTGTCAGGGCCCATAGATTTTGCAATATCCAGTGCCTTCAGCTGTTTCTTGATATCATGTGGAGTGAATCGAATTGGCTGAAGACAGGCATCTGTGATGCTGGGGACTTCCAGAGGAGGCCGCAATGGATCATCCACTCGGCACTTCTGGCTGAAGATTGTTGCGAATGCTTCATCGTCATCTTTTGCACTGCTGTGCTGGGCTCCTCCATCATTGAGGATGAGGATATTTGTGGAGCCTCTTCCTCCAGTGAGTTGTTTAATTGTCCACCACCATTCACGACTGGATGTGGCAGGACTGCATAGCTTAGTTCTGATCTGTTGGTTGTGGGATCGCTTAGCTCTGTCTATCACTTGCTGCTTATACTGTTTGGCACGCAAGTAGTCCTGTTTTATAGCTTCACCAGGTTGACACCTCATTTTTAGGTATGCCTGACGCTGCTCCTGACATGCCCTCCTGCACTCTTCATTGAACCAGGGTTGATCCCCTGGCTTGATGGTAATGGTAGAGTGGGGGATATACTGGACCATGAGGTTACAGATTGGTTTCGAGTACAATTCTGCTGCTGCTGATGGCCCACAGCGCCTCATGGATGCCCAGTCTTGAGCTGCTAGATCTATTCGAAATCTATCCAGTTTAGCATGCTGGTAATGCCATGCAACATGATGGGGGGTATCCTCAATGTGCACAATGACTGTGCAGTGGTCACTCCTACCGATACTTGCATCTGCGGCAGACAGCTTTGTGAGGATGAGGTCAAGTATGTTTTTCCCTCTTGGTTCCCTCACCACCTGCCGCAGACCCAGTCTAGCAGCTATGTCACTGTGGACTCGGCTAGCTCAGTCAGTAGTGGTGCTACCCAGCCACTCTTGGTGATGGACGTTGAAGTCCCCCACCCAGAGAACATTCTGCGCCATTGCCACCTTCAGTGCTTCCTGCAAGTGGTGTTCAACATGGAGGAACACTGATTACTAGCTGTGAGAGGGCGGTACGTGGTAATCAGCTGGAGGTTTCCTTGCCCATGTTTGTCCTGATGCCATGAGACTTCATGGGATCCAGAGTCGATGTTGAGGATTCCCAGGGCAGCTCCCTCCTGACTGTATATCATTGTGCCGCCACCTCTGCTGGGTCTGTCCTGCTGGTGGGACAAGATACCCAGGGATGGTGATGGTGGTGTCTGGGACATTATCTGTAGGGTATGATTCCACGAGGATGACTATGTCAGGCTGTTGCTTGACTAGCCTGTGAGACAGCTCTCCCAATTTTTACACTAGTCCCCAGATGTTAGTAAGGAGGATTTTGCCGGTTCGACAGGGCTTCCTCTGACTACCTTATTCTTGTATTTTTTGTTCTTAGTGTAAGCAACATCCTCTTAGACAGCAAAAACAAAAATAGCTGGAAAAACTCAGCATGTCTGACAACATCTGCAGAAAGGAAGACAGTTAACGTTTCGAGTCCACATGACTCTTCAGCAGAACTAAAGAAAAAATAGAAATGAGGTGAAATATAAGCTGTTTGAGGGGGGTGGGACAGGTGGAGCTGGATAGAGGGCCAGTGATAGGTGGAAGCAAAGAAGAAATTGCCAAAGAAGTCATTGACAAAAGGACAAAGGGGTGTTGACAGTGGTGATATTAGCTGAAGATGTGCTAATGGTGACATTAAGGGTAGAAAACAGGACAAGCAAGTGACAGATGTTTCAGATTTCCAGCATCCGCAGTATTTTGCTTTTATCCTCTTAGGCAGGGTGTTCTTTTTTATGAAATACGTTGATTCACTGTGTAGTATAACTGACCGTAAAATAATTGTTCAATACCAAATGGAAGCACCCGTTTCTATGCACCTGTATGAACGTTTCCAGGGGCTAAGCAATGCACTTATGTTCGGTTAAGGGTAGAGATTGGAGAAACTGGGATTGTTGTTCTTAGAGCAGAGACGATTAATGGGAGATATTATAGAAGCATTTAAAATAATGAGAATTTTGATGGAGCAGATGGGGAGAAACCGTTTCCTCTGGCAAATAGTTCAGTAACTGGAGATTTAAAATAATTGGCAAAAGCACTATAGGGTAAGTTTTTTTCATACAGAGGGTTACTAGGAACTGGAACACTGAAAGAGTGATGGAAGCAAATTCCATCAGAACTTTCAAAAGGCAATTGGACATGTCCCTGAAGAGGACTAATGCACAGGGTTATGGAGTAAAAGATGTGGCATGGGGATAAATTGGACAGATCTTTCACAGAGCCAGCGTAGCTACAATGGGCTAAATGGCAGCATCCTGTGCTTTAGATTTCTATCATTTTAAACCTTAGGTTTCAACATAACTGAAAGTTATAACACTACTATTTAAGTGAACTGGGGCATTTAAATTCACTTAACTGCAGCAGTTTGCTGTAAAAACCCATCTGGTTCATTGATGCCCTTTAGGGAAGGAAATCTGCTGTCCTTACCTGGTCTAGCCTACATGTGACTCCAGACCCAAAGTGGTTGACTCTTTTAAAAAAAAATTAGGGATGGGAAATAAATGCTGGCCTAGTCAGTGATGCCCCGCATGCCATGAATGAATAATAAAAAAAGATTTACATCGTCATAAATACTGCTTATACTCTGAGCTACAAATAACAGGTTATATTTTCTATTATGAGTCTATGAATACAAGTGATTTTCTTTTTGGTTTCAGGATACAGATGGGAGCGACAGTTGGTGTTTCGAAGCAAGTTAACTATGCATACTGCGTTTGATCGAAAAGACAATTGTCACCCTGCAGAAATCACTGCATTAGGCATTTCAAAGTGAGTATTGTTAGTAAATCAAATCCATTTAAAGCAAGTTCTATTTAAATTCTGAATTTGGTCCACCATTCCAGACCTTATAATGAGAAGTCTTCCTTCCATATGATCCCAGTCAGCCAAAGCCAAAATTATAGGCTAGACCTTTAACCTGGAACTGTAGATCTTTCCTCAACCTCTGCCAACAGTGTCTCTTGGTGGATGGTGAACTTGTAGTGTGGCAAGATAGACGACATTAAAAACTGTCAGAAATTGCAACGGATCAGTCAGTATCTCAAAGAGAAAGATAGCTTTTAACATTTCATAGTTAAGTATCAGAATTAAAAGGGTCAGCCTGAAGAAACCCTTTTCATAGGGCTATAAAGGACAGCTCTCATACCATATAGTATTCTACATATACTGACTAACCAATAGCTTATTTTCATTTTTATTTGAAGATTTAAAGCATTTACATTTTTCTTTTCTGTGAGCAGTATCTGTGTTGTCCCCTTCAGTAGAAGGCTTTTTATTGTAGCACGACCTGTCCATTGGCTGATTCTTTATTTGCAGTTTGTTCCATTAGTTTCTGGGTCTCTGTTGGAAGATGGGTCTGATACAAAGCTCCCTCATGGTTCAGACAATATTAAGCAGGGAGGTAGAGACACTGAAGCTGCTCATCTACTACATGGCTGTCTTTATTTAGGTATAAATCCAATTGCTGATGAAGTGATTTCTTCTCAATGGTCAGGCGAGCAAGATTTTAGCTATTTTGAATGCTTGAGCGGATAAGATATGAACTGTAATCCCTGGGTGTCTAATGGTCCACTTAGATTCATAGAATGGTTGCAGCACAGGAGGCCATTTGGCCCATTATCTTTGTGCTGGCTCTCTGCAAGACCAAATCAGCTAGTCCCACTTTCTAGACCTTTGCGCTACAAATCCATATCCAATTCCCTTTTGAAAGCCACAGTTAAATCTGCCTTCACCATAGTGTCAGGCAGTGCATTTCAAATCCTAACCACTCGTTTCATAAAAAAGATTTTCCTCGTGTCGCTGCTGGTTCTTCTGTCATTCATCTTAAATCGGTGTCCTCTGCTTCTCGACCCCTTTGCCAATTGTAACAGTTTCTCTCTATCCACTCTGTCTAGACCCCTCATGATTTTGAACACTTCTATCAAATCTTCTCTCAGCCTTCTCTTCTATAAATAGAACAGCCCCAGTTGCTCCAATACATCCACACAGCTGAAATCCCTCATCCCTGGAACTATTGTCGTAAATTTTTTCTGCACCTTCTCTAAAGCCTTGATATCATAAAGTGTAGTGCCAAGAATTGGACATATACCCCAGTTGAGGCCCAACCAGCCTTTTATAAAGAATCAATGTAACTTCTTGCTTTTGTACTCTGTCTTTATATATAAAACTCTGCATTTTGTATGCCTTTATAACTGCTTTTTCAACCTGCCTTGCCACTTTCAACAACTTGTGCACATATGGTCCCAGGTCTCTGTTCCTACACCACCTTTAAAATTGCACCTTTATTTCATACTGCCTCTTTTCATTCTTCCTACCAAAATATGTCACTTCACAGCATTAGGTTTAATCTGCCCATTCAACCAGCCTGTCTATAGCCTCTTGAAGTCATTAACTATTGACCTCACAGTTCACAATTCTTCCAAGTTTTGTGTCCTCTTTCAAATTGTGCCCTGTATACCCAAATCTAGGTCATTAATATATATATCCTGAAGGAGTGTGTGAATTGGAGAAACAATGTCGTGGTCTTGATTTTATAACTGGACTACTGGAGGAACAAGATGACAGAATTCACCCTGTAATATACTTAGCCCTTCAGCGGATCGGGAATTTGATGAGCTTGAATTCAAAGGCTATCAGAGCTTCATCCAGATAACCTAGCTGCAGTCCTTATGCTACCGATGCACTTAGCTTCCCTTAGAAATGCAATTGTTTGAAGCTAATTTTTAAAACTATTTTCACTATGTAAACTCGCATAAAAATATAATACAGAAATCATACATCTTGACACAGTGGACACACAAGGATTTGTATGGATTGGTTTGCATGTTCATAATCATCCTGATAACTGAAGTTTTTATCTTAAAGATTTCTGTCTTCTGATATTTTTTTCATCTCCTGAAAGCACTCTAGGGTAAAGTTATGGAGACCCTCCATTACCTTTGCCAGGTGATCATTCATTAGGTTCATATGTAATCAGTGGGGAAAGAATGCAGAACGCTGTATTCATTGTATCCAAGCCCAAAATCCATGCTGCTTTCTGTCGGATTACTGGATCATGATCATGACAGGGAGCCCTGATTGCTGGATTTCCCTCTTCGAGGCCACTCATGGCTAATGTTTATTTTTTTTGCGCTCAAGATATAGTCAGTGTGACATCTACTGCACATCTCTTCTTTTCTTCAGAAGATAACGCTAGGCATTCTGCAGTGATTGTTTTTCCAACTGGCCACTTCAGAGACAGCCACATATTGTGGGGTTGGAGTTACTTGTAGTCCAGACCGGAAACAGGTGCGGCAGGCTTTGTTCCCAGTTAGGTTTTTACAATAATCCAGCAGCTTTCGGGTTTCCCCCAGAGCAGCCTGCAAATCACCAGATTTATTAAAGGTGACTTCACAATTCAGTTTTGAACTAACAATCTCAGCTTGCAAATCCAGAACCACCATGCTACTGTACCTGTATTACCAACTTATTGCCATCAAGGCTGAGATTAGCTAAATATCTGAAGTTTAAAAGTAACTTCCTTCCATTAGATATTGGATTCCATTTGAAGTACTGATTTTATTTAGGTGGTAAAATCTACTCTGAGTACTCAGAAACCCAATTCCTGTTTGCAGCTATTGGTAATTCATTTTGGTCATTCCTTCTATTGCTAACAGGTTAACTTGTCCTGTGTTTTTTTACTTCATGGAGTTTGATGAGTTATCCATAATACACCTGGCTATCACTCTAATGATATGATCAAGTGAAATTTTACTCTTCCATCTACTGATTGGGCAAAAGAAAACAGCTTCATTACCAACCAGAGACAGATTTTAAGCCACATGGCCCATAATCTCTCAAAAGTGGCCATATAGACATAGACAGAGAACTAAAGTCAAGGGGAGAAATTAAAAAGAAAGAAATAATACGTGGAAGAAAAAATAGGGAAAAAGAGATTTTAAAACAATTTACATTTACTTAGTGTGAATATTTTTGTATAATAGTTGTGCTCAGTAGTATTATTCTTAATTGTCTCTTGAGCCTTACAGTAGCAGTTAAGACAAGGAGCAGTGGTAAAAAGATCAGATAAAGAATTCCCTCCTAAATATCACTTTATACATGTAGCTTTCAGTTCATTTTCATGTTATTTGCAATTACAATCTACTGTTGAATGAAAAGCTTTATTGAATAGGTTAAAATGGCCATTGAAATTATGCCTAATTTAAAATGTTTCAGATTTTCAAAACACTTCTTATAATTTAGCATGTTAAATGGACCAATAACTCGATTAATGCAGTCATTTTGGTCACCCTATTTTGTTTCTTTTCCTGCAGGGATCACAGTAAAGTTCTGATAGGTGATGCACGAGGGCGGGTGTTTAGCTGGTCAGTGAGTGACCAGCCAGGGAGGGCAGCTGCTGACCACTGGATTAAAGATGATGGAGGCGACTGTTGTTTAGGATGTTCAGTGCGCTTCTCCCTGACTGAAAGACGGCATCACTGCAGAAACTGTGGGCAGCTCTTTTGTCAAAAGTAAGAGATAATAAGTTTTGCATAAATTTGGGATGTTCTATTTGATGTTTATTCCATAATGAGCCATTTACTGTCTTTAAATCTGATGGTGAAGTACAGTTAAGGCTGAGCTTTAATATGTTACATTATCAGCACTAACTCCTCGACATTAAATCTAGATTTAGATTGCTGTGTGGTAATTGAGTAATAAAATACTAAAGGCTTCTGATGATTCTGTGGGATAGCAACATAAAGCGCAAATTTTGTCAGCAAAATTCACATTAATGGGTGAAATAGCAAAGAGACATATTCAATAATCCAGGATATTTCATATCGGTACAGATATTCAATTAGTTTCTTAATACAGGTAGTGAGGTTTTTCTTTGCACTGCACCTGGTTGGGAGAAGTGCAAAGGAAAATGGGACAGAAACTCATCTGATTTGAATTTTGTCCCCATTGCGTCATGCCCACAGTTCCTCGTGTGTACCCAGTAGCGGTACTAGGTCTGCAGTTGGAGTTAATGCAGGTCTGGTGTTATTTTAATGAGGCAAAAAGAACTGTTTCTGGTTTCCCACCTTACTTTTCCACCATTGGACATCCCAATGTAGGAGTACCTGTAGAAACTTGATGCAAAAATTGGTGCAGGTCAGGGTGTCTTATCAGATCCTGGGGGCAGCCCAATGACTGAAGACAACCTGTTAGGATGCATCTTAAAGGTAATTTCCCCCTTCCCTACTCCCCAAGACAGTAGACTTGTACTGGTATTTACATCTAGTTGTGTTCACCACAATAAATTGGTTACACATATCAGATAATCTGATTTCCTTCTAAATTTTTAACATTACTGCTCATATTTAAACCCAAACACATAAGGCTGAATGTTATGGCCCCCTGTAGATAGGTTTGCTGGAGTGGGGTGGTGCCTTTAAAATTCTGTGGCTATCTTTCTCATCACCTGCCCCTGACCTGTCTGTGATTTAGCAGGTGGTGGGTGAGGCAGGGGGCAGCCTGTCTGCCCTCACACCAATTGAGGCCTTTAATTGGCCAATTAATGTACTCTGCCGCAATTTTTTGGCTGCGGGAGGAGGTTGGCAACAGGCAGAAATCCTACTTGGACCTTGGGTGGGGAAATTGGGGGGTGGGGGTGGCAGGGTGCCTCATACGCAAGGCCCCCCTTTCCAATCATAGGCCTGCTCAATGTCTGCCTACCCATTTTGCCAGGGGCCTGCTACCCTGAACTCCCACAACTTACCTGTCATCCAGCTCCTGGTTTTTCTTCTTTGGGACTGGGTGCAGTCGCAGCAGTGACCACCTCTCCCCGTGCTGATGGCGCTGCCGAGACCAGAGAGCTGTCAACCAATCAAATTGGCCAGCAACTCTCGGAGGGGGAACTTGCTCCCCAGATGGGGATGGAAGGCCTGTCTCAAATAATTTAACACTCCTTAGAGGAACCGCACCACCTGTAAAATCCTGTCTGTAATGTTATTGCATGTGTAGATTGTAATTCCAAGTTTGAGAAAGCTGTTGAGTTTGGTGGAGTTATTCAAAGCATGTCATTTGTAGAAGTGCCTAGCATTCGAGGCGATTCAAGTTAGCTTGCAGTTACCTTGTGCGTCATCATGCAAGATTAGAAGCTAGCTGTATGGAACATCTTTACCGGTTGAGCACTGTTATCTTGATGAATTTGTTCTGAATTTCTAGACTGGTTTTAATAACTCTAATCCAGAGAATTCTGCTTCCAACTTTCATCACACTTCTTTGAGATATTTTAATATATATGGAAGTTGAATAAAATGAGCGGGCTATAAGTTTATTTCTCCTAGGTATGGTTTTCTAGCACTAGCACTGCGAGGTGGTGAATTGCTTCCTCCTGTACCAACATTTCTATGGTTCTTCATTCGACCATCATGTATAAAATTCCCTCCTTCCTGCTTCTGTGTTCTCTTCTAACTAAACAAAACCTGGCGTTTCCTGATAAACTTCTTGCCTGGAATGTTACATTCTCACATTATTTGATCCTACTTTCACTTCCTGGGGAAAACTTAAAATGTAATTCAAGACAAGGCCTTTTATAAAAAGGGAATTAGAAAGACCACCTGAGATTGTTGCACTTAGAGCAAAACTGTTAAAGATCCTTAATTGTTCTTCTGTTGCATGAAGGGGTGTTCATTTAGTGGATGTGAGTTGAACTGTGTTCAAAATATATGAAAAACTACCTTTCAGCGGTAATCTAATATTGGTTACAGTCAATAAAAGAGATCAGGTAACTCTTTGTCTTTTGTCAAGAATGCAAGGCTTGATTTTCAGGCCCTCATTTTGTTAAGTAATCCAGTGCCAACTCAGATCCATCTTTTGCTCTGCATACCCTAAAGATGATCTTTGAATGTTTGTAACACTAATTTTGGGACAATTTTATTTTTTAAGAACTGGTTGCATTAGCTATAGATTCTACTTTATTTTATATTACAGGTGTAGTCGATTTCAGTCTGAGATCAGGCGCTTGAAAATCTCCTCACCAGTCCGTGTCTGTCAGAATTGTTATTACAACCTGCAGCAGGAGAAGGGAGCTGAGGAGAACTCCAGGAACTAGCAAGTCATTGATTTATCAGTGACCAGACAAGCAGAATCATTGTTACTCCCAGCTATTTCAAATGATTTTATGCAAAAGGAAGTCTTGTGGGGAGAAAAAAAGAGTTTACATAAATTTCTTTGTACTGTGTTGAAGCACTGTAATATACTGAATAGAAAGGGATCACTTGCCTTGCAGTTATGTGCTCATCTCTCTATCTAACTCATAGATGGTTTGAATGTTCTGGAATGTGCTGAGAGTATGATTTTAGTAGTTCTGGACTTAAACCATCCTTCAAACATCTTGATAATGTCGCCCATATTCATGGAACTAGTGGCTTGTAAGATTTTGGATGTAAATCTGCCACCTTCGCAAGAATCCTATTTGTTTATAGTGTAAATAGTTGTATTGGCCTTTTTAACGAGAGGAACTTCTGAAATGCCTGTTACAAGATGTCCTACTATAACCACTAATTGTGTGATTTAAGAAATCAATAGTTGTGTCCAGCATCACTCAGTAACTATTTTAGGAGTTAATGAAAATGTGCAAACGCTGATCATTATAAATTGCATTCATACCTTGCATTGTGTATTTTTCCATTTTAGTTATTGTTAGATTGAAACAATAATGGATTTGTGAGTTTCTTTGTTTACTCCATTACATAAGCTCACAGTATTGAGGAAAAAGGGGCATGCAGCAGTTTCAAACCAGTCATTCTGCCCATCTGTTTTCAGAATAACAGCTTCCTTGGTGTTCATGCTTTCTTGAAAATACTAAAATTTATCTGGGGATATTCACCTGCTATAACATTAGTATATGTGTTCTAACAAACATTTATTCAACCCTATTCTTTTTAGGAGCAATAGGACACTTGCAATGCTTGAAATGCAAGTGGTACTTTCACCATTGCACTACTACGATGCAAGACTTTGTTTTCGCATGTGTGCTTTGAGGTGTGTGTGGGGTGGGGTGGGGCTGGGAGAAGAGGGGTGGGTGGGGAAGCAAGAAAATAAACCTGGTGACTTCCTTACCATTAAATTCTGTTCCACCAAGCTCAGTACACTGCAAACAGGGTAAAGTGAAATCTGAAATAAATTAAAAGTCATACTATTCTAATTTGAGTAGATGCATTTCTACCTTATTCAAGCTGTTTACAAAATGTTGATGTATTCTAGACCAGCAAGTATAAAAGCAGTATTTTCTCTGTACACCAATATATGGCGCATTAATTCATAATACAGATCAAGCAGCATCATTTAAAACCATATGTTATTTAAGAATATATCCAGTGTCATATGGTGGTAAAGCAAGGAGACATGTTAGGCTGCAGTTGTTGAATAAACTCTGCGATAGAATCTTCACTGCAGAGTGTAAAACACACCATTTTAAATTCCTAGATCCTTCTCAACTTATTAAAATTACAGCACAATGTGTCACAGCAATTCAGTGATCTTGTTTGTCCAGCTGACCTTTAATAACCATGCAGTGAATTTATTTCAGAAAATGGTTTCTACACGTTTTGTTGATCAAATTGCTAATAAATGTTGTACCAGTCAGTTCAGTGTTTATGGACTCTGACAGCTGGCGTGATGCTCCAGGTAGTAATTTCTTGAAAAAAACATGACATACAAAAAGGAAAATACTACAGTCAGTTCCATTTACAGAGCACATTTATAATGGACCTCAGTATTTTATATTAGCTGTCAAAAAATGTTGCTGTTAAATAACAGCCAATGTCTGTAAGCACATTGACTGGAGCAATGAAGCAACTACTGGTAGTTGTTAATGTGTTAGGTATAGTGAGGGTCTCTGGGAATCAGATTAGATTGTGATTCATTGGCTGTTAAAGGCCACTTGCCCTATTGCAGTGGTACTGTGGGCAGTAAACGTTTCTTTTCACGTTAAATGCTGCTACCAATGCAAGGATCACCTCTTAGGAGGGTAACTGATCTTCATGTTTATTTGAAATGAACCTTTTTGTGTGTTAAAATTGTGATGGGCATATCAACATGTACGATATCATAATCTGTAGAAAGCACTTAGAGCAATCCATGTTGTAGCAAATATACTCTTTGTGCATAACTAACATATTCATCTTCCCTTTTCCCCTTCTTGTAAAACACATTATTCATGTGTACTTATCTGTATAATGTATTGTGCAATTTGTACTGTCATGCTTACAATAGTAGAACCTGCTGCTAAAGGGCAACACTTGTCTACATCAATACTAAAAGTTACAAAAAATGATTTTGCACCTTGCTATTGTGTATAAAACTGGTAGAAATCATTTTATGATATACATTTTCTCAATCATTTTAAAACAGCATTTCTTTACAGTAAATGAACTGTATAATATTTATGCAATTATACTGTTTTTGAAGTATTTTTAATTTCAGCAAGTTTTGTTACTTGTTGCATGATTAACACAGCTGACTTTTTGTGTCAGTAAAATGTATATTGTTTTCCACTTCTTTTGTTGTGTTTAATATATTAATCAATTACTTGTACCCCTCCCTCCCCAGATGACCATTATCTGTACAGTAATGAATCTGAAATGAAGAAAACTGGCTGAACTGGAGTGGGATTTTTGTACTATATATGAGAACTGAAATCCTTGTTTTGGTGGTTCCTGTGCTAGACTGATGCATTATATTAGTGTGTAAACTGTGGTATCTGAATGTTCATTGTATATTTGTCTTTAATGCAAAAGAGCTACAGTCACACAAATGCATATGTAACTAATGCAATAGAGACAAGTTCTGGTACTAAACTTTTTCATTTAAATAAATACCTGCTATTTACCACCAAACGTTGTTTACTGCTTTAAGACCACAGCAAACATTAGTAGTTTATTACTTCGTCGTTTGTTATTTTTGCTTTCATGAATGTGAGATCCATTTTGGAAACATTTTTATCTGTGGTATAAATTACTAAAGTTCTAATATTTTTGTCTGATCATTACGCAATCCTCTTGAGATACAACAGCAGAGTACAATGCTGTACCTCCAAGGTGAAGAGTATCAATGGAAGCACATGTAACATGTTCTATTCATATTTTCTTTTAATCGTTAAGAAAAATGTCCAAGAATGCACAATATGCAAGTATTGTAAGAATCTTGTAGCAAATACTGAGGACTCTGAGCTCAACAAAACAAACATTGTGTGTAACTGTTGAGGAATTTCACAGTTACTAGACATTTATCAGTAGAAGGTTCTAGACACCCGTGATCTGACTTCAGATGTGAAACTGCAAGAAACAGCTCATGATTGGATTACTGTCTTAAATTAACCAAGGGCCTATTTGGTATAATAATAGGTGTATAATGAATTGTGAATTATGCAGTATTACCAGGTTAGTTTACCCATAGGGCAGAATCTTCTGTTCGGCGTGCGGGGGCTGGCGTACCGACGTCACAACGTCACCGCGCATCATTCTGATCTTTCGTTCGGTGGGCGCGCACCAGAGTCGACTGTGCGCCCGCCGAACTGTCAAAGGCCTGTTAAGGCCATTAATAAAACAATTAAGCAATTTGATAGGGCTGCCCGTCTACCCTTAAGGTTGGCGGGCAGGCAAAGAACCCAGACGGCCTTTGCGTTTTTCATGAAACCTCATCCACAGGTGGGATGAAGTTTCATGAAGGGCCTATTAAATTAATAAATATTTTTTATACATTTCACAAACATGTCCCAACTCATGTGACACTGTCACATGAGGGGACATGTGTAAATTATTTTTTGCCTTTATTAAAAATTCTCATTTTGGACTTAATCTCCCTGAGGCAGCTCTGTGCCTCAGGGAGATTTCTGCGCCCTTTCGCACGCATGGGCAAAAGAGCGCAGGCTCTAACTCTCCCTCTTCCCCCCCACCCACACAGGTAGCGCTTAATTGACCCGCCCGTGTAAAATGGCAGCACACAGCTGATCGCGGGTGCCAATCGGCCCCATGCCCACGCCCGACCCACTTGCCTAGTGAGAAGAAAATTCTCCCCATAGATATTTTGAGTGCTTTGTCAATAAAAGAGTTTCTTTTTATTGGGTAGGTTTGGTTTTTATGTTCTTTGTTGCTAATTTCCTACAATATTCGTTTATCTTTTATCCACCACCAACTGAATTTGTAGCTTGTGTGAAATTTTCGTTTAGCCCCATTCCTAAAAACCATTTAACCTTTAACAAATGACTACTAACTGTCTGTTCTTAAAAACAAAGTACTGAATAAGATGAAATATTTTGTACATGTTTCAATCCGTAAACTTCAGTGATTTGATGTTCAACCCCTCCCCATGGTAACTGCGATATGTGTTTCAATATTGAGATGGAGACTAGGTAAGTCACCACAAAGCAAATGAATATTGGTCAATAGATTATGTTGAAGGATATTCATTATTTCTTTCACTGTGGAGATGCTGATCATCTGCTCGGTTTCTCCTTGCAAATAGAAATGTGAAATCATAAGCATAAATTCATTTTATTAGAAATTTGATTCCTGCCAGAAACAATTCAAATCCTTCCTTTCTACCTAGGAAAATTAACCAGTTGTGTCCCAGACTGCTGAGGGAGGCAAGGGAGGAGATCGCAGGGGCTCTGAACCAAATTTTTAATTCCTCCCTAGCCACAGGGGAGGTGCCAGAGGATGGAGAACAGCTAATGTGGTTCCGCTATTTAAGAAGGGTTGTAGAGATAAGCCAGGGAACTACAGGCCAGTGAGTCTCACATCAGTGGTAGGGAAACTATTGGAGAAAATTCTGAAGGAGAGAATCTATCTCCACTTGGAGAGGCAAGGTTTGATCAGGGATAGTCAGCATGGCTTTGTCAGAGGGAGGTCATACCTAACAAATTTGACTGAATTTTTTGAGGAGGTGACAGGTGTGTAGATGAGGGTAGTGCACTTGATGTAGTTTATATGGATTTCAGCAAAGCCTTTGACAAGGACCCACATGGGAGACTTATAAAGAAGGCAAATGCACATGGGATACAGGGTAATTTGATAAGGTGGATTCAAAATTAGCTTAGTTGTAGGAGACAGAGGGTGATGCTTTAGTGACTGGAAGCCAGTGTCCAGTAGCATACCACAGGGATCTGTGCTGGGTCCCCTATTATTCGTCATTTATATAAACGACATAGATGACTGTGGGGGGTAGGATTAGTAAATTTGCAGATGACACAAAGATTGGCCGGATGGTTAACAGTGAGGCTGAGTGTCTTGGGCTACAGAAAGATATAGGATGGTCAAATGGGCAGATAAGTGGCAGATAGAATTTAACCCTGAAAAGTGTGAGGTGATACACTTTGGAAGGAGTAATTTGACAGGGAAGTATTCAATGAACGGCATGACACTAGGAAGTTCTGAGGAACAAAGGGACCTTGGCGTGTGTGTCCACAGATCTCTGAAGGCAGAGGGGCATGTTAGTGGGGTAGTGAAAAAGGCATATGGGACACTTGCCTTTATCAATCAAGGCATAGATTACAAAAGTAGGGAGATCATGTTGGAGTTGTATAGAACCTTGGTGAGGCCACAGCTGGAGTACTGTGTGCAGTTCTGGTCACCACATTATAGGAAGGATGTGATTGCATTCGAGGGGTTGCAGAGGAGATTCATCAGGATGTTGCCTGGGATGAAACTTTTAAGTAATGAGGAGAGGTTGGATAGACTTGGGTTGTTTTCGTTGGAGCAGAGAAGACTGAGGGGCGACCTGATCAAGGTGTACAAGATTATGAGGGGCATGGACAGAGTGGATAGGGAGCAGCTGTTCCCCTTAGTTGATGGGTCAGTCACGAGGGGACATAAGTTCAAGGTGAGGGCAGGAGGTTTAGGGGGGATTCCTGCCAGAAACAATTCAAATCCTTCCTTTCTACCTAGGAAAATTAACCACTTGTGTCCCAAAAACCTTTTTACCCAGAGGGTGGTGACGGTTTGGAATACGCTGCCTGGGAGGGTGGTGGAGGCGGATTGCCTCACATCCTTTAAAAAGTACCTGGATGAGCACTTGGCATGTCATAACATTCAAGGCTATGGGCCAAGTGCTGGTAAATGGGATTAGGTAGGTAGGTCAAATGTTTCTCATGTGTTGGTGCAGACTCGATGGGCCGAAGGGCCTCTTCTGTACTCTGTGATTCTGTGACTTTAAGGTGCCATAATTTTAAGTAACTTTTGTGTCAAATGGAATTCCTTCACTCCCTTTCTGTTTCACAAAACACAAGTTTTCTTTGTAACTGCATCTCAGCTCTTTTTTCCCCTATCAATTGCTGTCATATTGCTCAGCAGAAGAGATTCTTGTTTTTTTCCCATTAATTCCCTTATAATGGGGCCAAGAATGAGGAGAGCACAGCCCTAATGTTAGAACTAGACCATTTAGGAGCATAATCAAGAAAGGTAATAAAGAAAAAGCTACCAGAAACCTGGAATTCTCTTTCCAGGAAATTCTTTGTTTAGGGATGAGACTTTCAAGACAAAGATTGATAATTTTGTGTTGGTTGAGGATGTCACAGGTTATGGAATGAGCAAATGGACTTTGAGCAACGTTCCCTCTAAACTGCGTGGTTGCACAGCCATGCAACAATTGTGAATGTGCCACACAGGGAACAATGGGCTGTGCACAAGCAACATTTCTTTTTAAAAAGCGTAGCCACACACAGCAAACGAATTAGAGGCACTTGAGAGACTGTCCAGCTATGATTTAATTGAATGGCGGAGTTGGCTGGTCCACTCCTTTTCCTAATGTTTAAGGGTTTTTTTTAACCCCCAGATCAGTCCCCCCTCAATTTTATATAGATTTCTATTAGTTTCAGGCAATGGACATCCAATATAATCATCATCACATGATAATGAAGGACCCCCCCAACAGCCCACTTCCCAGGACTCCACTGGCAAATTTGCTGGATGACCTTCCGAGTGTGCTGGAAAACCGTGTTGCTCCATTAAATCCCAGAGGCACCGTAAAATAGCAGTGGCCACAGGGATAATAGGTGTCAATTGGCTTATTCCATGTGGCCAGATATTCCGTATTTGCCCCTCCTGCCCTTTGACTTAATCAGGGGTGGGTTCTCCTGCCACCAGGACAATGACATGGGACCTTTCTCACAATTAAGTGGGCCCGGCCTCCATGATTCCTACTGTAATGGGCTGCAATAAATCCAGCCCAATATGGCACTGTGGAGCAAAGAATTATAATGGGAAGTGCGACACAGGCAGTCTCTAAGGGATCCTTGGCAATTTTATTTTTGCAGATGTAATTAGGAATCCAAATTATGTGTTGCCTACAACAGAAACAAAAATTGCTGGGAAAACTCAGCAGGTCTGACAGCATCTGTGGAGAGGAAGACAGAGTTAACGTTTCGAGTCCGTATGACTCCATCAGAGCTATGAATTATGTTTTGCCTCCTTGGTTAGTGGATGAAGGAGACAGTTAACGAGTGGAAAGAGTTCTGAAAAGGTGGGACAGTAGCCAAACGTTATGTTGGATCCAGTGACATGGGTAGAAGTATTGTAGAGGTTATGCAGAGGGAATTCAAGGTACTGGGCACTAAATTGAAAAATAAAACCTCCGTTATCTTCAGATTTTTTTCTGATCTATCTGCTGGACATGTTAAGACTAGGAAGGTCAACTCATCAGGAGGGCAAAGTTCATAATGGTCTTGGAGCACTGGAGTGAGTTGTGACAAAAGAGGTTACACTGAAGGAAATCTTCATCTGAATCAAAATGGCAGGGTGTGAGGTAAGTGTACAGTTGAGCGAGGAGAGGGGCAAGTAGGATTAATAATGCCACTGTAATAAAACCAGAAGGCCTGGTTGAAGTATTGAGAATATTATCAAAGGGAGAAAGGGCAGGAAAGAAGCTTTGAGACCTTAAGAGAGAAAAAAAATTATATATGACACAAAGAATATTAAAAACCTTGAAGATTAACATTCCAAAAAAACTGGAATGTTTTATTTGTTCATTCACAGGATGTGGGCTTCACTGGGCCAGCATTTATTGACCATCCCTAGTTGCCCTTGAGAAGGTGATGGTGAGCTGCCTTCTTGAACCGCTGCAATCCATGTGGTGTAGATACACCCACAGTGCTGTTAAGGAGGGAGTTCCAGGATTTTGACCCAGTGAAGGAACGGCAATATATTTCCAAGTCAGGATGGTGAGTGACGTGGAGAGGAACTTCCAGGTGGTGGTGTTCCCATTTACCTGCTGCCCTTGTCCTTATGGATGGTTGTGGTCGTGGGTTTGGAAGGTGCTGTCTCAGCAGCCTTTGTGCATTCCTGCAGTTCATCTTGTAGATGGTACATACTGCTGCTACTGTGCGTTGGTGGTGGAGGGAGTGAATGTTTGTGCATGTGGTACCAATCAAGCGGGCTGCTCTGTCCTTGACAGTGTCAAGCTTCTTGAGTGTTGTGGGAGCTGTACTCATCCAGGCAAGTGGGGAGTTTCCATCACACTCCTGACTTGTGCCTTGTAGACGGTGGACAGGCTTTGGAGAGTCAGGAGGTGAGTTACTCGTTGCAGGATTCCTAGCCTCTGACCTGTTCTTGTAGCCACAGTATTTATATGGCTAGTTCAGTTCAGTTTCTGGTCAATGGGAGCCCCCAGGATGTTGATAGTGAGGGATTCAGTGGTGGTAATGATATTGAACATTAAGGGGCGATGGTTAGATTCTCTCTTGTTGGAAATGGTCATTGCTCAGCACTTGTGTGGCATGAATGTTACTTGCCACTTGTCAGCCCAAACCTGGATATTGTCCAGGTCTTGCCGCATTTGGACATGAACTGCTTCAGTATCTGAGCAGTCGTAAATGGTGCTGAACATTTTGCAATCATCAGCGAACATCCCCACTTCTGACCTTATGCTGGGAGGAAGGTCATTGATGAAGCAACTGAAGATGGTTGGGCCGAGGACACTATCCTATGGAACTCCTGCAGTGATGTCCTGGAGCTGAGGTGACTGACTTCCAACAACCACAATCATCTTCCCTTCTGCTAGGTATGACTCCAACCAGCGAAGAGTTTTCCCCCAATTCCCATTGACTCCAGGTTTGCTAGGGCTCCCTGACACCACACTTGGTCAAATGCGGCTTTGATGTCAAGGGCAGTCGCTCTTACGTCACCTCAGGAGTTCAGCTCTTTTGTCCATGTTTGAACCAAGGCTGTAATGAGGTCAGGAGCTGAGTGGCCCTGGCGGAACCCAAACTGGGCATCAGTGAGCAGGTTATTGCTAAGTAAGTGCCGCTTGATAGCACTGTTGATGACCCCTTCCATCACCTTACTGATGATCGAGAGTAGACTGATGGGGTGGTAATTGGCCGGTTGGATTTGTCCTGCTTTTTGTGTACCAGACATACCTGGGCAATTTTTCACATAGCCGGGTAGATGCTAATGTTGTAGCTGTACTGGAACAGCTTGGCTAGGGGCGCGGCAAGTCCTGGGGCACAAGCCTTCGGTACTATTGCCGGAATATTGTCAAGGCCCATGGCCTTTGCATTATCCAGTGCCTTCAGCCATTTCTTGATATCACGTGGGGCAAATTGAAATGGGCTGAACATTGGCATCTGAGATGCTTGGGACCTCCCGAGGAGGCCAAGATGGATTATCCACTCAGCACATCTGGCTGAAGATTGCCGGAATGTTGTCAGGGCCCATAGCTTTGCAGTATCTAGTGCCTTCAGCCGTTATCTTGATATCACGTGGAGCGAGTCAAATTGGCTGGAGACAGGCTTCTGTGACAATGAGGTCCTCGGGAGCAGGCTGAGGTGAATCATCCACCTGGCACTTCTGGCTTAAGGTTGTAGCAAATGCTTCAGCCTTATCTTTTGTACTGCTGTGCTGGGCTCCTCCATCATTGAGGATGGGGATATTTGTGGAGCCACCTCCTCCAGTGAGTTATTTAATTGTCCACCACCATTCACGACTGGATGTGGCAAGACTGCAGAGCTTAGATCTGATCCATTGGTTGTGGAGTTGCTTAGCTCTGTGTTACATGCTGCTTATGCTGTTTGGCACGCAAGCAGCTTCACCAGGGTGACACCTCATTTTTAGGCGTGCCTGGTGCTGCTCCTGCACTCTTCATTGAACCAGGGTTGATCCCCTGGCTTGATGGTAATGGTAGTGCAGGATATGCTGGGCCATGAGGTTACAGATTGTGTTAGAGTACAATTCTGCTACTGCTGATGGCCCACAACACTTCATGGTTTCCCAGTCTTGAGTTACTAGATCTGTTCGAAATCTATCCCATTTAGCACAATGGTAGTGCCACACAACACGATGGAGGATATCCTCAATGTGAAGGCAGGAATTCATCTCCACAATAACTGTGTGGTGATCGCTCCTACTGATACTGTCATGGACAGATGCATCTGCGGCATCAGGTTGATGAGGATGAGTTCAAGCATGTTTTTCCCCACACAGAGTTGCAGAGCCAGTCTAGCTGCTATGTACTTTAGGACTCGGCCAGTAGTGGTGCTGGTGAGCCACTCTTTGTGATGGACATTGAATGAGGGACTTCAGAGTACATTCTGCACCCTTGCCACCCTCAGTGCTTCCTCCAATTGCTGTTCCACGTGGAGGAGTACTGATTCCTCAGCTGAGGGAGGGTAGTATGTGGTAATCAGCAGGAGGCTTCCTTGCCCATGAGGCCAGGAGTCGATGTTGAGGGCTCCCAGGGCAACTCCCTCCCAACTGTGCCACCACCTCTGCTGGGACTGTCCTGCTGGTGGGAGATGCTGGTGGTGTCTGGGACATTAGGATTCCGTGAGGATGACTATATCAGGCTGTTGTTTATTGAATTCAAATATCACCATCTGCCATGGTGGGATTTGAACACGGGGAATTACCCTGGGTCTCTGGATTAGTCAAGTGACAATACCACTATGCTATTGCTTCCCCGCTTTGCGTAGAGTGGTATATATGTGGATGAGTCAAAACAAAATGGAAAGTTAGATGCATTAATAATTACTGAAGGGTGTAATATAGGAACAGTAACAAAGGTATTTGGACAGGATTAGGAATTTAATATTCTTGGTACTCATATTTTTAGGAATGACAACAAGGGGAAAAGGCAGTGGGTTGGCAGTGTTAGTAAAGGATTCTACCACAGCACTAGAATCCATATGGTTAGAGTTAGGAAATAAGCAAAATAATGATTAAATTCTCAACGTGCATTACAGGCCACCAAACAGTGGAGTTTGAGATAGTGACGGAGATCTGACAGTTCAGAGAGAAATGTAAGAACATGACAATATGATGGTTTTGACTGTCCTGAGATGGGCTTCAAGGTAATTCCTGTGATCCAAGTGGGGAACGCTTTTTAGAATTAATCCACGACTATTTCTCAAATCAGTTTCTAGTGCAAGAAAGAAAGAAGTATGACATGATTTAGTTCTGGAAAACAAAATGGGGCAAACAGCTGATGACAGGTGGTAAATTGTGACCACAATTAGGTTCAGTGATGCAGAAAAGAATAACAGTCAAAGGTAAGAGTGTTAGACTGAAGAAAGGCAAGGTCCAACATGACAAAAACGGACCAGGAACAAACAACTAGACCGAAATGCTAGCACATTGCTAGGTCAGCAATGTAAAATTGTCAAGTGAAATGAAGAGAGTCCAACATATGCATGCATCCTATCAGATAAAAGCATGCACCAAAAATTTTAAGTTATTTAATAAACTAAAATTGTACTGAAATTTTAAAAGGTGGAATATGGTAAAGTTACGATTCGCAATACGAGAGAAAATTATTGTGGGAAGGTGAAGAGGAAGATTAGAATGGTTGAAAGAGGTTATGCAAAAAGGCTAGCAATAATAAAATAAATTCTAAGGAATTTTATTTATATAAAATTAAAAGAACAGTTTTGGATGTTCGGACCAGTCAGATGAAAGAAAGTCTAATGTATCTATGTATGGCGGGGATATTGGCCCAAATTCTGCAGTGGTAGGCCAATGAACAGTGCCTGCAGATAGTTGGACCTGCCTTTGCCCATTTAATGTTGACCATATTAGTGCTGCAAATTGCTGGAAGTGCAAGATGGAAATGTTGCAGGGCCATGCACAGGAAATCTGGTTTATGAGTGAACAAGGCAGCAATTGTATATCTCCTCAACCAATCATGTTAAAGCAGTGTGGAATGAACAGTGCAAGAGCTGAACAAGAAAGTGGAAGGGTGGGTGAATTCACTGTCAATTCTGATGCAGAAAGAAATAATGGGAGAGAAACAATGACAGAAAGTGGGCCAAGAAAATTGACAAAAATATCTTTTAATCTCCATTTAAAATGTAAAAGAATGGGGAGGTGGTGCTGTAGTGGTATTGTCACTAGGCTGGTAATCCAGAGACCCAGGTTAATTCTTTGGGGACCTGGGTTCAAATCCTACCACAGCAGATGGTGGAATTTGAATTCAATAAATAACTGGAACTGTAAGTCTAATTATGACCATGAAACCATTGTCAATTGTCGTACAAACCCATCTGGTTCACTAATGTCCTTTAGGGAAGGAGACCTGCTCTGGCCTACATATGACTCCAGACCCACAGCAATGTGGTTGACTCTTAAAATTGCTCTGAACAAGGACAATTAGGGATGGGCAATAAATGCTGGCCTAGCCAGTGATGCCCACATCCCATGAACGAATAAAAAAAACTCCACATTTATTTTCAATGACAGAGGGATTGTTTGACAGTGATTAGCACTTGCTCTGCTGTTAATCAATTGTCTAGGCTGAAATTGACGATCCTAGCGTTATGTGATGAATTTACTATTCGTGTCTGCTAGTACAGAAACTTCATGCCACTCAATTCATTTGCATAAGGAGCCAGACAATGAGATGCCATTTTCACAAAGCTGGCGACAATGGTGTATCTCCAAAGTGACTTTTAGATTTATGTGTTTAATCAAACATCTGCCCTCACCTGAGGTTACACACAAATATTGGTGAGTGCTATTGGCCTGTCATTTTGACAGCAATTTTTGGGCCAATGAATACATATTTGGCATCAGTTTTATAAATGATGGTGTGTAAGGAACATATATTTTTATTTCTGTTGGACTGTGGGTTAAGATTACAATGGCTGAAGTTTGAAAGACATATCCACTGGAACAGGATGAGAGATGTGAACAATGTTGCAGTCCTGGAACAGTGTGCCATGAAAGACAGGATGGTGCCAGAAAGGAGTCCTGGACCAAGGGAGCTGCCTGACAACAGCATTTTAATTGGCTCCTGACCAGGTGACCAGATTTTGTGCAAGGATGGTGCAGCAGAATAGCTCCTAGCCTAAAGGAACAAGACCTAAAACTTCTTTCTCCTATGTGTGGAAGATTCCAGTAATTCCACAAGAACAGCTAGCTGGCTTTTTCTCCTCATATCTCTATAACCTGCTCTCTCTGAAAACCCCTGTCAAGAGGCAAAGGGGAAAATCACTGTTAGAGACATTGAAAGGCAAGTGCTCAACCAGTGAACTAAATACTGAAAGTGCTGGAAGACCACCTTGTGTCATCAACAAAAACTGAAAGGAATTTGGAAGGCATCAATCAAAATCAACCCATTGAATCCTGTACTCTGATATTAGTGCTATTGAACTGTTTTACCCCACCCTTAAAATCCATGTTATGTGTCTTGTGTGTGTGTGTGTGTGTGTGTGTAGGGATTTAAGAAGGGGGTAGAGTCTAAGTTATAGTGTTAGAAGTTAGCAGTTCGTATTCCTTTCTTTTGCTACTAGTTAAAAACAATTTGTTCAATAAGCAGTTATTTATTTATTAAGTTTACAAAGCTGGTGACCATATTCTGTTAACCTAAATTAAACAGGTAGAGTTGGGGCAATCTGGTGGTTTGGTCAAATTTTTCATGGCTCGGGGAACAGTGGGGCTTGATATTACAGCGCACTATCCCCGCTGAGTCATGACAGGTGTGATAAACAGGGATGCTAAAGCTGTAGAAAATGAATTGGCAGAGATCATGTTGGATAAGTTACTGGTTCCTGTTGGAAAACACACTTCACTGCTGAAAGAAGAGATAGTGGAGGCTTTGAATACAATCTTTCAATCCTTAATTTTACCATGGCTGTTCTCCATACCAATGTAACACCTCTGTTTTTGTGTTTGTGTTATTATTTTATTTTATTTTTTATTCATTCGTGGGATGTGGGCTTCATTGGCTGGGCCAACATTTATTGCCCATCCCTAGTTGCCCTTGAGAAGATGATGGTAAGCTGCCTTCTTAAACCATTGCAGTCCATGTGGTGTAGGTACACCCACAGTGCTGTTAGGAAGGGAGTTCTAGGATTTTGACCCAGCAACAGTGAGGAAACGGTGATATATTTCCAAGTCAGGATGGTGAGTGATTTGGAGGGGAAATTCCAGGTGATGGTGTTCCCATCTGTCTGTTGCCCTTGTCCTTCTAGATGGTAGTGGTTGTGGGTTTGGAAAGTGCTGATAAAGGAGGCTTGTTGAGTTCCTGCAGTGCATCTTGTAGATGGTACACACTGCTGCTACTGTGCGTCAGTGGTGGAGGGAGTGAATGTTTGTGGATGAGGTACCAATCAAGTGGCTGCTTTGACTTAGATAGTGTCAAGCTTCTTGAGTGTTGTGGGAGCTGCACTCATATAGGCAAGTGGAGAGTATTCCATCACACTCATGACATGTGCCTTGTGGATGGTGGACAGGCTTTGGGAAGCCAGGAGATGAGTTACTTACCACAGGATTCCAGGCCTCTGACCTGCTCTTATAGCCACAGTATTTATATGGCTAGTCCAGTTCAGTTTCTGGTCAATGGTAACCTCCAGGATTTTGATAATGAGGGATTCCGCGATGGTAATGCCAAGAGGCAATGGTTAGATTCTCTCTTGTTGAAGATAGTCATTGCCTAGCACTTGTGTAGTGCGAATGTTATTTGCAACTTGTCAGCTCAAGCCTGGATATTGTCCAGGTCTTGATGCATTTGGACATGGACTGATTCAGTACCTGATCTTGAATGGTGTTGAGCATTGTGAAATTATCAGCACACATCACCAGTTCTGACTTTGTGATGGAAGGAAGGTGAAGCAGCTGAAGATGGTTGGGCTAAGGATACTACCCCAAGGAACTTCTGCAGTGATGTCCTGGAACTGAGATGATTGACCTCCAACAACCACAACCAACTTCCTTTGTGTTAGGTATGACTCCAACCAACGGAGAGTTTCCCACCCGATTCTCACTCATCCCAGTTTTGCTAGGGCTCCTTGATGTCACACTCAGTCAAAAGTGGCCTTGATGTCAAGGGCAGTCACTCTCACCTCACCTCGGGAGTTCAGCTCTTTTGTCCATGTTTGAACCAAGGCTGTAATGAGATCTGAACCTGAACTGAGCATCAGTGAGCAGGTTATTTCTAAGCAAGTGCCGCTTGATAACACTGTTAATGACCCCTTTCATCACTTTACTGATGATGGAGAGTAGATTGATGGGGCAGTAATTGACCAGGTTGGATTTGTCATGTTTTTTGCGTATAGGACATACCTGGGCAATTTTCTACATTGCTGGGTTACATGCTAGTGTTGTAGCTGTACTGGAACAGCTTGGCTAGGGGTGCGTTGTTATGCCCAAGGGGGTCACTGCTGGGTGTACTGTTGTCCTCTTTATATTTAGAGTTTTGGCATAGGGTTTCATCAAATGTGCTGCTAACACAGAAGTAGGAGGTTGTCAAACAGTGACAGAAACCTGACTGAATAATACAAACAGATGGCAGATGTAACTCATTGTAATAAATATGAGGCAGTAGATTTTGGGAGAAAAAAACAAGAAATGGGATTTTATTCAATAGAAGATCCTGAAAGGTATGGAACAATAGATCGAGAAGTTAAAATACACAATTCCCTGAAAGGCTAACTGCAGTTTGAAAAAGTCAATAAAAATTGATTCCAATAGCATTTTAGGTTTTATAAATAGAGCTTAGTGTACAGGCATAAAGAAAGGATAAATATGTACATTTCATTGGCTTGACCACATTTACCATACTGGTGCGAGAATTGTGACATCCTAATATAGAAAGAATACTGAGAGCAGAGAGAGCACGCAGCATAGATATGCCAGGGATGGAATACTATCATTATCTGAAGAGTTTTGAGGCACTGGTACTGTGTCCATTGGAGCAGAGAAGGCTAAAGGAAGAATTATTCCAAAGTTGCTTGAAAAAAAATGAATAATTGTGACAGAGTATAGCAGGAAAAAGATTATTTCCTCTGGTTGGGAAGTTAGTGTCGAAGGGTTCTCAGTTAAAATTCTTGCTAATAGTGAGGAGAGAGATTAGGAGTAATATCTTTACCTAGAGGGTCAGAGGGTAGAATGTTTTGCCAGATAGGTGCAGTTGAGGCAGAGACTATTCTCTTATGGGAAAATTGAATAAATACATGCAGTGGGGGGAAAATATATTGTAAAGAGGCCTACGGTGGAAAAACCAAGCACCAGCACAATGGCTAAATAACTGCCCCCTGTCCGGTAAACCTGTTTAGTTATAACAAGATTTTAAACAGATAGATAAGGAGTCCATCCTAAGCCTAGTTGTGTAAAATGAAGATGTGTGCGCATGCATCTTAACCAGATTTGGTACAATTGTGGATATTGGTAGCCTGTGAATACCCATTGCAAGCAAGTTTTTAAAATTTATTTGTTCATGGGATGTGGGCATCACTGGCTAGGCCAGCATTTATTGCCCATACCTACTTGTCCTTGAGAAAGTGATGGTGAGCTGTCTATTTGAACAGCTCTCGTCCATGTGTTGTAGGAACACCCACAATGCTGTTAGGAAGAGACTTGCAGGATTTTGACCCAGCGACAGTGAAGGAACAGTGATATATTTCCAAGTCAGGATGGTGTGTGACTTGGAGGGGAACTTGCAGGTGGTGGTGTTCCCACGCATCTGCAACCCTTGTCCTACTAAATGGTAAAGGTCGCGGGTTTGGAAGGTGCTGTCAAAGGATCCTTGGTGAGATCGCAGAATCACAGAATTTTAACCGCACAGAAGGAGGTCATTCAGCCCATTGTGTCTGCACCAGCTCTCCAAATGAGCATTATGACCTAGTGCCATTGCCCTGCCTTTTCCCTATACCCAAATCACTTTAAATCTGTGCCCTCTCGTTCTTGATCCTTTTACCAGCAGGAATAGCTTCTCCCTATCTACTTGTCCAACCCCCTCGTGATTTTGAATACCTCTACCAAATCTCCTTATAGCCTTCTTCTCTCCAAGAAGAACAGTCCCACCCTCTCCAATCTGCTGCAATGCATCTTGTAGATGGTACACATTGCTGCCACTGTGCGTCGGTGGTGGAGGGAGTGCATGTTTAAGGTGTGGATAGGGTGGCTATCAAGCTGACTGCTTTGTCCTGGATGGTGTCGAGGTTCTTGAGTGTTGCTGGAGTCACAGTCATACAGCCAAGTGGAGACTATTCCATCACACTCCTGACTTGAGACTATAGATGATGGACAGGCTTTGGGGAGTCAGAAGGTGAGTTACTCTCTGCAGGATTCCCAGCCTCTGACCTGCCACTTTAGCCACAGTATTTATATGGCTGGTCCAGTTCAGTGTCTGGTCAATGGTAACCCACAGGATCTTGATAGTGGGGGATTAGTGATGGCAATGGCACTGAATATCAAAGGGAGATGGTTGCATTCTCTCTTGTTGGAGATCGTCATTGTCTGGCATTTGTGTAGCATGAATGTTACTTGCCAGTTATCAGCTCAAGCCTGTATATTGTCCAGGTCTTGCTGCATTTTGACATGGACTGCTTCAGTATCTGAGTCACGGATGGTGCTGAGCATTGTGTAATCATCAGTGAACTCGCCAGCTTCTGACCTCATGATGAAGGGAAGGTCATTGATGAACCAGCTGAAGATTGTTGGGCCTAGGACACTACCCTGAGGAACTCCTGTAGCAATGTCCCGGGACTGAGGTGATTGATGTCCAACAACCACAACCATCTTCCTTTGTGCTAGGTATGACTCCAACCAGTAGAGAGTTTTCCCCCTGATTCCCATTGACTCCAGACTTGCTAGGGCTCCTTGATGCCACACTTGGTCAAATGCTGCCTTTTGTCCATGTTTGGAGCAAGGATGTAATAAGGTCAGTAGCTGAGTGGCACTGGCAGAACCCAAATGAGAGTCAGTGAGCAGGTTATTACTGAGTGAGTGCCACTTGATAGCACTGTTGACGATACCTTATATCACTTCACTGATGATCGAGAGTACAACGAATAGGGTGGTAATTGGCCAGGTTGAATTTGTCCTGCTTCCTATGGCCTGGACATACCTGGGCAATTTTCCACATTGTTGGATTGATGCCAGTATTGTAGCTATACTGGAACAGCTTGGCAAGGAGCGCCCATATTTCTGGAGCACATGTTTTCAGTACTATTGCCGGAATGTTGTCAGGGCCCATAGCTTTGCAATATCAAGTGCCTTCAGCTGTTTCTTGATATCACGTGGAGCGAATCAAATTGGCTGGAGACAGGCTTCTGTGACAAGGAGGTCCTCGGGAGCAGGCGGAGGTGAATCATCCACCTGGCACTTCTGGCTGAAGGTTGTAGCAAATGCTTCAGCTCTATCTTTTGTACTGCTGTGCTGGGCTCCTCCATCATTGAGGATGGGGATATTTGTGGAACCCCTCCCCCTCCTCCAGTGAGTTGTTTAATTGTCCACCGCCATTTATGACTGGATGTGGCAAGACTGCAGAGCTTAGATCTGATCCATTAGTTGTGGGATCACTTAGTTCTGTCTATCACTTGCTGCTTCTGCAGTTTGGCATGCAAGTGGTCCTGTGTTGTAGCTTCACCAGGTTGACACCTCATTTTTAGGTATGCCTGGTGCTGCTCCTGGCATGCCCTCCTGCACTCCTCATTGAACCAGGGTTGATTCCCTGGCTTAATGGTAATGGTAGAATGGGGGATATGCCGGGCCATGAAGTTACAGATTGTGTTTGAGTGCAATTCTGCTGCTGCTGATGGCTCACCGTGTCTCATGGATGCCCAGTCTTGAGTTGCCAGGTCTGTTTGAAATCTATCCCATTTAGCACAATGGTAGTGCCACACAACATGATGGAGGGTATCCTCAGTGTGAAGGCAGGACTTTGTCTCCATGGCTGTGTGGTGGTCACTCCTGCATCTGCAGCAGGTAGGTTGGTGAGGTTGAGGACAAGTTTGTTTTTCCCTTTTGTTGGTTCCCTCACCACCTGCCACAGACCCAGTCTAGCAGCCATGTCCTGTGGGCTCGGTCAGCTCGGTCAGTAGTGGTGCTACCGAGCCACTCTTGGTGATGGACATTGAAGTCCCCACCCAGAGTACATTCTGCACCCTTCCCACCCTCAGTGCTTCCTCCAAGTGCTGTTCAACATGGAGGAACACTGATTCATCAGTTGAGGGAGGGTGGTAATCAGCAGGAGGTTTCCTTGCCCATGTTTGACCTGACGCCATGAGGTCCAAAGTCAATGTTGAGGACTCCCAGGGCAACTCCCTCCCAACTGTATACCATTGTGCCGCCACCTCTGCGGTTTGTTACAACTGAGTGGCTTGCTAGGCCATTTCAGAGAGCATTTAAGAGTTAATCACATTGCTGTGGGTCTGGAGTCACATGTAGGCCAGACCAGGTAAGGACAACAGATTTCCTTCCCTAAAGGACATGAGTAAACCAGATGGATTTTTACAACAATCGACAATGGTCGTCATTAGACCAGGTTTTTTACTGAATTAAAATTCCACCAGCTGCCGTGGTGGGTCCCCAGATCTTTACCCTGGGTTTCTGGATCACGTGTCCAGCGACAGTGCCACTACTCCATCACCCCCCCCCCTCCACCCCCCCCATGATGTGGTCACCACCCGACAATGATTCAGTATTGATATTAATGCTATAATTCCACATCTTTTATAATAGACTCTAGCATATTCCCCACTACTGATGTTAGGCTAACTGGTCTATAATTCTCTGTTTTTTTTCTCCTTCCTTTTTTAAGTAGTGGGGTTACATTTGCCACCCTCCAATCTGTAGGAACTGCTCCAGAGTCTATAGAATTTTGGAAGATGACCATCAATGCATCCAATATTTCCTTTAGTACTCGGGCTGTCCTTGGGGGCGTCCTCAGGCTGGCATGGACAAGATGGGTCAAAGGGCCTCCTTCTGTGCTGTAACTTTTCTATGGTTCTCTGAAAGAGCTAGCTCCAGAGAATAATGCAACTATGCTTAGCACATCTGTGCTTTGGTTCTCTGATGTTGCAGATGTCCCCAGAGGGAGTCACATTAGCCTGGCAGCCCAAGAAACAAAGACAGCAAGAATTCAAAGGAAAAATATTGTGTTCTCTCTGTAATGGGGGAGGGTAAATGAGAGAATGTAAGCCCCTCAGCTAGTAGCAACAAGACAGATGACAAAATAGTTGGCAACCGTAAAGAAATCATGACTCAGAAGTAACTGCAGCTGCTAATGTTGAATCAAGGGCCTTTAAATTCTTTTTCACCAACCCTGGATGCCTGTATTTTATTGGCATGCATATAAACAAGGACTGTAAACAAGGCAGAAGTGACAGAAAATAGGTGCACATAATGAAACCTCATAATTACCGATTCCTTTGAATGCACCTGACCAAGGTGCAGGCGTTTCTGCTGCTACTGAAATGGTTGTGGAAAACGCGGTGGATGCTAAAGTGGCCAGAAATTTGATATTTTGAATATCTGGTACATTCCCTGCTGGAAGGCATCTGATTATCTTTACAAAAAATGAGGCAGCAACCAGTGGAAAACCTAGGCTTGAAGGTCCAGGACAAAGGTTACATTGGATTTACAAGCACAAAGAAACAAGCAGGTCTATACTAGTGCTTACGCTCCATGGGTCTTCTCCCACCTTAACTCTTCTCACCAACACAATAACATAAACAAACTACAGTAGCAATTTACAGAATAGGACAGTTTTCTATGTTAGCCAAAACATGATGGTATTGTACCAACATGCTGAACAGAATATAAAGTAACACACTAAGAAGCAGCGTGGATGTCAGGGCTACGATGTACATTTGAAAATATACTTTTTTTAGTGGTGGTAATGGATTGCGGAAATGGGAAATGATGGGGATGGGTGGCTGTGGGTGCCAAGAACTATACTACATACACCCTATATTCAGGACATGGATTTTACATTAGCAGCATAATTTGACAAAAATATTTTTAAAGTTCATTCTAATATGTAAAAAAATTAAGTAATGACTTTCTATTTTCTCTCAATTTTTGGTCTGTTAAAAATATTCAACATACATCACCAATAGAGAATAAGAAACGTGGTGGAAATTTTATAGACAAAGCCTTTTTACTGCATAGTCAAAGTGTATTCAATACCAGGGGCTTAGAAAGGCAGGTGACTAGTGATAAAAATAGATAGGATAACATTTTAAACAGTCATCCTAATTCGTGGATAGTATAGATGTAATCCATCAATACTTCCAATCATTCCTAACAGGACAGTCCTAAAGTGAAACACATTATTGTTGCAAAATAGAATCATAGAAACTCGCAGCACAGGGAGCCATTTGGCCTGTCATGCCTATGCTGGCTCCTTAGTCCCACATGCCTGCTTTTTGTCCATAGCACAGGTCATTGAATGTATACTATCAAGCACTTGATTTTTAGATCCGTATGCTCCCAGGTTCTATTAGGTTCAAGTGTTGTTATAACTCACCATTAACTAAGTTATTCAGAGAGCAGCCAGGCCTGGTGGCTCAGTTAAATTAAAGCAAGCAAGAGCACGAGTTTCCAATAGCATTTTGAAAGAAACCCCTTCCAAGAATTTGATTCACGAAGCATAGTCACCTAATCATAAAAACACTTGATATGATGAAACCCAGTAAAAATCAAATAAATAGATCTTTAATCCAAACGCAATCTTAAGAACACTGTGCATCCTGTGCCGTAAACAAATATATCACAACCTTGCCTTTCACAAACAAGATTCTCACTCATTGATTCAATTCAATGTCTGTTTTATTTTACATTTGCTGAATTTATTACAAATATTTCCTTTATTATTGTGATCAATTATACATTTGCTTCTTTGACCTAAACTCAAGAAAAAATTAGATCCAAAAATCAGACTGCCTGCGCATCCACAATATTCCACAAGTCAGAGTAAACAGCCCAAACCTGCTGCTCAGTGGGAATGATGCAGTAGGTGAGCCTTGTGATGCCTAATGGGTCTTATTGCTGGGGTTGAATACATACTTGATCATAAAATAAATTAAAACGTAAGCTTTGAAGACCATTTTACATTCATTACAATTATTTGCATATTACTTGAAATGTCAAATTAGAAAGGTTTCCTATGAAGTCACTTCTCAAGACCATGCTGCAGTTATCATTTTAAAGTTACTTTTTGTTCATGGGATCTGAGCATTGCTGGCAAGGCCAACATTTATTGTCCATCCCTAATTGATCTTGAGAAGGTGGTAGTGAGCCACCTTGAACTGTTGAAGTCCATGCACTGTAGGAACACCTACAATGCTGTTAGGGAAGGTCACCTGAAGGGCAGATATAATGTCTCATTCAAAAGATGGAACGTCTAACAGTGCAATGTTTGTTCAGTACTACACTGAAGGGTCAGCCTCCATTATCTGCTCATGTCTCTGGAGTGGAACTTGAATCCTCAACCATCTGACTCAAATATGAGTGCCACCAATAAGCATCTTATAATAGCATAAGAAACAGGACCAGGAGAAGACCATACTACCTCTTGAGCCTGCGCCACCATTCAATACGATCATGGCTGATCTGCCTCAACTCCACTTCCCGCCTGCTCTCCATGTACCCTGATTCCCTGAGGGGTCAAAAATCTCTCTCTCTCAATTTCTTTGGAGTTCAACTTTTGCCATAGTAGACTTCTTGTTTTTAATAGCATGTTTTTGTGATATAAGGGATAATTAACAATATGTATTAATTGTTGCGGCTCATCTACCCTGTATTTATTTTCATCTTATTTGTCTTTCACTCATTCACTATTTCATGCAAGTCCCCTCTTGCTTTTACAGCTTTTCTGGTGTTTTCTCTATTTGTTCCATGTGTTCCATACACTTTCTCTCATCGCTGCTGACCATCTCTTTCTCTGTACGTCTCATACTGTTTGTCTGCTCACCTACCAGAGATTCTGGAGGCAGACTTGGAGCGCTAAATCTCAGACAACAAAAGCAAACCTACTCTGGTATTGGTGTTCTGTTACATTTGCACAAAGGAGCTCACGATCAGGGCCTGAGTAGGACAGTATAGCCATTGATTAGATTGGTGATTGAAGGACATCGGGAAAAAAGCCGTATATGAGAATAGGGCAGGCTGATGGGATTGGGACTACTGCTCACATGGAAGGTAAACTCAAACACTGATTGAAATAACCCATTATAGCCAACCAATGTTACAGCATATATGGCATTCCACATAGGGCATCAGAAACAGAGACTGAAGGAAGAAAGGCATGGAATTTAGCTCTGGGTGCAGTAATATAACTGTTCTGTGCTGTATTTATTGTACAAGTTTTATTTACTATATATTGCTGTGCTTCATTTCACAATTCTATTTTATCAGTGGTAGGATGGACTTTTGCCTATATTTATTACGACTGAATTGTCAGTAAAATATTGTTGTTTGGGAAAGGGTGGGGCATGGGCCAGAGCTACCTGAGAATTGATAAGCAGCAAGGACAAAGGCTGAAGCTGAGAACTAGTAAGATTAGATACTGTAAATGTAGGTCAGTAATAAGATCAAGAGCTCATTCACCGCAGGTTCAGTCCTACAAATACATATTTCAAGGCTGTCATTTGAGGAAAACAACCTCCACTATTGTGCATGCAACAGATCCTTCATGACTTTGGGGAACAGTGCAATTCTGGGAAAATTCCACCCTAAGTGCAGTAGTGGGCGGGTAAAATGGAGTCCTACCCACCGACGAAAATGGCGGGTTTCCATGCCGTATCTCCCCAAGCCTGCCACATTATTTATGCATTCCTAGGAAACATGCCATTTCCATGGCGGGTGGGCTCTCATTCGCCATCACCTCACTGTTGCATCATGCCGGCCGCCATCTTTAAAAGGCAGCCGCCAGCAAAGCACTCAACCGAGAGACATGGCCAGCAAAGGCAAAAAAAACTGCAACCCCTCCCCCCGCTTCAATGATGGGTCCCTCGAGCGACTGCTGGATGCCATGGAGGCCCAACAGAATTTGCTATACCCCCACTCTGGCCACAGGATGGGTAGCAATGTCACTAACCCAGCTTGGGAAGTGGTGGCAGCGATGGTCAGTGCAAACACGCTGTAGAGGAGGACAGCCACCCAGTGCCACAAAAGGATGAATGATCTCCTCTGTTCTGCCAGGGTAAGTTACTCTTTTCATCACTCCCAATTGTCACACTCACAAATCCATCACATATCCACAGGGCCCTCACTCACTGCCAGTGCAAGGGACATCACCATTCACTCTTTCACAAACACCGTCATTGTCTTCATCTCATCCATGGGACCACTCATCACCCACACAGGCCAGGCATACTTATCATCTGGCCCGGCAGGAGTCCTGATGCACTTTCCCCATCTCTATCCATGCAGCACAAACTGGCTCACAACAGGAGGGAAAGGTCACAGACAGGAGGAGGGATGCCGAAGATCAAAATTCTGACAGAATGCGAAAACAGAGCCATCCAGCTGGCAGGTGAGGATCTGGACCGGTCCTGTGCTGATGGTGAGGTCGGTGCTGCTCTACCAAGTGAGGATCCAGCTGTGCAAAGTCCATCAGACAACCATGTTGTGAGTGATGTGTCCTGTTTCACAGGCCACTGCCATGCACTAATTATCTCCCCTTGCTCCCGCAGGCACATTTGGCAAACAGCCGACTGAGTCCATGATCCAATCAAGCTCCGAGAAACCTCTGAAGAGGCACCTGGAGGCACCCTCCCTGAAGTCCCGTCACAGCACTCATCCACACCCTCCACCAGAGCAGAGACACACACCTCGGTGGGACCTAGCTTTAGAGTAACCTCAGGATCACAATCTGGTGAGCACATCGCACTGTCTGATCCACAGCAGGCGGAGGTAGAGACTTCCCAGGTCCCCGGCACTCGGAGGACTGCTGGAGGCCAGAATGTTGCTGAGTTTAAGTCAGATGACGAGTCTTTGGACTCAGTCATGTCACAGTTGCTGGAGCTGCAAAGGAACTTTGCTGACATCAGGAAAGGATGTCCTCAGAAACATCAGGAAAGGATGTCCTCAGATTGCAAGGCACAATGGAGGATTCCGTCTGTCTTCAGGCTGAAGTGATAGCGCCGGCTTTGTAATGCACCGAGGTCAACACTGGCAGGATGGCAGCTGCACGAGCTTAACTCCATCCCTGATGCTATAGTTGGCCTCCGACAGTGTGTACGTGAGAGGGGTGCTGGGAAGCTCGATCTCACTCCAGCTACCCCTTCCAATCACAGAGTCAGCCAGGGGTTCTCAGGCACCGATAGGCAGGAGGATCAGCAGGTGCACATCCCAGGGCCATCCACCCAGGTGACTCTGGGAGTGACTGGTCCATCTGAATCCCCTCTTCCTGTAACCTCCGCTGATCCAGTTTCACAGGCTGAGAGGGGAGCCACTAACACAGACAGTACCTTGAAAACAGGCCAGGACTCTGCAAGGGATGCCCGCCAAAGTAATCACAGACAGGGTGTCACAGTCAGCAGGCTGCCTCCACCTCCGCTGTGGATGTCTGTGGAGCACCAAGACGTAGCGGCAGGGTTAAGAACGTTAGGTAAAAGTAGTTGCGCAGCCTAGCTATTGGTGTTGATCACTTGTACATACTGTTCACTATTGTCAATAAACTCCTAAGAATGTCACCCTGCCTGTGGCTCCTTGTTCTGATCAGCAGTGTTCTCATTACTCAGATGTGAAACCTTTCTGCACAAGATAAAAGGCAGGTGTCTCAGCCCAGGGCTTCTTCCCTGTGCTCTGTGCGGCCTTCAGACCACAGTGATGGACCAGCCTCACATTCCCTGGAAACGTTGCTGATGCCTGCACCTCTGAGGTGCTGGTCATTGCTGCCAGAACGTAGTAGGCAGGTGCCACAGAGTTCTCTCTTATTCTCTCGGTATGTTCTCAGCACCTTTAAGGTGGTGCTGGCCCCATCACACCAGCATCTGCGACCCGTGATGCTGTGCACCAGCTCCTTAAGGGCTGAGGTGCTGAAGGCGGGCACAGCATCAGGTGCGTCTAAAGTTTCACGGCTGCGTCTCTAAGATGGCCCTGATGATGGAGCGCAAGTGAGCTGCCCTTGGCCAGACAGGAGTTGGACATTCTCAGAGGCTGTGTGAAGATCTATAGAGTGTCTGCTGTCATCATCCTCCTGCGATCAAGCAACTGTTAGGGCCTCCACTACATCTCCATGACTGGAGCATTCTCACAGAGGGTATTGGAGCTACCATAAGCCAGACTGGAGTCAAACATTAACAACTGCAACGTGAGGACCTACGGGGACACATCACTGCATTTCATCATCATCCTGCACAAATCTGGCAGCTATGAGGGCCTCCCGAGTGCACCTACCTCGTCTAGCCAGTGCAAGAGACTCATCCCCATCATCGTCACCACAGAGGACCCCCTCACCCTCATTCCCATCAGCGTCCTCATCAGAGGAGACATGCAGCTCCTCAACCAGCTCCTCTCCCCGTTACAACCTGGCGCTACAAAGGGCACAGCAGGCAATGATGACATGTGACACCCTCTGTGTTGCGGGGCTCCACCAGACCGGTCCAGGCACCGGAACCGTATCTTTCAGCATCCCGGTGGTCTACTCCAAATTGCGAGCTGCTGCATGAGCCTCATTATAGTGCCGCTCTGCTGCAGTCTGAGGCCGCCACATGGGTGTCATCAGCCATGGCCTCTGCAGGTAGCCCTAGTCTCTAAGGAGCCAACCCCCTGCAGGCTCTGTGGACCCTGGAAGACTGCAGGGATCTGCGAGTGACTCAGGATGTAGGCATCGTGCACATTCCCTGGAAACTAATGCATATACCTGCAGGATGCGTTTCTGGTGGTCGCACACCAGCTGCATGTTCCGTAAGTGGAAGCCCTTGTGGTTGATGAAGTCCACTAAGTCTGGCGATGGGGACCTGAGCGTCATATCAGTGCAGTCAATCTCACCCTGCACCTATGGGAATCCCAAGATCAGGGCGAATCCAATGGCCCTTGCATCCTGACTGTCCCGGTCCTTGGCGAAATGCACAAAGTTGTGTGCCATGGAGAAGAAGGCATCCGTGGCCTCATGGATGCATTGGTGGGTGGCGGATTGTGAAATCCCACAGAGGTCACCTGTGGAGCCCTGAAAGGAGCCATTGTCATAGAAATTGAGCGCCACAGTCACTTTCACAACCAGTGGCAGTGGATGCCCTCCATGTCCCCTTGGCGCCAAGTCCTGCAGTAAGTGGCAGATGTGAGCCACCAGGTCCCTAGACATGCGCAGTCGTCGGTGACACTGGTTCTCAGTCATCTGCAGGAATTGCAGGCAGCGTCTATAGGCCTTGGGTATCGCTAGGCACTGACCAGCCATAGCTCGCTGTCGCTCCTGGGCAGCATGTGCGGGAGCCCCTGCTGCCCCTTCTTAGTGAGGTTGCGGCTCCTGCCCTTGCACAGCCAGGTGCCTCAGTCGCTTTCTCCTTTGTCTTCTACAGTCTCTGTAGGCCATCAGGCATACAGCTAGGTCACCAGGATCTATGATACTGACGTGGTCCACCTGCAGCATGAAAGAGACACGTGGTTATCAAGGCTGGACTTAGCATCTTTCCTGGCCCTGTGTGACTGTCCCTTAATGCTTCCCGGAGAGTGCTGGTCACCCCTCGGATGGCCAGAGATGAGTTCGCTGCATGGCTGCCCTGTCAACCTGTGACATGGGGGACACTGGTCCAAACCAGGATGCTGAGATTGCAAGGGGCTATGAGCACCTCCAGCAGTGACTGCTACATGGCCAGCATTGGCGAGGAGATTGTACAATGTGTGCAGCCCAACTGCTCCACCTTGGAATAAAGTGATGATGGACTCTAAGTCTGTGCTGCGGGGGTGGGGTAAAGTATGGGGCACTTGGTGACCCTTTGGTGCCTCCGTGGTCCTTGCGTGGGCAGGCAGGATAGGAGCCTGACCCCAATCATATCACTGTGGTTGCGCCTGATCTGTCTTAGTTGCAGAGGCAGGGTCAGTTTATACAGGTGTCCCTAATGCGTGGCTGCTCCCCTCACTTACCCTGCCCCCCACCTCAATTGCATCTGCAAGGAATGCAGTGCCAGGGCAGCACTTGTCCCTCCCCACCCTTCGGAGGCTGTCCAGCACTTCACCCCGACACCCCCACCTCAGCAGTCACTGTCAACGCTGGCCAGCACTTGCTCTGGACACCAACCCCCCCTCCCCCCGCTCAGCAGTCGCCTCCAAGGCCAGGCATCAGTTGCCCCCAACCCCCCCGGTTCCCCTGAGGCCTGTAAACAATGGGTGAGCTGTGGAGAACGCTACTGCTCACTCACCTCAGTCAAGGCCGCCAAGTGCACGTGGCCTGCGTGCTGTTGTGAAACACATCGGCGTGATGGACGATACGGCGGGGTTCCAAGAGCCTGGTGGGATGGTCTTTTAATTATATGCTAACGTATTACAATTAGCTCCCTGACGACTGATGGTGGGAAACGTGGCCCGCCATTGGCGGGCTGAACGGATGATCTTGACCTGCCTTCACGCTGTCATGAATCAGGTCGCGCCATGTTTTCTGCATATGCCAGCTATCACGCCCACCACCAGCGGGCTCGGAAAATTCTGCTCATAGTCTTTCATGTTGAAGATAGGCATACAGATGTTGAACCTTAGAGCATTGGCAATCAGTTGCCCAAGTGGAGACCGTGAAGTTGGGAGGAGTGCTGAGGTAAGTAGGTCCAGGAGTCCAGGATGCTAAGGTGCTTGGTGGAGGGGTGGGGTGGGGGAGAGAAGAGTTGCACTATATGGAAATGGATTTGCTGTAGCCAAGATTAGAGTCATAAGCTTTACACATAAGCATATATACATATATACAGGGCAAATGAGAACTTGTAATAATTTTTAAACAAAAATACATAGCTGTTTAAGGCAGCCGGTTTGGTCTCAAAAATAGTGAAATCAAAATGACGCAAGATATAATTTAGACATCTAATTTGTCCCTAGTTACACTGGGCTGGAATGATATTAGTTGAAAGAACCCATACTCAATGAGAGCAGCTTGAACAGAAAATGTTAAAGGAAAAGCCTTCATAATTCTTTTAAGGCAGTGAAAACTAGAAGATAGAATTGAAAAGCAGAAAACTTGTATTAAACTTATAAGTTTATAACTTTGGTGAAACCACACTTGGAAACATGTGCATAGCTCCGATATCCATATTACAAAGTGGATAGGGAGGAACTGGAGAAAGCACAAAAAAGATTTATACTGATGTTTGAGAGGTTATAATTGACTGAAAAAACTGTGATTTATTTTCTCTAGAAAATTGGGTGATCTAATAGGGTTATTAAATTATGAAGGTATTGGATAATGTAGACATTGAGATGTTTCCACTTGTAAACAAGTTCAAAACTAGGGGTCATAAATATATCAGCATTAATAAATCCAATAAGGGATTCAGAAGATTTTATTTTCAAACCAGCAGCATGGTTAGGGTATGGAACTGGCTACTACAGCGAGTAGTTGAGGTGAATAGCATAGATGTATGAAAGGGATATGAGCAAGAAAGGTACAGATGTTATTTTGTTAAGGTCAGATAAAGCAAGATGGAAATGGCCCGTTTCTGTGCTGTAATTTCTACATAATCCTATGTAATTTTTAACAGCTCAACAATGAGAGTTTTCACAGCCGAGTCTGATCCTGTTCAAAAGCACTTTGCAACTAAAGAGCGAGTGTCTCAACAGTACAGAAGTGCAAATTGTCTAAAATCAGAATTTTGTTACAGCAGAATAGATAGTCTTATGGAGGACACAAGGATTCTAACAGAATTTTAATCTGTTATGAAACCTATACATACCTTCGGAGGTCGGGAACTCAGGTTCCTGATGAACCTCAGGCATCAGGCGCATATGCCAGCTGGGAACAAGCCGCACTTGCACAATCTGGGTATTTTTCGTTCTTCAAGCTGAGGACCAGCCCTGTGTGCCTGAGCAGAAGGAAGAAAGAACAGCGCGAAAAGGTCAGATGGCCTGGAACAGAGTGCAATTGTGAGTAAGTGTCCCAGGGAGCAGGATACAGGAAGGGGACAGTGAGGCATCCCAAACCAGGGAGAGGCATAGGGAAAGGGCCCGAAAGGAAGTCCCAGGTAAGGGACAAAGACAGGAACAGAAATAGGAACTGTTAAGCTAAAAGAAAGCAGAGAAATAGGTTCCTAATTTAGAGCAGTGGTGCTCTGCTTGGCATGGCCAAAGATCAGAGGTTGTGCTTGGAAGGTAAAGCATGAGTGTACTTGGAGATGCAGAGGAGAAGAAACTCAGAAGGCAAAATTGAAACCCTGAAAGTTGGGTCGTGGTTGAAGCCGTCTGAGTGGGAGCGACTTTTGGAGAGAATTTCAAGGTAAGATCTTCAAATGTGGAGTGTGGAAACCCTCATGAGAAAGACGAACTTTCAGTGAAATGGATTGGCTCACAAAGTGACAAACGTCTGGGTGGATCCATGGAATCTGGTTTGACCTCGCACCGGTCATCTATTGTGTAGTATGTTGTATCAGACTACAGTTCGTCTATTAATTCACATGTATCACATACTTACCCTGAATGTTAGTATGATAGATATTGTAAATTTTTTATCTTTTTGAACTTGTATAGTAACAAGCTCAACAGCGCAACAAACCTGTTACAAAATCTATTCTTACCTTCGGAGGTTAGGAACTCCAATTCCTGATGAGCCTCGGAACTGGAACTAGGAACTGGCCACACATGTGCAGTCTGGGCATTTTTCATTCTTCGAGACTCATTGGGCTTGTATAGTAAAGTTTATTTTTGTTTGTTCAAAACCCATGGATTATTGTGGCTTTATTCACTTCATAAGCATCTTGAATCTCAAACTTCATCTACTTTAAATGTTAATGGTCCCTAAGTGGATCTCTTCCCACAACCCGGGGTCTGGCCAAAGATCATAACAATCTGACACACTGAAACATTTAAAACTTCATAAGCACTTGCAACTCTCTGCCAAAAGAACCAAGCAAAATGTATGCAAAAAATTATTTCCATAAGTAGTTTTAAATAGAGCTTTAAAAAAAAGTATAAATATACAACAGGAAAGCAAGAAAAAAAATTCAATTGCATGTTTACCAATCTGCACAGCACAAATAGATAATTGAAATAGAGCTGTCTGAAAACAGCTGAGCCAAAGGCACAGTTTTTAATGAGTACAAAGTCTATATGTAAATTTTGCACTAGGGGTGCATTGTATTTTTCTTTGTTAAATTAAGATTATGAAAATTTAGTCACTATGAAAAATTATTATTACACATGAAGAGTGCAATATGTGTATTTGGTGTAATGTTTAAAATTTTAAAAGGTTAATCAACCATTACAGTACTTTGTCATTCTTTTTGTTGATGTTTATAGCTATCTCCCTTGTCTGTGATCCTCAAACACATTGCTACAGGTCTCAATCCACAAGTCCCTGTATGGAGATGTTGTTGGAATTAAAACATTTTCTAAATGATAAAGATGGAGTTGCTTTATGCTAAATCTGAGAAGATGGTCCTTGAAAAAAATCACTTCAGATTAGGCCTCTTGCACCTATGCTTTTATCAGGGGGCTAATTTTGCAACTTTGCTGTGAAACCTTACTCACCGGCAGCAGATATTGAAAAATTATGCTTTGTGCACAGCCTAATCTACAATGGGTGCTCCCACCAGGCAAAGCTCCCCATCAAGATAACATCAGACAATTACTCCTGTCATATTTACTGTTATTTGTCCAGTCACACTTTACTGGAAGTAACTTTGCAAAATAATGGTTCTAAAAACGCACTTTTTAAAAAAAAACAGGGTATTGCAACAGCTATTTCAAACATTGCATTGATTTTTTTTTAATAGCACCATTTCATCCTCAAGATGTCCCAAAGCTCTCCTTAGCCAATGTGCACAGTAAAATAGCACAAAAGTTAAGATAAATAACCAGATAATCTGTTCTAGTAGGGCTGATTAGGCAATAAATGTTGGTTAGGATACTTGGAAAAGTCCCCTGCTCTTCTTTTACATACACCTGAGCGAGCAGACTTGGGTTTACATCTCAACCAAAAGACAAATGTGAACTACCCTATCAGCCAACATTTTCTATTTTTACTTCAGAATCCAATTTGTTGATTTTCCTTTTCACCTCAAAAAGTCAGTCATTGTTAACTGCCTTCATTAAAGAAATATTGAAACTGCCTTGATAAGCATATATAAAATACATCAATTTGCAAGTTTCGCGTTGTGTTTAATTAAAAGGATCAACAATATAGAATTTGATTTGCTAGCATTCTCACAAGGTCACTTTCAAAGAAATACTTAAATCTCCAGAAGAAAAAAAAAATGTTTACACATTGCCATCAAGTTCTAGAAAATGGACAAACTAACGAGAAACTTCTGCAGGGCTCAGGCCTTTGGAAGAGAAAACAAGTTTTTAAGAAAATGTAGTACAAACATGGAAACGCAACCAACCACAAAGTACTGCAGACTAGTTTTAAAAAAGTCAAAGAAGGCATGCAGCAACAATGACCTGCAGTTCAGAGCACTAATTATTACAAAACAGCCATTCTGATGAAGGAGCATCATAACCTGAAACTTTAACTCTGTTTTCCTCTACAGATGTTGTCTGATGAGTGTTTTCAGCATTTTAAAAAAAAATTCAATCTCGAGCATCTGCAGTATTTTGCTTTTCCATTACAAAATGATATTCCCTTCATTGCCAGTTATTTGCATTGCTTCATGGAGTTTCATTCTATATTTCCCTTGAATAAAGAAGATGAAGGGGTGATCTAGTTATGGTGCTTAAGGTGATCAAAGGAGTTGATAGGCTAGAAACAATTTACTATGATGGGTGAAGTCCAAGCAAGGGGGCATGGCTTTAAAATTAGAGCTAGGCCGTTCAGGGGTGATGTCAGAAAGCATTTCTTCAAATAAGAGATTGTGGAAATCTGGAACTCTTTCCTGCAAAAAGCTGTTGAGGCTAGAGCTTTGTCAGGCATGCGTATTAAGGGTTATGGAACAAAGGCGAGTAGAGATACAGATCAGCCATGATCTAACCGAATAGTGGAACAGGCTCAAGGGGCTAAGGGGCATATCTTGTGAAAAATGTAACTGTCACCCATTAATCCAACCTGGTGGAAATGCTCATCTCATTTGTTAGATCATCCCCATTCAGCAAAGTCTCCCAACTCTGATTTAAAGTATCTCAAATTTTCAAAGACAACTTGCAAAATTTCTTAAATTATTTTAGACAATTACATACACTATCTATACAACAATAACTGATCTTTTTTTAAAACAAGATCTATAAAAACGTGCATTTTGCAACAGTGCATTCAAGCCTCATCACAGGCATATAGTGAATTTCAAGCTAAATGCCTTCAATTTATTGTTCTTTTCGCAGCAGTACATCATCTTATTCTTGTGCACTTAGGATTTAAAACCTGCATAATGAGAACAGACTCCACAGAGAAACAAACAATTGAGAAATCCTGCAATGATATAAAACTAATAAAACTATGAAAGGGAACTTCCAAAAACAATTGAACCACCAGAGCTTCCTTCATAATTCAAATCGGATTAGTAATTAACTGAGGGTTTAACAAAGATGCATTATACAGTAAAAATTCTGAATACTTTTAGAATGCTGCCTACATAGATCAATGGAAGGTGTACTGCCTTGCTGAAGTGCTATTAACCAAACAGTCAATGGTGGTCAAAATATACATTTCACAGACTATTCTACAATACATTTTAGTAGAGTAATCAAAAAAATTCTGTGTTTTCTAAAGGCACACTACTGCAGTAGTCCACTAAAGGATGATCCATGGTTCCATGCTACCAGCGAAGAGTTGCAGGTCAGTGAATCAGGGCCATAATATTGTAGCCCTACCTGCAACTTGTGGACCCGATAAGCAGTGTTTCTCTCTTGGAAACACTAGATTGGAGAATCATTCCTTATTTTGTGCATTCCAGTTTTACTTCGTGAATATTCAACTGCATCAATTACTTGGCAAATTTGTACATTCTATATAAAATTAAAATTCCTCTCAGCTTTACAGTACAATCCAAACTTAAATTGTTCTTCTTTTTCTTAAATACATTCAAGTTCATAAATGATTACAAATAATTACATACTTGCATCTATATTCATATATACTTACAGATTATATACACTCAGTGCCATGTCATCTGCCACAAGATTAATCCTCACAGATTATTGGCTTTAATCAGCTCATTCTGTTGCAAAAACTCAAGTTACTTTTTGTTTAAATAAAAATTGTACCATAAATCTCATTACAAAACACAAACTGCAGGTGAATTTCCTTACATTTTGCAGAATAGGCTAGAGATTGACCAGTGTTCTATTTTACAGCAATTAAAATTAATTTATCTTCTAAATTTACTCGATATTAATACCATTGCTACAAGTATAAATTCTGATGCAGTTACATTAATAGATCCTTAGAAGTGTTTACAATTTTCCCATTGATGTTCATGCTCAAAAGAAGTGAAGATATATGTATGTAATCTTGATATTATAGTATGGATACTGAAATTAGCATCAATCCCTGCATAATACATTCAAGTTCAACCCCAACTGCCAAAATTGAAAGGATATAAGCCTCAACTTTGAAGAATTTAGTTTGGATCCAAGGTATTAAAAAATTAATTGCAGGATATTTCACTGAGATTACATTACTGGGTACATTTCAAACTAAAGACTCCCAATCATATGACTCTGAACCTGCATTTCTACTGGCAGGTTAAAGCATTAGTTAATGAGTATAAGTAAGTCTCAGTCGCACAAGTGCTAGGTATTGTGACTAGCATAAACAACCTTAAACGGAGTGCTTCAGAAATTCTTGACTTGGACTCATGCAGTTTTCAGCACTCTGACAAGGAAAATATGTCTGAATGCTACTGTTCACTTATTGCTGGCTGAAGTGCTCCTTTCTCTAATAAATGAGATTTCAGGACATTGTAGATATGTAACTGCTGTTCTGGTTGAAGTACTAACAGTTGCTGTAAGACTTTGCTGGGATTTGGTCCTCTGCAAAAGACCAGAATGAAACAGAAGAACATTAGCTACAGACACTACTACATTTATAATTGCATTAAAATTTAGTTTTTAAAAATACAAATTGGGAATACTCAGGGAGAGGGGAGCGAAGTAGACTGAGGAATTGTGATCTATTCCCTTTCTGCCCCTCTCTGCTCGAGTTGTGCTTCAGGAGGATAAAATATAAGGCTTTTGTATAACAAATAGCCAATAACAAATCTGGAATTGGAAGCTTGTCACAGTGATGGTGACCATGAAACTATCACCAATTATCATAAAAACCCATCTGGTTCACTATGCCCTGTAGGGAAGTAAATCTGCCATCCTTGCCTGTTCTGGCCTACATGTGACTCCAGAATCACAGCTATGTGGTTGACTCTTAACTGCCCTCTGAAATGGCCTAGCAAGCCACTCAGTTCAAGGGCAATTAGGGATGGGCAACAAATGCTGACCTTGCTCATGCCCACTTCCCATGAAAGAAGAAAAAAATCTAAACTGACAGTTCAGTGCAGTACTGAGGCAGTGCTAAACTGTTGGAGGTGTCATCTTGCACAATTGGATAACTAAACAGAAGAATGGGTATTTATATATGCTTCTATTCATGAATCTTCATAATGGGATTCCCTTTAACACATTTTGTATACATTTATAGACAACTACACAAGAGTGGAAGGGAAACTGATTTACCTGATGAAACTAGTAATGTAAACATGAACAAAGGTAGCCATCAGATATTGACAATCAAAGCGGTCCACAATTCCACCATGCCCTGGAATAGTGTCAGCAAAATCCTAATGAAAATACAAGTCAAACTTACCAAACAGAAAATAGTAAATGTTCCACAAGCGTTAACATTTAATTTTAGTAAGTTGTTGATTTTGTCAAAAGAGTCCAAATTTTCCTTAGTTTCTACTTTCTTCTTCCTATATAGTTATTTTCTAAGGTTCTATGCTAAATTTTTAAACACCTCCTTGTATGTACCCATTAGAATCTTCTCTCCCCAGCCCCCATGCCATTAACCATGGTGAGGTCAAAGCTGAAGGTAGCCAGACAGCTGCTAAGCTTCCACCAATAATTGTTTAAAAGTTATCAAATTGTTCCTTTGCTTCTCTTTCAGGGAAGCATTTTGCTTTACCTCAGCATTGTTATGCTATCATAGCAGGCAACTTATTGGAAAGTCACGAGATACAGGTTCATAGCTTTAATTCTGCACTCATTGGTACATAAGCACACAGTCATTATTGAATATGCAAATCTAAGAGCGTATGAATTTTACAAAAATATGTCAAACATGAGCCAATCACAAAAAATAAAAACTGGGAAAACAAAGGAAAAACTTACACAGCTGAGTCAAGTACAGATATGGCTTAATTCTACTTTAGGCAACCAACACAAATTTAGAGTTTTGACCAGGAAAGGTTTTACTCCTGACAGCCACATTATCAAATCTGGTGCTGGAGGGAGAGTGTTGTTGAAATGAAACAACATATCTACTTTGTAATCATCTTCCTGATTTCGAAATATGCACAAATACTTAACAGGGCTACTGTAATCTTCAAAACTGAACGACCATTGGAAATGCTTTGAATGCATGTACAAATAACATAGAATAGTTGATCCTTTAAGTGTGCTCCTCCTCTAAAGTGATAGTCTTAAAAACATTGTACATTATATTGGGCTACAAATATACAGATAATCCAATTGTGATACTTGCTTTGATTTTGAAAGCTCGTTTGAATCCGCTGGCAAAAAAGCCTCCAAAAGGCCCAATTAAGGATGCAAATGTAGAAAGAGCAATGCTGTGTATCTGAAATGGGAATAGATGCACTGTTTCCTGTGTGGGGAGAAAAAAAAAATCAGACCAAATAGTTAGAAAAATAAAATGTGAATTTGTTGGTCTCAGGTTTAAAATGAGCAAACAGTGGGTTGCAGGTTTGCCTGTGCTGGTTTTATCAAGGTCACATAACAGTGTGTGGGGTCTGCCTTGCATACATTTTCCTTTAGGCTTGGATTTCTGGGCATACTTTGATGATGAACAGAATTGTGTTGCATCTCCACTGTAATTTCATTTATACAGGCAAATGGCACAGGTGCCAAAATCATTCACCCAAAATAGGCCTCTAATTCTGCCCTCTAGTGCACCCCCAATTTTAATTGTTCCCCAACCTAAATTAAGCAGTGTAATTGCAAAGCATATATAATGGAACCAATATTCCAACACTGGGTGCCCCAGGATTCATGGAAGCCTGAATCTACATTGTACTCAAAGTACCAAGCAAGTATGCTGGAAGTAAGATTTTATGTTTAACCCCAACTAATGTCAAACTAAATTCTTTCACATAATAAAGTAACAGAATGGTTAAACGAACATAGAAGTTAGCAAAATTTTTTGGAAGATTTTCTAAATTCAGATTTCAAACTCCACTGCACCAGTCATCTTTGTCCAGGCTTCTAAAAAAAAACTCAAAGTTAGTTGCTTAATTCATGCATCACTGGGAACAATGACATTTGCACTAATTAACATGTTGTGCGCATCACTATTATTGCAGTATATAAGTTTTTACATAAAATGGTAATGAGAGAAAGATATCTATCAACACAGCTGATTATACATTTCTCCAACTTTTCTAATGCAGCTTTGTCTTGATCCATAGATGTCATGTTCTTTTAAGGTACACCATTCTCCCAGTACAGCAGTAGTCTCCACAGACTTAATCCTGTGAGCCACAGATTACAGTACTCATGATGTATGATAGCCCTGAATGCATATTGCTAGAAGTAGCTTAATCACCTTAAGCAACAACACTTCCTCGCAGCTGTGAAATGCTCTTCCTACTTCAGGGTCATTCCTCAAGAGCATTGAATAATCTCAAATTCCCTTTCACAAACTTCCTTCCTCTGATCTTCCTTCCATGCAGCATCTACCTTTATCTCCAATATTAAAATCACAACATCCATCCTAGCACTCTCAACTCAGCTTCTACTCTCATACTTTGAAGCTTATCTCAAGTTTTTACTTAAACTCACTCAACTTCCAAATGTGCTTGCCAATGCTGTCAACCTTTCTCTCAAGAATCACCGTTTTCATCCAACTGAAAACTAGTAGCATTCATCTTATTAAAAAGCTCACATTTGCATCACTTATTTTCTTAAAATGCTACCTTACGTCAGACCAATCTATCCTCTCAAGGTCCATAAATATATCACTGCCATCCAACTACATTCTTGTATTTCTCTCCCTCAGTAATCCCTGTTGAAGTTTATCCAATTTGATTCCTTTTTTAGTCTTGTTCACACGGTGTGAGCATCCTGGTAAAGCCAGCTTTTATTGCCCATCCCTAATGATCCTCACGGTGGTGGTGGTGGTGAGCCACCTTGTTGAAGTACTGCAGTTCATGTGTTACCCAGAGTGCTGTTAGGGAGGGAGTCCCAGGATTTTGATGCAGTGATAGTGAAAGAACAGCGATATAGATCCATGTCAAGATGGGTATGACTGGGGCACTTGCAGGTGGTGCTGCTCCCATGCATCTTCTGCCCTTTCCCTACTAAGTGCTAGGTAGGGGTCACGGGTTTGGAAAGAAGGTGCTACCAAAGGAGGCTTGTCAAGTTACTGGAGTCTATCCTGCAGATGATACCAACTGCTGCTACAGTGTGCTAGGCTGGAAGGGCTGAATGCTTAAGGTGGGGGATGGGGTGCCAATCAAGTGAGCTGCTTTTTCCCGGATGGTGTCAAGCTTCGAGTGTTTTAGAGCTGCACTTATCTAGGCAAGTGGATTGTATTCAGGAGTCAGGAGGTGAGTTACTCACCATTGAATTCTCAGCTTCCGACCTGTATTTGTAAGCACAGTATTTATATGGCTGGTCCAATTAAGCTGCTGGTCAATGGTGACCCCCAGGATACTGATGATTGAAGATTTAGCGTTGGTAATACCATTGAACATCAAGGGAGGAGTTTAGATTCTCTCTTGTTGAAGATGGTCATTGCCTGGCATGAATGTTACTTGCTCCTCATCAGCCCAAGCCTGAATACTGTCCAGGTCTTGCAGCACAGACTACTTCAGTATTTGAGGAGTCATGAATGGAACTGAGTGTTCAGTGTTGTGCAATCATCAGCAAACATCCCCACTTATGACCTTATGATGGGGGGATAATGATGGAGGGAAGCAGCTGAAGATGATTGGACTGAGGACACTATCCTGAGGAACTCCTACAGCGATATTTCAGCCCTGTGATGATTGGGCTCAAACAACCACAACCGTCCTCCTTTACACTTGGTATGACTCCAACCAGTGCAAATTGTCCCTCTGATTCCAATAACTTCAATTTTGTTAGGACTCCTTGATGCTGCCTTATTGTCAAGGGCGATCACTCTCGCCTCAGCTCTGGAATTCGGCTCTTTTGTCCATGGTTGGACCAAGGTGATAATGAGGTCTGGAGCTAAGTGCCCCTGGCAGAACCCAAGCTGAGCATCATTGAGTAGGTTATTGTCGCCTAAGTGTCACTTGATAGCACTGTTGATTCCATCTTCCATCATTTTTCTGATGACAGAGTAGAATGATGGGACAGTAATTGGCCGGACTGGATGTGTCCTGCTTTTTTGTGAATAGGTCATACTTGGGCAATTTACCATTGTTACCATGCCCTGATACATCCAAAACACTGAAATTCAATGATAATTAGTTTTCACTGTGACCAACAGCTCACCATGTTGCCTCATTATGTCTACCTCCTTTGACATTAATAACTATTCCATTCTTCTCCATAGTCCATCTCTGCACATGGTTCTCTCATAGTTTCACTCCCATCTTTTCCAAAATAACCACTACATATATCAAATATATTTTGCTCCTGTGGCATACAGTCACTTTTAGTGCTCCACAGCACCATCTTTGATCCCCCTTCTTTTGTCATATTTGTCATGGTACCTCTTACTGAGAAGTCGCAAGCACACGGTCAGGTTCCACATATCTTGTAAGAACACGTAGCCTTGTGCCTCTGCATTCCCAAAGAATGCAAAGTTACTGCTGTAACATTCAACTGGCTTTTCAACATCCAATCTTGGAGAAGTTGAAATGTTATCCTGCTCAATGTCAACGAAACAAAATTTCCTGGTTTGGTTCCTGTCTCCACATCCTACCTCCATTCCATCAAACTCCTAGATTCCATAGTCATGATAGATTCCATGGCAGCATAAACTTGACGATCTGTTTAACCCCGAGATTGGCTTTTGATTTACATAAGATCTGTGGCTAAAACGACTTTGACCAGCTTGCGAACATTGAGCAAGGTAGGGGTGGGCATGCGCGATGCTGTTTTAATTATGCCCTTGATTACCACCACTTCCCCCTCCCTCTCCACACCCCCAAAATTCATCCTTTGATGCATAGTATTCATTTCTCTTCCATACAAGGCACTCAGGTAATACTTATTTTACGAACAGCACTGTACAAATTTAAAGCGTTGCTAGAAACAGCTAGAAACTTTAACAAAAAATGCACTCCTCACCCATCCAAGAGCAGATTGAAGTACAGATGGAAGCATGTATTCCTGCAGGTGGAACAAGAGTGAAGGTTCACAGTCAACAATAAAGCTGTTGGTTTCACTGTTGTAATCCACTGGACACACAAAGTAATTGTAGCTTGATAATGCGTAGGCAAACTAGAAGGAGATAAATGAGAATTAATTTTTAAAAAATGATCAAAATTTTTTCATGAAGAACTATTACTCTTAAAAATTGCATGAAAATTGCCTTTCTTCTAAAAATTCTGTCAACATCATTCAAATATAAACTCTTGATTTTTATAATACATTTTAAGATTTACGAAACTTTTCACTTTTTGTGAAAATGATTAATTTCATGATTCATATGTTTTAGGAGCATGATTTTTAGTTCTGAAATTGAAATTTAAATATAAGACAATAAAGCACCAGGCTTGGGAGGCTGTTAAACAGGTCTAAAGTAATTGCAGTTCAGAGGATGGCCTGTCTTACTGAAGAACGCCAGAATTGGAGAGTGGGAAAACACTAAAATAATTGGTGGCCTCTTTCTGAGTTTCTTAGAGGAGACAAGAAGTTCACAGTTATCTTCATAAGGGGTTTAGATTACTCAAATGGTTTCCCAGGACACAGGGAATGTTTCGGAATGGGAAATAGTGAGTTAAAATCTCTATCTGGGACTTCCCAGGGGTGCCACATTGTTGTGGGGATAGATTGCAGCGAGTTGGTTTTCTTGGTTATCTGTGTTTTTTTCTAACAGAAGCAGGCAGTTGGAGCCTGTGAGCAGCCGAGACAAGCGAGAGAAGATAATGTGCTGGGAGCTGTAGACCAGAAGACAAGAGCCATCAGAAACCAAGGGTACTGTCTGATTTTGGAATCACTGAGCAAGAAAGCATTGAGTCCCACTTTTGAGCTGGTGTGTCCACAATCGTGAAGTGCTTAAAAGAGTTGGAGGGTTGTCTAGCTGGATGCTAGTGGAAGGACCCCAAGAAATCTCATACCTTGGAGAATAGCACGAACACTGAGAAGAATCAAAGTCAATTCCTGAGAGCTGTGGCACACCTTGGTTTGGACCCAGGAGAAATGAAGGAACCCTCAAGAACCTGTAAAGTACAGGAGAACTCTTGGGTGGAAATAAAAGCAGAACGGAGAGTGTCCTGTTAAGATTTCTGGGCTTAAAGAATAAGTGTTTATGAAATATAGTGTTAAGTTACTAATACTTGCTTTGGTTAATTCTTGTACAGTAAAGGATTTTGTTTAAAGTGTGAAACCTTGCGGCGTAATTCTTTCAGTTCATAACTGGGAGCTTGATTTTCTTTTAAAAAGTTACTGGTCTCTACTGAGATCAGAACACACTTTAGAATTACTTTTAAAGATTCAATTTGGGATATCAAATTATCCCTGAAATAATTATATTGTGTATACAAAATCTGACACAAAGATTTCATAAGTAAGAAAGAAAAACAAAAACTGTTATTGTGACTGCATCAAAATAAAAAATGCAAACCCAAAATTGTCCCAAGGGCTAGAAGAGGAATATTCATAGCGAACCAAATAATAATATATGCACAGAAACAAAGACAAAGGCACCTTATGTTTATGTGCTATGTTCCAAATATATGCTAATTATAAAACACCAACTAGGAGGCCGACTCGACACAAAACCTCTGAGCTTCTTTTGCTCGAATGAATAAATAACATGGTCAGTTTTTAAAGATTTTCCAAAGCAGATCATATAGACATGTTTCTGATGAATAAAATGGAAACAAATCAGATCTGACCATATATTCAAGTGAAGAAAGAGATAATTTTCCAGGGAGCGGGGTGGCAAGGCTTAGACAGCACAGGTAGAGGAAATCACTGAACTTCAAAGCTGGCTCCATAAACACAAATTCCTCTAATTTACTGTAGGCACCTCAATGTCCACCTGTATAACGTTAAGATATTCTGACTCAAATATACATTAACATTAGCTCCATTTAGATAAAACTATCAAAGAAAAATTGGGATTCCTCTACAACTTTATTCTGTCTCAAAATAGGCAGCATGATTCAAAAACAATGTATCGAGAGAGAAGTCATAACCACGCAAAAAAAATAAAGGGCCCACTACAAAACAAAGAGGGTGGTCAGATGATTGTAATCTGAATCATGCATCTCTCACTTTCTACAAAAGTTAAAATAAAGGCAATCAACATACCAGAAATCCAAACACAACAGTTGCAAAGAAACCGCCAATGAAACCTTCCCACGTCTTCTTTGGAGACAACTGTAAAATAGCATTGATTGATTAACAGGTTAGGCCACCTGCTGTAAATTTAGCATTTCATTGAAACTGCCTGCAAAGCAGACATAATGTTGATTTAATTTCTGCTGTCACTTCCAGCATTTCTTGTTTACCATTCAGTGTTCCTCCCAGTTTAGCAACACCTGTTGGGGTGATTATTAACGAAAATTACAACAGCACTCAAAACTTTAACAATCCCCAATATGTCATGTACACTGTCATTGCTCATTTGCAATTGGCTGTCATCTTGACAAATCGGAGACTGGTAATGGAATTTTAACTCCTTGAACCCCTCTAAATATCAAATAATAATTTAATCATCAAATCACAGCATGAAATTTTTGTTTCAAGATTTGTTTAAAAAAATATCTTCCAATTGGCTGTGATTATTAAATTCCATGCAATAAACTGCAAGTGATAAAGAAAGATACTCAGACTTACATCTATATTGCATCTTTCATGATCTTAGGGCATCCCAAGTGCTTTACAGCCAATTAATTATTTTTGAAGTATAATTACTATTGCAATGTACGAAACATGACAGCCAATTTAATTGAGAGATAAAGACTGGCAAGGACCTAAGCGATAACTCCCCTGTTCTTCTTCAAAACAGTGCGGTGGGATCTTCCATGAGAAGATAGAACCTTGATTTACCCACACATACAAAAGGCGACACCGCCAGAAGTGTGGCACTCCCTTGGCACTACACCAGATGTAGCCAAAATCTCAAGTTTAAGTCAACCTTTCACGTAATGAATTTCAAATGTTGAAGTGTGGCATACCAATGTCATCAAAATAGATGCTCCATAGAAACAAAAAAAATTCAAGTAGTTTCATAGTATTTGCATTGACCTCAAACCCCAATGTTAAAAAGCCTATTTCAAAAGAAAACAAACGTTTGGTTTTATTCTTTAAGCAACTATTTGGGTTGTCTCCTCCACATCCCAAGAAAGAGTATAAGTTGTTTGAATCAGTCAGACTTGTATATGTTAGTGTAAGATGCAATTAGATACATAAGAATAAAACTGGATGGACCATACAGCATTGAACTAGGCACACATCCCGTGAATGAATATAATTCTATGGTTCAATTGCAACACTGACTTACAATTTTCCACAGGATGACTTACCTTAATTAATGGAGTTCTTCCAAAGAAGAAACCAAATAGGTATGCCATTATATCATTGCAAATTACAATCGAGATTGGAACAATAAACCTGGAATAAAATACATGAAACAGGGTTGAATACAAAGCAGCTTGAACTCCACAACATTTTCTGCTCTTATTCATTTTATAATGAATACAGTGGCATCTACCGTAAGCAAGGAGGTTGCACAATTTATTTCGAGTCTATGATATGGGAGTGTTAGGGAATCTGTGTGTTTAAATTTAATTTGTATATTTTTGAGGCCACCCTAACTAAAACAGAAACTGAACTGAAAAGGCAAACAGAACAGGTAAACAGAAAGGAAACTGACCCTCCCAGTTTCTCAGGAAACAAAAGCAAACCAAGGGTTGGAAACCAAAACTTCTTGGCAAACTGACTTAGGTTAAAAGATATATAAGGACACAGGTAGTAGTTGGTTAGTACCATTGTGCAGAACAGGCCAGTTGAAGACCATAAGACATAGGAGCAGAAATTAGGCTATTCGGCCCATCGAGTCTGCTCCGCCATTCAATCATGGCTGATAAGTTTCTCAACCCCATTCTCACGCCTTCTCCCCGTAACCTTTGATCCCCTTACCAATCAAGAACCTATCTATCTCGGTCTTAAATACACTTAATGACCTGGCCTCCACAACCTTCTGTGGCAATGAATTCCATAGATTCACCACTCTCTGGCTAAAGAAGTTTCTCCTCTTCTCTGTTCTAAAAGGTCTTCCCTTTACTCTGAGGCTGTGCCCTCGGGTCCTAGTCTCTCCTACCAATGGAAACATCTTTCCCACGTCCATTCTATCCAGGCCTCTCAGTATTCTGTAAGTTTCAATCAGATCCCCCCTCATCCTTCTGAACTCCATCGAGTATAGACCCAGAGTCCTCAAACGTTCCTCATATGTTAAGCCTTTCATTCCTGGGATCGTTCTCGTGAACCTCCTCTGGACCCTCTCCAAGGCCAGCACATCCTTCCTGAGATACGGGGCCCAAAATTGCTCACAATATTCTAAATGTGGTCTGACCAGAGCCTTATAAAGCCTCAGCAGCACATCCCTGCTTTTATATTCTAGTTCTCTCGAAATAAATGCCAACATTGCATTTGCCTTCCTAACTACTGACTCAACCTGCAAGTTAACTTTAAGAGAATCCTGAACTAGGATTCCCAAGTTCCTTTGCACTCCAGATTTCTGAATTCTCTCCCCATTTAGAAAATAGTCTATGCCTATATTCTTCCTACCAAAGTGCATGACCTCACACTTCCCCATGTTGTATTCCATCTGCCACTTCTTTGCCCTTTCTCCTAACCTGTCCAAATCCTTCTGCAGCCTCCCCGCCTCCTCAATACTACCTGTCCCTCCACCTATCTTTGTATCATCTGCAAACTTAGCCAGGATGCCCTCAGTTCCTTCATCTAGATCATTAATGTATAAAGTGAAAAGTTGTGGTCCCAACACTGACCCTTGCGGAACTCCACTAGCCACCGGCCGCCATCCTGAGAAGGACCCCATTTTCCCCACTCTCTGCCTCCTGCCAGACAGCCAATCTTCTATCCATGCTCGTACCTTGCCTCTAACACCATGGGCTCTTATCTTACAGAGCAAGCTCCTGTGCGGCACATTGTCAAAGGGCTTCTGGAAGTCCAAGTAGATAACATCCATTGGCTCTCCTTTGTCTAACCTACTTGTTACCTCCTCAAAGAATTCTAGCAGATTTGTCAGGCATGGCCTCCCCTTGATGAAACCATGCTGACTTTGCCCTATTTTACCATGCACTTCCAAGTATTCTGAAATCTCATCCTTAATAATGAACTCTAAAATCTTACCAACGACTGAGGTCAGGCTAATCGGCCTGTAATTTCCCGTCTTTTGCCTCAATCCCTTCTTAAGCAGGGGGGTTACATTTGCGATTTTCCAGTCCTCTGGGACCCTCCCTGACTCCAGTGATTCCTGAAAGATCACCACTAACGCCTCCACTATCTCTTCAGAACTCTGGGGTGTAACCCATCTGGTCCAGGTGATTTATCCACCTTCAGCCCTTTCAGTTTTCCTAGCACCTTCTCCTTGGTAATGGCCACCATACTCACCTCTGCCCCCCGACTCTCTTGAACTTTGGGGATGTTACTCGTGTCTTCCACCCTGAAGACTGACGCAAAGTACCTATTCAGTTCCTCCACCATTTCTTTGTTCCCCACTATTACTTCTCCAGCGTCATTTTCCAGCGGCCCAATGTCCACTTTTGCCTCTCTCTTACCCTTTATATATCTAAAAAAACCTCTTGCAATCTTCTTTTATATTACTGGCTAGTTTACCCTCATATTTAATCTTCTCCCTCCTTATTTCTTTTTTAGTTGTCCTCTGTTGATCTTTGTAGGCTTCCCAATCCCCTGGTTTCCCACTGCTCTTCGCCGCATTGTATGCTTTCTCTTTAGCTTTTATGCTGTCCCTGACTTCCCTTGTCAGCCATGGTTATCTCGTCCTCCCTTTAGTATGCTTCTTCTTCCTAGGGATGAATTTTTGCTGTGTCTCCCAAATTACTCCCAGAAACTCCTGCCATTGCTGTTCCACTGTCTTTCCTGCTAGGCTCATCTCCCAGTCAATTCTGGCCAGCTCCTTCCTCATGCCTCTGTAGTTGCCTTTATTCAACTGTAATACTGTTACATCTGATTCCAGCTTTTTCCTCTCAAATTGCAGGGTAAATTCTATCATATTATGGTCACTTCCTCCTAAGGGTTCCTTCACCTTAAGCTCCCTTATCAAACCTGCCTCATTACACATCACTAAATCTAGAATTGCCTGTTCCCTAGTGGGCTCCACCACAAGCTGCTCCAAAAAGCCATCTCGTAGACATTCCACAAATTCCTTTTCCTGGGATCCACTACTAACCTGATTTTCCGTCTACCTGCATATTGAAATCCCCCATGATCACTGTAACCTTGCCTTTCTTACACACCTTTTCTATCTCCTGGTGTATCTTGTGCCCCACATCCTGACTACTGTTCGGAGGCCTGTACATAAATCCCATTATGGTTTTTTTACCTTTGCGGTTCCTCAACTCTACCCACACAGATTCTACATCATCTGACCCTACGTCGTTTCTTGCTATCGATTTAATTTCATTTCTTACTAACAAAGCAACCCCACCCCCTCTGCCAACCTGCCTATCTTTTTGATAGGATGTATATCCTTGGATATTTAGCTCCCAGTCCTGATCCCCTTGCAGCCATGTCTCTGTGACGCCCACCACATCATACCTGCCAATTTCAATCTGCGCCACAAGCTCATTTACCTTATTTCGTATACAACAGATACAACACCTTCAGTCCTGTATTTCCCGTCCCCTTTCTCATTGTCGTCCCTTTATCTGGTGTGCTTGAAGTTAGATTCCTAGCCCTTTCCAAACACTCTGTCCTATTTTGTGTTCTGGAGACTTTAATAGCCTCTCCTGGGCTCTCCTTTCTTTTCAGTTTTTTCATAATTTTCCATGAGGTTGAATCCACTCCCCCACACGCTAACCTGCTGCTTTGTTTCCCATTAGTCATACTTCTTGGAGTTTTACCCTTCCTTCCCCCCCCACTTTCTAGAAGAAGGCAGAGTCCAGATGCAGAAGCTGAGAAAAAGTTGCTGAAGCTACTTATGTTGCTGGAAGATAACACTTGCAGTCTACCTCATCCAGATCGGGTTGAGCAGGTTTTGCAGACAACATGACATTTATAGTGAAGATTGTGCCCATGGAACTCGGGTTGGTTGTGTGCTGCTGTCAGCTTAGGATCAGACTAACTACTGGAAGGAGAGGAGCTGAAATTCTCAGGAGGAAGTGTAATCAGTAAAGTCTGAATGGGCTGCTCAGCCAATTTGTAAGATCTGTCTTAGTTGTATCTACCATTTACAATGTGCAATTTATAGTTTATATTCGACCAAATTTGCCTGTTAATTCATGTTTAACTCATGTTAATTCAGGATGTTACCGTATAGGATAGATAGTATTTAGCGTTTGCTTTGGTGACTCTTGTATAGTAAAGATTCTTCAGTTTTAAACAGTGGAATCTTGTGGCTTTACTCTTTTAGTAAATAACCAGGATTTCATATTTCTTTTATTTAAAAAAAGTTACTGGTCTCTCCCGAGATCGTAACAGGAGACTAATGTCCACCTGCCAGAATTCCACGTTTTCATAGCTAAAACTATACTTTCAAAACTGATCAACTATAGTCTGAGAGACTGATCAAGAATTGGGAGAAAAAATACAATAAAACTGCACCAGGCTGTCCTGTAACAGGAGAGTGAATTCAGAATACTAACTTGAAGTAATGGAATGGGGTGAGAAACAAGTTAAAAACAGAAAGCTAAAAAAATACTGCATGCTTAATTTAGGGTAACAAAAAAACGCAAGGAGAAAAATCACAATTCACTTACCAGATCATACCTTCAAATAAATTTTGGATCACCAGATGAGACTGAGTAACAATAATTAGCAGTGTTACATGAGTCCAGCCAAACTGTAAACACAATCAAACCAAAATGACTTGTTTTCCAAAATCTCCTTTGTGATTAAAACATAATCATCCACATTTTACAACATTGCCATCCTACTTAAATAGATTCATGCACAAGGCAAAAAAAGCTCTGGTCAAAACTGTTAGTATACAATCTGGGTATGTTTTAATTCATATTTCAGGAAGCTATTTATCTCTAATGAAGTACTCTTGCATTTACTTTCCCTTTTTTTGGATTTCCTAAGCCCTAACTTGGAGAATATAAACAGATGAGGGCAGCTCTTCTGAAACTGTTGCAGAAACAGTGGATGGGTTTGTGGGCCCCTCCCCGCCTCTTCCGAGACTGCGTCCTACACCAGCACGGAGCCCAGGTGGCATCCGGCCCTACCCCTCTCTCGGTCTCTGAGAGGCATGGCAAAGGAGAGCGATGGGCCTGGCAGGTGGGCAGAGAGGCTTTATAAATATTTCATGTAGGCTGCAAACCCTGAGGAAAGCTACCGGTTTCGCTTTTTCATCAGGGTGAAGAAGGTAGCAGCTATGGATTTTCTCCACGTGACAGGACCAGATTAACAGTCGCCATCTTTATAGAGGGCAATGTGCAGCAGTGCACATGCATTTTTACAATGGGAAATGTGCAACAAGGTGTTTGCACAGCCACCATCTTTAGAGGGCAAAGTGCATCAGGATGCGTGCATAGTCATCCTGGGCCTGGAAGCAGGAGGAGAGGGCCTTCACCTAACCTTCTGTCACTGGGGGAGAAGGAGAGCTTGATTGAAGCCTACATGAAATAACAATATTTTTACTAAGTAGATTAAGTTCAGATTTTCGTATTTATGTTGATTAATGATGAGCAACTTTAACAATTATATATGAATGCTACTATACTGATCTACTGCTGTTTTGTTTTTGTTGGCGTACTGGGATGACTTTAATTTTCAAATGTTAAGATGTTTCAAATGTGAAAGTAGTTTGGGAAACACTGGGTTAGGGGAGTGGCCAGCTGCGTGATAAATACAGATGTAGATAAATAGAAAATCATATATTTTAGAAAAAACAGAATGGCAATAGACTTGAAATTTCCTCCAGCTAAAACTCAGGAAGGCTGAAGCCATCAATATTTGACTCCCCCAACTAGAAACTTCACACCCTTGCCTCTGATTCCATTTCTCTCCCTAGCCACGGTCTCAAGCTGAATCAATTCATCTGCAACCTCAATACTCTCTTTGATCCTGAGTCGAGTTCCCAACTCCACATCCTCTTCATCACAAAGGCTGTTAACTTTTATCTCAGCAACATACAGATCACCATTCTTACTTTGCTGATAAAGCCATCAATAATGCCTTTGTCACCTCCAAACAAAGTTGTTCCAATATTCTCCATGCTAGTCTTCCATTCATCACCCTCCATGAACTCCAGCTCATCCAAGACTCTGCTGCTCATTTCCTAGCCTTATCCATCACTGCCCCACTCGTGTCCTTACTGACCTACTTTGGCACTTGGTCCTCCAATGCCTCAAATTTAAAATGTTTGTCTTGCAGTTTAAATTCTTCTTTGACCTCCCTCCTTCCAGTCTTTCTCCAGTGTTATGACCCTTCCCAAAAAACGGTTCACTTAGTGGATTCCTGCCTCGTGCAATACCTGTACATTTTACCCTACCATTAGTGGCTGTGTCTTCAGCTGCCTTGCACTCACCCTCTGGAGTTTCCTCTCTAAGTCACAAACACTTCTTTGGCTTGCCATCCTTACACTTCCATGACGCACCCAGATATTTCTCTACAGTAATGGCACTGAATTAATACAAGCAGTTGTTGTTTTCCCATTCTATGCATTCCTATGCTCCTAAGGAGGTGATTCAGCACAGCGTGCCTCTGCTGGTTCTTCAAAAGAAGAACCTATTTAGGCCCATTCCATAGCCCTTTTCCATGTATGGTTAAATTAATGCAAACATTGATTAAAACTTTACACATAGCCTTAAAAGGCTGCCGGCAAAGACTAACAGAGTACTCAGAAGGATTGCTGGGATGATCCAATATAAGACAGAAAGCACTATGGTATCCATGCAAATGGCTTTTCTTAGACCTCATCTTGAACACTAATTCCAGTTCTGGTCCCCGCGTGATGAGAAACATAAAAACCCTGGAAACAATTCAAAGCAGGGTCACAAAACTGATATCTAGTTTAGAAATCCTTAATTATCATAATAACCTTCAAGAGCTAGGTTTATTGACTCCTGAAAAGCATAGGCTATGATGAGACTTGATTGAGGTATTTAAAATAGTTCAGGGAAGGCATTAGACTGCGAAGAGACTGCATGAATTAAATAGATCCGGGAAAACAAGGGAACATAAGTAAAAGATATGTAACCACAGAGCTAGGTAAGATGTCAGAAGGTTTTTCTTTTCAAAGATTCACTGATCAAACAAGTTGCTGATCTGCGCAGAGAGTTCAGATTTACAGCGAACATTCGAAAGGCAGCTCGACAAGTTTCTAACTAACACATATCACCATATATTAAAAGCTTGGGTATTAGGTGATATGCCTAACGGCCACTATAGTCTCTTGATTCACTTTGATTGCCTTTGGGGCTTTGGGGGGTCAGGGCCATGCAGGAATTTGCCAGACACCTTATCCCCTGAAAAATGTTGTTTTTTCCCCACCTGCCAAGCAATTCATTGCCGCTGATGTTTGCAGCATTGGGGGTCATGATGCTTAACTGCAACATGACTTTATGGGGCAGGTTCAATGGATCAGCTAGCCTTTTCCCATTCAGCATTTTCGCTTGTTGTAAATAAATACACAATCCATAAAACATTTAAGCATGTCTGCCCCAAACAATAAAATTCTCAATGAAGGAATAGAAGGATTTAGGGGTGCAAATTTCTCAGGACATTGTAAGTCGTGATAATCAAATCTGCACAAGACATTGGTTAGACTAACAATTCAAAAGAAGGATATTGGAGGCATAAAAAAAGTGCAATGTAAAATCAATAAGATAATAAAAAGGACAAGTAAAGAAAATTCTAATAAGAGGCTTGAAAAACCAAGGCTGTTTTCACTGAAGTATGGAGGGCAAAGGAGAATCCAATTGAAATGCCCAAAGTGATGAAAGGACTTGATGGGGGTAAATAATAAATGAGTGGTGCCTAACTTCCGAGCTCCAGGGCTGTATACCTGGGGGGTAGCCCAAATATGCCGTAGTGTACCCCAAAGATGCACTGGGGAACCTTCCCCGGACGTTCCCAGGTAAGGACTGCACGGCAATTGCCCAGGAAGTTGACATTTCCTTTGAGCAATTACCCTGCACTGGGAATAATCCGATAATGCAATTTAAATCACAAACTTTGGATGGTTCTGACCATCAAACAGCCAGAAAAAGTTAGAAGCCACCCCACTGGCCCACCCCACCCCTGACTGCCCATGGGACTCCCCCCACCCGACTCACCACCTCCTTGCATTCCACCTTCGACCGCTCCCCACAAATTAACCCGACCCATGACTACTCCCCTTCGACCCCCCCTACACTCCTCAACGCGACCCTGCCCACCACTCCCCTCCCCACCGACTTTCCTACAGGACTCCCCCCCCCCCTCCCCCAACTCCCTCATCACTACCCTGCCCTTATCGACCTGACCTTTCCCCTCCCCCCACCCCAGTCCAGCCTGACCCGAACCTCCCCCATCCCGGCCCAAATTTGTACATTTAAAAAATATATAAATATCAGCTAATTAATATAAAAATGAAGAAAACATAAAAGTTAAAATCAATTTTCTCTCAAACATTATTCAACTAATGAACTGTGATATATATTATGTATAATGGGGAGGCGGTGGCATAATGGTATAGTCATTGGACTAGTATTCCAGAGGCCCAGGGTAATGTTCTGAGGCCCCAGGTTCAAATCCCACCCAGTGGTGAAATTTCAATTCAATAAAAATCTGGAATTAAGAGTCTGATGATGATTGTTGTAAAACCCCATCTGGTTCACTAATGTCCTTTAAGGAAGGAAATCTGACCTACATGTGACTCCAGACCCACAGCAATGTAGCTGACTCTTAAATGCCCTCTGAACAAGGGCAATTAGGGATGGGCAATAAATGCTGGCCTAGCCAATGGCTGCAATGAACGAATAAAAAAATAATGGCACAACCATTCCAGCCAAAATAGGTTAATTTGCCTATTTCATCTACAGGATTTAACACATTCTAGCAGGACAGTTGCCTTTAACATTTACTGCCAGGTACACCTACCTACCAACCAACCAACCGAGTCTTCAATGTATGTCATAACATGACAGTATCAGCCGTGGCTCAGTTGAAAGCACTTTCACCCCTGAGCACAAAAATCAAAGCTGACACTCAGGCGCAGTGCTAAGGGAGTGCTGTACTGTTGGAGGTGCCATCTTTCGAATGAGACATTGAATCGAAGTCCAGTTTTCCCTCTCAAGTGAATGTAAAAGATTCAATGGCACTATTTCCGAAGAGTAGCAGGAGAGATATCCTCGTTGTCCTGGCCAATTTTTATCCCTCAATCAACATTACTAAAGCAGATTATCTGGTCATTATTACATTGTGGGAGCTTGTTGTGCACATGTTGCCTGCTACAGATTTACGTTACTTCAGTAACTATGCTTTACAAGTACTTCATTGACTTTAAAGCCCTTTGGGACCTTCTGAAAGGTGCTACATAAATGCATGCCTTTTGCCTTTTTTTCCCCTTTAGAACATAGGAATTGCTAAATGAGTAAAGATCAAAATTCATTTCAGTTCATATTCTACCACTCAGATAGTTGCATTGATACAACAATGGAGCTGTTGACTAATCTTGGTAATCAATGTCAATTAGGCTACAACAGATGCAGGGATGGGGCAAGGAAGCAGTACAAAGTACAGTGAAAAGTTTTGGGAGCCATAGGTACAAAGCCACCGGTGCCTCCCATGCATGCTTCAATCATATATCAATCAAATTACTCATACACTGTATCCCAAAAGTATTATTTTCTGAAAAGAAATTGGCATTTGAATGAATTAATATGATTTGCTTCCATCGTCTCCCTAAAAAGGTTATTCCATAGATTTATCACTATCACTGAAATAATATTTCTGCACATTAGTTTTGAATTTACTTGCCTTCATGTATTAGCCTTTCACACTGGTTCTACTGTCCCAAATAAGGTTAAACAGCTTATCATAGTCTACAGTATCTAGTCCCTTTATTTCCTAAAAACAGAAATCAGATCTTCTCTCAACCTTCTCTTTTCTAGTGCGAACCTGCTCTATATATAAATCACTCCTAATATTAGCATCCCTCAATCATTCTAGTATTGTAATACATTGCATCTTTTTAATTGCTGCAATATCCTTGCATTAGTGACCAGAACAGTTTTCAAAATGCGGTCGCATGAATGATTTGGAAAGTGGCAGGTTTACCTCAATATTTTGGCTCAAAAATAACCTTTTAATGCATCTCAACATCTGATTTGCTTTACTCATTGCCACCAAGCTGTTACAAGAGCTTCAAATTATTATGCACACTGGATTGCACTTCATCCAACACAGTATTATTTTAGCATCTGACAACCACCTTTAGTGTGATAGTGGCTGAAATAGTGCAAAGTGGAATGTGATTCGGTACTTCATATTATGATTTCTGCATTGAGCAGAAGCTGTTAATTGCCTACATTTTTTTTATATTAGAAGTATGAAATGGACGCTAAGAAAACCTTTACATGGTACTGATTGGAAATGGTTTCTCTCTTGCATATAATGAAAAAACAATGCACATTTTTTAACCGTGATTTCCCAATAATTAGTATTGGCCAATATTCAAGCTGCAACTTACTTTAGAACAGCAAGTGCCAAGAATGTACTCAGATATGTAATTGGGTTGGAAAGGGAGAAATCTCCCGTACACAAAGCCTTGACGTGTGTCATTGGGTTGAATTTCATGGAGCCCCACGGACTGATGGCGAGTAGACCCAGGGAATCGCACAGGAGGCCGTGCATCTGTCTCCCAACAGCATTTACCATGTGGTGGAAAGGGTTTGACACAAGGAACTCACCCGTTAGCGGCGAGAACTTAACTGAAGTAGTTAATGGCCCACTTAAATCTACTTATCATGCAATTCTTCAGGATTTAATGCTGCATCCCAAATTAAATGAAAGTTGCACAGGTCTCTTATGCCTTCAGTAACCCGCCCAGTGAAAGCTGGCAACTTTCAAGTGGCTTCCATGACTTACTGAAGGACCTTTTGACTTTCAGGAGACCGAATTATAGGGTAGTGGATAAATCTTGGAGATGACCTCTCTGTGTAAAAAGGTCCAGAGCTGAGTGGCTGAGGGGCAGAGCCTCAAGCAAGAAACTCTTGTCACAGAAGTAGAGGGGCAAAAAGAGGCAGCACATAGCTGAGGTGCAGAGCAGCCGTTCCTTAAAGTGGTATCAAAGATCGCAGGATCTGGGGAGAGCACACCTCAAAGGCTGCTTGGAAGGAAAGGGAAAGGTTTTGAAAATATGGGAATCATCCATCCAGTCCTCCTTCATTGACCTACCCTGCAAATGTCAGAGGCAGTATCAGAAGAGTGTATGTCTCTTGAAGTAGACAATCATTGACCTCTGCGCCATAATGCAGGATGACCTGTGCTGAAGGGGATAGGGTGGGCACCAGATGCCAGTAGCTCTGGAAGTCACTGCAGCTATGAATTTCTATGCCTCTGGTTTCTTCCAGGTTTCAACAGGTAACATTTGTGGAATCTATGAAGCAGCCACACACTGCTGCGTAAAGGAGTTCACCAATGTACTGTTCAAGAAGGCTGCAAAGTACATCAGATGCTGGACAGACGGGAACAGCCAGTTAGAGTAATGGAATTTGCTGCCATGGCCGATTTTCCACGTATTTAGAGTGTAGTTTACTGCATCCATGTCGCCAAAGTACCATCAGAATAGCCGGCAGCTTTTATAAATAGGAAAATTTCTATTCGTTAAATGTACAGATAGTTTGTGACCACAGGAAGTGAATAATACAGGTGTGCACACGACATCGCTGTTACTCAGTCTCCTGGAAGTCAAAATTACTCTCTTGAGTAGCTTCCTGGGTTCATAAGTCTCCAGCTTTCACTGGGTGGGTCACTGAAAGCATGGCTGAGGCAGAAGAAAGGTATAATTCTAGTCACTGCACAACAAGGGCCATAAGAGAAAAGATCATCAGTTTTCTGAAGATGTGCTTCTGTCGCCTTGATCAGTATGGGAATGCGTTCCAAATGACGCAGTGAGGGTTTCAAAGATCATCATTGTATCCTGTGCACTACACAACCTGGCAATGCAAAAGGGCAAGAACCTCAAACTGGAGGAAGAGGAGGGGACACAAGTTACATCTGTGGAGGACTACAGGGATGTGGAGATTAAACATGAAGGGGATCCAGAGCATCTGTCTGCTACCAATGGAAGTGGAAACACAGAAAACAAGGGAAAACTTCAACCTTACCCGCTTCCAACAACCTGGTTTCCAATGAGATCAGCTGTTCACAATTCTTGCTCTATAGCACAAGTTCTTACAATAAAGCTCCCACATTGACCTTCCAATTATTGAAGTGATATATGCGTCTCAAATGGTGAGCGAGCTCAATACCCCGTGCTTATTAGCTGATGGCTTTACAATGGGCAATAACAGGAAGCCTTCAATAAAAAGAGGAACAGCAACGAAACTCCAAACACATTTTAATGCAGCACAATCAATCTTGTCATCACATTATGAAATCAGCACCAGTACCACTCTAGTGCTTTCAAGTGACCTTTTTGAAACATTTTCAAGTGCTATGGTGAGGTGAGCCTCCAGATTCTATAGATGAGTTGGAGGCAGGCTACTGCTCTTGATGCTCTGTGGCTTTTGATAACTATGGCAGGCGTTTTCCTTCAGCCCCAGGCCTGAAGGACCTTGGGCACCTAGGGGATTCCTGCACTAGTGCAGTAGTCCTCTGTGGCCACTGCCGCTGGAAGAGTTTTGGTCACTGATGAAGGGGCTGGGGAGCTCCTGTCAATCCACTGAATGACTTCAGCATGTCAGGCTGCAGATCTTCTAGTCTCTTGGTGCAAGATAGCAGCGCCCTGCCTCCCATTGACTGAGGTGAACACCTGGAGGGAAGTCTGGGAGCATTGTCAACCTCTCTCCAGCCTGCTGCAACACTGTTGTCCTGGCACCAGCAATGGTCTGTGGGTTCACACTAACATCAATCATCCACTGAGTAGTTTCCTGAGTTTGCCTCTTCATGACAGTTGCCAACCTCTCCCTGGAGGAAGCAATGCGTTCACCCACCTAAGACATGGCAGAGGTCATGGCCTGGATGGAGTCCTCCATCACCCCATGCATGTTTCCTCAAAGCTTCAGGCAGCTCCACTAGATTCTCCCCTGTTAGTCTTTGCAACTCTAGCAGGTTGACTGTGGTACTCAGAAGACCTTCATCAGCCTGGGGCGCTGCATGGGCTTGGCCTCCAACAGCCTTCTGACTGTCAGGGGCCTGAGTTTTCACAATCTCCATCATCTACATCTGTGTACCTGTGCGGTGCTCCCCAGAATGTTACCCAGAGTCAAGTCATGAATGTGTCCTCCACCAAGGTGAGTGTACCTGAGCTTAGTGTGGGAAAAGATGTGACACTGCGTTCTCTGAGGTGTTCGGACTGCCATCTTCAGAGGAGGTTGACTGGCAGTCTGTTCATGCGTCTCTGCTGGAGTTGCATTTCCAAAAGAAAAACAATTAGTTGATTAAATACTGAATAGTCCACTCCCATCTGTGTGAGCAGCAATCTGCCTTTGTAGCCAGAGTTGATGGCCAAGCGAAAATCATCCTCAGTCTCCACGTCCGCCACTCCAAACTCAGCGTCTGAGGTGGACCGAGTACCCTGCTTTCCTGCCGGCACAAGTGTCTTCATCTCGGCAGCACACAACAGACAAATATCTGTCTTCGACCTTTACTTGTTTACACGCTCACGAAAGGTGGGTGAAGCGGAAAGGAAGAAGCAGATGCCTGTGAGACACACATGGATGCAACCAATGCAACTAAAGAAGCTGCTGAGGGGGAACAGTGTACATGTCACCACCCGTCCAAGCCCCTACAGTGACCCGTCTGCTCCCACCCACTTTTATTCCACATTTTGCCCGTCTGTCACTCAAACTCACCCTTGCAGTGTGAACTAGGTCATTCATCCTTCCTGCATTGGGCCCCATCTCTTGGCTGCACGCTACAGCTTCTAACCTCCGCTGTGACATCCACCCAGGGCCTTCTTGGTGAGCTGAGAGCAGCCATCGGTTGGAAACAAATTATCTTGCTGTCCACAGAGAGCCTGGAGGAGGTCATATAGTGAGACTTCATTAAACCATGCAGCAATCCACTGGCTTGACTGCGACATTCTTCTGAATCAGCTTCAGGTGCGCTACCAATGACACAATGGGGAAGTAAGCCTGGTGGCGGTCTCTGCTCACTGATCTGTTGGTGCTTTTGTCTGCTGGCAACTTTATAATACAACTGACAAGGAATTAGAATTCACAGCTTTCAGGGCAAAACTGCAAGGCTAATTCAAATTTCAAGACAGGGCTGGCTGTCCTTTAAATATGGCGCCAGCTGGTGATGCCCCAATGTCAGACTTACATCCACCATGTGATTGGGTTCGGCCAGCTGCCATGCACCCATGCCAGATTCCCAATGATCTCTGGTCCCGACGGCAGGGCCTGCTTTTGGTACACTAAATTCTACCGTTGAGGTGTTAGTATTGCTAAGTTGGGAGCGGGGATTGCTGAGAATATCTGCTACACAAAGAAAAGTGCAGAAATGTTTTAAACCTTATATTTAAAAGCATAAATAGAATTGAATTCTTTATTTTCCCAGGTTTTGATAAGTGCAACATTCCAAACCCGTGGCTTCCACCACCTGGAAGGTCAAGGGCAGCAGCTGTATGGGAACACCACCACCTGCAAGTTCCCCTCCATGCCACACACCAGCCTGACTTGGAAATATATCGCCATTCCTTCACTGTCGCTGGGTCAAAATTATGGAACCCCCTTCCTAACATCACTGTGGATGTTCCTACAACACAAGGACTGCAGTGCTTCAAGAAGGCAGCTCACCATCACCTTCTCGAGGACAATTAGGGATGGGCAATTAATGCTGGCCTAGCCAATGACTCCCACATCCTGTGAAAGAATGAAAAAAAAAAATCTATGAGCAGTAATGATGCAGCTACCATTGGCTCAGCATCCTTGAGTTTAGATGCTGAATCTTGATCACACCCAATGGATGTACATGCATCTAGGCAGAGAATTAGAACATGGTCAACCAGATGGTAATGGGTAAATAGGGTACAAGTAGATGCTACCTAAACTCGCATGTTAAGAATTATTGATTGAATGACATACCTGGCAGACTGCTAGTACATTGAAACTGCATCATAGCCATCCTTACATTAGAGAAAAAATATTGGAGGACCAAAAAAATGTATGCATGAGTGTCAGTTGAGGATGATAATAGCCTCAGCTTAATGCTCCATGAGCAAATAGAATGCCAGCAATTATTAATAACCTTATTCATGAAAACACTTCAGTTTTGGTATGAGATGCTAGCACAGTGGAATTAAACATTAATATGAGTTGCCACTTTCAAGAAAAGTTAGATAACGAAGTTGGATAGAGAACCTAGAAGAGAAGCAAAATGTTTCATAATTTTGTTGAAAATTGTGAAATCACAGCTGAATGATTCAAACGAGTTAAGGGCGTGATAATTTACTGAAACATATGGGGTCATCTGTCAGCTGTAAATTGGATCATAAACTGACTAGACAAGTTTAACAGTCAACACAATGGAAATCAAGATCGAGTATGCATTTGGTAATTTTAGCGATCTAGTTGCTTGGATGCCAAGTTCAAGAGGTGGGATCATAATTTGAATTCTCATGCTCCTTTGTTGCTGTGAAATTTAATTAAAAATTATAACTGATGCTTTCATATTATAAAGACACAACAAAGAGAACAGCTTTCTCTTTAATATTAGACTTCTGCTGTCTGATTTAAATTATAGAAATTTCTAATTCTAATTAATCAGGTCTAAAATGGAACAGATAGTAATCAATGCATATATAACACAACAAAACTGTTTTAGCTTCAAACTCATAACAGCATTCTGACAGCACGGCACCAAGGTGAACTTTTCCACATGATTCCTATGACCTCTGAATAAGGCTACCAATTTTAGAACTAACTTGAGCCAAGTTGCCAGTACATTTGTGCTGTGAGTCTGCATCTGTCAGGGACTGGGAATCAGATGGTTCAATTTATTTTACTTAGGAGTCTTGGTGTTGGCAAAAAGAGACTTTTCTGTGCTAATCTTAAACCAAGATCCTAGACTTCTCCTGTGCCTCTAGCTCCCATTTAAATCATCTAAATGCAGTCCGTCATTCCCTGCAGAAAACATTTTTAAAACTTGTAGCATTTTGGAGTGTTTTCCTACTTATGTAAATAACTACAAAAGAAATATTGCATACACACCATGTAAAACTGCAGTCGGTAATGTTTCTTCACTAAACTCAGTACAAACATGCAGAAGCCTGAAAAGTGACAGCAGGAAATATATTAGCCTTCTCAATACGCAACAAAATATACATACGTGAGTTATGGTGAAAGCCATTCTAATACACCACCTTATGCAACTCTTTCAGGCAAATTCCATAGCTTTATTATTCATTATTACTGGTCACTCTTAGCCTAATACCCAACTATAATAAGGCAGCTCACTGCCTAAAAATTCATTTTAAAAATTAAATAATTTAGTACTTAAAATGTTAGTAACACTATTTGCTTTGTAGAGCATATAGCAGTATAATATATACTGATACCCTCAGAATGTCTAAGGGGAAGATAGTGATTTATGATAACCATTTATGATCATAAATCGCAGTGGAAATCTCTGCTCTCGCTTCCCCTGAAAATGCTAAGATCAAATTCTATTACTTTAATGCAGCACTTACATCACAAATTGTTTGTTCAGCAATGTTACCACATTAGACAAAAATGGAACCAAAACTTAATTTAATAAACCCATTTAGACAACAATATTTATGTGGAATAGAATTTTAGAACAGGAGTTCGCATGTAACTCTCCAAACAGCAAATTTGCAATTTTAGTTGTGCCTTCATGTGAAGATGCTCATTAGGGGCTTGTGTTTTCTCTATAGGGAAGGAGGAAAGAAAGAGGAAAAGAGACAAACTATAAAGCGCAAAGGAATCTCCCAGGTCAGCTTTCACCTACCAACTTCAAAGCAACACTGGAAGTTGCTCAGAAGTTGTGCATGGCACCAATTTTAGAGCTGGCAGATGTACAGGTGCAATTTATTTGTCTATCCTTCAACTTTGCACAATACAAACAGATCAAAGAAAATGGAAGTGGAAAAAACATTACTTAACACCTCCAGGATTAACAGATTACACTGAAAGATTCTGAAGTGGTCTTTCAAGCCTGGAGTTGAATGCTGGAGTTAAGTGAAAAGTTATACACCCATCAAGTTTCAGTTCACTATTTACAATAATCACATGGTGCCTTCAAATTGAACTGCTGCTCTGCAATTACCATCTGGTGTTCATTTTTTAAATATACAATTTACAGAATGTTTATGTAATTGGAACGATCTTATTTTAAAATAAAACTTCATTAAAAATATTGATTCAAAAATCTAATGGAAATGATAAACAGAGAAGAGAAAAGCTGATCTCAAATAACCTGGAGATCTTCCCTCCACAGCTTCCAACCTCATGGTCTCCAAACCCCGGGCAGCCCGCATCTACCTCCTCCCCAAAATCCACAAACAGGAATGTTCCGGTAGACCGATCATGTCAGCCTCCATGGAAATAATTTCTTCCTATTTTGGCTCCGTTCTCTCTTCCCTTGCCCAGTCTCTTCCCACCTACATCCGCAATTCCTCTGATGCCCATCATATCAACAATTTCCAGTTCCCTGGCCCCAACTGCCTCCTATTCACCATGGACGTCCAATCCCTCTACACCTTCATGCCCCACCAGGGTGGTCTGAGGGCTCTCCGCTTCTTCCCTGAACAGAGGCCCGAACGTCACCATCCACCACCACTCTTCTCCTTCTAGCTGAACTTGTTCTCTCACTGAACAATTTCTCCTTTAACTTATCTCACTTCCTCCAAACAAAAGGTGTGGCCATGGGTACCCGCATGGGCCCCAGTTATGCCTGTCTGTTTATGGGGTATGTGGAACATTCCTTGTTCCAGTCCTACTCAGGCTCCCTCCCACAACTTATTTTTCAGTACATCAATGACTGTTTCAGTGCCGCTTCATGCTCTCGTCTAGACATGGAAAGATTTATCAATTTGCTTCCAATTTCCACGCCTCCATCACCTTCACAGGGTCCATCTTTGACACTTCCCTTTCCTTCTTTGACCTCTCTGTCTCAATTTCTGGTGCTAGACTGTCGACCAATATTCACTACAAGCCCACCAACTCCCACAGCTACCTCAACTACAGTTCCTCACACCGTGCTTCCTATAAATACTCCATCCCATTCTCTCAGTTCCTTCGCCTCCGCCTAATCTGTTCCGATGATGCCACTTTCCAAAACGGCACTTCTGACATGTCTTCCTTCTTCCTTAACCGAGATTTCCCACTCGCTGTGGTTGACAGGGCCCTCAACCATGTCCGGCCCATCTCCTGCGCCTCTGCCCTCACACCTTCCTCTCCCTCCCAGAACCATGATAGGGTCGCCCTTGTCCTCACTTTTCACCCCACCAGCCTCCGCATTCAAAGGATCATCCTCTGCCATTTTCGGCATGACGCCACCACCAAACACATCTTCCCTTCACCCCCTGTCAGCATTCCGTAGGGACCGTTCCCTCCAGAACACCTCCATCAACCCCAACACATCACCTTCCCACGGCACCTTCCCATGCAACCAGGGAAGGTGAAACGCCTGCCTCTTCACCTCTTCCCTCCTCACTGTCCAAGGGCCCAAACACTCCTTTCAAGTGAAGCAGCACTTCACTTGCACCTCCTTCAATTTGGTCTACTGCATTCGCTGCTCCCAATGCGGTCGCCTCTACATTGGAGAGACCAAGTGCAGACTGGGTGACGGCTTTGCGGAACACCTTTGGTCTGTCCGCGAGCATGACCCAGACCTTCCTGTTGCTTGTCATTTCAACACCTCATCCTGCTCTCATGCCCACATGTCCGTCCTTGGCCTGCTGCAATGTTCCAGTGAAGCCCAACGCAAACTGGAGGAACAGCACCTCACCTTCCAATTAGGCGCTTTACAGCCTTCTGGACTTAACATTGAGTTCAACAACTTCAGACCATGAACACTCTCCTCCATCCTCAGCCCCTTTATATCCCCTTTTTCAATATTCATTCTTATTTCTTAATTTTTATTTTTTATCCACTTATTTTTATTTCTATTTTTATTTAAATTAATTTTTATTCGTTGTTTTATCCTATTTTCAATCTTTTTTCCACCACCGTCCCCTCCCCCATCCCACCCCCACTAGGGCCATCTGTCATTTTTTCATGTTGTTTTTTCCAGATTGCTTACTGTCCTGACATTATCACATTCCGCTCTCTGACCTTAACGCCACCACTAGCACCTCCTTTAGCCAGTATCACTATCACTAACACCCCTTTGTCCTTTTGTCCATGACATCTCTGGCAATCTCTCCTTTGCCTCCACCTATCACTGGCCTTCTATCCAGCTTCACCTGCTCCACCCCCCTTAAACAGTATAAATTTCATTACATGTGAGCAGTCATCGATGTACCGGAGAAAGTGTTGTGGGAGGGGGCCGGAGTAGGACTGGTACAAGGAATGTTCCACATACCCCATAAAGAGACAGGCATAACTGAGGCCCATGTGGGTACCCATAGCCACACCTTTTATTTGGAGGAAGTGAGAGGAGTTTAAGGAGAAATTGTTCAGTGAGAGAACAAGTTTAGCCAGACGGAGGAGAGTAGTGATGGATGGGGATTGTTCGGGCCTCTGTTCGAGGAAGAAGCAAAGAGCCCTCAGACCATCCCAGTGGGATTTCTACCCTTAATGTCACCTATTAGCACATTTCTTAGCGAATATCACCACCGTCAACACCTCTTTGTCCCTTTGTCTATGACATCGTTTGGCAATCTCCACCTATCACTGGCCCTCTATCCAGCTCTACCTGTCTAACCCCCCTTAAACCAGCTTATATTTCACCTCTCTTCTATTTTTCCTTAGTTCTGTTAAAGAGTCATACGGACTCGAAATGTTATCTGTATTCCTCTCTGCAGATGCTGTCAGGCCTGCTGAGTTTTTCCAGGTATTTTTATTTTTGTTTTGGAGTTCCAGCATCCACAGTTTTTTGCTTTTATTTTATTCCTGTATATTGCTTTTATTCCTGCATATTGCTAAAAGCAATAAGCTTGTTTCAGAATCATATCTCCAAATTAGAGAGGTGTCCTGTCCCAAAATGCATAACTACAATGTTCTTTAAATCTAATGAAAGAAAAATTCAAAGAAATTTGTACAGGTTGCTCCATGTACTAAAATGTCATCCATTTTCAATAATTAGTTTCTACCTTCCAAGATCTTTAAAGTAGCCACATAACAAGTTGTGATGTGAGATCTTTATTGCTCATCTGGATGATCATATTTCACAAAATAATGTAAAAATTAAAGGACATAATTAAAATATTCTAAGCATGTAGGAATATGCTGTTCTTCTAACACTCATTCCTAAGAGAAGTGTCAGGAAATTTTATTTTTAAAATGCTGTCGTTGCAATAGGGTGTGATTGAAACCATTGCATCTTTCAGAGATAAGTGGATAAATATATAAAGGAGCAGAAAATACAGGAATTAGCGGTGGGGGAGAAAAGAGGGAGGAAGAAGCACAATGTTATTAGTTGTGCATTGCAGTAGCTAAGTTCCAGACACAATAGGCCATGAAGCCTCCTTCTGTGCTGTCTGCAACTATTTTCAAAAAACCAAAAATCCTGACCAATTTTCCCTTCCCCAACCTAGGAATTGCCTATTGACGTAGCTACATGGATCAGCTAATTAAGTATCAATTCTCATTAAACCTTGGTGCGTATGGTTAAATAACTCCAAGGATAAACTGGTTGGGAGGGGATGGGTGCAAAGTCCATGACAGAAGGATCTTTTCAATTTTGATGAAGGGGAAGAAAACACCTAAAATATTATAACCTGCCTTTTCTCTTTAGACATGTTGATCGACCTCCCACATATTCCAGTACTCTGATATATTGCAGGCCACTTGGCATAGTCTAATATCAATATAAATCAAAACAAAATACTCAGAACTGCTAAACAATGCCTATGTCCTGACCCACACTTTACCTGCTGTACACACTATGAGTAGAAACATATATTAATGCAAGCATGTTGGATTATAAAAACATAAATTATCTTTTACAACTGGTGGGAGTAGTTCACCTGACTCTTGCTTCACAAAATACAAATTCAGATTTACTGCGTGCAGTAAAAAGATTTGAAGTAATTAAAAGGCCTACAACATTTTGAATATGTACTAAACTTGAACACACCTGCTAGATACATAGTAAAGGAGATGAAGCGATGATAGCGGACCAGGAACTGAAGTGGCACTTCCCTTCGCACCAGACCACCAAAATAATCAGCAACTGTTTCTCCATAAAAGAAATAATTTACACAGAGAAGAAAGTACCTACCAAAAAAATTAGACAATAAATTTGCAAACATGCTTCATCTATGACGTTTCGTTATTTTAACGTTTGATGTTCAGTTACTTTAAGTAATACTTTCAACTTAAATTTTCTATAATTTCATACATTGTGCAAAAATTAAGCTACATGTTTTTTATGACTCCCATCAGATTCACAGTTATTTGTATTTTGGGCTGAAAGTACACCTGCCACTCGTCTCCTGATTCCATTTGTTGGATCCCTCCTGGAGCCAACAATGGAAGGTGCAAAGGCTCTAGTGTAAAATGGTAAGTGAACAGATTAAATCACAGTCAGCGGCAGGCACACCCTCCAAATTTAGAACAGTAAAGTACTGTTAGGCAGTTTACATTATCCTGCTCCTCTCAAAAGAAGTGTTTTTTTCCCATTTATCTGCACACTGCTAGGGAAGTTTTTTAGATTAACTCAAGGGGAGTTGTGGTCATCCTCCCTGCTGCACAAAACATAGCTCTCTAATTGAATCAAAGTATGGATGGATTAATTAAGATAATCTAGGCCTTCATCCATTCTATGCCAGAAATTTGATTACTCTTCAAATAGGAAGCCATGTATACCCTTAAAGTTGCAGAGATCTGTTAGAAATCAATGCATATTTCCCTGAGAAATGTATTAGGTGGATACCATCACCTTTAAATCTAGGAGAAGTCAATCTGGTGTTTCTAAGGGGGAGCTCAGTGAAAAGTGGCAATGAGGTCCACTCCTATTCAGCTCATCTTGTATTAATCATCTATCACTGCAGACATTTAAAGTAATGTATTGTAGCCATTTTTAAGAAGTACCCTCCATAACAGTTATTGTTTTGTCAGCTGTTCAATCTCTTCCTTGGAGAAATATTTGTATTTGGTTTTGCATTATATGTAGCATTTACCCAGTGTAGGCTTAAAGGTCAAGGTGTGACTGGTACCAGTACTTTTCCTTCTCATGGTCTGCCGATGGCTATCTGGGGAGTATGTGATTGGTTTATAGGTGTTGTGTGAACTGGTAACAGCATGAACTCAAATTTTATTTTTATGCATGCTTTAATAAAGACAGGATCATTTTTTTGATGTATGTCCTAGAGATTCACCAACCATGGCTCCAAATCTTGAAATTAAACTTGAAAGGATGAGAATACAGACTGGACTATTTTAAAAATGAAGAATGGTTACTGGGAAAATTACCATTCCTTTCAAATTTAACCTTCGCCTATGGACACGCTGACAATTTATGCCAATTCAACAGCAGCAGCTGTGACACAAAACATGCTGTTACCGGTCATGATATTTTAATTTGGATGCTATGTTCAGGGCTTCCTCGGAATCAATTAAACTAGGCTTTCCTCTTACAGTTTACAGAGAATGCTTAATTAAGATGTTCCTTATTATCTATCTCCTACTCTTTCCCAATTAATAAAAAAAACTTTATCTTTTTGACCACACTCACCAGCTCAAGGTTCTGAACCAAGGCAATTCATAAGAACGATACACTCTGTAACCAATAGTGATGATCTCATGAAAACACTTGATTTGAACATAGAGAACCTAAAAGAGAATGAGAAATTAGTTTACCACCTAAAATAGTTTCTAAAACAACCAAGAGTCTCTGCTGTTCCAAAAAGCAATTTACAACGTAAAACACGCATAAAATCCTTGCCTTCAATTGGAAAATCTTAACTTTCAACTGCGCAGGAGGAAAGATTGATCAGTTGACATTAGAAACACTTGTCTGTTGCTGCTATTACACTGTCAATTTGGTGCTGAATTTGCATCAACATCAATTCAGCATCAAATTGACAATATATCAAAGAAACTACTCTATTTGGAAGCAACACCATGTTGTGTTACAAAACAGAGCCCAGAGGAACAGGGAGCTCAGGGTATACGGATTCTGTCTGTTGTAATGGAGCTGAACCGGAGTCAACCCAGAAACCCTCACATCACAAAGTCATTGCACAAATAGATTTTATCAGGCCATCACCTTCAGGTGTAGGCTTGCACTAATAAATAACATCTTGCTACATACAGCCAAAAGGAATGTATCAAATGTGGCATACCTTCTTACTCGCAATCGTTTAGTGCAAGTCATTGGAAATCAATTGTGCACCAGTGACCATCCCCTAAAATCATTTTCCACACAGCTAAAAGTGGTTCTTCTTTGTCAGTGGCAGAATTGTAAACCATGGTTTTAGGAACATAAACAAAGATCTGGACACTACTATTCCGTGATGCTATCTTTAACTGGATTTCCTTAGCGTCAAGACATCAGAGTCAAAAAAAATACAGAAAAAGGTTCCAAGGCACTTTACAAAGGGAAATTTGAAATGCAAGAATGCCAAGCTATGGTTGGAGAGTTAGAAACAGTAATTAAAAGCTTAATCAAAAAATAGTTAAGTGTTAATAACAGAGCAAGTACTGAAGAGGTAAAGAGGTTAGTGAGCAAGTTCCAGAGAATAGAGCTAAAGTGACTGATAATGTTGCCACCATGAAGCATGGGTAGGGGGAGGATGCAGAGAAGGCAAAAGTCAGAAAGATGCAGGAGATCAAATAATGGAGGAATGTGAGAGTTAAGTGCACTGATGATCTCAATAAAGACAAAGATATGAACTTATATGCACGATGTTTTAGGTGAGAATCAAGGAAATAGGTTTGAGAAGATGGTGGTACAACAAAACAGCTTGCTTTTATATAAGAGCTTATTAACATAAAAATGCGGGACAGGCATGCCACCACAAAAATGTATGCTGAGCCAAAGGAGAAGATGTCAGGAGGGATGATCTTAACCTTGGTTAAATATATGAGACAGGGAGTCAATCCAGGGGTCCAGTGGGAGTGTGCTGTGGTGCAAGGTACAAGCAGTGAAAAACAGTGAATTCTGTATTTCAGCAGAGAGGTGAGAAAATGGGTCTCAGCAGAAATTGATGAAGATAGAGGCGATAGTTCATAAATAGAATCCTGGCTTTGGGTTTTCCTCACTCTCCAGGAATTTGGCATCGACTCTGAGGTGTTGCACAGTAAACTAAATGTGGCTGAATTAGTTTAGGCAAACAAAGATGAGGGTAGTTTTGTGTCAGGTGTACTTTTGTGTCAAGTTTGAAGCCTTCAGATGCAAGGGAGTGAAAATGTGTTCTGCAGCAAGACAATGACAGGGTTTGTAGGGTGAGAGGTTTGATCCAGACAAGGAGGTAAAGGATAGTTAGGAAAATCAACTACAGATGGGTCATAAAAGGTGGAAATAGTGGTTGGAGCTTTGAGAGAAAACTGGGGAGCAGATATTCCACCCCACATCCAGAGGAGGTGGATGGAAAGAGTCATGGGAGTAACAGTAGAACATTAAGATTAACATGTTAAGATAAACAAATTTGGAACTGATATTAAATTAGCAGTAACATTTAAAAAAAAAATTACATTATTTTATAATTTTTATTGCTATCTTGTTCATTTCTCTTCTCCCTATCATAGTATTTAACTTACAATACAATCCTGATTGTCACATTAAGCCTTTCAAAGAGTCTCATCAGAAACAATTTATTTTGTCTCCTCTTGTTTTGGGTAAAATTGTTTCTAGGTTACAACTTATGCTCTATCCATCTGGCTGAGTACTGCAAAAATTAACCTACTGACAGGCGAGTGTCTTAAAGGGACAGGCTTGTGTTTTAAAGGTAGATACCAGTGTCTTTAAGGGGCAGCCTAGTATCGTACAGGGACAGGTTAGTGTCTTAAAGGGGCAGGCCAGTGTCTTAAATGGACAGTCTAGTGTCTTGCAGCAACAGGCCAGTTGAGTTTTAGGGATAGTCAAAACTGGAATTCAAATTTGGGCCTGTAATACAGGGTATTAAGTTTTTGCTGCAAGTAAAGTTTTTTTTTATAAATTCATTTTTATTAAGCTGGAAAAATAAATTATTTCCACTAACATGAGTCTACTAACCACAAGCATGAGTACTATGGGTCCCAGGTAGATGATTAGAAAAAAAAATGAAATCATAGCAAGTGACAAGATCCCACGAATCCACCAGTTCTTCCATCTGCAAAACAAAGCATGATTAAAAAAACATTTTTCACAAAGTGAATTGTAAAAGCTGTTGTAACAAGCAAAAAATAAACTCGAAAATGTTCTTAGAGGTTCCCACTTTACAATAAATCCTCTGTACAAAATCTGTAAACCATATCCAAACCATTAACTATTCCAGCTATGCCAAGTAATCATTAGTATCACAAAATAAACAAATTGAAAATGGTTGTTTTGAGTTCACAAAAAAATCTGAAAGGAAATCTTAAATCATCTTCAATGCAATCTCGAAGTAAAAACAAAAGCTTTAAAGTGCCTAATCAGAAGATGAGGTGCTGTTCCAAGAGCTAATGTCGAGCTTCATTGCAACAGGAAACTGGGGACAAAGATTTGAGTCTGGGAGTGGAGCAGAGAATGAAAATGACTCAGGATTCAAAAACTCTGGGTCACACTTGAGGTGCAGCAAAGCGGTCATCCCATCTGTGGTTGATCCCCGTAATGTAGAGAAGGCTACATTTTGAGCAGTGAATACAATACACTAAATTACAAGTGCAAGTAAATCACTGCTTCACCTAGAAAGTGTGTTTAGGGACCTATATGATAGGCAGGGAAAGGGCAAGTGTTGCATTCCTGTGCTTGCATGGCAAGGCTCTGTGGGAAGGGTGTTAGATTGAGGAGTAGACCAGAGTCCAGCAAAGGGAACAGTCCCTTCAGAATGATGAAAGGGAAGGAGAGGGGAATATGTGTTTGGTGGTGGTAGTACACTGGAGTGGGAAATGGCAGAGGGTGTAGGCTGGTAGGATGGTAAACAAGAGGAACACTATCTTGGTCTGGGAGGGAGGGTAAATGATGAGATGACTGCAGAAAACAGTACATACATGAGCAATGGGCCTGCCAACTATGAAGGGGACGGTGGCATCATCAAAACAGATGTAATGGAAACAAAGAAACTGGGAGAATGAAATAGGAACCTTACAGGAAATGGGGTGAGAGGAAGTGCAGTCAAGGTAGCTGAGGGAGTCAGTGGGCTTTATAGCAGATATTGGTCAACAGTTATCTCCAGAAATAGAGAAGGGAAATCAAGGAAGAAAAGGGAAGACAAAAGCAAAATACTGATGCTGGAAATCTGAAACATAAACAGAAAAGGTTGGAAATACTCAGCAGATTTCAGATCTATGACTATTCATTAGTTCTGATCACCTCTTACTCTCCTTCCCAGGGTCACAATAGGGTTCCCTTGGTGACAGCCTGATCCACTTCTCAATCCAACACACCTTCCCTTTCCCATGACATATTCTCATGTAATTGCAGGAGGTTCAGCACCTGCCTTTTTAACTCTCCCCTTACCATGACCAAACACTCTTTGCAGGTGAACCTTCTTCAATTTAGTACACTGGATTCACTGCTCATGGTTTGGTCTCCACTACATTGGGAGGGCCTCTGTTTAGTCTGTAAGTGACCCTGAGCTTCCAGTTGCCTATCATTTCAATTCTCCAACTCAGTCCCACATTTACCTGTCATCTGCCAATTACATTGTTGCATTGATGTCAACGCAAGCTTGAGGAAGAGCACCTCATCTTTCGATTAGGTACTTTACAGTCTTCAGGACTCAGCACTGAATTCAACAATTCATATCATAACCTTTGCCCCCATTTTGTGGATGGCAGCTGTTGGTGTTGATTTGCTATCATCATTTAGATTTCCTCTATATTCATCTTTTACTTCTTTATTTGTCCCATTACTATTTTGGTTTGCCTTGCCCCATTATCATTTGTCATTTAATCTTTCCTGCCTTCCACTCTATAACAGACCTTCCCTTTTCTGCTTCCATATCTCCCCCACCTCTGAACTTACTTAAAGCTTATTACATTTTTAACTTTTCCAGTTTTGACAAAAGGTCATCAACCTGAAATGTTAACTTTGTTTCTCTCTCCACAGGTGCTACCTGATCTAAGTATTTCCAGCATTTTCTGTTTTTATTTGAGAAACATTCCTTGGGATAATGAAACAGCAAAGTGTGCATTCTTTCAGTATCAGCTAGATTTTCAGCAAATGGATCAAAGATATATAGAAATACACAGAGGTTACAACATAAACGGACCATCCAGACAAAAACTGCACATCAGTGTTTATCCCACACATGACCAACTGTTACCCAACCTGCTCCCATAACCTTTCACGCCCTTTTCCTTTAGCTACATATGTAATCCAATTTTGAATTCTGGCAGTTTCAGTCTCAATCACTAATAGGGTCATAGAGTTATACAGCACAGAAACAGGCCCTTTGGTCCATTATGTCTGTGCCGGCCTCAAGCACCTTTCTATTCTAATCCCATTTTCGAGCACTTGGCCCATAGCCCTGTATGCTATGGTGTTTCAAGTGCTCATCTAAATACTCCTTAAATATTGTGCGGGTTCCTGCCTCTACCACCCCCTCAGGCAGTGTGTTCCAGATTCCAACGACCCTTTTACCTCAAATCCCCTCTAAACCTCCTGCCCCTTACCTTAAATCTATGTCCCCTGGTTATTGACACCTCCGCTAAAGTGAAAAGTTTCTTCCTATCTACCCAATCTATGCCCCTCATAATTTTGTATACCTCTATCAGGTACCCCCTCAGCCTTCTCTGCTCTAAGGAAAACAACCCTAGCCCATCCAGTCTTTCTTCATAAGTGGAACGCTCCAGCCCAGGCAACATCCTGGTGAATCTCCTCTGCACGCTCTCCAGTGCAATCACGTCCTTCTTATAGTGTGGCGACCAGAACTGCACACAGTATTCCAGCTGTGGTCTAACTTGTGTTTTATACAGCTCCAACATAACCTTCCGTGCTCTTATATTCTATGCCTTGGCTAATCCTGGAAGTGAATTCCACAGACCCTCAATTCATTGCTTTCCTTTATTCTATATCTCCTACATTTAATGTTGTACCCAGGGCAACTCACTCTTGAGCAGTTGAAGAAGGGCAGAAGTGGCCTCAGGCAAGGGAAGAGGCTGCAAGGCAAGGGGTCTACTGGGGAAGGAGGGTATCCCAGGTTGTGTGTGGGAGGCACATGTTGATCTGTGAAAGTGGCCTCAAGATGGTGAGGGCTGAGGAGATGAAGCCAGATGGACATGTGAGGGTATGTGCCTGAGAATGGGTGATGGTGTCCCTTGAGCTGGCAGTGAGTGAGATGCCAGTGAATGTATGATGGGCTTGAGTGAGAGAGTTTAGAACAATGAGATGGTTGCCTTACCCTGGCAACACGGATGAGATCATTCATCCTCTATCTGCATTGGATGGCCAACTTCTTCTGTGCAGCATTGGCACTGATCACCACTGCCATCGACTACCAAGCTGGAGTGGTAATGTTGCTGTCCCTCCTGGGCCAGAGCAGAGGTAGAGGACATCACAGCAGGCCTCCATGGCGTCCAAAAGGCACTCGAGGGATGCGTCACTAAACCTGGGGGCTGCAGTCTTCTTGCCTTTTGGGGCCAGTCCTGGGCTGGAAGCACTGAGAGGTGTGCGTGCAGCTGTACTTTAAATGTGGTGCCCGGCGTGATGACAGTGTGGCAGGCAAATCAGAGCCTGCTCATCATCGAAGTGGTGTGTTTCCCAGTAATACATTATTAATATGGCGGGATTGGGATGATATGGTGTGAGAAGCTGCCATTGTGACCACCGGGGTAAAGTGTCGTTTTTCCTGCCCATTACTGCACTTAGTGCAAATCTGGAATGATTCCACCCAAGATCTCAGTTATGAGTACTGTGTGCGGTATCAGGCTCTACAGTGTAGGTGTACTGAGACTCACTAGGTATAAGGAAATCCAAATACAAATAAAGACGATAGAAATCTGATCTTTCTCATTAGAACAGTGACCATTAAGGGATGATGGATGTTTTAAATTGAGAGAGGATGGGGCAGAGGAGACAGGAACAGACTGTTGAAAAGCCACCCATGCCTTATGGCTGGTCTGGTAGGTAGAGCTGCCCCGTGAGCCCCCCTAAAAGTGATGTGGTGCTGCCTGTGAAGCCTGGCGTTGATGAGTGTGAGTGCTGCCCGAAGCAAGGTAGGTAAACAAGCCTTGAAGTCCCGAGCGAAGTGCAGCCACCAAGTACACAACTTATATAGGCTGTTGTGAAATACATCAGCGTGCAATCATGCCAATGTGCTCAGGCGATCCAGCATGCGGAGGGTGATTCCGGCGGGATAGGCTTATAACGATATGCAGGTGTACTACAATGAGGCCCCTGACATCTGACGCTGGGTAACCTAGCCTGCTATTGATGGGTGGAGCATACAATTGCAAACTGGTTTCACAACATCGTGAAACTAATTTTTGGCCTTCTTGCCATATTTGTCGCTTACGCCGCTGAGCACGCCCGACGCTAGTGGGCACTGAAAATTCTGTCCCTTGTCTTTCATAACTGCTCACTATTAGTGCTTGGCTATTCTATGCATTCTTATACCAGCTGTGGTAAACCCTAAAATTCTATCAGCTTCAGTTTTTTTTTTAAATAGCCTCATCAACCCAAGGCGATGCCTTTCGCGAAGGATGTTCCTTCAGACCTGCCCCTTTGACCAGTTTTTTGGTCCTCTGTCCTGGTGTCTCTTTGTGTGGCTCATTTCTGTGGCACAACTGTGAAGCACTTTGGAATGTTTTATTGCGCTGGAAGGTGGACAGGTGCTGGTCAATAAAAGTTGTTGTTGTTTTAAAGTGCTATATAAATGCAAGTCTGATTTTTAACCAGAACTGGGATGGTATATTTATCTGGAAGGTCTGAACAGGCCAAGACTTTTCTCTCTGGTAAAGATAAGGCTGAGAGGTCTTGTTCAAAATAGAGTGTAAGGATAAATCCAGCAACTACAGGTCAGTCAATTTAATGTCGGTGGTGGGAAAGCTCTTAGAAATCATAATCCAGAACAAAATTCAGTCACTTGGAAAGGGGTGGATTAATTAAAGAAAGTCAGCACAGATTTATAAAGGCAAACAATGTTTAACTAACTTGATTTGAATTTCTTGATGATGTAACAGAGAAGGTTGACGAGGGTAATCCGGTCAATGTGGATTTCCAAAAGAAATTTGATAAAGTGCCACATAGGAGATTCATCAACAAATTTGAAGCCCATGGAACAAAAGAGGTAGTGGCAGCACTGATACGAAATTGGCTAAAGAACAGGAAACAGGGAGTATTGATGAACAGCTGTTTTTCGAACTGGAGGAAGGTATAAAGTGGGTTTCCCCAGGGGCTGTTACTACCAACCACTGCTCTTCCTGATATATATTAATGATTTGGGCTTGGGTGTACAGGGCACAACTTCAAAATCTGCAGATGTCACAAAACTTCAATGTGTGGTGAACATCGAGGAGGATAGTGACAGGCTTCAAGAGGACAAAGATAGGCTAGTGGAACAGGCGAACACGGGGCAGATCAAATTTAACACAGAGAAGTGCATGGTATATTTTGGTTGGAAGAATGAAGAAAGGCAGTATAAAAAAAGGGTACAACTCTAAAGGTGGTGCAGAAACAGAGAGGTAACGTGCACGAATCATTGAAGGTGGCAGGGCAAGTCGAGTAAATGGTTGAAAAGGCATATGGGATCCTGATTTTATAATAGAGGCTTAGAGTATAAAAACAAGGAAGTTATGATGAGCCTTTATAAAACACTGGTTCAGCCTTAACTGGAGTATGGCGTCCAATTCTGGACATCATATTTTAGGAAAGATGTGAAGGGTTTTGCAGAAATGATTTACAAGAAGAGTTTCAGAGATGAGTGACTTCAGTTACATGGATAAATTGGGGCAGCTGGGGTTGTGCTCTTTAGAGAGAAGTCTGAGATGAGATTTGATAAAACTGTTCAAAATCATGAAGAGTCTAAACAGAGCAGATAGAAAAAAACGTTCCTATTGACAGAAGCAGAGAACACATTTATGGTGATGACAAAAGTATTAAGGGATAGGGGATAAAGCCAGATATACGAAATTAGGTCGCAGGTCAGCCATGATCTCAATAAATGGCGGGCAGAATAGACTCGAGGGGCTAAATGGCCTTCGCATGATCTTCTTTCATGCAAAATGCACAGGTTTTTGATGATTGAAACATATGAAACATGAATGTGATTGGCTTATTGGATGCTTTCACACCAGCAATGACTTTGGAAGAGCTTACAGATGTATATTTGGTGATTAACCTAATAGAAGCAGACCAAAACAACATAGTTAAATGCCAGAAGCTCACAGATGGCCATGCACAATTCCTAATTTATCAGGGTTCTCACTGTGGCTAGAAAGCTAAATATGGCCTTGAGAATCAATACATGACTGTTACCTAAACTCAGGACCATTATTAGCTCTGTTTGTTACTTTAACCTGGAAACACTGGCAATGTGCGCGACCTGAACTCATGAGAGTTGACACTGTACCTTCTCTGACATTGATTGGATGAAACTACATGTAGAACTTAAACATGTAGGGAACTTGTTTGCAGTGCTGTGAGGCTACAGCTTGACTGGATCAAATTACGAATTATGGGAAAAGTGTTGGGTGATCATTGTCCTGTCACTTCCTGGTGATATCAATATAAAATCTTTTTAATTATGATACGTGCTGATATTAAACACAGCCAACACTAAATTATATGCAAGACAGATTACATTAAAAGTAAAGCTCTCGTTATTTTAAAAAAACCTTAATTCAATTTCAAGGGCAGAATCTCTCTCTCGTCAGGCGCACGCACACCCAACCCGAACGAGAGTAAAATAGTGCGCAATGATGTCGGGCGAGCGTCCCGACGTCATCACGCACTCTTCCGATATTTCGCTCGGCAGGCCACTGCCTATTAAGGCCCTTAACCAATTAATTAAAGCAAATTTTCTGCTGCCTGTCCAACCGTCAGTTGGTGGGCGGGTGAAAAGGCCAAGCAGCCTTTGGATTTTCTATGAAACCTCATCCATGGACGGGATAAGGTTTCCAACAAGAATTAATAAAAATGTTTAAATCTCATTTATAACATGTTCCTGCTCATGTGACAGAGTCACATGAAAGGACATGTTCACGTTGTTTTTTAAATCTTTATTTGTACTGCTATAAATCTTCAGCTCCCTGATGTAGCTCTGTGCCTTCAGGGAGCTTTCAGAGTGCACACCTGCGCGCATGCGCAAGCTTCCATGCTCACCCTCTTCCCGCCCCCACCCCAGCAGTGCTCAGCATTGCAGCGTGCAATTCATGCTGGCTGGCCGTTAATTGACCAGCCAGCATGAATTCACAGTCAGGGTCCCATCGCGGGCGGTTGGTTTCGCAACCGCTCCCGGGCCCACTGCCCCACAAGGTAAAATCCTGCTCCAAGTGTGAGAGAGGGTACACAAGACTTCTCTGGGGCTGTGCGGGAGAAATGAACTAATGGTGGATTTAACTAATTTTCCCGTCATTTTTTAATTCATTACTTTTTCATTGCATGTGTGTGTAAAGAAAAAAAAGGATGCTTCCCAATGGATGCTTGCTCTGCTGTTGTATTTTCCCCAAATGCAAGTGCATATGGCACAGTTTGTCCCAGGGAACAGGCCATTTGGTTGTCAACGACCCCTCAGCTCGCTCTTTGAGCTTCCTACGATGGATTGGAGGGCTCAGCCTCTTCCAAAGTTCCTGAAGCAATGCACCTTCCAGGAGAAGACCATCGCCGACACTTGCTTGGCTTAAGCCTGTAGAACTGAACAGTTTCCTAAGAATGCGACAATCCTGGCAGGAGATGGTTTTTATTGCATCTGGAGTAGCGGGAGCCTCAACTGTTCCAGCCCACTGACCTCAACCACTGACTGTGGGCTCTGGACAAGTGGGAGTTTGTGGAGTATGGGATTGAAATAATTGAGCCTTTGGTGACAAAGAATATATAACAGTTTCAATGGTAAAGGGGCAGCAATGTTGCAGAGATGGAAAAGGTTGGTTTGGTGAGAAGGGATTTTGTTCACCCAATTGTAAGGGCATGAAAATTTGCCATTAAGGGCAGAATTTTGGGTCAGGAACTCAGCGTCAGGGTCAAACGGGGGTCACAATAGTGCATTGTGCGGGGAGCAGTCACCCTGCAATAATTTTCTTTGAAGTGGCCAATTAGTGACCAGGGAGCAGACTCATCAACCAATTAAGGATAGCAGGCAGGCCAATAGAAGGCCCTCCTGCACTGAAGGATATAAAGCTTCAGTTCAGGTAAGGGAGAGAGAGGACATCTCCATCTTGAAGCACCCCCTTCTATAACCTTTGAAATCTTTTAATTAAAAAATCCCCACAGCTGATGGGGCACCAGAATGAAGGAGGCAGCCTGTAGCTGCAGTTGTGGCCAGGCAGCTAGGAGGATTTCAAAGCCTGCCTAGAGCTCCCTTGGGCTCACCTCCATCAGGGGGCTAAAATCCTGTCCTGAACATCAGTGTCCAATTTACTGAACAACTTATGACTCAAACTATCACTCAAAACATTATGTGCTTTATTCAAACTAAAAATCTCATGTACTTTAATGGCAAATAACACTATTAAGGCATTGCTTACACTGCACATATGTATTATAATTTGTACGTTTTGTAAAATGCTTGGACATTAATGAAATAAAATATTAAACTTGTAAGCTGGTAGGGGTGTACAGGCAGCTGGTACATCTGGAAGGGGATATGTAATAAGTTAACCCCGTGAACCTTTGCTCTACCATAACAGAGCAACTGTCACATCAGCCATGTTGGTTATGGATGGCCAATTAATGGTGGATTATGAATTTAAATCCAAGTCCTAGGGTTGAAATGTGCCACTCATTAAGAAAAATTGAAGTTGCAGCATTCTTTTTGCTGCTGAATTTTTGTGCTCAAAGTGAAAAATGTCAGTGCAAGCAATGGAACTTCCATTTTGGACAATTAAGTAGTTATTTATTTCCCAACACTGCGCTCTTGGCAGGGTGTTTCATCAGCCGGAAGCACAAACTATAATGCAAGGTGCATGCTGCGCATAATCTCCTGACCAAATGGTCATAAAAATCATATGCCCTTGAATTTCCAATAAAGACTCTCAACAGGTGGGGCTTTCTACTGGAATTGTGAAACACCACCACTGTCAGCCTTAAGCAATCAGTATAGCAATACCTTGTTGATCAAAGGCCCCTCAACTTTGTCTGAACAGCATTCATTGACTGTAACCTCAGGAGAGCATCCTCTATTGCATCAGAAAGAATTTTTCCATTTCCCCATGCCGACCATACTTGTGGCTTCCTCAAGTAAGACTTAGTATTTATCAGCTTACAAGCAGTTTCCTTTTCCTGTGGGCAATTTCTATTAGAATAGTAGTTGCAACCTACTTTTTTTCAACAATGGAGTTAAAAGAAAGTGAACAGGCTAGAGTCAAGGCCATATTTTTGGACACCAACAATACAGCGTAAATTAGGAAACAGTGGTTAGGTAATACCGAGCTTTACCAAGTTTTAAAAGCCTGACAATCCTGAATCGAAGTAATGACTCCAGTAAAGAATCAGTTAAAGTAGGATACTACGAAATGGATGTTGTTTCCTACACAGCAAATCATGTATAGTGCCTTCAATATAATATATTCTGATTCGTTTCATAAAGGCAGTATAAAACAAAGTAGGACACCAAGTCACATAAGATGATATTAGGGCAGATGATCAACAACTTGGTTTTAAGGAATGCCTTATAAGAGGAAAGGGGTAGAGAGGAGGAGAGGTTTAGGGAAGTTATTCCAAAGCTTAGGGACTAGGCAGCTGAAGGCATGGCCACCAATCGTGGAGCAATCAAAATCAATTATTCTGAAGCCAGAAATAAAGGAGTGCAGATATTTCAGAGGGTTGGCAGACTGGAGGAAATCACAGAGATAAAGAGAGGCCAAACTATGAAGGGATTTGAAAGCAAGGATCAGGATTTTACATACAGTTGTAGGGAGGAAGAACATCCTCGGCAATTTACAAGGGCAAGAAAGGTCAAGTTCAGAGAAGCATTGATCATAGTGGTATCAAGAAAGTCTGGATGGAGAAACAGAGGCGAGAGGAATTGTCTCAGGTACAAGCTTTTTCTTGTTTACTATCCAGGAGTGAAAACAGATTTTAGAAGAGCTTCCCAAGATATGGGAGAATTCAAATCCTGGATGACCTTTGACTTTAAGAACAGCTAAGGATAGTATAAATGTTTACCACAAACATTTGGAAGTAGCTTTAATAATGGAGATTAGAGAAAAGAGATGCCAAAATATCAACAGATGAAAAAGGACTACAGTTGGTGCTTAAAGAGTTTTATTCAGAATTCCAACCACCAGAGAGACTATCGTCACAACAGGTGACGAAAGAAAGAATATTGTACTAAACCACTGCACTATGAAATCCACTTTTTCTCACTGCACTCCCTCTTTTAGCTTTTTTATATCACACAGCAATTCTATAGCTGGAGGTGGGATGGGGGTGGTGGTGGTGAGGGCAGGGGCCAGACAGGGTGACAGGCCAACTACTTCTGCCACAAGGAGATACACAAGGGTTCAGGATGACCTGCTCCATGTATCAATGGAGGAAAAATTTAATAGCCTAAAAAAAATTTAATAGCCTAAAAAGTACCGGGATCTGCACCTAAAGTGCTGAAAGCTGCAGGGCTATGAGCCGGGTGCAGGAAGTTGGGATTAGAAAGGGCACCTGGGTGTCCTCGGGCTGGCATGGACAAGATGGGCCGAATGGCCTCCTGCTGTGCTGTAACTTTTCTATGGTTCTATGACTAATCCAAAGGAGGTGATTATAGACTCACCATGTAGAATAGTTTTGGGATTATCTATTCAATTCCTCACCCTTTGAATTCCTGATTTCTGCCACATTGTTAAGAGGAGGCAATTAATGTTTGGTGGTTCTCCATGGAAGAGTTTCAAATACATATTAATACATTTCATACATTCCAAACCCAAAATGGTACCTTGAAGATAATCCTGATAGGGCCTTATTGAATACTTCTGGAGTGCTGTCATTTGAGGCTGGAACATCAGGAATATCTGAATCAAGTTTCAAATCTGGGTCGCCATCAACTTCCAGCCCTGCTTTATCATCATCACCCTCCTAGATCGCAAAAACAAATAAATTCATTGGTAATGTATTGCTTAAGTAATCAAAAGTTTTAATTTTTTTTAAATTGCCATGAAGAACAATTCAAAATTCCTCAAATCTTGGACACTCGTTGGAGAATGTCTGTCAGCCGTGACTCAGTCTTGCTTCAGGTATCACAAGGTTCCAAGTTCAAAACCATTCAAGGACTTGAGCACAAAAATCAAGGCTGACAGTCCAGTGTAGTATTGAGGGAGTGCTGCACTGCTGAATGTGGAAGAGATATTAAACCGAGGCCCCATTTGCCTGCTCAGGTGGATGCAAAAGAACCCATGGCACAGTACAATGTTAAAGAGCAGGGAGTTATCCCAACTTACCTGGCCAATATTTATCGCTCAATCAACATCATAAAATTGATTGCCTGGTCATAATCATATTGTTGTTTGTGGAGTTTTGTTGTGCGCATATTGGCTGCTGCGTATTCTACATTACAACACAGTAACTACACTCCAAAAGGCAGTAAAGCACTTTGAGCTTCTGATAGTCATGAAAAGTGCGATATAAATGCATGTCTTTCTTTCTTTTTACTATCTACATTTCTTGCATAAATGTGAAGCCATGAGGAAATGTGCAAAGAAACAGCTAGAGCCTATAATAGTCTGTGAACAAAGCAGAAGCTTAAAGATATGAAGATTAGGAATGGTGATGCATGGGCACACACTCTTGGAGTGAATTGTGGAATAATATAAGGTTATAGTAAAGGGATGGCTTTCTCCTGAACCAAAAAGCACCAACGTCCTTGTGAAGTGGCCAAACTGAACAGTGTAGGAAGATTAAACTAACATGCAGAGGGTGGTAAAAGATTGAGAATAGAGAGGGAGAGCTTAATTAACATTGTTACTGGAATTGAAGCAGAAAGCAAGAGAAGATAAAAGAAACGGAAAGGAAGATACAATGAGGTAGCAAAGATTAAAGATACCATTAGAGAAGCAATAGAGGATATCAAAAAATTGAGGAAGGACTCATCACAGCACTAAAGTAAGAAGCTGCATAGGTCGCACAGTAGGTTAGCACAATGGGAAAGTCTTTTACTTCTAGGACCTAAGCTTGAAAACACAAGGTTTACTCTATTGGCTGTAAAGGTCAATTGTGAAAGGGCTCTGGCAAATCCCAACTCAGATCCCAGATGGCTACTACCAGAACAACAACAAATTGTCAGTTTCACTCAAGGATGTACTCCGATGGCTGATATGCAAAACAAACAACTTGTCGATTTAACTGAACACAGCAGAAAAAAATTCAACACATGGACAGTCACATGATACTTTATATTGTTGAAAGCTTCCAACTAACTATTCAGATGTTAATTCTGTAACGATGTTAGGTTCACGAAAACCCAACTTGAAGACCAGAGAAAGAATTGTATAAATATCATCCAACTTAAACTGAATACTGGGTAACAAATTGAAAAGTTTGTGAATTCTAATATAAAATTCCTAAGCTTGGGGTTGTAAAGAACACATCTTTTTATTTTCTGTTGGACTGTGAATTAAAATTACAATGGCTGCAGTTTGAAAGACATGTCCACTGGAACAGGATGAGAGATATACACAATATTGCAGTTCTGGGACAGAGTGTGCCATGAAAGACAGGATGGTGCCGGAAAGGAGTCCTGGATCAAGGGAGCTGCCTGGCAACAATGTTTTAATTGGCTCCTGACCAGGTGACCAGGTTTTGTGTGAGAGCAGTGCAGCTGAATAGCTCCTAGCCTGAAAGGAACAAGACCTAAAATTCTTTCTCCTCTGTGTGTAAGATTCCAGTAATTCCACAGTAATAGCTAACTGGCTTTTACTCCTCACAGCTCTATAACCTACTCTCTCTCTGAAAACCCCTGTCAAGAGACAAAGGGGAAAATCACTGTTAGAGACATTGAAAGGCAAATGCTCAACCAGTGAACTAAATACTGAAAGTGCTGGAAGACCACCTCGTGTCATAAACAAGAACTGAAAGGAATTTAGAAGACATCGATCAAAATCAACCCATCGAATCCTGTACTCGGGAACTGGTGCTATTGAACTGTTTTATCCCACCCTTAGAATCCATGTCTTTTGTGTGTGTGCATATATATATATATATATATATATATATATATATGGATCTAAGAAAGGGGTAGAGTTTAAGTTATAGTGTTAGAAGTTAGTAATTCATATTTCTTTCTTTTGCCACCAGTTAATGACAGTTTGTTCAATAAACAGTTATTTACTTATTAAGTTTACAAACCTGGTGCTCGTATTCTGCTAACCTAAATTAAACAGTTAGGTAGAATTGGGGCAATCTGGTGGTTTGGTCACAAGCTGGCTAAAAAAAGGTCTAAAACCTGGAAAGCTGTGTGAATAGCTCAGAGATGCTAAACAGCTAGGTGTTTTCCCCAGGAGTGGCCATATCTTGAACCAAGGTGTTATTGGATGGTCAGTTGAAAAGGAACTCTGGCAAACTAAACCATCAAGACTGACATGACTTGAGGAAGTGAGGGTTTGCAGAATTGTGCCTTGTTAATGATGATCATACCTGTGAAACTCGGAGAAGATAGTTGCTGTCGGATGGGACTCCTGGCCTACCCTGCGTGAATAAATAAAGAATAGCATATTGTGGAACTGTGTAGCCACATAATGTCATATGTGTTGAAGGAGAATGTTTGTGGATGTGTAAGATACTGTTGTATCAACTATTTAAAGTGAAGTTTACCTTTTTATATGAAGTACCATTTATCTGTTAATTCATGATTAATTAGTTCTGATGTGTGTTAAAATAAAAGTTATAAAAAGTAAAATCTTGTTGATAAGCTCTTAATTTGGGGTCGTTTGGTTATTTTGGTTTACGTTTCCCCACAAGGATCGTAACACCAGGGGCTCTGCTAATGCTCATCATGAATGAAATTCTTTTTATTTTAATATCCAACTGCTGACATTTCCACAGGCTACTCAGTAAATTGGGTCATGTGTAAACTGAGTACATTCAAATACCCAGGTATGGAATAAGATAATAGACAGTGCAATCAGATACTTCTACACAGCTTGCTGTAAAACAGTAGACCTACTTGCTCTATGTATAGTTAAATTAATTTTACACTAAGTACTTTACAGAAGAAAGGCAGTTATCACAAGAATTCGTGTTGTAGGATATACTGCTGTAAGAAAACAGAACTGGACAGACAGTACCTGGAGAATCTGCTTTTCAAACAATGTCATATTAGGGCAAGCCTTTTGCATGTTAAATTAAAAAAAAATATTCCCAAGTGAATTGTTTACAAAGAACTGCAAGAAGCATGATACCAACTGAATTTATGAATAGATATTGTAGGAAGGGCAACCATAAATAGCAAAAGGTATGTTGTGACAATGACAGGTCAATAATTCACAATTGAAAATGCCGACAAAGCACCAAATGTGTACACTGAAATATAAAATTATACCACCTTTAGTAAATACAAATTGAAACACTGTGGCAAAAATTATAAATATATTCAGTTATGGATTCGGTTCTGTTCTCTTTTTAATTCCAAGATGTTGAATAAACACAAACAAGGTGATTTTCCTGTATTGTAAGTTCAATGCAGTTCATTTAGTTTAAAATGCAAGTAGGAGGTAGCTGGTCAACAGCCAATGTGAATGCAGTAAAACAATTTAATTTATCTTACTGATGTTTATGGGACCTTGCTGTACACACACTGACTGCCACATTTTCCTACACTACAATAGTGACTATGAACAAAGAACAAAGAACAAAGAAAAATACAGCACAGGAACAGGCCCTTCGGCCCTCCAAGCCTGCGCCGATCATATAGCCTGTCAACTAAAACATTTTGTACTTCCGCAGTCCGTATCCCTCTATTCCCATCCTATTCATGTATTTGTCAAGCTGCCTTTTAAACACCACTATCGTACCTGCTTCCACCACCTCCTCTGGCAGCGAATTCCAGACACTTACTACCCTCTGCGTAAAAAACTTGCCCTGCACATCTCCTCTATAGTTTTCTCCTCTCACCTTAAATCTATGTCCCCTAGTAATTGACTCTTCCACCCTAGGAAAAATCTGACTATCTACTCTGTCCATGCCACTCATAATTTTGTAAACTTCTATCAAGTCACCCCTCAATCTCCGTCGCTCTAGTGAGAACAATCCGAGTTTCTCTAACCTCTCCTCATAGCTAATAACCTCCAGACCAGGCAGCATCCTGGTAAACCTCCTCTGCACCCTCTCCAACGCCTCCACATCCTTCTGGTAATGTGGCGACCAGAATTGTACGCAATATTCCAAGTGTGGCCTAACCAAGGTTCTATACAGCTGCAGCATGACTTCCCAGCTTTTATACTCAGTACCCTTGCCAATGAAGGCAAGCATGCCATATGCCTTCCTTATACCTTATCCACCTGCGTTGCCACTTTCAGTGACCTGTGGACCTGTACACCCAGATCCATCTGCCCGTCAATGCACTTAAGGGTTCTGCCATTTACTGTATAATTCCTGCCTGCATTAGATCTTCCAAAATGCATTACCTTGCATTTGTCCAGATTAAACTCCATCTGCCATTTCTCCGCCCAAGTCTCCAACCGATCTATATCCCATTGTATCCTTTGACAATCCTCTTCACTATCTGCAACTCCTCCAACCTTAGTGTTGTCTGCAAACTTACTAATTAGCCCAGTTACATTTTCCTCCAAATCATTTATGTATACTACAAACAGCAGAGGTCCCAGCACTGATCCCTGCGGAACTCCACTAGTCACAGCTCTCCGTTCAGAAAACCACCCTTCCACTGCTACCCTCTGTCTTCTATGACCAAGCCAATTCTGTATCCATCTTGCCAGCTCACCTCTGATCCCGCGCGACTTTACCTTCTGGGCCAGTCTGCCATGAGGGACCTTGTAAAAGGCCTTACTGAAATCCATGTATATAACATCCACTGCCCTTCCATCGTCAATCATCCATCTTTGTCACTTCCTCGAAAAACTCGAGCAAGTTAGTGAGACACGACCTCCCCTTCACAAAACCATGCTGCCTCTCACTAATATGCCCATTTGCTTCCAAATGGTACTAAATTCAGTCACGAAGAATCTTCTCCAATAATTTCCCTACCATTGACGTAAGGCTCACCGGCCTGTGATTTCCTGGATTATCCCTGCTACCCTTCTTAAACAATGGAACAACATTGGCCATTCTCCAGTCCTCTGGGACCTCACCCGTAGCCAGTGAGGATACAAAGATTTCTGTCAAGGCCCCAGCAATCTCCTCCCTTGCCTCCCTCAGTACTCTGGGGTAGATCCCATCTGGCCCTGGGGACTTATCCACCTTAATATTCTTCAAGACGCCTAATACCTCCTCTTTTTTGATCTCAACATGATTCAGGCTATCTACACACTCTTCCCTAGACAAATTGACCGCTTAGTCCTTCTCTTTGGTGAATATTGATGAGAAGTATTCATTTAGTATCTCTCCCATTTCTTCTGGCTCCACACACAGATTCCCACCTCTGTCCCTGAGTGAGCCTACCCTTTCCCTAGCTACCCTCTTGCTTTTTACATATGTATAGAAGGCCTTGGGATTTTCCTTAATCCTGGTTGCCAGTGACTTTTCATGACCCCTTTTAGCTCTCCTGACTCCTTGCATAAGTTTCTTCCTACTTTCTTTATATTCTCCACGGGCTTCATCTGTTCCCAGCCTTCTAGCCCTTACGAATGCTTCCCTTTTCTTTTTGACTAATCTCACAATATCCTTCGTTATCCAAGGTTCCTGAAACTTGCCATGCTTATCCTTCATCCTAGCAGGAACATGCCGGTCCTGAATTCTTACCAACTGATGTTTGAAAGCCCCCACATGTCAGTCGTTGATTTGCCCTCAAACATCCGCCTCCAGTCTAGATTCCTCAGTTCCTGCCTAATATTGTTATAATTAGCCTTCCCCCAATTTAGCACCTTAACCCGAGGACTCCTGTTATCCTTATCCACCAGTACCTTGAAACTTACTGAATTACGGTCACTTTTCCAGAAATGCTCCCCTATTGAAACTTCGACCACCTGGCCGGGTTCATTCCCTAATACCAGGTCAAGTATTGCCCCTTCCCTAGTTGGACTATCTACATACTGTCTCAGGAATCCCTCCTTACAAATTCTGCACCATCCAAACCCCTAGCACTAAGTGATTCCCAGTCAATGTAGGGAAAGTTAAAATCACCCACCACAACAACTCTATTGCTTTTACATCTTTCCAAAATCTGCCTACATAACTGTTCCTCAATCTCCCGCCCGCAATTGGGAGGCCTATAGTAAACCCCCAACATTGTGACTGCACCCTTCCTATTCCGGAGCACTACTCATATTGCCTCGCTGCATGAGCCCACTGAGGTGTCCTCCTGTCGCACAGCTGTGATACTTCCCTTAACCAGCAGTGCAACTCCCCCACCTCTTCTACATCCCTCTCTATCCTGCCTGAAACATCTAAATCCTGGAATGTTTATCTGCCAATCCTGTCCATCCTTCAAGCAAGTCTCTGTAATAGCAATAACATCATTGTCCCAAGTACTAATCCAAGCTCTAAGCTCATCTGCCTTGCCTGTTATACTTCTCGCATTGAAACAAATGCATTTCAGACCCCCAGTCCCACTGTGTTCAGTAATTTCTCCCTGCCTGTCCTTCCTCTTAGTCCTACTGGCCATATTCACTGGTTCCCAGTCATTTATTTCACCTGCTGACCTATTGCTCTGGTTCCTACCCCCCTGCCATACTAGTTTAAACCGTCCCGAGTGACACTAGCAAACCTCGCAGCCAGGATATTGGTGCCCCTCCAGTTTAGATGCAACCCGTCCTTCTTGTACAGGTCCCACCTGCCCCGGAAGAGATCCCACTGATCCAGATATCGGAAACCCTCCCTCCTACACCATCTGTTCAGTCACGTGATCAGCTATACTATCTTCCTATTTCTAGCCTCACTGGCACGCGGCACAGAGAGTAATCCTGAGATTACAACGCTAGAGGTCCTGTTTTTTAACTTTCTGCCTAACTCCCTGAACTCCCACTGCAGGACCTCGTCACTCTTCCTGCCTATGTCGTTAGTACCAATGTGTACCACGACCTCTGGCTGTTCTCCCACAGAAAATCTTAGTGCAATTTGTAGGTTTCCATCCAGCAGTTCTGAGCGGGAATATGACCTCCTCAGAATAATTGAGAATGCTGACTCACACAAGGAGTAATGCCAAACACGTCCCTGTTCTCTAACCAGAATTCAACTGGATGGTGCCTGTCCTTCCCCACCACATGTGCTATTGGAGCTGTTTGTTACTGACTAAGTTTGCTTTCTTCTGCTGGCCTGGCGAGGTTATTCCAATTGTTCAACCTGACCACAATGTCAGCTCATCTCTTCATACAATGCTGATGTTTCCATTCTTGAATGTGCTGTTTAGCATTTTACCAACAAATGTATAAAAAGTTAAAGTGCACACACATATACACTAAGTGAATGAGTAGTGGGATCACATGCCCAAAGGTGTCTTTTGCTCATTTAATCAAAAATGCTTTTAGCTACATCTGGATTCCCAAACTGTTGCTAATCAAGTGGCAACCCTGCTCTAGGCAGCACACATGAAGAGCATTTGCACAATTTCACTTTTACAGTTTGCAGTAACCAAAACACAGACATGAGAATTACACTGATATGCCATACAAGGGAATCCAAAAACATCTTCATAGAAATACCACATGGATATTCTATTAATGCAATCTCAGATAGTTGCAGGATATGCAAATCAGGCATTTGGGCATAATATTCACATTTTTTTGTGATTTTCTTTAGGAAAGGGCTCAAGGTAAATAATATTAGAACTGGGGTAACAACATCTTCCTGTTTCAGTCGCCTTATTCCCTCCACTCTGCCCCAATCAAGGACACCAATTACAAGCAGTATAGATTAGAACTGAGACATTAAAAAGTTGCCACTTAGTGACTACACTGCAATATGTATACACACACCCTCTAATACTACCTTACCTGATTTTCTTCCTCTTCCTGTTGAATCTCTGAACAAATAAATTTTCATTTTGATTGGCAGGCAGTGGAAATAGTTACTATACTGTATTCAAAAATAATAACATACAGTCCAATTAGTTCTATTACATGGTTCACCTCCCTTACACACCTATGTTCTACATAAATGAAGCCACACCAAAAGACTGCAAATCGATGTGTAACTTGGCAAATGCAGGATTTCATCCATATAACCAACCTTTTAAAATAAACAAATGTTGAATAGAAAACCTGAACACTATTATTCATCCTTTACGATGAATTGCAGTTAGTCTTAATTAAGTTGCTCTGCATTAGTCTCAATTAAAGTTTTATTTATATCTAATCCCAATTGAATAGCTTAGCATTAACCTCAGTGCCAGATGAGAATTTACAGAACTCCAAAACCAACAATAAGCTGACGTGTATTCTGCTACTTCACTTTAGTAAACAAAAAACAAACACAGCACTGTCTGAATTAGCCACTCTGCAATCTTAAAGTGTTCATTAATAACCAATGTAAAAACTATAACATGGGTGAAATCTATACCAAGTTTTCACCAGCAAGTTGTAATTGACTAATCTCCAGGATTTATTAACAGTTATTGTCGGTTAAATTTGCAAAAAAAAATTCTCTGCATTCCTTTCTGAAATATTATGGTCAACCTACAGCCCACAGTCTAGGTCTGGTTTGGGAGAAGGCCCCTGGGGTCCCAATCTGAATTGATGTTGTCTGTTCCAATATCAGCTGTTAGGTTTGCCCTTTTGAACTTCATGAAGCTAAAATGTTGATACCTAACTCAGGGAAAACTAGTGCCCTTCTCTAATTCACCAGGTTTGGAAATTTCAAAAAAGTAAACTTAAACTATCTTTTCATCTTTTTGAAAGCATGTAGTCATAAAGGACTTAATAATCCAGCTCAGGAAATAAGAGTGAGAAGTACCAGTAACAAAAAGGGTAGAGGATACAGCATGGAAAGAAGCCATTCAGCCCAACCATGTTGAAATTTACCCTCTAAGCAAACAAATAGTTCAATGAACAAACAGGAGGACTAACAATGCAACCAACAAGGAGAGTGAACTAAAGAGTGACAGTGGTAGAAGGAAATCCAGGAGCATCAGCAAAAATCTGAATAGATAGCAGAATGCTAGGGGGAAAAAAAGGAGCAAAATTGATGATCTTTATGCTGCCTGCTCTCTGAGAATTTTTATTTGTAATTGCTACTTCCAAAATGTTTAATTGACAAAGCCTCTGCCTAAATGAAAAGAGGCCGACCCATGCCTCAGTGAAAGACTTCCTAGTTACTGGAATGGATCATCGCATCTGAGAACATGATTTTAATTTGTTTTGTTAAGTTTTCTTTAAAATTTTCCTTTCTTTGTTATATTGGTTCCCCTTTCAGGAGAGGGTGTTTAGTACCGCTTCATGGATAAAGACCTATGACTGGTTGGACATAACAAAAGAGGTAGATATATTTAACTGGGAAATAGCCATACAAGTTCCTATTTCAACATGAAGCATTACTCAAATCTGGTATATTGTATTATTATAGTTAATCTTGCCTTCGCACAACCCCCATTGACCAAGACACCAAGGACAACTCCTCTGTTCTCCTTTGAAATAGTGCCATGGAAGATGCTACATCCACTTGAGAGAGCAAATAGGCCTCAGTTTAACGTCTCATCGAAAAGACAACATCTCCAACAATGCAACACTCCCTCAGTATTGCACTGGAGTGTCAGCCTAGATTTTTGTGCTCGGGTCTTGAGAGTGGGACTTGAACTGGCAACATTCTAACACACAGGTGAGAGAGCTACCTATTGAGCCTTGGCATGGTTTCTTCATGGTCTGTAAAACTCAGTATAACTACCACTAAACCACGGATGCCAAGTAGCGCAGATTTTAATGTAAACTACAACCTTTTGACTCCAATGTAAAAAAAAATTACAATAATAGCATTAAATTCTTATAACTTCTTACACTAAAAAGACATTGTAAATGTCAACATATAAGACGACCTTGGAAGCCTCAAAAAACAGGGTCAACTTATACGCAGAGCATAAAAGTGAACAGCCGGCATGGGTGTGCTTGGCTGCCATTTTTGTTGTTCACCAGGAGTTTGTCTTAACTCCTGTGCATCTTCCCAACACAGCCCGTATCACCTGCTGGATCACTTTTTAAAAATTCGTTCACAGGGTGTGGGCTTCGCTGGCTGGGCCAGCATTTATTACCCATCCCTACTTGCCCTTGGGAAGGTGGTGGTGAGCTGCCTTCTTGAACCACTGCAGTCCATGTGGTGTAGGTACATCTACAGTGCTGTTATGGAGGGAGTTCCAGGATTTTGACCCAGCGACAGTAAAGGAATGGCGATATGTTTCCAAGTCAGGATGGTGAGTGACTTGAAGGGGAACTTCCAGGTGGCGGTGTTCCCATACTTCTGCTGCCCTTGTCCTTCTAGGTGTTAGTGGTCGTGGGTTTGAAAGGTGCTGTCGAAGAAGCCTTGGTGAATTCCTGCAGTGCATCTTGTAGATGGTTAACACTGCTGCTACTGTGCATCGGTGGTGGAGGAATGAATGTTTGTGGTTGTAGTGTCAATCAAGCGGACTGCTTGGTCGTGGACGGTGTCAAATTTCTTCAGTGTTGTGGGAGCTACACTCATCCAGGCAAGTGGAGATATTCCATCACACTACTTACTGACTTGTGCCTTGTAGGTGGTGGACAGGCTCTGGGGAGTCAGGAGGTGAGTTACTCACTGCAAGATTCCTAGCCTCTGACCTGCACCCAATTTAAGGAAATGGTAAGTAAAACATCCATTTGTAGTGTGAAAAATTGAGGCTAACTACTAATGCAATTATAGCATGCCATGCCTGAAAAGGGGGGTTAAATATATATGCCGAGTATATGCAAAATCTTGATTTTTGGGGCCGAAAAATGGGGTCATCTTATACACTGCGTTCTACGGTATTCCTTATCTAGTAAAACAGTTATGCCATAGTACCATTAACGATTAACCGCTACACATAGGCCCACATATTAGGTAGATATGAGTTATTTATCTCTATTCTTTGAGCCATCAATCCTTATTGCTCTTTTGTATTAGCAGAAAACATCAATTCCTAGCCAGTACTATGCTTTATATTATACAGATCCAACACTTTAAAATATTTAAATTCAAGTTACTAGAGGAATACTGGCATTTGTGGAAATGTACCCCAAGACGCCTTCAGAAGAGAATGGAGGAAAATTGAAGTTCAAAAAAATTGTCCCAACATTTTCAATTTGCTTCTAACAATTAGACTCAGACATTTACAGCACAGAAGGAGGCCATTCGGCCCATCATGTCCCTGCCGGTCAACAAAGATCTGATTACACTAATCCCATTTTCTAGCACTTGGCCCATAGCCCTGGAGGCTATGGCAACCCAAATGAATATCTAAATACTTCTTAAATGTTACGAGAGTTTCTGAATCAACTACCCTTTCAGGCAGTGAGTTCCAGATTCCCACCACCCTCTAGGTGAAAAAATTTCTCAACTCCCCTCTTAGCCTTCTACCTCTTAACTTAAATCTATGCCCCCTGGCTATTGACCACTCTACTAATGGAAAAGGTATCTTCCTATCTACCCTACGTATGCCCCTCAATCTTATAGACCTCTATCAGGTCCCCTTTCAACCTTCGCTGCTCCAAGGAAAACAACCCCAGCCTATCCAATCTTTCCTCATAGCTCAGACCCTCCAGCCTAGACAGCATCCTGGTAAATTTCCTCCACACCCTTGCCAGTGCAATCACATCCTTCCTATAATGTGGTGACCTGGCCTAACCAGCATTTTATACAGTTCCAGCATAACATTCCTGCTCTTGTATTCTATGCCTCAGCTAATAAAGGCAAGTATCCCATATGCCTTCTTAACCACCTTATCTACCTGCCCTGCTACCCTCAGGAATCTGTGGATATGCACACCGAGGTCCCTCTGATCTTCAGTACTTTCCAGGGTCCTACCCTTCATAGTGTAATCCCTTGCCTTGTTAGCCCTCCCCAAGTGCATTACCTCACAATTTTCCGGGTTGAATTTCATTTGCCACTGCTCTGTCCTCCTGACTAGTGGGCAGAGCAGTGGCAATTAGAGTTGACAGTTGAATTAACTTAATTTTTTTTAAAAACTGCACAACTGGAGGCATTTGAAGGGACATGCAAGAGATCAGCCACCCTGTCCCACTCTACCAATAGTGCAAACAAGGAACAAAAGTGAGATTCTGTAAGCAGTAATAATTAAATGCTGCTAGTACTACATTAGCAGATGTAATATAACATTGTTAGATAACTCCAAGAATAAAAATAAACAACTCAGTAGGGATATATGACAGGTGTCAGTTTTGAAAGACACTGGTCTAAGTGTCAAAGCAGTTCAATGACTTTGCCATGCTACAATGAGAGTTACATCTCAAGCGATAGTCCTTGCCACCACAGGCTTAGAATATAACAGTCTGTGCAATATTAACTCTTGAAACACAATGTGATTTCCTATCTCTCATCCACTTCTCTTCAGCCTCTTCAATTGCAATAGAATGCTTCAAAAGTGGTCAGTTGTCAGCCATGAGTTGGATACATTTGGATTTGAGTTCCCCTTACAAATGTCTTTGAACCTGAACTTAAGTCAGCCCAGTGGCTTTGAAGCATCGTTACGGACAGGAAGGTGGTTAATTTAAATAGCACTAATTTCTCCTCTCACCACCTCTCTGTAAACAGAAAGGTGTCTTTGATTTGCTTCCCTCTTTATAAGCAGTGGCGTATATTCTGTTTTCGTGCATTCCCATTTTCCATTAACAGCCCCATAGCAAACTCGAGGTAAGATGAGCTCAAAGGGTTCATTTATTTACACATACTCTAAACGCAAAAGGAGGGTCGCAATGTTGCCTCCACACTCAAACAGTCAAGAGAGGGAATAGAGAGAAGAAAACTTTACAGTGTAAAGACCACAAGAGAAAAGAAATATTTTTTCACAGGGGTTCCAGATTCCAGAATCAAAGTCCAATGAGGTATTCCTTCACGGAGGTTGGCGGGCTGAAAACTAATGCTGTATAATTCACTTTTAGTGGTGTTGACTTCACATGATGAGATAGGCATGCAGAGATAAATCAGTCTTATAGGTAATGGTACAGAACTTCCAGAGGCAGTGTAGATGGGCCAGGTTTCAACCTGGGCAGAGCTCTTTTTCTCTGAGGTTACCAGTTAGATGTTAAACAGCAGACTGAGCTCTTCAGTTCAGCAAGGCATTATTACTGGTTTCACAAGCCAGGGGCCCATGTCACATGACTCCCACATCTCTACACTGTCTTTGACAAGGGATGTGTATCCCTCATCTGGGTCACCGAAATTATTAAATGTCTCAAACATTAAGAAGAGAAAGGAAGGTTAGGAAGGGAAAGAAAGGAATCTTAGTAGACGAGACTCCTGATGGCCAGCCTGAGTTATGGAATGCAGGTGGCCTTTGTATAGTTCTCTTTGAATTTGACCTGTGCAGCCCACGGAGGGTCATTAGTGGGTGCCCAGAGATAATGGTGTGTGAATTTTCCCGATATTACCAGGTAGCTTCTTTTGTTTGGGTGTCACAGACAGACATAGATTCAGCCATTTTAAAGGCCTTTGATGAGTTTAAATTTTTTTGAATAGCAATGAGCATGTCTCTATATATTTTATAAAAAATACACATGGTGAGGTCATAGTCCCTCACAGCATCCACAAATTCTCCATACAAGGCATCCTTTGGAACGTCCCCATCTTCATTCTAATATAGATGGCCCAACCGTTGGAAACAGCAATGTTTGAGAAGAGTTATTAGACAACGCAGCTTAGTTTTCTCAAGTACTTTGGCGTCAGGAACTTGAACTTACCACTTGATATTTAGAATATGACGAAAAGAGGTGTGGAAAAAGCTTAGCCTTCTCTCATGCTTGCTTTAGGTGGTCCAGGTCTCATCGCCATACAGTAACATAAGCAAAAAATGGGTTTGGTAGGCCTGTATCTTGGCGTTCAATGGTAATTTCCTATTATTCCACATATGCTTAGTCAATTCACCATATGTGGTTGCTGCCTTTCCAATGCAAGAATATAGCTCATCATCCAGACACAGGACATACAACTTGCTTACAACCTCAAGTATAGTGGTGACTGTTGAGACTTCTTGAGCAGTTAACATACCTTACACTAATATTGTCTTCTTTAGAAAGGTGGTTAGTACAAATAGTGAAAATCTATTGCAAAATTGGTTAAACTCCAATTCACTGTATGGACAAACACTCTGTCAGTGAAAAGAAGTTCTATCAAAAGATGTTTAAAATATTGCATGCCTAAGAACAAAAGTAAAATCAGAGTTTTCCATCTGATCTTATGTTGAGTAACAGCCTCTTGTGCTAGATGAGAAAACACAATGAAGCAGCTGACACAAGATTGTATCTCCCTTTCTAAACATTTTCTGTTCCAAAGTATTTAGATTTTAACTCCTTTTGTATCACAATAATGTTGATTTTCTTTTATACCAATTATAGTTATTAGGTGGATTTAATTTGATTTCTATTTGCTACTTCCATTGTTCAGTGTAGTATATAAGCCTATTGTATCTATTAACTTAAGCAATATGTAAGAGGCAAGCACAAAAAACATTTTATCAGCTTTAAGCAAAGTAATTCCTTAAGCTATTATATGGTTAAATATTAAAGCATGAATGAATAATTGAATACTTGGCTTTTATTCCCTGGGTACTGCTACTGCTTCCTTCACTTCTCAGATTCTTTGCTTTGCCGTAGTGCTGCCATTGCTACCTTTCTTACAGAGTTTAAAAATGTTAATTCTAAGTATCAATCATTCCTTGTGTGAAGAAGGCTGAATGCAGGAACAGGAGTGTGGTCTGGTTGGTCCATTTGTGGCAGAAATATGAAGTCTTGAAGAGGAAAATGGGAATGATCCAGTGAAGGGGGAAATGAATGGGAAGGAAGAGTAGAGGGAAGGAGACAGTGGCTGGGAAGATGAAGGTTTTTGATGCTGGACTAGAAGGGAAGGAAGAATAAAGGGAGAATGAACTGAGGGGATCAGAGGTTATGACAAAATGTTGCAATATGAACAGGTGGGATGTGGATGAGAGAAGAGTGCGGTGGGGGACTGTTGGGGAGACTGGCGTTGGAAAAGTTATGCCAAGTTCAAAGGAGAGGGATAGAGGTTGAAGACTGTTAGTCTGAATGAGGAGGGTTGGAGGAGGTGGTGAGGAATTGGAAGAAGAAGGGTTTCTCTGTGTACTTGGGTCTGCGTAGAGTGAAATAAATCACTTGAGGTAACTTTTGGAGAAGTGATGGTTTTGATGGGCTGTGTTTTCTTTAAAAAATAATCTGAATATCACTTTTACCTGATTTGAAAATTTAAAAAGCTATCAATTGTGAAGTGTAAAAGCATTTAGAATGAACTAGAATACATTGTTTTAAATTTAAAAATTAGAGACAACATTTCCCTAGCTCTCCATCATCACCAATTTTGTGCTTGCACCATTTGGATTTCCCTTGTCAGACGTTCATATATATTTTTTCTCTCCATAACTAGAAATGTTGGACGTATCTACAGTCTAAGCCTATGTCCCCGAGTTCTAGTCTCTCCCACAAGGGGAAACATCCTTTCAGCATCCACCCTGTGATGTTTCAATAAGATAACCTCTCATTCTTCTAAACTCCAATGGAATACAGGCCCAGCCAGTCCAATCTTTTCTTATAAGATAATGCCCACCCCCATCCCAGGTGTCAGTTAAGTAAACCTCCTCTGAACTGCTTATAATGCATTTATATCCTTTCTTAAATAAGGAGGCCAAAACCATACACAGTACTCTAGATGTGGTCTCACCAGTGTCCTGTATAACTGGAGCAAAACATCCTTACTTTTATATTCCATTGGCCTTGCAATGAATGCCAACATTCCATTTGCCTTCCTAATCATTTGCTGTACCTGCAAACTAACTTTTCCTGATTCATGCACCAGGACGCCCAGGTCCCTCTGAACCTCAATAATTCTGCAAATTGTCTCCAGTTAAATAATATGCTGCTTTTCTATTCTTCCTGCCAAAGGTGACAAGTTCACATTTTCCTATATTATACTCTATCTGCTACTTAACATATGTTCCTTTGCAGATTCCTATGCCCTCTTCATAACTTACATTCCTACCTATTGTTCCAGGATGATCCTGGAAAAGTGAGCGATTTTAGCAGATAAGAGCAGGATCTGACAGTGGTAAATAACGGGAAGTTTGTATAGAATCTTTTGGTACAATACAAAACCAGCACATTAACCTTAAAGGCATGTCTCCCTCCCTGATTTTGCATTCTCCTACCAGAGGGAAGAGTCTTTCCCAATTCACCTGACAACTCCCTTCATTATTTTAAGCATTTCAAACAAATTGTAGACATAATTGGGCTAGTAACTTTTTTAAGGTGCTACATGATCATATAAGAATCAAAAATGGGGTCCAAAATATATGTGCACACTTTGGATGGGAAGTGGGCAGCATGCTATTTTGATAAAGAAATTTATATGTACAAGTCTGGAAATTGCTGTCAACATGAAGAGCAGTGTGCAACACCAATATAACTTCAGTGCTACGTCTTTCAAACTTCATACTGCAATCAACAACCTGTCTTAACCTTGCACAGTTGACCACTACATTAATTAGAATGAAACACATCCCATCAGCAATATTTACACGGATCATGAACTACTTCCAGGTTAGTTGCTGGATTATCTCGTCTAGCTGCTGGGGCAATCACATGTGTTTTGGGAGATATCTTATACTGGTCCAAAGTTTGAATAGGTTACAGGAGTGGTCTGGCAGGTCTTGAAGTAATTCTTTGGTAATTTGCTTTGCTGAAATAAGTTGCTTCCAGTTATGAATGTTCTGGTAGAGCTCCCATGGGAATTGAACATGATAGAGGATGAAGGGATGCCACATAGGGCAGGACAAGCTGCCAGAAGAGGAGGAATAGAGAAGGACACCAAGAGGGAAGCCATATCGGAGAAGTATATTCAGACAGCAATTCTCTTATCTCAACTTCAACAAGGGTCAATGCACAAAATGTCTTCACAAGAGAGACTGTGACTGAAATATGCCAGATGCTGCAGTCACAACTGGAAACCTCAAAGCAGAGCATGGACAGTACTGTGCATGGCTGTCATGGTTGAATTACTGCCAGTGTGTACAAAGCTTGAGTTTTGGGTATGAGGCTTGCAACAGTGCTAAGTGTGCAAGGGTGGTTTAAATATACAATCACATTTTTCTTTTTGCAGTCTTCCATATATATGTATGACACACACAAATAATATATATATATTCCTCTGCTGAGTCAATAAATGGTCTATAAAATTCATCCACAATTATTTCTGCCCTTTCCTCTCTCTTAGCCATAGTTAAGTGGACTAATCCCTAATGACCTTTGAACAAGCATATGTAGTAAACATAAAACAGCAGCCTATTATGCTATGGAATTATTTATTCTCATTTTAAATGTTTACAATAGTATATTAGTGCATTCATGTTTGGAACATGACTGTGTTTTAGATCATTTTCCAGAACATGACTAAGATAAATATAAAGGCAATCCTACTGATAGGAGATGATGCATTACATAGCAGAGAAATCACTATTACTAATGTTTCACAATGACAAGCTGCACTGTTCTTCAGTGCTTCTAGATTTTAAATATGATGAATGTCAATGCCTAGCATTAGAGGGAAAAAAAACAAGTAGCGTTTTCCAAATTTCTAATTATTTTTAACAAGTATAACCATGTTCTAAGTACTGTTACTGCAATTCTGCAGAAATAGAAATTGTGTAAGACTTGAGGATGGGAAATGTTGCACCTTGTTCAAGAAAAGGGAGGAAACAGAAAAGCTAGGTAATTATTGACTAATCAGCCTAATAGTGGTATTGGAAAAACTGTTAGAATAAGGGATAACATTAGTTAACACTTAGAAAGGTAAGTTAATCAGGGACAGTAAATACAGGTTTGTGACAGGCAAATCAAGCTTGACTAATTTAGTCCAAGCCTGAGGAAATTTCCAAGCTTATGGATAAAGGGAATGTAGATAATTTAGTATATTTAGATTTTGAACATGAATTTCATGCAGTACCACTATTTACAAACAGTAAAGTTTCTGGTATTAAAGGTCAAGTGGTGAAATGGATATAGCATTAGCTAAAGGATGGAAAGCGAACAGCAAGGGCTACAAGATGTTTCTTGTTTTGGTGGAACATAACTAGCGATTCAATCCAGGAATCTATCTTGGAACCATCAACATTCTGGGAGCTACCACTGACCGAAAATTTAACTGGACCAACCATATAAATATTGTGGCTCAACAGCAGATCAGAGGCTGGGAATTCTGCAGCAAGTAACTCACCTCCTGATTCCCCAAAACTAGGCTACACCAGCTACAAGGCATAGATCAACAATGGAGTGTGATGGAATATTCCGTACTTGAATGAGTGCAACTCCAATAATATACAAGATGCTCGATACTATCCAGGATAAAACAGCATGCTTGATCGGCACCCCATTCACCATGTTAAACATTCACTCCCCCCCAGCACTAGCACACAGTGCAGCAGTGTGTACCATCTAAATATGAACTGCAGTAACTTGCCAAGGCTCCTTCGATAGCACCTTCCAAACCTGTGACCTCTACTAACTAGAAGAACTAGGACAGCAGGAACATGAGAACACAACCATTGTGCGCTGAGTGGGTCTACACCACGTGGACTGCACCAGTTCAAGGCGGCAACTCATTTCAACATTAAGGGCAAGTAGGGATGGGCAATCTATTCAGACCTTGCCAGCAATGCTCATATTACACGAACGAATTTTAAAAAGGGGGTGTCAAAATTATTGGGAATAGGCAGAATGTAGAGTTGAGGCTATAATCAGATCGGCCATGACCTTATTGAATGGCAAAACAGACTCGAGGAGCTGAATGACCTACTCCTGCTCCTATTTTGTATGTTTGAATGTGGTTATTTTGGGTTTCATACACAAATTGAACACGGAAGTAGAGAGGTTATCAATATTTACTGGTAACACCAAAGCTGCTTTCATATTCTGCTTGCGGCACTGGAAACTAATGTACAGGTGTTGTATAGCAGGCTATACCCCCCAAAAAAAGCTTACCAGGATTTGCTTAAGTCAGGAAGACCATTATTGCTGTGCCTGCTATTTGAATAAGCTATACAATTTAAGTCTTCTTTCCCCCACCACCTCAGATCTCCCTAATTTAACCTTCATTGACAGTTTTTTGCCATTTTTGATTCACTTGCATGTAGTGCATTTGCTAGCTGATTGGGATCTTAACAAAAAAAAGGGTTATTCAATGATATTTTATTTGGACTACAGACTCATAACATTTTGGAAATATTATCATCTTTGAGGCCAACCTTTGAAAGATGTAATAGTAAAGAAAGGGAAGTCTTGTGGTGCAATGGGTAGCGTCCCTGCCTCTGAGCCAGACACTCAGGTTTCAAGTCCCACTCCAGGACTTGGTGACCAAGGAAGGTGAGCTCATAATGCAGTCAAATACATTATCAACTTGTAAATCTTTCCAAAATACTCCAATGGCACACGATAAGACCAGTTGTTGTTCCTGGTCAACCACCACTATCCACAGCTCCAGGTTACAACTTGCATGTAAAATTGTATGTTGCCACAGCAACTCAGACTCCTTGTGGGGGGCCAATTGGCTCAGTTGGCTGGATGGACGGTGTGGATTAGTGCCAACGGCATGGGGTTGATCCACGTTCTGGCTGGGCTAAATTTGGGACTTGCCTCCTTGCCCTAATGGTGGAGATCGCAGTGCAATGGGCCGGACCTGACTTCAGAAAACTCAAATAAAAGGACAGTTAGGATGTGCTAGACATAAGACTATATTATGGCTGCTGCCATTATAAAATGAGATCACTTGACAATTTTTCTAGAAATTGAGCATTAAAAAGTACGCCATTTACATAGTTTTAAAGATGTTTCGTAGCTCCTTTAATATTAAATTACACACAAGATATTATGATGGCATGGAACTTTGGAGCACAAGCACTATATTTTGATGGGATTCTAGTTCAATTACCCACAGGCTTATGTTTGACATTTCAGCCATATCACTGCAGAAATGGAGGTGCCAGTCATATTTCTCCTAGAGCAGCTGCTTTACAGCAATACTGGTGCAGGTTGGGAACAGGCTGCCTCCACTACCAGCCAAGTTGTGGGATCCAGGAAGCGAGAGTAAAATTATGAAACAATATATATAAAAATAGGCTCCACCACCCACATCCAAACAAAATCAGTACCTAAAATTAAGCCAGGTCTTCCTTAAAAAGAGATTTCTTTACACATCTTTTACTGCTGGAAATCAAGTCCACATTAAAGCAAAAAGTGAGGTACTCACAACCCAATTGCTACTCGCAATCATCAGCAAAGTGATAGAAGGCACATCAACAGTGATATCAAGTGGCACTTACTCAACAATAACCTGCTTACTGATCCTCACTTTACTGATTACTCAGCTCCAGATCTCATTGCAGCCTTTGTCCAAACCTGAATCTGCATGCAGCAAGATCTGGGCAACATACAGGCTGGCACTGATACATGACAAGTAACATTCGTGCCAGGCAATGACTATCTCCAACAAGTGAGAATCTAACCAGCTCCCCATGGCGTTCAAAGGCACTCTCATTGCTGAATACCCCACCAGCAACATCCTGGGGTTAATATTTACCAGAAACTTAACTGAACCAACCATATAAATATTGTGGCCAAAACGACAGGTTAGAGGTGGGAATTCTGCAGTGAGTAACTTGCCTCCCGACTCCTCAAAGCCTACCCACCATCTACAAGCAGTGTTTATACTCACCACTTGCCTGGGTGAATGCAGTTCCAGAAGCATTCAAACAGATCGACCCCATCCAGGACAAAGCAGCCTGCTTGATCAGCACCCCATCCACCACCTCAGACATTCACTTCCTATACCACTGGCGGACAGCAGCAAATCACCAAGGCTCCTTCAGCAGCACCTTCCAAACCCACGACCTTTGCCATCTAGAACAGCAAGACCCACTGTCTAACCCACTGCCTAAGGGCTGCAGAAGCCCCTCCATGTGGCCCCTGAAAGGTTGTTGAAAATTCCAGGAAGAGGGGTCAGTGAGTTTGAAGGTTTCTGCAGGGGCAGCTCCTCCAATCAGTCTGTTTTCTCCCATGTTTGCTGCTGATTGCTGATAGCCTCCCGATTGAGCCTATCAGCAGCAAACATGAGAACCAGGCTGTGATTGGAGGAGCAGCGAACACCAGCAACTGAGAGTTTGTGAAGATAGAGTGAGACACGCTGAAGCGTGTGGGGCCTCTACTCACCATGCTTTCCCGTGGCTCCGGCTGCTTTCCCCCAGCTCCCAGTGCTCTGGCTGGCTATGGTCACATTCCCCTGGTTGTCTCTTTTTTTCCCCCACATTCTCGCTCCACCCTGGTTCTCGGCCCTCCCAACGGTGCGCACCCACATTTGGATGTCACTAGGCCTTGGGCCTTGCCTCAAGTCTCTCCTCCACTCTCATCTCCACACCCCTAGCCGATTTAGTGAGGATGTCTGAGGGAGGGGGAGAGAGAGGGAGGGAGGGGGAGAGAGAGGGAGGGAGGGAGGGGGAGAGAGAGGGAGGGAGGGAGGGGGAGAGAGAGGGAGGGAGGGGGGGAGAGAGAGGGGGGAAGGGAGAGAGAGAGGGGGGAAGGGAGAGAGAGAGGGGGGGGAAGGGAGAGAGAGAGGGGGGGGAGGGAGAGAGAGAGGGGGGAGGGAGAGAGAGGGGGGGAAGGGAGAGAGAGGGGGGAGGGAGGGAGAGAGGGGGGGGAGGGAGAGAGAGAGGGGGGAGGGAGAGAGAGAGGGGGGAGGGAGAGAGAGAGGGGGGGAGGAGAGAGAGAGGGGGGGAGGGAGAGAGAGAGGGGGGGAGGGAGAGAGAGGGGGGGAGGGAGAGAGAGAGGGGGGAGGGAGAGAGAGAGGGGGGGAGGGAGAGAGAGAGGGGGGGAGGGAGAGAGAGAGGGGGGGAGGGAGAGAGAGAGGGGGGGAGGGAGAGAGAGAGGGGGGGAGGGAGAGAGAGGGGGGGAGGGAGAGAGAGAGGGGGGGAGGGAGAGAGAGAGGGGGGGAGGGAGAGAGAGAGGGGGGGAGGGAGAGAGAGGGGCGAGGGAGAGAGAGGGGGGAGGGAGAGAGAGGGGGGGAGGGAGAGAGAGAGGGGGGAGGGAGAGAGAGAGGGGGGAGGGAGAGAGAGAGGGGGGAGGGAGAGAGAGAGGGGGGAGGGAGAGAGAGAGGGGGGAGGGAGAGAGAGAGGGGGGAGGGAGAGAGAGAGGGGGGAGGGAGAGAGAGAGGGGGGAGGGAGAGAGAGAGGGGGGAGGGAGAGAGAGAGGGGGGAGGGAGAGAGAGAGGGGGGAGGGAGAGAGAGAGGGGGGAGGGAGAGAGAGAGGGGGGAGGGAGAGAGAGAGGGGGGAAGGAGAGAGAGAGGGGGAAGGAGAGAGAGAGGGGGGGAGGGAGAGAGAGGGGGGGGAGGGAGAGAGAGGGGGGGGAGGGAGAGAGGGGGGGGGAGGGAGAGAGGGGGGGAGGGAGGGAGGGGGGGGGGAGAGAGAGAGGGGGAGGGAGAGAGAGAGGGGAGAGGGAGAGAGAGAGGGGAGAGGGGGAAGAGAGAGAGAGAGAGAGAAGGAGGAGCGAGGGAGAGAGGGGAGAGAAGGAGGAGCGAGGGAGAGAGGGGAGAGAAGGAGGAGCGAGGGAGAGAGGGGAGAGAAGGAGGAGCGAGGGAGAGAGGAGAGAGAAGGAGGAGCGAGGGAGAGAGGGGAGAGGAGGAGCGAGGGAGAGAGGGGAGAGAAGGAGGAGCGAGGGAGAGAGGGGAGAGAAGGAGGAGCGAGGGAGAGAGGGGAGAGAAGGAGGAGCGAGGGAGAGAGGGGAGAGGAGGAGCGAGGGAGAGAGGGGAGAGAAGGAGGAGCGAGGGAGAGAGGGGAGAGAAGGAGGAGCGAGGGAGAGAGGGGAGAGAAGGAGGAGCGAGGGAGAGAGGGGAGAGAAGGAGGAGCGAGGGAGAGAGGGGAGAGAAGGAGGAGCGAGGGAGAGAGGGGAGAGAAGGAGGAGCGAGGGAGAGAGGGGAGAGAAGGAGGAGCGAGGGAGAGAGGGGAGAGAAGGAGGAGCGAGGGAGAGAGGGGAGAGAAGGAGGAGCGAGGGAGAGAGGGGAGAGAAGGAGGAGCGAGGGAGAGAGGGGAGAGAAGAAGGAGCGAGGGAGGGAGGGGAGAGAAGAAGGAGCGAGGGAGGGAGGGGAGAGAAGAAGGAGCGAGGGAGAGAGGGGAGAGAAGAAGGAGCGAGGGAGGGAGGGGAGAGAAGAAGGAGCTAGGGAGAGAGGGGAGAGAAGAAGGAGCGAGGGAGGGAGGGGAGAGAAGAAGGAGCGAGGGAGAGATGGGAGAGAGGGAGACGGGAAAGAGGAAGGAGAGGGGGAGACGGGAGAGAGGACGGAGAGAGGGAGACATGAGAGAGGAAGGAGGGGGGAGACGGGGAGAGGGAGAGAGAGAGAGATGGGTGAGAGGGACAGGTGTATGTGTGTCTCACTCCCAGTTTCAGGGTTCTCATTCACCCTCACCCCCAACAGGCGCTCTCAGAGGGGGTAAGGATAAGTGAATGGGCACTCAGACTGAGGGTAAGCTGGGCACACCCACTCTCACCCTTTCCCACTCCATTGGTCGTCTTTATTTTTTACTCTTTTTCTTAATTGTCAATTTATTGTTGCGACTTTTTTTTTGCTCAGCAAGTTGTTTCTTTTCACACATCAGCTTTTTAAGAAATTCACATTTAATGTTGCGTCAAACCTTATCTTTCTGAAATTTGCTCATTGCACCCCCCCATCTGAATGTGAGAAAAATTGAACTGTGGCCCCCCATGCAAAAAGGTTGGACAAGCCTGGTCTAGAAGGACAAGGTGAGCAAGCGCCTGCAAGTTCCCCTCTAAGCCACACACCAACCTGACTTGGAACTATATCGCCATTCTTTCATTCTCGTCTGGTCATCATTCTGGAACTCCCTCCCTAATAGCACGGTGGGTGTGCCTACACCACATGGACTCCTGCAGTTCAAGGCAGCAGCTCACCTTCTTGAGAACGACAAGGGATGGACAATCAATGCTGGCCTTACCAGTGACACCCACATTCCATGAATTAATAAAAATTCTCCAGACCCAATTTTGGGAAGAAAATAATGAGAAAATTTGAAAAATGTTCCCCCTCAAGTTTCGGAGGGATTTTTTTTTTAAACCAACTTGCTACTTGAAAACAACTCAAATTTATCAATTGTAATTGGTAAAAATAGAATTTTCAGGGGGAAGTGGTGGCATAGTGGTATTGTCACTGGACTGGTATTCCGGAGACCAAGGTTAATGCTCTGGGGAGACGGGAGAGGAGGAGGAGAGGGGGAGACGGGAGAGAAGGAGGAGAGGGCGAGACGGGAGAGAAGGAGGAGAGGGGGAGACGGGAGAGAAGGAGGAGAGGGGGAGACGGGAGAGAAGGAGGAGAGGGGGAGACGGGAGAGAAGGAGGCGAGGGGGAGACGGGAGAGAAGGAGGCGAGGGGGAGACGGGAGAGAAGGAGGAGAGGGGGAGACGGGAGAGAAGGAGGAGAGGGGGAGACGGGAGAGAAGGAGGAGAGGGGGAGACGGGAGAGAAGGAGGAGAGGGGGAGACGGGAGAGAAGGAGGAGAGGGGGAGACGGGAGAGAAGGAGGAGAGGGGGAGACGGGAGAGAAGGAGGAGAGGGGGAGACGGGAGAGGGGGAGACGGGAGAGGGGGAGACGGGAGAGGGGGAGACGGGAGAGGAGGAGGAGAGGGGGAGACGGGAGAGAAGGAGGAGAGGGGGAGACGGGAGAGAAGGAGGAGAGGGGGAGACGGGAGAGAAGGAGGAGAGGGGGAGACGGGAGAGAAGGAGGAGAGGGGGAGACGGGAGAGAAGGAGGAGAGGGGGAGACGGGAGAGAAGGAGGAGAGGGGGAGACGGGAGAGAAGGAGGAGAGGGGGAGACGGGAGAGAAGGAGGAGAGGGGGAGACGGGAGAGAAGGAGGAGAGGGGGAGACGGGAGAGAAGGAGGAGAGGGGGAGACGGGAGGGAAGGAGGAGAGAGGGAGACGGGTTCGAATCCCACCATGGCAGATGGTGGAATTTGAATTCAATAAATATCTGGAATTAAAAGCCGAATGACGATTGTCGATTGTCGTAAAAACCCATCTGGTTCACTCATATCCTTTAGGGTCGGAAATCTGCCATCCTCACCTGGTCTGGCCTACATGTGACTCCAGATCCACAGCAATGTGGTTGACTCTTAAAAATACCCTCTGAACATGAGCAATTAGTGATGGGCAATAAATGCTAGCCAGCGACGCCCACATCCCATGAGTGAACAAAAAAAAATTCCAAAATATAATTTTGTTTTAAAACATTTTTTGCTGTGTGGACTTGTATAATTTCCACTTTCATAAAAATCACTAGAATTTTTGAAAATAAGCTATCCTAATTTTCAAGGTAAAGTTTCACTAATTCTGACTCTGGTGTAATTTACTGTTTTATGAAGATTAATAATACTTTCAAGGCAAAGGTTATTCATTTCTAAGCAACAACTTACACGATCCATTGAGAAGTATTAAACTGTATTCCATGTTTATATAAATATCCTAATAAACATAATTTTGTTAACTTTATTTGAAGCTGAAGAGTATATAATTGTAGTAAACACATGTGAGCTGGAATATGAAACCCTTTCTATTACTGAGGAAATCTTAATGCTTCACTTGTCATTGTATTTATTTCTGCAATAAGTGTTATAGTCCATACCTCACATCTTTATATTTATTATAGTACTATTATTTATATTATATAAACTCAGATTCTCTTTCTGAACATATGATTTTCTGACTTTTTATTTTTATTTAGATTTTCTCACTACATATACACTCCCTATATAAACATGCTTACGAGCATTGCTAAAATTGTCCTAAATCCTAGACTTAATCATATTATCTCACTGAACATTTGGATATCACTAATGCTTTTCTCACTCGTTTCTTCTCTGACACAACAGCATTAGGCATTACTCCACTCTCTTGACATTTTTTCCTCTGTAGTTACTTACATTTAAGTCCTCAGCTTATCAATCATTTTTCCATGTCCCTGTGGTTATTGAAATTAGCAATGTTGTCCTTATATTATCACTTATGTTTTTGTATTCTTTAAGACAGTGTGTTGATTTACTTCTTTAAAAATGAGTTGATTTTTAATAAAAATACAAATGAACTGAAATTTTATAAACAAGTACCGCTACGCAAGTATATTATGAAACAGAATGGCTCCTGTCCTGCTAGGATCAAGAAAATGTCACTTGTGGAAGGTAGCTAATCATTGTTGAATAGTGAAGATATACGAATCAGAGTCAGGTTAAAAATAACTGTGAATAAAAACTAATATAAAAACAGAACATTTTGAAAATGCTCAGCAGATCAGGCAGCATCTGTGGAGAGGGGAACAGAGGTAACATTTCTGGTTGGGCAGCATCTGTAGAGAAAGGAACAATGACCTTTCATCAGAACCCATGGTCATAGAGTTAACATTTCAGGTCGATGACCATGGGTTCTAATGAAAGGTCATTGATCTGAAATTTCACTCTGTTCCTTTCTTCACAGATGGTGCCTGACCTGCTGAGAATTTCCAGTATTTTGTTTTATTTCAGATTTCCAGCATCCACAGTATTTCACTTTTATAAATTGATATGGCACCCTACTTCCTTATAATAAAGAAACAGAGTTAACATTATATTTGACTCAAAATGTTAACTCTGTTTTCTCCCTCCATGGTTGCTGTAAGTCCTGAATTTTTCCCAGCACTTTGTTTTTATTGCAAAACTGAAGTTGGCTGATTCCTCCCAGAAGCTCTAAGATTTATCCCAATTTCATTCCTTCTTGGTTCCTTGCTCACTGTTTAACCCGATGCACTCGGAGATGTGCTCACCTCTCTGTCAAGCTTCAAATCCCAGTTCCAATCCCTCACTAAAAATGACCACTGTCACCTCTTGATTTTAATTTGTCTCCATCCTTACCTCAGTCCCTACCATTGTTACCTTAATTTGTAATGCTGTCACCTCCAGACTCAATTTTTCTAATGCCCTTCACCCTTCATAACTCCAGTTCACCCGTAGCTATTATACCCATTATAATGTTCACTGAACATTTGAATATCACAAAGGTTTTTATCACTCATTTCTTCTCTGACACAGCTGCTACCAGCATCCTATCCTGCAGAAAGACTTGTTTACTGGTCAGAAAATGTTGAAAATGCTCAGCATGTTTGGCAGATCGACAAAGAGAGAAACAGAATTAATGTTTTGAGTCGACTATGACTCTTCTTCGTCCGAAGAAGTCATATTGGACTCGAAATGTTAATTTTGTTTCTCTCTCCACAGATGCTGCCAGACCTGCTGAGTTTTGCCAGCACTTTCTGCTATAATTTCAGATCTCCAGCATCCACAATATATCGCTTTTATTTCAGTCTAGCAATGATGAGTTGCAGAAAGTTGCATCTCAGCCACAATTTGATATCAAGCAGCACAACAACAGTTGTGGGACCACAAACCCAAACATGAATGGAATCAGCCCAGTGAACTAAAATGGTGTTTCAAGAACTCAACACACTGGGGCCAAGTGACATTGAAAAATCACTCAAGTTTTGCAATCAGATTTGATAATCTAACAAATTAGTTTTGATACCTCAGCTGTAGTATAATTACCCATATCACTAATATTACCACCTTAACAGTATTTACCATAACTACAACAGTCAGGAAAGAATGTTACAAGGCAGTAACTTTTGAAATTTAATAATAGCCAAAACCACAGAAATGAAGCTCAAATAGTTATTTAAATGGTACTCACATCTAACAATAATATTACAACCCAGTCCTATTCTCAAATATTAATTAGTTTGTATTTACCTAAGGCATTGGCACCAAGCTTTTAAGGCAAACCTTGAGAAAAGATGCTCCAGGATGACTATTTGTGACAATCACATTCATGAGGACATTTGAAGTCTGCAACATAATCACTGCAAGTTTACTGCAGATGATGAGAAAATCGTTTCTTAGTAGAAAATACTTCGATCATTTTTTCCACTCAAGTTTAGTAATTGTACTTAATATTCTATAACTCATTCCTTCACTTGCAGTACTATAATTTTATGTGGTTTATATATAAAATTATAAATGCAGTTGACAATAAGTGTAATTAATACAGGTGTCTCATGAAATATGACCCTGGTAAGCTGCCAAGCCCAGAGGACTAAAACCTTGTATTACCTTTCAGTCTCAGTTATTGTCGAAATGTATAGCACAACCAAGATTATTTTTATCTGGATTGCTTAGTGATTTATAGGTCCGGTGGTTTTTTTTAAACACAGTATTGACATAATTGGCTGAATTACAGTTTAGTTATCATGCACAGTAGGTTAAACAATGTGATTTTACAGACATTTTCTGTATTTAATACATGCAGCAGGAAGTGTAGTCAGGCTTCCTCTTGTTTTAAACACGTTCCTTTGCTTATAGGTGTTCTGCCTCGGTAATTACGTACATTACACATTAAGGTTACACATTACTATCTGATTTAAACACATTTTCTCAGTAACTCCTTACATACAGCAGGGTTAACCCAAGAACTGCACCAGATTTCATACCTGGTTGCATACAGACAAACAGTAATTCCTAACTACGATATAGATAATTCCTTACCTTGTCGCTCAGGTTCTCCGGCTCCTTCTCGGTTTTTCTCCTCCTGGGCTCCGTCATCTCTCAGTTTCTCTCCCGGTCTGTCTCTCCCCCAGTAGCCGGTTAATCCCCTCACTCTCCCGGCCTCTCTCCCTCTCCCCCGGTAGCCGGTTTACCACCCCCCCCCTCCCTCACTCGGACCCACTCTGCCGCTGCTTCGATGTCATCTGTAAACTCGCAATAAAAGTCCAGAAATGAAAAAAAAAAGCCGCTGGGCTCGGGCTCGGGCTGGGCGGGGCCTTGCTCTGGACCGGATCGGGTTCAGGACCGCGGCCGCTAGGCTCGGGCTCGGGCTCACACTGACGCCGCTTCCGTGCTGACGCAGCTTCCAAATCGCCTGGTAACCGTGGCCGGGCAGAGCTCGAGCCGCTGAGCTTCCCTGATGGGGGCCGCGAGACGCGCGCGTTCTCCCAGACCTGGCAGCAAACTACTGAAGCTGTTACGGCAGCGTTCATTGATCTATAAAACTTTGTACGGTATCCTGCAGCAAAGAAAAGGAGCAACGCAGATGAAGTAATGGTCTTCTCCTATGTTACTCCTGCTATTAAACAAATCTGTTTCACATTTATCAGTCAGAGCCAGCAGGAATTTTTTGTTGTATGAGCTCTTTCGTTGGTGAAATTTTTAAGATGTTTTAAAATGGACATTTTTAAATCAATAAAAATGCACTTCTCTTATCTTCTAAAATTCCAACTCGTTTCATAAGATATTCAAATGTCTTCTTTCATGATTGCGACCCATTTGACAAAAATACGATTACAGTGAAACTTAATCCGCACTGCAAACTGCAGATTCCATCTCCGACCAGCCCTGAATCAGAAGATTTTATACGGAAACCCCATTACAGATTTGAGGACGGAATGTACAGGGAATGTTGGCCTATCGGGTGAGATGTCACAAAAAATTCCATGGTACCGTTCAGAAGAGCAGAGGGACACCAGCCTAGTCAACATTTATCCCTTAACTCTGCGAAAATAATCTTGTTATTTACCTCACTGAAGTTTGTGGGTTTTGTTACCTGTGGATAAACTGGTACATTTGTCTAATATTAACGAGACTTCAAAAATATTTTATCTGTGAAACAGATTATGGGACACTGAGGTTGTGAAAGGTGCTACATAAGTAATGCAAATTCTGTTTGAACGATTGAGTAGGCTGAACACTTTTGTGTAGAAAAGAGAAAAATAATGTGACCTGATAACAGTCTTTAAAGTTATGAAGAGGTTTGATAGGATTATGTGGAAAACAATTCTTACCTATGGGTGAGACCAAAACAAGGGGACATTAATACTGTCTAACAGATCAAATAAAGAATTTGGGAGAAATTTCCTTATACAGAGAATGGTGAGAATGTGGGACTGGTTGTTGTATAGAATGATTGATGAACATAGCACTGATACATTTAAGGGGAGGCTTAATGCATACATGAAGGTGGATAGAGGAGGTGGGTGGGAAAAAATAAGAGTAGGATGAGGCTTGTGTGGAGATAAACACCAGCAAAACCAGTTGGGCCCAATCATCTGTTTCTGGTGATGTAGAATCAATGTAGTCCTGTGTAAATGCTTCTGATATTGACAGTGATGGGGCACTGGCCTCAATTTTAAATCCCATCATCCAGTGAGAATTGCTCTGGGGGTGGGGTGGCGAGGGCACGCATGGTAGTGCGGTTAATTTTAGGCTGAGTCTATTTATCAGCCTGAGATTGTTCTGCCATGCCTCACTTCATCTATGCCAACTTTCAAGTCACTGGAGGTTCCCACTACAATCAGGTGGCAGCCTACTTTAAAATCTCATCATGGCACAATGAGGTCTTCCATTTTAATGTCAAGTCAGGGACATGCCTGCAAGGAGTAAGACTTGACAGCTGAACCACAGTGGAAGGTGCTGACTACTCAGAAGAGGCCATGGCAAACCTTAACAAAAGCAGAAAATGATGGAAAAACTCAGCAGGCTTGGCGGCGTCTGTGGACAGAGAAACAGATCTGCGGAGGGCGAAACAGAGTTAACATTTCGAGTCCGTATGACTTCTTCAGAGCCGAAGAGAGGTAGAAATGTGGTGGGTTTAATACTATTGAAGAGGGGAAGGAGTGAGGGCAAAAGTGCAGAAGATGGGTCGGACACAGTTGACGACCCTATCAACCACAGTGAGGGGGAAACCTTGGCGCAGGAAAAAGGAAGACGTCAGAAGCACCATTGTTAAAGGTAGCATCATCAGAACAGATGCCACAGAGGCAGAGAAACTGGGAGAATGGAATGGAGTTCTTATAGGAAGCAGGGTGGGAGAAGGTGTAGTCGAGGTAGCTATGAAAGTCAGTGGGCTTGTAATGAATATAGATATACTATCACCAGAAATGAAGACAGAGAAGTCAAGGAAAGGAAGGGAAGGGAAGTGTTGGAAATGGACCATTTGATGGTGAGAGAGTGGTGGAAATTGGATGCAAAATTGATAATTTTTTCCATATCTAGACGAGAGCATGAAGCGGCACCGATACAGTCATCGATGTACTGGAAAAAGAATTGTGAGAGGGGGCCTGAGTAGGACTGGAACAAGAAATGTTCCACATACCCTACAAAAAGACAAGGCATGACTGGGGCCCATGTGGATACCCATTGCCACAACCTTTTATTTGGAGGAAGTGAGACAAGTTAAAGGAGAAAATATTCAATGAGAGCGAATAAGTTCAGCCAAGTGGAGAAAGGTGGTGGTGGATGGGTATTGTTCAGGCCTCTGGACTACTCCTTCCTCTCTCTCCCAGAACCATGATACGGTTCCTCTCCTGTCCTCACTTTTTACCTCACCAGCCTCCGCATTCAAAGGGTCATCCTCTGCCAATTCTAGCATGATGCCACCACCAAGCACATCTTCCCCTCACCTGTCCAGTCAGCATTCCATAGAGACTGTTCCCTCCGTGACACCCTGGGCCACTCCTCTATCACCCCCAAATATCTTATCCCCTTCCCACGGCACCTTCCCATGCAACCACAGGAGGTGTAACAGCTGCCCCTTTACCTCCTCACCAGCCAATACCCCAAACACTCCTTCCAGGTGAAGCAGCGATTCACTTGCACTTCTTTCAATTTAGTCTACTGCATTCACTGCTCACAACTTGGTCCCCTCTACATTGGGGAGACTAAACGCAGACTGGGTGACCACTCTGCAACACACCTTTGCTCAGTTGTTTGCAAGTTTACCTGTCACTTGTCATTTCAACTCACCATCTTGCTCTCATGCCCACATTTCTGCCCGCAGTCTGCTATAATGTCCAGTGAAGCCCAATGCAAACTGGAGGAACAGCACCTCATCTTTGGATTAGGCACTTTACACCCTTCTGGACTTAACATTGAGTTCAACAACTTCAGACCATAAGCTCTGTCCTCCGTTTTGATAGTTTTTTCCCAACTCCTTCCACCTACAAGGGCCAGTCTGTAACTTGTACTTATGTTTTGCTTTCAGAGAGTGCTGACCCTTGTTCTGCTATTAACATATTCTGCTACCTGACCTTTATGCCACTATTAACGTGTACCTTAGTCTTTAACACTATTATTACCGCTTTCTTTGTCTTGTGTCCATGACATCTTTGTCAAGTCTTTCCTGAGCTCCCACCTATCCCTGACTTTCTATTTTGCTCCACTGTCTTCAACAGTATAAAACCCATCACATTTCTACTTCTCTTCAGCTCTGAAGAAGTCTTGCGGACTCGAAATGTTAACTTTGTTTCTCTCTCCACAGATGCTGCCAGGCCTGCTGAGTTTTTCCAGCATTTTCTGTTTTTTATTTAAGATTTTCAGCATCCGCAGTATTTTGCTTTTATATTACCATGGTAAACTTTGTAGAATTACTCCTTTGAGAACTTCTTGTGGAATGGTAGGTGGAGGGTTCCACAAGGAGTTCTTGGTCCTCTTCAGTATCAAGCAAGCTTATCATCCATGCAATCGCTGCCTGAGTTTTTGCCTAGTGCTGAGATTATGCTGAAGCACATTCCTATGGGCCCCTGGATCCTAAAGTTCCCAATCCAATTTCCTGCACCCAGCAGCCAGCCCTGGCATGAGTCCTGTGGGTTTCAGAACATGCTGCAATATTTAAACGAGACCCTCATGTTAAAATGGCCCAAGGCTCAGGCTAAGATTTATGTGTTGGATTCCTTCCTGCCCATGGCGAATGTACCCCAGTAAAAAGCCCCTTTTCTAGTTCATTATTTTTCCAGTCAACTTTATCCTTTCCAGAAAATTTTGATTCCATTACACACTGTTGCCCGCTAACACAAGTGGCAAATTTTCATCTGCGATTCAAGACTGTGAGTGCTAGTGCAATATTAAACAGGGAAGGGAGAATCTTGGCCTCATTTGATGTCCACCCCACACGTTTTCTAGCAAGAGATAATGAAGAAGAATGGAAGTTCTGGGTGATATTTCTCCTGTTTAGCCCAAGGAGCTAAAATGAAATGTAGAAATGGCAGGGGAAACAATCTGGAAAAGTAGGGAAAGAATCCATGTCAGGACCAATTAATTCCCTAGGATTAGGAAAGAGGTGGTGCTAAGGGAGTGAGGAGCTAAATTGAAAAGTAGGACCTTATGGGTAATAATCCCAGTATTATTACCCCAGCCACATGCAAATTGGCAGAGCGACCAACAGATTAGAAAAGTCAACATGTGGCTAAAAGGTGATGTGGAAACAGAGATGTTCCATGGGACAATGACATCTGTACTGTGACAGAAAGGAGCTGCACTTGAAATAGGCTGGTCTAAGCAGAAAGGATAAATAAGGCAGTAAATAGCAATATCAACTAATAACATGGGGTGGGGGAGGAGGAATGAAATTGCAAGACATTATAGAAACTTAAGAATCAGGAAAGTAAAGGAGAGACTGAAGGGAGAATATATATATCCATAAAATAATGCCTAAAAGGGATGAATAATACATAAATGGCAATATATATATTCAAAACAAAACTGATTAACTGGAAGCATTCATTAGTAGAGAAAATCCAGTATTGGACTGACAACTGAAACATGGCTACATAGAGAATATAATTGGTAACTAAACATTGTCATATTTAGGAAGGAAAGTGAAGGAAGAAGGGGAGGCGGAGTAGCTGTACTAATTAAAGAGAGCATAATGGCAGTGGAAGAAAGGCTGTAACAGCATTAAGATAGATACAGAATTCATCCAGAAGGGATCCATCACTATAACAGGGGTAAACTACAGACCACCAAATAATGGAAGGGAATTTGAAGAAGGAATATGTAGGCAAATCTGCAAAGTGAGTGGGAGGTGTAGAAATAACAATAGTGGGAGATTTTAACTCCCTATACAACTGACAAAAAGAAATAGCGAAAGGAGAAAAGGGAATCAAGTACATACAGTGTATACAAGATTCCATTCTCACCCTGTGCATAAGAAGTCCAACAAGAAAAGAATCACTTCCAGATGGCGTAATGGGTAATGAACCAGAAATGACAGGAGAAGAAAGAACACGAGAGCATCTTAGTAGTAGTGATCAAAACATGGTAAAATTCAGGATTAGGATCAATAGTAGCATAAATAGAACAAGACTAATGTGTTAGAGTGCAAAAGGGGAAATTTCGAGGAAATAAGGGTGAAACCAAAGAAGGTAAACAGGGATAAAATCTTGAAAAGAAGGAAAACATTGGGAAATCTTTAAAAGGGTAACCAATAACGTTCATGAGAAATGTATTTACTGAAAGCAAGCAAACTGTGCAACTGGTACAGAGTGGAAACACTGTGAGTTTGGTGAGAAGGGAGTTCAGTGAGGAGGGGAAGGAGGTGCTCTTTTCTTTTTTCTTTCTGTCTTTCTCAGCCTGCAGGACACCAGGAGTTGAAAAGCTGCATGAGAAGCCTGAGTCTTGAAAACATCCAAAAATGACATCACAGGAGAAACATAAGTTCATTAGCTGGTGAGAAACTGCTGTTACTGAGGGTCTTCAAGTGGCTGAAAATTAGAAAAACACATTCTTTTTAAAAGAAAGAGCAACTTAGATTTCAATAAGTTACATAGGCAATAGAGAAGTAAAGTTAAGTCAAGGTCAGGTAAAATAAAGTATTTAAGTAAACCACAGTAAAATAAAGTTAACATAAGTGAAGTAAATTGAAGCCATGGCAGGACAGCTCGGTTGTGTGGAATGCTTGTCCTGTAATATGTGGGAAATAGTGGATGCTGCTGGTGTCCTAGATGACCACATGTGCAGGAAGCGTCACCAGCTGCAGAACATTGAGCTCCAGGTTTCAGAACTCAAGCCGTGGCTGAAATCACTGTGGCGCACCGGCGAGGTTGAGAGCCACATGGATAGCATGTTCAGAGAGGTGGTCACACCACAGCTTAGGAGCTTGGAGGCAGGAAGGAAATGAGTGACCACCAGGCAGTCCAAGAAAACTCGGCAGGTAGTGCAGGGGTCCCCGCGGTCCCTTTCGCTAACTGGTTTTCCATTTTGGATACTGGTGAGGGCATTGGTTCCTCAGAGGAGTGCAGCCAGAGCCAGGTTTGTGGCACCACAGGTGGCTCTGTTGTACAGGAGGGGGGGAAGAAGAGGGGAAGAGCAGTAGTGAAAGGGAATTCGTTAGTTAGGGGAGCAGACGGGTGTTTCTGCGGTCGTAGACGTGATTCCAGGATGGTATGTTGCCTCCTTGGTGCCAGGATCAAGGGTGTCTCGGTGCGACTGCAGGGTGATCAGCCAGAGGTCATGGTCCATGTTGGTACCAATGACTTGGGTAGGAAAGGGGATGAGGTCCTGAAAGCAGTTTTTAGGGAGCTAGGAAGGAGATTGAAAAGCAGGACCTCTAAAGCAGTAATCTCAGGATTACTCCCAGTCCCACATGCAAATGAGTATAGAAATAGGAGAATTGAGTGATTGAACGCATGACTGGAAAGTTAGTGTAGGAGGGAGGGCATCAGATTTCTGAGGCATTGGGACTGGTTCTGGGGAAGGTTGGACCTGTACAACTGGATGGTCTACACTTGAACAGGCCTAGGACGAATATCCTCACACGGAGATTTTCTAGTGCTATTGAGGGGGTTTAAACTAGATTGCCAGGGGCTAGGAACCTGAGGGCAAATTCAGAGCAGGCAACAGGATGTGGAGAATTAATGAGTGACTCTGAAAGGCAGAAGAAGCACAGGTTAAAAAGTGTACAGCACAGGAATTTGGCAGTGTTAAAAGATGTATATGTAAATGCAAGGAGTATAGCCAGTAAAGCCGATGAGCTGAGGGCACGGATAGATATGTGGCAGCATATCAGTGCTATCATGGAAACTTGGCTTAAAGAGGGGCAAAAATGGCTGTTCCATTATAGTGTTTTCAGGCAGGATAGAGAGGGGGATGAAAAAGGTCCAGGTGTAGCATTATTGGTTAAAGAATCAATTACAGCTGTAAGGAGGGATGATATACTAAATGAAGCATCAAATTAGACCATATGGGTTGAGCTCAGAAATAAAAGAGGGGCAGCCACATTGCTAAGAGCGTACCATAGACCCCCAAATAATGGAAGAGAGAAGAGCAAATATGTAGGCAAATTTCTGAGTGCACAAAGAATAGGGCAGTAATAGTTGGGGACTTAACTACCCTAATATCAGTTGAGATACGAATAATTTGAAAGGCACAGAGGGGACAAAATTCTTGAACTGCATTCAAGTGAACTTTTTCAGCCAGCACGTAACAAGCCCAATGAGAGGGGGCACAATTTAGATTTAGTCTTAGGGAATGAAGCTGGGCAAGTGGATGAAGTAGCAGTGGGTGACCATTTTGGAGATAGTGACTGTCTATAGTTAGATTTAGCATCATTGCGGAAAAGGACAAAGATAGAACAGGAGTAAAAGTTTTAAACTAGAGGAAGACAAATTTTACAAAGCTGTGAGGTGAACTGGTGAAAGTGGACTGGATACAGCTACTAGAAGGGAAAATGGTGTCAAATCATTGGGAGGCATTCAAAAGCGAGATTCTACAGGCACAGTGTAGACATATCCCCACAAAGAAAATGGGTGGTACTGCCAAATCTAGAGTCCCTGGTTATCCGGAAACATACGGGGTAAGATAAAGCAGAACAAGAAAGCTTATGACAGTCACAAAAAGCCTAATACTGTAGAAAGCCTAGAGGAGTATAGAAAGTACAGGGGTGAAGTAAAAAAGCAAATTAGGAAAGCAAAGAGAACATATGAGAAATATTATAATAAAAGCAAAATACTGTGGATGCTGGAAATCTGAAACAAAAACAAAAATAGCTGGAAAAACTCAGCAAGTCTGACAGCATCTGCGGAGAGGAACACAGTTGACGTTTCGAGTCTGTATGGCTCTTCATCAGAACTAAGGAAATAGAGAAATGAAGTGAAATATAAGCTGGTAGAGGGGGATGGGACAGGTAGAGCTCGATAGAGGGCCAGTGATAGGTGGAGGCAAAGAAGAGATCGGCAAAGATGTCATAAACAAAAGGACACAGGTGGTGATATTATCTAAGGAATGTGCTAATGGGGACATTAAGGGTAGCAAGCAGGACAAGCAAGTGGCAGATGGCCCTAGTGGGGGGTGGGGTGGGGGGAAGGGATCGAAATGGGCTAAAAGGTGGAGATAAAACAATAGATCGAAATAAATTTAAAAATAGGTGGGAAAAGATAAATATATTTTTTTAAATTATAAATTATTGGAAAAAGGGGGATCGGAAAGGGGGTGGGGATGGAGGAGAGAGTTCATGATCTGAAGTTGTTGAACTCAATATTAAGTCCAGAAGGCTGTAAAGTGCCTAGTCAGAAGATGAGGTGCTGTTCCTCCACTTTGCGTTGAGCTTCACTGGAACATTGCAGCAAGCCAAGGACGGACATGTGGGCATGAGAGCAGGGTGGTGTGTTGAAATGGCAAGTGACAGGGAGGTCTGGGTCAAGCTTGTGGACAGACCGAAGGTGTTCCGCAAAGCGGTCACCCAGCCTGCGTTTGGTCTCTCCACTGTAGAGGAGAAAAATATTGGCAGTTAAAATCAAAGAAAACCCAAAGATGTTTACCAGTACATTAAGAGGAAGAGAATAACTAGGGAAAAGGTGGGGCCTATCGGAGGTGTACAAGGTAACTTGTGCGTTGATGCTGAAGATGTGGGCAGGGTTCTCAATGAGCACTTTGTCTCTCTCTTGACTAAGGTGAGGGATGATGCAAACATTCTAGTTAAAGAGGAAGAGTGTGAAATATTAGATACAATAAGCATAATGAGAGTGGAAGTGCTGGAGAGACTGACATCCTTGAAGGTGGATAAATCACCACGGCCGGATGGATTCTATCCCAAGATAAAAGCAAAAAACTGCGGATGCTGGAAATCCAAAACAAAAACAAAAATACCTGGAAAAACTCAGCAGGTTGAAGAGTCATGCGGACTCAAAATGTTAACTGTGCTCCTCTCCACAGATGCTGCCAGACCTGCTGAGTTTTTCCAGGTTTTTTTGGATTCTATCCCAGGTTGTTAAAGGAAGCCAGGGAGGAAATAGCGATGCTTTGAAGATCATTTTTCAATCCTCACTGGATACAAGCAAGGTACGAGAGCATTGGAGGTCTGCAAATGTTGTGCCATTATATAAAAAGGGTGTGAGGGATAGTCCAGAAAATTATAGGCCAGCCAGCCTGACTTCAGTGGTAGGAAAATTATTGGAATCAATTCTGAGAGCCAGGATAAACTGTCACTTAGAAAGGCAGGGATTGATTAGGGATAGCCAGTGTGGTTTTGATAGGGGAAGATCACCTCTTGCTAACTTAATAAAGTTTTTTGAGGAAGCAACAAGGAGGATTGATGAGGGTAGTGCAGTGGACGTTGTCTACATGGATTTTAGTAAGGCACTTGACAAGGTCCCATCTGGCAGACTGGTCAAAAAGTGGGATCCCGTGGGATACAGGGGAAGATAGTGAGTCGGATCCAAAATTGGCTCAGTGACAGGAAACAAAGGGTAATGGTCAATGGATGTTTTTGCGAATGGAAAGTGGTTTCCAGTGGCATTCCACTGGGCTCAGTGTTGGGGCCCTTGCTTTTTGTTGTATATATTAATGATATACACTTAAATGGGGGAGGCCTGATTGGGAAATTTGCAGCTGACACAAACATTAGCCATATAGTTGATAGTAAAGAGGATAGCTGTTGTCTCCAGAATGATATCAATGGTTTCATTGAGTGGGTGGAAAAGTGGCAAAAGGAATTCAATCTGGTAAAATGTGAGGTAATGCATTTGGCGGAGGGCAAACAAAGCAAGGGAATACTCAATCAACGGGAGGATATTGAAAGAGGCAGAGGAAGTGAGAGACCTTGGAGTGCATATTCAGAGGTCCCTGAAGGTGACAGGACATGTAGATAAAGTGGTAAAGAAAGCATACGGAATGCTTTCCTTTATTGGACAAGGTATTGAATACAAAAGCAGGAATGTAATGATGAATCTGTATAAAATGCTGGTTCGGCCACAGCTGGAATTTTGTGCACAGTTCTGGTCACCACATTACAGGAAGGGCATAATTACTCTGGAGAGAGGACAGAGGAAATTTACAAGAATGTTGCCAGGGCTTGAAATTGCAGCTAAGAGGAAAGGTTGGATAGGCTAGGTTTGTTTTCCTTAGAATAGAGGAGGCTGAGGGGTGACCTAATTGAGGTGTACAAAATTATGAGGGGCCTAGATAGGGTAGTCAGCAAAGACCTGTTTCCCCTAGCTGAGGAGTCAATTACCAGGAGGCATAGATTTAAGGCAATTGGTAGGAGGGTTAGAGGGGACATGAGGAAAAACTTTTTCACCCAAAGGGTAGTGGGCATTAGGAATTCACTGTGTAAATTAGTGGTTTAAGCTGAAATGCTCAACTCATTTAAAAGGTACCTGGATCTGCAGCTGAAGTGCTGTAACCTGCAAGGTAATGGACCAGGTGCTGGAAAGTGGGATTAAAAATGAGTGGCTAGTTTCTTTATTCTCTTTTTTGGCTGGTGCAGACACGATGGGCTGAACTGCTTCTTTCTGCGCTGTAACTTTTCTATGGTTGCATAATTCTACGGTTCGAATTATGGGTCACTGCAGATGAATAAAGAGCTAAAGGAAAATTGAATCTAAAAAAAATACTTATAGCAAGTAGTAAAAGGGCAGAGGACTAAAGGAAATATGAGGAACTTAGGAGAGAAGTTAAAAAAAATCAGGAAGGCAAAAAAATTTGCAAAGTTAAATTACCAGGGAATATGAAAAGAAATAATAAATACATACAAACCTTTGAATTAGGAGCAGGAGTAGGCCATTTGGCTCCTCAAGCCTGCTCCGCCATTCAATAAGATCATGGCTGATCTGAATGTGACCTCAGCTCCACATTTCCCTACCTCTGATAACCTTTGACTCCCTTGACAGTCAAGAATCTATCTACTTCGCCTTAAAAATATTCATTGACCCTGCCTCCACTGCTCTCTGGGGAAGAGATTCCAAAGATTTACAACGCTCTGAGAGAAAAAATGTCTTTTCATCTCCAACTTAAATGGGAAATCCCTTGATTTTAAATGGTGTTCCCTAGTTCTAATCTCTCCCACAAGGGGAAAACATCCTTTCAGCATCCATTCTGTCAAATCCTCTCAGGATCTTATTTGTTTCAATAAGACACACCAAACTGTTCCTGATTCATGTACTAGGACACCCAGATCGCTCTGTACCTCAAGAGTTCTGCAATTTCTCTCCATTTAAATAATATGCTGCTTTTCTATTCTTCCTGCCAAAGTGGACAAGTTCACATTTTCCCACATTATATTCCATCAGCCAAATTTTCCCCCACTCACTTAACTATCTATGTCCCTTGCAGACTCCTTAAGTCCTCTTGACAACTTACTTTCCTATCCATCTTTGTGTCATCAGTAAATTTAGCAACCATACATTTGGTCCCTCCATCCAAGTCATTGACATAAATTGTAAATAGTTGAGACTCCAGCACTGATCCTTGTGCCACTCCACTTGTCACATCTTGCCAACCCGTAAAAGACCTATTTATCCCTTATTCTGCTTCCTATTAGCTAACCAATCCTTTATCCATGCTATTGTGTTACCCCCTACACAATGAGCTCTTATTTTGGTGCGGCGGTTGGGTTGGATCGGGCCACAGCTTGGTGGTGGGGGCGGGGGTGTGTGGGCAGGACTGGTGGGGTGGCGGGGGCGGTGTGTTGGGTTGGATCAGGTAGGGCCATTCCAACTTCAGGGGAGGGGGTTTCCTTGGCGCATCATTGGGGTACCCCCCAGATATAACACCCTGGAGCTTGGAAGTTACGGCCCCATGTCATATGCAAGTGACACAAAATGATGCCTGACTTTTGTGACCTTTTTCTCCTTTAATATGACAATATCTCTCAATTTTTTCAACTCAGACCTAGATCTTCCAGACCCAATAGCGGTAAATGCTACTGAGTATCAGGACTTGACTAGAAGTCCCAACACGTGCAAATGTACAGACTTACACTGGCATTGGAACTTCCAGTGGGCAGAGCTACCCTACTCTGAACCCTCTGTGGATGGCTCTGCAGCCGATTAGTTCTGTTGAAGAGTCATGCGGACTCGAAACATTTACTGTGTTCCTCTCTGCAGATGCTGCCAGACCTGCTGAGTTTTTCCAGGTATTTTTATTTTTGTTTTGGATTTCCAGCATCCGCAGTTTTTTGCTTTTATATTAAAATGGAAGGGACCTTACTGTCAAAGACTTGGGCTAAATGTCCTGAAGTTACACAGAAACGTACCCCAGTATGCTTGGACCTGTTAATCATAGGCGGAGGAGCTGAGTCAGAAGGGATTTACTGCAGAAGCTGAATCGGAAAGTCACCTGCAGCAGCAGTACAGAACTTCTTAAGGTGAGTTCGTACAATTTAAATGTTGAATTTTATTTTTTAATTGCTTGTAACCTTTTAGCATGGCTCATGATATGTATATAATTTAATAAAAAAAATTAGATCCTTTAATGTAATTTGACTTTTTAGCAATTTTCATGCGACTCCTCAGTAGAACTCTGCAGCAAGATAGAAGTTACTTTTAAAAGATCCTTGTGTGACTCCTTTAAATTTATGGTTGCATGCAATTAGTTGTAAGGTAACTTCAAAATAGCTTAGGCTATCTTGATAACAGGTACTGCAACATATTTTGCAGATTAAACCTATGAGGTGGAAATAGGTCTCTTTTCCTAGCCTTTGGTCTTTATGCTTTCTGGTATGTGAGAGTTAGCTACAACGAGGGCACAATGCAGGGAACAACATTGGAGACTCAGGCATCATTCCTGTGGTCTGATCAGGAGTATCAATCACCCACCCTGTGAGTGTAAAGGGAGAGGATGTCATTCGATATCATGTTGGAGGAGTTGTCTGACTATGCTTCAGTAAGGAGGCAATTGGCAGCCTCTGTGATATTTTATAGGAGGTCCTGAAACCAAACTCCAGATGCTGCACCACCTTATCAATGCCAATGAAGGCAATAACTGCACTGAAGTTTTACAGGTGTGGGTCATTTGAGGTACTGGTGACATGTACAACATCTCCCAGAGTGCTGGGAGGTCATACATTCACCAGGTAACCAACCAATGCTAAAAGCAAAAAACCGCGGATGCTTGAAATCCAAAACAAAAACAAAAATACCTGGAAAAACTCAGCAGGTCTGACAGCATCTGCGGAGAGGAACACAGTCAATGTTTCGAGTCCATATGACTTTTCAACAGAACTAAGGAAAAATAGAAAAGAGGTGAAATATAAGCTGGTTTAAGGGGGGGTGAGTGGGACAGGTAGAGCTGGATAGAGGGCCAGTGACAGGTGGAGATAACCAAAAGATGTCATAGACAAAAGGACAAAGAGGTGTTGAAGGTGGTGATATTATCTAAGGAATGTGATAACAAGGCAAAAGAGAGAGATGGAAATCCTGTCAGAGAGAAGAGCAATACTTCTTCAAGGTAGGCCTTGAACCAACCAATGCTATTTTCCTAGGGCTTCTGATTTCGTTGACGTCCCCAGCAAAGATGATGGAGCGGCCTATAGCATTTCACAGGATTGCTGGTTTCCCAGAAGTGTCAGGGCAATCGATGGCTATCTGAAGAACAGTCATACAGACTCGAAATGTTAACTCTGTTTCTCTCTCCACAGATGCTGCCGGACCTGCTGAGTTTTCTCCCCATTTTCCTGTTTTTAATACTAAAAAAAAATCACCCTGATCTGTGACGGTTTTCACAAAGTGGGGGGAGGGGGGTTAGCAGAGCCAAGGGTGCCACAGCAGGGAGAAGGAGATGAGCAGAGCCAAGGGAGGAGGCGGGTAGCTAGAATTGGAAACTCTTTCAAGTTATCAACAGTCACAGATTGCAACTCTTTCGAGTACAATCACAGTTCTTGGTTTCCAGGAGTGGGACATGAACCCACAACCCTCTGATTCAAAGGCAAGGGTGCTATGAACTGAGCCACAGCTGACACCTCAGCTAGAATTGGAAACTCTTTCGAGTTATCAACAGTCACAGATTGCAACTCTTTCGAGTACAATCACAGTTCTTGGTTTCCGGGAGTGGGACATGAACCCACAACCCTCTGATTCAAAGGCGAGGGTGCTATGAACTGAGCCACAGCTGACACCTCAGCTAGAATTGGAAGTTGAATAAAGGAAACATTGAAAAACACTTAAAAGCACTTGTAAACACCTGTGAATACCCATGTACTGGAAAGCCCTTAAAGGCACTTAAGTAAAAACGTGTAAAAACTGGATGTACTTAAAAGTAATTAAGAGCACTTGTAAACACCTGTAAACACTTGAAAACAATTACAATTAATTGTAAACACTTGTAAAAACTAGAAAGCACTTGAAAGCCCTTAAAAACAACTACCAGGACACTGTTAGACTGCTGAAGCTCAAGGGGTGTTGTTACAATCCCAGCTGAGGTTACCCCTGGACAAGACTGTTCCCAAGATGGAACCCAGCTTGATAGATCCTAACTTTTATTTGTTTGTGTAGATACATGGAGAGTAGCTACTGAACAGAGGCACAGGAGTCAGCTGATTAACTTTTAAAAAAAGAGTAAAACATTTATTCAGCAAGAAAAGATGAACTTTATTACAATACTCCATCACCCACAACTATACTTTTACAGATGTGTACAGATTTGTAAGGATAGTACAAATTACAAAAGCTATCTTTTACTCTAATGTTCACAGTAAATAGACAGTCCATGTAAACCAATAGGCACCCTGTGGTCAGGCACACCACACTCTGAAACCAAGTGATAGATGTCACCTCAACCAGATGCTATGGGTCTCTTCTCAACTCAGCTCCAGATATTTGTCACACCATGAGCCAACCAGTTTCAGTGAAATCCATCCTTCACATGAAGGTTTCAAATCTCCACTCTCCAAGACCTTGCTTTGGAATCTCCCAAACCAATGTTTTCTTTTGGACGCCTTCTGCAGGATTCGCCTCCAGGGTTTCAAACTCTCCTTTTGATGTTCCTCTTCCCTGGGTCACCACATGCATCCAAGCTGTCTTCCATGCACTCTCTCTCGCTAACTCAGCCTTAATAGTACACTGCTGCTTCACATGCCCATATCAAAGAATTACAGAACTTTAGTTGTCTCTCTGAACCTTCTTGCTTCTTGCAAGCTGTTCTCACTTTAAATCTGAAGCTTGGAGCCTTTCCCTCTGCCCCTCACTCTTAACTTCACTTAACAGGACCTTTCCCCAGGTTCCTGTCCTTCCTTTTACTACGTGGTCTCCTTTGGACTTTCCCCTCTTCCACTTTCCTGTATTTTTGGGGTTTTTCTTTAGCTTGGGACCTTTTTGTTTTTTTGGGAAATCTGCAGTTCCCTCTCCCAGTGTCTAGCCTCTCTGGGGTCCTGGCTTCAACAGAACTTAAAACTGCTGTTTCTTTAGTTCTGTGTGTATGTCTGTGGGAGGAACCTACCTATCTGGCCCTCTGTTGTTAGGCAATAGCATTATTCTTTCTACTCTTGTGTGTTTACCTTTACCTTATAGCAATCGTAAACTCCTCGTTAGAAATGCGAACAGCCTTTTAAAGTGAAACTAAAACTCCAATTGACCTCTCTTAACACACAGATACAGAAATACAAATCAAACTTAAAGCTAAAACTCATTCCTAACACCCACAAATACAAGATAACATACTTAAACTATCTTTATTTCCTAATAAGTGTGCCTTCCTTCAGTGATCTCAAAGGGGGCATAGCTTCACCACTTGGGTTTCCAACCCTCCCAGAATGGTTGGGAGACCCCCAGAATTGCCCTCAACCTCCCGGTGACAATTGAAAGCAGTCCAGGATATTTTTAAACCGATTGGATTCAGATTCCCCAGCAGCCCAGAGTCATTTAACTGAATGGCAGCACTCCTGTGCAGGCACAGCCAGCTTGATGATGTTTACGTTGCAGCTGCACATGTGTACTCTGCTCGTGGACATCGCTGCTTGCTGCCCTGCCTGTTTTTTCCCACAGAAGCTGGCATTGAGAATGAGCAGAGCGAGCGAGCCTTGAATCAAGTCCTCGAGTTACTCGAGGCTTGGAGAGAAAAGAACAAGCTAAGGAGCCAGCAAAGCCAGGAGGTAAAGAAGTGATGGCGCTGGGCAACTAAACTGTCTCCCATTCTGAATTTTCAACTGCTCCGGCTGGAAGAAACCACCAGTCCAAGCCGTGGAATTTTCTAGAAAATTCAGACCCACAGTGCACCAGACCATCCAGCCCAGGCCCCTTAGAAACGGCTCCCTGGACCCCAACTGAAAAGACGGGCCCAAGAGAGGCCAAGACTCCATCAGGTAAGAAGGAGCGATTCTGCTTCCAGCTTCTTGCTTTGCTGCTGGGCTAGAAAAATTGCGTTGATTAAAAAGGCCTAAAAGCCAAACTTAGAAAGTTCTCTACCAAGAGACTTGAGTAGTCAGAGTCTCACACTAAAATAAAAAATGATGGCTTTATTGTGCATGGGTTTGGAAATGACAGGTCAAAGATCAATTGATGACATCATCACGTTCGGGGAAGAACAAATCTTCCAGAATAGCTTTACTCAGAGTTGGCAACCCTATTTGCCAGACCTGCACCTTGCTGCAGCTAGGAGAGTAAGTCTCGGCTGCTCGAATGTAAAAAGGTAACAGTGCAGTTTTTAATGCAGTCAGTGGTATATGCCTCCACTTTGTTACTGACAGGAAAATCCAAGCCCTAGTTTCCCTAATTTATAATGATAATTGGTCAATTCTGAGTGTGGACATTTGACGGATTTCCTGCCATGTGATAAGTATTTCCAGAGAACAGACGCAGATAACCCCAGACCCAGTAGCCTCACTTCCATTCTGGGTCAAATAATGGGACTGGCTATCAGATGTAATGCTGAGGTTTATCAGTACAATAATAACCTAGTAAACAGCAGTCAGCATGAATCCATAAGAAGAATACTTTGCCTGGCCAATCTCCTCGACTTCTTTGAGGAAATGACAACCCAAATGAACTGTGGGGAGGGCTTCATTGTAATTTTTAGGAATGGTTAAGAAACAAGACATCCTATGACAAGTTGCATTGGAATTGAGGGAGTTAAAGTACAGAGTAGAGTCCCTAAAGCTTGATGGCCCTGTTGAAGCTGCCCGCTTACCTTGTGATCTGGTCTCCATCGCTGTTCTTCGTCAGGGACTTACAGCAGTCCCATCAAAGGCTACCAGTTGCACTGGAGGGACTGATGAGCTCTCGGCTATCTGATTGGCTGGCAGCTCTCAGAGGCGAGACATCCTCCCACATGGAGGTGGGAGTTACGATCTCAGGTAGTTAATTCCTTGATAAGTGTAAAATCCAGTCAAGGCTTCTGGGCCGGCGGAGGCAGGTGCACTGGCTTTTCAGCTGGTGGGTGAGGCCTGAAAAATTCCGCCATAGGCTTGGTCCCAAAACTATAAACGTAAAGAAGATTCTGTCTGTTTCTCCGACACACAGGGATAAATGTCAGGAACAGCCAGAAGTGCTGAATTACACTTTTATTTTTGCATTTCTACGATCAAGTAACATTTGAATCAACTTATTTTCTCAACTTCACTGGGAAGAATTTTCTGGTCAGTGAGCGGGGGCGGGGCCTGCTTGCCATTGCGTAAAATGACGCATGGTGACGTCAGGCAGGAGTCCCGACGTCACCGCGCGTCATTTAGATTCTCAGTTCGGCGGGTGTGCAGCCGAGTCGGCTGCGCGCCTGCCAAACTGTCAAAGGCCTGTTAAAAACTAATTAAAACGGTTAAATGAGCTGCCTGTCCAACCTTAAGGTTGGCAGGCGGGTGAATAGCCCAGGCGGCTTTGCATTTTCCATGAAACCTCATCCACGGGTGGAATGAGGTTTCATGAAGTGTTTTAAAATTCAATAAAAATTATTTAAAAAATTAATTGACATGTCCCAGCTCATGTGACACTGTCACATGAGGGGACATGTTTTAAAAGTATTTTTTTCCTTTATTTAAATTTTAAAACCTTAAACTGAGGTTTAAGTTTCCAGTGAAGCCCAACGCAAACTGGAGGAACAGCACCTCATCTTCCGACTAGGCACTTTACAGCCTTCCGGGCTGAATATTGAATTCAACAACTTTAGATCTTAAACTCCCCCTCCCCCATCCCCACCCCGTTTCCTCCCCCTCCCTTTTTTTTTTCCAATAATTTATATAGATTTTTCTTTTCCCACCTATTTCCATTATTTTTAAATCTACAACTAATACCTTGTCAGTCTTTTCACCCCACCCCCACTAGAGCTGTACCTTGAGTGTCCTGCCATCCATTCTTAATTAGCACTTTTCTTAGATAATATCACCACCTTCAACACCTCTTTGATCCTTTTGTCTGTGACATCTTTTGATTATCTGCTCCTATCACTGCTTGCTTGTCCCTACAACCACCCCACCTTCGACTTCTCTCCCCCCCGCCCCCCACCTTAAACCAGCTTATATTTCACCCCTCTCCTAACTATACTTCAGTTCTGTTGAAGGGTCATGTGGACCCGAAATGTCGACTCTTTTCTTCTCCACCGATGCTGCCAGACCTGCTGAGTTTTTCCAGGTAATTCTGTTTTTGTTAGGGAATAGAAGAGGCCATTTGTGCTGATTTGTGCCAAACAGACCAGGTTTCCAAAATGTTGAGTGTTAGAATAAAATGCTGGTAGTTGGCATATATGTCACAGTTACTCTGAGACACTTAAAGTCTTTAAGAGAGTTCTGGACTATAAGGGGGTTGATCACTTAAGACAATTGGTTACAAATTTATTTGGGAAATATTATGAATAGACATAATTTTATCAAATTGGTCTGGTCTCAGCTGTTTTTCTAGTACTTCTTGCATAATCACAGTATCCTTTGAACCCAGTTTTAATATTGCATGAAAATAGGTCCACAGGGCATGAATTCTCCACCATTAGTAACAAACGGCTTGTGTTCATACATATTGAAAGCAAAGAGAGGGATATATGGATCAAAATTAATTAATCAGCATTGTCTAAATGCCTTTTCTATTGGGGAGAAAGTATATTATAAAATATTGTGAACCTTTGGTACAATTACTCATAAGTGTTAGTGGCATCACAGTAGAACAAACAGTTCATAGGGGCCAATTTAGTGAAACAACTAACTCATGGTATTTGTTATATAAAACAAACAGCAGGCATTTATTGAGATTGGGAACATAAAAATGCTTAAGTATTAAACCAGCAGTTATACCATGAACGGAGTTTTATACGCTTAGAATCTGACAGAACTTTGGGACCATATTCAGGTTGGCAACCTGACCCTGTGAGTGGCAGCTCTTCCAGATGAATTTTGCAGCAGCCAGCCAATTGACGGGTGTGTTCAGGTTTGGTGAACAACTAGAAATGGGAAGGTGGAGCAGTGAGGAACCCCAATTGAAGGTGCAATATTTCAAGGCAGCAAGCACAGTGGTTGAACTGCATTTTGGACAGCAAAGCTGCAGAAGCAGAGGAAGAAGATAGATGGTACAAGAGGGCGGTCAGTCCCATGATTTACGGACATGGCACATGATGTGATGCTGGAAGCTGTGAGGACTGTGAGACAAAGGCATGTTCTCTTTCCAGAGGATGGCAGGAAGAGGCCAGACATCCTAGAAAACAGGCTTGATTGGAAGTGTGCAGCTGCAGTGTGGTGTGCAAGATGTGGACCCAGTGCAGGAAATGCTTCAATGACTTCTTGAGGTCTGACAATGCGAGTGGCATGCAAATATTATATGGCAATCATCAATCTTTCATCTCTGTAGTCTTCTCCAGTAAAAATATCCTTTGAAACTCTCTCTTTTGCAACCACCCCTGAGAATGTCTGCCTAGGCTACACCTTACCTCTACATCCCCACAGATAGCAAAAATATCCACCCTTAGTTAATCTAAAGCTTCCCATCCCACAGTGAGCCCCCCCTCAAATGTTGTGTTTAGGTCCTAAGCGAAGACTGATGTAATAATAGTCTTCACACTCTCTTTTCTTACTGCAGGCAAAGTGAGCATACAACTCCTGGTAGCGTCGCAAAAGCGGGGATGGAGTCACATCCCTGGACATACTGATTCCAGTGGAAGAAGATGCACTGGAAATTGGCAGGGTAGTATTAGTACACACTATTGCCGATGAAGAGATGGTGATGCTGCAGTGAGCGGGTGGAAGCGTCACATCGACATTGCAACAGGCTCTGGCATGTGGCCTTTGGGTCTAGACTTTCCTGAATGAGTCACGATCTTAATGCCGACCTCAATTCTGGGTTGGGAACCTGGAAGTGACCATGGCGGGGTTTCCGCCATGATCTGCCCAGAGGCAGCCAATTAAGAAGCCGTGTTCAGGAATTCTGTTCAATTAAGGATGGCAGGCAGACCAGGGAGGTGGGAGGTCAAATCAGAGAGCCACAGCCCCACCTGGAGAGGTGGGTGGTGCTGAGGCAGGTAGAAGTGTGTGAAGGTGCCTCAAAATGGAGATGGCCTTGGTTGTCAGCAGAGAAGTCAGCAAATAAAGAGGCCTGGAGCTGATAGAGCCATCGGGGCGGAGACAAAATCCCTACACTGGAGTACTGACAGATGCGGTTGTAGCTTTTGATCTCGCGACCCCTTCATTTGGGGCATGAGGCATCTGGCTCTGAAGGTAACCTTGTCTGCTGCCTGGAGGTCATCTCCAAAGAGCTGGCAAGTTTCACATCCACTAGGGGGTGATCCCAGTGGGAAACTATTCGACTATTCAACTATTTGACAATTCCTTAGACAACACCTTCCTTCCTTCGACAGCACCTTTTAAACCCACGACCACTACCATCTAGAAGGACAAGGGCAGCAGACACATGGAAACATCGCCACCTGGAAGTTCCCCTCCAAGTCACTCACCATTTTGACTTGGAAATATATCGCTGTTCCTTCATTATCACTGAGTCAAAATCCTGGAACTCCCTTCCTAAAAGCCCACATCCCGTGGATGAATTAAAAAAAATTACTGGAGCCGTCATAAAATGAGTCCTAACACTGCATTAACTGGTTGCCCACCTTTGTGCACTGGGCAGCTGACCCTGGTCCCACCCGCTCCTGGGAAAGTCCCCGGAGGTGGAAATGTGTAGGGGAGCTGTCCTGATGTGGCTGTCCCTATTTTCCTGGCCCCACCCTGCCTCCAACCCAGTCTCCATGGGACAGGAAATTTCAGCCCATGGAGTCTCGTCCATTGATTGTATTTTTCCTATCATCATCAAAATGCTAGGATTGAATCTCTCTGTCAGCTATATATATATATATTTTAATCATTTATGGGATGTGGATGTCACTGGCTAGGCCAGCATTTATTGCCCATCCCTTATTGCCCTTAAGATGGTGATGAGCTGCCTTCTTGAACCGCTGCAGTCTATGTGGTGTCACCTCATTGTCTTTTATCCTCTGTAGAGGCATCACTGGAGGCACAGTGAGAGATGAGGGAAGAGACATTGCAGTCCTCAAAGGAGGAACAGCACTTTGAAGATGCATTTTCACATAAATAATGACACTCTCCACCATAACAGATACACTCACCATGGTGAGTCCAACAACATGGATAGAAAGGGTGACACATGGTGAGAAGCACTTCACATGTGAGCAGAAGCAGATGCTGGAGGTAAACACAGCTATTGAGAGTCCCTATCGGAGGCCTGAGGAAGCATCCAGCTATGCTCAGGAAGACACAAATGCTGATTCACAGGGCTGTATACTAAATAGGTGCTTGTTGAACAAAAGGGAAATGTGTGGTCATCTTTCAGAATTCCCAGAGGCAGTGTAGTCCCTAGTGCTGGTGATCAAGGAGTCCATCGCGGCCATGAGTGCCATTATGTCTCTGGCATATGAGTGCATGACCACTTCGATTGAAAGAGTGGCCAACCCTTTTTTTATCATTCAAGGGATGTGGGTTTGCTGGCCAGGCCAGCATGTATTGCCCATCCCTAGTTGCCCTTGAGAAAGTGGTGGTGAGCTGCCTTCTTGAACCACTGCAGTTCATCTGGTGTAGGTACACCTACAATGGTGTTAGGGAGTTCCAGGATTTTGACCCAGCGACAGTGAAGGAACAGTGATATATTTCCAAGTAAGGATGGTGAGTGGCTTGGAGGGGAACTTCCAGGTGGTGGTGTTCCCATCTAGCTGCTGCCCTTGTCCTTCTGGATGGTAGTGGCCGTGGGTTTGGAAGGCCCTGTCGAAGGAGCCTTGGTGAATTCCTGTAGTGCATCTTGTACATGGTACACACTTCTGCTACTGTACGTCGGTGCTGGAGGGACTGAATGTTTGTGGATGTGGTGCCAATCAAGTGGGCTGCTTTGTCCTGGACAATGTCAAGCTTCTTGAGTGTTGTGGGAGCTGCATTCATCCAGGCAAGTAGGGAATATTCCAACTTGACTTGTGCCTTGTAGATGGTGGACAGGCTTTGGGAAGTCAGGAAGTGAGTTACTTGTCACAAGATTCCTAGCCTCTGACCTGCTCTTGTAGCCACAGTATTTATATGGCTAGTCCAGTTCAGTTTCTGGTCAATGGTAACCCCCAGGATGTTGATAGTGGGGGATTCAGTGATGGTAATGCCATTGAACATCAAGCGGCAATGGTTGGACTTTCTCTTGTTGGACATGATCATTGCCTGACACTTGTGTGGTGTGAATGTTACTTGCCACTTGTCAACCCAAGCCTGGATATTGTCCAGATCTTGCTGCATTTGGACATGGACTGCTTCAGTATCTGAGGAGTCGCGAATGCTGCTGAACATTGTGCAATCATCAGCGAACATCCCCACTTCTGACCTTATGATGGAAGGAAAGTCATTGATGAAGCAGCTGAAGATGGTTGGGCCTAGGACACTACCCTGAGAAACTCCTGCAGTGATGTCCTGGAGCTTAGATGACTGACCTCCAACAACCGCAACCATCTTCATTTGTGCTAGGTATGACTCCAACCAGCAGAGAGTTTTGCCCCTGATTCCCATTGACTGCAGTTTTGCTAGGGCTTCTTGATGCCACACTCGGTCAAATGTGGCCTTAATGTCAAGGGCAGTCACTCTCACCTCACATTGGGAGTTCAGCTCTTTTGTCCATGTTTGGACCAAGGCTGTAATGAGGTCAGGAGCTGAGTAGCTCTGGTGGAACCCAAACTGGGCATCAGTGAGCAGGTTATTACTAAGCAAGTGCTGCCTGAAAGCACTGTTGATGACCCCTTCCATCGCTTTACTGATGATTGAGAGTAGACTGATGGGGCGGTAATTGGCCGGGTTGGATTTGTCCTGCTTTTTGTGGACAGGACATACCTGGGCAATTTTCCATGTAGCCAGGTAGATGCCAGTGTTGTAGCTGTACTGGAACAGCTTGGTTAGAGGTGCGGCAAGTTCTGAAGCACAAGTCTTCAGTGCTATTGCTGGAATATTATCAAGGCCCAAAGGCTTTACACTATCAGTGCCTTCAGCCATTTCTTGATATTATGTGGAGTGAATCAAATTGGCTGAAGACTGGTGCCTGTGATGCTGGGGACCTCTGGGGGAGGCCGAGATGGATCATCTACTCGGCACTTCTGGCTGAAGATCTTTGCGAATGCTTCAGCCTTATCTTTTGCTCTGATATGCTGGGCTCCTCCACCATTGAGGATGGGGATATTTGTGGAGCCTCTTCCTCCAGTGAGTTGTTTAATTGTCCATCATCATTCACGACTAGATGTGGCAGGACTGCAGAGCTTAGATCTGATACGTTGTTTGTGGGATCGCTTAGCTCTATCACTTGCTGCTTATACTGTTTGGCGCACAAGTAGTTCTGTGTTATAACTTCAACAGGTTGACACCTCATTTTTAGGCATATCTGGTGCTGCTCCTAGCATGCCCTCCTGCACTCTTCATTGAACCAGGGTTGATCCCCTGGCTTGATAAGGATTGTAGAGTGGGGGACATGCTGGGCCATGAGGTTACAGATTGTATTCGAATACAGTTCTGCTGCTGCTGATGGCCCACAGCGCCTCATGGATGCCCAGTCTTGAGTTGCTAGATCTGTTCAAAATCTATCTCATTTAGCACAGTGGTAGTGCCACACAGCACGATGGAGGGTATCCTCAATGTGAAGGCAGGATTTTGTCTCCTCAACTACTGTGCGGTGGTCACTCCCACCGATATTGTCATGGACAGATGCATCTGCAACAGGTAGGTTGGTGAGGATGAGGTCAAGTATGTTTTTCCCTCTTGTTCCCTCACCACCTGCTGCAGACCCAGTCTAGCAGCTATGTCCTTTAGAACTTGGGCAACTCAGTCAGTAGTGGTGCTGCTGAGCTACTCTTGGTGATGGACATTGAAGTCCCCCACCCAGAGTACATTCTGCACCCTTGCCACCCTCAGTACTTCCTCCAAGTGGTGTTCAACATGGAGGAGCACTGATTCATCAGCTGAGGGAGGGCGGTACATGGTAATCAGCAGGAGGGGTTTCCTTGCCCATGTTTGACCCGATGCCATGAGACTTCATGGGGTACGTAGTCAATGTTGAAGACTCCCAGGGCAACTCCTTTCCGACTGTATACCACTGTGCTGCCACATCTGCTGGGTCTGTCTTGTTGGTGGGACAGGACATACCCAGGGATGGTGATGGTGGTGTCCGGAACATTGTCTGTAAAATATGATTCCGTGAGGGTGACTATGTCAGGCTCTTGCTTGACTGGGCTATGAGACAGCTCTCCCAATTTTGGCATTAGCCCCCAGATGTTAGTAAGGAGGACTCTGCAGTGTCAACAGGGCTGAGATTGCCGGTGTTGTTTTCGGTGCCTAGGTCGATGCCGGGTGGCCTGTCAGGTTTCGTTCCTTTTTTTATGACCTTGTCGCGGTTTGATACAACTGAGTGGCTTGCTAGGCCATTTCAGAGGGCATTTAAGAGTCAACGATATGGTTGTGGGTCTGGAGTCACACGTAGTTCAAACCAGGTAAGGATGACAGATTTCCTTCCCTCGAGGACATTAGTGAACCAGATGGGTTTTTACAACAATCAACAATGGTTTCCTGGTCATCACTGGATTTTAATTCCAGATTTTTATTGAATTCAAATTCCACCATCTGCTGTGGCGGGGTTTGTACCCAGGTCCCCAGAATATTACCCTGGGTCTCTGGATTACTAGTCCAGCGACAATACCCCTACACCATCGCCTAATGGAGAGTCAGACACAGAAGGCCAATGACTGGATGCAGGTGCATAGCAATGACCTCCATACAATGACGACTACCTAGCAAAGCATTGTGCAAACAGTTGCTTTGATGGCTGAGTACCACATCCAAATGCATCCAAGTGCTCACCAAACTTGGTTAGGAGGGAGGTGCAAATCAGCCCCATGAGCAAACAGGTGGAGAAGAATGATAACAGTGGGGGGTTCTCCACAAGACATCCCCTGTGACAGTGGAACAGCAGCCGACTCCCAACCCCATGACCAAGGCAACCCCTGCAGGTCTTTGAAGGGGCCTTCAGGAGCTCCACCACACAGAGGACGACTGCTACGGGCATCCAAAGCTTTAGAACCTGAAATTTAGCAGGCTATCTCTAGCTCTGCTCCAACTACAGCGTAGTAGCACCATGCAGAAGTAAAAGATGCCATCAAACAAGTCTAAGTTGCACAAAGTTATTCACTTGGGTGCAGCTTCTTACTTTAGTGTGAAAGCTTCTTATGTTAGTATTGAATGATAAACCTTTACTTCAAATATCCCGATGTCTTGTTGTTTCCTGGGATGTGCCATTGTCTACCTCATTTCCAATACCTCAATGATCATGAGTCAGTTCAAGTATGGGAATGTAATGAGATTATTGGTTCTCATTGAAGGGTGGAGAAAATACTATGGGGACCTATCATTGCAGAGACCTTTGTTTGCGGAAAGTGAGTTACGTGAGGATGCGGTGTGAGCATTAGGGCAATGGCTAACATGAGGGCAAAATGGCTGGCCTAAGCACAATGATGGGCACACTGTCCTCAGTTGAAGTGTGCCTGCATGAAGGCATCACAGGCTTCTCTGGCATGCAGGTCTATGGCAGGACACATGATCCATTCCTCTGAGTATTGATGCTCCACAGGCACATATTCCACATCATTCTCCTCCGCTGAGGAAGCCTGTATGTCCCCAACATCCTTTGACACCGATTCCACTCCCCATTGAAAAGTCAGACTGTGCAAGATGCAGCACACCACCATCATCCATGAAGCCTTTGCTGGCCTAGCTTGAAAGGCATCCCCAGGGCAATGGATTGCTCTATTATAGCCCTAGTAGATAGAACGCACTTACTGAACCTCTCATGTGCCTCTGTGGTGGGGTTACACATTGGGGTCAGCAGCCAGGTCTTCAGAGGGTACCCACTGATGCTGGGTATAAGGACACAGCTTAGATGTTAATGCTGCCCTTTATTTCTCTAAATGTCCTCAATGCTATGAAACCAAATCCTTCTCACTGCAAAATATAAAAAAAATGACTGCATCGAGTTGCTACAACCAGCATTTGCTTCGCATTGTGGCTGGCCCATTTACTGCTGCATTCCTCCTTTATAGTGCCGCAATGATGGTGGCTTGATGTATTAATGATTTCCTTCCTTACCTTGCTGGGTCGACGACACAGCGTGTGACCCATGTGCCTTTGGGAAAGAGCCATTGTACCCATAAAATTACTCTTTATTGGGGTTTGAATTGTCTTAATAGGCTATGCATTTCAGCCACAGGGGTCCCTGCATGCACTATCAACCTGATCCTGGGAAAACTGGAGGGAGGCAAGAAGATGCTGGGTTCCTGGGCCATCATCCATTTCCGTGATTTTATCAGCTCACCCAACACCAATTCCACCTCCAACTACCCGGTAAAATTGTACCCCAGATGGAACAGGGATATCAACTTCAGTGGATGTATTTTGTGTTGTAATATGAAACAATAAAGAATAGCTAATTTAGTTTTACATTTTTATTCTTTCATGAGATGTGAGCTTTGCTGCAAGGCCAGCATTTGTTCCCCATCCTTAATTGCCCTCAAGAAGGTACTTAGAGATGGGCGACTAGTGCAGGCCTTGTGGGAGACGATGTTCAGATTCCATGAAAGAATAATTTTTTTTAAAATCAGAAAGGCTTGAATTTAGATTTGCTGAAACTGCACAGAAAAGAGATGAAACATTTAAAAAATCTGGAGACTGAAAATCTGCAGCCACTTTACGGTTATTCCTGCTAATATTCTGGCAGGAGTATAATGGGAATGATTAGGAATGAGACCTGAGTCTCTGAAATGCTGACCCTTTATTTTCTGTGGAAACAATATTTCCATGAGCCACTGATAAATCCATAGAAAAGACTCATGGCAGAGATGGTGAAAATGGTTAATATTGTTTCATTCATTTGCAAATTGGATAAATTTCTTTCAGAAAAGAACATTTTGGGTAACATGAGACAACACGTGGTAGATGTTTGGGAGAAAAAAAGTGACTTTAGACCAATGAGGGTAGATTTTGACCTTGTGCAATAAAACATGTGATAGTGAGTCAACAGCCCATTTTGAATTTCTCCTGAGGTCAATAAAAATAAAAATTGGGAGTGATGAGAAACAAGCAGCGACTGACTCATTATCAGTGGTTTACACTATTACACAAAGTTAAGATCTACCTCATGGTTCCCAAAGCTCTCCAGCACTGTGGTTTCTCTTGTGTTATTTCTGAGTCTGTTGAAAATTAATTAATAAAGATTGATAGCTATGATTAATCAATAACAAACTACATTATCATTGTTTTATCTAACAGGATGGTAGAAGGCAAGCCAGATGGACCTTGGTCTAGCAATTCCTACATTCATGTAATAGGCTCTACTTAGAACATGACAATTACTAGACTTAGGGCTGAACATTACAGAATAAGGGGGGCAGATGGCTTCCCCCTCATCCCCACCCCAGCCGTTTTCGCAATCATTATGTGCTGTGGGTGGGCTAAACAAGGGCCATGCCGAGTGGACTTCTGCCCCTCACTGGGGAGGACGTACCACCCTCAGGAGCTGCCAGCCAATCCGATTGGTTGCCAGCTCCATCAGTCCTAGCAACACCAAAAGCACATTAGTGGGCGCTGCCAGGACTGCAAGAGGAGGAGGAAGAATGCCCTTGGGTCCCTGGAAACAGGTAAGTTTGGGGTCTCGGGCAGGGAGGGTTTGGGGAGGTCAGGGAGTGGGGTGGGTGGGTAGGAACGAAACGGGGGGGTTCTATTTTAGGGGGGCTGCCCCCTGATCGGCAAAGGGCAGCCCCGAAAATAGATTCCTGCCCTGTGAAGAGATTATTTTTAAAAATCGCCTACTCTCACCCGAATGCCCACATCAAACAGTTCATGGTATGAACATCATATTATCAGAGTCAACTGACTTGGTAACAAGCCTAATTGACCCTTGATTAACTATTTAAATATGGCAAGCTGCAGATTTCGGCACCCACCCACCCCTCATAGGGATTGAGCTCAGGGGTGGGTGTAAAGGTGCTGGGGTGGACACCTGCTCTATTTTAAGTGCCTCCCCACCAAAAACACAGCAGGCAGGGGCACATAAAAAGCAGCCATTAGTTAATTTGCATTCCTCCTTTATAGTGCCACAATGATGGTGGCTTGATGTATTAATGATTTCCTGCATATTTTGTTAGGGGGTCATTGGCATGTGCATACTGGCACATAGACACTATGGATTTTTGGGGCCCCGATTATCTTGAAAAGTGACATTTACTTTCTAATACACCAATTGTCATTCCACTTTAAAAGTGATCTATCAATATATACCTTTAATTTAATTTTGTTTTTCACAGCCATAAAAACTGTATATTCCATAGCAGGTAAAATTATTCTTTTACATCTAGCATGCATAGCAAGGTGTAAGCATTTTGTGCATCCCCCTCACATAAACAACACATCCCACAGCCCCCCAGCTACCTGAATTTGAGCTGCTCTTGTGGGCAAAGCAGTTGTTAGGTGCATTAATATACAAGCATTGTGTTAACGTGTCTGTTGCTTGTTAAGCATTAATTTATGGAATTTGTAGCAAATTACACAGGTGTCACTTCACTTTATTAATGACCTGTAAAATTGGTATTCAAGCAGCAAGAGCAAGGAAATCTGAAATGCAGAGGAGAAAGAAACATTGTGTAGTTATTTATTGGTTAGTGCTAACGGGCATGCAACAGCATTGGTGGCACAAATACGCTTTGGTGCAGCACAAATATGCTTTGGTCAACATGCTGGAAGGGGAGGGTCAGATAGGAGGGCCAAAGAGGTTGTATTCCATAGGAAGACCAAGTGAACCCACCTTTAACACAAGCAGCGTGCCTAGCATAAGCAAGTGAACAAACTCAACCTCACTGGAAAGCAAAATATATTAATAGGCTATGCTTCACCACGACATATTCAGGGATTGTGTTATTTCTATACAGATGTCTCAACAGGCTCATGACACCATTCTACTGATGCCGCAGGAGATGGAGAGGCAAGAACAGTTCTCTTAAAAGTATGGCATTCAGAGGTATGGGACATCATCAATTGATCGATGTGGTTTCAGGAATCAGTGAGAAATCCAATAGAGCTCGTTAGTCGAAATGGATAACACTCCCTGAACTCTGAAATGGAGCTCTCACAGGCAATGGATTATACATGTTTTCCAAGCAGCACCTAAACACATAAATCCCAAGAGAATCATAGCTTCCTCAACTTTTCCAGGGTGACAGCTGTTTGAATGGTTGGCTCCTTAGAGATATATGCTACTTGCTTGAAACAAGACTTGTGACACCATTACACAACTCCAATATGCTACATCAAGTAGCATCCAATGAGGCACACTTGAGAGATAGGAATTTTAACATTCAGACATTTAAACTACTTAAATATCTGATGTGTGAACTACTATCATGGATGCTCTTCAAAGAGGCTTACACATGATCCTGGATAACTAGCATTGACAAGCTTCAACACAGAAGAATGTTCCACAGGAAGCGCCAGAAGCAGAACAGCACCCTTTGGGTAGCAGCTTTGGTTGAGCTTTTCCCCTGAGACCTGCACAATTACCTGGAATAATGCCATGAACTCAAAAACCTATTTGTTTCATTTCATGACATTTCAATTTCTGTTTAAAAACATTCCTTATTCCTGTTATTTTCAGCAATTTAAAAAGTGTCTGCAACCTCTGCCTCGATAAGCTTTGTGGAATAACTGAATAAATTAGCAAAATACAATAGATGCTGGAAATCTGAAATAAAAACAGAAAATGTTGGAAATAGTCAGCAGGCCAGGCAGTATTTGAGGAGAGGAACAGATTTAAGGTTTCAGGTTAATGACCCTTCATCAGGACTTAGGAGTATTTCCAGTATTTTCTGTTTTTATTATTGAATAATATTGCTGTGTTCTGTTTTATTCTTTCACGAGGTGTGGGCGTTGCTGGCTCGGCCAGCATTTACTGTCCATCCCTAACTGCCCTTGAGAAGCTGGTGGTGAGCTGCCTGTTTAAATGTATGTCCCATTGTGGTACCCCTTTTGGAAAACATACACTGGTGCAACATGGTATTTCTAGTATTTCTTCTTGTGGTGTTCTTTTTGGATGCTATAAAAGCTTTCTGAGAGGATGTCATATGATTCCCTTTATTATCTATCTCCATGTGCGACAGACTCCTGTGAATCTAGCCTTTTGTGCACTCCTCTCTCCAGCTCATCTGTCAGTCTTCACCCATCTCGATTTACTTCCTGGAATTCCCTCCTTGAACCCCTACACTTTTAAAAGACTCATTTTTTTGATAAAACCTTCAGTTGGTCCTCCTAAACTCCTCTTCCATAGTTTACATGTGCTCAGCTGTCCATTTCCATTGATTAAGCATCTTGGGATGGTATTTACACTAAAGATGCCAGAAATGCAACTGCCAGGAGGGGTCATTTTTTTCTAGCTATCTAGGGCGCACACACCTATCAGTTTCGGCTGCCACTAGTGCGGAAGTACTTGATGGTAATGTGCTAGCTACAGATTCAAAGCTACATTGTTGTTCATGTGCGACAGTTGAAGACCAAGCCCTTCAGATAACTGATTTGCACTCGTGTACTCTGTGCATTTTGTACACGGTTTCTGAAAATCTCCCTGATGATTTTTCTGTGTAAGATGCAAATTGTGTTTAAGCCAACCTTCATTATGTCTTTGATTTTAGATCCCCACGCCTTGCATCAACAAGTGTTCTTGAAAGATGCTGGACTGTGGTTCTGATTTATGTGCTTAAGACTATCTCTACAAGTGCCATTGTTGTTCTGAAATCTCTCTGGCCCTCCTAGCTGATCAACAGCAGCCTACCCACCTTTACTTCAGTGCATAATTCATGTTTGGCTCAACGACACTGCTCAGGAATGCTTTCCACATGTTTTGCAAGGTAATGAATGCCTGGTACTATGTTCCTGATTGAAAGTATTAATTTTTTTTGCATGGATTCCATTAAGTTGGAATTGTAAAATAATTCAGCAAAGCTAATGACTATATTAAGCCTTCATTCAACAATAACCAACCTTTCTTCAGTTGTAACCTCTGCCCCTTTCACAGCTGTGATTAGTGCTTACATTGTCCTCCCTTTCTGTCTCACATTGAAAATGCATATACCAGAACTGGTGCTTACTTCAAGCCATGTTGGTAACACACTGTGCTAAAGCCTGTTGTTCCAGTGGGCTGACTTGCTCCCCATAGGGTTGTGGTATGGCTGTGAAGAAAGAAAATGGGACATGATAAGCATATGTGAATGCCAATGGTTTGGTATGTCCTTGTTGTTGGGCCAAAAATTCAATTATGCACTTTGGATGATAGTATAAAATGCATGAGATGGCCCAGCCAACTGTTAAAGGCCTATCCTAATTTCCATAAGTGCATGAGACGGCCCAGCCAACTGTTAAAGGCCTATCCTAATTTCCATAAGTGCATGAGATGGCCCAGCCAACTATTAAAGGCCTATCCTAATTTCCATAAGTGCACTGTCTTTGAAAACAGCCTGGAGAGCTAACCTTAATTCAGAAAATCTGAGAATAATGACTTGGAGTTCATCTACACTGGAGCAAATACTGTCTGTCTGTTTCATTGTCTTGACCACAGAAGGCAGGGCAAATTCAATCTGGCCAATTATTGCCCTATCAGCCAACTCTCAATAATCAGTAAAATGATGGAAAATGTTTTTGACTCTGCTACCAAGTGTTCCGTACTAATTAATAACCTGCTAATCGATGTTCAGTTTAGGTTCTGTCAGGGCCACTTGACTCCTGACTTCATTCCAGTCCTGACCCAAACATGGATAAAAAAAGCTGAATTCCAAAGGCAAAGTGAGTGTTGACTGCCCTTAACATCAAGACAACATTTTACTGAGCATGGCACCATGGAGCCCTTGTAAAATTGAAGTCATTGGGAATCAGGTGAAAACCATCCACTGGCTAGAGTCATACCTAGCACAAAGGAAGATGGTTGTTGCTGTTGGAGGCTAATCATCTCAGCCCCAGGACATTCAGTGGAATTACCATCATTGAGTTTCCAACATCAATATCCTGGTAGTCACCATTGACCAGAAACTTGACAGGACCAGCCATATAAATACTGTGGTTACCAGAACAGGTCAGAGGCTGGACATTCCACAGCAAATTACTCACCTCCGGACACCACAAAGCTTGTCGACCATCTACAAGTTAGGAGCGTGATGGAATACTCTCCACCTAACTGAGTGAGTGCAGCTCCAACAATACTCAAGAAGCTCGAGACCATCCAGGACACAGTCCACTTGATTAACATCCCTTCCACCATCTTAAATACTCACTCTGTCCATCACCAATGCAATGTGGCAGAAGTATGGACCACAGAATCACAGACTGGTTACAGCAAGGAGGCTACTCAGCTTGTCATGTCTGTGCTGGCTCTCCCAAGGAGCAATTCACCTAGTGCCACTCCCCTGCCATCTCCCTGTAGCCCTGCACATTCTTCTTTTTCAAAGAATGATTCAATTCCCTTTTGAATGCCTTGATTGAATCTGCTTCCACCAAACTCTCAGCCAGTGGATTCCAGATCCTAACCACTCACTGTGTGGAAAAGTTTTACCCATGTTGCCATTGCTTCTTTTCCCAATTAGCTAAAATCTGTTACAAAAACAAAAATTGCTGGAAAAATTCAGGAGGTCTGACAGCATCTGCAGAGAGGAACACAGTTAACGTTTCGAGTCCGTATGACTCTTCATCAGAACTAAGAAATATAGAAATGAGGTGAAATATAAGCTGGTTGAGGGGGGTGGGACAGGTCGAACTGGGTAGCGGGCCAGTGATAGGCGGAGGCAAAGAGATCGCCAAAGATGTCATAGACAAAAGGACAAAGGGGTGTTGACAGTGGTGATATTAGCTGAGGAATGTGCTAATGATGACATAAAGGGTAGAAAGCAGGACGAGCAAGTGATAGATAGCCCTAGTGGGGGTGGGGTGGGGTGGGGTAGAGATAAAACAATGCAAATTGGCATAGGGATGCGAGAATAATGGAAGTAAACACGTGGCTAAAGGAGTGGTGCGGGAAAGAGGGGTTCCATTGCGTGGGGCACTGGCATCAGTATTGGAACAGGAGAGATTTGTACCGTTGGGACGGTCTCCACCTGAACCGATCTAGGACCAATGTTCTAGCGAAAAGGGTAAATAGGGTGGTCAACAGGACTTTAAACTAGAAAATGGGGGTGGGTTAAGGGAAGGGTAAAACTCCAAGCAGTATGACTAATGGGAAACAAAGCAGCAGGTTAGGGTGTGGGGGGGCGGCTGGATTCAACTTCATGGAAAATTATGAAAAAACTGAAAAGGAGAGCCCAGGAGAGGCTATTAAAGTCTCCAGAACACAAAATAGGACAGAGTGTTTGGAAAGGGCTAGGAATCTAACTTCAAGCACATCAGATAAAGGAACGACAATGAAAAAGGGGACAGGAAATACAGGACTGAAGGTGTTGTATCTGAATGCACGCAGAGTACAAAATAAGGTAAATGAGCTTGTGGCGCAGATTGAAATTGGCAGGTATGATGTGGTAGGCATCACGGAGACATGGCTGCAAGGGGATCAGGACTGGGAGCTAAATATCCAAGGATATACATCCTATCGAAAAGATAGGCAGGTTGGCAGAGGAGGTGGGGTTGCTTTGTTAGTAAGAAATGAAATTAAATCGATAGCAAGAAATGATGTAGGGTCAGATGATGTAGAATCTGTGTGCGTAGAGTTGAGGAACCGCAAAGGTAAAAAAAAACATAATGGGAGTTATGTACAGGCCTCCGAACAGTAGTCAGGATGTGGGGCACAAGATACACCAGGAGATAGAAAAGGTGTGTAAGAAAGGCAAGGTTACAGTGATCATGGGGGATTTCAATATGCAGGTAGACTGGGAAAATCAGGTTGGTAGTGGATCCAAAGAAAAGGAATATGGAATGTCTACGAGATGGCTTTTTGGAGCAGCTTGTGGTGGAGCCCACTAGGGAACAGGCAATTCTAGATTTAGTGATGTGTAATGAGGCAGATTTGATAAGGGAGCTTAAGATGAAGGAACCCTCAGGAGGAAGTGACCATAATATGATAGAATTTACCCTGCAATTTGAGAGGAAAAAGCTGGAATCAGATGTAACGGTATTACAGTTGAATAAAGGCAACTACAGAGGCATGAGGGAGGAGCTGGCCAGAATTGACTGGGAGATGAGCCTAGCAGGAAAGACAGTGGAACAGCAATGGCAGGAATTTCTGGGAGTAATTTGGGAGACACAGCAAAAATTCATCCCTAGGAAGAAGAAGCATACTAAAGGGAGGATGAGGCAACTGTGGCTGACAAGGGAAGTCAGGGACAGCATAAAAGCTTAAGAGAAAGCATACAATGTGGCGAAGTGCAGTGGGAAACCAGGTCATTGGGAAGCCTACCAGGACCAACAGAGGACAACTAAAAAAGAAATAAGGAGGGAGAAGATTAAATATGAGGGTAAACTAGCCAGTAATATAAAAGAAGATTGCAAGAGTTTTTTAGATATATAAAGGGTAAGAGAGGGGCAAAAGTGGACATTGGGCTGCTGGAAAATGACGCTGGAGAAGTAGTAGTGGGGAACAAAGAAATGGCGGAGGAACTGAATAGGTACTTTGCGTCAGTCTTCACAGTGGAAGACACGAGTGACATCCCCAAGTTCAAGATAGTTGGGGGGCAGAGGTGAGTATGATGGCCATTACCAAGGAGAAGGTGCTAGGAAAACTGAAAGGGCTGAAGGTGGATAAATCACCTGGACCAGATGGATTACACTCCAGAGTACTGAAGGAGATAGCTGAAGAGATAGTGGAGGCATTAGTGGTGATCTTTCAGGAATCACTGGAGTCAGGGAGGGTCCCATAGGACTGGAAAATCGCTAATGTAACCCCCTGTTTAAGAAGGGAGTGAGGCAAAAGACGGGAAATTACAGGCCGATTAGCCTGACCTCGGTTGTTGGTAAGATTTTAGAGTTCATTATTAAGGATGAGATTTCAGAATGCTTGGAAGTGCATGGTAAAATCAAGCAAAGTCAGCATGGTTTCATCAAGGGGAGGTCATGCCTGACAAATCTGTTAGAATTCTTTGAGGAGGTAACGAGTAGGTTAGACAAAGGAGAGCCAATGGATGTTATCTACTTGGACTTCCAGAAGCCCTTTGACAAGGTGCCGCATAGGAGGCTGCTCAGTAAGATGAGAGCCCATGGTGTTAGAGGCAAAGTACTAGCATGGATAGAAGATTGGCTGTCTGGCAGGAGGCAGAGAGTGGGGATAAGGGGGTCCTTCTCAGGATGGTGGCAGGTGACTAGTGGAGTTCCGCAGGGGTCAGTGTTGGGACCGCAACTTTTCACTTTATACATTAATGATCTAGATGAAGGAACTGAGGGCATCCTGGCTAAGTTTGCAGATGATACAAAGATAGGTGGAGGGACAGGTAGTATTGAAGAGGCGGGGAGGCTGCAGAAGGATTTGGACAGGTTAGGAGAATGGGCAAAGAAGTGGCAGATGGAATACAACGTGGGCAAAGTTCATGCACTTTGGTAGGAAGAATAGAGGCATAGACTATTTTCTAAATAGGGAGAGAATTCAGAAATCTGGAGTGCAAAGGGACCTCAGAGTCCTAGTCCAGGATTCTCTTAAGGTTAACTTGCAGGTTGAGTCGCTAGTTAGGAAGGCAAATGCAATGTTGGCATTTATTTCGAGAGGACTAGAATATAAAAGCAGGGATGTGCTGCTGAGGCTTTATAAGGCTCTGGTCAGACCACATTTAGAATATTGAGAGAAATTTTGGGCCCCGTATCTCAGGAAGGATGTGCTGGCCCTGGAGAGGGTCCAGAGGAGGTTTACGAGAATGATCCCAGGAATGAAAGGCTTAACATATGAGGAACGTTTGAGGACTCTGGGTCTATACTCGATAGAATTTAGAAGGATGAGGGGGGATCTGATTGAAACTTACAGAATACCGAAAGGCCTGGATAGAGTGGACATGGGGAAGGTGTTTCCATTAGTAGGAGAGACTAGGACCCGAGGGCACAGCCTCAGAGTAAAGGGAAGACCTTTTAGAACAGAGATGAGGAGAAACTTCTTTAGCCAGAGAGTGGTGAATCTATGGAATTCATTGCCACAGAGGCTGTGGAGGCCAGGTCATTGAGTGTATTTAAGACTGAGATAGATAGGTTCTTGATTGGTAAGGGGATCAAAGGTTATGGGGAGAAGGCGGGAGAATGGGGTTGAGAAACTTATCAGCCATGATGGTGGAGCAGACTCGATGGGCCGAATGGCCTAATTTCTGTTCCTATGTCTTATGGTCTTATGGATGGAAATACATTTAAAAATAATGGAAATAAGTGGTAAAAGAAAATATATAATAAAATAAATAAATAAATAAATATAAATTATTGGAAAAGGGAGTGGGGATGGAGGAGAGATCTGAAGTTGTTGAACTCAATATTAAGTCCGGAAGACTGTAAAGTGCCTAGTCGGAAGATGAGGTGCTGTTCCTCCAGTTTACGTTGAGCTTCACTGGAACATTGCAGCAGGCCAGGGACGGACATGTGGGCATGAGAGCCGGGTGGTGTGTTGAAATGGCAAGCGATAGGGAGGTCTGGGTCATGCTTGCGGACAGACCAAAGGTGTTCCGCAAAGCTGTCACCCAGTCTGCGTTTGGTCTCTCCAATGTAGAGGAGACCGCATTGGGAGCAGCAAATGCAGTAGACTAAATTGAGGGAAGTGCAAGTGAAATGCAGCTTCACTCGAAAGTAGTGTTTGGGCCCTTGGATGGTGAGGAGGGGGGGGGGCGGGGAAAGTAAAGGGGCAGGTCTTGCACCTTCTGCGGTTGCATGGGAAGGTGCCGTAGGAGGGTGATGGAGGAGTGGACCTGGGTGTCCCGGAGGGAACGATCCCTGCGGAATGCCGCCGGGGGGGGGGGTGAAGGGAAAATGCGTTTGGTGGTGGCATCATGCTGGAGTTGGCGGAAATAGTGGAAGATGATCCTTTGAATGCAGAGGCTGGTAGGGTGATAAGTGAGGACAAGGGGGATCCTATCATGGTTCTGGGAGAGGAAAGTGTGAGGGCGGATGCGCGGGAGATGGGCTGAACACAGTTGAGGACCCTGTCAACCACTGTGAGTGGAAAACCTCGGTTAAGGAAGAAGGAAGACATGTCAGAAGAACTGTTTTTGAAAGTGGCATCATCAGAACAGATGCGACGCGGGCGAAAGAACTGAGAGAATGGGATGGAGTCTTTACAGGAAGCGGTGTGCGAGGAGCTGTAATCGAGGTAGCTGCGGGAGTTGGTAGGCTTGTAATGAATATTGGTGGACGGTCTATCACTGGAAATTGAGACAGAGAGGTCAAGGAAGGGAAGAGAAGTATCAGTGATGGACCATGTGAATACGATGGAGGGGTGGAAATTGGAAGCAAAATTAATAAAATTTTCCAGGTCCAGACGAGAACGTGGTGGCATTGAAGCAGTCATCGATGTACCGGAGAAAGAGTTGTGGGAGGGGGCCTGAGTAGGACTGGAACAAGGAATAAAAACAAAAATACCTGGAAAAACTCAGCAGGTCTTACAGCATCTGCGGAGAGGGATACAGCTGATGCTTCGAGTCCGTATGACCCTTCATCAGAACTAAGAAATATAGAAATGAGATGAAATATAAGCTGGTAGAGGGGGGTGGGACAGGAGAGCTCGATAGGGGGCCACTGATAGGTGGAGGCCAAGAAGACACTGCCAAAGGTGTCATAGACAAAAGGACAAAGGGGTGTTGATGGTGGTGATATTATCTAAAGGATGGGCTAATGGGGACATTAAGTGTAGCAAGCAGGACAAGTTAGTGGCAGATGGCCCTGGTGGGGTGGGGGGAAGGGATCGAAATGGGTTAAAAGGTGGTGATGAAACAATAGATTGAAATAAATTTTAAAATAGGTGGGAAAAGAAAAATGTATTTGTAAAGAAATTATAAAATATTGGAAAAAGGGAGATCGGAAAGTGGGTGGGAATGGAGGAGAGAGTTCATGATCTGAAATTGTTGAGCTCAATATTAAGTCCAGAAGGCTGTAAAGTGCCTAGTCAGAAGATGAGGTGCTGTTCTTCCAGTTTGCGTTGAGCTTCACTGGAACATTGCAGCAGGCCAAGGATGGACATGTGGGCATGAGAGCAGGGTGGTGTGTTGAAATGGCAAGTGACCTGGAGGTCTGGGTCATGCTTGCCGACAGACCGAAGGTGTTTCGCAAAGCGGTCACCCAGTCTGCGTTTGGTCTCTTTAATGTAGAGGAGGCCGCATTGGGAGCAGCAAATGCAGGAGACTAAATTGAGGGAAGTGCAAGTGAAGCGTACAAGGAATGTTCCACATACCCCATAAAGAGACAGGCATAACTGGGGCCCATGTGGGTACCCATAGCCACGCCTTTTATTTGGAGGAAGTGAGACAAGTTTAAGGAGAAATTGTTCAGTGAGACAACAAGTTCAGCCAGACGGAGGAGAGTAGTGGTGGATGGGGATTTTCTGGTCTCTGTTCGAGGAAGAAGCGGAGAGCCCTCAGGCCATCCCGATGGGGGATGGAGGTGTAGAGGGATTGGATGTCCATGGTGAAGAGGCTGCGGTTAGGGCCAGGGAACTGGAAATTGTTGATACGATGTAGGGTGTCAGAGGAATTGTGGATGTAGGTGGGAAGAGACTGGACAAGGGGAGAGAGAATGGGGTCAAGATAGTAAGAAATGAGTTCCATGGGGCAGGAACAGGCTGACACGATCGGTCTGCCGAGACAGTCCTGTTTGTGGATTTTGGGTAGGAGGTAGAAGTCCAAGGTTGGGAGACTATGAGGTTGGAAGCTATGGAGGTAAGATCTCCAGAGGAGCTGAGGTCAGTGACAGTCCTGGAAACAATGGCTTGATGTTCAGTGGTGGGGTCATGGTCCAGGGGGAGGTAGGAGGAAGTATCTGCGAGTTGGCGCTCAGCCTCTGCGAGGTAGAGGTCAGTGCACCAGGCAACAACAGCACCGCCCTTGTCAGCAGGTTTGATGACAACTCAGGGTTGGACCTGAGAGAACGGAGTGCGGCAAGTTCAGAAAGAGACAGGTTAGAGTGGGTGAGGGGAGCAGAGAAATTGAGATGACTGATGTCGTGCTGACAGTTCTCAATGAAAAGATCAAGAGCAGGTAAGAATCCAGAGGGAGGGGTCCAGGTGGAGGGAGAATATTGGAGGCGGGTAAAAGGATCCGTTGAACGGCGAGAGGACTCCTGCCCAAAGAAGTGAGCACGGAGATGAAGGCGACGGAAGAACAGTTCAGCATCATGCCAAGCCCGAAATTCATTGAGATGAGGGTGTAAGGGTATGAAACTGAGTCCTTAAATCTGTGCCCTTTTGTTCTTGATCCTTCCACCAATGGAAAGTTTTTCCCTATCTGCTCTATTCAGACCTTTCATGATTTTGATTTGCCTCTGTCAAAACTCCTCTCAATCTTCTCTTTTCCAGGGAAAACAGTCTCAACTTCTCCAATCTATCTTCATAACTGAAGTTCCTCACTGGAACCATTCTTGTGCATCTTTTCTACACTCTCTCTAATGCCTTCACATCTTTCCTAAAGTGTGGTGCCCAGAACTGGACGCAATACTCCAGATGAGACCAGTGTTCCATATAAGTTCAGCATAATTTCCTTGCTTTTGTACTCAATGCCCCTATTAATAAAGCCTAGGTTGCTGTATGCTTTTATTACTCACCCTCTCAACTTGTCCCGCCACCTTCAGTGATTTATGCACCTATATATCCAGGTCCCTACGCTCCAGCACCCCCTTTAGAATTGTATCCTTTATTTTGTATTGTCTCTCTACATTCTTCCTACCAAAATGAATCACTTCACACTTCTTTGCATTAAATTTCATCTGCCACTTGTTTTCCCATTCCACTAACCCACCTATGTTCTTTGGAAGTTCTGCCCTACCCTCACGGTTCACAATATTTCAAGTTTTGTATCATCTGCAAATTTTGGAATTGTGCCCTGTACACCAAGGTCTAGGTCATTAATATATATCAAGAACAGCAGGGGTCCTAAGACCAACCACTATAAACCTTCTTCTAGTCTGAGAAAGATCCATTAACCACAACTCTCCATTTCCTGTCACTCAGCCAATTTCATATCCATATTGCTGCTGTCCCTTTTATTCCATGAGCTCTAACTTTGTTCACAAGTCTGTTGTGCAACACTTTATCAAATGCCTTTTGGAAGTCTATGTATGTCACATCAACATCAACCTTCTCAGTTGCCTCATCAAAAAACTCAAGCAAGTTAGTTAAACATGATTTGCCCTTAACAAATCCACGCTGGCTTTCCTTAATTAACATGCATTTGCCTAAGTGACCAAAAATTTTGTCCCAAAGTATTGTTTCTAGAAGCTTCCCCACCACCAAAGTTAAACTGACTGGCTTGTAGTATCGAGTTTATCTTTACACCCTTTTTGAACAAGGGTGTAACATTTGCAATTCTCAGTCATCTGGTGCCACCCAAGATTGAGGAAGATTAGAAAATTATGACCAGTGCCTCCAAAATTTCCACACTCAGTACCACACTCCATGCATTCACATATATGTTAAATGATCAGTTTCATTATTTTAATGTTGTTCAATCTCCCTTCTGATCTTCAAGTTCTTTCTCTGCCAACTTTGAATGAATTACAGGCTGGGGAGATCTTGTGGTTTGCATGGCCAAATTGATGATATCATTTAACTTAGGCTTTATTCTTTCCTCCTTTACTCTGAACCCACCTAATAATTTACTATTTCCTACTCTAGTGCTATCTGTCTTTCCCAGTATTGTGTACTTTGGAATGCCTCTCTTGATAGTACCTCCTGGTTCCCACATCCCTGCCAAGTTAGTTTAAATCCTACCCAATAGCACTAGCAAATGGCCCCGCAAGGAAACTGGTCCCGGCTCTGTTTAGATGCAACCCGTCCAGCCTGTACTGTCCATTTCCCTATCTAGAATATGCACTGAAGCAACACCCCAAAGCTTCTTCAACAGCACCTTTCAAACCCATGGCTTCTATCAACTAGAAGCACAAGTGTGGCAGGCGCATACGAATACCACAACCTGAAGGTCCCCCTCCAAAGTCACACTCATCCTGATTTGGAAATGTATTGCAGATCCTTCAACATTGCTGGCTCAAAATCCTGGAACTTCCTACCTAAGAGCACTATGGGAGCACCTTCGCCACACAGGCTGCAGCTGTTCAGGAGGAACGCTCACCACCAACTTCTCAAAGGCAATAAATGCTGGCATTGACAGTAATGTCCAGATCCTGTGAATAAATAATTAAAATAAGGACAGTGTCCATTTAAAAAGTGTTATATCCTCAATTTGTCCATGCAGATCACTTGATCTCCCCAGCTTGTGATTCATTCAACGCTGGCAGAGAAAGAACTTGAAGATCAGAAGGGAGATTGAACAACATTCAAATAATGAAATTGATCATTTCACATTCCTTGTTTGTCTAATCACTACAAAGATATAGCTTGCACCAAAGGTTAACAACAAAGTGGAAAAATCATTATTTAAATTTTGGAGCAGATATGTTTGTCTTAAGTATTCAGATCATGTGGTCTGTTTGGTTGTTGCAAAATATGCCAGCTGTAAAACACTATTTAATTCTTCCTCTTTACCAATGAAAATCTCAATAAGAAAAGCTTTTCATACATTTTCTTTTGGAGGAAAGGATAACAATGCCACATAACACAAGTAAATGGAATTTATTTAAAGATGTCACAACTGTATATTATCAGTAACATATTGTAGGTTTAAATTTTAACAGCTTTCAGAACGACCAGCATCAGCAGACAAGTATTTTAAAAGTTCAACATATACAAAGAATAATGTGACATTTTAACAATTGCTTCACTTCAAAAATTTTAGGTTAAGAGCTGCTGTAGCATTTTACATAATTTCATTCTGTAGTGCAAGATATTTTTCATGTTTATTCAAAGAATGCTATTAAATACAGTGTTTATCCTGCATTTATTTCCATGTCTTTTCAGATTACTTAGTTTTACTTACAGCTGCAACAACATCATTTAAGCAACAATGAACAACCATTTAAAGAACGACAGATACTAAAACAGGCATTAGGAATGAAGGACTAATCTGTGAAATACAGATATATTATTTCAGATTATTAGTTTGCTAAAGAATGATTGTTTGCATTAGGTCAACAGGATTTTCATTTTAAGAATGTTTAGTCCTTAAGGAAATGTAACAAACAATCAACAAAACAAATAAACACTCTTAGTAACTGACTTCTAAACAATTTGACATTCTGGGTTAATAGATGATATTGTGTACTTTTTTTTTAGAAAAACACAAAAATGAAAAAAGTAATGAAAAATAGTAATTAAGAATAAATTGCTGTTTTAAGTAAATCAAAGGGACAAAATTGAAACTTTACATAATGTAGAAATCACTTCTGAATATTTTACTGAGCCATATTCCTTCTATAATAATAAAAATGAAATTACATTACAAAATTATTAAACCTTTAAAAACACCAAAATGTAAACAAAAATTAATAAAATATGTAACATATTAATAACCAAGAAAAGTCACTTTCTATCATTTCCTTGGTACAAGTTGGCACACAACAGGATTATACAATAGCATCTTTTAATTCTAGCCAATAATTGCTTTTGATGATGGGCTTTGATATGTTAAAGTGCTACACAAACATAATAATTGTGGAAATGAGTGCAAACAGACTTCATGTATATGAATGTTTTAAGCCACATGCTCTGAATCTGGGTACTCTGGAACAGCAAGTGGACTGTTATGATGCAACCTCACTTACAGAGATGATAGATTCTTCTTCCTCTTTTAATATTGAAGTCCTGGTTTTTAACCGACTGAATAACCATGCCAGAATAGCCAGAACAATTTGGACAATGATTCGTAAAAGCACAAATGCAAAAGGAACAATAATTTGCATCAAATGGAAAATTTCAGTACTAAACTTACTTAAAACATATGTAAGACAGAATGTAACAAAGGCCACAGAAGGGTAAAGTGAGAGCTTGGCAAACATAAATGCATGTTCTTTGCCCCCATAACGAATATGGTGATGTAAGGTTTCCTTTTCATTGTAAAGTGCTGCAGCCCATATTGCAAACTGAAAGAGACTTGCAAGAAAAATTATAACACAACTGATTTGAATGGCCTCCAGTTCATTGCGGGTGTTGGCGGCAAATTCGTGGGTAAGCCGAAAGGCCAGTGGAAGTCCACCAATGAAAGCCAGTGAGAATGTGTTCAGGAGTCCCATCAGTCTTGTTGACTTAGTGATGTATAGAAACAGTGAATGGTGAACAAACCAGAGAAGGCCAACAGTCACAAATGAACCAAAATAAGCCAAAAATTCTGGACCGTACTCACTAAGTGCTTCGATGAGTTTACCATTAAACTTCTCTGCAACCTCTTTACTTTCAGGAACATTATCCTCACTGTAACAAGAATATGCCAAAAACATTATAAGAACATAACTAAAGATATTAATTCACTTCATGGCTAATATTATGCAACAATAGGCATTTATAGCTTGAATTTACCATAAAAAACATACAAACGTACAAATTAGGAGCAGGAATAGGCCACTTAGCCCTTTGAGCCTGCTTAGCCATTAATAGCTGATCTGATTGTAACTGCAACTCCACATTCCCGCATGTCTCACAAATAAACATAACTAAGGTAAATAGATACTTAGTCAGGGAGAGAGAGATTAGGAACATTGACAGGAGGCTTAGGGAACAAAATAAGTTTTGAAATGTTTTTTAAAGCTGGAGTGAGAGATAAAATGGTAGTTCGATTTAGAGGGTGAGCTTGAGAGAGAAAGCTGAAGCAGCTTCTACCACCAGTGGAGGAGGGGAAAAACAAAGAAGGCTGGAATTAGTGCAACAAGAGTATTTGGGGAAGGATGTAGGGATGAAGGAGGGTGCAGAGAGCATGGAGGAATTTGTAGGTGGGGAGGATTTTAAATTTAATGAATTTGAGGATTAGGAAGCAAATGTAGATCTCCATAAAGGGAAGCGATGAGTGAGAAGCAATGCATGACATAACATGTATAGTCGAATTTTGGACAAGTTGGGAGTGTACAGAATGTAAATCACATGGGTATACAAGACAATGGCCAGAACTTTCCAACCTCCTGTCATGGGGCACGGGGGGGGGTGGGGGGACAACAATATGGCGAGAAGGTCAAAAATCGGTTTCACTCCGGCGTTAAAGCACAGCGGGATCATCCGACGGTGTCCTCCATGGTAGAATGCAAATCCCATTGGAGGCCGGCGCAAACCCGATTTGCATCCCACTAATGGGATGCGATGTAAGGCACAACAGGAATCGTCCTCCCACGGTAGATTTACTGTTACACCAGCGGGAAAACACGCCAGCCCAGAACACATCTGGACAACGGTTGAGTCTTACCATTAGGGCCTTGCTCAGATAGCAGATATCCGAGAAGCCCTACAGTTACTGGACCCTGGAGAAACACGTGCATCGCATCTGCGTGGATTCTCATGGTCATGACTCCACCGTGAAGCAGCTCACAAAAGGTGGGTGGTCTCCGTTGATGTCTCGGATCTGCTTCGGAGCATCGTGGTCTTGGTCATGGGCTGCTACGGATGATCGGCGATGGGAGAAAGGAGAGTCCAGCTATGAGCGGGAAAGGAGTGAGATTGGGAGAAGGGGAACGAAGGTGTTGGGGGTGGTGAGGTTGGGAGGGGGTAGGTGGGAGTATGGTGAACGTAGGGTGTAACGGGGGAAAATGCGGCAAGGGAAGGAATTTGGGGGTGGGGGTGAAGGAGTTCCACATTTTCCCAAATTTGTACCCTTGCCCCCACTCCTTAGTTTAAAACCCTCTCTACTTCCCTAGTTATACGGCTTGCAAGAACACCGGTCCCAGCATGGATCAGCTGTAGACCGTCCAAAAGGTACAGATCCCACTTTCCCCAGTATTGGTGCCAGTGCCCCACGAACCGGAACCCACTTCTCCCACACCAGGCTTTGAGCCACCCATTCATCTCCCTAATCTGATTTGTCCTATGCCAATTTGCATGTGGCTCAGGTAATAATCCAGAGATTATGAGCTTTGAGATTCTGCTTCTTAATTTGGTGCCAAGCTCCTCATACTGACAATGTAGAATTTGCTCCTTTGTTCTGCCCATGTCATTGGTACCAACATGACCACGACATGACCATCTTCAAGCAGATGTTCCGAACCCTGGCACTGGGCAGGCAACACAGCCGTCTGGATTCATGCTCTTTGCTGCAGAGAATGGTGTCAATCCCTTTGACTATACTGTCCCCTACTACCACTACATTCCAAGTAACCACCCCTGCTTGAATGGCTTCCTGTACCACAGTGCCATGGCCAGTTAGTTCATCCACCCTGAAGCCCCTGCTCTCATTCAAGCAAGCTGATAAAACCTCAGACCTGTTGGACAATTGCAAGGGCTGAGACTCCTGCCCTCTGGGTCCTCTTACCTGCCTCACTTGCAGTCACACCCTCCTGTCCCTGACTACTGACCAAATCAGAAGACTCCATTCTAAGGGGTGTGACTGCCTCCTGGAATAAAGTGTCCAGGTAACTTTCCCCCTCCTGCAGTGTCTGCAGCTCAGCCTCCAGCTCAATAACTCGGAGCCAAAAGTTCCTGCAGCCGCAAACACTTACTGCAGATGTGTTTGCCCTGGATCACACCAATATCCAGAAGCTCCCACATCCTGCAATCACAGCACATCAGCTCCCTGTCATCTCCAATATGTGTTAATTAATTAATTGTTAATTAATTAATAACTAATAAAGCTTACCAGTTACGGGTTTACCTGTTCCTTCTGCTGATGTGTTTGCCCAATGGAGGAGTGAACTAAGGGTGGGCATGATAGGAAGGAATGGTGAGTATGAGAGGGGGCAGAGGAAACCAGAAGGGTAGGAGGGTGACAGTGCATCGGTAGAGGTAGAAGGGACGGTAAGGGTGGTTGCTGGAGACTCAGAGGTAGATATGGACCCTGGGGGTGGGAAGGAGGGGGGCAGGGAGGTTAATGTGGATGGGGGTGAGATTCTTAGGAAGGTAGGGAATGTGCAAGTTCAACTGGACATCCTGGGAAGGCATGGATTCAGGTTCGTAGGTGACGGTAGGGAGGTGGAAGATAATGTCGGGGGGGTCAACTGTGATGGGGGAAAGAACATGGGTGATTGGGGGAGGGGAGCTGATCAAAAACTTGACCACGACCATCATTGTCAAAATCAAAAGTGAGCGGAGGCTTGTGTTGGATGGGCTTGGCACAGTGAGATGAGTGAAATGAGTATGACGGATGAAGGCTCCGGGTGCCTGGGAGAGTGCTTGCATGAGGCTCCGAAAGGCATGCGCACACGCACACACACACTTCTCCCTTCAGAATCACTTGTGGTCCGGCTGCGTGCAGCTGAACTGCTAGTGCGGGGGATGCAGTTGGAGAACTTGCGAAGCCTGTCAATGAAGTTTAAAGACATTATTCAGTGAAAGTGAATATATTTTCAGATTATGAAGTGGCAAAATGTGTTCACCTGCGTAACCACTTGTGGTCAGAATTTCTTAACTTTTCTAGGCCTACCACTTCTTCTAGGTGCTGCCCTGACATCCGCAGCAGGGGTGGAGACAGCCTGTGCAATGGTAGGCTATGTTGTCTCTGATGACTTCGGCGTGCATCCTCTGGAGGACCGAGGCCTTGGGGGCCCTGGCTTGCTTTGGATGTCCTCCTTTGGGCCAGCTACTCCCTCTGCAGTGACAGAGGATGAGGTTGAGGTCAAAGGCAAAAGGGACTCAGAGGGAACAGACAGCCTCGGAGATTGCTGAGTGGATGGCCCAGGGTTGTCCAGCTGCTGCTCCTCCTCCCTTCGGGTGCCCGAGGGCCCCCAGCCTACTTCATTGGGGGGGGAAGAAGCACCTAGAGGGACATCGAGGTGCCCTGTTTCCCTCTCGCGTTGCCACCGCAGGAACTCACCCATGGCTATTATGATGGAGTGCAAGTCTGTGCGCATCTCCGCATTCTGCTGGACCAGGGTCTCCATGGAGTCTGCCATCCTTCCCATGGAGACCTCCATACATGCAAATGTAGGCGCCACTTCATCAGAGAGCAGGCAGAAGGACTCCTCCGACTCGGGTGCCACTCTGTTGAGGGCTTCCAACAGCCCTGCACCTTGTTCCCCTGCCTTCTGCTGACTCTACATGACGAGTTGGAAGGCAAAATCCAGAGGCTCGTTATCTGACTCAGACCTCATAGATGTCTCTTCCCCAGCAGTCCTCAGAGCGCCGAGGAGCTCGGCTGAACATTCCTCCTGCTGCGGACATGTGTCCGTACGGTGACCACCAGATTGTGAACCCAGGTCCCGCCGAGGTGTGTGTCTCTGCGTTGCTGGAGGGTGTGGGTAAGCACTGTATCGGGTCTTTCAGGCTCCTTATTTCCAGCTCTTCAATGGAACAGGTGTCCTCTTGGCTGGAGGTGAGGACCTGGATGGAGCCGAGGGACTGGATGGCTGAGGGTGTTGGTCACTTGGCAGTGCTCCCTGTGAATCAAAGTTGAGATAATTATTGCATCTCAGCAAAGTCAAAAGCAGGAGAGAGAGCACTCAGTTGCATTGAGAGGGGGATGATGTGGTGCAGGATCCTCACATGGGTTTTTGCCACCAACCTCACTGTCACCGCAAGCATGGTCCACATCCTCACCAGTCAGTGCAATGGCACGCTCCTTAAAGTGAGTCAGGGGCCTAATGTGGGCCACTCCAACCCCAGTCTGGGATCTTGCCCTGCTGTTGTGAGCCAGCTTCTCCTACATGAAAACAGACAAAGAGAGTGTGAGAGCAGGACGCATGGCACTGTGTGGAATGTTTGTATGGTGAGTGGAGCCATGGACGGGATGAGGACATGAGCTCAAGGGCGTATGTATCTGATGGAGATGTGAGGGTGTGTGTGAGGTTTAGTGGTATTGTCCCTTGAGGTGTGAGATCCCTGGGGATGTGAGATGGGCTTGGGAGAGTGCGAGTTGAAAATGATAAGGTACTTGACTTACCTTGGCAGAATGGATGAGAGCATTCATACTCTCTCTGCACTGGATGGCTGACCTCCTCTTTGCTTCGGTGGCGCTGAACGCTGCCGCCACCACCTCCCAAGCCGAAATGGTGATTCTGGTGGCCCACCTGCGGTCAGCGTGGGCGTAGAGGACATCGCGGCAGCCTTTCACAATGTCCAGCAGGCGCCTCAGAGAGGCGTCACTAAATTTAAGGGTTGCGTCTTCTTTGCTTTCAGAGCCATCTGTCACCTAGAGCAGGACTGGTCTGTAGATATGAAGTAGGCATGCTCTCTGTTAGCTTTAAATATGGTGCCATGAGCAAGGAAGCACCGAGTTCATGGTGGTGCGGGCAAATCTGAGCCCGCCCACCAGCGATCCAAGGTGTTTTCCGTGAATGCATTATTAATGAGGCGATATGCACCGGTAATGGGACGATCTGGTGCGAAAACCCGCCAGGCTAGCGGGTAAAACGACTTTTCTCCAGACCTGCTACTGTATTTGTGCAAATCTGGGACGATTCCGCCCAATGTATTTTTTTTAAAGAGTTGTCCTACTGCATAATTTAATCGCTATATTTTAGCTACTTATTACAATCAAAAAGATAGTGTAAGGGGACATATGCAACGTCAATTGTGGAATACTGAATGCATTCCAAGAGCAACTTACGACTACCATCGTAACAATTATAATTGTCTTTGTACAATAAGCTCGTGTTATGGGTCCTTTCTATCGCAATTATAGTTTTTTTTTCCAGAACCAAGATGCATATATTGTCATTATAAAAATCATTAGCATGTCAAATAGTGCTGTTTAGAAGTAAAACTTCCAACATGCACTCATATTAAAGCAACATTTGTTGTTCTTATGAAAACGTTTTCGTCTGTTTACAAACGCAACATAAATACGTTGAAAATGATCAGTCTATGATTGGCGTGCAATGTCGTTGTGATGAAATTGATTGATAGCACTTCTCCCTCTCTAAAGAGAGTTAGCCAGATATTTTCTCATAAAGATAGTGACCTATTAATGGAAAGCTTATTTTTCTCAAGAGTTATAATTGTTGAGAAATGCTCCTCCTGACCCCAAATTTAAATAGTTTATATTACTGGACTAATAATCCAAAGGATTGGAATAATAATTCATAGAACATGAGTTCAAATCCAACCATGACTCTTTAAGAGTCTGAATTCAGTTAAAAAAAATCTGGAATGAAGAGCAGCTATCAGTAAAGGTGACAATTAAGTTGTTGTAAAAAGCCTCTGGCTTCTCAATGGCAGCTAAGAACAGGGCAATAAATGCTAGCCTTGCTAGAGATGCCCATATATCAAGAATGAGAAAAAAAAACTGATTATGGTTTTCAATTTCAGCATTCAAATTATTTTTCAAATCACGCTTCCCATCTCTTCTGCAGGTTACTCATCACCACAGATTCCTTGTCTATCCATTGACAGGGGCTAAAGAGATGAAAAAAACTTCACTGCTTTCTAAAACTTTATTAATCAGTTTACAGTGATGAGCTTCATTAAAAGATGCCCTTCATTATGAAGTACCACAGGCAAAATTAGTTGGCGCTCATGTCAGCAGTTCTGTGCCATGATATAGGCTTGCTCAAGTAACTTCAAGCATCTCTTCGGAAAACATAGGACACAAAATTGAGTAGTACAGTGCCACGGAGGCCAATGATAGGTTTCCTGAAAGAGTCCAGCAGGTTTGTGCTCCACAGCGCCATTGCTACTCCACAGGCCAGATGCCAGCAATCCTAGCAATTTGCTGGTAGACTGCTGAGGGCACCTGGGTAACCCGTTGGACACTGAAATCCAAACTCATGACGGCAGCAGTTTAAGCTTGCCAGCAGCTATGGATCTCGTGACCTGCATCTGAGCTTTCACTACGGCAGTGAGACATTGGGAGGGCACCCTCTGTGCTGCAGTGGAAGTTGAGACAATAGCCAACAAACACTCCATCATGGGTTAATTTGGCAGTGTTGCGATGGAGTTGTCCATCACTTTCATGATGGAAAGGAGGGACTCCAAGCTCTGCATGATGCCCGCTGCTAGGTTGGAGCCAGACTCTACCATGTTCCCAGCCAATGATTGGAGGCTGACTGGCAGACCTGCCAATGCACGAAACATCTGGGTATACATCATCATCAACATTTTCCTATGGTCTACTCCAATAAGGGCCTCATCTCAGTGCCCCACAGCGGAACTCATTTGCAACCTTGTCCTCCAGGGAACGAGCACATGGCCTGGCAACAGCCTATTCTTGCTCATGTCTCACCACATGCTGATCCCAATTCTACATTCACGTTCATGCAGCAACACTATCTAAGCTAGTGGCTGCGAGTGTAAGGTCCTCTTCACTCTTGTGGGCTTGCTTTTCCTCTACCTCATGGTCTTTAGAGGCTGTGCAAACATCAGTTCTTGACTATCTGAATGTTCAAATGCATAAGGGGATGGCTGGGAGTCAGGAAAGTGGAGGGTGGGGTAAAAAGCAGCAGTTCCACGGTCGAACCATCTGCAATTTCCATTTCATGGCACCTTTCAAGATGAGAATACAGAGTGAATGGAGAACATGCATATGGCAGCAACTCAGTATCGTCCTCAATGACCAAGTGCCACTGACTTTGTGGCATCGGTCCCGATGAGTTGTTTGACCATCTCCTCGAAGGCGCTGAGGGAATGCAGGTGTCCTGGTCCTCCGGCTTTCCTGACTGTTGTGTGACACCTTCTCCTGCCAGGAAGTGAACAGAATGTCAGTGACAGTGTGTCACTATGCTCGGGCAATGTTCCTGCTATAGTTGAATAACTGTAGGTTTGAGGAGGCATGGAAATGTGTGTGCATGGCTGGCACAACTGGAAGCTATGTGTGAGTTTGGTGTAGAGTAAGGATTTTAAGGGTGTGTCCTGAGTGCTAGGGTATGCTGCTGGATGAGTGATGGAGATGTAGTACATTGAGCAGTGCGAGAAGTGGGTGGTGTGGTGTGTCTAAGAAGTGAAGTGTAGATTCATTCATTCACAGTGACCACTCAAGTGAGGCCATTATACTTTCTTCTGCATTGTAGCCATGTCCTCAGGGCTACTCTGGACATTTTAACTGTCCTTGCCAACTGTTCCCATTTTCCCCCAAGGCTCTGCCTCAAAGGCTTCTTGCCCCCCACTGCTCCCCCCTGAGGAAATATGGTGTCACTCCTGCCCTCCACTTATCTTACCAGTACTTCCCATGTGACATCACTAAAGCAGGAAACCTGTTTCCTCACACGGTGTGACATCTCCCTTGGCCCCGATTGTTCCAAAGTGATTATTTAGCAGCGTTCAGTTCATTACTGCAGTTTCCCTTTAATAGGGACTCTGCCTTTAAGAAGGAAAAGATGTCTGGAGCACTTGGTTTGCTCACGCTACTCAGCTCCCTGCAGTGGGCTGGGACTGCTGGAAGCTCTACAGAGGGTAGTGCAGTATGGGCTCTGCTCAGAGCCATGCTACATTCATGCAAATGAGGTGGGTGCACCAATTTTATGTGCTGCCTTCCTCATTTGGAAGCAGCATGGATAGCTGCAAATCATGACTCCCTTGGCCAAAAACCGATACACACCAATTTCTAGTTCAATACGCTTACATCAACTATAATAAAGGAAACCTCCTGCAATGTCACAGGTGCCTCGTGATTAATCATGGATATAGGTTTGCATCTTCTGCGTCTATCCAATACAGCTTACCAGTTATTTATGTAGTCACCCGTGTGCTCCTTCAGACACAGAACACAAAAACACTAGAAGATCACCAGCGAAGCATACAACGTTTCTGCATATCTGAATAAAATTTAGTATAGAAAAATTTCAAGGATAAGAAAAGGATAATAAGCCGAAAAATCTTATTCCTCTTCCACTGGTGCTTCTGGCTCCTTTTTGAACTTACCAAAATTTTTTTTGCCTGCACCATCCAGCATGGTACAGTATTACAAACATTTTATACTCCAAGTAATTACGTTTTTCTAATATCCATTTTAAATGTACTATTCATTAAATTAATGTTTTTTAGTTCTGCTGTTCTGGTTTCCTTTAAAGTAATAATTTGCATTACTTCCTGTCAACACCATTTAATATTTTAACATTTTTTATTCACTTCCTTCTTTCTAGAGTTTAGAACTTTGTTTGCCCCATTATTTTGCTCCATTAAATGTGGGATCAGACTTTCTAGCAGTCTATCGATCTTCCATTATGCAGAAAGGAAAGCATGGGTTGTCCAAAAATTGTTTAAACAAAGTGGCCTGAGATGTCCCTTTATCCTTGGCTGGAAGGACCCTGTGGTGTGCTTTGTCAATAGTTGACTGTCCCATCTTCAAAGCCAGGTTCGTAACACAGCCTTCCTGGTCGGCTGAGCTTCCTCAACCCTACTACTCCCCTGGATAGACTGGCTGCCTGGGGGAGTAACCCTTACCAGTCATGCATGTCACATGTCTTCTATGCTCTTTCGTAACTTTCCCCTATGTTATAATCTTGAGGAAGACTGTTAACTTTTGGAAAGAAATTTGAACTCTCAATTATTAACTGATATAGATTAGGCTGCAAGCTTTCACATTTCAAACAAAACTTGCACTATACAAGAATTATATAAAGCAAGTACTACTAATTTAACACTATATTTTGCAAAACCCTTATTAGTTAAACCTGAAAATCTTAACAGACCACTTGTCCTGTTTTTAATTCTACCCAAGAGTTCCCCTATAGTTTTCAGGATCTTGAGGGTTCTTTCAGTTCCCCTGGGGCCAAACCAAGGTGTGCCACAACTCTCAGGAATTTACTTTTATTCTCCTCAATGTTCCTGCTATTGTCCAAGGTATGAGATTTCTTGGGGCCCGTCCACTAGCATTCATCCAGGTGACCCCCCAAGTCTCTTTAAGCACCTCATGATTATGAACACCCCATCTTAAGCATGGAATTCACTGCCTTCTTGCTTAGTGGTCTCCAGCTCCTGGAAAATGTTTCTCTCTGTCTGTTTCCAAGCTATTCCAGCTCCAGATAGAAGCTGCTTGTGTTTGAGAGAAAACGCAACACAAAAGGGTACCTCCCGTGCAACCTGTCACCATGGCAATGTGGCGTCCCTGGGATGTCCCAGATAGAGATTCAAAGCAATCATCCATACGTTCCAAAACTGTCCTGTGATCTGAAAACTATATGGATACTTTAAGAACTTCCTTTGTTTACCCGTTGCTTCCAGACCTTTCTTTGATCTGGGAAACAAATGAATAATTTAAGCCCTTTGTGAAGACAACTGTAGATATCGAGTCTCTACCAAGATTCAGAAAGGGGCCACCTACTGTTTCTTGTTTTCACACCTCTAACTCTATCCTCTTTAAATAAGTATGAACTATCTTTTGAATGGTAATTATCTTAGGGGTGTTTACCAGTGTTTCAAACCCAGGTTTTTTTCCACATATCTTAAAGTTAAAAATTCAATTTCCCCAAAACTAGAAGTTATATTTCCACAGTATATGAATCATGAAATTAAATATTTTCACAACATCTAGCGTTATCATAAACATACTGCCGATGATCTGTGGCCTGTCATGATGTGGCCAAAATATCCCTCTACTCTTGACTTACGTGAAGACAGTTTAAGTTTAAAAACCCACCACTTAAGTTGACTCCAGATATACAAATAAGTAAAATAGTGACTTCAAATCTGACTGAATAGATTAGAATGTTGCATGAGTAAAATATTAAAGATGCTAATGGACAAAAAACTGTATCCTTCTTGTCTGTTCCAACTAAGCCAACTTTGATGAGGTTAGGAATCCACGGTTCAGCGCTAACTATGGGTGAATAGTCCATTAGTGGCTTCTACCAATACACCTCACGCTACTTGTATCAATTTTGAAAAGAATAAAGTTAGCTAACAGAGTAAAACATGGTAAGGAGTTGAAAAGCTTAATTACGAAACTGATATAGATAAAAACTTACCATATATCTAAAATAAGAAGCGTTGCTACAATAGCAAATACCCCATCACTAAAAGCTTCCACACGCTCTTTGCTCAGTGGCTCATTTGGGTGAAATGTGTAAAATGGCACTCTCTGAAGTTCTTTTGGACCTTGCATGAAACAGAAAATATGTGAATAAAGTTTTTTTTCTCTTCCCCACTCGAATACATTTCCATTTAAAGCAGAGATACCACAGAATTGTCATTAAAACAGATGTAAAATTTGTACTCCTTTAGTATTTGTATGAATTATCCCTACTGTCATTTCCCACCATGGCTCCTCATTCCTCAAGAGAAAATGGGAGCTGGGGCAGGGAATGACATCTGGCTGAAATTGTCCTTCTTAAGAATTTAAATTCCTGATTGGGACAGAAAGTGGCTTTGCACAATGACTCTCATTTCACATACTCACCCTTTATTTTGTCTGTACACCACTGTGTACACTGAGTAATGTATGGGAGAAAGATGACAAGTGCAAGCACTGCATATGCCTGTGAAAAAGAAAGTTGCCAATCATGAAAAGCAATTTAAGATCATACCATGATATAGCATAAAGTATGATGCTGTTGCTAATCTTATTTACATGAAAATACAAAATAGCCAGCAGAAAAGGAGACCATTACGTCCATTGTACCTATTTGATACTACCTTTGATTCATATATTATGTAATAAAACACAGTCTGTAACTGTACTTTTGTATAAAGAAACAGGAAAAAATGTATTAGGGTGAGCCTGCTACTTGAATGCATATTGAATAACGTAGTCATATTAGCACCAATTCTGAACTTCTAGCAGACAGTACAGGGCAGGAAATTATGACTTCACATCTCATGATTATAGCTTCATTAGAGATTTCCTGCCATACACTCACCCCCTGAGTGCTGCACTCCACTCAATTCTATTATTTAAAGCACTGCATCAGTTCAACACAAAGCATAATACATAACTGCAAGTGAATGCAAAAATATTCAGTGCATACACTAACTAGTACAGGTATTGCTAAGAGCGAAGCCTTAAACTATAAAGCCCACGAACTTCATGAATATCACTAGGAGATAATGGGGACTTCGAGCCTTTTTACCCTTCCAAGAACATAACATTGAATCACTTGTAAGTTATTTCATGGATCTATATCTGAACCATCAACATCCACATTTTAAAAATTGTCCAGAGGTCACCTGGAATTTCACATGGTGTGAGAGCTACAGAAAAGTAAATAAACATACTTTTGTGGCCTCTTAGTGGCTGGAGGTTATTTATAAAGCATGGAAGCAGGAGAACATCAACTTGCATCTAGTACAACCAACAACATCTGACAATATGTTTTACGCAGCCATACATAGCATGATGTTTCCTGAATTGGGCTTCATAGGGATAATCATCTGGCCACTGGTTGAGATGTACATCTGCTTCAGGTTTCCTTTTGATTCATTAGGTTGCATAAAAATACAATGCAACCGGACCCAACAATAACAAAAACAGATATCACACAAACTTGACCCCAATAGATATAAAAAGCTTTCACAAATTTCACAACAGGACACTGTGGAAATGTAATTGGCACGTTATGCCAAAATACCATATTTTAGTCAAAATTTTCTGCCAATCTCATTACATATGTTGGAATGTAAAAATGAGTGCAAAGAATCAGGGTCCAAGAAGGGCATGAAACTCATTCCATATATTCTTTCTATAAGGATGAACAATCATGCTTGAAGGCACATTACCACGTTCAAGAAAATGCGATCATGGAAGTTTTACAATCTTTAATGTGACTTTGCTATGGTGTCAGAATACACAGAAAATATAGTGTAGGTCAAAGCGAAGAGAAATATATTGTATAGAAAACAAACTCTGAAAACTGTAAAATACCAGAAATATAACTTTGGGTCTTGTGACTAAAACTTTGGGCTTAAAGATTCGCCCATTTTGAAACAGTGTAATTGCTGGTCTTTTTGTGGGGCGGAACCATGTTAATGAGCAAAGGGTGGAGATTTTGAAGAACTAGCACAATAGGTCAAGGACATTTTGGCAGTGTGAAAACAAGTGTTTGTCATTTACATCCAAATTTTCTCTACCTTCTGCATTGAAAATCTTCACTATGCCAATTAGGCATTTGTTTGGGTGCAAATTTACAGGGAATTTCAGTCCATTATAGTAAGCTACCAACAGAAAAGACAGATTTTTTATAGCCTAATGTAGAGTCCAGTAATCGTTATTCCACTAATTATGGTTAACAATGGAGTGAATTTTTGCATACAAGTAGTAATTTGTCAGATAATTACACTTTCTGAGAGAACTCCCTATGAAGGGGAAGTCATACACAAAGACAAGAGACAGGTCCAGCATATTTTTGAGGGATTCACAGCATTTGGATAAGTAATAAGACTATGTAACCTATTTATCATGACAACATTGCAGTCATCTGTGGAATATACACATTTGGTTCAGCAGGTCACTAGGTATGCTACAAGAGACGAGCTTCTCAATGAAACCCGAACATTGCATTCTATTAAAGGTTCTTAAAACTTTTGAGGGCTGATGTTTCAACTCATGCTAAAATTATTCAATTTCTAATGGGGTGCATCACAAGTTGATCAATTTTCTTTAAAATCAAATTTGTGACACGACAGTGTCCCACCTTACAGACACTCTGATGTTGCAAAATCTTTTTGTTCACTTTGCTTTCTATTATTTTGTCATGATTTGCAGTACAATCCGGTCTATAGCATTCAAAGTCTAATTTTGATTATTTTTTCAGTCAGCATAATTGTTACAGCTTTCTACTCACATGGGACAATAACAAACAAAAACAAAAATCGCTGGAAAAACTCAGCAGGTCTGACAGCATCTGTACGGACTCGAAACCTTAACTCTGTCTTTCTCTCCACAGATGCTGTCAGATCTGCTGAATTTTTCCAGCAATTTTTGTTTTTGTTTCAGATTTCCAGCATCCGCAGCATTTTGCTTTTATCTTAGCAGTTGGTAGTTAGAATTAAAATACATGAGGCAACTTAGCAGTTGGGTCCTCAGATTGAATATAAGTATTTTTACCACCAAAACCAGATGCTTTTATGAGATTATGCTTCTATGTGGCTGATCTTAATTTAACAAATTTGAGTTGCTACACATTCACGAATCTTTTAGCTGCAAACCTTTGATTTCAGATAACATTTTTCAAATATGGTTCCTGAAGGTGCCATGCATGTACAAACAAATCTACTGAGCCCTTTGAAACTAAACACAGGGAAAATAAACTTACCGCTGGGCAATAGATGAAAGACAAGATCCCTGCTAAAAGGAAGAGAGCTGGAGCTCGTAAAATCATCTTTAAAATTTGGTACTTATAAGAAATTTGATCTTCTGACGCACATAGATGGGCATTCAATAAGTAAGGTCGGTGGAATCCATAAATCACAATTACAGCCTGTTATAAAATTAAAAGGAAGAGAAGTTAGCTGTATGAAGTTTCTTCTCTAACAGAGTTACTCTGTTATCATTTGTGTATGCTAGTTATATGACATCCAAAAGTACACACTTTCCTCCATTCTCAATTTCTTAATGTCTCACGTAGGCCTACATTTCCATGGATGGCAGCAGCACAAGTTAGTGAGCCTAGACAACTGGATACAGCCAGGCCTCCTACCCCTGGGGAGAATAGTTTAACTTGAGCCTGTCTTTCCCAATGTCCACAGAAGCATATTTTACAGTGCCAGTCAATGAACAGAGATTAGGAAACAAGAATGGTAGTTGATTTATTTTCTCCCTTCCTCAACATCGAGGGTAACTGTACACCCATTGGTACTGCAGTTAAAAATCAAGCAGTTCAGCACAAATTCTGGATCAAAATTCAGAATTTTTTTATTCTGTGTGGTTCAGTACATTACAACGTGGTGCATTTACCATTGAGCCATCAAGGATGCCAACGTTCTAAGAATAAATATAATTACCCTCTTGAACAAGGCAAACAAAACATAATTTTGAAATCAATATTACTGTCATAAGATACTGTTTAAACAAAAACTGCAGACAATAAAACATAGCAAAATTGTAAAACTAGGTGGCGCACTGAGTCAACACACAGGTTCTACCAGATCCTCTCGTCTTCAGACCTCATTACAGCCTTAGCCCAAACATGGACAGAAGAGTTGCATTCCAGAGGCAAGGTGAGAATGACTGCCCTTGATATGAAGGCAGCATTTGAACAAATGTGGCATAAAAGAGTGCTAGAAAAATTGAAGTTACTGGGAATTAGGAGAAAATTCTCCACTCGTTGTAGTTATGCCTAGTATGAAAGAGGATGGCTGTTGGAAGCCATTCATCTTGGGCTCAGGACATTGCTGCAGGGGTTCTACAGGGCAATGTCCTAGCCCAACCATCTTCAGCTGCTTCATCAATAATGATTTCGGTGTTCAGTTCTATTCGCAACTCTTTTAGATACTGAAGCAGTCTGTCCCTGCATGCAGCAAGACCTGGGCAACACAGGCTTGGACTGATAAGTGGCAAGCTACACTTGCGTCATGTAAGTGCCGGGCAAAGAGCATCTCTAACAAGAGGGAATTTAACCATCTCCCCTTGCTGTTCAGGGTATTATTATCACTGAATCCCACATTAATATCATCCTGGGGCTTATCATTGACCAGAAACTGGGCCAGCCATATAAATATCATGACCACCTGAACAGGTTAGAGGCTGGGAATTCTGCAGCAAGTAACTCATCTCCTGACTCCCCAAAACCTGCCCACCATCTACAAAGCACAAGTCAGGAGTGTGATGGAATGCCCTCTACTTGCCTGGATGAGTGCAGCTCTAACACTATCTAAGATGAAGTGGGCTATTTACAAGATGCACTGCAGCAACTTGCCAAGGATTCTTTGACAGCATTTTCTAAACCTGTGACCTCTACCACCTAGAAGGACAAGGGCACATGGGAACACCTCTACCTGCAAGTTTCCCAACAAGTCATGCACCATCCTGACTTGGAACTATATCACTGTTCCTTCACCATTACTGAGTCAAAACCCTGGAACTCCCTCCTTAACAGCAAAGTGGGTGTAATGGCTCTGATATTATACTCATTTATTTCTACTTTGCTATCAATTGATCCATCTTGTTCCAAATGCTGTGTACATTCAGATACAGCCTTCAATTCTGTGTTTTTACCATTTTTCCCTACTCTGACCTTACTTTCTGGTGCACTCTTATGCTTGTACACTCTGATCCTCCTGTCACACTCTGGTTATCATTATCCACATTGCTAACCTGCACCATTGACCTGTCCTTTCTCTTTAAATTTCTAAATATCCCCTCATGTGAACCCCTATCCCTCCCCTTATTTGGTTTAAAGCCCTCTCTTCAGTCCTAGTTATATAATTCACCAGTACACTTGTCACAGTGTGGTTCAGATGAAGACCGTCCCAATGGTACAGTTCCCTTTTTCCCCCTAGTACAGGTGCCAGTGTCTTATGAATTGAAATCTGTTTCTCCCACACTAATCTTTGAGCCACGCAGTCAACTCTGAATGTGTGGTATAAACTTATCACTGAGAAAAAGGATGGAATTTTAACTCTCAAAAACTGGTGGGCTTTGGCCAGGGTTGATGTAAAAAACATCTTAAACCCGAACCTCACTGTGGTTAACAAAGAAAGTTAAGGACAGTATCAAATTGAAAGAAAAGATGTACGTGCTAAAAAGGTTAATGATAGGCCAGGAGATTGGGAAAATGTTGGAAACCAGCAAAGATTGACTAAAAAACAATGAGAAATTGGAGTATGAAAAAACTAGAAAGAAATATAAAAACAGACAGTAAAAGCTTCTACAAGCATATGAAAAGGAAAAGAGTAGCAATAGTGAGTGTTGCTGCCTTAGAGGGAGAGACTGGGGAAATATTAATGGGAAATAAGGAAATGGCAGAGACTTTGAACAAATATTTTGCATCTGCCTTCACAGCAAGAGACACTAAAAGCATCCCAAGAATAGTAGAAAATCAGGGGCAAAAGGGAGAGAGGAACTTATAACAATCAGGATCACTAGTGAAAAAGTACTGGGAAAACTAATGGGAAAAAAAGGTTGACAAATCCCCTGGACCTAATGGCCTGCAACCTGGGGTCTGAAAGGAAGTGAGCTGTAGAGATAGTGGAGGCATTGGTTGTAATCTTCCAAAATTCCCTAGATTCTAGAAAAGGTCCCAGGGATTGGAAAGAAACAAATGTAACACTGCCATTCGAGAAAGGAGGGGGACAGAAAGCAAGAAATTATAGACCAGCTAATCTAACATTTCTCATTGCGAAAAAGCTAGAATCTATTATTAAGAACATGATAGCAGGACATTTGCTAGAGTTTTTTGAAGAGGTAACAGAGAGGGTTGATGAGGGCAATGCTGTTGATATGGTGTACCTGGATTTCCAAAAGGCATTTTATACAGTGCCACACAACAGGCTTCTGAACAAAGTTATATATAGCTCATGGAATAAAAGGGACAGGAGCAGCATGGATACAAAATTGGCTGAGTGACAGGAAACAGGGTAGTGTTTAATGGATGTTTTTTTGGACTAGAGGAAGGTGTGTAGTCCAGTTCTTCAGGGGTCAGTGTTGGGAGCCTTGCTTTTCACAATAACACAATAAATAGGAGCAGGAGTGGACTATATGGCCCATCGAACATGCTCAGCTATTCAATACGATCATGGCTGATTTTGGGCTTCAACTCCATTTTCCTGCCTGCTCCCCATATCCATTAATTCCCTGAGACCCCAAAAATCTGTCTATCCCAACCTTAAATGAATTTAATAGAGCATCCACAATTCTCTGTGGTAGAGAATTCCAAAGATTCACAACTTTTTAAATCGGAGTAATTTCTCCTCACCTCAGTCCTAAATGATCATTTCCTTACCGAGACTGTGCCCCCATGTTTTAGACTCCCTGACCAGCAGAAATAATCTCTGTGTCTACCCTATCAATCCCCTTCAGAATTTTGTAGGTTTCAATGAGGTCGTTTCTCATTCTTCTAAACTCCTTACACACCTAAATGGGCTCCATACTGTGCTCAAATTCATCTTTCAAATGGAACAGTCAAATGAGTTCCCTTCCTTTGACATGCTAGTTGAGAAATCTGCCAGGGAGTTCTCTACTCCCATCTATTGCAAGCCTACCTTCACTGCTCAATATATGGGTTGGGATTCCTACAATTCCACAAGCTATAAGATTGGCCTTATGGGCAACTTCATATATAGGGCCCAAGCCATTTGCTCACCATGTAAGTTTGATGCTGAAGTAGGGTGCATCAAAACCATCCTGCGAGATAATGGCTACTCTGATCAGATCATTGCTCACTCTATATCACTCAAACTCATGATTGGGCCCAAGGCCACCACTTTCAGTCCCAAAAATTGCCCAGTGCACTTCAGATTACCCTGGAAGGGTAAGATATCTCAAGAATTTGAGCAACTGGTGAAACTAGCCATTTTATGCTGCTACTATGCAGTAGGAAAACGCGTGGGCCAGGATTTTCCCGTCGGTGATTTAGGAGTGGGGCCCGCTCGCCGACGGGAAAATGATGCGCGATGACGTCGGGAGGAACCCCCGACGTCATCCTGGTCCCTTTAAATTTTCAGGAAGGCGGGCGGACAGCGAAATCAGCTGTCTGCCCGCTGACCTGTCAATGGTCAATTAAGACCATTGACAGGCTAATTAAGATTGTTAAAGACCCTGCCCGTCCAACCTTAAGGCTGGTGGGCAGGCCAGGAGCCCCAGCGGGCTCCTGATAATACATGAAACCTCATCCACTGGCAGGATGATATTTCATGTCCGTTTTTAAAAAGTTTCATAAAGTTAATGTGTTTCTTATTAACATGTCCCATCTCATGTGACATTGTCACATGAGGGGAACATGTTAATAATTTTAATATTTTTCTATCTTTGGTGTTTTTTTACCTGTCAGTAATCTCCCTGAGACAACAGTTGGTCTCAGGGAGCAGTGCGCTCTTTCGAGTGCACTTTGACAGATGGGGAATCCCTCCCGCCCCCGCACAGGAAGCGCATAGCGCTTCCCGCTGGGCGGGCCTCAATTAGCCCGCCCACTCAAAATGGCGGCAGGCCCCTTTTCGGTGGCGAGGGTCGGCTGTCCGCCTGCCGCCGAGCCGGTGGGGCCCGCACACCCACCAATGGCAAAATTCTGCCCGTGATGTTCGCCACTAGCAGGATTCTGCCATCAAGCCAAAAAGACTTTCTGCCTATTACACAAATGGGTAATGTAAGAACTGCAGTGCCGGAGTGATGCTAGGTATGTAGGCCGTGCGTCAGAAGGACTGGCAGATCATATCAAACAGTACATCCCTTCGGCTGTTCACAACAGGCAAGGTACTGACTGTACCCAGCCAACCCGTGCTTGCAAAATGCAAAACATACTGTCCAATATTAGATGTTATTCCGTGATTAGCAAATGTTGCACAAACAATCCTGAGTGTGCTAGAATTACATTGACAACCAATTTAAGATAATCAGTCAGACTCGTAGTGTGGCTCACTTACACAGCTAGAAGCTACAAATATTAATACATAGGGCTTTGTCCTTTGCAGACAGAAAGAACAGATACACACATTGCGCCCTTTTCAACTAAACAAAATAGGCGACAGCCATTCTCTAGCTCATTCCCCATGGCAAGGTCTCTACCAATCAGAGTCCACTTGCTAACCAATTGGCACTCTCTTCTCATGCAATACAAATTGTTGTTCCCTTTATATTTGATATTCTTGTGAATTGTCCTGATGAATGCAAGATGAAAAGCTTCAACAACATGTGTCTTTTTTTCAGCAATACACAAATTCTATATTACCAAATGACAATTCTGTGATTCCGTGATTTAGGAAATCATAATAAAATCAGGTACAGTCATCATGATTTTGTAAAAGGGAAATCATGTTTGACAAATTTATTAAAGTTCTTTAAGGATGTAGCAAGGAGGGTGGATTCAAGGGAACCTGTAGATGTAGTATATTTAGATTTTCAGAAGGCATTCGACGAGGTACCATATAAAAGGTTACTGCAGAAGGTATGAGCTCGTGGTGTTGGGGGTAACATATTAGAATGGACAGGGGATTGACTAACAGGAAAGAGAGTCAGGGTAAATGGGTCATTTTCAGGTTGACAAACTGTAGTTAGTGATGTGCTGTAGGGATCAGTGCTGGGGCCTCAACTATTTATCATCTATATTAATGAATTAGATGAAGGGACAAACTGTATTGTAGCCAAATTTGCTGATGATACAGAGATAGGTAGGAAAGCAGTTGTGAGGTGGATACAAACAATCTGCAATGGGATTATGGATAGGTTAAGCGAGTGGACAAAAATTTGGCAGATGGGGTATAATGTGGGAAAATGTGCGGTTGTCCACTTTGGCAGGAGGACTAGAACAGCAGAATATTATTTAAATGGAGAAAGACTGCAGAATGCTGTGGTACAGAGGAATTTTGGTGTCATTGTACTTGAATCACAAAAAGTTAGCATATAGGTACAGCAAGGAATTAGAAAGACAGATGGCCTTTATTATAAACAGGATGGAGTATAAATGTAGAGAGGTCTTGCTACAACTGTACAGGACATTGGTGAGACCACACCTGGAATAGTGTGCACAGTTTTGGTCTCCTTACTTAAGGATATACTTGCGTTGGAAGCACTTAAGAGAAGATATACTAGGCTGACTCCAGGAATGAAAGGGTTGTCTTATGAGGCCAGGTTGAGCCTATGTTCTTGTGCTTAGAAAATGAAAAGTGATCTTATTGAAATATAAAAGATTCTGAGTTGGCTTGACAGGGTGGATGCTGGAAGGATATTTCCTTTTGTGGGGGAATCGAGAACTAGCGGGCAGAGTTTATAAATAAAAGGTCTCCTATCTAAGACGGAGATGAGAAATTTCTTCTCTCAGAGGGTCGTTAGTCTTTGAAATTCTCTACCCAGAAAGCAGTGGAGGCTGGGCCATTAAAATGTTCAAAACTGAGTTAGACAGATTTTCGATTGATAAGGAAGCAATATGGGGGACAGGCAAAAAAGTGGAGTTAAGGCACAATCAGATCTGCCATGATTTTATTGAATGGTAGAGCAGGCTCGATGGACTGAATGGTCTACTCCTGGTCCTGTTTCTTATGGTCTTATTCCTCCCTCTACTATTTTAACAGATATTAATTCATTTAAAATAAACAGGTATGAAAACATCAACAACAGTAAGTTCTACCCTACATTATAAAGCAACAGAAGACACCACCTTAGGAGTTGACAGCAAAAGTCCATTTATTTCTCAGGAGTTGGAACTGTGTAAACATTGCTTATGTAAATTTATTTGCTTCTTCCCTGTATCAGAGGGTAACTTTAGAAACAAGGGGAAAAAAAAATTACGGACCTGATCTTCATGGGTCCAAGCTCCAATTCTGGCATGTACCTCCTTATGAGCCCCACCTGTTAGGTGCCCTTGAGGTACGTCTGGTAGAATCAAGCATAACTATGTTAGGTCCAGAACGTAAGAAGAGTCATATTCAACTCAAAATTTAAACTGCGTTTCTCTCTCCGCAGGTGCTGCTAAACCTGCTGAGTGTTTCCAGCACTTTCTGTTGCTGTTATAGCTATGTCAGGTCCTGCCTGTGGGAGTTCCCACTGCCTTAGCTTCTGGTTTTGTAGGGGTAGGCAGTAGCTCCATACCCATAAGATTATCCGGAAACCACAACATGAGGCAAGCACCAGGCATATTTAGGTCCCAGGAAATTCTGTGGTCATCCCAGTGCACTTTGACAGAAACGCCAAGGAAATTCAGCCCCACATTGCTAATCCCTTGTTGCCAGATTGCCACAAACCACATAATTTAATCCATACCTGAATTAATCCAATGATAATTGCACAAACACAAAATGATAGAATTCCAAGTGTGTCATCTGGAAATGAGGCCATCAGGGAAAACTAAGATGCAAAAAGCATTTTAACAAGTTTCAGTGGTTTGTAGGTATATAAGCCTTCGCACTTTAGAATATATTTTAAAGTCAAGTAATGTTATTAAGGCAATCTGTAATTCAACACGCATACAATTATAAAATGACCACAGCACAGAAGGATTCCATTTGGCCCATTGTGTCCATGCCAGTTCTTTGCAAGAGCAACTTAGATAGTCCCACTGCCCTACCTGTTTTATGTAGCCCTGCAAACGTTTTTCCCTTAAATAACTATCCAATTCCCTTTTGATAGCCTTGATTGAATCTACCTCCACCACACTCTCAGGCAGTGCATTCCAGTTCTTAGCCGCTTACTGTGTAAAAAAGTATTATCTGAGGTCAGCGTTACTCCTTTTGTCAATCACCTTAAATCGGTGTCCTTTGGTACTCAATTCTTAAATTTTTCTTTATCTACTTTGTCCAGACTCCTCATGATTCTGATCACATCCATCAAATTTTCTCTCAATCTTCTTTTCTTTAAGGAGAACCACAACTTCTCCAAACTATCCACGTGACTGCAATTTCTCATCCCTGGAACCTTTCTCGTGAATCTTTTCTGCACCATCTCTAATGCCTTCACATCCTTCCTAAAGTGCAGTGTCCAGAATTGGACAAAATACTTCAGTTTAGACAAAACCAGTGTTATTTACTTCCCTGCTTTTGGACTCTATGCCCCTATTTATAAAGCCCAGGATGCCATGTGCTTTATTAACTGCTTTTTCAACTTACCCTGCCGTCTTCAATGATTTATGCACATATATCCACAGGTCTCTCTGCTCCTGCACCCCCTTTAGAATTGTAACCTTTAGTCTATATTGCCTCCCCACATTCTTCCTACAAAATGAATCATTTAACACTTCTCTGCACTAAATTTCATCTGTTAATTGCCTGTCATTCCACCAGCATGTCTATATGCTCTTTAAGTCTATTACTATCTTCTTGGAAGTTTATTATACTTACAAGTTTTGTGTCATCTGCAAATTTTGAAATTGTGTTCCATATACCCAATCCTAGGTTATTAATATATAAAGAGAGGCACGGCTTCAAGTATTAACTCCTGGGGAACCTCACTATATACCTTCCTCCAGTCCAAAAAACATCCATTCACCACTACTCTGTTTCCTGTCACTCAGCTAACTTTGTATCTGTCCCACTGTCCCTTTTATTCCATGGGCTCAAACTTTGCTGACAAGCCCGTCATGTGGCACCTTATAAAATGCATTTTGGAAGTCCATGTACACATTAACCGGATTACCCTCATCAACTCTCTCTGTTACCACATCAAAAAGCTCAAACAAATTTGCTAAACATGATTTGCCTTTAATACATCCATCCTGGCTTTCCTTAATTGATCCACATTTGGCCAAGTGACTATTAATTTTGTCCTCAATTATCATTTCTAAAAGTGTTCCCAACACTGAAGTTAAACAGACAGTTCACAGTTGCTGGACTTATCCTTACAACCTTTCTGAACAAGGCTGTAACTTTTACAATTCTCCAGTCCTTTGGCACCACTCCTGTAACTAAGGAGGACTGGAAGATTATGGCCAGTGGCCCCACAATTTCCACTCTTACTTCCCTCACTGTCCTTAGATGCATCGTCTCAGGCACTGGTGACTTATCAACTTCAAGTATGGCCAGCCTATTTAATACCTCCTCTTTATCAATTTGTAGCCCATCCAGTGTCTCAACTATCTGCTCTTTCACTATGACTTGGCATCATCGTCTTCCTTAGTAAAAAAAGAATGCAAAGTACTCATTTAGTATCTCAATCATGCCCTCTGCATCTATTCAGCCCCACTCCTCCTTTTACCACCCTTTTACTAATTATATGCCTATAGAAAACTTTTGGATTCCCTTTTATGTTAGCTACCAGTTTCTACACATACTCTCTCTTTGCTTCTCATTTCTTTTTACAATTTCCCTCTTAACCTTCTATATTCAGCCTGGTTCTCAATTGTATTGTCAACCTGACAGCTGTCATAAGCACACGTTTTCTCTTTATCTTAATTTCTACCTCCATTGTCATCCTGGGAACTTTTGTTTCTCTACTTTTCCTCCTTGTGGAAATGTACCTGGACTGTACCCAAACAATCTCCTCTTTGATCTGCTAGTTTTGCCTGTCAATTGTTGATTCCAATTTACCCAGGCCAACTCCATTCTCACCCCACTGAAGCTACTCTTGTCCAATTAATTATTTTAACTCTGGATTGCTTCTTGTCCTTTTCTGTAGCCAACCTAACCCTTATGATACTATGATCACTGACCCCTAAATATTCTCCTGTTGGCTCTTGATCCAATTTGCCCACCTCATCCCTAGAACCAGATCCAGTAATGCCACCTTCCCTGTTGGACTGGAAACATATTGATGCAAAAAATTCTCCTGTACCCACTCAAAAAACTCTTCCTCCTCTCTGTCCTTTATCTTAATATATACTGGAATAGTAATAATGTAAAGTTCCAATTATAACTACTCTATTATTCTTGCACATTCCTGATATTTTCCTTGAAAATTTGTTCCTCCATATCTTTCACACTGGTTGGTGGCCCACAGATACACCCAGGAGTGTAATGGTACCTTTATTTTTTTTTACGTTCTAATCAAATAGATTTAGTCCTTCAGCTCTCTAGGACATCCTCTCTTTAGAGTACTATAATATTCTCCTTAATCAATGCTGCTACCGCATCTCCTATCTTTTCTTCCCTATATTTCTTGAACACCTTGTATCCAAGAATATTTAGTATCCAGGCCTGCCCTTTTTTAAGCCAGTCTCTGTTATTGCCACAACATCATATTTCCACAGGCTATGTACACCTGGTGCTCACCAACCTTACCTACCACACTTCACATATTCACATCTATGCTCAGTAAACCTATTTAGACCTTATTACATTTCCTTTACTCTGACCCCCACCTAATATCTTACTAATTTCTACTCCAATGCTATCTGTCTCTCCTAATTCTCTGTGCACCTTGTTTTTCCTCTCCAATATTGCTTCCTGGTTCTCTGCCAAGTTAGTTTAAACCCTTCCCAAAATCACTAGCAAATCGGCTTGCATGGACATTGGTCCTGGCTCTGTTCATGTGCAACGCATCTGGCCTGTACAGGTCCCATCTTCATCAACTGGTCCCAATGTCCCAGGAATCTAAAGCCCTCCCTCCTGAACCAGCTCTCCAGCCATGCATTCATATACTCCATCCACTTGCACATGGCACCAGGAGTAATCGGAAGATTACTACCTTCGAGGTCCTGCTTGCTAGTTTCTTTCCCAGTTCCCTAAACTTTACCTGCAGGACCTCATCTCTATCCACCTATGTCATTAGTACCACCTTCCCCCCCTCGAGTGCTTTGCACTGATGTGAATTAAGTTGTCTATAATTCTAACTACCAACAAATAAAAGTAAATATAATATACCTTACAAGGGTATGTATTTAATGAACTTATAAAAAGTTTAACCATGCAAAATCATCCTTCTGAAAGTTCATGATATCAAAGAAATGCACATTTTCTCAAAAGGAATATATTCAAAAACCACAATTACTGCTTTAAAACATAGTGGCATGTGCTATTCATATATACTGTAGATGTTGTAACTTCTATAGCGTATTGACTTATTGTATACATTTACTTACTGTATAAGGCAGGAAGGTTATGAGCATCATACATGCCTAAAAAAAGAAATATTATAGCACTTTACATACCAATATAGACTGAGGCTGCAATGTGCAACATCTATACCAAATGAGATTGCTGTTATATATTATTTTTGCTTCAATACAAAGTGGTCTAAAATATGTACTGATGAAAAAATGGCAAGGTAATTGGAGAGTCAGCTCTCAATCTGAATCTTGAGTTAAGTGAAAACATGAGTTGCTAAACCCCCTCTACTGGACAGTCTTGCATCACTTATGCTTCACATCAGGTGTAATACAATTTTAGCTCAGTGCAATGTCCTGTTTTAAAATTGGCTTCCTAAACATAGCATTAAATCGGAAGAGTGATGATGTACCTGCTCAGACTCTCCTAACATTAGAAATTAACCGCAAAGGAAGCCTGAGCTTACTTGGCACTAAACCAATGTAAGATGTAACTGGTAGTGTATTTCATATCATGATGTATAGATAACCATTAAGGTCAGGATTATTTAAAAAAGAAAATAAAGAAAAAAGTAGAACTTTGAAATTAAAAAAAGTTTGAAAATGCCTGGATTGTATATCTTATACAAAATGTATCCAGGGTGTAGGTATTAAACATGCATGTGCATGTCCTGAGAGTGTGAAGATGATATTCTGTGCTGTCTGTTCACATTGATCAGAAAACAACACTAGTATTTTAATAGTCATTGGCTGTCTATTGGTTCGAGGTTGACATCTACTCAGGGTGATGAGTTTTTGCCATGGGCCTTCCTGTGACTGAGAAGGCCAATTCTCTACCCACACATCTTTGGGCACATTGAGCAGGATGTCCCACAATGCAGTGAGATCCAGTGTGCATGATTTGCTTCTCTTTCTATGCTTCTCTGCCGCTGCTGTGCCTCATTATAAAGGCATTGGAACTCAAAGTGTGATGCAGCTTACACGTTGTCTCCCTTCTGAACGAATGGTAGCAAGCTCCTCCCAGTCATTAGGGTCAATGCTTCAAGGATAGCTTTGGAGTGGCTTTGAAACATTTTCTTTGTCCTCCTCTGGACTGCTGGCCATTTGAGTTGAGAAAACAGGACTTGGTGGGGGAGGTGGTTTTCAGCCATCTGGACACATTGGGCAGTCTATCAAAGTTGATTTTGCAGTTTTGCCTGAATGGCTTCACAAAGGACACTAGCATTTGATCAACCGTCCTCCTATTGAATCTGGGAAATGCAGCAGAGGCACTGCTGATGGAATTTCTCTCGTGATCTTGTGTCGCGATACACAGTCCAGGTCATGCTGCTCTGTACACTGGGACTTCTGTTGACTTGTAGAGGTCTTTGTTATCAAACACTCACTGCTGTAGTTTGTAGAAGGTTGAACTTGCACAGCTGATCTGGTGTTGGTTTTCCTTGTAAAAGATGGCTGCAGAGGTATGGGAGGTACTCAACATATTCCAGTCTCTTCTTCAACACATATGGGAGGTGGAATATTTGGCTGACCAGGTGTGTATTGATATATGTGTTTTATTTTGGCAACGATCCAGGACAGGTCAATTTTCTTGTGTGCAGAATTGAAAAGGTTGAGATTGGCGAATCTGGTGCAGAATGGGCAACGACACTGCAGTTATCCGCAAACTGTCATTCATGTATATCTGTGGTGGTCAGTTTAGTTTTGGAAGGTGGCAACCAAGGTTAAAGAGTTTTCTGTCTCATTTAAAAATGACACCAGAGGGCAGCTGATCTTTGCTGAGGTGAATAGCCATTGTAAGGTGGTTTGTAAATAGTATGCGGGCTATCACACAGCCTTGCTTGACCCCAGTCTGGATTTTGAAAGCGTCTGTTTCAGATCTCGCGCTCAAGGCAGTTGGAGTATTGTAAAAGTATAAGTTAAGAACCTGCATTCATACGGTGCCTTTGAGGATCTCAGAACACCCCAAAGCTCTTTACAGCCAATCGAGTGCTTTTGAGATGTAAAGTATACTATTGCAATGTTGGAAATGTAGTAGCCAATTTGAGCTTGGCCAGGCCCCACAAACAGCAATGCGATAATTTGTTGTGGGATAAATATTAAACAGGGGAGAACTCTCCTGTTCTTCTTCCAAGCAGTGTCATGGGATCTTTTACGTCCACCTGAGGGAGCAGGCAGGGTCTCAAGCTTAACGTCTCACCTGAAAGACGGCTCCTCTGACGGTGCAGCACTCCCTTAATTTTGCACTACAGTGACAGCCTACATTATGCGTGCAAGATTTTGGAGTGGGACTTGAGCTTTCTTACTCACAGAGACCACTATGCAACCTCTGACCTACAGGTAAAACCATGACAGCCTACAATACCATTTTTATATGCAGGTTTTGGAGAAATATTTGCCAATTTTGATGAATTCCACTGATCTTACTGTTCCTCAATGCTGTCCTTGTACTTCTATAGTACCAGTGTTGTTTTCTGATCGATGTGGACAGACAGCACAGAATATCATTTACACACTCTCAGGGCGGATGATGACCCAGGAGTTCTACATGTGCATGCTTAATATATAGACCCTGAACACATTTGTATAAATAGTCACTAGGTAGTATAGAGCTTCGTTATTGCTGAAAAGAAGAGGTATGCTGTTGAAGATTTTTGTCTTGCACTCATCAGGACAGATGCAAGAATGCCAAATTTCAAAGGGAGCAACAATTTATACAGCATTGGAAAAGGTGCTGTTGGTTGACAAGTAAACTCTGATTGGTTGAGGTGCTGCCATGATAAGTGCTCCAGAGAACTATTGTCTTCCACTCTTATTTAGTTTTAAAAAGGCACAATGCCTGAACATGTTTGTTTGGCCTGCAGAGGACAGGTCCCTGCATATCAATATACATAGCTTCTGGCAGGCGTAAGTGAGCCACTTTGCAAGCCTAGCTGAAAATCTTAAATTGGTTGTTATTGTAATTCTTAGCATACTCGGGATTGTTCAGCAAGTGTTGTCCAATCACACAATCATATCTAATGATAGATGTTCTGAGCTCTGAAAGCACAGGTTGGCTGAGTACAGTCAGTACTCTGCCTATTGTGAACAGCTGAAGGGATGTGCTGTTTAAAATGATCCGCCAGTCATTGGGATGTATAGCCTCTGTACTTGACATTGCACAGGTACTGAAATTCATATACAACATTACTCATTTGTGTGGTAGACAGAATGTCATTTTGGCTTGACGGCAGTATCCTGTTAGTGGAAAATACCACTCTTATGACAGTAGGCGTGCAGTAGACAGCAATAGAGAACCCATTAGAGGATTTCTCAACTAGCACATTGAGGAAAGGAAGCTTGTTACACTGTTCCATTTCAAAAATGAAATTGAGCGCAGGATGGAGAGTGCTAAGGTGTGTAAGGAATTCTTACATGCAGCTGCATGTGGCTCACTTACCCTTACTATAAAATACATACATTCATACGCAGGGACCTGTTCTCTTCAGGGAAAAGGAACATGTCCAGGCATTGTGCCTTTTTTGAATTAAACCAATCGTTTAATCCCTGGTGCATTTACCAACTCCTCGACCAATCATAGTCGACTTGCCAACCAATTTTGGGGGAGATGATGGCATAGTGGTAATGTCACTGGACTAGAAATCCAGAGGCCCAAACTTATTCTCTGAGACATGGGTTAAAATCCCACCACGGCAGCTGGTGGAATTTAAATTCAATTAATAAAACCTGGAATTAAAAGCTAGTCTCAGTAATAGTGACCATGAGGCTGTTGTCCATTGTCATAAAAACCTATATGATTCACACATGTCCTTTAGGGAAGGAAATCTGCTGTCCTTACCCGGTCTGTAACTCTGGGTCAAAATCCCAGAACTCCTTCCCTAACAGCACTGTAGGTGAGCCTACACCACTTGGACTGCAGTGGTTCAAGAAGGCAGTTTACCACCACCTTCTAATGGGAAATTAGGGAAGGACATGAAATGCTGGCCTAGCTAGTGACACCTACATTCCATGAACGAATAAAAAGAGCCACAGTAACGTGGTTGACTCTTTAATGCCCTCTTAAAAAAAAATGGCTTAGCAAGCAATTCAGTTCAAGGGAAATTAGGAATGGGCAACAAATGCTGGCCTTGCCAGCAACACCCACAACCCATGAAATAATAAATAAAAAATAGCACCCTTTTCTCATGCAGTATAAATTGTTGCTCCCTTTGAAATTTGGCATTCTTGCATCTGTCCTGATGAGTACAAGACAAAAAGCTTCGACAGTTGGTGTCTTTCTTCAGCAATAAATTTGCATAAACCATGTAATGTAAGAGTGGCATTTTCAACCACTTTAAAAAAAAAAAGTTCTGCTTTTGTCTTTGTATTTTATCTCAAGTTTTTTACCCTCCACCTCATTGGAGATTGGTTCCACAGTGACCAGTTTACCTCCATTAGCTGACCTAAATGGTTTAAAGTAAGTAGCAGTGGATAACTTAACATAACAAACACTGCAGTTGAGCACAATCCCAAATCTACACACATACTAATCTGACTGATTTGCCTCTCTCTAAACTTAGGACTCTGGTGCTAACTGTAGTACCTCTACCATTATTACTTTAGTTGAGATCAGCTAATTCAGCATAGATAGAGGATTGACTTGGAACCTTCCTGGACTCTGGCATGGCTACTTTCTGTCATTAGAGATCAGGAAGAAACTGGTAACAATACACTATGTCTTTCACAGAGTGCAATACAAAAGATACAAAAGTACAATCATAGCACCTGGAACATGTGCAACTTACGAAGCAGGACCTAAGCAATGACAGAGAGTTACAGCTACTGTTTCATACTTGTGAACAAAATTTGTCCTTACATTAGTTAGTGCGATATTCTGAGCAGATTGTACACTCACCAAGTTGAGAAGGGCAAGAACATCATCTATTCTTTCAATCACTTGGAACAATCTAAAATACAAATAAAAACTGGAAATAGGAAATTTTTCCAAGTAGGAATACATTATACAATCATATTTACACAAAAAGCTCGTTGATGTGCCTGAAATTAGTGCGACATCTCTTCACATATTTTACAGAAATAACAGGCCTTGCATTCATCAATGGTTTTTTTTCTGCCAAGCACAGTACTTGTTTCTTTAGTAAGTTAACAATTAAACCACACTGCAATTGTAAAAACAATATTTACCTGATGTGTGAAGCCCAAGCTACAGTCACTATTAAAAATGTCATAATGTACACAGCTATCTTGGTTGTAAGTAGCTGCTGCAGACTTTCTTCCAGTTCCTAGTTTAGAAAATAAATTGATGTTATCTAGTGGTGGATATCATCAAAAGTACACAACTCTGTGGTATACCCATACAGCGGCTACTAAATGTACTTCCATAAATTGTAAACATTCATATTAGGGCTATAATTAAGTTGAAATTAGCTTCATATTCAACATAAACCACAATAGTTATTTAATTATTTTTAAAAAATGTATAAATTGTCTTTTTTTCCTGTCTGTACAGGAATTGTATCTCTGGCTGTCAGAAATCTGCAGCAAGTACTGACTGCTTGCCAGTCATCATGAGATAATGGCCTTGGAATAGAAAAAAGAGAAGTATTTTACAGTCAATTAATTAGCTTTGACATATAGTCACTGTTGCTTTGTTGCTAAATAACCAATTTGTACAAAAGGGCCCACAAAAAACAATGTGATGAATAAGCAGTTAATCCATTTTTGATGGTAGTGGTTGAGCAGAACATGGGGAAAAGTCCATGTTTTTTAAAAATAGTATCCTGGTAGCTTTTATGGGAACCTAAGAGGGCAGACAGTGCTTCTCTTTAAAGTCTCATCCAAGAGACACCACCTCACACAGTTCAGTGCTCCCTCAGAAGTGTTAATCAAGACTACATGCCTGAATCCTGGAGTGGGGCTTGAACTCATTGCCCCCTAACTCAGAGGCCAGGAACTACTACCAAACCCAGGCTAACACATTTTATGGTTTTCTTTCTTCCCACACTGCTTTGTTAGAAAAAGGGAAAAACTCCAGTATCCCATCACTGGCATTCTGTTCCATTATTATGCTAACCAAAACACATTAGAAAAATAAAAATTTCTTCTATTCATGCATAATAGCATAAAATTACATGAAATCACAACGTTATTTTGAAAAAAATAAATTTAAGTTTTAGGAGGTACAATACCTGATCAGCTCTAATTTTTGTGTGACACACAGGCAAAATCTGGAAGCAAGAACAATACGGCAGATTTAAAAGTGTATTATTGCTTTGGTCCAAGATTTTAAAACCTTGTATTAAAAACTACAGTTATGTTATAATTCAGTGCGCAGCAGTTACTACTACTATCACCAACAAATAATTTAATTCACTACAAATGGAGTAGCTTTTCTGGTATTCTACAGAGCTATTAGTTATTGTGTGGACAAACTGCAGTACATGTGCTTCCCCACTGCTGCCTGACCCTATTTCCTAGTCATGCCATGGTGAAAAGGCAGGTGTAGTATGTTTACAAAGTATTGAGCTAGATCTTGTTGGAATGGGCCAGCTTGTGGAGTGTGCCATCAGTTCAGACCTTTTTCAGCACCATCCAGTTCAAAAGTCTTTTGTGTTATAATTTGCTGGAAGCGCGATTGGATAATAGCACGGCAAGAACAACAAGGTATCTGGAACAATGAGATTTAAAGACCGAGAGAAACAGAGAAACGATGAAGAAGTAGAGCGAGTTAGCCAAATCAGCCACAGAAAGAGAAATAAGGAGGTAAAGGAAGACTGGAATAAGAGAGAGAGGAGACAGAAAGGGACAAAAAGAATGTAAACATTTTTAATTTGCCAGTTTTTAAAACTCTAACAATAATTGATTACATGCAGGAATGAGGTTGAACCATTTAGATTGTTCCCTATCTATTCCAGAGAGGTTGACTGCATCATTATTGTACCATCAAAAGGGTATTTATGATCTTAATTACTAGGTGAGACTTTTCTCTGGCACTTTCAATGGGCAATTAATGTGAAAATCCAGCGAGTTCCTTAAAGTAACAGGAGGCTAACAGGAGGCTATCCATTCTCCCTCATTCTGGACCTTGGGGTTAGATGGAGCCGGTGAGTGAACAGCATGCTGTTAATATACCCTATGTAAGGGCATATGTTGTACCACATTTTAACTCTTTCCAGACTGAACTGATTGGAAATCCAAAGTAGAACATTAAACAGATAATAGCCTAGACTTTCCAATCAGTGTTCTTTATAACGTCGATTGACAAATTGGTGTAATGTTCTTCAAATGCTGCATTCAATACACCTACACCATAATTTTAAATCCTTGCTGGTATCTATGAAGCCAGGGGCTAAGTCAAATGGAACATTGTCCGGCCCACCACCTCATGAGGTCTGGGAGATTTTAACTTCTGGGTCTCATCTGCATACGTCCTAACATCATCCCCACTTGAACTAATGGGAAACGCCAATTGGCCAGTGGGCAGCAGCAAGATTTCGAGCAGCAAGATGTCACTGAGGGCACAAATAGTTGGGTACTTAGGAGGGAATAATTATTGTGAGATCTAGAAGGAATCTCATGGCAAGGGAGGCTCGAGGTTCTTTCATGGGTTCAGGAGGAGCATCCTGTTCTTTCTGGACCACAAGGAAACCAAAAAAAAACCTCAAATTAACAGACCATACAAACATACGAACCAGGAGCAACAGTAGGCCACTCAGCCCTTCAAGCCTGCTCTGCCATAGAGTCATAGAGATCTACAGAAAAAGGCCCTTCAGCCCATTGAGTCTGCGTCGGTCAAACAAGTACCTAACTATTCTAATCCCATTTTCCAGCACTAGGCCCATAGACTTGTATGCTATGGCATCGCAAGTGCACATCCAAGTACTTCTTAAATGTTATGAGGGTTTCTGCCTCTACCACCCTTTCAGGCAGAGAGTTCCAGATTCCCACCACCCTCTGGCTAAAAGAATTCTTCCTCACATCCCCTCTAAATCTCCTGCCCCTTACATTAAATCTATGCCCCTTGATTATTGATCCCTCCCATGCAAGACCTTATCAAATTGCCCTCATCGACACACCCGGTCACCTCTTCGAAAAATTCAATCAAATTGGTCAGACATGACCTCCCCTAAACAAAACCATGCTGACTGTCCTTGATTAATCCCTGCCTCTCCAAGTGTAGATTAATTCTGTCCCTCAGAATTGCTTCCAATAGTTTCCCCACCCCTGAGGTTAGACTGCCATTTAATAAGATCATGGTTGACCTGATTGCAACCTCCCACCTACCCCCGACAATGTTTCAGCCTCTTGTTAATCAAGAATCTATGTAGCTCTGCCTTAAAAATATTCAAAGATCCTGTTTCCACTGCTTTTTGGGGAAGAGGGTTCCAAAGACTCATGACCTTCAGAGAAAAGATTTCTGCTCAGCTCTTTCTTAAATGAGCGACACCTTATTTTTAAACCGTGACCCCTAGTTTTAGATTCTCCCACAAAAAGAAACATCCTTCCCACATCCACTCGGTCAAGATCCCTCAGGATTTTAAAAGTTTCGATCAAGTCACTTCTTACTTTTCTAAACTTCAGTATGTACAAGCCTAACCTGTCCAACCTTTCCTCATAAGACAACTCACTCATTCTTGGTGTTAGCTTAGTAAACATTCTCTGAAGTGCTCCTAATACACTTACATCTTTCCTTACGTAAGGAGACCAATACTGTACACAGCACTTCAGATGTGGTCTCACCAGTGCCCTGTATAATTGAAGCATAACCTCCCTACTTTTACGTTCAATTCCCCTCACAATAAACGATAACATTCTATTAAGCTTTCCTAATTACTTGCTGTACCTGCATTTTGTGATTAAGTCACCCAGATCCCTCCGAATCTTAGAGTGCTGCAATCTCTCACCAGTTAGACAATATGGTTCTTTTTTATTCTTCCTGCCAAAATGGACAATTTCACATTTGTCCACATTATATTTGTCAGGTCTTTTCCCAATTACTTAACCTGTCTATGTCACTTTGCAGCCTCCTTACGTCCTCTTCACAACTTACTTTCCCACCTACCTTTGTGTTGTCAGCAAATTTAGCAACCATACCATTTGTCCCTTTATCCATGTAATTCATATAAATTGTAAAAAGCTGAGGCCCCAGCACTGATCCCTCTGGCACACCACTCGTTACAACCCACCAACTAGAAAAAGACCCATTTATGGCTACCCTCTGTTTCTTGTTAGCTAGCCAATCTTCTATCCATGCCAATATATTAACCCTTACACCATGAGCTTTTATTTTCTGCAATAACCTTTGATGTGGCACCTTATCAAATGCCTTCTGAAAATCTAAGTACAGATCTTTCTGAACCCAGCTCCTACTTGCTGCCAGTTTATCCAGAAAGGCTTCCCCACATGGGCACTGGGTTAAAATTGCAATCCGGTGATATCAAAACCCCATTTTGCATAATTTAATGGAAGACACCTAATTCCTCTTGATTTGCTGCCTTCCCACTTGCCTGCTCAAAAGAGGTTAAAATTACAACCCTTGGGAAGGCAGCAGGATATTTAAACATGATTTCCAATAAAACACAATCACTGAATCAATTATGACACATTGTTAAATGGCAACACAATCTGTCTCTGTAGGAAATTCTCACTAATTGATATGTTCAAGACAACAATGAAAGCAAACTAAAATGATTCTCTCAGCATTGCATAATACTTCCTCAATGATTAGAAATGATTTTCTAGCCCTATTTTAAATATACTGCAACATAATATTTAAATATATGGTGTGCAAAGTAGCTAAACTTCTCAATAACTTTTATAACAAAACTATAGTAGATAGTTTAATTTTAAAAATAAAGATCATACCCCAAGAGCACCATGGTAAGAAGTTTACTAAAATCGCCGGACTGGAGTCTTGCCAGATAACAATACTCCAAGTGGGAATATTACTTCATAATTTACCCAATTGCTGGTAGAGATATCTAACAATGCATCATAAAAATTTATTTTTCCAGGGAAGAGGGGCATTATTTCCAGGGACATTATTACAAAGAAGGGGATTAACTTTTTTTCCTCTCTCCCACTTTCTCTTCTTACTGGTTGTACAAGCCACTTATCTATCACACAGATGGCCTTTGCAACATTACGATTAATGGCATTTTTGAAGATCCAGTAGCAGCTATGGGAAAGTGGCCCATAGAGACTTCCTATCCGATTTTCCTTCCTCTGAAATTGTGATTATGACATGGTAAATTTACCGCCAACATTGGTTTTACCAATATAATCTGAACTAATAGGCTAATACGCCTATTTGAATCACTCCACGTGATATCAAGCAATGGCTGAAGGCACTGGATACTGCAAAGGCTACGGGCCTTCACAATATTCCGGCACTAGTACTGAAGACGTGCTCCAGAACTTGCTGTGCCCCTAGCGAAGTTGTTCTAGTACAGCTACAGCACTGGCCTAAACCCAGCAATGTGGAAGATTGCCCAGCTATGTCCTGTACACAAAAAGCAGGACAAATCCAACCCGCCGAATTACCGCCCCATCAGTTTACTCTTGTTCATCAGTAAGTGACGGAAGGGGTCATCAGCAGTGCTATCAAGCAGCACTTGCTTAGCAATAACCTGCTCACTGATGCTCAGTTTTGGTTCCACCAGGATCACTCAGCTCCTGACCTCATTACAGCCTTGGTTCCAACATTGACAAAAGAGCTGTACTCCCAAGGTGAGGTGAGAACTGCCCTTGACGTCACGGTAGCATTTGACCAAGTGTGGCATCAAGGAACCCGAGAAAAATGAATCAATGGGAATCAGAGGGAACACTCTCCATTGGTTGGAGTCGTACTTAGCACAAAGGACGATGGCTGAGGTTGTTGGAGGTCAATCATCTCAGTTCCAGGACATCACTGCAGGAGTCCTTCAGGGTAGTGTCCTAGGCCCAACCAGCTCCAGTTGCTTCATCAATGACTTTCCTTTCACCATCAAGCCAAAAATGGGGATGTTCTCTGAAAATTGTGCAATGTTCAGCACCATTCGCAACCCCTCAGATACTGAAGCAGTTCAGGCCCAAATGCAGCAAGACTTGGACAATATCCAGGCTTGGGGTGACAAGTGGCAAGTAACATTCACGCCATACAAGTGTCAGGCAATGACCACCTCCAACAAGAGAGAATCTAACCATCGCCCCATGACATTCATTGGTATTACCATCGCTGAATCCCCCACTATCAACATCCTGAGGGTTACCATAGAATAGAAACTGAACTGGAAGAGCCATATAAATACTGTGGCTACAAGAGCAGGTCAGAGTTATCCCTCTGATTTCCCATTGATTCATTTTTCTAGGGTTCCTTGATGCCACACTTGGTCAAATGCTGCCTTGACGTCAAGGGCAGTTCTCACCTCACCTTGGGAGTACAGCTCTTTTGTCAATGTTGGAACCAAGGCTGTAATGAGGTCAGGAGCTGAGTGATCCTGGTGGAACCAACACTGAGCATCAGTGAGCAGGTTATTGCTAAGCAAGTGCTGCTTGATAGCACTGCTGATGACCACTTCCATCACTTATTGATGAACGAGAGTAAACTGTTGGGGCGGTAATTTGGCTGGAGATGGTTGGGCCTAGGAATCCTGAGTAACTCCCCTCCTGACTCTTCAAAGCCTGTTCACCATCTACAAGGCACAAGTCAGGAATGTGATGGAGCACTCTCCACTTGCCTGGATAAGTGCAGCTCCAACAACACTCAAGAAGCTTGACACCATCCAGGACAAAGCAGCCCGCTTGATTGGCACCACTTCCACAAACATTCACTCCCTCCACCACCGACACACAGTGGCAGCAGTGTGTACCATCTACAAGATGTACTGCAGGAACTCACCAATGTTCCTCAGACAGCACCTTCCAAGCCCATAACTTCTACCTTCCAGAAGGGCAAGGGCAGCAGACAGATGGGAACACCACCACCTGGAGGTTCCCCTCCAAGCCACACATCATCCTGACTTGGAAATATATACTGCCATTCCTTCACTGTTGCTGGGTCAAAATTCTGGAACCCCCTCCCTAACAGCACATGGACTGCAGCGGTTCAAGAAGGCAGCTCACCACCACCTTCTCAAGTACAATTAGAGATGACAATAAATGTTGGCCTAGCCAGGAACATCCAGTGAACGAATAGCCAAAAAAATCAGATTTTTAAGAATACACAGCCATTGTTTATCATAGTTCAAGACAACTAACATAAACAATCTGTATGAATAATGCTCACTATCGTAAGGAGCTGTTTTTAAAAACATCTTACTTGTCAAATGAAACCCTTTTGAGGTACCACATCCTGAAATTGATCAGTACAAAACTGCTGAATGCTCACACACGATTAGGGGCCATGGGAATTTTAAAAAAAACTAATTTATAGGATGTGGATGATATTTGTTAGTTCAGATTTATTGCCCATCAATAACTGTCCTGAGAAAATTGTGGTGGGCTGCATTTCCTACCTGCCACAGGATTTGTGATGATGATGTTCCCACAGAAGTATTTGGTAGGGAAACCCAGGATTATGACCTAGCAACATTGGAAAATCGGTGCCATTTGTCCAAGAGAAAATAGTGCATGATTTGGTGAGGAACTTGGTAGTGATGGTGCTCCCACAACTTTGCTGTCCTTCATCGTTGTGGTTACAAACAAGGGAGCTGCTGTCAAAACAACCTACCTGAGATGCTGCAGCACACACACGCAATCGCAACAATCTTCATCCAGAAGTGCCGACTGGATGATCCATCTCGACCTTCTTCGGAGGTCTCCAGCATCGCAGATGCCAGTATCAGCCAATTCGATTCACTACACATATCATGTAACGGCTGAAGGCACTGGATACTGCAGAGGCTATGGGCCCTGACAATATTCTGGCAATAGTACTGAAGAAGAGTCATACGGACACAAAATGTTAACTCTGTTTCTCTCTCCACAGACCCTGCTGAGATTTTCCAGCAGTTTCTGTTTTTATTTTAGATTTCCAGCATCCGCAGTATTTTGCTTTCATCTTAGACATATAAATACTGTGGCCACAAAAGTCGGCCAGAGGCTAGGAATTCTGCAGCAAGTAACTCACCTCCTGACTTCCCAAAGCCTGTCCACCATCTACAAGACAAGTCAGGAGTGTGATGGAACACTCTCCACTTGTCTGGATGAGTGCAGCTCCCACAACACTCAAGAAGCTTGACACCATCCAGGACAAAGCAACCCGCTTGACTGGCACCACATCCGTAAACATTCACTCCCACCACCACCGACGAACAATGGCAGCAGTGCGCTCCACCTACAAGGTGCACTGCAGGAATTCACTAAGGCTCCTTAGGCAGCACCTTCCAAACCCACAACTGCTATCATCTAGAAGGACAAAGGCAGCAGATACATGGGAGCACCACCACCTGGTAGTTCCCCTCCAAGCCAGTCACCATCCTGACTTGGAAATATATCGCCGTTCCTTCACTGTCACTGGGTCAAAATCCTGGAACTCCCTTCCTAACAGCACTGTGAGTGTACCTACACCACATGGGCTGCAGCAGTTCAAGAAGGCAGCTCACCACCACCTTCTCAAGGGCAACTGGGATGGGTGATAAATACTGGTGTAGTCAGCGACACCCACATCCCATAAATAAATTTTAAAAAAAGATAGTGCATGCTGCAGCCAGTATGTCAGTGGTGGATAATGGACTGAATATTAATTGAGGCAGGGAGGTCGTGAGAGCCTGCTCAGAGGTCAGAAAACCTGGTAGAGCAGGATTCCCTTAGGTCCTGTTGGCATTTATTTCGAGAGGACGAGAATATAAAAGCAGAGATGTGCTGCTGAGGCTTTATAAGGCTCTGGTCAGACCACATTTAGAATATTGTGAGCAATTTTGGGCCCCGTATCTCAGGAAGGATGTGCTGGCCCTGGAGAGGGTCCAGAGGAGGTTCACGAGAACGATCCCAGGAATGAAAGGCTTAACATATGAGGAATGTTTGAGGACTCTGGGTCTATACTCGATGGAGTTTAGAAGGATGAGGGGGGATCTGATTGAAACTTACAGAATACCAAAAGGCCTGGATAGAGTGGACGTGGGGAAGATGTTTCCATTAGTAGGAGAGACTAGGACCCGAGGGCACAGCCTCAGAGTAAAGTGAAGACCTTTTAGAACAGAGAAGAGGAGAAACTTCTTTAGCCAGAGAGTGGTGAATCTACGGAATTCATTGCCACAGAAGGCTGTGGAGGCCAGGTCATTGAGTGTATTTAAGACCAAGATAGATAGGTTCTTGATTGGTAAGGGGATCAAAGGTTACGGGGAGAAGGCAGGAGAATGGGGTTGAGAAACTTATCGGCCATGATTGAATGGCGGAGCAGACTCGATGGGCCGAATGGCCTAATTTCTGTTCCTATGTCTTATGGTCCTGATGAATTTAACGGCAAATCAGCTACCTTTTTTGTCTCCATTTCCAGCCACAGTCCAGCCAGACTGTGAAGCTGGCTGGCCATCGGGTGGTTAGGTCTTTGGTACCAGACAGCAGAGAGGAGGGAAAGGTCAGGGAGATGGGAGCCAGGAAGGAAGATCATAATTCAGATTCATGGAGATTGGAGAGGTTGGGTGAAGTGGGGAGAAAGATCAGAGTCCAGAGCCAGAGGTGATTCTTGAAGCCAGCTGAGAGAGGAAGATCAGAGTCAACAGCCAGGCAATGTCAAGAGGCTGGAAAATGGGACGAATGGAGTCTGGAACCAGGCAACATCAGAGACCTGAGCAGGTATTAATTGGAGGTTGCAAGGAAGATTGGAGGCAACAAGGAAAATCAAAGGCCAATGCAGGGGCGAGATAGTAAGTGCCAGAGGGAAGCTATAGGAGGGGATTGGAGACCAGAGCAAGGGGGAGGTCAGAAGGGTTGGGGATGGGAGGGTAGGATGCCTGATCGTGGTAGGTTGGTGAAGCACTTATACTGATTCAAGCTGTTAAGAGGAAAGGTACTTACCTCCTGGATTCAGCAGTCTGCATCTCCCTTTAGCCACTGGGTTTCTCAAGGCCTGGAAAACTTGGCTGGCTAGGTTTCAACTTAAAATGGTAGTTAAATGTGAGGCACATTGCCTCATGATAATATCTAAATTGTCAACCTTGTCATTGCAAGCTGGACGACGTACTCTCAGACATGCTGCAAGAGAAGGGAGATCTAACCCTCAAGAAAGCTATCCAGATTGTTAGACAGTCTGAACTGTGTGTGCATCACAGGTCTATTTTAACAAGAGAAAGTAAACTGTGGTACAAAAGAACCCACACAGTCCTGTTAGTTAAACAGGGTGACTCCAAGCCAAGGGAAGCAATACCCTAACCGACCAGTAGAGCAACCATGCCAGCACTGTGGAGCAAAGCACCCCCACCGGCAAGATCAATGTCCTGCAATTTCAGCCCAATGTTTTCAAAAGAATTGGACACTTCAGCAAACTGTGCAAAGCCAAGACATCTAATAACACTGAAGACCCAAAAGATAATTCATGAGGTCGAGACTGAATACCAAGAGGTCACACAGCCATGGGAGAGGTTGAAGATCCTAGATCTTGGTATTGCAACACCAACATTTTGGTTAATGGCCATCTCACAAACTTTAAATTGGGCAAAGAACTGTAGTTGAGACCCCTCTGGCTTCGAACAAGGCATGCCACTCTGTGGGCCTGGAGGAATCTGACTTTTGGTCATAGACATGATTCTGGAACCACTGTATAGCAGCAAACAAGTCTTTGAGCTGATGTATGTTATTTGTAATCAGTCTTTTTCTCTCTTCAGCAGAGATGCCTGTCAAACCCCCAATCTCGTCAAAATGGCAGGTGTCAAGGCAACTACTGTCGTAAATTATAAAGAACAGCAATTTCCCAAGAGCTCAATCAAGAAAGAGTCCTGACTGGGACTTCAGCTCCAAAATGTCTTCTCTCTTTGCCGAACAGGTTTGTCCATTTTTGTTACTGGTGCCAGAAAGCCCTCATTGGTCAGACCAGCCAACCACTCAGATGGTTACCACAACGCTTCTAGTGAAGGCTAAACAAGGGAGCAACCACCAACCAGAACAGCCTCAATCTCCAGCTCAGGTGACTGTTGATGAGACCAACACTGCGACCACAGAGCAAATGCTGCAACTCCCAACCAGCATGATAGTGCTGGAACCAAGTAGCAGCCGTCTGTTGCTGCAGCACACCACACAGCCAAACACAAAGGTGAACTTCGTCATAACAGGAAAGGCCATCTTCTGTCACAGAGGACATCACGATGAACCACCCGGTGAAAGAAGAAAAATGGCATGAGAGGAGCATGATGTTTGTCCACCCCACAAGAAACAGGATGGAGCAACAAACATCTATCACCACAATCGCCGAGTAGACAAAGAGTGGTTCAATACCAAGGAATGGAATAAGAGGATAAAAAGATAGCCAGATGCCAGGATAACCTCCAAATCAGCAGAGCGTACCTGCAAAAAATGGAGCCTACCACTACTCAGACAGTCATGCAAATGAGATATGGTCGGGTCATAAGGCTTCCAGATTGCCTGAACCTATGAACTCAGAGACCTGAAGAGGGAAGATGAGATAGTAATAACAATGTAAATACAATGTAGAAGTCTTTTTTGGCAGGGAGGGGTGGGGTGGGGATGGAGGTGTAGTATAATGTCTGTTACATATAGGGTTAACCTGGGACTGAGTACAGTGCTGCCCACACAGTGATGTCACAGTCTAGGTTGGACAGAGCTGTGTACACAAGCAAGCATGGAGACAGCTCCTAGCTTGAACCCTTTACCGTATATCTGTACATAGTTCTCGTAGATAATAAATACATACAATTAATCTAAGACTATGAAGACTTCATTAAGACTTACCGAATGGCATGCAACACTCTCCAAGCCATACACCATTCTGACTTGGAACTATATTGCCGTTCTTTCACTGTCACTTGGTCAATATCCTGTAACTCCCTTCCTAATAGCACTGTGGGTGTACCTGCATCACATGGACTTCAGCGGTTAAAGAAGGTGGCGGTGCAAGGGCAATTAGGTATGAGCAACAAATGCTGGCCTTGCCATTGACACCCACAACCCATAAAAGAATTTTTTAAAAATCAGATTTTCAGCATCCGCAGTGACTTTACTTTTAGCTAAATTTCATGCTAAACTTTAGCTAAAAAGTTCATGTGGTGAATTGGTTATGTAATCCTGAGTTCACAAGGTTTGTACAGTATTCCAATAAATCAATTTTTATGTTTCAGCTATGTACCCACATCACTGCATGCTGAGGAATAAACCTCCCACCTGAACATTCCTTCAATCTTTCAATGATTCCTTCAATTCACTTTAACAATCCAACCAAGTAGTTTAAAATACGGATTTTAAATAATTCAGTACCTTACAGTACTTGAAAGGATAAAGCTGCATGAAGGGTTGGCTGTGGCCGAAGTTTATGAGACCCAACAAAATATGTTCATAAAAGCAAAAGATAAAAGCAAAAAACTGCGGATGCTGGAAATCCAGAACAAAAACAAAAATACCTGGAAAAACTCAGCAGGTCTGACAGCATCTGTGGAGAGGAATACAGTTAACGTTTCGAGTCCGTATGACTCTTCAACAGAACTAAGGAAAAATAGAAAAGAGGTGAAATATAAGCTGGTTTAAAGTGGGGGGGGGGGGGACAAGTAGAGCTGGATAGAGGGCCAGTGATAGGTGGAGATAACCAAAAGATGTCATAGACAAAAGGTCAAAGAGGTGTTGAAGCTGGTGATATTATCTAAGGAATGTGATAATGAAGGTACAGATAGCCCTAGTGGGGTGGGGTGGGGTGGGGGGAGGGGATCGAAATAGGCTAAAAGGCAAAGATAAAACAATGGATGGAAATACATTTAAAAATAATGGAAATAGGTGGGAAAAGAAAAATCTATATAAATTATTGGAAAAAAGGGGAATCGGAAAGGAGATGGGGATGGAGGAGAGAGTTCATGATCTAAAATTGTTGAACTCAACATTCAGTCCGGAAGGCTGTAAAGTGCCTAGTCGGAAGATGAGATGCTGTTCCTCCAGTTTGCATTGAGCTTCACTGGAACAATGCAGCAGGCCAAGGACGGACATGTAGGCGTGAGAGCAGGGTGGAGTGTTGAAATGGCAAGCGACAGGGAGGTCTGGGTCATGCTTGCAGACAGACCGAAGGTGTTCTGCAAAGCAGTCACCCAGTCTGCGTTTGGTCTCTCCAATGTAGAGGAAACCGCATTGGGATCAGCGAATGCAGTAGACTAAATTGAGGGAAGTGCAAGTGAAACACTGCTTCACTTGAAAGGAGTGTTTGGGCCCTTGGACGGTGAGGAGAGGGGAAGTAAAGGGGCAGGTGTTGCACCTTCCATGGTTGCATGGGAAGGTGCCGTGGGAGGGGGTTGAGGTGTAGGGGGCGATGGAGGAGTGGACCAGGGTGTCCCAGAGGGAACGATCCCTGCGGAATGCCGCCAGGGGGGTTAAAGGGAAGATGTGTTTGGTGGTGGCATCATGCTGGAGTTGGCGGAAATGGCGGAGGATGATCCTTTGAATGTGGAGGCTGGTGGGGTGATAAGTGAGGACAAGGGGGACCCTATCATGGTTCTGGGAGGGAGAGGAAGGTGTGAGGGCGGATGCACGGGAGATGGGCCGGACACAGTTGAGGATCCTGTCAACTACCGTGGGTGGAAAACCTCAGTTAAGGAAGAAGGAAGACGTGATAGGAACTGTTTTTGAAAGTGGCATCATCAGAACAGATGCGACGGAAGCGAAGAAATTGAGAGAATGGGATGGACTCCTTACAGGAAGCGGGGTGTGAGGAGCTGTAGTCAAGGTAGCTGTGGGAGTCGGTAGGCTTGTAATGAATATTGGTGAACAGTCTATCACCAGAAATTGAGACAGAGGTCAAAGAAGGGAAGGGAAGTGTCAGAGATGGACCATGTGAAAATGATGGAGGGGTGGAAATTGGAAGCAAAATTAATAAATTTTTCCAGGTCCAGACGACAGCATGAGGCAGCACCAATGTACCGGAGAAAGAGTTGTGGGAGGGGGCTGGAGTAGGACTGGAACAAGGAATGTTCCACAGACCCCATAAAGAGACAGGCATAGCTGGGGCCCATATGGGTACCCATAGCCACACCTTTTATTTGGAGGAAGTGAGAGGAGTTTAAGGAGAAATTGTTCAGTGTGAGAACAAGTATGTTCATGTTTTATTATAAAGATTGCACTTGCTATGTTAAAAAAAAATACCGCGGCCTTTGTGTATTCCAGATTTTCCTTGCTAATTCTCTTCAGTGATCTGTCCGGAAATTTATCTGTGAAGGGAAGGCAGTGGCGCCACCCCTTTCTGCCTGGGTGTGAATGCAATTTAAACCAGAATTTAAACCCCTTGCTGCTTGTCACTGCCCCTCTTACCATGACTGTGGCTACGATAGAGATGAGTGCATCGCTGTAAGCCAGCAGCCTGTGTGATGACTGCTCGGTGCCGTGGTGGCCGGGTTGACCCACCGCGACCCCCCTCGGCGAACTGGGCCTGGGGCTGAAGCACAGAGACTCGGCTCCTGCTGCAGACGGGCCCAGGGGACTCGCCTCTTCCTCAATGTCCTCCCCGCACCCCGGCGACGACACCGACATCATGTCACCGACCGTCAAAAGGCCTTTCCCCCCACCACCCGCGCTGCGCGCACACACGAACGGCTGTCGGGGCCGCGCGAACGGGGCGCGAGCACGCTCGCTGTTTTCGGCTTTGGTTGAATGAGGATCTGAGCTTTTTTTTTTGGCCTGTTCCCTATTAATAACTAAAAGTTAAAAATGGGCGTAAAAATAAATCTGGTCGTTTTGTTTAATGTTCCTCCTGACCAACCTCGAAAGCTCTGGGACTCTGGTAAACCTGGGGGTTGTGTTGATTTGGTTGTTACTTGGACATGTGTGGAGAGTCCTGGGGCTCTAATTTGCAGCAATGATTTGAACTCAGTAACAATGCCAATTGGTCAAATCTGCAGTTGATACCAAACTGAGTAAGAGAACATGGTACAACAGCTACCTGACTGAGAAAAAAAATAAAAACAAAAAACTGCGGATGCTGGAAACCCAAAATAAAAAATACCTGGAAAAACTCAGCAGGTCTGGCAGCATCTGCGGAGAAGAGTACAGTTGACGTTTCGAGTCTGACTGAGAACACTGAGTCTAACCAAACCTGCATCCTCAGTGCAGTTCTCTACATTGGTGATAGACAACATATGCTAGGCAGGAGAAAAGGCTGAACAGTTTTCACCTTGGCTGTCTCACGCATTCGCCGCATCTCTTGGCAGGACAAGGTTACCAACTCAGAGGTCCTGGAGTGTGCTAATTCCATCAGCAAACATCCATTGCTAAACCAATGGCTCGGCCACGTTCATCAGATGGATGATGGCTGTATACCCAAAGATCTTCTGTACGGTGAACTGGCCACTGGATCATGAACTCCTGAGCATCCAAGCTTCCACTACAAGGGCACCAGCAAGCGAGATATGAAGATGGCGGACGCTGACAGTGACAACTAGGAAACCATTGCTGAAGGTAGTGACCTCCTGACATTGATTGGACATTGGAAGGGACAAGCAGAAATAAAAGCTCAGCTGGCTGAGAAGACCCTGACAGCCATTACCTTGGGAGGCTGATTGTTTGGAAGTCCAGAAATGCTGAGAAGAGCGTCCAGAGAAGAGAGGGGCCAGCGAATCATGCACTTTCTCATCCCACTGTCTCCCCCTGTATTAAATGTGGCAAGACTGCCATGCCAGAGTGGGGCTCCTGAGCCACACCATGCAATGCTTAACACAGAGTTGACCACCACGGCACAAACATCATCTTACAAGACGGGGGACTGCCACCACAACCAAATTAGAAGAATCAAGTGGTTCCCTCAGAAAACTACAGAATTGGTTGGAAATAATATAAGTAAACAATAGAATATGAAATTTAATGCAGCTGTGCATAATGATGTTTGTGGAAGGGAAAAAATAGGGAACTCGTACTCCATTTATAGTGTTGAATTTTCTGAAAATTATGCTGAAAAATAACTTGGAGCCTTCGTGCACTTGGGCCTGAATTTTCACGCAGATGGAGAGGCTCTCCGTCTTAGTGAAAATGAGTCCAGACACCAAACCCAGCCCCTATAATTTTTTTTGGCGGGGGGGAACCGGGGGCGGGGTTGGTGGTGGTGTTTAATTGAGCTGGGTTCTAAATTGCACATCTGTGGTTCATGAAGGCAATGTGTAGTTTCCTCAGTCAGATCTGATTTTAGCTAGTGGGATATCCAAAGCACAACTTGTGCATTTAGACCCAGTAAGAGAAGGTCTAAACTTACCGGAGTTCTTTGGAGAGGTAGGGTACCTTTGAATATGGTCCCAGAACACCTTTGGGAGAGGTCAGGTGCCCTTTGGTATTTTTTTAAAAGTAGACATGAATGTGCGTTAAAAACTGCATAAACTTATTGGAACTGTCAAGCTTATTGGAGCTGTCAAGAAAACTGTTAAGGGATTTAAATCTCTTGCTCTTTAAATATTTGGAAAAAACTGCAGTGTTAAAAATAGATCAGTGTTTGCTATTTTACTCTGTGTTGACATAAGCCTGAGGGTTTTCATAATAAGATTAGTGCTGCATGACTGATTTCACAACCTATCATTATCTCAGTGGAGTGCCTGTCTGATCAGTTTGATTGGCATCTTCAAGTGCTTATAACGTCTTTGAAGTGGGACAATGAATACCAATGCTTGTTTTTATATGGGATTATAGGAAGTTAAATGTAGTGAAAGCATTTTAATCAGTGTTTTTTGAAATATTTTTTGAAATTTTTTGAAATTCATCAATAGACACTTAAGAATTTTATTTAATCTCAGCATGAGTCCTGCCCATGGTGGATACTGGATGAGTTGGCATGGAGGGTGTATGGTTGGCATGAGCTGACATTAAGTTGTCATAGGGACTATAAAGAGTTATGGGGATGAGTGGGGGGCATGGAGGGTGGAAAGGCAATGGAAAGTATGAGGGGCCAGGGGGGATGGAATGGGGGCATAGGTTAACATGGGGTATGAGGGGCCATATGTAGGGTCATGGAGGGTGGATAAAGGGACCCAGGTTGGCATGGAGGGTATGAGAGGTCATGGGGGTGGGTAGGGGCATGAGGTGGCATGGGTTGGCATGGATGGGGCAAGGGGAGTGTGTGGGGAGGGTGTGAGGGGTGAGAGCTGTTTTTTGTTTTATTACTTTTTCTCATAGCTTCGACCAAGTGCCAGAGCACCGAGGCTGGCCTTTTGCCTAGCCCACCTCCATACCCAGGAGCCTCTTTCTGGGGGCAGCGGCCACAACTTCCATTCCCCCCAACCCCCAAACGAAAATCTGAACCTGTTGAACAGATCCAACCAATGCAGAATGATAATCAACAAAGCTATTGGAATATTAAACTATGTGGCTAAAACAGCAAAATATAATTCAGAGGAAGCTGTGATCAAAATGGACAATGCTCTGGTTAGACTACACCTTGAATACTATTTCCATTTCAGTTACTGAAACACTAGGAAAACATTTAAGCCATAGAAGTGATGCAAAGAAGAGCCACAAGGCTGATCCACAATCTTAAAGATTATGTGGGGACACGAGGAAACATGGATTCTTCAGACTTTAAAGAAGACCTTATGCAGGAATCCAAAACAGTAAAGGTTATAGGAAAGCTAAATCCAGAAAATTACTTTAAATTAAATTACAAGATTAAGTGTTGGCCTTGGCTCAGTGGACTTTGTCTGAGTCGAAGGCTTGTGGATTTAATCCCTACACCAGATACCTGAGTACGTAATTCAAGCTGACACTTCAGTACAGTATTGTACTATCTGACATAAAATGTTAAATTGAGGCCCTCTAATGTAGATCAAAAAGATTCCATGGCACTATTTAAATAAGAACAAGGGAGTTTCTTGGTGCCCTGTCCAGTGTTTATCCTTCAACCAACATCATCAAAAATAGATTCTCAAGATTTGCTGTGCGCAAATTGATGGCCATATTTACCTAAAATGCAATAGTGACTGTACGAAAAGTAATTAATTGATTGTTAAGCACTTTTGGATGCCCCAAGGTTGCATTAGGTCCTATACAAATACACATTTATTCTTTGTACATGAGGTTACCGGTTTAAGCTAATAACAAAAAAAATTAGGAGGGATATTGGGAAGTTTCTCTTAATGCAAAAAGTGATCAATATTGAATGTACTTGCCAATAAAATAGTGAAGGCAAAATTCCTGGAATTATTTAAGATCCAAATGGATGTTGCAATGGGGAGACTTCAGAATCAATCTGGATGGATGTCAAGATGGGCAGAATGACCTTTCATATCCAAAATTGTTTTATAATCTCAATTAAAATTTGCAAGCTTCTAAATTTGAGGCATCTATCAAGAGCCAGATTAATTTTTTAATATATTAAGATTAGTTTGTGCATCCTGTATAACAGTGAAAAATCCTATTGAAACATTTCAATAGAGATCCCCTTATTAAAAATTGCCACAACCTAGCTACTCTGGAGCATTTCCTTGCGATGTCAGTAGGCAGTGTCCTAATAGTATTTCCAGAGTTAATCTCATTACTTACCAGTAATGACAGCATTCCCCAGTTGTATCAAAACAATTATTAAAAGCTATAATCTACGCAAGCTGCTGTGGCTCAAGAAGGTGGTTCACCACCACCTCCTCAAGGGCAATTAGGGATTGGCAATAAATGCTGGCCTTGCCAACAATACCCACATCCCATGAATAAATTTAAAGCGCTATATTTTCTATTCATTATTATAGAATCTAAGCCAGGGCAATTTATCTGTTGAATATTGGCATTTAACTAATATAAAAATGTAACTATTCAATACAAATATATTTTAATATAATATATTTAGTCCAGCTGACTAAGCTATTTAATTTAACCAGGTCCGAGTCTCAAACTTAATGCACCACAGAATAGATTTATTTGAACATTTTAATTAAGTATTTCTATCTGTTATGACCAATGCAGTTGGTCAAACTGAGTTATTTAAAAATCCCAGAGGGAAACTTTAAACAGCTGTCATAATCTATAATTTTAAGTGTTATGTTTGAGATGTGACTCTAAATTCAGGAATCAGACTACCAGTTCTCAAGGTTTTACATTAAACTAAATGAAACATTTTATTAATTTACACAGGTTAAAATATATATACACATGGCTACAATTTACTACTGTTATAACTTTTAACAAATTCCCAAACTAATCTCCGTTAAGGCTACAGCAACCCATAGACTTAACCAGACACCAGACAAAGCATTTTCACCTTACGAATTCAAAATTAGGTTCTTTTCACTTTGGTTCCTGTGGAGACAGTTGGAGGCTTACAGCTGCTTTTTGATCTCACATTGCCTCTCCACTGCACACCCAAAAACTCCTGAAGTTATACCTACCACCACCCATTGAATATAAATTCTCATTGTATCACTAACCTATTCTAACAATAAAACCCCTTTCATAGTATCAATTTTATTAGTAATATAAACATATGGCTTGGTATCTGCTAGATAGGTGTCAGTTTTCACTCCAAGTCTTGAATGCTCAATTCAAAAAATGCAAATGCACACTTTCTCTCATATATATCAAAACTAGTACACATCAAAGCGCCCAGATTAGCTGGCTTTAATCCAATTAAGACACACCCACAGACTAAACCTCTATTTTAAAAGAAAAAAATTTAATCACCTGAAAATATTAATCAATGCAATTAGAATTCTGGTAACCATATTACTTCACTGACAGAGATGCTGTATTTTCAGTTATACTAAAAATTGAATTTGGAGTTTACTTAATTTCTGCAGGCCCACACAGTAGTTTAGCCTCAACTTTCAACACCTGTGCATCCTGACAGAACATAACGGGGAATGCGCAGAACATGTTGACCTAGAAATTAGATAGAGGCCAAATCGAAACACAATCTACATTCAATTCGTGTGTTGCCTATGTCTTAATGAAGTGGGTGATAGGGCCACAGAAGTCAATAGAAAGGATAATGGGGTGATATGTACAACTGGCAACATACACAAATTGCCTGTTCTACATTTTTGCCAAAATTTAAAACCAGTCTTTAAAGAGAGAAAAATCTGTCCAGTTGCCAAAAACAGCTTAACAACTAGTGGTCATTGGAGGAAGTGCATTTTAAATGAGACTTTGAAGCCCTAGAGCATGGAAAACGGATCTCATTCAACTGGTGGGTGGGAATAACTTGCAGAATCAATTGTGGGGAGGGGGGGACATCAAAAAGTTTTATGAATGATTTACGTTTCATAGAAAGGGGAGGGAGGGGAATTAACAAAAGGAAGTAAATGGAGAGTAGATATTCCAAACTTACTGTCATCCAGGAGGAAGAGTTGGAATATTAACAGTGTCCTGAAGCTGTGACTGAATAGTGCTGCTATGTGGTTACTTATAAAGATCTGAAGTTAGTGGTGCCCAAATAAGGGAACCTACAGCATACATAGCAGATGTAATATATATTATATATCTATGTGTAAAAATACTACAAATTGGAGTAAACTGGGCTATGTCTTCTATGAATGGTGTAGAAATAATTGACTTTGAGTTTCAAAGAGATCTCGAGATCAGGAGTCTTGGCACTTAACGTATTAAGTCACTGTAGAGGAGCAATCAAAAAAAAGGAACAGAATGCTGAACTGTGTTGCTGAATCAGTAAGATATGAGAAAGAGGAAGTTATACTGAAACTGAATAGCATGGTGATCACACAGAGTTCAGTTTTGGTCACCAAGACAGAAAAGAAACATTCAAGCACTTGAGAGTGAGAATATCCATAAAGCTGCGCCTACACTGTCGGAGGACTGTACCATGAAGAAAGATTAGAGATAATAAGGTTCTTTAACTTTAAAGGAAGGAACCCGAGGGGAGTCCTTTTAGGAGTATATAAGATATTAAGGTATGTAGAAAAGTTAAGTCTGCAACATTACTTCAAGTTAAATTAGAATAGTAGGACAAGGACACTTGGCTCAAACTGGTGAAGGATGTATTTAGGAATAATGTTTAAAGGAATTATTCATACAAAAGCAGGAAACACATGGTCAGAATAGTGATGGTAAAAACGTTGAGCAGAGATGTTCAAACCTTTCCTCTTCATATGTCACTCAGTTGCTTATCTTAAAACATGTGGACTGCAGATAAAAAGCTGCGTACCTCTGTACAGTTTCTTAAACTTTTCATGCTTTGGCACTTTTCTTCTCTTTCTCCAGATCAAGGTAACATGTATTTCCCCTCTGCCAAGCTTGAGCAAGCATTTTCCCCCTCCCCCAATTTATGTTGACACTCTTATTCCTTCCTTCCACCACCAACAACCCCCCCTCCCCGACACCACAAAATCTCTGCGAGCTTGGCACACTTGACTCCTCATCAAGTTTCACAATGGTACTCTTCTACCCTGCCAAACTTCATACACGAGCGGTTGTTCTTCCACCTTTCTTCAATGCTGTCATTCTTATGACTCTGATACAGTTCCCACCTCCCCCTTTCTCAGTAATCCTACTGCACAATGTGGCACAAATTCTCATGACATCAGCAAGTTCCTACATCTTGTTGCTGTTCCAAGTACTATGGGTGGAAAGTGCTGATGTCATGAGAATTTGTGCTACATTGTGCAGGGCCATTCAATCACTTGTAGCAGCAGGGCAAGGTGGGAATTGGCAATGGCACTGAATAAATTGGAACAACGTTAAGGAGTCAGACCATCGTGCTCCATGAACATGAATCAGAGAGTCCAAGTACAACGACCGCATCTGGACTACAGGACATAGTCACTCCATTAGATCGTCTCTGCCACGGCCTCCCCTCTATGGCCTGCCAGATTGTGAATGGTGCAGTGAGACATGAACCGGAGAATATTGCAGAGAGCCGCCAGCACAATCTAAGCACCAAAATCTCATTTGGCCCTGATAGATGGGTGGCACATTGTAACACATCTGAGCCTCTGTCTGCAGATTTCTCACCAAGCCATGAGCCATCTTTTCAGTGGGTACCCCTTAACTCCAAGAATTCAAACCTCCAATGGCTCTGGGTAACAGAACATCTCTGGCAATAAAAACAGAAGATGCTGGAAAAACTCAGAAGGTCTGGCAGCATCTGAGGAGAAAGAAAGAGTTAACATTTCGAGTCCAATATGACTTCTTCAAACTCAATTCTTAAAACTGAAGAAATAAAGTCTACTAATGGTCAAACATTACCTCTATCAGCAGAGTCTGCTAGTACATGCAGCCATGATCTAGTTTGCAGGCCTTTTCATCTATCCTTGTGCGACGTTCTCATATCAGGCATAAATCATTACCAACCTTTTCCCCATGTGTCTATGAAAAAATGCAGTGGGCAACATAAAATTGCAGTCAATTGCCTCTTTAACAAACTCAATAGTCTTCTAATTGTGTTTTTTAAAAAAATGGCAGTTGGCCTTCCAATTTCAGCGCTTGCTCACCTCGCATTTTATTGGCAATTGACAGGTTGACATCGGATCTGTGTGATCATGTCATATTTTACGTAAGCGCATCCTGCCCGATTTGCAGCCATAAAATCCAGCGCGTACATAAAACCAAACTAAAACATTAAACACATACTTAAATACTTAAAAACAATCATACACCATCTGAACATCTTTTAAACTACCTGTCAAAAGATTCCCAAATCCAGGCTAGGGTTCCCCAATGGTTCATAACTCCTCTAATGTGCTATGAATCACGTCTCCTGCAAAAGCTGACCCACTCCATCAAAATTCCAGGGATCTAAAATGCCCACACCTGCATTGCAGCAAATAAGGTCAGGAATGCTGCATGTGGGGCCGCTAGCCACGCTTATATCGCGTGTCACAAAAATTTCTGGAAAGGGAATGGGGGTTGGGATCAGGTCCTGCCCGCCATTTTTGAAGCCCTTCCCCTTCCATTCTGACACAGATGGAGGCATAAAAATCTGAACACAAGGTTTTGCTGGGTTTACAAATCTGCTGCCCTCTGGTTCTTTTTAAATCTGAGTCCTCTGTTTACTGACCCTTCTGCCACCAGAAATAGTTTCTCTTATTTACCTAATGTCCTTCATGATTTTGAACACCTCTATTAAAGCTACCCTTAACCTTTGTTCTAATGAGAACAACACCAGCTTTACTCATCACCCCCTCAGCTGAAGATACCAGGGAGATGGTAGTGTAGTGACAATGTCACTGGACTAGCAACCATGAGGCCCAGGCTAATGATCTGGGGCCATGGATTCAAATCTGACCATGGAAGCTGATGGAATTTAAATTTAATTAATAAATCTGGTAATTCAATTAATAAATCTCAGTAATAATGACCATGAAATGATTGTTGTAAAAACCCATCTGGTTCACAATGTCCTTTAGAGAAGGAAATCTGCTGTCCTTACCTGGTCTGGGCTACATGGGACTCCAGACCCACAACAATGTGATTGATTCTTAAATGCCCTCTGAAATGGCCGAGCAAGCCACTCAGTTGTATCAAACAGCTACGAAGCCTAAAAGGAATGAAACTGGATGAACCACCTGGATTCGACCTAGGCACCAGAAACAACAAAGGCACACACAGCCCTGTCAAACCTGCAAGTCCTCCTTACTAACATCTGGAGTCTTGTGCCAAAATCAGAACTACCCCACAGACTAGTCAAGCAACAGCCTGACATGTCATATTCACGGAATCACACCCTACAGACAATGTCCCAGACAACACCATCACCATCCCTGGTTAAGACCGGCCTCAATGGCAGGACAGATCCACCATAGGCAGCGGCACAGTGGTATCGAGTCTGGAGCGAGCTGACCTGGGAGTCCTCAACATCGACTCTGAAGCCGATGAAGTCCCATAGCATCAGGTCAAAAATGGGCAAAGGAACCTCTTGCCGCACCTCCACCACCCTCTGGCCTCAGTTGATGAATCAGGATTGTTCCATGTTGAACATCAGTTGGAAGAAGCATTAAGGGTGGCAAGGGCACAAAATGTACTCTGGGTGGGGGACTTCAGTGTCCATCACCGAGAGCGGCTCAGTAGCACCAATACTGACAACTGACTGAGCCCTAAAGGACATAGTTACTAGACTGGGTCTGCAGCAGGTGGTGAGAAAACCTACTTGATCTTGTCCTCATCAATATACCTGTTGCAGATGCATGTGCCCATGATAGTATTGGTAGGAGTGACCACCACATAGTCCTTGTGGAGAGGAAGCTCTGTCTTCACATTGAGGATACCCTCCTTCGTGTTGTGTGGCACTACCACTGCACTAAATGAGATTGATTTTGAACAGATCTAGCAATACAAAGTTGGGTATCCATGAGGTGCTATAGGCCACCAACAGCAACAGAATTGTATACCAGCACTACCAGTAACATTATGGCCTGGCATATTCCTCACTCTACCATTATCAGCAAGCTGAGAGATCAACCCTGGTTCAATGAAAAGTGCAGGAGGGCATGCCACAAGCAGCACCAGGCAAACCTAAAAATCAGCTGTCAACCTGGTGAAGCTACAACACAGGACTACTTGCATGCTAAACTGGAAGCAGCATGTGATACACAGAGCTAAGCAATTCCACAACCAGTGAACCAGATCTAAGCTGTGCAGTCCTGCCACATGCAGTCGTGAATGGTGGTGGACAATTGAACAACTAACTGGAGGAAGAGTCACCATAAATATCCGCATTGATGGGAGAGCCCAGCGCATCAATGCATAAGACAAGGCTGAAGCATTTGCAACCATCTTCAACCAGAATGCCGAGTGAATGATCTATTTTGGCCTTCTCCTGAGGTCCCCAGCATTACAGCTGCCAGTCTTCAGCCAATTTGATTCATTCCATGTGATATCAAGAAACGGCTGAAGGCACTAAATATTGGAAAGGATATGGGCCCTGACAACATTCGGCAATAGAGCGGAAGACTTGTGCTCTAGAAGAAGCCAAGCTGTTCCAGTACAGCTACAACACTGGCACTTACCTGGCAATGTGGAAAATTGCCCAGGTATGTCCTGTCCTCAAAGACTAGTACAAATCCAACCCAGCCAATTACCACCCCATCAGTCTACTCGCGATCATCAGCAAAGCGATGGGCATTGTCATGGACAACAGCACTTAATCAGCAATAATCTGCTCACTGGTGCTCAGTTTGGATTCCGCCGGGGCCACTCAACACCTGACTTTATTACAGCCTTGGTCCAAACATGGATAAAAGAGCTGAATTCAAGAGGTGAGGTGAGAGTGACAGATCTTGACATTAAAGCAGCATTTGCCCGAGTGCGGCACCAAGGTGCCTGAGCAAAATTGGAGTCAATAGGAATCAGGGGAAAACTTTCCACTGGTTGGAGTCACGCCTAGCACAAAGGAAGATGGTTGTGGTTGTTGGAGGACAATTATCTCGGCCCAAGGGCATCACTGCAGGAGTTCCTCAGGTAGTGTCCTAGGCCCAACCATCTTCAGTTGCTTCATTAATGACCTTCCTTCCATCATTAGGTCAGAAGCGAGGATATTTGCTGATGATTGCACAATGTTCAACATCATTTGCAACTCCTCAGATACTGAAGCAGCCGGAATGGGAAGAGTGTCCTGTGGTCAGCATCGCGGTGAAGCAGTCTAGGAAGAGTGTCCTGTAGTCAGTTCTTGTTGAGAATAACAAGAGTGACATCACAAGACAGTGTGAGAGAGCGGTGGAGAGATCAGAACCAGCGCGAGTCCAGGGAAGCTTCAAAAAGTGATGTCAGCACAAAGACGAGACCTGATTGGTGAGTAATGGGTAAGTATTTTTCTCCAGTTTTTTTCTCCAGTTTTCCTCCAGTTTAAAATAGATTAAGCTAAGGATAGACAGGAGTTCCAGTTTTTTAAAGTACATAAATAATTTAACTTTTATTTACTGTATTTAACTTAAAGTAAGGGTTTTTTTTTCAACTAGAGGCATGGTAGGGGAGCTCAGTCCCTGTTGTTATGTACCGTCTGCAACATGTGGGAAGTCCTACATGCTCCTTGCGCTCTGACCGACCACGTGTGCAGGAAGTGCCAGCAGCTGCAGCTACTTGAGCTCCGAGTTTCGGAGCTTGAGCAGCAGCTGGCGGCACTGAGGTGCATCCGCAAGGCTGAGAGTTTTGTGGATAGCACGTTTTTAGACATGGTCACCCTACAGCTTATGGAAATGCAGACAGAGAGGGAATGGGTGACCATCAGTTAGAAGAAAGGTGTCAGGCAGGTAGTCAGGAAATCCCCAGGGTGCATCTCACTCGAGAACCATTTTTCTGTGTTGGAAAACAGTGAGAGTGATGGTTCCTCTGGGGAGTGCAGACACGCTCATGGCACTGTGAGTCGCTCAGCTGCACAGGGAGGGAGGAAAAAGAGGGGAAGAGCAATAGTGGTAGGAGATTCGATAGTAAGGGGAAAAGACAGGCGTTTCTGCGGCCATAGACGTGACTCCAGGATGGTATGTTGCCTCCCCAGTGCCAGGGTCAAGGATGTCACTGAACAGCTGCAGGGCATTCTAAAGGGGGAGGGCAAACAGTCAGAGACCGTGGTACATATTAGCATCAACAACATAGGTAGAAAGAGGGATGAGGTCCTGCAAGCAGAATTTAGGGAGCTAGGAAGCAGATTAAAAAACAGGACCTCAAGGGTAGTAATCACTGGATTACTTCCGGTGCCACGCACTAGTGAGTATAGAAATAAGAGGTTAGTCCAGATGAATGCGTGGCTGGAGAGATGGTGCAGGAGGGAGGGCTTTAAATTTCTGGGACATTGGGACCGTTTCTGGGGGCGGTGGGACCTGTACAAGGCAAAGGGAGCAACATCCTTGCGGGGAGGTTTGCTAGTGCTGTTGGGGAGGGTTTAAACTAACTAGGCAGGGGAATGGGATCCTGAGAGGAAGCTCAGCAGGGGCAGATGCACAGCCAAAATTAGAAGAGAGAGCAAGTAGGTCCGGAAGGCATAGAAATTATAGGCCAGTTAAGGCACAAGGGAGTTTGGCAAGGCTGGATGGTATTTATTTCAATGCAAGGAGTCTGATGAATAAGGCAGATGAGTTGAGGGCACAAATTAACACATGGAAGTATGATGTCATTGCTGTCACAGAGGCATGGTTGAGAGAGGGGCAGGGTTGGCAGCTCAATATTCTAGCATATAGGGTCTTTAGGCAAGACAGGGAAGGAGGTAAAAGAGGAGGGGGTATTGCAATATTGATTAAGGTATCAATTACAGCAGTAAGGAAGGATGACATCTTAGATGGCTCCTCATATGAAGCCATATGGGCAGAACTGAAAAACAAAAAAGGATCAATCACATTGCTGGGAGTGTACTATAGGCTCCCAAACAGTCAGAGAGAAATAGAAGAGCAGATATGTTGGCAAATTTCAGAGAAGTGTAAAAATAATAGGGTAGTAATAGTGGGGGATTTCAACTTCCCCAACATTAACTGGGTTAGTCATAGTGTGATAGGTTTAGAGGGAGCGGAATTCTTAAAATGCATCCAGGAGAGCTTTTTAAGCCAGCACGTAGAAGGTCCTACAAGAGAGGGGGTGGTCCTGGACTTAATTTTAGGGAATGAAGCCAGGCAAGTAGCAGAGGTATCAGTGGGGAACATTTTGCAGATAGTGGTCATAACTCCATTAGATTCAAGATTGTTATGGAAAAGGTCAAGGATGGGCCAGAAATCAGAGTTCTAAATTACGGGAAGGCTGATTTTAATAAGATCAGATACGATTTGGCCAGAGTGGACCGGGAGCAGCTCCTTTTAGGTAAATCTGCATCAGAGCAGTGGGACTCATTCAAGAAGGAAATAGGGAGAGTACAGGGCCAACATATTCCAGTGAAGACAAAGGGTGGGACCAACTAATCCAGGGAATCCTAGATGTCGAGGGATATACAGGGTTGGATAAAGAGAAAAAGGGAGGTTTATGGCAGATACCAAGGGCTCAAAACAGCGGAAGACCTAGAAGAGTATAGATTGTGTAGGGGGGAACTTAAAAAGGAAATTAAGAGACCAAAAAAGGGGGTATGAAGAAACAATGGCAGGCAAAATAAAGGAAAATTAAAGTTATTTTACATCAAGAGTAAGAGTAACTAGGGAAAGTATAGGGCCCATTAAGGACCATAGTGGTAATTTGTGTGTGGAGCCGGAGGACGTAGGTAGGGATCTAAATGAATACTTTGTGTTGATGTTCACAAGTGAGAGGGATGATGTGGGTATGGAAATCTGGCAGAAGGACTGTGATATAATTAAAGAAATTAGCATAGAAAGGGAGGAGGTTCTAAGTGGTCTGGCAGGCTTAAAGGTAGATAAATCTCCTGGCCCGGATGAAATGTATCCCAGGCTGTTGAGTGAGGCAAGGGAGGGGATAGCAGGGGCCTGGCAATAATTTTCAATACCTCTCTGACAACAGGAGAGGTGCCAGAGGTCTGGAGGACAGCCAATATTGTACCGTTATTCAATAAGGGAGGAAGGGATAAACCAGGGAACTATAGGCCAGTCAGTCTAACCTCAGTGGTGGGGAAACTATTGGAAGCAATTCTGAGGGACAGAATTAATCTACACTTGCAGAGGCAGGGATTAATCAAGGACAGTCAGCATGGTTTTGTTAAGGGGAGGTCATGTCTGACCAATTTGATTGAATTTTTTGAAAAGGTGACCAGGTGTGTAGATGAGGACAATGCCTTTGACATAGTCTACTTGGACTTCAGCAAGGCTTTTGATAAGGTCCCTCATGGGAGATTGATAACAAAGGTAAGAGCCTATGGGATCCAAGGCAATTTGGCTAATTGGATCCAGAATTGGCTGAGTGGCAGGAAGCAGAGGGTGATAGTCAAGGAGTGTATTACTGACTGGATGCCTGTGTCCAGTGGGGTTCCACAGGGATTGGTGTTGGGTCCCTTGCTGTTTGTGGTATATATAAACAATTTAGACTTGAATGTAGGAGGGTTGATCAGTAAATTTGCGGATGACACAAAAATTGGTGGTGTGGTAAATAGTGAGGAGGATAGCCTTAGATTACAGGAGGATGTAGGTGGGCTGGTCAGATGGGCTGATCAGTGGCAAATGGAATTTAATCTGGCTAAGTGTGAGGTGATGCACTTGGGCAGGACAAACAAGGCACGGGAATAGACAATGAATGGTAGGACCCTGGGAAGTACCGAGGATCAGAGGGACCTTGGTGTCTATGTCTACTGGCCCCTTAAGGTAGCGGGACAGGTAGATAAGGTGGTTAAGAAGGCATATGGGATACTTGCCTTTATTAGCTGAGGTATAGAATATAAGAGCATGGAGGCTATGCTGGAACTGTATAAAACACTGGTTAGGCCACAGCTAGAGTATTGCGTACAGTCCTGGAATCCGCATTATAGGAAGTCTGTGATTGCACTATAGAGAGTGTAGAGGAGATTTATCAGGATATTGCCTGGGCTGGAGAGTTTTAGTTATGAGGAGAGATTGGATAGACTGGGGTTATTTTACCTGGACCAGAGGAGATTGAGGGGGGACATGATTGAGGTATATAAAATTATGAGGGGCATAGATAGGGTAGACAGGAAGGAACTTTTCCCCTTGGTGGAGGGATCAGTAACCAGGGGGCATAGATTTAAGGTAAGGGGCAGGAGGTTTAGAGGGGATGTGAGGAAGAATTTTTTCACCCAGAGGGTTGTGGGAATCTGGAACTCACTGCCTGAAAGGGTGGTAGAGGCAGAAGCCCTCATAATATTTAAGAAGTATTTGGATATGCACTTGCGATGCCATGACATACAAGGCTATGGGCCTGGTGCTGGAAAGTGGGATTAGAATAGTTAGGTGCTTGCTTGACCGGCGTAGACTCGATGGGCCAAATGGCTTTTTTCTGTGCTGTAGACCTCTATGACTCTATGACCTGGTCAACATTCAGGCTTGGGCTAATAAGTGGCAAGAAACATTCATGCCACACATGTGCCAGGCAATGACCATCTCCAATAACACTGAATCCTTCACTATCAACATCCGGGTTTTACCATTGACCAGAAATTGAGCTGGTACAGCCATATAAATACTGTGGTGACAAGAGCTTGTCAGAGGCTGGGGATTCTATAGAGAGTAACTCACCCCCTGACTCCCCAAAGCCTTTCCACCATATACAAGGCACAAGCCAGGAGTGTGATGGAACACTCTCCACTTGCCTGGATGAGTGCAGCTCCAACAGCACTAACAAAACTCGACACCAGCCAGGACAAGCAGCCCACCTTCAACATTCACCCCCTCCACCACCAACGCACAGTGGCAGCAGTGTGTATACTATCTACAAGATGTACTGCAGCAACTCAATAAGGATCCTTCGACAGCACCTTCCAAACCATGACTTCTACCACATTGAAGGACAAGGACAGCAGATGCATGGGAATACCACCACCTGGAAGTTCCCCTCACTATCCTGACTTGGAACTATATCGCCATTCCTTTACTCTCGCTGGGGCAAAATCCTGAAGCTTCCTTCTTAACAGCACTGTGGGTGTACTTACACCACCTGGAATGCAACAGTTCAGAAAGGCAGCTCACGACCAACTTCTCAAGGACAATTAGGGATGGCCAATAAATGCTGGCCCAGCCAGTGATGCCCACACTTGAAAGAATTTTCAAAAAAATCATTACTGGTACCACTTTACATTTGGGAAAGTCAAATTGGCCTTCATTTTTTTCAAGCTGGAGGAGTGTGCATGCACCAACATTTCACATAATGACCTGCCTGGTTTAGGTACACATCTGCTGTCATTCCCCAGCCTGTGGAAACTTCAAAGCCTTTTGAGCTAAATTTAACTTAATATGCAAATAATACTACAATCCTTCTATTGAAAAATGGAAAGAAATCCCGTAACATGAAAGGGGTGAAAAATGTTGTTGTCTGCTCATGAACTGGTTTTCATCCTCTTAAATAATGTAATGCCACGAGATCTCTCAAATGTAATCCATCCTCAGCGCTTTTGTGGTGCTATTTTAGTGGTAGCAACAATCGAGAATAATGCAGGACAGCACTGACAGGGAGAAAATAAAGCATACTGAATAACATACTACTCAATAAAAGCAAACAATTGCAGGGACCAAATACAAAAAAAGTCATGAAGTAATAACCTCTCTTTAGGAATTCCAGTTTGAGCATGTATGAGCACAAAATTCTGAAACAGTCATCTTATACAGGTAACAGCCTAATCTAAAGTTATGAAATTTGGAATCAGACCTAATTTTATTGACTCTATGTGTTAATGAAATTCATTGTGCTCTTAAAAAAATCCATTGCAAAATGCATCATGTACCAATTTAGGTCCCCAAAGTGCTCAATTTTATGCTCTACGCCTTCCCCCATTAGACGCCATCATGTTAGCGGCACATTGTAAAATTTACTCTGCCATGTACAGATACCCTTTGAAAGTGACAGTGGCCAGGATTTTCCGTGCCCACTGACGTTAGGCGTGTTCGGTAGCGTGAGCAGACAATATGATGCAATCGGTTTTACAATGGCTTGAAACCAGTTTGCGATCGCCCGCTCAGCCCACCGACAGCGTTTTCAGCCATCGAACGTCGGGAACCTCATTGTAATACATTTCCATATCATTATTAGGCTTGCCTGCTGGAATCTTCCCCCTGCCCTACTGGATTGTACACACACGTCGGCGGGAAAGCACACCTACATGTTTCACAACAGCATATAAAGGGCATGCACTTGGCGGGGTGCAACTTGAGGGGAGCTTGGAGATGAGTATACAGTAACATTGCACAGCGGTCACCAGGATTGCCTGTTGGACTTCAAGCTTGAAGCATGTTGGTGAGGGGGGGCAAGGGCAGCCCTACAGCTGAGGTGACTTGTGGGTGGGGGAAGGAGGCTAGTCTGCCCTGCGGTTGAATGTAGTGCACAAGCATTCAGGGTGGGGGTAGGGCGGGCGAGGGAAGCGGCCACGCATTAGGGGCATCTTATTTAAATTGACCCTTTCTCTGCAAATGAGACAGTTCAGGCGCAGCCATGGATATGATTGTAGTCGGGCTTCTAGCTTATCTGCCCATTCAATCAACACATAAGCATCAAAGTGCCACCAAATGCTCCAGAGCTTTTCACCCCCCAGGCACAGACTGCAAACTAATGAGCATTTTAGTGGGCTGCAGAACAGGTGGACGACTATGCACGTTGTACAATCTTCTTGCTAAAGCTGGTCATGGAGCAGTCACTGGTGAAGGCGCTCACAGCCCCTTGCAATGTCTGCATCCCGGCTTGGACCAGTCTCATGATCAGGATCATGGAGCCTGGTGAACTAGCTGTATGCCTCGTGGCATACAGAAAGCGAAGATGATGGAGGAGAGAGTGACTGAGACACCTGGCTGCGCAGAGGGAGGAACAGCGCCTTCAGGAAGAAGGGGCGGCTGGGGTTCCTGCACACGCCACCGAAGAGCCACAGCGAGCCGTCACTGGTTGGGGGTTAGCGACACCCAGGGTCTATAGGCACCACCTTTTATTCCTGCAGATAACCGAGAACCAGTGTCACTGAAAACTGTGCATGTCTAGGGAACTGGTTGGACACACCTGCCAGCTACTGCAGGATTTAGTGCCACGGGGACATGGAGGGAATCCACTGCCAGTGGCCGTGAAAGCGAGAGCAGTGCTCAATTTCTACGCCAGTGGCTCCATTCAAGGCTCCACAGGTGACCTCTGTGGAATATCACAGGTCTCCACCCACAAATGCACCTATGAGGTCACGGATCCCATCTTTGCGAGGGCACACAAGTTTATGCATTTCGCCCTGAACCAGGACAGTCAGGATGCAAGAGCATTGAATTTTCCCAGATTTTGGGTTTCCTACAGGTGCAGGGTGTGCCATTTACTGCACTCAAGTGACACTCAGGTCGTGGTCACAACATGTGGTGCATTACATCAAATGCAAGGGATTCCATTCACTGAACGTGCAGCTGGCGTGCGACCACCAGAAATGCATTCTGCAGGCATGCGCATGGTTTCCAGGGAGTGTGCATGACTCCTACATTCTCAGTCGGTCACAGGTTCCTGATGCATTCCAGGGCCCACAGAAGCAGCAACGATGGCTCCTCGGGGACAAGGGCTACCTGCAGAGGCCATGGCTGATGACACCCGTGCAGCGACCTCAGATTGTAGCATAGCGAAAATATAATGATACTCATGCTGCAACTCACAACTTGGTGGAGCAGACCATTGGGATGCTGAAAATGAGGTTCAGGTGCCTGGGCCGGTCTGGTGGAGCCCTGCAATATAGTCCACAGAGGGTGTCACACATTGTCATGGTCTGCAGCGTCCTTTACAGCCTGGTGCTGCAACGAGGAGAGGAGCTGGCTGAGGAGGAGTTAGAGGTCTCCTTGGATGAAGAGGATGCCAATAGGGACGAGGGTGAAGAGGTCCCCGAAGGCAGCGATGATGGGCATGAGGCCCTCACACTGGCCAGATGAGGCAGGCACGCTCAGGAAGCCCTCATAGCTGCTAGATTCATGGAGGATGATGGCGACGTGAAGTGAGGAGACCCCACAGAGGCTCACATTGCATCTGTGAACATTTGACTCCAGTCTGGCTTGTGGCAGCGTGCATACCCTCTGTGATAATGCTTCTGTCATGGAGATGCAGTGGAGGTCCTAATAGTCGCTTGACTGCAAGAGGATGATGACGCCATGCAGTGAAAACATTCCACAGATCTTCACACAGATTCTGAGAATGTCTAACTCCTGTCTGGCCGAGGGCAGCTCGCTTGCGCTCTGTGATCAGGGTCATATCATAGAGATGCAGCCATGAAACTTTAGAAGAACCTGATCCTTTGTGCGCCTTCAGCACCTGACCCCTTCAGGAGCACAGCACTACCAGTACCTTAAAGGTAAAGGCAAAATACTGCGGATGCTGGAAATCTGAAACAATAACAAGAAGTGCTGGAGAAACTCAGCAGGTCTGACAGCGTCTGTGGAGAGAAAGACACAGTTAACGTTTCGAGTCCATATGACTTCTTCAGAACTAAAGAGAAGTAAAAATATGGTGAAATATATACTGTTTAAGGTGGGGTGGGACAGGTGAAGCTGGATGAGAGGCCAGTGATAGGTGGAGGCAAAGGAGAGATTGCAAAAGATGTCATAAACAAAAGGTTGAATTGGGTGTTGATAATGGTGATACTGGCTAAAGGAGGTGCTAATGGCGACATTAAGAGTAGGAAGCAGGATGAGCAAGTGACAAGTGGCCCTAGTGGGGGTGGGATGGGGAGAGGGGACAGTGGTGGGAAAAAAGATCGAAATAGGCTAAAAGGTGGGGATAAAACAATAAATAAAAATGGAAATAAATTTAAAAAATAATAATGATAGTAAAAATAGATGGGAAAAAATATATAAAAATTAACAAGAAACTTTGTCTCTTTCTTTCAGATGCTAGGGAACGCGAGCTGAAACAACTCATTGATACCAACGCCCATTCAGGACCCTCCACCCCTTTCCGTCACTCTGACCCCATCCCGTCTTCTAATCCCAGTCCCTGCTGTGTATTCACCATACCCCCTAACCTTCCCCTTTCTGATGCTGAACGTTCAGTACTCAGCAAAGGACTCAGTTTCATACCCTTACACCTTCACCTCAATGAATTCCAGGCTCGGCACGATGCTGAACTCTTCTTCCGCCGCCTTCGTCTCCGTGCTCACTTCTTTGGGCAGGAGTCCTCCCTTCATTCAACGGATCCTTTCACCTGCCTCCAGTATTTTCCCTCCACCTGGACCCCTCCCTCTGGCCTCTTACCTGCACTTGATCTTTTCATTGAGAACTGTCAGCGTGACATCGATTCCTCTGCTCCTCTCACCCACTCTAACCTCTCTCCTTCTGAACTTGCCGCACTCTGTTCTTTGTTATAACCCTGACTTTGTTATTAAACCTGGCGACAAGGGTGGTGCTGTTGTTGTCTGGTGTACTGACCTCTACCTCGCAGAGGCTGAGCGCCAACTCGCAGACACTTCCTCCTACCTCCCCAGACCTTGACCTCACCACCAAACATCAAGCCATTGTATCCAGGGCTGTCAACGACCTTATTTCCTCTGGAGATCTTCCCTCCACAGCTTCCAACCTCATAGTCTCCCACCCTCGGTCAGCCCGCTTCTACCTTCTCCCCAAAATCATGAAACAGGAATGTCCTGATAGACCGATCGTGTCAGCCTGTTCCTGCCCCACGGAACTCATTTCATCCTATCTTGACTCCGTTCTCTCTCCTCTTATCCAGTCTCTTCCCACCTACATCCGCGATTCCTCAGATACCCTACATCATATCAACAATTTCCTGTTCCCTGGCCCCAACCGCCTCCTCTTCACCATGGACGTCCACACCTCCATCCCCCACCAGGATGGTCTGAGGGCTCTCTGCTTCTTCCTTGAACAGGGGCCAGAACAATCCCCATCTGCCACTACTCTCCTCCGTCTGACTGAACTTGTTCTCTCACTGAACAATTTCTCCTTAAACTCCTCTCACTTCCTCCAAATAAAAGGTGTGGCTATGGGTACCTGCATGGGCCCCAGTTATGCCTATCTGTTTATGGGGTATGTGGAACATTCCTTGTTCCAGTCCTACTCAGACCTCCTCCCACAACTCTTTCTCTGGTACATCGATGACTGTTTCGATGCCGTTTCATGTTCTTGCCTGGACCTGGAAAAATGTATTAAATTTGCTTTCAATATTCCACCCTTTCATCACTTTCACATGGTCCATCACTGACACTTACCTTCTCTTTCTTGGCCTCTCTGTCGCAATTTCTGGTGATAGACTTGTCCACCAATATTCATCACAAGCCCACTGACTCGCACAGCTACCTCATCTACAACTCCTCACACCCTGCTTCCTGTAAGGGCTCCATCCCATTCTCTCAGTTCCTTTGCCTCCCTCACACCTGTTATGATGATGCCACTTTCCAAAACAGCGCTTCTGACATGTCTTCCTTCTTCCTTAACCAAGGTTTCCCACCTACAGTGGTTGACAGGGCCCTCAACTGTGTCCGACCCATCTCCTGCGCCTCTGCCCTCCTCTCCCTCCCAGAACCATGATAGGGCCCCCCTTGTCCTCACTTTTCACCCCACCAGCCTCCGCATTCAAAGGATCATCCTCCACTATTTCCGCCAGCTCCAGCATGATGCCACCACCAAACACATCTTCCCTTCACCCCCCTGTCGGCATTCCAGTGAGACCGTTCCCTCCAGGACACGTGGTCCACTCCTCCATCACCCCAACACCTCAGCCCCCTCCCACGGCACCTTCCCATGCAATCGCAGAAGGTGCAACACCTTCCCCTTTACTTCCCCCCTCCTCACTGTCCAAGGGCCCAAACATTCCTTTCAAGTGAAGCAGCGCTTCATGTGAACTTCCCTCAATTTGGCCTACTGCATTCGCTGCTCCCAGTGCAGTCTCCTGTACATAGGAAGACCAAATGCAGACTGGGTGACCTCTTTGCAGAACACCTTCAATCTGTCCGCAAGCATGACCCAGACCTCCTGTAGCTTGCCATTTCAATACATACCCTGTTCTCATGCCCACATGTCTATCCTTGGCCTGCTGCATTGTTCCAGTGAAGCTCAATGCAAACTGGAGGAACCTCATCTTCCGGTTAGGTACTTTACAGCCTTCTGGACTTAACACTGAGTTTAACAACTTCAGACCATGAACTCTCTCCTCTATCCTCACCTCTTTTTGATCCCCTTTTTTCAAATATTGATCTTTTAATTTTTATATATATATATTTTTTCTGACATTTTTATTATCATTATTATTTTTAAAATTTATTTCCATTTTTATTCATTGTTTTATCCCCACCTTTTAGCCTATTTTCAATCTTTTTTCCCACCACCACCACCATCCCCTCCCCTCACCCCACCCCCACTAGGGCCATCTGTCACTTGCTCATCTTGCTTTCTGCTCTTAATGTTATCATTAGCACCTCCTTTAGCCAGTATCACCACCGTCAACACCCCTTTGACCTTTTGTTTATGACATCTTTTGCAATCTCTCCTTTGCCTCCACCTATCACTGGCCTTCTATCTAGCTTCACCTGTCCCACCCCCTTAAACAGAATATATTTCACTACATTTTACTTCTCTTTAGTTCTGAAGAAAAGTCATACGGACTCGAAACATTAACTCTGTTTTTCTCTCCACAGACACTGTCAGACCTGCTGAGTTTTTCCAGCACTTCTTATTTTTGTCCCACCTTAAAGGTGCTGAGAGCACAAAGAGAAAATGATGGAAACCTCTGATGCCTTCCCACTACATTCTAGCAGCAATGGCCAGCACTGCCGAGGTGCAGGCATCAGTAATGTTTCCAGAGAGTGTGAGGCCGGACTATCACTTTGGTCTGAAAGCTGCATAAGGCACAGGGAAGAGGCCCTGGACTGAGACATCTGCTCTATTTTGTGCAGAAAGGTTTCACATCTGAGTGAGATGAACACTACTCATCAGAACAAGGAGCCATAGGCAGGGAGACGTTCTTGGGAATTTATTGACAATAGTGAACAGTATGTACAAGTGATTAACACCTGTGCCCAGGCTGTGCAACTACATCTTCTTGACTTTCTTAACCCTGCTGCTACGTGTTGGTGCTCCCCGGACATCCACAGTGGAGGTGGAGGCAGCCTCAGCTAGATGGATGGCCCCGGGGTCAGGGAGCCATCCTGCTGATCCCCATGCCCAAGGGGCCCCAGGCTGACTTCTTGAGAAGAAGGGGAAGCTGGAATGAGATTGAGCTGCCCAGGACCCCTCTCATGTACACACTGTTGGAGGCCAACTATGGCATCAGCAATGGAGTTCAGCCCGCGCAGCAGTGCGGGAGTGGCGTCCTGGACCAAGGTCTCCATGGCGGCCGCCATCTTACCAATGTTGACCTCGGTGCGTTGGCATGCCGGCACTATCATCTCAATCTGAGGGCAGATGGACTCCTCCTTCGTGCCTTGCAATCTGAATGCTGCGGACATCCCTTCCTGATGTTCCTGAACTTGCCTTTGCAGCTCCAGTAACTGTGACATGGGTGAGTTCAGAGGCTCCTCATCTGACTTGGACTCAGCAAATTCCTAGCCTCCTGCAGTCCTCCGAGTGCCAGGGACCTGGGAAGTCCCTGCCGCTGCCTGCTGTGGATCAGACAGTGCGATGTGTTCACCAGATTGTGATCCCGAGGCTATTCTAAATCTAGGTCCCACTGAGTTGTGTGTCTTTGTGCTGGTGGAGGGTGTGGGTGAGCACTGTGATGCGACTTCAAGGAGGGTGCCTTCAGCTTCCTCTTCAAAGGTTCCTTTGGGGCTTGATTGGAGGCCCTGGGTCATGGACTCTGTCGGCTGTTTGGCAAATGTGCCTGCGGAAGCAAGAGGAGATAATTAGTGCATGGCAGTGGCCTGTGAAAGAGGACACATCACTCACAGCATGGTTGCCTGATGGATGTTGCACTGCTAGATCCTCACTTGCTGGAGCACCGCCAACCTCACCGTCAGCACAGGACCGGTCCAGATCCTCGCTGGCCAGCTGGATGGCTCTGTTTTCAAAGTCCGTGAGGACCTTGGTTGAGGCATTCCTCCACCTGTTTGTGACCTCTCCCTCTTGTGTTGTGTGCCAGCTTGGCCTGCATGAATAGAGATGGAGAGAATGTGAGCAGGACGCCTGCCAGGCCAGATGATAAGTATGCCTGGCATGTGTGGGTGGTGAGCGGTCCCATGGACAGGATGAGGACAATGAAGGCGTGTGTGAGAGACTGAATGCTGAGTCCCTTGAACTAGCAGTGAGTGAGATCCCTATGAATGTGTGATGGGTTTGTGAGTGTGTGTGTTGAAGGTGTGAGAAGAGTGACTTACCCTGGCAGAATGGAGATCATTCACCCTCTTGCGACACTGGGTTGCTATCCTCTTTTGAAGGGCTTTGGCGCTGACCACCACTGCCACCGCCTCCCAAGCCTGGTTGGCCATGCCGCTGCCCATCCTGTGGCCAGAGCGGGGGTAGATGACATCATGGCAGGCCTCCATGGCATTCAAAAGACGTTCCAACGATGCATTGCTAAACCTGGGGGCTGCAGTCTTTTTGCCTTTCGTGCACTTCCCGGCAGCAGTGGTGGGCTGGAAGCACTGAGATGTGTGCACGTGGCTGGACTTTAAATAAGGCATCCTTCGTGATGAAGCAGCGAGGTGATGGTGTGGCGGGCAAATGAAAGCCCACCCATCATGGAAGCGGCATGTTTCCCGGGAATGCATAAATAATGCAGCGGATATGGGACGACATGGCGTGAAAACCCGCTATCGTGTCTGGTGGGTAAAACATTGTTTTAGCCGCCTGCTACCGCACTTAATGCAAATCTGGGACGATTCTGCCCAGTGTGTTTATATAATAATTTGATTGCAAAGTTGTTAGGACTGATGGGCCACTGAAGAGCCCTTTTATTAACTTTTTAATTTAACTTTAATTGACTAACTTTATTAATAGATTCAATTGCCAGACTAACTTCTAAAGTTAAAAACAAAAAACTACTGCGGATGCTGGAAATCCAAAACAAAAACAGAATTACCTGGAAAAACTCAGCAGGTCTGGCAGCATCAGAAGCTGTTTTGCTGAAGGGTCATGAGGACTCGAAACGTCAACTCTTTTCTTCTCCGCCGATGCTGCCAGACCTGCTGAGTTTTTCCAGGTAATTCTGTTCTTGTTTTTAACTTCTAAAGTTGTTGAATTGCTCTGTAAACAATGTATTCATCTATAATTCTGATCAGAATTAACTGCTAAGAACTTTCTGAAACAGGAAGCTAGCTTTAGAACAAAGGGGCAACTTGGACATAAGTTTGACAAAACTATCAGCATCTGGTCAGTTTGACTTTACCTTGCTGTGGAGCTCTATTTGGGCATTTTGAATTCCTTCATGTCATGAAGCTATTAATGTATATATTATTAGAAAAGATTTTTCTTTTAAAATAGAGGTTTAGTCTGTGGGTGTGTCTTAACTGGATTAAAGCCAGCTAGTCTGGGTGCTTTGATGTGCACTAGTTTTGATATGTATGAGAGATAGCGTGCATTTGCATTTTTTTGAATACAGCATTCAAGAAGTGGGGTGAAAACTGACACCTAGCTAGCAGATACCAAGCCATATGTTTAACAAAAACAGAATTACCTGGAAAAACTCAGCAGGTCTGGCAGCATCGGCGGAGAAGAACAAAGTTGACGTTTCGAGTCCTCATGACCCTTCAACAGAACTGTTGAAGCGTCATGAGGACTCGAAACGTCAACTTTGTTCTTCTCCGCCGATGCTGCCAGACCTGCTGAGTTTTTCCAGGTAATTCTGTTTTTGTTTTGGATTTCCAGCATCTGCAGTTTTTTGTTTTTAAGCCATATGTTTATATGCTAATAAAATTGGTACTATGAAGGGGGTTTTATTGTTAGAAGAGGCTAGTGATACAATGAGAATTTACATTCAATGGGCGGTGGTAGGTATAACTTCAGCAGTTTTTGGGTGTGCAGAGGGGAGGCAATGTAAGATCAAAAGGCAGCTGTAAGCCTCCAGGAACGAAAGTGAAACCTCATTTTGAATTCGTAAGGTGAAAATACTTTGCCTGGTATTTGGTTAAGCCTATGGGTTGCTGTTGCCTTAATGGAGATTAGTTTGGGAATTTATTAAAAGTTATAATAGTAATACTTCGTAGCCATTATATATATATTAACCTGTGTAAATTAATAAAATGTTTCATTAAGTTTAATGTAAAACCTTGAGAACTGGTGGTCTGATCACTGAATTTAGAGTCGCATCTCAAACATAACACTTAAAATTATAGGTTGACAGTTGTTTAAAGTTTTCCTCTGGGATTTTTAAACAACTCAGCTGCATCGGCTATAACACTACATTACCTACTGAAAAATATGTTATCTTAAGTCCTACAAGGGAATTATCAAACGGTCCCTCTGGGCTGGTTTGTTTCATTAACCTTTCTGAGCAGACTCCAGATTGTCGTATTTGTTCTGTTCAAAGCTTATTTCTATGAACTACCATATCAGTGGTATGGTTGACACATGGTCACATAACTCGTGAAAAGCGTCTCACATTGCTGATGTTATCAGTCTTCTAAAGTGATGCGAGTGCTTTCACATTTCCTATAAACTGGGGAACTGTTTTCCAGTGGTGTGCTTTTTCTCATATATTGGGTTGGGTCTTGCTGGAAAAATAATGGTGTATTAACGATGTACACTGCTATTAATGTGCAAACTGGCCAGCAAGAGATTAAGAGATGCAGTGAAAGAGCCAAAACATGCTGGTCAATTTGCCTTGTTTCGCCATTTGCTTCCAACAAATGACATCTACGCTTACCCTTCCCCCTCTTTTTAAGAATTTGCACATTAATTGATTGTTAAATTTGTGATAGAAAATTAAGTCTGGTAACTAATAGTGTAAGCAACTTTTTAATAACTAAATTGCCAATCAATCTCTCAGGCCGAGAAATTGAACAATTTAAACTGAAGTCCCATTCTTTTGGATGGTAAATTGTTCTTACTATTCCTTTCTGTATCCTTTTCTTTCTTGCTTAATCCAGCCTTTATTCACTCCTTCTTTCTTTACCTGTCCCTGCGTAAACTATAATCCACCCTCCTTCTCAGCCTGTTTCTGTCTCAATCCTTAAATCTCATTGGTTAAAGAGATACATAGGAGCAGGAGTAGGCCGTTCGAGCCTGCTCCACCATTCAGTAAGATACGCTGTTGGTCCTGCCGTACACCAAGATTCCAGATGGCCTGTTTCTTTTGCCACCATTGTCAGCTCGCATTTCTAGCAAGTTATGGTGCAAAAGCCTTTTGAACTGAAGTTGCTGAAAAACATCCAAGTAAAATGCCCAGCTGTGTGATGCTTCTTTAATGGTGCACCATTCAAGTAAGATCTAGCCCAAGGAATGAGAGGCAAATAGCAAACTTCAAACCTGGTAAAAGAAGGCTCTGTGTAGTGCAGCAGTGTTGTCTCAGCACTTTGTAAGCTGATTCTTCAGTGGAAAACTGCTAACCAGCATTTTGGCCTGAAATCAATATTATGCTATTAATGTGGGAAAAAGGCACTCCAGTATTCACATTAGGATGTGGGGATTGATTGAATAACAATATTAATAGTGCAATATTGATTTCAGACCAGCGTGTAGAGTCAATGTCAGGATCTCAGGGAAAGTCAATTAACTTAGAAAGCAAATGGATGGGGATGTTCGCTGATGATTGCACAATGTTCAATTCACTTCTCCTCCGATACTGAAGCAGTCCATGTCCAAATACAGCAACACCTGGACAATATCCAAGTTTGGGCTGGCAAGTGGCAAGTGACATTCACGCCATTCAAGTGCCAAGCAATGACCATCTCCAACAAAGAATTTAACCATCGCCCCTTGATATTCAATGGCAATACCATCGCGGAATCCCCCACTATCAACATCCTGGGGGTTACCATTGACCAGAAACTGAACTGGACTAGCCATAAAAATACTGTGGCCACAAGAGCAGGTCAAAGGCTAGGAATCCTATGGCGAGTAACTCATCTACCGACTCCTCAAATCCTGTTCACCATCTACAATGCGCAAGTCAGGAGTGTGCTGGAATACTCTCCACTTGTCTAGATGAGTATTGCACCAACAACCCTCAAGAAGCTTGACACTGTCGAGGACAAAGCAACCCGCTTAATTGGCACCCCATCCACAAACATTCACTCCTTCCACCACCAATGCACAGTGGCAGCAGTCTGTACCATCTACAAGATGCACTGCAGGAACTCACCAAGGTTCCTTAGACAGCACCTTCCGAACCCACAACCACTTCCATCTAGAAGGACAAGGGCAGCAGATGGATGGGAACACTACTACCTGGAAGTTCCCCTCCAACCCACACATTATCCTGACTTGGAAACATATCGCCGTTCCTTCATTGTTGCTGGGTCAGAATCCTGGAACTCCCTCTCAAACAACCCTGTGGGTGTACCTACACCACATGGACTACAGCGGTTCAAGAAGGCAGTTCACTGCACCTTCTTAAGGGCAATTAGAGATGGGCAATAAATGCTGGCCTAACCAGCGACGCCCACATCCCATGAACGAATAAAAAAAATGAAGAAAGGGAAGGAATCACCCATTATTAAGATATGAACAGAAGAAAATATAGTTAGGTTTATATAGATAAAATATCCACATGAAAAGTTAGAAATTTAAGCTTTGATCAAATATCAGGGTTGAACTCATAATTTAGACAGACACCCTAGCACATTACTGAGGGACAATGCCTTGTTAGAGAAACCAATCTTTTGGTGAGATCTCAAAATGTGGCCCTGTCCACTTGCTCCAGTGGTTTAGATGGATATTAAAGATCCCATGATATGTTAGAGAACAGCAGGGAGTCATTCAAGTATCATCAATCCTCCCTTAGTCAACAATATAAAAAGATTTGTTGGTTTTTGTCATTTTTATGATTTGCATGTTGGAAAATGGCTGCCATATTTGCCTACAGAAAAGCTGTCACTGCATTCTTTGAGACATTTGGATAAATGTTATTCGATGTTATTGTGTAAATGCAAATATTGTTTTGTGATATAAACCATTACAAAGTAATTGAAAATATTGTAGTGAATCCTGGGAAGGATGTTTGAATATCCTGAATTTCTTTGAATTATCTTCAAAAAGAAACGATAAAAAGAAACAAGTTAACTCGTCATTCATCTCATTGTTGTTTGTAGGATCTTGTTATGCACAAACGAGCTACTGCATTTGCCTATGAAGCAACAGGGAGTAGACTTCAAAAATAATTCAGACATCCTGAGGTTAGGAAAAAAATTTGTAAAAACAAGTTTTATTCATAATTCTTTCTTTCTTCCATGGATTCCAACTTGATCTAAGAAGATACAAATCTTTATAGATTGCACGGGACCAATATGAAATAAATTTGCATTACGGCATAAAATTCAACAAATTGCATTTATACAGCACCTCTAATGTAGTCAAACATACCAAGGTGTTTCATAATTGAGGGGTGGGGGAAGGGTAGGGGATTCAAACCTGAGTAGGAGAGTTTTCTGTAACAAGAGACTGCAATGAAAGCAGAGTGAGTCAGGAATTGGAAGTGGAGGCCCTGTACTAATTACTTTCAAGGATGCAACATGTGTTCAATAATGATATAATTGTACCTATTTCATGCACTGCTTTCATTAAGTCTCAGGTTGGATGGAAAAATAATTAAATGAATACCAGTCACAATTCCACAGTATTGGTGTTGGATTTGCTTTTTACATATGAACATATGAACTAGGAGCAGGATTAGGCCCCTCAAGTCTTCTCCGCTATTCAATACAATCATGGTTGATCTGACTGTAACCTCAACTCCAGATTCCCACCTACCTCCAATAACCTTTCACCCCCTTGCTTATCAAGAATCTATTATCTTCGACTTAAAAACATTTAAAGACTCTGCTTCCACTGCCTTTTGAGGAAGAGAGTTCCAAAGACTCACAACCCTCCAAGAAAAAACATTTCTCATCATCTGTGTCTTAAATGGGTGACCCCTTATTTTTAAATATTGACCCATAGTTCTAGATTTTCCCACAAGGGGAAACATTCTTATAACATCCACCCTGTCAAGACCCCTCACAGGATCTTATGTGTTTCAATCAAGTCACCTCTTACTCATCCAAACTCCAGCAGACACAAGCCTAGCCTGTCCAACCTTTCCTTATAAGACAACCCATCCATTCCAGGTATTAGTCTAGTAAATCTTCTCTGAACTGCTTCCAATCCTTCCTTAAATAAGGAGACCAATACTGTACACAGTACTCTAGCTGTAGTCTCACCAATGCCCTGTACAACTGAAGCATAACCTCCCTTGTATTCAATTCCCCTTGTGATAAACAATAACATTCTATGTGTTTTCCTAATTACTTGCTGTACCTGCATATTAACATTTTGTGATTCCTGCACTAGGGCACCCAAATCCTCTACATTTCAGAGCTCTGCAATCGCTCGCCATTTAGATAATATGCTTTTTCTTTATTCTTTCTGCCAAAATAGACAATTTCACATTTTCCTGCATTATACTCCATTTTCCAGATCTTTGCCCAATCACTTAACCTATCTATATCTTTTTGTAGCCTCTTTATGTCCTTTTCACAACTTACTTTCCCACATATATTTGTGCCATCAGCAAATTTAGCAACCATATCTTTGGTCCTTTCATCCAAGTCATTTATATAAATTGTAAAATGTGAGGCCCCAGCACTGATCCCTTTGCACGCCACTCGTTACATCTTGCCAACCAGAAAATGACTCATTTATGCCTACTCTTTGTTTCCTGTTAGCTAGCCAATCTTCTATCCATGCCAATATGTTACCCCCTACACCATGAGGTTTTATTTTCCGCAATAACCTTTGATGTGGCACCCCATTAAATGCCTTCTGGAAATCTATGTACAGTAGGTCCAGCGGTTACCCTTTATCCACAGGACATGTTACTCGTTCAAAGAACTCCAATAAATTGGTTAAACATGATTTTCCCTTCACAAAACCATGTTGACCCTATCTGATTACCTTGAAATTTTCCAAGTGTCCTGCTATAACATCTTTAATAATAGCTTCTAACATTTTCCCTAAGACAACTGAAGCCTGTAGTTTCCTGCTTTCTGTCTCTCTCCCTTTTTGAAATAAATTTGCTATTTTCCAATCTAATGTAACCTTCCCTGAATCTAGGGAAGTTTGGAAAATTAAAAACCAATGCATCAACTATCTCACTCGCCACTTATTTTAAGACCCCAGGATGAAGTCCATCAGGATGCGGGGACTTGTCCGACAATTTGGTCCAACAATTTGCTTAGTACCACTTCCCTGGTGATTGTAGTTTTCTTGAGTCTCTTCCATTTCCTGATTTACAGCTATTCCTGGGATGTTACTTTTATCCTCTATAGTGAAGACTGATGCAAAATACCAGTTCAATTCACCTGCTGTCTCCATATTTTCCCTTATTAATTACCCAGACTCACTTTCTATAGGACCAATGCTCACTTTGTTAATTCTTTTGTTTTTATAATATCTATGGAAACTCTTATGTTCTATGTTTCTAGTTAGCTTTCTCTCATTCTCTGATTTTTCCCACCTTATCAATCTTTTAGTCATTCTTTGCTGTTTTTATATTCTGTCAAATCTTCTGACCTGCCACCTATCTTTACACAATTATATGCTTTTTCTTTAAGTTTGATAATATCTTTAAATTTTTTTGGTTAATCAGGGATGGTGGATCCTCCCCTAGGAATTTTTCTTTCATGTTGGAATGTATCTATTCTGTGCATTCTGAAATATCCCCTTAAATGACTGCCACTGCGTCACTATTGACCTATCCCTTAACCTAATTTGACAGTTCACTTTAGCTAGCTCTGCTTTCATGCCCTCATAATTGCCATTATTTAAGTTTAAAATACTAATCTTAAACCCACTCTTATCTCCCTCAAACTGAATGTAAAATTCAATCATATTATGATCGAAGGGTGCCTTCACTACGAGGTCATTAATTAATCCTGTCTCGTTGCACAATACCAGGTTTAGTATAGCCTGCTCTCTGGTTGGTGCCAGAACATGTTGTTCTAAGAAACTATCCTGAAAACATTCTATGAATTCTTCATCTATGCTATCTTTGCCCAGCTAATTTTTCCAGTCTATATGTGGATTAAAATTCCCCATGATTATCGCTGTAGCTTTCTGATAAGCTCCCATTATTTCTTCCTTTATACCCCATCCTACCATGTGGTTACTGTTAGGGGGCCTGTACATCACTCCCAAAAGTGATTTCTCGCCTTTATCATTTCCCCTCTCTACCCAAACTGTTCTACATCCTGGTTTCCTGAACTTAGGTCAACTCTCTATTGTGCTAATACCATCATTAATTAATGGAGCCACCCCTCCATCTTTTCCTAGATTCCTGTCCTTCCTAAATGTCACATACCCTTCAACATTCAAGTCCCAATCTTTGTCATCCAGCAGCCATGCCTCTGTAATGGCTATCAGATCACGCTTATTTATTTCTATTTGCTCTCTCAGTTCACCTGTTTTGTTTCGAATGCTGAGTGCATTCAGATAAAGAGCCTTTAGTTTTGCCCTTTTACTATTTTTGTAACCTCTAGCCTTATCTGCTGATTTATTGAGATTTGTACTCTCTGTCCCTTCTCTCTTGCCTTTACTCTTTGATTTACCACATTTTCCCAAATTTGACCCCTTGCCCCCGGTACTTAGTTTAAAATCCACTCTACTTCCCTAGTTATGCAGTTCGCTAAAACTCCAGTTCCAGCACGGTTCAGGTGTAGACCATCTCAACGCTACAGCCCCCACTTTCCCCACGACTGGTGCCAGAGCGCCATAAACTGGGACTCGTTTCTCCCATGCCAGTATTTGAGCCACACATTTATCTCTCTAATTTTATGTATCTTACGCCAATTTACACATGTCTCAGGTAATAATCAAGAGATTATTACCTTTGAGGTTCTGCTTTTTAATTTAGTGTCTAGCTCCTCATACTCCCTCTGCAGAACCTCCTTCCTCATCCTGCCTTTGTCATTGGTACCTACATTGACCACAACGACTGGATTCTCCCCCTCCCACTGCAAGTTCCTCTCCAGCCCTGAGCAGATGTCCTGGACCCGGGCACAGGGCCGCCAACACAGCCTTCTGGGCTCATGTTCTTTGCTGCAGAGAACAGTGCCAATTCCCCTCACTATACTGTCCCCTACTATCTCTACATTCCTTTTTGCTCCCCCGACCTGAATGGCTTCCTGTACCATGGTGCCATGGTCAGTCAGCTCATCTACCCTACAACTCCCACTAGCATCCAAACAAGATGAGAGAACCTCAGACCTCTTGGAGAATTGCAAAGGCTGAAACTCCTGTGCCCCTGCCCTCTGGGTCCCCTTATCTCCCTCACTTGTAGTCATACTCTCCTGTCCCTCACCACTGACCAAATCAGAAGACCCTATCCTAAGGGGTGTGATTGCCTCCTGGTACAAAGTATCTAGGTAACTTTCCCCCTCCCTGATGCGTCATAGTGTCTGCAGCTCAGCCTCCAGCTGAATGACTCTGACTAAAGCTCTCTGAGCCTCAAACACTTACCGCAGACGTGTTTGCCCTGGATCACGCTGGCATCCAGGAGCTCCTGCATGCTGCAGCCATGAACATCACCTACCCTGCCATTCTTAATGTGTTTTAATTAACCACTTAATTATTTTATTCACTTATTTTCCTTTTTTTAAACATATTTTATTAAGCCTTACCACCAGTTCCTGTACTATTTTAAGCCTGAGGAATAGAGTAGACCTTAACCACTTACCAGATACTCACCAAACAGCTAGCTTCTTTTCCTGTGGTAAAGTAAGAACCAATTCCTACAATGTGAAAAAAGTTAGAGAAAGCAAAACCAAAGGAACACCTCATTCGCCTCCTTACCTAACTCCCCTGACCAAACTCCCACGTATACACTCAGTTCCAGGCTGCACTTGTTTGCTTATTCTTTACTTATACTGATTTCTTTTAACTTCCTCATTCTTGCTACACCCTTGATACCCAGTGATTTCCAGAATATTTATTGTGTCTTCTACCATGAAGTCAGATACAAAGTATTTGTTTAATGTCTGTGCCATTTCTTTATTTCTTCTTGTAATTTTACCTGTCTCTGCCTCTAACTGGCTGACATTTGCTTTCACTAACCTCTTCCTATTTACATACCTATAGAAACATTCCCTGTCTGTTTTATGTCTATTGCTATTTTACTTTTATATTCCTTTTCCTCTTTCTGTATCAATTTCTGGGTCCTCCTTTGCTGAATTCTAAAATTGTCCCAATCCTTAGGCTTACTACTATTTTTGGCAAAAACTATATGTCTCTTCTTTTAATCTAATACTATCTCTAACTCTTTGTTAGCCACAGTTGGACCACTTTTTCTGTGGGATTTTTATGCCTGAAAGAAATATATATTTGTTGCAGATTATGTATTAATTCTTTAAATGCTAGCCATTGCTTGTTTACCGGCATATCTTTTAATTAATTAATTTTCCAATCTACCTTAGCCAACTCACCCCTCCTACCTACATAGTTAGCTTTGTTTATGTTTAGCACCATAATTTCATACTTTTCATTTCATACTAAGTATTTCGGACTCAGTGTATAATTATGTCAAGTTATGGTCACTCTTCCCTAGCGACCCCTTTATTACATGGTTATTAATTAACCCTTTCTCATTGCACAATACTAAATCCAAAATAACTTGTTAGTAGTTGGTTCCTTGACATACTGATATAGAGAAATGATCTTGTATAAATTCTATGAACTCATCCTCCACACCATTACTGCAAATTTGTTTTGCCCAGTCTATATGAAGATCAAAGTCCCTTGTGATTACTGCAATATCCTTGTTATATGTGCTTCTAGGTTCCTGATTTATATTGTCTTACACTACAACTACATAAACAGCTCCCACCAACGTTTTCTGCCTCTTGCTGGTTCTAAGCTCCAAACTGACTCTGCTACATGATTTTTTAAATTTAAGATCTTTTCTCTGTACTGCCTTTATAGCATTCTTTATTATCATTACAACTGCTCCTCCTTTTCCATGTTGCCTGTCACTGCTAAAAGTTAAGTATCACAGAATATTTATTCCTACCTTCGCCATTTTGTTATCACATCTCCATATCAGCTATTAGATCAAACCTGTTAATTCTATCTGTGCTACTAATTCATCTAATTTGTTGAGAATGCTTCTTGCATTCAGACATAGTACCTTTACCTTTGACTTTTTCTGAACTTTCCCTGACATTATCTCCACATTTCCATGTCCTATCATCTTTGTTACTTCCTCTGTTCCTTCCTGACCCATTCTGCTTATCTTTATCCAACATGCTGCTCTGCTTTTGAGCCTTGACATTTTAGCCAGGACTCAGCAGGTCAGAGCACTCATTTGTGGAGAGAGAATTCTGATGAAAGGTCATTGACCTGGAACATTAAATCTCCAGTGATGCTGTCTGATTTGCTTAGTATTTTCAACATTTTCTTTCTTTATTTCAGGTTTTCAACATTGACAGTATTTTGCTTTTGTTTTTAAGACAAAATACAGAGTGTGAGAGAATGCTTTACATCATTGATTACTGAATGATGGTAAATATTTAAATAAATATACAAGTTCATTACCTGAGTATCTATTAAGCCTTTACTGACTTTACTTTTATAACAAATGGATGTGGCCAAAATGTGGCCGTAGCCATGCTTCTGGCTAGTCAGCAATTCTAACTGGATAACACTGCTTGAGATCCATTTAAAAAATCCCTCAATTGAACAAGAAATATACCCTTCCAGATTTTGTGGATGTTTCTACCAATTCCACTTATGTCTTTAATCAGGTTGGTAAAGAAACTATGTAGAAAATCTTCATGAATTATTATAGAAAAAAATACTAGTTAGCTGCAGTTACATCAACTGCTAAGTTTGTAACATAGAAAATGCATTTTTAAAATTCATTTATTAGAGGTGGACATCGCTGGCCAGGCCAGCATTTATTGCTCATCCCTAGTTGTCCTTGAGAAGGTGGTGGTGAGCTGCCTTCTTGAACTGCTACAGCTCATGTGGTGTAGGTACACCCGCCGTAGTGTTAGGGAGAGAGTTCGAGGATTTTAACCCAGTGACAATGAAGGAACGGGGCGATATATTTCAAAGCCAGGATGGTGAGTGGCTTGGAGGGAAACTTCCAGATGGTGGTGTTCCCATGTGCCTCCTGCCCTTGTCCTTCTAGATGGTAGAGGTTGTGGGTTTGGAAGGTGCTGTCTAAAGAGCCTTGGTGAGTTCCTGCAGTGCATCTTGTAGATGATACACACTGCTGCCACTGTGTGTTGGTGGTGGAGGGAGTGAATGTTTGTCAATGGGGTGCCAATCAAGCAGGCTGCTTTGTTCTGGATGGTGAAAAGCTTCTCGAGTGTTGTGGGAGCTGCATTGATCCAGGCAAGCGGAGAGTATTCCATCACACTTCTGATGTATGCCTTGTAGATGGCAGACAGGCTTTGGGGAGTCAGGAGGTGAGTTACTCGGCACAGGCTTCCTAGCCTATGACTTGCTCTTGCAGCCACAGTATTTATATGGCTAGTCCAACTCAGTTTCTGATCATTGGTAACGCTGAGGATACTGATAGTGGGGGATTTAGTGATGGTAATGCCATTGAATGTCAAGGGTGATGGTTAAATTCTCTCTTGTTGGAGATGGTCATTGCCTGGCACTTACGGGGTGTGAATGTTACTTGCCACTTGGCATCCCAAGCCTGGACATTGTCCAGGTGTTGCTGCATTTGGACATGGACTGCATCAGTATCAGAGAAGTTGTGAATGGTGCTTAACATTGTGCAATCATCAGAATATCCCCACTTCTGACCTTATGATGGAAGGAAGGTCATTGATGAAGCAGCTGAAGGTGGTTGGGCCTAGGACACTACTCTGAGAAACTCCTGCAGTGATGTCCTGGAACTGAGATGAACTGAATATTACATGAGTGAACCGAAATGGCTGAAAACTGGCATTTGTGATTCTGGGGAAGGACGAGGTGGATCATCCACTTGGCACTTCTGGTTGTAGATTCAAGTGGTCAGGAGTCAATGCTGAGGACTCCCAGGGCAATTCTCTCCCGACTGTATACCACTGCTGGGTCTGTCCTGCTGGTGGGACAGGACATATCCAGGGATGGTGATGGTGGTGTCTGGGACATTATCTGTAAGGTATGATTTTGTGAGTATGACTATGTCAGAGACAGCTCTTCCAATTTTGGGACAAGCCCCCAGATGTTAGTAAGGAGGACTTTGCTGGATTGACAGGGCCTGAGTTTGCTGTTGTCATTCCCGGTGTCTAGGTCGATGCCGGGTGTTCTGTCTGGTTTCATTCCTTTTAGATGTTTTAGCATTTGATACAACTGAGTGGACCACATTATCTGGTCTGGCTATTAGTAAACCAGGTGGGTTTTTCTGGAATTTTTTTCCCCTGTCAGGTGGTGTGGGTGGGGGGGTGGGGGGGGAGGTGGGGGGGTCAGGACGCACGCCCAATGCATCATTTTACGTCTTGGTGAGCGGGCCCTGCTGAAGATTCTGCCCATGGTCATCATTAGACTTTTAGTTCCAGATTTTTATTGGATTCCACCATCTGCCGTGGGATTTGAACCTGGGTCCCCAGAGCTTTACCCTGGGTCTCTGGATTACCAGCCTGGTGGCAATACCACTAAGCCTCCCAATTAAATTAATAACAGGGCCTGAACTGAACCTAAACATAGAGGAAAGTAATTGATGAAAATGACTGCTCTATATGTTAATGAAATACCGTGTTGAAAGCACATCTAATTCAAGCACAAAAGAAAAAAATATCATGGGCAGCTGCACAAATACTACAATAAAGTCTATGCCTCTTGGCTTTACCTCCTCTCCTACAAAAATGTTGTTATTATTACATCAATAAAATAAAACCAGACGATATACTATATCAACTCTTTTCTGAGAAAAATATAATTTTGACAAACCCCAAATGAGATTTTATTTCTGCACAATGGGTGCTATTCTTTAAAATATGAAATGCAGCATCTTAGTATCAGTCTCATGACATAAATACATGCTAGGTTCAATACTAATGGATGTTTTATCACACATTCAGACTGCGTTTAACAAAAATGAAGTGTAAATTAATTTCACCCATCAGCACTCCTGTGTTGTAATTTAGCAGAACTGTTTCATATAGATTTTTTTTACCTTCTTGATAAAGCATATTTAAAGAGGTGTTTTGATTTCTAGGCTGTATAACTGCTGAAGTTCACTGTTGTGCACTTACTGCAAACTTAGTTGTTTCTTCAATTCTTTCCCTTGTAATACTCCGAAGGTAGACAGGTTCAGAAACATGAGCGATGTAAGGTTAACATATACCTTCACCTTCAGTGATGCAAATTTCATTTTTATAAAGCGGTACTCTATTTAATAACACAGTACTCAATAATCCCAAGGACATTGCTTGCATGATCTGCATTCTAAAGCTGACTCAATTTAATGAACAGAAATAAAAAATGATTGTTTTAATATTTTATGCTTTTCAAACCATTAAATATGTTTGCAGTTCAATATAATTCAAGTAAAAAGCTCTTATTAGCATTCATCTAGTACAGCCAAGTAGACTAAGGCCTACAGGGAAGGTTAATAATCTTGTTGGGATTCACAAGAAATTTGTAGTTTGAAAGGTCCTTGTGGAATGAACACATTTGTTGAAGCATACACACTGTGTAATTAAATCTAATTTTAATACACAGTAGCATTGAATTTATTCATGCACAAAGCAGCAGCAAGTGTGTGTTTTAAAATTCATTACACACCAATAATAACAATGACAACTAGTCAAGCAACAGCCTGACATAGTCATCCTCATGGAATCATATCTTACAGATAATGTCCCATACACCACCACCACCATCCCTGGATATGTCCTGTCCCACCGGGAGGACAGACTTAGGAGAGATGGTGGCATATAGGTATACAGGCGGGAGGGAGTTGGCCTGGGAGTCCTCAACATCGACTCCAGACCCCATGAAGTCTCATGGCATCAGGTCAAACATGGGCACGGAAACCTCCTGCTGATTACCACATACCGCCCTCCCTCAGCTGATGAATCAGAGCTCCTCCATGTCGAACAACACTTGGAGGAAGCACTGAGGGTGGCAAGGGTGCAGAACATACCCTGGGTGTGGGATTTCAATGTCCATTGCCAAGAGTGGCTCGGTAGCACCACTGCTGACCGAGCTTGTCAAGTCCTAAATGACATAGCTGCTAGACTGGGCCTGTGGCAGGTGGTGATGGAACCAACAAGAGGGGAAAACATACTTGATCTCATCCTCACCAACCTGCCTGCCGCAGATGCATCTGTCCATGACAGTATCGGTAGGAGCGACCACCACACAGTCCTTATAGGGACGAAGTCCCGTCTTTACATTGAAGATACCCGCCATCAAGTTGTGTGGCACTACCACTGTGCTAAATGGGTTAGATTTCGAACAGATCTAGCAACTCAAGACTGGGCATTGATGAGGCACTGTGGGCCATCAGCAGCAGCAGAATTGCACTTGAACACAATTTGTAACCTCATGGCCCGTCATATCCCCCACTCTACCATTACCATCAAGCCAAATGATCAACCCTGATTCAATGAAGAGTGCAAGAGGGCATGCCAGGAGCAGCACCAGGCATACCTAAAAATGAGGTGTCAACCTGGTGAAACTACAACACAGGACTGCTTGCGTGCCAAACAGCATAAGCAAAAAGTGATAGATGGCTAAGCGATCCCACAACCAATGGATCGGATCTAAGCTCTGCAGTCCTGCCACATTCAGTTGTGAATGATGGTGGACAATTAAACAATTCAATGGAGGAGGAGGCTCCACAAATATCCCCATCCTCAATGATGGAGGAGCCCAGCACATCAGTGCAAAAGATAAGGTTGAAGCATTCACAACAATCTTTAGCCAGAAATGTTGAGTGGATGATCCATCTCAGCCTCCTCCAGAGTTCCCGGCATCAAAGATGCCAGTTTTCAGCCAATTCGATTTGCTCCACATGATGTGCTCCAGAACTTGCCGCGCCCCTTGCGAAGCGGTTCCTGTACATCTACAACACTGGCATCTACCCGGCTATGTGGAAAATTGTCCAAGTATGTCCTGTTCACAAAAAGCAGAACAAATCCAACCCAGCCATCTACCACCCCATCAGCCTACTCTCGATCTTCAGTAAAGTAATGAACAGATCATCAACAGTGCTATCAACAGGCACTTGCTTAGCAATAACCTGCTCACTGACGCCCAGTTTGGGTTCCGCCAGGGCCACTCAGCTCCTGACTGCATTACAGCATTGGTTCAAACATGGACAAAAGAGCTAAACTCCCGAGGTTAGGTGAGAATGACTGCCCTTGACATTATGGCAGCATTTGACAGAGTGTGGCATCAAGGGGCCCTAGCAAAACTGGAGTCAATGGGAATCAGAAGGAAAACTCTCTGCTGGTTGGAGTCATACCTAGCACAAAGGAAGATGGTTGTGGTTGTTGGAGGTCAGTCATCTCAGCTCCAGGAATACCTATCACGAAGGAAGATGGTTGTGGTTGTTGGAGGTCAGTCATCTCAGATCCGAGACATCGCTGCAGGAGTTCCTCAGGGCAGTGTCCTCAGCCCAGCCGTCTTCAGCTGCTTCATCAATGACCTTCCTTCCATCCTAAGTTCAGGATTGAGGATGTTCGCTGATGATTGCACAATGTTCAGCACCATTCGCGAATCTTCAAAAACTGAAGCAGTCCATGTCCAAATGCAGCAAGACCTGGATAATATCCAGGCTTGAGCTGCCAATTGGCAAGTAACATTCGTTCTACACAAGTGTCAGGCAATGACCATCTCCAACAATAGAGAATCTAACCATCTCCCTTTAATGATCAATGGCATTACCATCACTGAATCCCCCACTATCAACATCCTGGGGGTTGCCGTTGACCAGAAGCTGAACTAGACTAGCCATATAAATACTGTGGCTACAAGAGCAGATCAGAGATTAGGAATCGTGCGACGAGTAACTCACCTCCTGATTCCCCAAAGCCTGTCCACCATCTACAAGGCACACTTCAGGAGTGTGATGGAATACTCCTCACTTGCCTGAATGAGTGCAGCTCCCACAACCTTCAAGAAGCTTGGCACCATCCAGGACAAAGCAGCCCGCTTCATTTGCACCACATCTACAAACATTCAGTCCCTCCAGCACCGATGCACAGTGGCTGAAGTGTGTACCATCTACAAGATGTACTGAACTATCTACACAGTGCAGCACTGATGCCCTAAGGCTCCTTCGACAGCACCTTTTCCAAACCCATGACCACTACCATCTAGAAGGACAAAAGCAGCAGATAGATGGGAACACCACCTCCTGGAAGTTCCCCTCCAAGCCACTCACCATCCTGACTTGGAAATACATCACCGTTCATTCACTGCCGCTGGGTCAAAATCCTGCAACTCTCTTCCTAACAGCACTGTGGGTGTACCTACTCCACATGGACTGCAGCGGTTCAAGAAGGCAGCTCACCGCCACCTTCTCAAGGTCAACCAGGGATGGGAAATAAATGTTGACCCAGCCAGCAAAGCCCACATCCCATGAATGAATATTTAAAAAAAACTTTTTCTATACATATATTCAGAGCTACACAACAAATTCATTTCCTTATTTGGAGAGAGAAAGTGCGAATGATCCTCAGATTTTTATACAAAAGCAAAAGACAGTAAATGCAGGAAATCTGAAATAGAAACAGAAAATTCTGTGCACACTCAGATTTTTATTGTTTAATCTCTTTTAGGTCAGTTTACTCTGGCATTGGCAGAGGCCTCGGAATTGTTGATCCGCCCATTTTTAACCATAGATGATGCATGTTTTGGGGAATTAAATACAAGTCCTCTTTATACTCAGTGCAACACATAAAAAGTGTTGCATTGTCCAAGGCACCATCTTTCTGCTGAGACATTAAATCAAGTCCCCAGTAGTCTTTTTGGGTGGATATAAAAGTTATCATGGCATTATTCAGTGAATTGCTCTATCCAGCATTGAGGGTATTCATACCTAAAACAGAATACTATTCACCAGCCTCAGAAAACTATTTAAGGCAAGTTAGTTTTTTTTTGGCACTATTATCATTTATCCACAATACCCCTCACCCGGAGCACAATTTTTTTAAGAAATTTAGCATGTATACTGTAGATGAATGCCTAGCTTACATTAGCAGAGCCCACTTCCTCCCATAAACTGGCTCAACAGTACTTCTACCTGCAAAACACATACCACCAACCTTCACGCAGATGGGTCCTTACTATAGCTTATTGGATCAGATGTCAAAGTCCACCTGACAAAAAATGCCAATACATATTTGAATGGGAAGAAAGAGAATGGAGAGGCACAGCAGGTGGAAAAGGGTAACTAAGTTTTGAGAAGAAAGAAACAATTGTCTTTGGTCCTCATTACAAACTGTCTTCCCTTGCTATTGCCTTATCTCTTTCCTTGGCAATGTCTCAGGCTGAATCTGTTTGTAATATTTGACCCTAAGTGAGCTTCCTACCACACATCCAAACCATCACTGAGACTGCCTATTTCTACCTCTGTAACATCACCTACCTCTGCCCTTGCCTCAGCTCATCTGCTGCTGAAATCCTCAACTATGCCTTTGTAACATTTAGACTTTATTACCCCAAAAAGCTCCTGGTCAGCCTCCCACATTTTATTCCTCTGAACTTAAGGTCATTCAAAACTTTGTTGTGTTATGATCGCCATGGGGAAACTGTAAACCAAAATAACTAAACTTACTGAATGACCCCCAAATGAAAAAAATTATCAACAGGATTTCACCCTTTGTAACTTTTACTTTAACACAAATCAGCACCAACGCAAATTGCACATGAATTATCAGGCAAATGATATTTCAAATATAAAGGTAAATTTCACTTTAAACAGTTGTATTGTTTGGGGAAATGTCTTTGTGCACAGTTGTCTGTTGTGTATTGGCTTGCCACAGCCATGTGACCTCTGAGTCACATGAGCTCTGATGTAATTTCTTTGAGAGAAAATCACACAAGTGTCAGGCAATAACCATCTCCAACAAGAAAGAACTCAACCATCACCCCTTGATGTTCAATGGCATTATCATCACTGAATCCCCCACTATCAACATCCTGGGGGCTACCATTGACCAGAAACTGAACTGGACTAGCCATATAAATACTGTGGCTACAAGAGCAGGTTGGAGGCCAGGAATCCTGTGGTGAGTAACTCACCTGCTGACTCCCCAAAGCCTGTCCACCATCTACAAGGCATAAGTCAGGAGTGTGATGGAATACTCCCCACTTGCCTGGATGAGCACAGTTCCCACAACACTCAAGAAGCTTGATACCGTCCAGGACAAAGCAACCCACTTGATTGGCACCACATCCACAAACATTCACTCCCTCCACCGCTGATGCATAGTGGCAGCAGTGTGTACCATCTACAAGATGCACTGCAGTAATTCACCAAGGCTCCTTCAATAGCACCTTCCAAACCCACAACCACTACCACCTAGATGGACAAGAGCTGCAGATAGATGGGAAACCCACCTAGAAGTTCCCCTCCAAGTCACTCACCATCCTGACTTGGAAATACATCACCGTTCCTTCACTGTCGCTGGGTCAAAATCCTGGAATTCCCTTCCTAACAGCACTGTAGGTGTACCTACACCACATGGACTGCAGTGATTCAAGAATGCAGCTCACCACCACCTTCTCAAGGGCAACTAGGGATGGGCAATAAATGCTGGCCCAGCCTGCGAAGCCCACATCCCGTGAATGAATGAAAAAAAAATTCAGGGAAAAGCCATTTTACCCACCACATGGCACATGGTGTCAGGAGTGTGCAGCTGAAGTTGAATGGATTTTGATAGCTGGAAGAGAGCTGGCCACTGTGAAAAACAGCAAAGAATAATTCAAACTCAGTATGCAACTTTGTACGAGACATTGACTGCTGGGTCAGTATGGCTTTGAATATTCCTGTACCAGCTCCTATGGAGATGAAAGCAGATTTGAGAATGAATTAGGAATTCTTCCAGTCTTGTTAGCAGAGCTATGAAATTGCCACAGTGTTGAACAAGAAATCTGAACAAACAAGTCTGGGCAGAATTTTTAGGTCAGCGGGTGGAGTGATTGGCGGGTCTGGGATCAACTCGGGAACGGACTGCTGACTGCGATCAGCCCCCGACTGCAGTTTCATGCTGTAACACGCTGAAATGCTCAGTGTTACCAGGGTGGGGCAGGAGGAGGGAGATAGATGGTACAGGCATGAGTGAGCACTGAATGAAAGCTCCTTGAAGGCAGAGAGCTGCCTCAGGGAGTTGAAGACCTGAAAAATCAAAAATAAAGGTTTCAGAAGCTGAAAGTAAGTGTCCATGCATCATTATAAATCACCTGAAAATTTAGCTACCGAAAATGCTGTGCACAGAAATTTATTTATATTTTATTTCATCACGGAAACCTCATCCCTCCTGTGGATGAGGCTGGAAGAAAAATGCAAATGCCAACTGGCCGATTTGCTCGTCTGCCAACCATAACGTTGGACGGGCAACGTAAAACTAAAGGCAATTGCAACTTTAATTACCTTAATTGGCCTCTTAATTGTTGGCGGTCATGCATCCGGTTTTTGCATGCACCCACCGACAGAAATATTGCGCGAGCGTGGGATAACATTGGGACTCTTGCCCAACGTCATCTTGTGCAATTTTGCGTCCGATTGGGTCGGGCACACGCCCGCTAATCTAAAAATCCTGCCCTCTGTTATCAGTACTGGGGAAAAAGTGCTATATTGCACCCTAGACCTCACTGAGGAGCAGAAAAGCCAGTCTTATAAAATTTTGGAAGCCTTGAAGATCCACTTTGAATCCTCTACTATTGTTATTTATTAACGTTAAGTGTTCAACACCAGAGCTCAGGAAGAGGGGTAGAATATTGATCAGCGTATGACTGCACTGAGACATCTGGCTGAATCTTGTGAGTTTAGGCAACCGAAAGATGATCTGATCAGAGATAGGATTGTCTTAGGAATAAGAGATACCGCCATGAGAGCACGTCTGATGAGAGGAGAGAAACTTACTGTCAAGAAAGCGATTGACATGCGCAGAATCTCTGAAGTGATTAATCATCAGCTGAAGACTGTTGATGGGAGAACTGATGAGGCTTTGTACTATGCAGAGAGACAGTTCAGGCCTTCCAAGCACAAGACAATGGAGTAAAAGAAAAACTATTTACAGAAGGGCCAGCAGAAAGATTGAATCCTGAGTACTGGATGTAAACATTGGGGAGGATACCACACAAAAGAAAAGGAAACATGTCCAACATGGGGAAAGCAATGCTCTAACTACAAGAAGCTGAATCACTTTGCACGCAAGTATTTTACTGGAAAGAAGAAAAGCAAGCCTATGAAGATGGTTGCTGGAGAGATGTCAGGTGATGATTCTGACGAATCAGTCTACACTCTAGAACAGGTTGGCACCATCAAGTCTCAAGGTAAAAAATGGTTTGTGACTATTGGAATGCCTGTAGAAGGAGAACATCAAGTTAACGTGAAGTGTCAGATCAGATAGACACCGGAGCTGTGGCAACATCATGAGCTTTGCAGGTCTGGGAGAATTTGCTCAGGATGGTGACTTGAAAATGAAGCTGTCAAAGCTGTCAAAAATTTTGAGGCCATATGATGGAACGTGTTCACCCCAAGTGGGCAAACGAAGCTGAGAGCCCAATGCAGTGGGAAAAAAGATCTACCAGGACACTAAGCAAAATCCCCTCATCTCAATTGAAACAAGTCAAAACCTTCATGTACCAGAAGCGATTTGCGGTGTTTCATGTGGCACCATTGACTGCTTAACAGGTCCTGACAAATTACAAAGGTGTTCTCACAGATCTTGGATGTCTTCCTAGTGAATATCACCTTGAAGCAGATGAGAGTGTGAGACCATCTCAGCACCTTCCAAAGAGAGTTCCAGCTGCCCTCATACAGCCTGAAAGACAAGATTGAGGAGCTTGAAAATGTTAGTAATCAAGAAAGCGTCAACTCCTACAGACTGGATTAGCAGCATGGTAGCAATTAAAAAGCCTGGAAAGTTGAGAGTGTGCATAGATCCAAACAAGCTCAAAAAAGCTTTGAAGAGATTGCACTACCCCATGCCACCCATTGAAGAAATTTTGCCGCTGCACTGCAAAGTTCAGTGACATTGGGGCTCAGAACAAGAAGCAATTTTCACTCACATCAAACAACTAGTGACGACAACACCAGTGCTGGGGTACTTTTTTTTGATTCATTACATCCCATAGTGCTGTTAGGGAGGGAATTCCAGAATTTTGACCCAGTGACAGTGAAGGAACAGTGGTAAATTTCCAAGTCAGGATGGTGAGTGGCTTGGAGGGGAATTTCCAGGTGGTGGCGTTCCCATATGTCTGCTGCCCTTGTCCTTCTAGATGGTAGCGGTCCTGGGTTTGGGAGGTGCTGCAGTGCATCTTGTAGATGGTACATACTGCTGCCAATGTGCGTCAGTGGTGGAGGGAGTGAATTTTCTTTTTTAAAAATTCATTCAAGGCCAGCATTTACTACCATCCCTAATTGCCTTTGAGAACTGAGTGGCTTGCGTGGCCATTTCAGATGTCAAATGCCAACCACATTTACTGTGGGTCTGGAGTCACATGTAGGCCAGACCAGATAAGGACAGTAGAGATCGATAAAGATGGGTTTTTATGATAATCATGGTCATCATTATAGTTTTAATTCCAGATTTTTTTATTGAATTCAATCTTCACTATCTGCCATGGTGGGATTTGGACTTGGGTGCCCAGGGTGTCCAGAGCACCTGGGTCTCTGGATTACTAGTCCAGTGACAATACCACTATTCCACTACCTCCCACAACAGTCCATGTTTGTGTATGGGGTGCCAATTAAACAAGTTGCTTTGTCCTGAATGGTGTCAAGCTTCTTGAGTGTTGTTGGAACTGCATTCATTCAGCTACTCTCTTCCTTTTTATATGCTTGTAGAAGCTTTTACTATCTGTTTTTATATTCCTCGCTAGTTTCCTCTCATACTTCAATTTCTCCTTTTTTTTAGTCATCCTTTGCTGGTTTCTCAAATTTTCCCAATCTTCTGGGCTTCCACTCACCTTTGCAGCATTCTACATATTTTCTTTCAATTTGTGGGATTCATAACTCCCTTAGTTAGTCATGGATGGATCTTCCTTCCCATAGCATCTTTCTTTCTCAATGAAATATATCTTTGTTGACAGATATGAAATATCCCCTTAAATGTCTTCTATGGCTTCTCTACTGTCTTGCCTTTTAAACTATTTTCCCATTCTACTTTAGCCAACTCTGTTCATACCCTTGTAATTATTTTTACTTATGTTTAAGATGATAGTTTCTGACCTAAATTTGTCACTATCGAACTGAATGTGAAATTCTTCCATTTTATGATCACTCTTACCTTGAGGATCCTTTACTATGAGATCATTAATTAATCTTGTCTCATTACAGATTACCAGGTCTAAATGAGCCTGTTCCCTGGTTGGTTCCGAATGTACTGTTGTAAGAAACTGCCCTGAATCACTCTATGAACTCATCACCCAGGATACTTCTGCCATCTTTATTTGTCCAATCTATATGAAGATTAAAATCTCCCTTGATTATTGCAGTACCTTTCTTATGAGCCCTGATCATTCCTTGATGTATTCTCTGTCCTATGGTGTAGATACTATCAGGATGCCTATAAACTATTCCCATCAGTGTCTTCTTTCCTTTGCTATTCCTTATCTCCACCAAAACTGATTCTATGTTTTGATCCTACCAGCCAAGATAATTTCTCACTACATAGCCACCACACTTTCTTTTCCTTTCTTCCTGTCCTTCTGAAATGTCAAGCACCCTTGAATATTCAGGTCTCAGCCTTGGTCACTTTGCAACCATGTCTCTGTAGTGGCTATTATATCATACTCATTTATTTTTATATGTGTGATCAATTCACCCATCTTGTTCTGAATGCTACTTGCATTCAGATAGTGCCTTTAATTCTGCCTTTTTACCATTTTCCCTGACTCTGACCTTACTTTCTGGTGCATTCTTATGTTTGTATACTCTGTCCCTTCCTGTCACACTCTGGTTATTATTACCCATATCAATACCCTGCACTCTTGCTTTGTGCCCCGTGAATCTAAACCCATTTCTCCCATACCAATCTTTGAGCCATGCATTTGGCTCTCTAATCTTATTTATCCTATGTCAATTTGCTCATGGCTGCAATAGTAATCCAGAGATTATTATCTTTGTGGCTCTGCTTTTTAATTTAGCCTCTAGCTGCTCACACTCCCTCAGCAGAGCCTCTTTCTTAGTTCTACCTATGTCATTGATACCCACATAGAACACAACAACTGGATCTTTCCCTTTACACTCCGAGCTCCTCTCCAGCCCTGAGGAGATGTTCTTAACCCTGACACCGGGCAGGCAGCACAACCGTTGGGACTCACTGCTTGTTTGCAGAGAACAGTATCCATCCCCTAACTATTCTGACCCCTATTCCAACTATATTACTTTTACTCCTTCCACTTCAATGGCTCCCTGCACCACGGTGCTGTGGTCAGTTTGCTCATCTCCCTGCAGTCCTGCTCTCAACCACACATGTCGAAAGAGCATCATACCTGTTGGGCAATTAAACGCTGAGGATCCTCCAGTGCTACCATCTGGATCCTGATGCCTGCCTCACTTGTAGTCACACCCTCCTGTTCCTGACCACACACCAAATCTGAAGTACTTAGCCTAAGGGGTATGACTGCCTCTTGAATAAAGTGTCCAGGTAACCTTCCCCCTCCCTGATGCATTGTAGTGTCTGAAGTTTGGACTTCAGCTTATCAACTCAGAGCCAAAATTCCACAAGCTGCAGATGCTCAATGCAGATGTATTTTCCATAGATCACACTGGTGTCTACCAGCTCCCACATGCTGCAGCTGAAACACATCACCTATGCTACCATTTTTATTGTGTTTAATTTAACTAATGTCATGAAAGTATAATAATTTTCAAAATATTTTTCTGGTTTATTGTGAAGTAGGTTTATGGGGGTAAGTACAGTTAAGTCTGTCTGTGTATGATTTAATTATATTTAGGAGTCAAGTAGACTGCAAGTTTAAATCATCAAAAGAAGCTAGGTGCTTGACATGCTAATGAGTAAACATGGATGACGGCTTAGCATGTAAGGTGCGAAGGGATTTGCATTTTTAGATAGATGAAGGCATACTTGGCTTTCAAAGGGATCTCAGTCTGTTTAAAACTAGCCAGATAAGCAAAGCTAAGGAACGTGTTTATTTTTCCCAAAGGATACTGACAATATATAGTGACAACATGAAAGTTTTTTATATATGAGGGAGATACAATTTCAAAGATGTATGGAACAATAGAATTTACATATTAAAAAGAGAGAAACATATATAAAGGAGGATGAAAGGCTATGTGTCAGGAGAAAGCCATGTAAGATCTAACAGGAAAGTATGAAAAGCCTTAATGAAGCCTCCATCATTTGTGCATAAGTCTGCTGTCTATTGAAACTGAAGCTGGAGAAAAACCATTTGGAATTCCACTGCCCAGGGTATTGTGTTAACTTGCTGGATCTGTTTAAAATCGAAAATCTATTTTTGGACTGTTGCCTTAAAGGGAGTGTAACTGGGAATCAGGTTAATAAGGAATTTTAGGAGTTATTATAATAGTATTATAATAATAATTGTGGTCTTATGTATGTGCTTGACATCTTTTGTTTTGTTAATATATTTTTTAATTTTAATTTTTAAAAATCTCCAAAGGTCTTGGTGTACATTACTTCTGAATTCAGTGCATGTATCTCGTAATAAATACAAATTGCAAAACCATTGTGATAGCGCGACCAAGTTTCTCTTGTGGATTTGGTCTGCCTGGCATACATCATCTGCCATGTCATAACACTAATTAGGTTTCAAGTTTAGAAATATCACTTAACTGTTATCTGTAGTTATACCTAGTAGTCTAACTAGTTAAGCTATAAATGTAATGCAATACTTTTATCTCCTCTGTACCAGTTTGAACTATGTGATGAAAGTATAACAATTTTCATAATATTTTTCTGCTTTATTGTAAAGTAGGTTTATGGGTGTAAGTATAGGTGGTTCTGTCTGTGTGATTTAATTACATTGGGAGACGAGTAGGCTGCAAGCTTGAAATCATCAAAAGAAGCTAGCTGTAGAAATGTGCTTGAGCTGCTAATGAGTAAACATGGATGCTGGCTTAGCATGTAAGGCATGAAGGGGATTTGCATTTTTTCAGATAAATTAAGGGATTGTTGGATTTAAAAGGGATGTTAGTCTGTTCACAACTAGCCAGATAAGCAAGGCTAAGGAGTGTGTTTATTTTCCCCAAAGGTTACTGACAATATTGGCAACATGAAAGTTTTTATATTATGAGGAAGATACAGTTTCAAAGACATATGGAACAATAAAATTTACACATTAAAGCGATAGAAGCATATATAAAGGAGAATGAAAGGCTATGTGAGGAGAGGGCCATGTAAGATCTAACAGGAGTCTGTGAAACAGACTTCAAGAAGCCTCCAGCCATTTGTGCATAAGCCAGCTATGTAAAGTAATAGAAGGTGGGGAAGCCATTTGGAATTCCACTGTCAAGTGGGTACTGTGTTAACTTGCTGGGTTTGTTTTAAATTTAAAATCTATTTTGGACTGTTGCTTTAAAGTGGGTGTGTAACTGGGAATCAGGTTAATTAGGAATATTAGGATTTGTTATAGTAGTAAATGACTGTAGTCTTATGTATGTGCTTTAAATCTTTTATTTTGTTAATAAATATTTTAATTTAATTTTTAAAATCTCTAAAGGTCTTGGTGGACTCATTGCTTCTGAATTCAGTGCACACATCTTCTTGTAATAAATACAAATTGCATAAGTGTTGTGATAGCATGATCAAGTTGCCCTTATGGATTTGGTCTGCCTGGCACACATCATCTGCCACGTCATAACAACTATTGTCCATGTTTTAGAGGGATAAAATCTTAAAACCCCACCAAGAAATCATCTAATTAAAGCCTTGAACATTCACCAGCTCCTGGAGGCTGTAAAAAAAGATATAAAAAGCAGCATCACCTTCCTCCCCTGCAGTGAATTCTAAGCAGCCCCAAATTCCCAAGTTGGCACTCGTATCTTGTCGAACTTAAATCTCGTCACCCTCTGTGCTCCCAAACTCATTGCCCTTGCGAAGCTGAAGCTATATTGGGGAATCAAGAATAATCAGTGCACATATGGTGAATATCAAGGGGTGACTTGTATTGATAAACTTGAGGTGATTCAGTGATTATAATTTCAACTGTTTGTGATTGATCACATGAGACTGCCAATCTAACTCCAAATCTCCAGTGTGTCAGAAACAAAAAAGAATTGCTTTTAGAAAGTATTGATAATGTGAACTGATATTAAAAGTAGGGTACAATGCCTATACATTTTCATGTGAATAAATTGCGCACGAGACATGAGACCTTAAAACATTTGCTTTGGTGTTTGTTGCTTAGGATTCTGGGGCTTGTACTCCAGGCTGGTGTCTCTGTGGCGGGGAGGTAATGGAAGAATGGCTGATTACTATATGTGCGGGGAGATGGGCAGATTGCTGGGTGTGTGAGGGTGGGGTGGAGAGGGGCTGATTACTGTGTGTCAGGGGGAAGAAAGGGGGAGGCTGATGTGTGTGCGTGCGTGTGTGTGTGTGTTTTCAATGTGAGGTGCTGATTACAGTGTGTATGTGGAAGTGGGGGAGAGGGAGGAGATTCATTGAATCTTCTGTCACTGGGGAATAGGGTCACTTGGCTGAAACCTGCATGACCACATGAAATAGTGGGTGGAATTTTCCATTTTGGGGACTAAGTGAGGTGGCGGACGGGAAAATTGACATGATCCCGCTGGGCAGCAGGGTGGCTTTTCGCGCCTGATTTTCTGCTTCTCAGCTCGTTATTTATGTATCAGCGAGGAGCTGGTTGAATGTTGTGGCGAGGCAGGCAATGATTTGTCTGCCCAGCAATCACCTCATGGGGTTGAAGGTCCTAGTGCCTTATTTAAATGGCATATGAACACACATTCACTCACTGCAACCCAGGTATGTGCTCAAGGTAGACTTCACAATGCTAAACAAACAAACAAAACCCTCTCCTCCACGCTACACTGAGACTTCCCTGGAGAAACTACCCCAAGTTGTCCAGGAAAGTGGGGAGCAGGAGGGCCACCCACCTGGCCTCGGCGGCCTGGGAGGAGGTCGTTGCGGAGCTCAGCTCCTGGTCAAAACAAAAAAGCAATGCAAGTTGGTTCTATTCGGTGTTAATTGAAATGTCTGCTGGATGGCAATGAGTGAGTGTTGTCAGAGGCATGTACCCATCCTGATGATGCCAGCCTGTAACCTGTGAGGATGTCACATGAAGGGCTGCCTAGCGTGGCTTGACGGAATCCCTGTGTTAAGTCACAAAAGGACAAGTGAGATGGACTGCATAACCTGATTGTTCAATCTGTGTCTTAGTGTTTCATGTAAATATTGGAGTTTGTGAGTTGTAAAATGTGAAGGGCCGTAAAGGGATTAAAGCAAAGCTTCGGCACATGTCCTGACTGTTCTACGGTATTGGCAAGGGGACCAAGTTATCATTGAATGATTTGTCAAACCTGACTGGGCCACGTCTCTCCTACGTGCCAAGGCAATACTGGAAGTTAACTTGAGAAGCTTTCGACAACTGCAGGGTCATGAGTGCTTGTCAATAATCACACGGTGGTCCTGCTGTAGCACTCTCTGTGCTAACAAAGGTAACCTAACTCACATGTTTGCTTCCAAACTGTAGAGTGACAGATCACAGCGTCCTGAGGAGCAATGGCACCCTAGGATTCCTAGGATTCAGCATCAAGATACGGCCTCAGCATTAACCATGCATGAGAGCTGGCGTTTGAGGAGAAGCAGCCATCTGGATTCAGCTTCATCCTTAGATGGTCAAGTGAGCACCACTGATGGATGACTTCCTGCTTAGAGGCACCTTGCTAGGCTCCTTCACTTTGCCATGAGTGCATTGATGTTTGCAGTAGCGTTTCTGCTTCTTGAAGGCTGCCATGGCCAATGAAATTTTCGCCCCATGGTTGAAAGGACTGCACTATGTGTAGTTCCTTCAGAGCTAGTGCTGTTGGAGTGCTCAAACTATTACACAACTGCCACGTGCTCTCTAGGGTGCTTAGGCTTTCAATGATGAGTCCATCGTTAGGCTTGGATGTGACTAACCCTTTTGAGATTGATAACCTTTAGTCTGATATTGACGATGACAATGAAGGTATTAATGTGCACCCTGCATCAATGCGACAGGAGGACTGTGCTCGTGTCACCTTATTCCACCTGGAACCTTGTTGCTTTGAGGGTCTCATGGGCATGTCTTCCGTGTCATGCCTGTGCAATGGCCTCTTCATCCTTGCCCTCTACAGATTCATTCCATTGTTCTCCTTGTCTGAGGAGTAGCGTACCTCCACCATGTCTCCATCTGGCAATTCATCCCCCTTTTCAGCATGAGGTTGTGTAGGGCACAGCAAACAATGATGATGCAGGACATCCTCTGTGGACAGTACTGGAGAGTCCTGCCTGATTGGTCCAAGCATCTGAAAAACATCTTTAAGATGCCAATAGTTTGTTCTATTAAGATTCATTAATCTTGTGGCTGAATGTGTCACATTGTATTTCTCCTCAGATGCTCACTTTGTGGATGTTGAACAGGCGCCATTAACCACTTCTTTTGGGGGTACCCTTTATCACTGATGAACCAACCCTCTATGTGCCTAGTGCCCTCAAAGATCTGTAGCACCTGAGAATGACTCAAGATGTAGGAGTCGTGCGAGCTCCCAGGGTCCCGGACACAAATCTGCTTTTGGTGATCACAGGTCAGCTGGACATTTAGAGAGTGAATCTATTTCTATTAATGAATCTTATGGTTGCTGCTAGGGATCTCTTAAAGCCACATGTGTGCAGTCAATGGCAGCCTGCACTTGTGGGAACACCAAAATCACAGCAAATTGCAACCTGGCTTGCTTCATCCATGGTGAACTGCACATAATTGTGTGCTTTACTGAAAAGGGCATCATTCACCTCCTTTATGCAGTTATGAATGGATGATGTCCTGTTGCAAATGAATTATTGGACCTTCCCCTTGAATCCTCTCCCACCCCTCCCAGCCAGGAAGTCAGTGTGAAGCCCTTGGGCTGGCCTCGTTCTCGACACGGCAGCCCCAGCCATGCCTTGCAGCCGAAGCACATCCTGATGGTTGACAAGTGGGTGAGCATCCCCCTCTGACATGACTGCGCACTAACAAAGACGCTTTGATCAGGGTGAATATAGCCATGTAGCTTTACCCTCAGTCAGGCTATTGTCATTCTGCCTCCTTTGGCCTGGACACTCGCCTAGCCTTGTACTAATTTCATGACTGCAAGCATTGAGGTCTGTAAGCCATGACTGTTCAACTGATAATGTGGAGGCTTATAGTGACCAAAGTAAAAACTGAAGATGCTGGAAAAACTCAGCAGGTCAGGCAGTATCTGTGGACAGAGAAATAGAGTTGACGTTTTGAGTTCATTTGACTCTTCTTCAGAGCAGTTGACAAATGGGTCTCGTGCAGACACTAAACATTAATTCTGTTTCTCTCTCCACAGATGCTGCCAGACTTGCTGAGTTTTTCCAACATTTTCTATTTTTATTTCAGATTTCCAGCATCTGCAGTATTTTGCTTTCATCTTATAGTGACCATGTTGCTTCTGTCCAGCAGCCGTGACCCCTCAATTGTTTGATCTTCCTTCTCTTTTAACATGCCTCTGTGACTGACAAAGGGCCATTCAGACCAAATCAAATGTCCCAAGCCTTAATGGATTCTCGTATGAATGCGCGCTGTGTTAAACTCCTTCAATTGGCATTTGACACACGTAAACAATACTTAACCGAGCCTTGATCTGCATGTCTTTAGTCGATAATTATTAGGGTGCCCCTTCAATAGGTCCAAAACTGTAGTCATCGACTCCTCCCACACACCCTCAGATCCCTCCCCAGCGATTTTTTTCTAGTATTATTTTTCATCTGCGTCATTCCAAAGTACTGTTGAAAATGGTGCTGCTGCACTTATTCCGGGAGACCAGCTTCCAACCCTCCCCTGTCACCCACCAAGTTCCTCTCATCCTCACTGGATCCAAATTGCTCTACCTCCTATCACACTCCAGCCTCCTCCTGTAACCCTCGAACCCATCGTTATACTTGGTGATATTCCTATCCTCCAACCCCCCGAACCCTTTAATGTTGATGCCCCCATGCTTTTTGTCGACCTGTCCCTCCCCTTCTTGAGACCGTATGCACTGTGACCTTCCAGGAACTCCCCTCCTCCTCCCTTCCATGATATGGTCCAATATCTCCCCTATGACTTCAACTCCTGACTTCAGGACGCAGATGCCTCTTCTCACTGTTACTGTGCCATCTGCCTGCCAGTATGAAGCCTCCAACCCCCAGGTCCAAAATCTTTAACCGACTGATCATGCCCTCCACACCATGCTGTGCCCAACCGTCATTGCCCAGAGAGGGCTTCCTCCTCTCAGAACTCAGACCCAGACATAGATGCCATGCAGAGCCCTCTAAAATGGCCCGCTCAGCCCAAGTCTTTTGAATCTGGCCCGGACAGTGTGTTCTCAGCCCCAGGACAGTCTCTTGAATCTGCCCCTGACAGTCTGACCTTAGCCCCAGGACAGTCTCTTCCTACCCGGATAGTCTTACATATGTAAGCCCAGGACAGTACTACACTGCTCCCCTCTGTTCCTTTGACAACTGCCTCCCCCCACACAGCCACTCATGCATCTGGCTTCCCCCCTTCCCTCCCGTGCTCCAGTAACTCTGCCCCAGTCATGCACCTGTCTTCCCTCTCGCACTCTAGTAACACTGCCCCAGTCATGGGCCTATCTTCCTCTCTTCCCACCCATGCTCCAGTAACCCTGCCCTAGTCATACATCTGTCTTCCCCCCTACCTTCCCCCCTGTGCTCCAGTAACCCTGCCCTAGTCATACATCTGTCTTCCCCCCCACCTTCCCTCCTGTGCTCCAGTAACCCTGCCCCAGTCATGCCTCTGTCATCTCCCTTTCCCTGTGGTCTTGCCTGCGGTCAGCAGCCTTGGCGCTGAGTCCAAGAAGCGGCAGGATATGAAAGCACGGCTGTTAAAGGTAGGCGAGGTCAACGTCTACAAACCTTGAAGTCACTGATGGAGTGAAGTTCGCCAGGTGCACGCCACTTATATACATTCGTGCTACTGACCGTTCCAATTATCTACTGGCAGGCCACTTAATTTGGAGGGAGAACATGATTCCAGCAAGTTGGCCTGTTAATGAGTATTCATGATATGGAAATGAATGCAAATATGGTTCCTGACATCAATCCACGGCAAAGTCGACCCACCTTTAGCCCGCCATGAAAGTTGGGAGAAAAAAATTCCAAACTAATTTCCCGCTGGCAGGAAACTGACTTTGGCCATCACTCCAAATTTTGTGCCCCCGCCCACCGCGATTCCAGCTGCTGGCCAGAGTGGCATATTCCACTATATAACATTTTTACAAAGTACCTTAGAAACACAGATTTTCATATTTATATAATATATTATTATATGTTGATCTATAATATGCAAACTTTAATAATTGTATACTAAATGTTACTATGCTGCTTTATTGCTGATTTTGCTGGCTTCTGGGGTCACATTAATTTTCAAGTGTTAAAATAAGGTCACTTTGGAAAATAGTTTGGGAAGTACTCATTTAGTGCCATATACATATCAATTTAGCCATTTGCTACCCTCTGTAGGTCAAGTGCAGCACCCTTCAGCACACAGTTTAAAAAATGTGGAAGATAGCAAATGCATTACTTTACTGATAGCTCAGCAAGCTTAAACAGTGATTCTCCAAATTGCTCAGGCTGGAAAGGTTCCATAGTCATTTCCCGGTCAGTGCTGAATTAGCTGATCTTAACCAGAGCAACACAGTGTCCCTGGTATAGTGATTGGAAAATTGCCAAGAGTTTCCGCTGTGATGGCTATCCAATGGAAATAACTGAAACTGTGCCTATGTGAATGTTCAGTGAGGACAGGATTGGGGTTGCCTAAAATGTCCTCCAGGGTTAAATAACCTATCAACACTGACTTGAACAAGCTTTTGAAGGTAATTACAAATGTTAAATCATGCCTTGCCAAGGTATCCATCCTTTCAGGCGGAAAGGGAAAAATAAGTTTGTACATGTTAAGTCGACAGGGAAGGGGAGGGGTAGCAGACATAAATGAATTTTATAAAAAAAGATGTATGAGATTTCTACTGTGCACTTGTGTTCTGAAAGGTAAATCATACAATTCTTGGCCTTCCATTTTGCACATCCTATTTTGAACAAATTATCACTCCAGGTGGTACTATTTGCTGATTGCTATTGGCCCTGTCAGCCAGCTCTGTTCTCTTAATTTTTCACATTATGTCTGCATATTTTCTTTAGTGAGATGTGATAAAAAGAAAATGAAATGCTGGAGCAAGAGAGGAGCAAATTTTTCAGTTGCTACTAATAAGCTTCAGAGAGCAAGGGTGAAAATGACAGAAGACTTTAAAAGTAATAAAAACTAATACAGCAGCATTTCAGCAATGGTATCAGCAGGGGAGGAGCCTAGGGGAGGGCTAAGTGTGCGAGGATTTGCTGAGGCTATGAATGTTGGGTATCAGTCGTGTTTGATTGAGACTTTTGGTAGGTGTGTGGGGGGCAGATTGGTGAATGGAGCTGTACATGAGCCTAATGATTCATTTATAAGGGTATGGCACATGAAGATGCATTCACTGACCTTGACCAGTGGGATGACATAATTTAACTTCTCGCATCACTGTATCCAGATCCTCGGAGCTGGACTGCTGGCATAGACCGTGATGGCTATATGCTCCCACTGCCTTCATAACATCTGGTTAGAGGGCCTCCTAGCCCACTGATACAAGAGAACCTATCTCCTCCTGCAGATCACCTGCATCTTGGCCTCCAGTGCTGCATAAAGGAATCTTGCAGTTTACTCTCTGGCCAGTTGTGCCATTTCCACTCCTCCTCTGCTCATAAACTCTTTCTAGCCACTTCCAACACCTGCTGTAGCCAGAATGCACCTCACCTTTAAGGAGGTGCAGTCTGGCTTTAAGTTTGTGGAGGCCAGCTTTAAGTGGTGCTAGCCTGCACAAACTTGAGACCACTGCTAAGGCATGCAACCACTCAAAAGCATGCTAAAACACTGAGCTGCAAGTCACTATCAAGCAAGCAACACAAGTTTGCATGCTGTCTGATCTCTACGATCAGATGTGGGTTAATCGTGCATCTGATACCCATGCCCAATTACTGGCCTTATCCAATTTTTCCCCCTTAAAGTTTGTGATATGAGATTAGTAAACACTTAGGGATGAGATAAATCAGGGACAATTTCTATTGATTTATAAAGGGCAGGTTGTGTTTAATTTAAATTAATATTTCTCACTGTAATTACACCCTCTTGTCAATGATGGCACTGTAGGTTTACATAAGTAATATGGATGTAAGGATTTACAATGAAAAATGTTGCCAGGGACTGCCTACAGATTTAAGGGTTCTTAATTTACTCAAGAATTCTTCAGACCCCTGTGATAGGTGCAGTGGGAGTTCAGCGGAAATCACTGAAAAAATGGAGGAATCTGGTTATGCTAGGGATTTCTAGTCAGTCTTGAAAGAAGTGAAACCACTGCCCATTCTTTATGAAGTGAATGATGTCAAGCATGTGGAGCTCATGATGAGGATTCCCTATGCTGCAAGTTCTTATTTTCCCAGTACAGGAAGGTCTGGTGTATTATTGGTGTCCATATGTGATCATATGTGATCAGGTGGGTTGCACTGGTGGTCAGGACCAGAGAATTGACTCGGACCATTGCAGAAAGAAAATTTAGATTAAGTTCTCTCGCAAAGGCTAGAAAGGGAGATTTCTGGATTTTTTGAAGGGGACCTCTAATCCCTTGCCCTGATAGCAGACAGGCCCAGGTTTTGCAGCCGCGTGTGGTAGGTAGGTGCATGCCAGAACTGTGTTAGCAGTGGTGTGGGTGCCTGAAAACCTCATGGAATGCCCTCCCACTGACCACACAAATGCTAGCAACATCAGCACTGGAGGGCATTGGCAGATTTGACCCCACCATAACCATGAGTTATCAAGGCCAAGATTTTTTGAGATATTAATGGGTAGATGGAATATATTGCCACAACTGACTATTGAAGCAGAGACTATTAACATTACTTAAAATGAAATTTGATAAATATTTGAAATGAAAGAATATAAAAGGATATTGAGAACAGATAGGGAAACAGGATTAGAGGGAAAGCCCCATTTAAGGAGCTGCACTTCCACAGGTAAAAATGTTCTTATATTGTAACCTCAAAAATCCTATAAATCTTTTCACAACATTCTTTCTCTTCTGATGTTTTTTTCATACTTCCTTTATTCTTTTGCCATATAAGCAGCAACCCACCAAGAAAATTTGGAGATGTCAGAACAGTTTAATTATTTTAATAGAATTTATTTGGTTATCACCTGTTTTTCAATGCTTTTCTTCTTCTTTAGCCTTCACAACCATCCAATTCTCACCTTGGATGGCTGCCAATCAACCAAATGTTTTTAAAAATCAGGCCATTTTTTGCGTATTGACCTTCAGACAGACTGCCTATTTTAGGCATGTAATCGAACAATGAACAGATGCTCATAATTCTGTAAAAATGTCCAATTCAACGCATACAGGCAAACAAAAATATAGTTGGCTGACAGAGAAGAATTCAGGTAAGTCACTAAGGGTGGAATTTTCCCAGATTTGCACTAAGTGCGGTGGCAGGCGGGTAAAATGGAGTCCTATCCGACGACGAAAATGGTGGGTTTTCACGCCGCATCATCCTGAGCCCGCCTCATTATTTATTCACTCCCGCGAAACACGTCGTTTCTATGGCGGGCTCTCATTCGCCCGCCCGCCATCATCCTGCTGTTGCATCACGCTGGCCGCCATCTTTAAAAAGCAGCCGCCAGCAAAGCGCTCATTGCCAGCAGCTCACCATCGCTGCTTGGGAGACATGGCCAGCAAAGGAAAAAAGACTGCAGCCCCCCCCTTCAACGTTGGGTCCCTTGAGTAATTGCTGGATGCCGTGGTGGCCCATTGGGATGTGCTTTACCCCCACTCTGGCCGCAGGATGGGTAGCAACGTCACCAACCCAGCTTGGGAGGCAGTGGCAACAGTGGTCAGCGCGAATGCCCTGCAGAGGAGGACAGCTACCTAGTGCTGCAAAAGGATGAATGATCTCCTCCGTTTTGCCAGGATAAGTCACCCTTTTCATTACTCCCAACTCGCGCTCTCACAAACCCATCAGACATCCCACATCCACAGGGCCCTCACTCACTGCCAGTGAAAGGGACATCACCATTCACTCTCTCACACACACCGTCATTGTCCTCAGCTTGTCCATGGGACCACTCACCACTCACACAGGCCAGGCATACTTATCACCTGGCCTGGCTGGCGTCATGATACACTCTCCCCATCTCTATCCATGCAGGATAAGCTGGCACACAACAGGAGGGAAAGGTCGCAGACAGATGGAGGGATGTCTAAGATCAAACTTCTGGCAGAATTCGAAAACAGAGCCATCCAGCTAGCCGGGGATGACTGGGACCGATCCTGTGCTGACGGTGAGGTTGCCGCTGCTTTACCAAGTGAGGATCCAGCAGTGCAACATCAATCAGACAACCATGCTGTGAGTGATGTGTCCTGTTTCACATAATTGCACTAATTATCTCCCCTTGCTTTCGCAGGTACATCTGCCAAACAGCCAACAGAGTCCATGGCCCAGGGCCTCCAATAAAGCCTCAAAGAAACCTCTGAAGAGGAATCTGAAGGCACCCTCCCTGAAGTCCCATCACAGCGCTTACCCACACCCTGCACCAGTGCAGAGACACACACCTCGATGGGACCTAACTTTGGAGTAACCTCAGGATCACAATCTGGTGAGCACATCGCACTGTCTGATCCACAGCAGGCAGAGACAGGGACTTCCCAGGTCCCCGGAACTTGGAGGATTGCTGGAGGCCTGACCATTGCTGATTCCGAGTCAGATGACAAGTCTCTGAACTCGGTCATGTCACAGTTGCTGGAGCTGCAAAGGCAAACGAGGGAACATCAGGGAAGGATGTCCGCTGCACTCCTCAGATTGCAAGGCACGGTGGAGGAGTCCATCCGTCTTCAGGCTGAGGTGAAAGTGCCGGCATTGCAACACACCGAGGTCAACACTGGCAGGATGGCAGCCGCCATGGAGACCTTGGTCCAGGACGTCACTCCTGCACTGCTGCGCGGGCTTAACTCCATCACTGTTGCCATAGTTGGCCTCCAACAGTGTGTACGTGACAGGGGTGCTGGGCAGCTCAATCTCACTCCAGCTACCTCTTCCACTCACGGAGTCAGCCAGGGGCCCTCGGGCACCCATAGGGAGGAGGATCAGCAGGTGCACACTCCGGAGCCATCCACCCAGGTGACTCTGGGAGTGACTGGCCCATCCGAATCCCCTCTTTCTGTAACCGCTGCAGCTTCAGCTTCACAGGCCGAGGAGGGTGTCACTGCTACATAGCAGGACCCCGAAGGCAGGCCGGAGCCCTCCAAGTCTCGGCCCTCCAGAGGACGTCCGCCAAAGTCATTACAGACAGGGCGTCATAGTCAGCAGGCTGCCTCCACCTCCCCTGTGTATGTACAGGGAGCATCAAGACGTAGCGGCAGGGTTAGGAAAGTTAATTAAAAGTAGTTGCACAGCCTGGGCACATGTGTTTATGACTTGTACATAATGTTCACTATTGTCAATAAACTCCTTAGAATGTCTCCCTGCCAATGGCTTCTTGTTCTAATGAACAGTGTTCTTGTCACTCAGATGTGAAATCTTTCTGCACAAGATAAAAAGCAGGTGTCTCAGTCCAGGGCCTCTTCCCTGTGCTCTGTGCAGCCTTCAGACCACAGTGATGGTCCAGCCTCACGCTCCCTGGAAACATTACTGATGCCTGCACCTTGGCGGTGCTGGTCATTGCTGCCAGAATGTAGTGGGCAGGCACCACAGAGTTCTCTCATACTCTCTGTGTGCTCTCAGCACCTTTAAGGTGGGGCTGGCCCCCATCACACCAGCATCTGCGACCAATGATGCTGTGCACCAGCTCCTGAAGGGCTGAGGTGCTGAAGGCAGACACAGCATCAGATGCATCTAAAGTTTCATGGCTGCATCTCTGAGATGGCCCTGATCATGGAACGCAAGCGAGCTGCCCTCAGCCAGACAGGATCAGACATTCTCAGAGGCTATGTGAAGACCTATGGAGTGTCCTCACTGCATGTCGTCATCATCCTCCTGTGATCGAGTGAATATTAGGGCCTCCACTGCATCTCCATGACAGGAGCATTCTCACAGAGGGTATTGGCGCTGCGATAAGCCAGACTGGAATCAAACGTTCACAAGTGCATTGTGAGGATCTACAGGAAGACCTCACTGCATGTCGTCATCATTCTCCATAAATTTTGCAGCTATGAGGGCCTCTCAAGTGCGCCTGCCTCGACTAGTCAGTGCGAGAGCCTCATCCCCATCGTCGTCACCACCGAGGACCCGCTTACCCTCATCCCGTCAGAGCCAACTCCGCAGCTTCTGTGGACCCTGGAAGACTGCAGGGATCTGTGAGCGATTCATGATGTAGGCGTAGTGCACACTTTCTGGAAACCGTGCGCACACCTGCAGGATGTACTTCTGGTGGTCGCACACCAGCTGCACGTTCAGTGAATGGAATCCCTTACGGTTGATGAATTCCACTGAGTGTAGCGACAGAGACCTGAGCACCACATGAGTGCAGTCAATCGCACCCTGCACCTGTGGAAATCCTGAGATCAGGGCAAATCCAATGGCCCTTGCATCCTGGCTGTCCTGGTCCTGGGCGAAATGCACAAAGTTGTGTGCCATGGAGAAGATGGCATCCATGACCTCATGGACGCATTTATGAGTGGCGGATTGTGAAATCCCACAGAGGTCACCTGTGGAGCCCTGAAAGGAGCCACTGGCATAGAAATTGAGCGCTGCAGTCACTTTCACAGCTACTGGCAGTGGATGCCCTCCATGTCCCCTTGGGGCCAAGTCCTGCAGTAAGTGGCAGATGTGAGCGACCAGGTCCCTAGACATGCGCAGTCATCAACGACACTGGTTCTCAGTCATTTGCGGGAATGGAAAGTGGTGTCCATAGGCCCTGGGCATCGCTAGGCGCTGACCAGCCACTGCTCACTGTCGCTCCTGGGAAGCGAGTGCGGAAGCCCCTGCTGCCCCTTCTTCATGATGGTGCTGCTCCTGCCTTTGTGCGACCAGGCACCTCAGTCACTCCCTCCTCAGTCTTCTATGGTCTTTGTCGGCCTTCAGGCATACAGCTAGGTCAACAGGATCCATGATCCTGGTTAAGGTTTGGAGCACTTGGTGGCCTTTTGGTGCCTCTGTGTTGCTTGCATGGGCGGGCAGTCTAGGAGCCCAACCCCAATCATATCAGTGCGGCTGCGCCTGACGTGTCTCAGTTGCAGAGGCATGGTCAGTTTATACTGGTGTCCCTAATGCATGGCCACTTCCCTCGCTTACTTTGACCCCTCACCTCGATTGCCTGTGTGCGGGATGCAGCGCCAGGGCAGTACTTGCCCCTGGACACACTAACCCGCTCCTCAGCAGTCGCCTCCGAGGCCGGCCAGCACTTGCTTCCAGACACCCACCCCACCCCCCGCCCACAGCAGTTGCCTCCGAGGCTGGCCAGCACTTGCCCCCAGACATCACGCCCCCAACCCACAGCAGTTGCCTCAGGGGCCAGGCATCAGTTGCCCCCGCACCCCGGCGCCCCTGAGGCCTGTAAACAACGGGCGAGCTGTGGAGAACGCTGCTGCTCACTAACAACAGTTCCCCAAAGTGAAGGCTGCCAAGTGCACGTTGCCTGTGTGCTGTTGTGAAACACGTCAGCATACCTTCCCGCCGACGTGAATGGACGATATGGCGGGGTTCCAAGAGCCTGGCCTTTTAAGTATGTGTTGATGTGTTACAATTAGCTCTCCGGGAAATGCGGCCCGCCGTCGGTAGTGGGCTTGGGAAATTCTGCCCTAAATTTTTAAGTCACAGAGTCTCTTGCTAGCCATCTGAGAACTACTCTTTCACGTTCGTCAAGCAGAATGCAACCTGTTCCTTAGCCCAAGTGGCCAAACAGGGTAGGTTTTCCAAATAGTCACTGCAGGAAATTCAAAGCAATGACCAATACATTTTTGTTAGGTAATGTTATCATTGGATATAGAACAAAGTTGGATAATTGAAGTTGAGGTACTGTCATCTCAGTTCCAGAACATGACTGCAGGAGTTCCTCAGGGTAGTGTCCTAGGCCCAACCATGTTCAGCTGCTTCATCAATGACCTTCCTTCCATCATAAGGTCAGAAGTGGGGATTTTCGCTGATGATTGCACAATGTTCAGCACCATTCATGACTCCTCAGATACTGAAGCAGTCCATGTCCAAATGCATCAAGACCTGGACAATATCCAGGCTTGGGCTGACAAGTGGCAAGTAACATTCGTGCCACATAAGGGTCAGGCAATGACCATCTCCAACAAGAGAGAATCCAACCATCGCCCCTTGATGTTCAATGGCATTACCATCACTGAATCCCCCACTATCAACATCCTGGGGGTTACCATTGACCAGAAACTGAACCGGACTAACCACATAAATACTGTGGCTGCAAGAGCAGGTCAGAGGCTAAGAATCGTGCAACGAGTAACCCACCTCCTGACTCCCCAAAGCCTGTCCACCATCTACAAGGCACAAGTCAGGAGTGTGATGGAATACTCCCCACTTGTCTGGATGAATGCAGCTCACACAACACTCAAGAAGCTGGACACCGTCCAGGACAAAGCAGCCCACTTGATTGGCACCACATCGACAAACATTCGCTCCCTCCACCACTGATGCACAGTAGCAGCAGTGTGTACCATCTACAAGATGCACTGCAGGAATTCACCAAGGCTCCTTTGACAGCACCTTCCAAACCCATGACCACTACCACCTAGAAGGACAAGAGCCACAGATAGATGGGAAAACCACCACCTGGAAATTCCCCTCCAAGTCACTCACCATCCTGGCTTATATATCACCGTTGCTTCACTGTTGCTGGGTCAAAATCCTGGAACTCTCTTCCTAACAGCACTGTAGGTGTACCGAGACCACATGACTGCAGCGATTCAAGAAGGCAGCTCACCACCACCTTCTCAAGAGCAATTAGGGATGGACAATAAATGCTGGCCCAGACGGCAAAGCCTATATCCCATGAATGAATGAAAAAGGAGGTATTTAGTCATAGTCCACAAAGGACCACAGTCATCTCTCTCCATTAGAAAGAGACAATTGCATATCTTGAGGGATACCTCTCTGCAAGTATGAGGAGGCAGGTCTCCTTGAACTATCACAAACTGGTATGGGATCGACTCATGCTATTGATATTATTCTATATCACACTCTAGCCATCTAGCCAACTGACCTAATCGACCCCCTGAGCCATGGTCTCATTCAATGGTGGAGCAGGCATGAATGACTGAATAGCCTACTCATGTTCCTCTATTCCTAAATTGTCTGGTCATCTGTGCTGCCACAATTTTCGAATCTCTGCCTGTGGTAGTGGGTCATGTACCTTGTCACGATTGAGGACCAGAAAATATAGCCTAATCAAGTTCTAATTTATTACATTGGAGTCAGACATTTATTTGTGTTTTGGGAATTAAAAATTCTACAATTAACAATTTTTCCACAAAAGTTGTAATTAATTTTCCTTACCTATAGATTAATGGGATTTTTATTGAATACACAGTTCCCTGTAAAGATGGCATGTGAATTAAATGCCACATTGTTTACTCTCAGCAGGGCACCTTCTCAGCTGTGTTTGTCATCTTCGTGCCTGTGAGTTTGCGTGCATGCACATTGTATCATTGATTGCACACATGAAACGATGTGTGCCAGCATTTAAAAATATTATTTCAGGCGGCATAGAACTGCCAGAGTGACAAATACACACTGACAGTTTCCATTGGAATCCCTCCAAACTGGGGCTGGCATGAAAACTAGTTTAGAAATTGGCTCAACTTTATGTTGAGAGCAATTCAGGTAAAGTATTTGCATTTGTAGCAATTACAGCAATTTTGTTTTCAATTGCAGTTTGGATTTAGGCAGTTGGGTGCTTTCACCTATAATTGCAACTGTAAATAAAAAAGCTGATGTCTCAGCAATACAAGATATGAAAGCAAATTAGTGAATAATTAAAAAGATACAGGCTATATTTTGCCAGGAAAAGGAACTGAGCAAATAGATTTCTGACTGAAAAGGGAATAGAAGGGTACAAACATTTTGCTAATATGTCATTTTTTAATAAGGGCATAACACCGCAGATGCTGGAAATCTTAAATAAAAATAGAAAGTGCTGGAAAGACTCAGCAGGTCTGGTAGAATCTGTGGAGAAAGAAATAGAGCTAATGGCTGGGATTTTCCAGCGCTGCCCTCCATGGGACCGGAAATTCCTGCCTGAAGTCACCAGACTTTTGGCTGGTACTTCAAATTTTCCATCACGCCCATGATAATTCCCGCCATGGGCAGGACTGGAAAATCCTGGCCAATTTTTCAAGTTCAAAATGACTTTTTCAGAACTTCAGTGATGCTTTATTGCAGATGGGCCAACTGGCCTTTTATTTCTTTGAGCTTCTTATGTTCTTATATGAAGAAAATATCAATAAACCAAAGAATGGAGCATTAAAGCATATTATTGAATCTCCCAGGGTGTTGCTATTGGCAAATTGGAGGATATGCTATTTTATAAGGAGCGGATTATTCTACTATTTACAACATATTATTCTGCTGCTAATGTCCGGCTCTATTCGTATAAGGTCAGAAATGAATTGTAAATAGACAGATTCTTAGATCAATTGGAAGATAAATAGTTTTAGGTACATTTACTAGAGTGATACCAGGAATGAGGGTCTTCTGTTATATCACAAAATCACAAAATTGTTACAGTCCAGAAAGAGGCCATTCAGCCTATTGTGTCTGTATTGGCTCTCCGAATGAGCATTTCACCTAGTGTCATCTCCCTGTAACCCTGCAGATTGTTTCTCTTCAAATAATCATCTAATTCCCTCTTGAATGCCTTGATTGAACCTGCCTCCACCACACTATCAGGCAGTGCATTCCAGACTTGCAGCACTCACTGTATGGAAAACTTTTTTCTCATATCGCTTTTGCTTCTTTTGCCAATTACTTTAAATCTGTGCCCTCTCATTTTCGATCCTTTCACGAGTGGGAACAGGTTCTCCCTATCTTCTCTGTTGAGACTCCTCATGATTTTGAATACATCTATCAAATCTCCTCTCAGCCTTCTTTTCTCCAAGGAAAAGAGTCCCAAGAGTCTCCAATTTTACTTCATAACTGAAGTTCATCATCCCTGGAACCATTCTCGTAAGCCTCTTCTGGATTCTCTCCAATGCCTTCACATCTTTTCTAAAATGTGATGCCCAGGACTGTATACAATACCCCAGCTGAGGTCTAACCAGAGTCTTATACAAGTTCAACCTCCTTGCTCTTGTACTCTATGCCCCTACTAATAAAGCCTAGGATACTGTATGCTTTATTAACTGCTCTCTCAACCTGTCCTGCCATCTTTATGCATATATACACTCAGGTCCTCTGCTCCTACACCCTCTTTAGAGTAGCACACTTTATTTTATACTGCCTCTTTATGTTCTTCCTCCGATTGTATCACCTCACCTTTTTCCGCACTGAACTTCATCTGTCACCAATCTGCCCATTCCACCAATTTATCTATGTCCTTTTGAAGCTCTACAATGTCCTCCTCACAGTTTACAATGCTTCCAAGTTTTGTATCATTCGCAAATTTTGAAATTGTTCCCTGTATATCAAGGTCTAGATCATTAATATATATCAGGAAAAGCAAGCATCCTGGCCTCTGGGAACTCCACTACAAACATTCCTCTAGCCTGAAAAGCATCCATTAACCATTACTCTCTGTTTTCTGTCACTCAGTCAATTTTGTATCCCTGTTGCTACTGTTTCTTTTATTCCATGAGCTATAACTTTTCTCAAAAGTCTGTTGTGCAGCATTATATCAAATGTCTTTTGGAAATCAATGGACACCACATCAACAGCATTGCCCTCATCAACCCTCTCGGCTGCTTCTTTGAAAAATTCCAGCAAGCTATTTAAACATGATTTTCCCTTATGAATTCAATGCTGGCTCTCCTTAATTAACCCTCATTTGTCCACATGATGATTAATTCTGTCCCGAATCATATTTTCGAGAAGTTTTCCACCACGGAAGTTAAACTGACTGGTCTGTAGTTGCTGGGCTTATCCTTACACCCTTTTTTGAACAAGGGCGTAATGTTTGCAATTTTCCAGTCCTCTGGCATCACCCCTGATACTAAGGAAGACTGAAAAATTATGGCCATTGCCTCTGCAATTTCCACTCTCACTTTCCTCAGTATCCTTGAATGCATCTCATCCGGTCCCGGAGCCTTGTCCACTTTAAGTACAGACAGCCTATCCAATACCACCCTCTTATCAATTTTAAACCATTCTAGTGCCTGAATTTCCTCCTCTTTCGCCTTGGCCTGGGTAGCATCATCTTCCTTCGCAAAGACAAATGCAAAGTATTCATTTAATACCTCAGCCATGCCCCCTTACTCCATGTGTAAATCCCCTTTGTGGTCCCTAATTGGCTGCACTCCTCTTTTTACCACCCTTTTACTATTTATATGTCTATAGAATACTTTAGGATTCCCTTTTATGCTAGTTGCCAGTTTCTTTTCATACTCCCTCATTGCTTCTCTTATTTGATTTTTTTCACCTCCTTTCTGAACCTCCTGTATTCAGCCTGGTTTTCAATTGTGTTTACTACCTGACACCTATCATAAGTACACTTTTTCTTCTTTATTTTAATTTCTACCTCCTCTGTCATCCAAGGAGCTCTGGATTTGTTTGCCCTACCTTTCCCTTTTGCGGGATTATATCTTGACTGTACCTGAATCATCTCTTCTTTGAAGGTAACACTTGGTTAGCTACTGTTTTTCCTGTCAACCTATGGCTCCAATTTATTTGGCCCAAAACCGTTCTTACCCCAGTGAAGTTGACTTTCCCCCAATTAAATTTTCTTACTCTAGATTGTTCATTGTCCTATGCCATAGTCATATTAAACCTTATGATACAATGATCACTGTCCCCTAAATGTTCGCCCACTGACATTGAGGTCTCATGGCATCAGGTCAAACATGGGCAAGGAAACCTCCTGCTGATTACTACTTACTGCCCCCACCTCAGCTGATGAATCAGTGCTCCTCTATGTTGAACACCACTTGGAGGAAGCACTGAGGGGGGCAAGGGTGCAGAATGTACTCTGGGTTTGGGGACTTCAATGTCCATCGCCAAGAGTGGCTTGGTAGCATCAGTACATACCGAGCTGGCCGTGTCCTAAAGGGCATAACTGCTACACTGGGTATGAGGCAGGGCAGGCGGTGGCGGAGTGGTATTGTTGTTGGACTAGTAATCCAGAGACCCAGGGTAATGCTCTGGGGTCCTGGCTTTGAATACCACCATAGCAGATAGTGAAATTGGAATTCAATTTAAAAAGTCTGGAATTAAAAATCTAATGATGACCATGAAACCATTGTCAAATGCTGGAAAAACCCATCTGGTTCATTTATGTCCTTTAGGGAAGGAAACCTGCCATCCTTACATGGTCTGTCTTAAGTGACTCCAGACCCACAAAAATGTGGTTGACTCTTAACTGCCCTCTGAAATGGCCCACCAAGCCACTCAGTTGAATCAAACTGCTAAAAACTCTAAAAGGAATGGAACCCGGACAGACCACCTGGCATCGACCTAGGCACTGAAAATGACAACAGCAAACTCAGCCCTGTTGACCTTGCATCTGGGGGCTAGTGCCAAAATTGGGAGAGCTGTCTCACAGACTAGTCAAACAATAGCCTGACATAGTCATCCTCACAGAATCATACCTTACAGATAATGTCCCAGACACCACCATCACCATTCTGCCACTGGGACAGGACAGGCCCAGCCGAGGTGGCGGCACAGTGGTATACAGTCGGGAGGGACTTGCCCTGGAGGGAGTCCTCACCAATGACTCTGGACCTCATGAAGTCTCATGGCATCAGGTCAAACATGGGCAAGGACACCTCCTGCTGATTACCACGTACTGCCCCCACTCAGCTGATGAATCAGTACTCCTCTATGTTGAGTACCACTTGGATGAAGCATGGAGGGTGGCAATGGTGCAGAATATACTCAGGGTGGGGAACTTCGATGTCCATCACCAAGGGTGGCTTGGTAGCACCACCACAGACTGAGCTGTCTGGGTCCTAAAGGACATAGCTGCTACACTAAGTCTGTGATAAGTGGTGAGGGAACCAACAAGAGAGAAAAACATACTTAACCTGATCCCCACCAAACTGCAGTCTTGCCATATCCAGTTGTTAATGGTGGTGAACAATTAAACAACTCACTGGAGGAAGAGGTTCCACAAATATCCCCATCCTCAATGATGGGGGAGCCCAGCACATCAGTGAAAAAGATAAGGCTGAAGCATTTGCAACGATTCTCAGCGAGAGGTGCCGACTGGATGATCCACCTCGGCCTCCTCCGGAGGTCCACAGCATGACAGATGCCAGTCCCCAGCTAATTCGATTCACTCCACATGATATCAAGAAATGGCTGAAGGCACTGGATAGTCCAAAGGCTACAAACCCTGGCAATATTCCAGCAATAGTGCTGAAGACTTGTGCTCCAGAACTTGCAATGCCCCTGGCCATGCTGTTCTAGTACAGCTACAATACTGGCATCTACCTGGCTGTGTGGAAAATTGCCCAGGTATGTCCAGTACATGAAAAGCAGGCCAAAACCAATTAGGCCAACTACTGCCCCATCAGTCTACTCTCGATCATCAGTAAAGTAATGGAAGGGGTCATCAACAGTGCTATCAAGCGGCACTTGCTTAGTAATAACCTGCTCACTGATGTCCAGTTTGGGTTCCGCCAAGGCCACTCAGCTCCTGACCTCATTACAGCCTTGGTTCAAACATGGACAATAGAGCTGAACTCCCGAGGTGAGGTGAGAGTGCCTGCCCTTGACAGCAAGGCAGCATTTGACCAAGTGTGGCATCAAGGAGCCCTAGCAAAACTGGAGTCAATGGGAATCAGGAGGAAAACACTCTGCTGGTTGGAGTCATACCTAGCACAAAGGAAGATGGTTGTGGTTTTTTTTATTCATTCATGGATGTGGGCATCGCTGGCTAGGCCAGCAATATTGCACTGACATTTACATACCACACTATTCATTTGTCTAACAGGCAGACTGTCTTTTTTGGCTTGACAGCAGCATTCTGTTAGTGGCGAATACTCCTCGTGTTGCCGCTGCATAGCAGCAGCGTGAAACGGCTAGCATCACCTGTTGCTCAAATTTTTGAGATACCTTGCCCTTCCAGGGTAATCTGAGGGCACTTTTCAGGGCCAAAAGTGAGAGACTTAGGCATGTGCATGAGTTTGCGTGATAACGCACAAAATGATCTGATCAGGGTAGCCATTATCACCAATCTTATTTGCCACACTCAGTGCTTTCACATACATGCACTGTAACCCTGATTTAAACTCTATTACTTTCTCCGTTACTATGACCCCACCTATTAACTTACTATTCTCTATTCTAGTGCTATCTGTCTCTCCCCATATTCTGTGACTCTTGGCATTCCTCTCTCATCTTTCGCATGATTCCCACACTCCTGCCAAGTTAGTTTAAACCCTCCCCAGTAGCAGTAGCAAAATGGCACCTGAGGAACTCAGTCCCAACTCTGTTCAGGTGCAACCCATCCAGCTTATGCAGCCTATATTTGCCCGGAGCGAGTTCCAATGCCCCAAGAATCTAAAGACCTCCCTCCTGCACCTTCTTTCCAGCCACACATTCATCTGGATTATCCTACTATTTCTGTACTCACTTGTGCATGACACTGGGGGTAATCCGGAGATTACTACTACTGAGGACCTGCTCGCTAATTTTCTTTCTAGCTCTCTAAATTATGATTGCAGGACCACATTCCTTTTTCTACCTATGTCTTTCATACCATTGTGGACCACGGCTGCTCACTGTTCACCCTCCCCTGTCAGGGCGCCCTGCAGCCGCTCAGTGACATCCTTGACCCGGGCACCAGGGAGGCAACAAACCATACTGAATTCACGTCTATGGCTGCAGAGACACCCACCTGTTCCCCTAACTATTGAGTTACCTATCACTATTGCTCTTCTAGACTTTCTTGTACCCACTTGTGCAGCTGAGCCACCCATGGTGTCATGGACTTGGCTCTGGCTGCTCTCCCAAGATGAACTGTCACTCTCATCAGTATTCAGAACTGAATACTTGGTTGGAGAGTGGAATGCTCTTGGGGAACTCTTGTACCACCTGCCTGTTCCCTTTTGACTGACTGGTGGTCACCCATTTCCTCTCCCCCTGCAAACTCTTAGGCTGTGGGGTGACCACATCTATAAATGTGCTATCCAAGTTTATAGATGTGGTCACCCCACAGCTTAATAGTATGCAAAGAGAGAGGTATTGGAGAAGCTAGGGTTCTTCTCCTTAGAGCAGAAAACATTAAGAGGAGGTATGATAGAGATGTTCAAAATCATGAATTGTTTTGAAGCAATAAGTAAGGAGAAACTTTGCAGTAGCAGAAAGGTCGGTAATCATAGGACATAGATTTAAGCTGATTGGAAAAAGAAGCAGAAGCAATATGAGGAAACGTTTTTTATGCATTGAGTTGCTGTGATCTGGAATACACTGCTTGAAAGGATGCCGGAAGCAGATTAATAGTAACTTTCAAAAGAGAATCGGTTAAATGCATGAAGAGAAAAATTTACAGAACTATGGGGGATGGGGAGTGGGACTAATTGAATAGCTCTTTCAAAAAGCCAGCACAGGCACAATGGGCTGAATAGACTCCTTCCATGCTGTATCATTCTATAACAAGCAGTTGGAAGGTAGGAGACAGCCATGCATGCAACTAACTATACTTGTTCTGACTATAACAGCTGGGAAACTAGTGAGGCCTCTCATGCTCAATACCATATTTCATTGTTCTTCTCTTTATCTAATTAAGAGCCATAGCTCCAGCCAACCACTAGCTCAGGAGCCACTCTCAGGAATACTGGAATGCAGGTCTTCATCTGCATTTTCCTTGTTCTTGACTTTTTCATGCAACTTTAGGACCAAGAATAGCATTGAAGCTCTACTTTAATAGAGGTACACATGGAAGCTCATGGAAATCATCTTTCATTCGACCAAACCGGAGAGGACCAATGTGATAAAGCAAGAAAGGAAAGTGACATGCCAAAGTATGTCCAAAACAGCCAGCATGCTTAACATGTTACATGCAGTGCCTTTATAATTGACAGCGAAAATGGTGAATAGTTACCAATATTTGCCTGATATAGGTGACCTATGATAAGCATGGACAGGGTAAGTGGGGGTGACTGTGTTTCCTTGTCAAGATGCAGTTGCATTTAGCCTTTAAGGTCATAAGCCACAATTTTAACCTGGGTGTGAAATTGATGGTTTGATTTTTAACAGGAGCAGGGACTGTTGCTGGGTCCTGAACCTACCTCCCCTCACTCAGCGAGCATCAGTACCTCACTTTGATCAGGTAGCCCCTCCTCAATTGGCATGGCGGCAGGGTTCCTGTCCAATTAAGGGGGGTGGATGTACTCTTAAAGCATGGAGGAAAATCAGAGGCCTTCCAGTTTCAGAGGACGCCTAGCTGCTGCAGAAGGTAAGTAACTGAGAGGGAACTTCAATGTGAAGGTGCTCTCTCAGTGACTTTTTAAAAAACTTAATTAAAAAATAGAGAAAGCAGTTGGCCACCACTGCTGGGGATGAAATCACACCTTTGGCTGTGCCCACAACCAAGCAGGCAGGGAAGGCCTATATGCTGCTTGGAGCATTGGCACATCAAACTGCCACTGGGTGCCCACCCCAGGCAGTTGATCTGTCCCCCATTGTTCTGGGAAACTGGGGGCTGAGTGGAAAAACCCAGTTGGCCTCCTTTACTTATCTTTAACAAGGCTGTCAATGAATCTCATTAGTTGCCTGCTGAAACAGTTTTGCTCAAAATGGCTGATACCAAGAAAGGGGTCGGAAAACTGACATACCAGCCAGTTCCAGTGCTTTCGGGCTGTGTCCGCCTCCATTCAAGACCATGTTGATGCCTGAAAAACCATGCCCAATGTATGGGGTGGGTGCAAGGTGAGTTCTCATGCTGAGGCCTGAAGAGGTTTCAACTTCCAGGCTGCATTTACATAAGCAAGTTCAGAATTCCTCCCATCATGTCCCACCCATCTCCCAATCTGGCGTATTCACTGCCTGGCTGGAATAGGAATTCAAGTGCCAGGAAACAGCAACCAGTAATTTGCACAAAGGGTAAGTCCATCAGAGAGTTCCAGGAGGGGAATTCCCCTTAAGGGAGCAGGTAGGAAGCCCGAGTTGGGGTGGCCTAACTGGCCTCTAGAGAAACACTCCTGCATTTCATGACCTACAAAAGACCTTTTCTAGCAGTCATCCGTTCCTAGCTGCTATTCATCAATATTGGCCTTGAGTGGACTGTCCTTGCTGCCTGCAATGTAAAATTGGGATTAGCTAGATAGGGGTAGGAAAGGAATATTTAAGTCCGCCACTGCATTGTAATACCTCCAGGCTGGTTTGCATCAGGTGGGGATGGTACAGTTAAAATCAAGGTTTATGAAGTTTGACTCTAAATAAGCACATCTTTAGGTCAACTACACATTAAATTACTGTTAGTGATGTCATGATGATGTGACGTTTGTATGTGGAATGTTAGTCTTTAATTTCATTGGCTGGTCAAACACATATTGAATTTCATTAAAAAGACTTTTTAAAGCAAACAAAGGCCCTGACTTAAGATGGCTGCCAGAGGTCACCTGACATATTTGGTATTACAAGTTGTTCAGTGCCTGGAAGATTTTAATGTGGATTACAATTAGGACATACCAAGGCAAATCTCCTATGGAATTTCACACCTGCTAACGTCAAGAATTACTTCAAAGATGAACTGAAACTTGTAATTGGCTTTCACCATTTGCCTTTCTATAAAGCTACTTTTCAGGCAGAGACAGAAAGTCTAGCGGGACAATGGCTATATAGGAGGTGTTTATATGTTCTTCCTAGCTTATCCCAGGGAAGATTGGTCTATTCAGAAGTGATGACAGCAACATTGAAGAGATTAATCACCTTAGCCACAACACAATGTCTGTCCAGACATGAGCTATCAATTACCTTCTGTGGAATACTCAACACGGAGAGAGAGGTCATGTGAGCAGAATCACCATTTTGAAATGTCTTTTATTACAACACTCTCATTGCCTTTGGGCAGTCTAGAAGAAGAAGTCTGCAATGGATAGGTAGCACCATCTCTTGCCCTTCTTTCGCAAGTTTAGAGCCCTATCTCTTTTATATTATGGAATCCATCACAGACATAGAGAATTTCAATCAAAAGAAATCTAAGATGCAATAGCATTGACTTTTGGAAAAGACGGATTATGGTTTAAAAGAAACTGCCTCCAGAAATTGCAGTTTACATTGGCATCAACCCCACTGGAATTTCAAGACCACCATGAAAAAAATTGCCTCAGCCATGAACAACAGCAAAGGACTCATAAACTCTCTACTTTTTTCATCTTGTATCATTGAATCTTAATTTTGCCAAAAGTTAGCCTCCTCTACTGTATAATTTGTAATTTTGCATGCTTGTGACAGTGAGTGTGTTGAAAAGGTCTGGACAAGTGTTTAGCTTTTTAACCATCTTTATATATTTACCTGTGTGGGTTTTACACGATAAAAACTAACCCCTTTTGTGTTTAAGCTCAAGAAAGCCTGAGGGAATGAGTTCTTTGCAATCAGCACATGAATAGTTAAGTGCAGCCATTGAATTAATACCTTCATCCTTATAAATTACAAAATACCTTGATACAATCAACTGAGGCATGGGAAAGAAAGGCCAAGTCCTGACATGTGTCCTCACTGATTGTAACAGTGAGGATATTCGCATATAGGGAGACTGCTTGTAAATTACTTGCACCAGGTCAGACGAAATCATCATGAAAAGACCATCGTTAATTTCCCCTTTGATACATTGAGGTATGATTCACAAAGTTTATTGGGGATAAACTTTATGATTTAGCTTCTAGCATTGAGCTTCATATGAGGGAGCTGATATCACAAATTTAAGCAGAATGCTCTGGCCAACCACCCATATCTGCTGCAAAGAAGCAGCCATGAGGCCTCAATAACATGACGCCTCCATTGCTAGTTGGTTGAATGGATATTTCGGCATAATTTGCTGGATTGAAAACGGGCCGTCCTAATAATGGGTCGCCTCAACCACCATGAACGGGGCCAGCAATTGCAGAGAATTGGGTCCCAGGATGGCAGTGAACCAGAATATTTCGTAGAAATCTGAGGAGTCCTTTTAAACATTGATGTCGATCCCCCAGTTGTACTGTGCAGCTCTGTTCTAGGTGCAGTAAAAAAGAAAAATGATGCGTGCTAGATCTAAGACCTTCCATAAATAAGGAGGGGAGAGAGGGCTAAATTTTAGCTACAGGACACCAATTCTGAGGCCGCGCTGAATTCCAGGTTGGGACCCCAGAAGAGATTTTCAAAGTGGCAGCAAATTAAGAGACTGTCTCCAGAAGTCCATCCAGTTAAGGATGGTGCAGCCAGGAAGGCCAATGGGAAAGCCTGAGGTCAGGGCAGGCAACAGCCACAGCAGGGCAGGTAGGCACTGTTGTGTAAATGGGAGACTGCAAGGGTGCCTCAAGCTGAAGATGCTCTCTGAAGATTTGTAAATGATACGAAATATATTGTGGTCACAGCTGCTAGGCAATCATAGTGGAGGGGGAACCCCTTCATAGGATGACCCGTAACCACAACTGTGGCCCTTGCAGCCCCGTGAATCCATGCTGAGCTGCTTTGCAGGATGCTCTTCTGGCCCCCTAACCTGCCGCTGGGAGGTGGATAGCACTCCATCCATGGGCTCCAGCCACATCCAGTCCATTGTCTGGAAAATCCAGGTAGTGTGTGAAGAGTGACCTCAATTTGCACGTTAATTGGCCTAATTGGCTACCAGTTGCACCCCCCCACCAGAAGTTGCCTCCTTGAAACAGGCCAGAGGTGGCACGCTAGATGGTAATGAAAAACTGCTGGCATGCTGGCCTCCAAATCCGCTTTGGGATGAAAATTCTGCCCAGAGTAAGTTAAAAAGATTGAGTAGTTAAGCCTACTTAATGCTATCAAGGGGCTTTACTTTGAGAGGGGTGATTGCTTCATGGTCAAATAAATTGTGTGCTATCTACAGATATCTAGTTACATCTTCTAGGGTTCTACTTTCAGTTGGAAACAGTACTATTATTTCAATATTTTAATTTACTGACCTGTATTCAGGGTTTATATTTGATACAATAAACAGCACCCATATAACTCTCATGGAAGAATATCTGGCCTAATGGTAAATCTTGCGCCAGAAACTTTCACGAAAATATGCAGAGGTGCATTAGTGATAACCTCTTTGCCCAGCAAATCGACCATGAATTGGCAGCTGATAGGAGACAATTGGCTTTCTCATGTACATGTGAACTGGTTTAACTATGTTTTTCAAAAAGTGTCATAAACCAGATGAATCAGCAATGTTTTTGACTGTAAAAATTCATGGTTGGGAAGACTATTCTTGCAGCTGGAGGTCTACCACCAAAAGTAAAGCATGGGCAGGATTTTTAGTTCAGCGGGTGCCAGCAATTGGTGGGCCCGGGTGCGGCCGGGGAATGGACCCCCAACTGCAATCGGCCCCTGACCGCAATTTCACGCTGGCTGGCTGATTAATGGCCAGCCAGCTTGAAAGGCGATCTGAAAGGCTCAGCACTGCCGGGTTGGGGGTGGGAGGAGGGCGAGCACTGAAGTCAGCGCTGGCGTGGGGGAACGCAGAATGAAAGCTCCCTAAAGGCATAGAACTGCCTCTGGGAGCTGAAGAATTTAAATGCAAAAAATAAAGATTTTAAAAATCGTGAAAAAATGCCCATGCATCGGAATCAGTCACTGGAACATATGGATGATGAAAATTCTGTCCAAACATTGATGTTTTTTAAAATTATTATTAAAATTAATTAAATTAAAATTATCCCGCCCGTGGATGAGGTTTCCTGAAAGATGCAAAGGCTGCCTGGCCGATTCGGCTGCCCGCCAACTGTAACATTGGATGGGCAATGAAAAATCTCAGTTAATTACTACTTTAATGGCCTTAATAGACCTCTTAATTGTCGCCGGGTGCACTGCCAACTCTCGCGTGCGCCTGCTAACCAAAATATCGCACGAGTGCACGATGATGTCGGGTCACTCACCCGAAATCAACACGCGCTATTTTACGCTCGAGCATGTCGGGCGCACGTCCACACGCTGAGCAAAAGATTCTGCCCCATGTTTTGAATTAAATATACCTCAACAGTGAGACAAGTGAGAGATTGTGCCACCAGATGGTGCACATAAACCTTTTGAGCTGCATTTCACTGACATGACAATGATCCGACTCCCAGGACAGCAGATTAAAAAGAGTGGAAGGGCAGTAGAATGCTAAGCAATCTTCCAAATCGCAGTCTAATTTTGCAACAGCACTGGCTATATTACACAGAATGACTTTGAACTAATCAATCACTGTCTTTGATCAAATCACAAGACATTAAATAAAATTGGTAATCTTATGTGTATCAACAACTGAAGCTTTCAGTAGCTGATGAATACAGTGAACATGCTGAGTCTACAATCCATATTAGATCAATGTTAAACTCAACAGCAGATTTAAGGCCTGAATCATGAATCCTTTTCAGTGCCTCTCTTTCTCTCATAAAGATATGGATCTAACCTTTCAAATAAAGAGGAATTCCTTATTCTAAAAATAAATTTGATAAATTATTCTATATCACAATTGCAAAATATACGAAGAAGTATTGCTGTGAATGTATACACATCAGGCTGGATTCCCCTCTTCAGGGCACATTTCCAGTGGGATAGGACTTCTGTTCATCATCCTGAATCTGTTCTGACCTTGACACATTTTCTGGGATTTAACCTGCTTGGTGGGTTCCCGAGTGGATTCCTGCCACCAAAATACAGCCTGAAAATACAATGGTTGGAACCTTCCATTCTGGAGTCTAAGTTGGGTGGCAGCAGTGGAAGTGAGAGTGATTTCCGCTGGGGGGTTGGTGGTGGGACACATGCAATCTTGCACTATTCATTACATATGCATCCTTGAAGAGCACAATGAATCTCGTGGCGTGGGCTGACAAGAAGTCACAGTCCCTGTTCTTGCCTCAAAGGGCCGAAGGTCCTGGTGCCATATTTAAAGTGCACCTGGACAGCCATTCACTCACTGCAAGCCAAGAGCTCCATGTTCTCCAGATCACAGTCAGCATGTCACAGAGAAGGCAACATGTGGGCCCACGGTTTAGAGAAGCCTCCCTGCAGGTTCTCCTCTAGGCCATCCAGGAAAGGAGGGAGGTGCTGTTTCCCAGGGCTGGCAGTAGGAGGCCCTCCCACCTGATCACGGCGGCTTGGGCACCATCTACATGGCACAAGTCAGGAGTGTGATGGAATATTCTCCACTTGCTTGGATGAGTGCACCTATAACAACTCTCAAAGAAAAGTTATGTCCACCCTAAATAAAGTAATTTCAATTTATTTTATCTTTTCTACTATGGATGGGGTTGTCATGCACATTGAGGTAAAGAAGGTGCTTGCAGTCATTGCATTTTATGAAGACTGAAATATGTTTATGCTGACTGAGAGATGAAAGAGTATCTATTGAGACATCTTGATTGTTGACAGGTGTTAATATTTCATAGCAGATGGTGCCTATGATACAATGCATGAAATGAAGCGCATTATTAAATGATATTGATTCTTAAACACAAAGCTTTTTTTTACAATTGCACTCCTAACATTTCATTATTTGACAAATAAGCCTTAGCTGTGCTTCATGAATAAAATGAACTGAGATAAGAAGAATATTTGTCATATTTTTCTTTTTTTTATAGATCAACACAAACTGATAATGCACACCTCTCACAAAGGATACATTTTATACTGCACAGAAGCATTTAACATTTTGAAAATAGCTACAACAGGCAATTCCCTTGACTATTTCTATTTTAATGAATTATCAACATGGTAACTCCATTTTCTTGCATTTAGAGACTAAAATTTCTCTGCATTATTTTTAGTGCAGTGGTTAATATGGTTGCATCAAATTCCTGTGTGCACTATTGTAACCAAATTGTTATTGGATTTTTAAATGGGCCAGCTGCAAAAATAACACTCAGAAATTTCATACAAATATTAAACCAGTTAAAGAAATAAGAATATTAGTTCCTAAATAATTTGTAATAGGTTTTGAAATTAAAGGTTTACCACAATTATGTAATATTTGTTGGATTATTAACATTCCTGGATATTTATGCTCTTCCCATTACAAATACAATGTCCAAAATGGAATACTGCTAACATGTTAGAGGTTATCTTAAGGAACACAATTATATCTCAAAACCTTTACTGAATCCCATGGGATGTAATCTAATCTGCATTTCAAATAATTCTGAGTTGGACCTGTGCACAATGAAATATGAAATCTCTGTGATATCAACACACACTCAAAGGGCAGTTTTCCAAACCCAGATTACACCTTAAGAATTAAAATGACAGGTTGGTTTGAATTCAATTTTACAAAATGAAGGTCCACCACTTAACTTCATTCTTCCAGAAATTTGTCAGATGCTGTAATATTGCATTCAATTTATAGGTTTATTGGCAAAGTTATATAAGCGAAATTTGTTTTGTACTCTAGCTTCAAAAGTTTCAGAACCATTTATTAATGAGTTGGTGTATTTTATTATTGGAGCTGGGTAGTCATTGTTCCTTGATTAAAAAGGACTTAGTGCAACTTTGGAAAATAATGGTAGACACCCATGATCAGAGCAGTGTCTCAAGTGTTGCTGTCTTTATAGCTTGCTCTTGATTACCAAGCAAACCCGTGGATTATTGCAGTATATCAGTCAATGTCGATGCTGCTCCATGTAATGATCTTATTCGTTGATGTACAATTTTTGTTAAATTCTCTGTCTCTTCCTATCCCATTCTGCTGTTCTTTACCCACATTGCTATACTGTTCTGCTGCCTCGACCTTTCTCTTTAGATTTCTAAAACTCCCTTCACATGAACCTCCTCTGCCTGCACTCATACCACCCACCCCCCTCCGCCTCCACTCCCCCTGTTAGCATAAAGCCCTGTCCATGGCCCTTGTTATATAATTGGCCAGGACATTAGTCCCAGCCTGGTTCAAGTGTAGCCCATCCCAATGGAATAGGAACTCCCTTCCTAACAGCACTGTGGGTGTACCTACACCATGTGGACTGCAGCGGTTCAAGAAAGCAGCTCACCACCACCTTCTCAAGGGCAACTAGGCATGGGCAATAAATGCTGGCCCAACCAGCGAATCCCACATCCCGTGAATGAATAAAATAAAAGCTCACTCTTCCCTGAGTACTGATGCTAGTGCCTCATGATTTGAAACCCCTTCTTCCCACACCACTCTTTGAGCCATGCGTTTAATTCTCTAATCTGCTTGACCCTGTAACAATCCAGAGATTATTCACTTTGATGTTCTGTGTTTTAATTTTGACCCTAACTTCTCAAATTCTCTTTGCAGAACATCATTCCTGGTTCTCACTATGTTGTTGGTTCTCACATGGACCATAACAACTGGATCCTCCCCCTCCCACTCTAAGTTCCTCCCCCTAACCATGAGGGGATGTCCTTAACCCTCACATTGCGCAGGCAAAATAACCTTCGAAACTCCTGGTCACGGCTGCAGAGAACACTATCTATTCTCCTGACTCAACTGTCTCCTATCATTACCACATTTCTCTTCACTCCCTCCACTTGAATGGCATCCTTCAGCATGGTTCCATGGTCAGTCCGCTCATCCACCTTGCAGTACTTCTCCTCATCCACACAGGTAGCAAGCACCTGTTGGACAAAGTCAGGAGCTGAGGCTCCTCCATCACTATCTGCTGGATTACATTACCTGCCTGACTCACTATCACACTCATCTATCCCTGACCAGTGACCAACTCTAAAGATCTGCCTAGGTTAAGGCATGTGGCCACCTCCGGGAACAAAGTGTCCAGTAATTCTCCCCCTCCCTGATGCATCGTAATGTCTGCAGCTTGGCCTCCAGCTCAATGACTCTGAGCCAAAGCTCCTCAAGCCGTTAACACTGCAGATGTGTTTGCCCTGGATCATACCAGTGTCCAGGAGCACCCGCAGTCTGCAGTCACAACACATCTCTTGCCCTGCCATCTTTACTACCTGCTACTTAATTTATTACTTTTTAATTAATTAATTTTGATTAATAAACCCTGCTACTCCCACTAAGCTTTACTACTGCTACTACAAAAACTTATGACTAATAAAACCTTACAGCTACCAATAAATTGTACCAGCTCTTAAAAGATAAACAAGCAAAAGGAGCAAAGTACTGACAGCCAATCACTAACCTGGTTCCCTGTGATGTCGCACTTTGATTTTATCTGAATTCGGACAGACCACGGACTGGACTGCACCGCAGCCTAACTTTTTTGAAGTCTCCGGGTTCACTTTCTGTCTCGCCCCGCCCTCCCGCTCTTTTGAAGTCTCTGTGCCTGCACTCTGTCTCGCCCTGCCCTCCCGCTCTTTTGAAGTCTTCAGGTCCACTCTCAGTCTCACCCCGCCCTCCCGCTCTTTTGAAGCCTCCAGGTCCACTCTCAGTCTCGCCCCCTCTCGCACTATTTTGAAGCCTCCAGGTCTGCGCTCAGTCTCGTCCCTCTTGTGCTCTTTTGAAGCCTCTGGGTCCGCTCTCAGTTTTGCCCCCTCTTGCACTGTTTTGAAACCTCCGTGTCTGCTCTCAGTCTCGCCCCCCACCCCTTGCATCCTTTTGAAGCCTCTGGGCCGGATTGAAGTTATGGAGTGGGAGCAGTAAGAAAATTCCCAGTCTAGGATATCCAGATTTTTTTCAGCGAATTTGTTAAAAACAAAGTGAACATACTTGAGTCAGTTTTTCAGTCTACTGAGTTCTAATGTACTAAAGCACAGCAGTGGGGCTGTACCCAATCTGACTGTTGGGAAGAGACACTGCGCAAAGTCCAGCAGTTGCCAGTGGAGGAAAGGGAAAATCAAAGGAATGATTAATGAGGCAGTATTGTGCATCTGCATGTGATGCTGCTGGAGACCTGGAAACATGTTTACCATGCTTTTAGCTGGAGTAGGAATATGGGCTGGAAAGAAAAAGAACGTGAACAGTGCATTTAGGAATAAAGCACTAGATCTAGTATTGTGTAATGAAGCAGGGTTAATTAGTAATGCCGCAGTAAAAGATTCACTGGGAAATAGTGACCATAATACCATTCAGTTCCATGTTAAGTTTGAAAATGACGTATTCCAATTGCAAACAAAAATCTTAAACTTAAACAAAGCCAATTACAAAGATATAAGGGAGAACTGGCTAAGGTTAATTGGGTAAAATCGATTAAAAGCAATGGAGGTAATTGAACAGTTGGAAAAATTTAAAGAAACAATTCAAAATGTTTAACAAAAATATATTCCACTGAAGAATAAAAATTCAGCAAGAAGGACCCATCCGTGGCTTACTCAGGAAGTCAGGGATAGTAATCGATTAAAAGAAGATGTTTGCAATGTTTCAAAGAAGAATAGTAAGTCTGAGGATTGGAAATGTTTTAGAAAGGGCCACCAAAAAGTTGATAAAAAGATAAAAAGGGAAAAAATAGAATATGAGAGTAAACTAACCAGAAATATAAAAACAGTTTGTAAGAGCTTTCATGAGTATATCAAAAGGAAGAGAGTAGCTAAAGTAAACATTGATCCCTTAGAAGCAGAGACAGGAGAAATTATGTTGGGATTGGGGAAATAGTGGAGGCATTGAACAAATATCTTGTGTCTCTCTTCACAATAGAAGACATAAGTTCCATACCAGAAATAGACAAAAACCTAGGGGCTAAAAAGAATGATGAAATGTGGGGAATTCATGTCAGCAGAGAAAAAGTATTAGAAAACTTAAAGGTCAAAATTCCGACAAATCCCCAGGACCTGATGGCCTACACCCTAGGGATCTAAAAGAGACAGCTGCAGAGTAAGTGGATATACTTACTATGATTTTCCAAAATTCTTTAGATTCAGGAATGGTCCCACTAGACTGGAAGTTGGCAAATGTTACATTGCTTTTCAAGAAAGGAGGGAAAGAGAAAACAATGAACTACAGGCCAGTTAGTTTAACATTAGTTGCTGGGAAAATGCTGGAATCTAGTATTAAGGAAGTCTTAACAATGCATTTAGAAAAGCATAGTATGATTAGAACAAGTCAACACGGTTTTACGCAAAGGAAATCATGTTTGACAAATTTGTTAGAATTTTTTGAGGATGTAATAAGTTGGGTAGATAGAGGGGAACCAGTAGATGTAGTATACCTGCATCTCTAAAATGGCATTCAATAAGTTGCTGCACAAAAGGTTAATAGGTAAGATATGGGTTCATGGAGTTGGGGGTAATATTTTATTTAACATGGATAGAGAATTGGTTAACAGATGGAAAATAGAGAGTGGGCATAAACAGGGCTTTTTCCAATTGGCAGGCAGTGAATAGAGATTGCTACAAGGATCAGACCCTCAGCTATTTACGATCAATGTTAATGACTTTGGTGAAGAGACAGAATAATGTATCCAACTTTGCTGCTGATATGAAGCTAGGTGTAAAGGCAAGCTGCAGGGAAGACAGAGAAGCTGCAAAGAGATAGACAGATTAGGTGAGTGGGCAACAAGAGGCAGTTGGAGTATAATATAGGGAAGTGTGAAGCTGTTCACTTTGGTCATAAGAAGAAGAAAGCAGAATATTTTTTAAAAGGTGACAAACTTGTAAGTTTTGGTGTTCAAAGAGACTTGGGTGAACTTGTACAAGGAACATAGCAAGTTAGCATACAGGTGCAGCAAGCAACTAGGAAGGCAAATGGCATGTCAGCCTTTATTGCAAGAGGATTGGAATGCAGGAATAAAGAAGTCTTGTTACAGTTGTACAGGGTTTTCGAGAGACCGCATCTGGAATATTGTGTGCAATTTTGTTCTCCACATTTAAGAAAGGATGTACTTGCACTGGAGGCAGTACAGCGAAGGTTCACTAAATTGGTGCCTGGAATGAGGGGGTTATCCTGTGATGAGAGGCTGGGTAAATTGGGCTTATGCTGGGGTTTATGACCTCATTGAAATCCACAAAATTCTGAAGGGATTTGATAGGATGGGCGCAGTGAGATTATTTCCATTGTTTGTGGAATCTAAACACAGGGGCACAGTCTCAGGATAAGGGGCCAATCATTTAGGACCAAGATAAGGTGAAATTTCTTCACTCTAACGATTGTGAATATTTGGATTCCTCTAGCCCAGAGGGTTTTGGATGCTCCATCGTTGAATACATTTAAGGCTGATATAGACAAATTTTTGGTCTGTCAGGGAATTAAGGGATATGGGGAGTGGGTGGGAAAATGAATTTGAAGCCCAAGATCAGCCATGATCATATTGAATAGCAGAGCAGGCTCGATGGGTCATATAGCCTACTCCTGCTCCTATTTCATATGTTCTTATTGTGTAAGCCCAATTCCAAAGGTTATCAAAGTGCCATATTCAGTGATACTGCTGTGAGAGACAATGAGTAGAAGCATGAGGCCGGATTTTGCGGTGCCAAATTAGGCGGGAGAGAAAGACGGCAGCTTGAGTGTGGATCCAGAATCCCACCTTCCTTTCTGGCGCCAGCCATTTTCAGCAGTGCAGGAAAGGGGACGGGTCAGGAACCCCGTATGTTGCAATAATATATTGCCGATATGCGGTGCGCCATTGTGCTGAAAGCTGAAATGGAAATTCTTTCATGTAGGTGGACATGCTTTAGGAGGCCACCTAAACCATGGCAGCACAGTCAAGTCATGAACAGCATGGGAGGCCACTCTGAAGGATGGAAAAGTCTTGGAAACTTTGTAAGTGAGCATAGCTTTGGAGTTAAGTGAGCAGGAAAGCTCCAGGAAAGGTGCTGGAGTTGCATAACAGAGGGGGGAAGAGGCAAGAGATCTCTGTGATAGCTCAGGGCCTAGGCAATAATCTGCCACTAATGGGACATCAGGCCATTCAGCCAGGCTTTCAGCAATTCTGTCCCAAGGGAGGTAGGTTGCCACTGGAAATGGATCCAGCTCCCTTGGACCTGTAGGCCATCAAGGCAGCACCATGACAAATTCATGTAGCATGAGGTAGGGTCCTGAGGCAGCAAGAGGGTGAATCTCAGGGTCCAAGGCCGAGGCGAAGGAGCCAAGAGTACCATGTGCACCGGATCTACCACAACAGGTTCACCTACCTGGACATGGCCGAGTATCAGTGCCAGAGGAGGCTACGGCTGTCCAGGGAGATGGTAACACACCTGTGTCATTCATAATGATGCCCTCTCACCTGGAATCACTCATCAACAAATTCTGCCAGTAGCACCGAAGGTGACGGTGGCCTTCGGTTTCTTTGCCGCGGGATCATTTCAGGGCTCTGCTGCTGACTTATATGGCATCTTTCTGTCAATTGCTCACCCTTCCATTTACACGGTCACAGATGCTGTTGGATCTGATGCCCTGGTTTGTTGGGCCTTAAGGATTCGGGTTGCGCACTTGTTTCGAGATGACTGAGTTGGTACAAAGACAGAGATCAGTAGATTGTTCTTAGAAGAAACACATTCTGTCTATTTACAAAAGGAACTCAGCAGCTACACTTGTGTGGCTTACAACTCAAAACTCTGTCTTTACACTTCAGATTCTAACTCAAGACTACTGACTACGGAGATAACCCGCGCTACCCTGCTATTGGATACCAAAATCATGTGATCTTCCATTACAAAAATCGTCTTCAAGGTATATTACACATCAGATTACTACAGATGCCCTTTTCAGAAGAGTTACTAACTTCATAAACTTCCCCATATACGTGGCCTCGCAAGCGCAGATTGCAATAGATTTCCTGACAATAGCCAGCTTCCTCCAGCTCCAGGGTATAATTGACTGCACGCATGTTGCCATCAAGGCATCCAAGTCAGACCTAACAGGTTATTAAACAGGAAGGCCTAGCATTCTATCAATGTTCAGCTGGTGTGTAACCACAGAAAGATCTTCCTTCACATCTGTGTATGCTTTCCAGGCAGCTGTAACAACACAGGCAGCTGTAAGAACACCTTTATACCAGGTGAGTCAAGCCTGTCTCAGCACTTCCACCCCACCCCCTAGTATGTGGTTGAATTCTGGGCAACAAGGCCTACCCTCTAAGGCGTGGCTCCTAACACCACTGCGAAATCCACAAACTGAGCTCGAGTGCCATTACAACGAGAGCCATTGGCCTGCTCAAGATGAGATTTCGCTGCCTGGACTGCCCAGATGGAGCATTGCAGTACATGCCTGCCAGGGTCTCCCGCATGGTCATAGCATGTTGTGTGCTGCATGGCACAGCAAAGGGGAGTGACTTTTGGGGAGGCAGAGCATGAGGAGGCCCTCATCATTGGAGGAGGAGAAGCAAGATGAGGGTGAAGAAGGACCAGGGCACTCAGAGGAATTGGACTCAGGTGCAGTGGGTGGACCACAGATACATGGTGGTGGCCATGCCTGGAGAGTCAGAGAGAGATCCATGCAAGACACCATTGTTGTGATGGGCAAGGCTCAGTAACAGTTCAGCTGAAGGTCCCTGAGATGTTGAGCACACAAGACATGCTTAGTCCTGCATCAGGCGTGAGCCTTCACAAGGAAGTCAACATCCCTCACAATCCTATCATCACATGTGTCTGGACTTTTGGATGCAGTCTCCACTGACACTGGTGAGAACTTGATGATACCTGCGTACATTATAAATAGCATTTGACATTGAGACATAAAGAACATTGTGAAAAGCAGTTACTTTAATTACGTTGTAAGTGAGACAAATTATTTACAAACTACATATACAACAATCCACAATGACTCACTTGATGATCAGTGCAATGCAGTGCCCTGTGAATGTGATCACTCCCACAATGTGCTCCCCTTGTGGCCTCGGAGGAGGTGGAGGCTGGCTGCCCATGTCTCTGGCTATGCGGCTGTGAGGGCTGTGGCGATCGACCTTGTTGTGCAGGAACCTGTTGGCACTCTTTTTGAGACTGCACTGTCTGCATTTCTGCGGGGGCAGAAGCTGTCACTGGGACCTGCACCACAGATGGCCCCTCTATCAGAGGGGTTGGGGAAACCAAGGATATTGAGGATCCCACAAGCTGCATGGAATCCACATCCTCCTCTTGAACATCCTCAGTCCTTGGTGAGGTTTCAGACTGGCTTGAAGAAGGCTGCTGCTGGGGTGCAGCTGGCATACTCTCCAGCCATTGTTGGGCTATCTGCGTGAGTGCCCTGTACAGGGACACAGCTACATACTCCATGGCCATCAGTGCTCAGGGTCTAAACTGACTGATCCAGACCACGGAGAGACCTGTTCACCCTGTGCCGGACATCACAATGCGCTTGCATGCCCATTAGGTGCTGCCACAAGTGGCTTTTCATCAGGTTGGCTAATGTTCATGTGCTTAAAGCCCTGAGAAATGGTTGAGCACAGATGTCTCTGCCTCAGGCACCACCTCCAGCACACGAGTCCTGTGCTCCTTACCCATTGCCACTGACTCTACTACCACGCCTGGACCCACCAAGGTGCACTTACCTGCGTTGGTGCCTGGTGTGCTAGTCTAGTGATGCAGCATCCTCAGATATCTCTTCCACTTCCTGATATCAGAGGGAATCCTTGGCTCATGGGGTTGGGCACACAGCGCTGGGACCTGTGTGAGGCACAAGAGAGGCTCATGAGAAGTAGGTATGGAGACTCTATGAGTTGCTCAATGATCCACTCAATGCTCAGTTTTTATCAGACACACAGTGCCACCCACCCAACTTTCCTACCTGCTCCCCTCCCCAACCAAGACCATTTCCCCCAAATACCACCACCAAACACCCCTCTGCTACATCTAGCTTGCTTGAGCCTCTTTCATGGATATGTGCACCTGGGATCAAGGGCCGGGAGAGGGGGTTGTACGAAGTGCAATACACAGGAGTCCATGCTGTAGAGCAAACGGTTAACATCAGAAGCATACATGATGCTGATGTAATAGTGATGTCAGATTACATGACTGAGAAGTAAAAGAGATATTGAAAAGAGCAGAAGCTCTTCCCTTGTGTGGAGGTCCAAATGTGTAGGTATTTGCTGTAAATAAACAGTACTAGTTAAAAAGACTATGGACATGAGCAGCATACTTTTGGGAGACTCGACAATCCCCAAATCCTGTCTAAAACCCTACCACATAACAAATCATGGTGACAGTGAGTGACAGACACAGCAAAGACTGAAAGAAGCTACAGGGCTTCTGTAACAAGAAAAGAGAACCTTGACGGAAGGACAAAAAAAAAAATCAAGGCTCACCAACACATTGGAACATCACAGGAGCAGCAGGGGCATGCTGCAACACAGACCCGGAGACCAGACACAAACAGCGGAGAAACTGGATCTAATGCAGGAACAATTCTGGGGCTCAGCAGAAGCATGGAATCCACCCTAACACTTCCAGAGCCATTTCAGAGTGAAGAAGGCCCACAGCAGGCCCAGGAGCAGGACAATTGGAGAAAAAGGTTCACAAGGCACATAACTGTTTCAACATTACATAAAAAAGGCCAGGTCAGTGCCCTACTTTATGCCGATGACGTGATAGTCAGGCAGGTGGTTGATGGGACTTGAGCTTCTTATGAATAAGTCATACAAGCTTTCGACTCTTAATTTAGCGTCTTTCGGAACTTAATAATTGAGAGGGCTAGATTTAACAGAAGAAAGTAAAGACCAGGTGAAAGTATGTATTCATTTATCAATGATCTCTATAGGCTGGCAGAGGACTGCACTTATGGAATTGGAAGCTTAGCTTAGTCTTCTCCACATCAGGAGCTGTCCTGGAGATGATCCAAAGCCCTCTAATGGAGTATTCCTGAAATCCAGCAGAGCCAGGTAGGGGTCTCTTCCATCCACTCTTGCCTTCTTCAAACAGGTGTTTTAAGATTTGTACAGTACTTTCCACCATTCTGTTGGATTGTGGGTATTTGGGACTTGACATAATGTGGCAAAACTCCCAGTCCTGTGCAAATTTGTGAAACTCAGTGCCTGAGAATTGTTATCTGAGATAAGCACTTCACGTATGTCGTGGTGAGAAAAAAATGAATTTGAATGATTTATTACAGTGATGCTCTTACTGTCATTTCTCAGCAGCACAGACTCAAAAAACTTTGAATCTACTGCTGGTAGGTACTCACTGTTGTCAAATGTGAACAAATCCACTCCAATTTTCTGCCAGGACCTCTCTGGAACACTGAAGTGGTTGGAGCGGTTCTTTTTATTGCGATTACTGTACTTTTGGCACACTACACATGCATTCACCATTTCCCTGATTTGTGCTCCCATTCCACCCCATCTCGAGCTCTTCTCCTGCACGTTTCTATGCCGAGGCGACTTTCATGTATGCACTGCAGCCTTTCTATCCTTAGTGTTGCAGGAATTATGATCGTTTCTCCCTTGAAAAGTATTCCTTCTGCTACATGAAGTTCCTCCCAAAAGTTCCAGTACTCTTGTACAGCAGAAGGAGCTCCACTCTGATGTGTGGGCCAGCCAGTTTGCTCAATCTGCTGCAGTTTTCTCAGGATGTTCTTGGTCGCTTCCCTGATCTCATCCAGTTTGGTTACAGCAACAGGTAAGTTCTTTGTCAGCATATGAACCTGTGCTTCCATTTCTTTATCCTCTTCCTTTGTGATGGGTAGGTATGCATGTGACAGAGTGTCTGCGATGCACATTTTCTTGCCCGGTTTGTATTTAACTCTGACCTGGTACTTCAGACGCATTAGTAATCTTTGGATTCTTGGTAGTGCACAGTTCAGGGGTTTTTTAAGGATAGCTTCCAAAGGCTTATGATCAGGTGCTACCTCTTTGCCATAGACAAACTGGTGGAAGCATTCTAGGCCAAACATAATTGTTAGCATTTCTTTCTCTATTTAGGCCCACTGCTGTTGTGTTTCAATCATTGTTTTTGCAGCGTATGCCACTGGTGCCTCATTTTGCATAAGGACAGCTCCCAGGCCAGTCTTTGAAGCATCCACTGAGATCTTGAGCGGCTGACTGACATCGTAATACTTTAACACTGGTGCCTGGGTCAGTGTTCTCTTCAGACTGGTCAAAACTTCCTGGTGACTTTGTTCCCAGTGCCATTCCACATCATTTTGTAGAAGTCCTGTGAGAGGTGCTATCAGGTCTAACATGTTCGGAATGAATTTCCCAAGATAGGTCACCATTCCCAAAAACCTCTCCATGCTCTTTCTTACATTCTGGGAGTGGCATGTTCATGACTACTTCGATTTTACTCTGGTCTAGTTCAGTCCCTCACTTGTTAGCACATGTCCCAAGTTTTTGATTTCATGAAGACCTTTTTGCACTTTTTCTTCTTCAACTTAAGGTTCCTTTCTCTAGCTCTGGCCAGCACCTGCCTCAGTCTGTGGTTGTGTTTTTCGCGTGAGGTGCCCCAGGCCAGCACATCATTGATATATGTTTCCATGCTCTCTAACCCTTCAAACAGCTGCTTCACTGTTCTGTGGAACACCTCCAGAGATGAAGTAATGCTAAAAGGTAAGTGTAAAAACCTATAACGCCTGTATGGTGTGTTGAAGGTACAGAGATAGGAGCTGCATTCATCCAGCTTGACCTGCCAGAAGCCTGAACTCTTATCCAAGACTGAATAGTATTTAGCATCAGCTAGCTTACATGTGATCCCTTCTACTGTGGGCAACTAGTAATGTTCCCTTTGTACTGTCTGATTTAGGTCTCTGGGATCCAGACAGACTCGCAGATTCTGATTTTTCTACAATTACAGTTGGATTAACCCACTTTGTCGGTTTTTCAATTTTCTTGATGATGTGAAGTTTTGCCATTCTGTCCAACTCTACTTTCAGTTAGTCTCTCAGCATTAGTGCTATTTTCCTGAGCGGGTGTATTTTGGATGTCACGGTTTCATTAATCTTGATGGTGTGTTCTCCTTTTAGGCAGCCAATCCCATGGAACACATCTTTATATTCGCTCAGGATGTCATCAGTGGTGACAATCATTATTCTCTTGATTATCTTCAGATTTTCACAAGCTTTGCTTCCAAGATTGGGTTTTGCATCAGTTTTCATCACTATGAATGGAAGTGCTTGAGACTTTTTTTTGTAAGTGTGCATTTGCTTTCTGCAGCAATTTTTTCACCTGTATAAGTAGACAGCTTCACTTTTGTTTTAGTTAGCTGTTTTTCTTTATCTTATGATACAGGCTTATGGGAATGACATTTGTTTGTGCATCTGTGTCAAGCCTGAAATTCACCATCATGTTGACAATTTTGAAATCAACCTTCCATTCGCCTTCTTTGGGATTTGTTGTTACTGCATCAATGAAAAGTTCAGTTTCAGTGGCTGTGTCATATTCTGCAATTGTGTGCACTTTCTTTGATTTACACATCTTGGCAAAGTGTTTTAGTTTATCAGAATTCTTACACTGCTTTCTGTAGGCTGGACAATTACGTGGTAAATCATCTTTTCCGCATGAGCTGCATTTAAATGTTTTAATAGCGGTTTTGTTCTTTTTACGTTCAAACTATCCATTTGTTCTTTCTTGGGGTGTTTCTGTTTAATTGCATCTAACTGTTTGACCGTGTGTGGCTTATCATCTTCTGTTTAATCTTGCATTTTGTTGTTTCTGCTGCTTTGCAGATATTAATTGCTTTCTCCAGTGTGAGATCTACTTCTCTCAAAAGCTGTTCTCTCAGAGAGTCATTTGCGATCCCGCAAATTATTCTATCTCGGATGAGTGATTCATCAAGCTCTCCAAATTCACATGATTTGGCTTGTTTTCTCAGCTCAGTTACATACAGACTAATGTTGTCACTGCCTTGCGTGCATGTAAAAAAATCGGTATCTTTCATATGTGATGTTTTTCTTATGGCTGCAGTAGGCTTCGAATTTTTCCATTATTTCGTTCAAGCCATTTCATTTCTCATCATTTGCAAATGTGAATGTGTTATAGACTTCGAGGGCTGCTTCCCGTGCTATGTGAAGAAAGATGGAAGACTGTACCTGAGGGTCTTTTTTATCACTGCCCGTCGCTGTGAGGTACAGCTCGAATTGCTGCTAGAACCTCCTCCAGTTTCCAGTAAGATTTTCCTCCAAACTGAGCTCTATCAGTGGATTCAGAACCTCCATTGTTGTGTTTAGTTTACTTCTGACACCATGTCTTGTTTCTTGGTTTCAATGATGCACACAGGCCGTTGACATCGTAGTTGAGCTAACTTTATTGATAGCACATTTTCCTAACATAAACACATATCTGCAGTAACTGAATTCTATCAAGACAGGCTCCAACATGTGCTATTTGACCTTCAACCCCAGGTCAGGTGACCCCATATCTAGTACAGAGTACCATATAGTATCTAATACTGGAGTCCACTACCACAGTCAATTATTATCATGACAGCAACCTGCCACGTCACTCGGGACTGCAAGTTCCCACCATCATTTCTCGCCATTGGCAATCTGATTTCTTTCATCCCGGCATATTCTCCATCCCTGCCCGCCATGAACCCTGCCATTGACAGGAGGGGAAAATTCCACCCAGTATCTCAAAATCGGCAATCTGGGGGCTGAGGCCATGGCGGATTTTGGAACCTGCCAGATTTCAAGTTGGGCTGTTCGGGAGTGGGCCGTTCGGGCCAAACTGGGTCGGATGGGATCAAGTGTTGCTTGGAGTATGGGAATAGACCAGCGCAGAAGTGACAAAGTGGATAATTAATCCAGTAATATTTCAGCAATATTCAAATACAATTTATGGTGCAAAACCGATTTGTGCCAAAAACTGAAAATGACTGGCAAAAAAGTAATTTTAAAATCCAACAGAGACTGCTTTTGTATTTTCCTATTCTGACCAAGAATAAATAAAAATGCTCAGGACTTAGGTGTCTTCTGTTACCATTACACCTGCATCCCTCAAACTATCTTAAGTATATTTTGTGAAATTCACTCATATTATAAAATAAAATGAAAAATTTAGGAGTTGAAACTTGCCTTGTGAGATCACAAAACACATGGGGGTAATTTCACCTTCACTGCCTGGGTGGTAATTTGGCAGAGCAAATTTCCCACTTGCTGTAGAACCCATCCAGGTGAAATTGGATGGGTTCCACAAAAGGTTGGCAAGCCACTCTGCCAGATTACTGCCCAGCAGTGCTTGTGAAAATTTTTTATTTTTTCATGGGCTGCAGGTGTTGCTGGCACAGCTAGCATTTGTTGCACGTCCCTAATTGCCCTTGAACTGAATGGCTTGAAAATGTGGATTTGTCCATTTTGGCAGGAAGAAGCAGTATACTATTATGAATGGAGAGAGATTTCAGAACTCGGTGGTACAGGGGGATTTGGTTGTCCTGGTACACGAATCACAAAATGTTAGTATGCAGGTACAGCAAGTGATTAGGAAGAGAAATGGAGTGTTGGCATTTGTTGCAAGGGGAATGGAATATAAAAGTAGGTAAGCTTTCCTTTACTGCAGCTATACAGGGCTGTTGAGACCACAGTTGGAATACTGTGTACAATTTTGGTCTCCTTATTTGAAAAAAAGATATAATTACATTAGAATCAGTTCAGAGAACGTTCAATCAACACATTCCTGGGATGAGGGGCTTATTTTACGTAGAAAGGTTGAACAGGTTGGGCCTATATCCATTGGAATTTAGAAGAATGAGAGGTGATCTTATTGAAACATATGAGATCCTGAGGGGACTTGATAGGGTAGATATTGGGTGGATGTATCCACTTGTGGGAGAGAATAGAATTAGGGGTCACGGTTTAAGAATAAGAGGTCTACCATCTAAGACGGAGATGAGGAGATTTTTTTCTCTTAATGGATCGTTAATATGTGGAAATCTCTTCCTCAGAAAGCAGTGGAAGCTGGATAATTGAATTTATTGAAGGCAGAATTAGACAGATTTTTGACAGACAACGGAATCAAGGATTATGGGGGTCAGACAGCAAAGTGGAATTGAGACCACAATCAGGTCAGCCTTCATCTTATTGAATGGCGGAGCAGTCTTGGAGAGCTGAATGGCCTACTCCTGCTCCTATGTTTCTATGCCATTTCAGAGTTGAGAGTGAACCACGTTGCTGTGGATTTGGAGTCACATGTAGGCCAGACCAGGTAAGGACAGCAAATTTCCATCCCTAAAGGACATTAGTGAACCAGATGGGTTTTTATGGCACTCACTGATCGTTTCATGGTCACCTGAGACCAGCTTTTCAATTCCAGATTCCCTCAAAAGGGGAAGGTAGGGCAAACAAATCCAGAGCTCCCTGGATGATAAAGTAGAGAACAATTAAGATAAAGAAGAAAAAGTGTGCATATGACAGGTGTGAGGTAGAAAATACAATTGAAAGCCAAGCTGAATAGAGAAAGTTCAGAGGAAAAGTGAAGGAGCAAATAAGAGAAGCAAAGAAGGAGTATAAAAAAAGACTGGCAGCTAACATAAATGGGAATCCCCAGAGTCTTCTACAGGCATATAAATAGTAAAAGGTTGGTAAAAGGAGGAGTAGGGCTGATTAGGGGCCCAAAAGGGGATTTACACATGGAGGCAGAGGGCAAAACTGAGATACTAAATGAATACTTTGCATCTGCCTTTATGAAGGCAGAAGATGCTACCTAGGCTAAGGTAAATTATAGGCCAGGATTTTACTTATGGCGGGCGGCTGGTTGGGAGTGGGTGCGGCGCCGATCTCCAGCCGCGATCAGCTCTGTGCTGCCATTTTACATGGGCGGGCCAATTAAGGCCTGGCCAGCATGAACCGTGACTCCTGAGAACAGCGGGAAGGGGCGGGCGGTGGCGGGAGGCCAATGACTGCCGGGTCCAATGACGACCTGGCGGCCTGTTCAAAAATGGCGCAGGTAGCCTTCCAAAGGCTGCCACCAATGTCACACAGGAGGATGTCCGACAGTGCTCTCGGAGAGCAGGCCAGGCAGGAGGGCAGGTTGGTGGGGCAGTGTGCCCTGAGTTTTTCGGATAACAACCTCGCTGCCCTCCTCGAGGATGTGGCAGCACACTGTGACATTCTTGTGCCAAGGGATGGGAGGAGTAGGCCCCCCCATATGACGAAACATGCCTGGGAGGAGGTGGCAAAAAAGATCAGCTCCCACGATGTGGTGAGATGTGCCTGGGTGCAGTGCAGCAAGCGGTTTAATGACCTCTTGCGATGGGGAAGGGTGAGTACTGTGTTGGCACGGGTCACTTAGCACAGTAGTTAGGTAGGCCCCCCCGCAACTCAGAATTTTGTTTTTGTTTTCATTCATTCATGGGATGTGGCCTTCGCTGGGTGGGCCAGCATTTATTGCCCATTCCTAGTTGCTCCTGAGAGGGTGGTGCTGAGCTGCCTTCTGTATCTGCTGCATGTGGTGCAGGAACACCCACAGTGCTGTCTGGGGGCGAGCTCCAGGATTTTGACTCAGTGACACTTGTGGAGCGCTGAAACATTTCAAAGCCAAGATGGTGAGTGACTTGGAGGGCAACTTCCAGGTGGCGGTGTACCCATCTATCTGCTGCCCTTGTCCTTCTAGGTGGTAGTGCTCATGGGTTTGGAAGCTCTTAGAGTGTGAGTGGCAAATGTGATGGAGGCAGCATCTGGGCAAGGGGGTCAGCCCTGGCTGCTTGGAGTGAGTATATGGAGGCTCCAGGGTCACGAATCGGATAAGCCCAGCAATGTTTCACTCAGGTGGGGCTGGCAGGGCTGCAATGGCAATGCAGGTACAGGGTGGGCTAATCAATGCTCCTCTCTCCTTTCAGGAGAAGACAGCACACAATAATACAGAGCGGCTGTGGACTGGCAGAGGGCAGCCCCACCTTCTCATCATCACCAGATATGAGCAGGAGGCACTCGAGCTGGAGAGGCACCATACGCCCAGGTCAACTGGCTGCAGTGAGGTTGGGGTGCCACTGGGAGGTAAGAATGCTGTGCACTGAGATCACATTGTCTGTCAGTACAAACATTCACTGTTGACTGTACATTGATTTCAGCCTCCAACATGGGATCCCCATCGATGATGGAAGGAGGAGCGCATCCTGATCCGGGTGCCAGGCATGCGCCTTAACAGTGTAATGACTTCTACTAATCAAATGTCCTTGTTCTTCCTTTCAGCCTCACCAGAGCACACCCACACTCAGGAGGCAGAATGCCCGCCGCTAACCCCTGAGGGCCCAGAAGATATAAACGCACCAGCGTCACACCCTCTCAGCCAGGCAGGCACCAGCGCAGATACCAGCACCTCAGTGGGGATAAGATTGTTGGCTAGTGTCTCAGTGCACAGCGGTGAGGGCACTTCACACTCGCTTGAGGTGCAAGCGGAGGCAGAGAGTTCCCAGGGCGTCGGAGGACTGCTGGGGACCAGGAACACACTCAGTCAGTGCCTGATGATGGGCCTCTGGAGTCGTTCCTGAGACAGCAGATGCTGGAAGTCCAGCAGGGTATGTGGGGGGATCTGGCAGAGATGAGGGTGTGCGTGCCATGGTCTCCATGATGGAGGAGTCCATGCGGAGCATGAGCAATGCATTGACCCTCATTGCCGAGTGCAATGCCTCCTCCATGGAGAGAGTGGCGACTCTCATGGAGAGGATCCTCCAGAACAATCAGGGCCTCCTGGGGCTGCGCTCGGACCTGCAACCCTCACTGAGGCATTGACCTCAGGTGGTCAATGTCAGTGTGGGAGATGGATTGGGCACCCAGTATCCCAGCTAGGTGCCCACCCATCAATGGTGAGCAGGGAGGTCTGAAGCGACCTCACGTTGGTGTACGAGCTGCCTGTCGTCTCTGCGGGCTCCTTTCAGGGCGCTCCAGATGATGGCAGCAGCTCCTCCACCCCTCTGCCAGTGACCATGGCATCTGAAGCGGTTGCAGCAACTGGGGAGATGCCAGCCGTGCCACTGGCCGCTCCCTCCCAGTCGGGGCCAGTACAAGCTCCACAGGCCAGAGGACGCCCACCGAGGTCATCAAGGCCAACAGGACAACTCAGTGAGCAGGCTGTCTCCAATGCCAATTCCAGCGAGGGGGCAGCACCTAGACATAGCACCCGCAAACATAAACGCAAATCACCTTAGGCACAACATGGGCTTATCATTGGTGGTTTTCTTTTGACCCTCGTTTAAGTTGTTTTTAAGTAGTGTGCTGTTCAACACCTTTTAATGGACTTTCATTTCTGTATGCAAGTTAGCAAGCATTAAATGTTTTAGTTCTGGGTGCTTCATTAGTTCTGCAGGTGAAAATGAACCCATATGTTATGAGTGACTTGTTTGTCATTGAGCTTTATTGACAAGGCACATAGTTAATGTTCCTGACCAGGCAAATTTTACTCTCAGGTATCGAGTATTGGAGCCTGTAGCCATGGCATGTGTTGGAGGTCCATCTGTGGTGGGCTAGCTGAAGGAGCATTGGATCAAAGCCCCCCAGGTGTCCCTGCTTCCCTGGAGGTTGCCCGGGTCAGCGTCTATCCCCTCAGGGTTCTCCTGAGCGTGATCATCCTTGGACCCTCATTACTGGACTCACCGTCTGCAGCCAGGTCACCTGCATCCACATCTTCTTCCTCCACTGCGTCCCCCCTTTCCAGCACCAGATTGTGAAGAGCGCAGCATGCAACCACTATCCGTGACACACGATCTGGAGGGTATTGCAGTGCTCTCCCTGTACGGTCCAGGCATTGAAGCACACCTTGAGAAGACCGATGGTTCTCTCTACCATGGTCCTTGTGGAGCCGTGGCTCCTATTGTACCACTGCTCAGCTTCTGTTCTTGGATGGCGGAGAGGCATCATGAGCCACCTTTTGAGGGGATAGCCCTTGTCACCCAGCAGGCAACCATTAAGCCGGGCTGGAGCACTGAAGAGCCCTGGCACCTGGGAGTGTCTGAGGATGTAGGCGTCATGGGAGCTGCCTGGGTACCTTGTATAGACTTGTAGAATCAGCATCCTGTGATCACACACTATCTGCACGTTCATGGAGTGGAAGCCCTTCCTGTTGACAAAGGCACCGGGCTCACCTGCTGGCGCCTTGATGGCCACATGTGTGCAGTCGATTGCACCCTGGACGCGGGGGAAGCCAGCAATGGCTGCAAAGCCTCTGACTTGCTCTGCCTGGCTGGCATCATCCATGCGGTAGTGAATGAAAGTCAAGGCATGCCTGAACAGAACGTCTGTCACCAGCTTGATGCAACTGTGGACAGTTGATTGGGAGACTCCACAAAGATCCCCCACTGACTTCTGGAAAGAGCCAGAGGCATAGAAGTTGAGGGCAACCATGATCTTCAGCACCACTGGCATGGGGTGTCCACCCACACAATTGGAGCTGATCTCAGGGCCGATCATCTGACAAATGGAGGTCACTGTCTCCCTTGAAAGATGGGGCCTCCTTCGGCACTGCACCTCAGACATATTGAGGTAGCTGCTTTGCTGCCTGTATACCCTGGCAGCAGGATAGTGGCATCTTCTGCGGCCCCTTCCATCTTGCACTTCCTGTTGGTCCTGCTCCCCTTTTGCCTGTGCCTGGCCTCCCAAAGGTGGCTGTACTGGAGGCTGAATATGGACTTTTGGCTTCCCCCCTTCTGGCCCTCTCTTCCTTCTCAGAGGAGGTGCCTCCAGCAGAGAGCACAGTCCCCATTCCAAGGGTAAGGGAAGGCTGTCTGAAACTTGCAAGGCCCCAAGTGTTATGATTCCTCCAGAGTCTTGAACTGAAGCCTGTTCTTTCTGTCAAAGCAGCTCTGAAGAGAATTGAAGTTGTCCTGTTCACACAAGCAAGTAGCAGTAAGTTTAAAAACTAAAGTACTAACAACTCGCATCAGCAATCCCACTCACCCTTCTTATCCCGCCCGTGGGTGAGGCTTTTAAAAATATGGCCTACCCGCCTGCCCGTTGCGCCCGTGTGACGCACTGAAAATCGCACGGGCTGTGAAAAATCGCTGTCAATTACTGCGTCCAGGGCTTTAACTGGCCCATTAATTAATGGCGGGCGCGCCTCGGGACTCTAGTGCACCTGCCCTCCGAAATATCGCGATGGCGCATGGTGACATCAGGACGCACGCCCGACGTTATCACGTCATTTTATGCGTCGGCGTGATGGGCCTGCCCCCGCATGCCGACGGCAAAATTCTGTCCATAATGTAATTCAGGCACTAGATGGGTTTAGAATCAAAAAGGAGGAATTATGGGATAGGTTATCTGTACAGTTACCAGACCCCTTATCCGGCATCCCAAAATCCGGAAGGCTACATTTGAAGCTGGCAACACTTGAAACCCTTGAAAATGTTAAACCTTGTTGAATGAGGTTTTTTTAATGCTCTGCTTATTTCATAATTATAACTGAAAAACCTCTGGCACTGGGAAACTAATTTAATGTTTACAGCTATCAAATTTGTCCATTATAATAAAAAATCCACATTTAAAAAATATTTTTTCTAAAATTTCACCTTCTATCTTAATCCTATGTGTATGTCTCAATTGATTTTGCTCCCTGCACAATTTCATTAAAAGTGAAGGATAATCAGTGCTTTCATCAGGCTTTGCTGTCTATGAGGATACCTCATTGTGCTTGGCTTCTTATTCTATTTGGTGACATTACTTTTTCTGGAAGTCTGGAAATCGTCTTGACTTGGCACCAAATTCAAGCAGATGTTGGAAAAGGGGAAATCTGCACCGCAGAGATCATTACATTATGAAATCCAGACCGTTAAACATGTAAAGGATAGGGAATGATAGGATTTGTTACACAGTCTAGGTGCTGCATTGTTTTACATGAGTTTTGGGCAGTAAAAGCAGAATAGCGATGTTTATAGTCTTATTATGATGTTGCTTTTGATGGAGGCTAATTTTCTTTTAGACATGGGGTTAAATGGGATTAAGTGGGTTTCAATTTTTTTGTTTCTTTTTTGAACACTGACCAATTGATAATTTTACACTTGGCTAATAATATGATGGCCAGTGGGTATTCCCAAATGCAGGCTGGCCAGTGACTGGAATTCAAGGAATCAACACACAAGCTGCCGGCAAGATTGATGAATGTCTCCATTATCTGCTTAAATTAAGTGGCTTCCCATAATATGACTGGAGCACCCGAACAGCCCTCAGTCTCACTGCAACTATTAGGAACAGCTGCTGAAGTGATGGCCCTATTCAAAAAAAATACATTTGGTTGCTGTCTTTTTCCTCCAAGGAAAATTTTTAATGCTCCTCAAGCATCCAGCTGTCCTTTCTGACTGCTGGCACCTGAAATTTTTTCCCCTTCTCCTCCCCAGCTCCCAACCAGTGTCATGAGCAATGCATTGCAGGCATCAGAAAAACATTGAAGTTAGTCAACTCATTTGCATGCAGGCACATGCACCACTTAAGGGCCAGGAGCCACAAAGTGCTGCACACCAATATCCATGTGCTTTCCGGAAACATGAATGAGATAGTTTGCATTAAAACTAATGGCAAAGTCTATGGGCCATGGCAATATCTTGGCAAGAGTGCTGAAGAATTGGGCTCCAGAACTAGCCGCACTTCTAGCCAAGCTGTTCTAGTAAGTCTACAACAATGGCATCTGCCCAACAATGTGGAAAATTGCCCAACCCTGCCTACAAAAAGGATAACAGATCAAATCTGGCCAATTGCTGCCCCATTAACCTACTCTCAATCATAAGCAAAATGACGGAAAGTGTCACTGACAGTGCTATCAATCGCCATTTACTCACCAATAAGCCGCTTAGTTTGGATCAGCCAGGACCACTTAACTTTAAACCTCATTACAGCCTTTGTCCAAACGTGAGGTGAGGTGAGAGTGATTGCCCTTGATATCAAGGTAGCATTTTTTAGAGTGTGGCAGCAAGGAGCTCTAGGAAAACTGAAGGCAATGGGAATCAGGTAAAAACTCTGGAGTCATACCTAACAAAAAGGAAGATGGTTGTGGTTTTGGAGACCAAACATTTCAGCCCCAGGACATTGCAGGACATCCTCAGGGTAGTGTCCTACATCCAATCATCTTCAACTGCTTTATCAATGACTGGTTTCAAAGTCACCATTACTGAGACTAGCTTTTAATTCAGGTTTATCGAGTTTAAATTCCACCAGCTGCCGTGGTGAGGTTTGAACCCACGTTCCCAGGGCATTAGCCTGTTCATACTGGATTGCTAGTTGAGTGTCATTATCACTGTGGTAATATGACATTAAGGGATAGCAGCATGCCATCACTAGAGGGGAAGTGTGTCATGTGATCCAGTCTCAGTTTCACTTCGGCCTGTGAGCAGAACAGACCAAACACGGGCCTGCTGCTGATGTCTTCAAGCTGTCTGCCCATGTATATATGTTCTCATGTGCCTGGCTTAAATAAATGAACCCACAACATGTTTACACAATTCCTTATGAGTGATTGGTGTCTTTATAGCATTACAAAAACACGACAGCCACTGCGCCACTGCTCCTCACACGACAGAGCTGCCGGCCATCCAGTTTACTAACAACCAATTGATTGTTAAATGATAGAGGGGCAGCTGTTCTTTCCTGGGCTCCCCATCGGCTTTTTAGCTGAATTTTTAGGGGGGGCATGTGTGGGGGTGTGGCGGCCATGCCAACCCATAAAATCCAGCCCTTTGGGATATTCTGAGGACATGAAAGGCACCTTATAAATGCAATATCTTTCTTTTCTCCTTAAATAGTGGACTGTTGGCCAATTCATTTCTGTAGCCTAAAAGCCTTCTATGCCTCTTCCCACCCCATTGCAGTATCTTCAGCATAAAACAACAAAGATTCTATTGACACTAACACAACCATTGATACATTTTCAAGCCTTCTAATCAATGGGAATGAGACAGTAGACCTCAACCATTATGGACAATAGCCTATGATGCTGATGCTGCTGTCTCAGTGGGCACAGCAATGCTCCCCTGGCTTAACATCTGGAAATGCCCTCTGATTCAGGTGTTAAACCCATTTAAAGTGACGTACATATTACTCTAATTGTTATTTGTCGATTACACTGTGCAGGGCAGCTGCCAGGTACTCTCCGACTAATATCAGCTGGTGGCCTGGCAGAAGAGGATCTCAAAGATATCCTTCTCATTATTTTGGGGCAGGAACCTTTAAAGTTCCACAAAATTAGCCTGGACTGCTATCGCAGCTGAGCCCCCTAATCCAGTATGTCTCCTATCCACAGGCCAGTTAGGCTACCCTAGGGAGTTTGATTCCTGTCTCCAGGTCATCATTCATTGAGGATGAGGCTGCTCTCAACCTGGACCAGGTATTCAACCAAAAGTGCTCAAAATAAGCTCATGATTTAGGGAGTAAAATGTTAGCATGGATGGAGGATTGGTTAGCTAACAGTAAACAGAGAGTAGGCATAAATGGATCATTTTCGGATTGGCAAGTTACAACTAGTGGAGTTCTGCAGGGATCAGTGCTGGGGCCTCAACTGTTTACAATCTATATTAATGATTTGGATGATGGGATTGAATGTATGCTTGCTAAATTTTCTGATGACACAAAGATAGGTAGGAAAGTAAGCCTTGAAGATGACATGAGGAGTCTGGAAAGGGGTATAGATTAAGTGACTGGGCAAAAATGTGGCAGATGGAGTGTAATGTGGGAAAATGTGAACTTGTCCACTTTGGCAGGAAGAATAAAATAGCAGCATATTATTTAAATAGGGAAGGATTACAGAACTCTGAGATACAGAGGGATCTGGGTGTCCTGTGCATGAATCAAAAAAGTTAGTATGCAGGTACAGCAAATAATTAGGAAGACAAATGGAATGTTGTTGTTTATTGCAAGGGGAATGGAATATAAAAGTAGGGATGTTTTGCTACAGTTGTATAGAGTTTTGGTGAGACCACATCTAGAGTACTGTGCACAGTTTGGGTCTCCTTATTTAAGAAAGGACAAAATTGCATTAGAAGCCGTTCAGAGAAGGTTCACTCAACTGATTCGTGGAATGAGGGGTTATCCTATGAGGAAAGGTTAGTCAGGTTGGACCTGTATCCATTGGAGTTTAGAAGGATAAGTGGTGATCTTATTGAAACATATAAGATCCTGAGGGACTCGGCAGGGTGGTTGCTGAAAGGATGGTTCCCTTGTGGGATAGACTAGAACTAGGAGACACAGTTAAAAAATAAGGGGTCTCTCATTTACTAAGGAGATGAGGAGAGTTTTTTTCTCTCAGAGGGTCATGAGTCTGTGGAACTCTCTTCCCCAGAGAATGGTAGAGACAGGGTCATTGAATATTTTTAAGACTGAATTAGATGGAGTCTTGATTGACAGTGGAGTCAGCGGGTATAGGAGGCAGGAATGAAAGTGGAGTTGAGGCCACAATCAGAATCAGCCATGGTCTTATTGAATGGCGGAACAGGCTCAAGGGGCCGAATTGCCTACTCCTGCTCCTAATTCATACGTTTGTATGCACTGGTGGATGGCCAGCATGTCCTGCTGCTTTTCTGCCTGAAGTCTGCTCAAGGGAGGAGGAATCCAACCTGAATTACTACATATAATCACACACTCAATGTGTACATTAGCTGTCACTTATAGAAATAATTCTTCTATAATGAATTCAGGCTCTTTGAGATTGAATAAAATCAAGTCACTTAATGAAAGCTTGTGTTCTTTTGGTAATTATGACTACATGTACAAATGGGGAAGGCACACACCATTCATGATGTGTTTGATTTTTTTAAATTCGCTCATGGGATGTGGGCATCATTGGCTAGGCCAGCATTTATTGCCCATCCCTAATTACCTTTGACAAGGTGCTAGTGAACTTTTCTATGTAGTAAGAACCTTTAAAATGTGTTGTTGATAATTCTTGACTACATAGGAATAAGAGTAGATCTTTCAGCTCCTTAAGCCTGTTCTGCTATTCAGTTAGATCATGGCTGATATTTATCTCAACTTCATTTGTCCACTTTTGTTCCATATTCATTGATAACCACTCCCATCAAAAATCTATCAATCACAATCCTGAAAATTTCAATTGACCTTATGAAGCCTTTTGGGGAAGCGAGTTCCAAATTTTCTTTGTCTGGAAAAGTGAGAAAATAGTTTCTCTGTACCAATCCAATTGAATCATTTTAAATACCTCAATTAAATCAAACATCAACTTTCTAAACTCAAACTCAAGCCACGTTTATGAAACATGTCTACTTAAAGGAAATATATTTCTTGAGTATATCATCTTTATTTCCGGTGACTTAATATATAGTACCATCAATCCTATAATAAATTATTTCAGCATTTAAAAACTTTGTAAAGGATTTCTGGTAATGGGAGTTGCATGTCACATCATTGCTAACCTATTGAAGTCTGAAAAAATGATTAGTAAGCATAATAAAAAGAGAAAATGCTGGAAAAGCTCAAGTCTGGCAGCATCTGTGGAGAAAGAAAACAGAGTTTCAAATCCAATATGACCCTTCTTCGAAGCTATTAGTAAGCATGTTATTTATATTCCTCTGCCATTGCAGATTGCACTGTGAAAACGATGTGAATGCTGTGGAGCAAACTTAATCTTAAAAAAAATTAATGTGCCTTCTTATTTTTTGATATGAGTATAGAACCAAGCTTAGTACAATGAAACAGTAATGAAATATTATAATTAAGTTAGGACACTACGCACAGTCATTGTGATGTTTTGGGCCATTACTTGACCTTGAAGGTACAAACCATTTGATTTCACAAATTAATGTTTTATTTATGATACCTACTTATCAGCCAACATTTTATCTCATCTCTATTTTTACTGTAAGTCAACTCTGACATTCATTAACTATTCAAAAATTTGAGCAACCAAATTTAGATTTCAGTCATTTACTTATTCATCGCTGTTGGAGTTTGACCTTTATGTCTAAATATCTGCATTTATGACACCTTTTCACTTTCAAACTTCAAGTCTTACGTATGTAGTTTAAATATGCATAGATTAGCAGAAGATGGAAAATAATTTCCATCCTTTTGGTGGATGGAAATAAGAATATTCATTTAGAGTTTTTTGGGGTTCAATAATTCTCCCTCTTTCTTCTCCTATCTCCTACATAAACCCCCAGAAAGATGCACATCTGAAGCTATGCTCTGAAAAAGAATTGATTGTGCACTTCAGCTGCATGGACGGATTTCCCTTTTCTTGTCCTATCATTCACCACCCCCCCCAAAACTATTACACCACCACAGAGGGGAGCAGAGTACTCTTAAGCTTTCCTAAGCAAGTTAAAAGATCCATGGTCTATTGGGAAAATGAATGTCTCAAATTAGAAATGATTTGTTGGCAAATCAACTCTGATTGGCTGAAGGGTCTTTGAGTGTGTTAAAACAGTAATAAAGGATATCTTTTGTGTAATTTAGTGTATTAGTTGCCTGCCAAGTAATGTTTAGTCATTGTTGATTTTAATTAGTTTGTTATAGTAAATGTTGTCATGTGAGTCACTCTTTTGAGTTGGTCACTGAAAATATAAAGCTTTTAAAAAAGTTATTGGCCTCTAACAGGAATTGTAACAATGTTCAGGAAAGATAGGGAAGGAAAGAAAGGAGGAAGGATGGCAGAATTGATTGAGGGGAATATTACAGTATTGGAGAGAGAGAGGGTGTCCTAGAGGAGTCAAGGACAGAATCTAGAACAAAAACAAAAATACCTGGAAAAACTCAGCAGGTCTGACAGCATCTGCGGAGAGGGATACAATTAATGTTTCGAGTCCGAATGACTCTTCATCAGAACAGAATCTATTTGGTTAGAGTCAAATTACACTGGAAAGGCAAAGTATTTCAAAAATTTGAACAACAGGTTAAGCAAGTTGTTTTGCGCTGTTATATCACGGAGCAGGGCGGGGCGGGCAGATTTAAGCAATACTCTGCTTTTTTGTTCTTCCTGCCAAAGTGAACAACTTCACATTTTCCCACATTAAACTCCATTTGCCAGATCTTTGCCCACTCACTTAACATATCTATATCCATCTGCAACCTCCTCATGTCCTCTTCACAACATACTTTCCTACCAATTTTTGTGTCATCTGCAAATTTAGCTACCATGTCTTCACTCCCCTCATCCACGTCATTGATGTAAATTGTAAAAAGTTGAGGCCCCAGTACAGACCCCTGTGGGACGCCACTTGTCACATCTTGCCAATCAGAAAAAGACCCATTTATGCATACTCCCTGCTTTCTGCCAGCCAGCCAATTTTCTACCCATGCTAATATGTTACCCACTATACCATGCACTTTTATTTTCCGTAATAATCTTTGATAGGGGACCTTATCAAATGCCTTCTGGAAATCAAGTACAGTACGTCTACAGGCTCCCCTTTATCCACTGCACATGTTACTCCTTCAAAAAACTCCAATAAATTGGTTAAACATGATTTTCCTTTCACAAAACCACGCTGACTCTTCCCAATTGCCTTGAGCTCTTCTAAGTGCCCAGCTATAACTTCCATAATGATCAATTCTAATAACTTCCCCATGACAGATGTCAAGCTAACTGGCCTATAGTTTCCTGTTTTCTGCCTCCCTCCCATCTTGAATGGGGGGGTTATATTTGCTACTTTCCAATCTGATGGAACCTTTCCAGAATCTAGCGAATTTTGGAAAATTAACACCAGCATTACCTCATTAGTCACCTTGTTTAAGGCCCTAGGATGTAGTCCATTGAGACTGGGAGGGTTGCCAGCCTGCAGCTCCATCAATTTGCTCAGTACTGTTTCCCTAGTGATTTCATTTTCACCAAGTTCCTTTCTCCTGTTCACCTCCTGATTTGCAGCTATTACTGGAATATTTTCTGTATCCTCTATAGTGAACACAGAAGCAAATTATTGGTTCATTTCTTCCGCCATTTCCTTTTTATCTACTATTAACTCCCCACTGTCACTCTCTAAGAACCAACACTCAATTTACTTACTCTTTTCCTTTTTAAATACCTGTAGAAACTCTTGTTATCCGTTTTTACATTTCTAGCTAGCTTCCTTTCATACTCTAATTTCTTTCTCCTGATTAATTCTGATTAATTAATTCTGCCATTCTTTATATTCTGTCCAACCCAGGCTGTATCTATGGACCCCTGAGTCATGCCTGTGCATGGAGGCATCAACCTTTGCCATGGCCCTTGCGAGCTGTGTGCGAAAAGCTTCCCATACACGCTGTTCCTTCGCCCTCCGCTGCCAAGTCTATAGAAGCACCTTTCCCTTGTCAGGATAGTGTATTAGGATTCCCCTTCAGTTGTCTAGCTGAGCTGATCTGCAGCTCCAACCACCCGATGACTCTCCTCCCAACCAGCATCTCTTGAGCTGGGCATCGAGGGAATGCCTCAGCATAGGCTGGTGCGCGTTTCCTTTCGAGCAGTCTCTAACACTTTCTACCCTCCATCTCTCCATGTACAACCCACATCTTACCCCCACCCCCCCCCTCCACCCCCCGCCATTACCATTGATACGCCCCCCCACCTGGTGTAACCTTTACCATCCCAACCGTTACTCTGGAACATTCCCCGCCACCACACCCCTTAACCCTATAGTCCATTACTGTCGCCATTCACATGCCCTCCCTCCCTGACAAGCCCACCCCAGTCATGGTCCCCATGCCCACTCTTATTCCGCCCACCCTTTGGACTCATGTCCACCTCCGAGTCCCCTCCCACAATCCAAAGGGGACGATTCCGCCTAGAGGCATTGCATCTGCAGCCCCAATATCTATTGCAACCTTTGGTCCAAATCTTCTGTCGGAGACAATGCTGGAGGATGCATTGCTGCTGCCCGAGAAGTTTTCCCCGATCCGACGATGCTACCCATTTTCACCTGGAACTTCCGATCCTTGCTGAAGCTGGAATTGACTGGCGCAGAAGACTGGCGAGCTTAGGAGAGTCGGGAGGGCAGAGAGGATACAGCCCTTTTTATGGCACGAACCGTATTCAGATAGGTTTTTAAAGGTCTCAAATCTTTTAATGAATGGGTGAGTGGGTTAGTGAATGGGTGAGCGGGTTAATGAATGGGTGAGTGGGTTAATGAATGGGTGAGTGGGTTAGTGAATAGGTGAGTGGGTTAGTGAATGGCTGATTGGGTGAGTGAATGGATAATTGGGTGAAGTGAACGGATGCGTGGGTGGGTGAGTGGGTTAATGAGTAGGCGAGTGATGAATGGGTTAGTAAATGGGAGAGAGGGTTAGTGAATGGGATGGGTGGGTAGGTAAGTGGGGGTGTAGTCAGGTCGGGTTGGGGGGTAGTTGGGAGGTCGGTGGGGTAGTTGGGAGGTTGGGGGTCATAGTGGGGTGGCTGGGGGGCGATGGGGGTTATGACCTGTATAACACTGCATATTCCCGTGACCCCTGGAACTTGGATGGAAAAATGCTGCAGGCCCTTGGCACATGCAAGCCCATTTGCATGCTACATTGGAAGCCACATGCACTGTTTATTTGGCAGGGATACACTCATATCTCACTGACACATTCACCAAATGGGGGCAATGCCTTGCATAGAATCCTGACATGCGTACACCAGCAAGACATGCAATGAGTCGGCTGCAGACGCTGCTCAGAGAGCATCTCGTGGGGATCTTGAGAGGGATGATAATCTGGTGGACACCATCTGCTGGCCGGCCTCCAGTGGTCCCAGGCCTAGAGCGCTCCGGCCTACTGAGGGTCTCCGTCTCAGATGCAGGTGCACCTCGACCTGAACTGCTGGAGGCAATGGGGTCACTGGCAGAAGAGAGGTGGAGAGGCAGGGCACCCTTGGCGTGTCCTGGCATGAAGCCCCAGGGCGCCTTGCTGGTGCTCCTCCTCCCTGTCAGTGTGCAATGGCACCCCTTTGGCGTCTTGAGGGGAAGGGGCACCTGGAGGGGCATCGAGGTGCCTTGTCCCCCTCTCACCATTGCTGCACTGCACCCATGGCAAGCGCGATGGAGTGCAGGTCAGAGCACATATCCAGCAGCCACTGAGTACTCTGCCAGACCAGGCCCTCCATGATGGTTGTCACCCTCTTCACGGAGGAAGCCAAGCACTTGCATACTGGAGCCATGGCAGTACCCATAATGAGGACAGACACCTCTAGCCTTTGCTCAAGTCTGCACATGGCCTCTAACATAGGCCTGATCTCTAGCAGTCTTCTGACTGTCAGATACCCCCAGCAGCTCTGGGCATTTTTCAGTGATGTGGTCATCAGATTGTGACCCTGAGCCTAATCTAGAGTAAGTACCCACTGTAGCGAAATTCTCTGCGCTGGTGGAGGGTGCAGAGGTGGATCTCAAGGTGGAGCTAGAGGTGGGGGAAGGCTGTCTCCTCTTTTTATTGTGATGTGAGTACCTGCAGTGGAGAACAAAAAGTATTAGCTGATGGTTATGCACAATCCCTTTTCTGAACAATGTTTCAGGCGTTATTCCTGTATGTCCCATTTGTGTACACTAGGCTGGACGCACCCTTACTTGATAGCTGTAACAACACTCTGGTCTCTCCATTCACATGCGCTTGAACCTAGTCCTATCCAGCAGGTTCCACAGCCTCTTCTGCAAACTTATATCTGAGACACTCCTTTAGTTAGATTGCGCTCCTGGTGATTATGAGCATTTTTCTCTTCCATTCAGACAGGAAGACTGATTGAGTGTCATCCCAATGGGTGCATAACCATGTTATGATCATGCATGCTCATGACAGCTCCTGAGCCCTCTCCAGTAAGTGATTGACACCCACACTGTCCGACAACTGGTACAACATTCACAGCATGAAGTGGCTCCCACACATTCAGTCCCCATGTCCCATCCGCTGCTAAGACCTGCAACTCAAACTCCTATCTGACATCCCTCTGCACTCACACACTTACACTGCTGGATACTCCTATGATTGTCACTTTGCAGTGACTACATGGTGCCACTTACCCTGATGGAGCACAGCAGATCATTCTTCCTCTTCCTGTACTGCACCCAGGTTCTGGAGTAGGCCCCACCCATGCTAACCCACACTGCAATCTCTGTCCAGGCCGACTTGGTCAGACGGAGGGCTCCCTACAGCCATCCTTAGAACACAGGACCTCTTGCCTTTCCCGGATGGCCTTGAGTAGAACCTGCAGTGAAGCGTCACTGAACTGTGGGGCCACTCTTTGCCTTCTCTGAGACATAATCTTTGAGGTATGAAGGTTGTTGATGATGGCATTGAGATCTATGAACTTGAGGTTGTGGTTCTGCATGATCGCCTCGATGAGGTGGATGATCAACATTGCAGTCACTCATTGGAAAAGGAAATGTATTCTCATAATCACTGACTTCAAAATATCCTGGTCTGCCTGCTATCAAGCATCTTGCTTCATCAGCTTGTGTTGTCATCCAACAGGTAAGTGTTGGCACCGAGCCACCACTTGATCTGCTTTGGCCTTGATAAACATGATGCAAGCTTGTGGTTGTGATTTGGCCATTCATAATGAACCCAATCTCCAACTTGAAATTGTGGTTCCCTTGCACATGTTCGCTTGTCGAAGAATGCTTTTGCTTTACCTTGTTGCTTTATGATTTCTTCTGCTTTCACTCTGACATTCTCATTGGATAGTGGTGGCGGTTTAAGAATTGTCAGCGGCATGCAAAAGTTATGACCAGTCATAAGTTTGGCTGGTGTATTTCTGGTCAGAGAGTGTGGGATGGGTTGATAGGTGTGGAGTAGAATGCGAATGGATTGCTCAAAATTGTTCCCCTCCAATATACTACCTCTCAGAGTTCCCTAAATCACCATGTTGAATTGGTCGACGCCTCCATTCAATTGTGGGTTGTATCACAATGTCAGAGGGTGGTGAATTCCATGGCAAGAAATTTCCCGTCGGTGAGGCGGGGGGCAGGGCCTGCTCGCCAATGCATAAAATGACGCGGGATGATGTCGGGTGGAACTCCCGATGTCACCCTGTGTCATTTGCATTTTCAGGTCGGCGGAGGCACAGCTGAGTCAGCTGTGCGCCTGCCAACCTGTCAACGGCCTATTGAAGCCATTCAAAAAACAATTAAGCTCATTAGTGGACCTGCCTGTCCAACCTTAAGGTTGGTGGGCAGGTCAGGAGTGCTTTTCATGAAAAAGCATGAAACCTCATCCATGGGCGATATGAGGTTTCATTGCTGAATCAAAAAATTGACAGACACTTTTAATTAATGTTATGTCCATGTCCCAACTCATGTAACATTGTCACATGAGGGGACATGGATGGTGAATGAAATTTTCACTGCAGTAACTTTTTTACTTTGGGAACTGATCGCCCTGAGGCAGCAGTTAGTCTCTTCTGATTTTAGGAATCCCCCCCAACCCCCGCACAGGAAGTGCATAGGGCTTCCCTGCCGATGTCTCGCTGGGTGGGCCTTAATTGGCCCGCCCACTAAAAATGGCGGTGCCCCCCCGATCATTTCCACATTCTGAGATATGAATCAATAGGAGATGGATTTTAGATGCCTGCTGAGATGTGACAATCAGTCTCCACTGTCTCCGCAACCACAGGAGATTAAAGTCAGTCTTTTGCATTTCCCCTTTCCCTCCCAAGTGTCTCTGTCTGAAGTAGGCCTTGACACATTTTTAGGTGCGACATTCCATGTTCTCCTGGGACTAGGCGGTCAAGTACAATCCACATAGGAATTTTCCAGTAAGCGGTTACTTTAGATTCTCAGCCATCTTTTGCTTGGTGTCTTTGCTTGTATGTCTTTTTTAAAAAAAAAACACATATTCCTTAAGAAGTTCAACATGCCCATAAGTAATTCAGGGCTGTAATCCACTGTTGTGACACATGAGGCCACTCGGTTTTTAGGTACTGGCTTACTTTCTGCAGTACGCTGTCTGTCACCGATTCTGCCTTCAACTCCTCTCACATAACAAGATTTGCAGTCATATGTAAAATCACCACAATCAGGTAGTTTTCAGTGTCACAAGTTACTTCACTATTGCTAACGCTGTCTGCGATTGTAGTACAGTTAAACATGTCAGCTACTTGGTTGCATGAACCTGCGAGATACTGAGCCCCAGTGTTGTGCTGATGAAAATGATCTGGCCATCAGTAGATGTGTAGAAATCGATGGCCCGATCCTGATGTGGCTAACAAGGTAGTCAGAGCATGGTGATCGGTGCAGAGAATGAGCTTTCTAACATGGAGATACATGTGCCAATGTTCACAAGCAAAGCTGCAGGCTAGTGCATCCCACTCTTGAGTAGAACATTTGCATTCAGTTTCTGACAACAGGCATGGCCCATCAACAATTGGTTGCTCGCTTCCTTCAATGTACTGTGAGGATACAGCTGCTATCACATTTCCTGATGCAACTGTTATGACAAATGTCGACTGAAATGTCTTCACCTTTAACATGACAAATGCTGTTTGTTGTGCAATTGTCCATTCCCATTGTACAACTTTGCATAGTAACTTTCGAAGAGGCTCCACGATCTCTGCGCACTTAGGAACAAATTTGTGATAAAAGTTGGTACTACCAAAGGTCAAGACAATTCTTCCATGTAAGATGGGTTTGGAAGCTCATGAGCGGCTTTGACGTTGTCGCGTATAGGCTTTACTGCAGCTGCTGTCACTCTGGAACTTAGAAAGTCAATCTCGGATGCCACAAATGTGCATTTGTTCTTGTTCAACATCAAATTGTGTAGTTCAAGTTGAGTGAGCAGCGCTTATTACCTTTGATTGTGTTCTCCTTTGTCTCTTCCATGGACAACAATAGCATCAAGTAGGTTAAGCACCCACCCAATGTCTGACAAGACTGAAGAAACAATCTTCTGGAATATGCTACGTGTTGAACTTAGTCCATAGGGTATTCTGTGGTACTGAAATGCACGTGAGTAACAAAAACTGTAAGATAGTGGCTTTGCTCCACTAGTGGTATCTGAAGATAGTTCTGTCTCATGTCAAGCTTTGTGAAGACTGTTGAGTCATAAAATCATGCTGATAGTTCTTAAGTCATAGAAAGTGGATACTTGTCTTGGATGATTGCTTTGTTGACCACCTTAAGGTCTAAAGTCACCATTTTTGTGTCATGCAATGACCAAGTTTGAGATCCATGGTGATACATCAATTTGTTCAATGATACTATCTGCTTTAAGTCATTTCAGCTCCTGACACACTTCGGCACAGATCAAAAATAGCAACCGTCTCAAATTTTGCAAAACTGGCAGAATTGATGCATTGACGTGAGGATAATGATAGTACCCCTTAATCTTTCCCAAGCTGGTAAATAAGGAAGGATACCATTGTGTGCAGTCTGTGTCATCGATCACGTTAATGTGTGCTCCGGTGGGGTCTTCAAGATTGAAGCCAAGCTTATTGAACAGGTTTACTGCCATAAGGTTTCTGCCTTTGGTTACATCGAACATGAATCTGTCTAGGGTGACTTTTCTGTAGTGCATTGGAAATGTGATCGTTCCCAAAACCAGAATGACAGAATCATAATAAGATTAAACAGTGTCTGACACGGGGGTGAAAGTAATGAAAAACAATGATGATAGGGTTTGTCACTCAATGTAGGTACTTTTGCACAAACACCGATGAGGAGTGACACTGAAATGCCCGCAAACTTTACTGTGCAATCATTAAAATATGTAACGGTATACACATGCCATGCTTAACTTTCAGGAAGAGACTCCCCCTCATGCTGAACTGATGAAGTCCTCTTCTGCGTTGACCTGCACACCTTTGAAGTGATTCCATTTTAAGCAGGAGTTACACTTTTTCTTTCAAGCTGGACATGGTGTTGGGGACCAATGGGTACCTCTACAATTTGGGAACAGTTTTGAGGGTATCAGACCATGATGGGATCTCTGGTATCTGTGGTGGGGCATATATCATTCAATCATTACATTTTTTGTTAGCCTGACTTATTTTTTGAGAACACTTATTGCAATATCAAACATAGACGTGTCTTCACTGGCCTTCTGCTTCAAAACAATGTATGAGTATCATCTTCTTACGGTTTGCTGCTACGCCTGGACTGTTCATCCCTGTAGCGAGCAAGTTGTCTTGAACCCTGAAATCCATTGATCCCATTGGATCTCCTGGCGAAGAAAGGAAATGTGCTCGAGCTGGTAAATTTAAACTATTCTTTATCTCGTTGCTAACTGTTGTGTTTTATGCCTTGGAGATATGCAGAGATGACACATCGGTTTCTATGGGCAGAATTTTCCCAGAACTGCACTAAGTAAGGTAGCGGGCGGGTAAAATGAAGTCCTAACTGCCGACAAAAATGGTGGGTTTTCACACCATATCATCCCAAGCCCGCCTCATTATTTATTCACTCCTGCGAAACCTTTCCATGGTGAGCGGGCTGTCATTTGTTGTTGCATCACAGCGGCTGTCATCTTTAAAAGGCAGCCGTCAGCAAAGTGCTCATTGCCACCAACTCAACACCGCTGCCTAGGGGACATGGCCAGCAAAGGAAAAAAGGACTGCAGCTCCCCCGCTTTAACGATGGGTCCCTTGAGCGACTGCTGGATGCCGTGGAGGTCTGCAGGGATGTGCTCTACCCCTGCTCTGGCCGCAGGATGGGCAGCAAAGTCACCAACTTAGCTTGGGAGGCAGTGGCAGAGGTGGTCAGTGCAAATACCCTACAAGGACAGCCACCCGGTGCCGCTAAAGGATGAGGAGCAGTTGAAAGGCAAAACCTTGAGACTGAACATGAATGCATTCTTATATCTAAGGTCCGAAGATGAAACTAGTTGCTGCAGCTCTGCACACCGAATTGGTGGAATACATGTGTATCCATCAGGAAGATGTTGACACTGTATTCACATGTTTTATGGCGTGTTGTGCTGCTCACCAAACTGTTTCTGATGAAAGACCTGAAATGTTATCTCTGCCTCTCTCTCTCAACAGATATTTCCAGACCCACTGAGTATCTGCTGTCAAAAAAGTCTCAGACCAGGACTTGTCATCTATGTAATGGAGAGGTTGAAGCAAATGGGGCTTCCTGAAGGTGGGTTGGCTCCAGTATAACCAACGTACCTAGCAAAACTTGGAATTAAGTCAACTCACAGTGCAGTCTGATCCCCTCTCATATGGTCAGTGATACAGAGGCTCAGGAAAAGATTCAAAGGTTCAAATGTTCTCTGGCTTAAAAGCCCTATGTTCTCTGGCTTAAAAGCCCTTATTATCATGATAGGATCAGACAACTGTACTTTTACTATGGAACAGCATAAACTTTGTGAATATTTCATTGAAACAATGAAGCGATTAGACAAGATCGGTGTGGACAGACTAATTGAACTAACATATGAGCTATACAAACATATGACTGATTGGATGTCTGGAAGGTTTTCTTTATGTAGAAGGTTGGAAAAAGCTACTGGATTATGCAGTGAGTGCAGATCTGCTGCAACAGTTCAAAAAGGGCCTGGATGATTTATTCGCTGTGACTGATATCCCTGTGTGTAAAAGTTAGGAGGAACATTGGGTATGTGCCTCATAAACACTGTGATCTTCTGGAATTTATTTTGACCACCTTCAGGGGTTGATGAGGAATTTTCCAGATTTTTCTCATTAAATAGCCTAGGATTTTTAAAAAAATCTGTTTTTTCACTTCCTCCCAAAATCCAAATTCTAGACCATACTTGATAGCTCCAGCAATGAAAGGCGGAATGGGAAAGTTGAGAGTTAAGAGAAGAGAAATAACAAGTTTGTGCAGTGTAAAGCAGTCATCAGAGATTTAAAAATGTTGATATCTAGAAGTAAAAGAAGATACCTGTCTAAACATAACACAGGTCATTTCCCATTCATTGGAAGTAGAACACTATGGGCAGAAATATCGCCCCGTCGGGGGGGTTGTGCGGGGGCGGGCAGGGGCGGGCGCAAACCCAATTGGCGCCCCTGATTGGGGCCGTGCCACCATTTTATGGGAGCCAGCCAATTAAGGCCTGTCTAGCGTGATGCGCACCTGAAAGCACTGAGCAGGCAGGGGGGTGGTGGGGGGGGATTCCCTGATTCGGGAGTTTGCTCTTGCGCACATGCATGTGAAAGAGCGCAGAGATCTCCCTGGGACACGGAGCTGCCTCAGGGAGATTAAGTTTGGAATGAAAGTTTTTATTAAAGACAGAAAAACTATTTCGACATGTTTCCTCAAGTGACGGCGTCACATGAGCTGGGGCATGTTTATCAAATGTTTGAAAATTTTTTAGTTAATTAATAAACCCTTCATGAAACCTTATCCTGCCCATGGATGAGGTTTCGTGAAAAATGCGAAGGCCGCTTGGGCTCTTTGCCTGCCCGCCAACCTTAAGGTTGGATGGGCAGCATTCTTAACTACTTTACTTTCTTAATGGCCTTAATAGGCCTTTGACAATTTGGCGGGCACGCAGACGACTCGGCTGCACACCGGCCGAACTGAAACTCTAAATGTTGCGCGGTGACGTTGGGATGCCCACCTGACGTCACAGTGTGTCATTTTACACATCGGCGAGTGGGCCCCGCCCCCGCTCGCCGACCCGAAAATTCTTCCCTATGGGTTGAATTTTACAGCCCCATCGCAGTGGGGCCATAAAATACGATGAGCCATACAAAAGTCCATTGACTTAGGCGGGACCATTAAATCCTGCCGGCGTAAAATCCCACCCTATTGTTTGTTGAATTCTCAGTGGAAATTCTAATAAAGCTACTGATGGCAATGCTGTGTACTGATAGAGTGATTTAAGTGATGTATTTCTGATGAGGTTGGGCATATGTGAGACATCTGGTTCAGTTGTGAAATGGATAAATAAGGTAGTGTTGACACAAAGCTTGTGTTATATTGCCCAGGGAAGCTATCTCACTTTGAATCTCAGGTGACTGATTTTCACTGATATTTCTCTTCCTCGGTCTTAATGTTGCCTTTAGGTCTTTTGTTACTGTAGCTACCGAACGTTGTCAATAATTTAGAGACTGGGCGTGGGGGGGCGGGGTTGTGGGTGGGGGCTGCAATTTTTGTTGTGTTGAAGTTACTGGACATAGAGTTGCATGTGCTGAAAGCTGTATGAGACTATGCAAATTTATTGCTTCGCCCAGGACCAATAGCTTGGTCTCTCTCATAGCAAGAGTTAATGTGGGGCTGGGAACAACACCACCCACAGTGTGATATAAAGAGACACATGACCTGAGACTGGAGAGAGATGTGGACTGAACAGAGACTTGTGTAGAAGCAAGCATGGAGTTTTCTCCGAGCTTGGACTATACTCTGTATATATGTACATAGTTACATGTTATTAATAAACAGTTAATATTCAGCCTTACAAGTCTCAGAATCTCTCCGTGAGAGATCTACTGAATATACAACATACAACAGTTAGTACAATATTCAGAATTCGGTGGTTCCATTTTAGGGATTCTTATCAGTAAGGTATCTTTTTTTTTGCTTGAGTTGTTCTTGCTCTGCTGAATCTGCCATGTGGAATTTGTTTTTAAAGATAGTTGACTGCATAATTTTCAGACCAGTATTACTCCAAAAAAGGCTGAACCTAACCAGTATTCTTAATCATTGTCAATTTGAGTATTGCTGAAAAAAGAGATATGTCTAAGCTTTTCACCTTGCACTCAGCAGGACACTTCGCAAGAATACCAATATAAGGGAAAAACAACAATTTATACTGTATCTGAAGAGAGTACTGATTGGTTGGCAAGTGGCATTGCCATGGAGAATGCACCAGTGATGGTGACTGGCAGTTAACTGCCAAGCATTATTTGAAATTTAAGCCAGGTAGCTTGACTCTGATTGGTCAAGACATTGAGAGTCAGAGTCAAGCTGCCTGGTTTAAATTCTAAACAATGCTTGCCATTTAACTGTCAGTCACCATGGCACCATCTCTACCACTTGCCAACCAATCAGCACTCTCTTCTCATAGACTATTAAGCTGTTGTTTCCTCTGACATTGATATTTTTGTGTTTTTTTTTATTATTCATTCACGGCATGTGGGCTTCGCTGGCTGGGTCAGCATTTATTGTCCATCCCTAGTTGCCCTTAAGAAGGTGGTAGTGAGCTGCCTTCTTGAATTGCTGCAGTCCATATGGTGTAGGTGCACCCACAATGCTGTTAGGAAAGGATTTTGACCGAGCGACAGTGAAGGAACGGTGATATATTTCCAAGTCAGGATGGTGAGTGACTTAGAGGGGAACTTCCAGGTGGTGGTGTTCCCATCTATCTGCTGCCCTTGTCCTTCTGGATGGTAGTGGTCGTGGGTTAGGAAGGTGCTGTTGACAGAGCCTTGGTGAATTCCTGCAGTGCATCTTGTAGATGGTACACACTGCTGCTACTGTGCATCGGTGGCGGAGGGCGTGAATGTTTGTAGATGTGGTGCCAATCAAGCGGGCTGCTTTTTCCTGGACGGTGTCCAGCTTCTTGAGTGTTGTTGGAGCTGCACTCATCCAGGCAAGTGGGAAGTATTCCATCACATTCCTTTGACCTGATTATCCTGATGAGTGCAAGACAAAAAGCTTTGACAAAATGACTTTTTGAGCAATGCTCAATATCCTTTTAATACACAACAGTACAGAATCCTGAACTGTTTGTCTGAAAGTGTAAGCTTTCACTAAAATAATTTTAACACCTTCCAGGATAAGAGCAGCAGGGTAGAAGGGATATGATGGGAAACATCCACTTATCAATGCAGTACATGAGAGAATCAGTTTCCTTCCTTTTCCCTTTCTTCCCAGATTGTAGCAAACCCAACAGAGTCTGAGCAGAGAAATACAATGACTTTACTTCACCATTAAAAAGTGAAGTGATATAGATCCAGATCAGAGGTGAGTTAACCAAGAGTGAATACAACAGTAAGTCCTATCATCATCCAGAATTGGAGGTAATCACAGGGTAATTGGAAAAAACTTGAGGCAGACAAGTTGAAACTTGGTAATTTTGGATATTACTCATACAACTGAAACAAGAAAGAACTTGCATCTATATAAGACCTTATCATGTCCTAATCCAAAGAGCTTTATAAACAATGCATTAGTTTTAAAGCGCAGTTACAGTTGTTACGTCGCTATAATGGCCTTTCTTCTTCAAAAAGAAAATCACTGCAGTTCATTGTAAGATAAACATAGAAAATATCTCTTATTCTTCAACAGTTTTTAATAGACTATTATGGTACCAAATAATCATTTTGAGTATCTTGTTCCAAATTGTTCTCGGGAATCAAATAGAAAAGAATATTTATTGGGAACAAGTTTTCTGAAAGCTACAAAATAAGTGACTATGTAGTACATTGCATTAAAACACAGCCATTTAACTTCTGCCCAAGATTCTGGGATTGGGTCCAACTCAAACAGATGGAATGAAATTTCTCTCTCTGTAGCTTAAAATAGAATCCCAATGTTTTCAAGTTTATTAGGAATGAGATAACATGAAATATTATATTTTTTCCCCCGGAGATTAAACTGTTTGAATCAATGGGGTCTGTGTAAAATTCTGTGTGACTCTTTAAACCTTTCCATTTAATCCAATTTGAGGCACAAAATCATTTTGTACTTTAAAGGCAAGAAAGACTCTACTTAAAAATCCTAGGAGGGTGTGTACTCTGTAGCATCTAATTAAATGTCTCTGTCTGTAGCTCAAGATAATGTATATCTATTATGAACAGGATTAGTGAAATGCTAGAGTGTTGTTTTTTAGTAATGCTGATGGTGCAATTTTCCCACACCTGAGTATGCTTGCTCCTCAGTTCAGCTAAACTGGTTAAGTACATGGGCATATTAAAATAAGTACTGATTTACAGCTCTGGGTACCATCTGGTTGCTATTTTATAAATGGAAAGCCGATTAAACAATTGAAACATATATTTGTATGTGACTTTGGTACTGACAGAACACAACTGACCATTTTGTTCTGCTATATACTGATAAGCATTATGTTAATGGTCAGTAACTTCTGGGTGTCGATTTCAGACTCACAAATATTAGGAATGGAAACAGACTATTCAATCCTTCAAGTCTGCAACGCCATTCAATTAGATTATGGTTGACTAGCATCTCAAATCCATTTCCCACCTTTGCTCCATATTCCTTGAGACATTTACCAAACAAAAAACTAAGGGTGGAATCATCCCAGATTTGCACTAAGTGCGGTAGCGGGTGGGTAAAACGACGTTTTACCTGCCGGCCACGATGGCGGGTTTTCACGCCGTATCATCCCAAACCCACCACATTAATTATGCATTCCCGGGAAACAGGCTGTTTCCATGGCGGGTGTGTTCTCATTCGCCGGCAATGCCATCACCCCGCCGCTTCATCACGCCGGGCACCATATTTAAAGTGCAGCCGCGCACACATCTCTCAGTGCTTCCAGCTCACGACTGCTGCACAGAAGACATGGCCCCGAAAAGCAAAAAGACTGCAGCCCTCAGGTTCGATAACGCCTTTCAGATGCAGTGGAGGGCCACTGTGATGTCCTCTACCCCTGCTCTGGCCGCAGGTTGGGCAGCAACATCACTAATCTGGCTTGGGAAGCGGTGCCAGTGGTGGTCAGCACCAACGTCCTGCAAAAGAGGACAGCCACCCAGTGCCTCAAGAGGGTGAATGATCTCCTCCATTCCGCCAGGGTAAGTCACTCTTCTCATCAATCTCAACTTACACACTCAAAATCCATTACACATCCACAAGGCTCTCACTCACTGCCGGTTCAAAGGACATCACCATTCAGTTTCTCATATACACCTTCATTGTCCTCATCCCATCCATGGGACCACTCACCACCCCCACATGCTAGGCATACTTTTCATTTGGCATGGCAGACATCCTGCTTACACTCTCTCTATCTCTATTCATGCAGGACAAGCTGGCACACAACAAGAAGGAGAGGTCGCTTACCAATGGAAGAATGCCTGAAATCAAGGTCCTCACGGATTTTGAAAACAACAATCCAGCTGGCTGGCGATGACCGGGACCGGTCCTGTGCTGACGGTGAGGTTGACGCTCCTCTACTAAGTGAGGATCCAGCAGTGCAACATCCATCTGACAACCATGCTGTGAATGATGTGTCCTGTTTCACAGGCCACTGCCATGCACTAATTATTTCTCTTTGCTTTCACAGACGCATCTGGCAAACAGTTGCCGGAGTCCACTACCCAGGGTCTCCAATCAAGCCCCGAAGAAACCTCTGAAGAGGAATCTGAAGGCACCCTCATTGAAGCCCTATCACAGCGCTCACCCACACCCTCCACCAGCACAGAGGCACACACCTTGGTGGGACCTAGCTTTAGAGTAGCCTCGGGATCACAATCTGGCCAGCACATCACGCTTTCTGACCCATAGAAGGTGGCGGCAGGGGCTTCCCAGGTGTCCGGCACTTGGAGGACTGCTGGAGGCCAGTAATTTGCTGAGTCTGAGCCAGATGACCCAGTCATGTCACAGTTGCTGGAACTGCAAATGCAAGCTCAGGAACATCAGGAAGGAATGTCCACTGCATTCAGATTGCAAGGCACGAAAGAGGAGTCCATCCGCCTTCAGCCTGAGGTGATAGCACCAGCATTCCAATGCACCGAGGTCAACACTGGTAGGATAGCGGCCGCCATGGAGACCTTAGATATCACTCGTTCGCTGCTGCAAGGGCTGACGGCATAGTTGGCCTCCAACAGTGTGTACGCAAGAGGGGTGCTGGGCAGCTCGTTCTCAATCCAGCTACACCTTCTCCTCAATGAGTCAGCTAGGGCCCTTCGGCACCTATAGGGAGGAGGATCAGCAGATGCATACCTCGGGACCTTCCATCCAGTTATCTCCGGGAGTGTCTAGCCCATCCAAATCCCCTCTTCCTGTGACACCAGCAGCTCCAGCTCCACAGGTCGAGGAGGGTGCCACTGCCACACAGCAGATCCCTGAAAGCAGGCCAGGGCCTTCCACGTCTCGGCCCTCCAGAGGACACCTGTCTAAATCACCACAGACAGGGCATAGCAGTCAGCAGACTGCCTCTGCCTCCACTGTGGATGGCCGGGGAGCACCAAGACATAGCGGCAGGGTTAGGAAAGTTAAGAAGATGTAGTTGCACAGCCTGGGCATGGGTGTTGATCACTTGTATATACTGTTCACTATTGTCAATAAACTCCCAAGAATGTCTCCCTGCCTGTGGCTCCTTGTTCTGGTGAGCAGTGTTCATGTCACTCAGATGTGAAACCTTTCTGCACAAGATAAAGGCAGGCGTCTCAGTTCAGGGCCTCTTCCCTGTGCCTTCAGACCAAAGTGATGGTCCAGCCTCACACTCCCTGGACACATTACTGATGCCTGCACCTCGATGGTGCTTGTCATTGCTGCATGTAGTGGGCAGGCATCAGAGTTCCGTCATTCTCTCTCTGTGCTCTCAGTACCTATAAGGTGGGGCTGGCCCCCATCATTTCAGCATCTGTGACCAGTGACGCTGTGCTCCTGAAGGGCTCAGGTGTTGAATGCGACAAAGGATCAGGTGCTTTCAAAGGTTCATGGCTGCATCTCTGAGATGGCTCTGACCATGGAGCACAAGCGATCTGCCCTCGACCAAACAGGAGTCAGACATTCTCAGAGGCCATGTGAAGATCTATGGAGTGTGCTCACTGCATGTTGTCATCATCCTCCTGCAATCGAGTGACTGTTAGGGCCTCCACTGCATCCCCATGACAGGAGCATTCTCACAGAGGGTATTCGCGCTGCAATAAGCCAAACTGGAGTCAAACGTTCATAGAAGCAACGTGAGGATCTTATGGTGTCACCTCACTGCATGTCTTCATCATCCTGAGCACGCCTGCCTCGTCTAGCCAGTGTGGAGGCCTGATTGCTGTCATCGTTGCCTTATAGGACCTTCTCACCCTCATCCCTGTCAACATCCTCCTCATCAGAGGAGAGTTCCAGCTCCTCCATCTCCTCTTCAGCCAGCTCTTCTCCTCGTTGCAGCGCCAGGTTGTAAAAGGCGCAGCAGGCAACGACAATGCATGACACCCTCTGTGGATTATATTGCAGGGCTCTACCAGACCGGTCCAGCCGTTGGAACCACATTTTCACCATCCCGATGGTTTGCTCCACCAAATTGCAAGCTGCAGCTGAGCCTCATTATACCATCGCTCTGCTGCAGTCTGAGGCCGCTGCATGGGTGTTATCAACCATGGCCTCTGCAGGTAGCCCTGGTCCCCGAGGAGCCATCCCTGTAGTCTCTGTGGACCCTGGAAGATGTCAGGGATCTGTGACCGACAGAGAATGTAGGAGTCGTGCACACTCCCTGGAAACCAGGCACACACCTGCAGGATGTGTTTGTGGTGGTTGCACACCAGGTGCACGTTCAGTGAATGGAATCTCTTGCGGTTGACAAAGTTGACCGCTTGTTTCTACGGAAATCTGAGCACCATGTGAATGCAGTCGATTGAACCCTGCACCAGTGGGGAACCTGAGATCTGGGCAAATCCAATCACTCTTGCATCCTGGCTGTCCTGGCCCCAGGCAAAATGCACAAAGTTATGTGCCCTCGCGAAGATGGCATCCGTGACCTCATGGATGCATTTGTGGGCGGAGGCTTGTGATATCCCACTGAGGTCACCTGTGGAGCCTTGAAAGGAGCCGCTGGCATAGAAATTGAGCGCCATGGTCACTTTCACGGCCACTGGCAGTGGATGGCCTCCATGTCCACGTGGCACCAAATCCTGCAGTAGCTGGCAGATGTGAGCAACCAGTTCCCTAGGCATGCGCAGTCTTTGGAGACACTGGTCCTCAGTCATCTGCAGGAATGAAAGGCGGCATCTACAGACCCTGGGTCTAGCTAGGCTAACCAATGACAGCTTGCTATGGCTCTTCGGCGGTGTGTATGGGAGCCCCAGCCACCCCTTCGTCCAGAGGGTGCTGCTCCTCCCTCTGTTCAGCCAGGCGCGTCAATCACTCTCTTCTCCGTTGTTTTCACCCTCTGTACGCCACAAGGCATACAGGTAGTTCAACAAGCTCCACGATTGTAATGTACTGCTCCTGCAGGATGAAAGAGAGAGACGTGTGGGTTAGCATGGGTGTATTAAGAACCTTGCTTGATTAAATCTAAAGGCCCCTTAACGCATCCCGGAGAGTGCTGGCCACCACTTGGATGGCCAGAGTTTAATGCACTGCATGGCTGCCCAAAACCACACCCATCTCCACCCCACTCCACCTGACCGATTGGTGGCAGCTTTGCCCACTGCATGCTGTGCTCTCAGCTCAGGCACAGGCATTCTCCTAACCTGCACTGCAAGGCTGCACCGTTAGCTTGAACCATGGAGGAGACTGGTCCAAACCAGGATGACGACATTGCAAGGGGCTGTGAGCACCTCCACCAGTGACTGCTCCACGGCCAGCTTTAACAAGGAGATTGTACAATGTGCCTAGTCGTCCAACTGTTCTACAGTCCATTAAAATGCTCATTCGTTTCAGTCTGTGCCCGAGGGGTGAAAAGCTCTGGGGCACTTGGTGGCACTTTCATGCCTCTGTTTGCTTGAGTGGGCAGATAAGCTAGAGGCCTGACCCCAATCATATCAATGTGGCTGCGCCTGAACTGTCTCAGGTGCAGAGGAATGGTTACGTTATACAAGGTGTCCCTAATGCTTGGCCGCTTCCCTTATCCACCCAACACATGCTTGTGCACTATCTTCAACCGCAGGGGAGGTGTCAGCTGTGGCTCAGTTCATAACACCCTCGCCTTTGAATCAGAGGGTTGTGGGTTCATGTCCCACTCCTGGAAACCAAGAACTGTGATTGTACTCAAAAAGAGTTGCAATCTGTGACTGTTGATAACTCGAAAGAGTATCTTCAACTGCAGGGCAGCCTTTCCCTCCCCGACACTCCCACGCACCTCAACCTTGAAACCCAACAGGCACCCCTAGCGAGTGCTCCAAAGCATTATGGGAGGTGGTGGCAGAGTGGTATTGTCCCTAGGCTGGTAATCCAGAGACCCAGTATAATGCTCTGGGTTCAAATCCCACCTATAGCAGATATTACTGTAGCTGAATTCAATAAAATTGAATTCAATAAAAAATCTGGAATTATAAGTTTAATGATGACCATGAAACCACTGTAGATTGTTAGTTCACTAATCCCCCTTAGGGGAAGGAAATCTGCCATCCTTACCTGGTCTGGTCTACATGTGACTCCAGATCCACAGCAATGTGGCTGACTCTTACAACGCTCCCTGATCAAAGTGCAATTAGGGATGGGCAATAAATGTTGGCCTAGCCAGCGATCCCCACATTCCATGAAAAAACAACTCACCCCAGAGTTCCTGTTCCCCTCAAAGCGCAGCCTGCCAAGTGCATGCCTTTTATATGCTGTTGTGAAACACATAGGCATGGGCGGATGACCCAGCAGGCGGGTGAGGATGAATCCAGCGGGCTAGCCTTATAATGATATGTAGACGAAAAGTACTTCCTGATTTTGGTCCTGAGTGGCCTAACTCTTATTTCAAGTTTATGTTGTCCTCAACTTCCCCACCAGACAAAATTGTTTTGCTGGGTGGAATTTTCCATTTTTGAAACTGTGCCGTGGCGGGTGGGTTCTGCGGCATGTTTTCCACTGTTTGGATTGGCGGGAATTTGCTCCCAATTTTGCACTCGGAAGCTAATTAATTAATTATTATGCGTGGTGAGCATCTCTCCGAATCACATGGTGGGCTGGAAACTGAGTCACCCTCCCGCCATTACCCAATGTGGTCAAAAGTCCGGGCGCCACATTTAAATGCCACCCAAACACACACGGTCACTCTCTCCTGCCAAGCTGTCTTCAGGAGATGTCTCAAGATGGCTGCACACAGGAACATGGCGGCCCCGAGTTTTAGCCGCAACTCCCTCAAGGTTTTGATAAGAGGAATGCGCCAACACCGGGATGTCCTTTACCCCAGGGATTGATCCAGGAAGCCCATCAACGTCACCTCACTCACCTGGGAGCCTGTTGTAAGCAAGGTCAGCCTGTCAGGCGCCTGCTCCAGAAACTCCATACAGTGCAGGAAGGGGATGAATGATCTCATCCACTCTGCCAGGGTAAGTCAACCCTCAGCTCACTCCAACCTCACACCCTCATTTGCCATCATGCACTCAAAGGGTTACACTGCACAGGGATCTTACACAATGTTAGCAGGGGACACACCAGCACTGATTGTCTCACACTCACTTTCACATCATCAGCATCTTATCTATCATGCTGTACAAACTCCATCCTCAACCCTTCCTGGGGAGGGCTCAGCTCACACAGCAGGCATGCATGCTCCCCAATCTCTGCTTCATCCCTTCTCATCACATTCCACCCATTTGTCTTCATGCAGGCCAAGCTTGCCCACAACAAAAGAGAGAGATCCTAGACTGGAGGAGGGACAGCCAATATCCAGGAGCTCACTCCCTTCGTGGAGGATGCTGCCGAGTTGGCAGGGGAGGGCAGGGATTGCTCCTGTGGGGTAGGTGAGATTGGCCTCTCCCAGCAACCCAGTATGGATGAGCCCTCCATGACATTCACAGTGAGTGACATGCAATCTTGTATTCAACCTGTTCATCAACTAAATGTATCTTCTCTCTCTTACAGGTACAAGCAGGTTCAGGCATACCAGCAGGGCCAACATAAACCCCAACCCCCAGCCTAGCTTAGAGGAGGATGCTAAGGAGCCATCAGAAGAAGAGCCATTACTGTGTTTACCTGCACCCTCCACCAGCGCAGAGAGTGGCTCATAGTTCTAGATCAGGATTAGGGTCACTTTCTGGAGAACACCTCATTGAAATGTCCCCATAGCAGTCGGGGGAATTGACAGCCTTGATCTCTGGCACCCAAAGGACTGCTGGAGATCAGGCACCTGCTGAGGCTGGGTCAGATGATGAGTCTCTGCAAGTGGCCGTCAAAAAGTGCTGGAGATATAATGACAGGCGAGGGTACACCAGGCAGAGTTCCGAGATGCAGTCAACAGACCAGAGCGAAGTCTGTTCATATTCTGACTGACGTCATGGCTCTGACATGCGAGGGTCACCGTGGGAAGGGTTGCCCTGCCTTGGAGATCTTGGTCCATTAGGTTCTGCTGGAGATGCGCTCCATCACTATGGGCATTGGCGGGATCCATCAGTGGCTAGGCAAGAGGGAGGTGGGGCACCTTGACCTCCCTCCAACTGCCCCTTCTCCTTAAGGAATCAGGGAGGGGCCTTCAGGCACCCACAGGGAGGGATGAGCATTTGCTGAACACCCTGAGGGCCTGCGCACAGGACACTCAAAGGTTGTCCAGCTGCTCTGAATCCCCTCTGCCTGTGACCCCATCAACACCAGCAGGCCGGGTCAAGGAGGGCACGACTGCCCCTGAGCAGGAGACCCTTAACAGGCTGGGGCCCTCGAGGCCTTGGGCCCCCATAGGATACCTGCCAAGGTCACCTCAGATAGCAGGGCGTAGCAGTCAGCAGGCTGCCTCCACCTCTGCTGTGGATGTTGGGGCTGAACTGAAGCACAGCAGTAGCATTAGAAAAACTATGAAATTTCAACATCTCTCTGGGTCACGGGCGTTTTTTTTAATCATCCATGGGATGTGGGTGCCACTGCCTAGGCCAGCATTTATTGCCCATCCCTAACTGCCCTTGGTAGTGGTGAGCTGCCTTTTTTAACTACTATAGTCCATGTGGTGTAGGTACTCCCACACTGCTGTTAGGGAGGGAGTTCCAGGGCTTTGACCCAGCGACAGTGAAGGAACGGCGATATATCTCCAAATCAGGATGAGTGGCTTGGAGGGGAATGTCTAGGTGGTGGTGTTCCCATCTATCTGCTGACCTTTTCCTTCTAGGTGGTAGTGGTCGTGGGTTTGGAAGGTGCTGTCAAAGGAGCCTTGGTGAGTTCCAGCAGTACACCTTGTAAATGGTACACACTGCTGCTACTGTGCGTCGATGGTGGAAGAAGTGAATGTTTGTCGATGTGGTGCCAATCAAGTGGGCTGCTTTGTCCTGGACGATGTCAAGCTTCTTGAGTGTTGTTGGAGCTGCACTCATCCAGGCAAGTGGAGAGTATTCCATCACACTCCTGACTTGTGCCTTATAGATGGTGGACAGGCTTTTGTGACTCAGGAGGTGAGTTACTTGCCACAGGATTCCTAGCCTCTGACTTGCACAAGATAAATGATATACAGTTAGAAAGAAACCTTACAAAATAACACCCAAAATATGTTGTCAAAGGCACACAATAAAACTATCCTTTTTGGTAACAGTTCTTATAAGTTCTTAATCATAAGATCCAGGAAATATTTCCCAAACTGAGAAATTGCATTCGCTTTAAACAGAAGTACAATCCACGACTTCCTAGAACAATCCATGCTGAGGTGGCTTTTCCAAAGGGAGATTCAAAACAAACTTTTTCTCAGAGCAAATATTCTCCTGGCCCAAAACTGAGTTGCTTTCTTCAATTAAACTGCTTTGCAGCACAATCCTTTCAGTGGGACTTCCCTCCTCCCCCACCCCACAGCAACTCCCTACAGCTGAAATCCCCTTTTACATAAATACCTTTTCACTCCTTTCATCTTAGTTTTCCATTGTTTTTAAATATCCCTTTGAAACCTCAGGTTCCAAAATATCAAAATCTTTCATGTTCCAATTTTACCTCTATTTCGGGTCAATAAAATTGAAAACGCCTGCCCCGGTTTACACGTGAACCTGCTGTAAAATGCAAATATGCTTTTGTATCTTTAAGACTCATTTGAAATGCAATAGTTACAAATCAATTTCAAAATTCATCCCAAAATGCAAGTTTCAGATCTACTCTGTTTCCCTGTAAGTTAAGACCCACCATAATGCCTCATTACAAAAATTCAAGAAAATTACACATTTAGTATTTCATCCTTTAGATTCTACAGACAATCTGACTCCAACAACCTCACCTTTGATTAACCCTGGGCGCAGACACAGCTTACCCTTACCTACACAGAATTTATACATAAACATAGAAATATACACAGATCATTACATATGTCTATTGCTTGCTGCTTATGCTGTTTGGCATGCAAGTAGTCCTGTGTTGTAGCTTCACCAGGTTGACACTTCATTTTTAGGTATGCCTGGTGCTGCTCCTGGCATGCCCTCCTGTAGTCTTCATTAAACCAGGGTTGATCCCCTCGCATGGTGGTAGTGGTGAAGTGGGGGATATGCCAGGCCATGAGGTTACAGATTGTGGTTGAGTACAATTCTGCTGCTGCTGATGGCCCACAGTGTCTCATGGTTGCCCAGTCTGTCCAAAATCCATTCCATTTAGCACGGTGGTAGTGCCACACAACACGATGAAGAGTATGCTTATTGTGAAGATGGGACTTCATCTCCACAAGGACTGTACAGTGGTCACTCCTGCCGATACTGTCATGGACAGATGAATCTGCAGCAAGCTGGTTGGTAAGAATGAGGTCAAGTATGTTTTTCTCTCTTTTTGGTTCCCTCACCACCGTTCACAGACCCAGTCTAGCAGCTATGTCATTTAGGACTCGGCCAACTCAGTGTGTAGTTGTGCTACCGAGCCGCTCTTGGTGATGGACGTGAAGTCCCCAACCCAGAATATATTCTGCACCCTTGCCACCCTCAGTGCTTCCTCTAAGTGGTGTGCAAAATGGAGAAGCACTGATTCATCAGCTGAGGGGGAGGGAGGGGGGTGGCAGCAGCACAGGATGTGATAATCAGCAGGAGGTTTCCTTGCCCATGTTTGCCTGATGCCATGATACTTCATGGGGTCTGGATTGGATGTTGAGGAATCCCAGTAACACTATGCTGACTGTATACCACTGTGCCAACATCTCTGCTTGTGATGGTGTCTGGGACATTATCTGTAAGTATGACTATGTCAGGATGTTACTTGACTAGTCTGTGAGACAGCTCAGCCTGATATTAGTAAAGAGGACTTTGCAGGGTAGACAGGTCTGAGTTTGCAGTTGTCGTTTCCGGTGCCCAGGTAGATGGCAAGTGGTCCATCCAGTTTAATTCATATTAACTTTCTAGTGGTTTGATACAATTGAGTGCCTTGCTAGGCCGTTTCAGAGTCAACCACAAAGCCAGAACAGGTAAGGACAACAGCTTCTGAAGGACATTAGTGAACACCAATCAACAATGGTTTCACAATCATCATTAGATTTTTAATTCCAGATTTTTATTGAATTCAAATGTCACCATCTGCCATGGTGGGATTTGAACCCGGGTTCCCAGAGCATTACCCTGGGCTGCTAATGTAGTGATAATACCACTACGCCGCCACCTGCCCTGCAATCAGTGTATATTGTTATGATATGGCAGATGGCAATTGCCGGGCTGACCAAATCCCAAAGGGCAACTTGGTCAAGCTATCACAATGATTTTTCAATTTTCGTTTACTCCAAGAAGGTATGTACACTGGAGTCAGAAGTAAGGACTCCATTACTACCTTTGGAGATTTTAAAGATTAAATTAAAACCTTTATTAACAAAAGTAAAGAAGAAGCTAAACACACAAGCATACAGTTATACAGTTATACTTAATCTTATAACAGTTCCCAAATGATTTCTACTTAATTAGACTCCCAACTGCACGCCCTTTTCAGGCATCAGTCCAAATAAATTCTTAATCTATAAAAACATCCAACAATATTACCACAAGCACCCGCTGTTGCAATAAGGGATGTATTTCACAGCTTCTCTGTCCCTCTCACTCGACAATGGAACTCCAAGGCTTTTAACAAAACCTTGCAATCTGGACCAAACCAGCACTTTTCTGGTGTGGCTAGAGGCTGCTTTTTCACAGGTCTATTTTACACAGGCCACCTCTCAAGATCTCACAGGCCCACTCCTCATGCAGCTTTCAATCTTTCCTTAAATATATGTTCCCCCTTTTGATCTGTATATCCCATTGTTCACCCTTGCTTTGGAAGTTACTTTACCCTGAATATAAAAATCTTTCATGTTGTTCTTACTGCCAGCACTTTCAGGAAAAATATACTTAATAACTTTGCCTTATTTATCTTGCGAGTTGTAAAACATCTTATCATGTCCCTTTGAAAATCAAACAACTTCTCAACTTATGTACAAATGCAAATTCCATTCACAATGTATCTGCTGAGACTTCATCTTAGCTTCCCCATCTCCATTTCAAAATGCCTATTTTACACTTAACCCCTTTGATGATTCAAACCTTGCAGTTTGACCATCTTAAGTTTAATTAAATTAGTCATACACACACACACAAACATACACACACAAGCCTGCTTCCGTATCCCACAGTAATATTAGGAAAAATATGATATTTCCTTTACAATATATCATGCACGAGAATGGTCTCGGAATTCAAAAGCATCATCCATATGTATCTACATGCCTTCTTGTTGTGAGGATGTGCCATGCTCCCACTGAGTGATTGCCTCTTTTTGTTTTTTTTTTATTCATTCATGGGATGTGGGCTTCATTGACTGGGTCAGCATTTATTGCTGATCCCCAGTTGCCCTTAAGAAGGTGGTGGTGAGCTGCCTTCTTGAACCGCTGCAGTCCATGTGGTGTAGGTACACCCACAGTGCTGTTAGGAAGAAAGTGTCAGGATTTTGACCCAGCGACAGTGAAAGAATGGCAATATATTTCCAAGTCAGGATGGTGAGTGACTTAGAGGGGAACTTCCAGGTGGTGGTGTTCCCATCTATCTGCTGCCCTTGTCCTTCTAGATGGTAATGGTCGTGGGTTTGGAAGATACTGTCTAAGGAGCCTGGGTGAATTCCTGCATTGCATCTTGTAGATGGTGCACACTGCTGCTCCATCGGTGGTGGAGGGAGTGAATATTTGTGGATGTGGCGCCAATCAAGCAGATTGCTTTGTCCTGGATGGTGTCGAGCTTCTTGAGTGTTGTGGGAGCTGCACTCATCCAGTCAAGTGGGGAGAATTCCATCACACTCCTGACTTGTGCCTTGTAGATGGTAGACAGGCTTTTGGGAATTAGGGGGTGGGTTACTCATCACAGGATTCCTAGCCTCTGTCCTACTCTTGCAGCCATAGTATTTATATGGCTAGTGCAGTTCAGTTTCTGGTCAATGGTAATCCCTAGGATGTTGATAGTGGGGGATTCAGCGACAGTAATGCCATTGAATGTCAAGGGGCTGGTTAAATTCTCTCTTGTTGGAGATGGGCATTGCCTGGCACTTATGTGGTGTGAATGTTACTTGTCACTTGTCAGCCAAGCCGAGATATTGCCCGGGTCTTGCTGCATTTGGACAAGGACTGTTTCAGTATCGGAGGAGTTGCGAATGGTGCTGAACATTGTGCAATCTTCAGTGAACATTCCTACTTCTCACCTTATGATGGAGGGAAGGTCATTGATGAAGCAGCTGAAGATAGTTGGGCCGAGGACTCTACCCTGAGGAACTCCTGCAGTGATGTCCTGGAGCTGAGATGATTGACCTCCAACATCATCTTCTTTTGTGCTTGGTATGACTCCAACCAATTCCCATTGACTCCAGTTTTGCTAGGGTTCCTTGATGCCACACTTGGTCAAATGCAACCTTGATGTCAAGGGCAATCGCTCTCACCTCACGAGTTCAGCTCCTTTGTATTTGTTTGAACCAAGGCTGTAATGAGGTCAGGGACTGAGTGGCCTTGGCGCAACCCAAACTTAACACCAATGAGCAAGTTATTACTAAGCAAGTGCCGCTTGATAGCACAGTTGATGACCCCTTCCATTAATTTACTGATGATGGAGAGTAGACTGATGGGGCAGTAATTGGCTGGGTTGGATTTTTCCTGCTTTTTGAGTACAAGACATACCTGGGCAATTTTCCACATAGCCGGGTAGATGCCAGTGTTGTAGTTGTACTGGAATGGCTTGGCTAGAGATGTGGCAAGTTCTGGAGCATAAGTCTTCAGTATTATTACCGGAATATTGTCAGGGCCCATAGCCTTTGCAGTATCCAGTGCCTTCAGCTGTTTCCTGATACCACGTGGAGTGAATAGAATTGGCTTAATACTGGCATCTGTGATGCTGGGGACCCCGGAGGTCATCCACTCGGCACTTCTGGCAGAAGATTGTTGCAAATGCTTCAGCCTTATCTTTTGCACTGATGTGCTGGGCTCCTCCATCATTGAGGATCGGGATATTTGTGGAGCCTCTTCCCCCAACGAGTTGTTTAATTGTCCACCACCATTCACAACTTGATGTGGCAGGGCTGCAGATCTTAGATCTGATCCGTTGGTTGTGGGATCACTTAGCTCTGTCTATCACTTGCTGCTTATACTGTTTGGCACGCAAATAGTCCTGTGTTATAGCTTCACCAAGTTGACACCTCATTTTTAGGTATCCTAGTGCTGCTCCAGGCATGCCCTCCTGCACTCTTCATTGAAACAGGGTTGATCCCCTGGTGGAGTGGGGATTGTGCTGGGCCATGGGGTTACAGATTGTGTTCAAGTACAATTCTATTGCTGCTGATGGCCCACAGTGCCTCATGGATGCCCAGTCTTGAGTTGCTAGATCTGTTTGAAATCTATCCCATTTAGTCATGTGGTAGTGCCACAAAGTTATCCTCAATGTGAAGGTGGGATTTCATCTCCACAAGGACTGTGCAGTGGTCACTGCTACTGTCACTATCAGGGACAGATGCATCTGTGGCAGTCAGGCTGGTGATGATGAGTTCAAGTATGTTTTTCCCTCTTATTGGCTCCCTCACCACCTGCCACAGACCCAATCTAGCATCTATGTCCTTTAGGATTTGGCCAGGTAGGTCAGTAGTGGTGCCACCGAGATACTTTTGATGACGGACATTGAAGTCTCCCACCCAGAGTACATTCTGCACCCTTTCCACCAAGTGGTGTTCAACATGGAGGAGCACTGATTCATCAGCTGAGGGAGGGCAGTACACGGTAGTCTGCAGGAGGTTTCCTTGCCCATGTTTGGCCTGATGGAGACTTTATGGGGTCCAGAGCCAATGTTGAGGACTCCCAGGGCAACTCCCTCCCAACTCTATACCACTGCACCACCACCTCTGCTGGGTCTGTACTGTCAGTGGGACAGGACATACCGAGGCATGGTGATGGTGGTGTCTGGGACATTGTCTGTAAGGTATGATTCCGTGAGGATGATTTTGTCAAGTTGTTGTTTGACTAGCCTGTGAAACAGCTCTCCCAATTTTGGCACTAGCTCCCAGATTTTAGCAAGGAGGGCATTAGCAGGGTCGACAGGGCAGGGTTTGTCATTGTCGTTTCCAGTGCCTAGGTCAATCGTCTGGTTTCATTCCTTTTAGAGGCTTTGTAGCACGTTGTTACAACTGAGTGGCTTGCTAGGCCATTTCAGAGTCAACCACATTGCTGTGAGTCTGGAGTTACATGTAGGCCAGATTGCCTTCCCTAACTAAAGGGGATTAATGAACCATATGAGTTTTTACAACATGGTTATCATCTGACTTTTAATTCCAGATTTTTATTGAATTTAAATTCCACCATCTGCTATGGTGGGATTTGAACCTGGGTCCCCAGGGCATTCCCCTGGGTCTTTGGATTACTAGCCCAGCAACAATACCACTACGCTATCACCTCCTCATGTGAGGGACCTCACATTCGTGTGATATCTACCTGACTCATGATAGTCACTCTACCTTTGTGTTATCTCAGGGAGATGTCTCAAACTCTTTGTTGGAAGCGCGTGCAAAATACATGAGTGACCTTTGTTCCTTACAAAACAACATGGAACTAGGCCTGCTCAATAGCCTTGGAGGGTTACCTGCAATTATATCACTTCAGTGGTAGTGCTAAAGTACAAGACTTGCAGTCATGATGGTCTCTCCAATGATGTGCGCATCGCATTGTCTGCTGAAGTTTCTCATTAAAGTGGCGATGCCTGCATCAAGCCCATTAGCATAGCATTTGCACTGTTGCACCAACTTTTCCTTCCCTGAACGCATGGATACAGGTTTGCCGCTGACCCTTCCAAAGATTAGGGCATGTTGAATCATGAGGGTTGAAAGTTCGAGTGCTGAACTTGCTCTCAATGTTATTGGTTGTAAAGGCCTTTCACTAGCATGGCATTAAGAAACAGGAGGAATGTAGCCATCTCCCATAGCCTGCACCTTACTCCTCCTGGAATCTTGTGGCTGTCAATGTGGAATGGGCATGTCACCCATGTCGTGCTTCTTTGATAGCATCCTCACGTGGAGGCTGATCCTCATTTTCCTCTTCAGTTTCTCGCCTTTTCTGCTCTTCATTGTCCGAGGAACTCTCAGCCTCCCCCATGTTTCCCTTTAACAAGAGTTGCCCCCTTAGAAGTGCCAGGTTGTGAAGGGTGCACCAGGCCATGACTATGTGGGACACCCTTTGTGGAGAGTACTGCAGAGCCCCACCTGAGTGGCCCAAACATCAGAAGCACACCTTCAGGATGCCACTATCTTTCTTCTGAGGCACTCTGAGGATGACGCATGGGTCTTGAGCCATTGTTTGAGCGGATACCCCTTATCCCCAAGCAGCCAGCCCTGTAATCGCTGAGGCCCTTCAAATATTTCAGGCACTTGGGAGTGACTCAGAATATAAGGGTCAAGGAATCTCCCAGGGCACCTGGCGCAAATGTGTATGATTTACTTCTAATGATTACACATCAGTTGAACTTTCATGATGTGGAACCCTTTCCTGTTAATGAACATCATAGGCTGCTGACATGGAGCCCTCAAAGCCACATGCGTGCAGTCGATGGCACCCTATACTCTAAGGAAGCTTAAGATAGCTGCAGACCCCAGATACCTGGCAGCATGGCTAGCTTCATCGAGTGTGAACTTCACATATTGATGAGTCTTACTGAGCCATCTGTCACATCCTGGATACATTTATGTGTTGAGGACTGTGAGATGCCGCATAGATCCTCCCGTGGATTCCTGGAGCGAACCGCAGGCAAAGAAAATTTGAATGTGGCGATGACCTTCAGGGCCACTGGCAGGGGATGTCCTCCCAACCCACGGGGCATTAGATCCTCCCGCAGATTGTGGCAGAAATGAGTCACCACATCTCTGAACAAGCAAAGGCATGTGCGGCATTGTCTTTTGCTCATCTCCAGATAGGAAAGTCTTCTTCGGTAGACCCTTGGTCACGCAAGTTGCCTCCATGGGATGGGTCCAACCTCCTCATCCTCTGGTTCCTGTGGGGCTCCCTGGACCGTAGACCTCAGGTAGAGCCTCCTCTTGAACTGTGCTAGGAAGCTCCTGGCCGTACTTCTCCTTTTCCATTCGATAAGTACCATCAAGAAGGCAGCATTGAGTCCAGGCTCCAGGCTTCAATTCTCCTTCTCGCTGTGGACTGATAGATGAAACAAATGAATGAATACTGAGCAAATATAGTAAAGCTCCCACTTGCTAACAGAAAGCCACTATCATGTCCAAAAGCTGCGGTCTGAGCTACTAGCTTGTTGCTGATACAGCCTTGTAGGTGAGGTGCAAACTCACAGATCTAGGTGACCAAGGGCAGAACCATCCCAGATTTGCACTAAGTGCGGTAGTGGGCGGGAAAAAGGACATTTTACCCGCTGGCCGCAATGGCGGGTTTTCGCGCTGTATCATCCCAATCCTGCCTCATTAATCATGCCATTTTACTGATGGGTGGCCTCCAATTCACCACTAAGCCCCAGGACTGCCTTTAATCTCTCAACCCTGACTATGCGATCCACAGAGCCCCAGGACTACCTTTAATCTCTCACTCCAACCTGTTGGCCCCAGACCAGAGGCTATGACTGTTTTTCAATGAGCTCCCCTATTCCCTGATGACGGATCACAATACAGTCTCCCTTTCCCCTGCAACCCGCACCCCCATGAGTCTCTGTGCAACCATCCCTCTGGCGCTACACTAACGCACACGCCCCCTTCCTGTTCCGTAATCTGCGTCCATCCCCTCCTATTCATACAGTTTGGTTCGCATCCACTCTCCAGTGTGCCTGCTTTCTAGTTTTCCATGTTGGGCTCCAGCTTCCTGACAGCCACTGCACAGTGGTGTCTTCCTGGAGTACGGTGGCACCCATGAGCAGACCAACCCTACACCCCCGCTAGTGTGGTGTTCCGCTGCCATCGCTGAGAAACCGGAGCAGCACTGCTGCAGGTAGGATTTGAATGTTGCACTCACCTCGAAGTCACAAGCAAAGTGAGAGCGCTCCGATGTATGCCACTCATTTTAAAACATGTTTCAGACTGGGCTGAATTATCACTGGCGTGACTCAGTTTTGGAAGATGGAATGTGATTCCGGCGAGGATCATATTTAATGAGCATTTATGATATAGTAATGCATGCAAATAGCATTGCTGACACTGATCACAGAATCACAGAATCACACAGTGCAGAAGAGGCCCTTCGGCCCATCGAGTCTGTATCGACATGTGAGAAACACCTGACCTACCTACCTAATCCCATTTACCAGCACTTGGCCCATAGCCTTGAATGTTATGACGTGCCAAGTGCTCATTCAGGTGCTTTTTAAAGGATGTGAAGAAACCCGCCTCCACCACCTTCCCGGGCAGAGCATTCCAGACCGTCACCATCCTCTGGGTAAAAAAGTTTTTCCTCACATCCCCCTAAACTTCCTGCCCCTCACCTTGAACTTATGCCCACTTGTGACTGACCCTTCAATGAAGGGGAACAGCTGCTCCCTATCCACCCTGTCCATGCCCCTCATAATCTTGTACATCTCGATCAGGTCGCCCCTCAGTCTTCTCTGCTCCAACGAAAACAATCGAAGTCTATCCAACCTCTCCTCATTACTTAAAAGTTTCATCCCAGGCAACATCCTGATGAATCTCCTCTGCAACCCCTCCAGTGCAATCATATCCTTCCTATAATGTGGCGACCAGAACTGCATACAGTACTCCAGTTGTGGCCTCACCAAGGTTCTATACAGCCCCAACATGATCTCCCTACTTTTGTAATCTAGGCCTCGATTGATAAAGGCAAGTGTCCCATATGCCTTTTTCACCACCCCACTAACATGCCCCTCCGCCTTCAGAGATCTATGGACACACACACCAATGTCCCTTTGTTCCTCAGAACTTCCTAGTGTCATGACGTTCATTGAATACTTCCTTGTCAAATTACTCCTTCCAAAGTGTCTCACCTCACACTTTTCAGGGTTAAATTCTATCTGCCACTTATCTGCTGATTTGACCATCCCATCTATATCTTCCTGTAGCCCAAGACACTCAACCTCACTGTTAACCACCCAGCCAATCTTTGTGTTATCTGCAAACTTACTAATCCTACCCCTCACATAGTCATCTATATTGTTTATATAAATGACGAATAATAGGGGACCCAGCACAGATTCCTGTGGTACGCCACTGGACACTGGCTTCCAGTCACTAAAGCATCCTTCTGTCATCACACTCTGTCTCCTACAACTAAGCCAATTTTGAATCCACCTTATCAAATTACTCTGTATCCCATGTGCATTTGCCTTCTTTCTAAGTCTCCCATGTGGGATCTTGTCAAAGGCTTTGCTGAAATCCATATAAACTACATCAACTACACTACCCTCAGCTACACACCTGGTCACCTCTTGCAAAAATTCAATCAAATTTGCTAGGCATGACCTCCCTCTGACAAAGCCATGCTGACTATCCCTGATCAAACCTTGCCTCTCCAAGTGGAGATAGATTCTCACCTTCAGAATTTTCTCCAATCGTTTCCCTACCACTGACGTGAGACTCTTTGGCCTGTAGTTCCCTGTCTTATCTCTTTAACCCTTCTTAAATAGTGGGACCACATTAGCTGTTCTCCAGTCCTCTGGCACCTCCCCTGTAGCCAGAGAGGAATTAAACATTTAGGCCAGAGCCCCTGCGATCTCCTCCCTTGCTTCCTTCAGCAGCCTGGGACACAAATCATCCAGACCTGGAGATTTGTCCACTTTTAAGCCTGCCAACACCTCCAATACCTTGTCACTCCCTATATCAGCGGGATGCCTGACCATCAACCTGCCATGAAAAGGGTAGATGAAAAATTCCAAACTGTTTTCTTGCCGGCGGGAATCCAATTTTTGGCCTCTCTCCAAAGATTCTGCTCCCGCTCACCACAAATCCCATCATAGGCAGGAGGGGAAGATTCTGCCCTCTGTGTCCACCCTATCAAATCCTTTTAGCATTGCAAACACCTCAATCATCTGTACTCAAGGGAATATAAGCCAAGCTTATTCAACCAGTGCTGATAATTGAACTCTGTGAGCCCTGGTATTATTCTGATGAATCTACACCGCATCCACTTCGATATTTCCTCCCTGAGGTGCGGCACTCAAAACCGAACTCCACCTGAAAAATGCTGGAAGCTAATGCCATAAATAGTTTGAAAAGGGAATTAAACAGGTACTTGAAGATAAGGAACTCACAGGACGACAGACATAAAACAGGGATATCGGATGAAGTGATCTTTCAAAGAGCCAGCACTAGGTATGATGGCCGAATGGCCTCCTTCTATGCTGTGAGTTTCTTTGATTCCATGAATGCAATACTCTCGGTGGGATATGACCAAGGTTCTATTTAACTGAAGAATAACTTCCTCCATTGTATTCCAGCCACCCTGAGATAAAGGCCAACATTACATTGCTCTCTACAATACCTGCCCATTGGCTCTTAGTGATTTGTGTACATGGACTCTTTGCTCCTGGCTCAACACCTCTAGGTAATTAGGAATGGACAACAAGTACTGTCCTTTCCATTGATGCCCACATCCCATTAAAGAATAAAAAAACACTTCTATGTACTTTACTTCTTGTACCTTAATCTATGAACACCGTTAAAAATCCAAAAAACTCCAGATGTCACTTGATGGTAGAATGTTTTTTTATTTGATGTGGGTATCATTTTATGTTGTCAGTATATAATAGAAACAAAAAATATACAAATGCATTTCTATATATTTGTTTTGATTTGTATGTTTTGAAGTGAATATTTTACAAGTCAAAAATTACAAGTCAGCCCAAGCCTAATTATTCTTTCATCACAGCTTCATTAATTAAAAGTGTCCATGAGTAATAAATAGAGCATTCCTACAGAAATCATGCTTGCTGCATAAATAAATGCAGGTACAACTTTAGAGGCTTCAACTTGCACTGCAAATTGAAGACAAGAGTATTGTAGTGTTGTGTCTACAGATTAGACCTATCAAGCTGCTCTTCTGGCTGTCTTTCTTTGACTCGGTTCATCAGACTGTGGTATCAATGAAGCCAACCCTGATTCTCCATTCGACAACAGTACTACGCAGTGTCCAATTGGCTACAATGCTGAAATAAAAGCCACCGCAAAAAAAAATCTATACCACTTTCGTCAAACAAACTACCAAATATTATTCTTTCATTTACTGCCTGTCTTCTGTTTGCCTGGTCTAGTGCTCCTCATGCTACTCCAGTGACTGTAACATGGCTGGTGAAGCCTACTGATTTTCAGCTGGGGAATCTGCAGATGAGCATTGAGTAACTCTAGCCCTTCAAGGCCCTACTTCAGACTGTATTAACCCAGCATGGGTGGCAGCAATCTGGGCTGGTGGCTGAGGAATAACAAGGACAATGGTAGAGTGGCAATGGCGGGAGGATGAATCTGGTCATCCTGAGAGGAGACAGCATGCTCATGCTCCACAGAGCCACTGTAACTCCCTGGGCAGCGCGTCAGCAATATTAGCAATATTATAGGGCAGATTACTGGACTGCTGTGAGACCCTGATAGCCCCTTTGAGCAGTGGTTTCGCAATAACCCAAGAAATAGGAGCAGGAGTAGAGCATATGGCCCATTGAGCCTGCTCCAATTCAATACAATCATAGCTCATATTGGTCTTCAACTCCATTTTCCCACTCTCTCCCCATATCCCTTATTTCACTGAGAGACCAAAAATATGTCTCTCCTAGCCTTAAATGTATTCAATGATGGCGCATCCACAACCCCCTGGGGTAGAGAATTCCAAAGACTTACAGCCTTTTGAGTGAAGTAATTTCTCCTCATCTTAGTCCTAAATGATTGGCCCCTTATCCTGAGACTGTGCCCCATGTTTTAGACGCCCCAACCAGCCGAAACAATGGACGGAATATTCCCCTCCCATTAGCAGTGGGAATCGTGATGGGTGGGACACTAAATTTGGTGTGATGGGAAAAGTCAGTTTCCCTCTGGCGGGAAATTAGTTTGGAATTTTGTTCTTCTGGCTTTGATGGTGGGTTTAACGCAGGTCAAATTTCACATTGATTAACATTGGGAACCACATTTGCATTCATTTGTATCTCATGAAAGCTCATTAGAAGGCCACCTCACCGGAATTATATTCCCCCTTCAAATTAGGTGCCCTGCCAGTAGATAATTAGAATGGTCTTTTTCTGGACTGTACAGAAGTGGCATGCACTTGGCAAGCTTCAGTTCATCCAGGCTGTGGAGGTCAGTAGATATTGCTTTTGCCTAACTTTAAGAGCTTTGCTGCGAGATTCCGGGTACCTGTGGCATAGGCTGCCACATGCTGGGCACAGGAGGCAAGACCAGAAGGGAGGGGTGAGACAGAGGGAAGACAAGGGTGGGGGTGGGGGTGGGGAGATGGAGTCAGGACTGGAGGTGCTTGTGTGGAACATGAGAGTGGGTGGGTGATGGAGGCAGGACTGGGGGGGAACACAAAGAGCAGAGAAGGGAGACAGAGGCAGGACTAGGGTGTGGTCAAGGAACAGAGTGGAGAAGTGAAAGACTGCCCTGGGGCAAGGAGTTATATGACTGTCCAAGGAAGATATGCCATCCTAGGGCATATTGAAGAGACTGTCCTGTCACTGAGGGCATGTTGTCTGGGGTTGTATAGAGGGTTGTGCATGGCATGCATGTCTTGGTCTGGGTCTTGGGCAGGGGAAAGTCTCTCTGGGCAGTGACGGTCATGCACAGTATGGTGTGCAGAGCATCGTCAGTCAACTAAAGAATTTGATCCTGGGGGTTTGAGTCATGGTACTGTGAGGCAGAGGGCACTGTAATGTCCAGAGAAGGCCTTTGGATCATGTAAGCCAGTAGCTGGAAAGTCAAGGGTGAGGGATAATGGATGATCTCATGGGGAGTCCCCAAAAAGTAAGGGTGCATGTGGCCTCAAGAGGGGTAGGAGTCAGGTCGACAAAGGGCATGGGGACATCAACACCAAAGGGTTCAGGGGAGGAAAACAGGAATATTCACATGGAAAATGATGGGGTCAAAGGTAATAGGGGGAGACTGGATACTGACAGGATGGAGGGGAATTAGGAGGTGGCGAGTATAGAGGAGGATGGGAGGAACTTTGCAGGTGATACAGGGACATTGGGAGCTGGCCTCTTGGATGAAAGTCAACAGCACATCTTCAATCTCGCCTTACAATGATGCAGTTTGAAAAACAAGCTTGAGAAAGGTCGATTGGGGAGGGGGTTTTCTGGACGTGGGGGAGGAGTTCAGCACAGCAATTTGTGGCTGATTGAAGGGGCATCCTATAAATGTCCTACTCAAACCATGGAGAGCATGGCTCAGCTGAGTACTGGACTCGAGGGTCTAATGCACAATGAAAGAGATTGGATCCTTTACTCATGGAGTGCATTCATGCGAGAATCCGTTAAGCTTAGGTGTTGTGGTGCTTATGGTCTTAATTGGTATCTGATCCTTAGAGAGGTCCACTCCTCCATCGCCCCCAACATCTCATCCGCTTCCCACGGCACCTTCCCATGCAATCGCAGAAGGTGCAACACCTGCCCCTTTACTTCCCCCCTCCTCACCGCCCAAGGGCCCAAACGCCTTCGGTCAGTCCGCAAGCATAACCCAGACCTCCCTGTCACTTGCCATTTCAACACACCACCCTGCTCTCATGCCCACATATCCGTCCTTGGCCTGCTGCAATGTTCCAGTGAAGCTCAACGCAAACTGGAGGAACAGCACCTCATCTTCCGATTAGGCATTTTAAAGCCTTCTGGTCTTAACACTGAGTTTAACATCTTCAAACTGTAAATTCTCTCTTCCACCTTCGCCCCTTTTTTAAATCCTTTTTTTCAATATTCATTTTTTAAATCCGCATATTTTCATTTTTATTCATCTTTATTTTTATTCATTTATTCATTGTTTTATCCCCCTTTTGGATTAAAAAACCTTTTATATCTCCTTTTTGATCCCTTTTTTCCCCATCACCGCCCCCTCCTCCCACCCCATCCCACAGGGGCCATCTGTTACTTGTTAATGTTGTTCTTTTCAGAGTGCTTACCTTTGTTCTGCTATTATCACATTCTGCTTTCTTACTTTTAAGCCACTATCAGCACCTTTTTAGCCCTTAGCACTACCATTAACACTCCCTTTGTCCTTTTGTTCATCACATCTTTGCCCTCTCCTTTGCCCCCACTTATTGCTGGCCTTCTATCCAGCTTCACTTGCTCCACCCCCTTTAAAAAGTATAAATTTCATCACATTTCTACTTCCCTGTAGCTCTGAAGAAGGGCCATACAGACTCGAAACGTTAATTCTGTTTCTCTTTACATAGATGCTGTTAGACCTGCTGAGTTTTTCCAGCATTTTCTGTTTTTCTTTCAGATTTCCAGCATCCACAGTATTTTGCTTTTATATTACACACATGGATGTATTTATGCCAGTATGACAACAGTTTAGCAAGGCAGCACTAACAAGAAAAACATTTGCTAATGGTTAGTGCTTGACTATCTCAAGTGAGAGCTACATCTGGACAGTACCATCTCTCCAAACGCCATCTCTCTTGGATGCATAACGCAAAGGCCTCATCTTGCTACTTAGCCCCAATATGCCATCGGACATCAGGATGCAGTGACCTGTTAGATGACAGTATACAGCCAAAGCTGCAAGTTATGTTCGCATTGTCCTCACAGAGAGTGGCTCAGCAGGATCAACGTTTGATTATTGACAAATATTCATGACCCTGCATTCGTTGGAAGCCTGCCAAGTCTATGTCCTTTATTGCCTTGGGATTTGGGAGAGATGTGGCCCAGTCAGGATTGAGACAGCAGTCAATGACAACTTCTTCCCTGAATAGATCCTGCTGAGCACTCTGTAAATCTGCCGAAGCATCGCTTTCATAGCATTACAGTCCTCGACATTTTCCATCTCACAAAGGCCAATCCTTTCTATCTACCCTAAATCAATGAGTACACAGTCATGCAATGAATTCCATATCGATTTGTGTACTGTGCCTTTACAGAAGGATTCTGTAAGGCACTGCTAAGCAGCCATTCATGAGCAAAGTATGATCCACACAGATAAGTAGACTGCTTCATCAGGATGAGCACACACCTCTGACATCACACACTTATTCCCCTCTAGCAGACATTTCAAATGTTACCGAGTGGAGCCAACTTCTATCGTTTTGCGTCATGAATGGGGAGAGTGGGAACTAATGAAGGAATAACGTTCAGCCTTAAACGTGGAGACAAAAATACGCTGCAGGGAGGCATGAAAGACTATGGTGCTTGACAATGAATACTACTTTAACCAAAAACTCACAGCTCAGAAAAGCCAACAGCTGCAGAGACGGCCTGAGTAAAAAAAAACGGTGACTGCTCTTAAAGCGGCAATACATTTAAAGTGGTAAATACAAGAAAAATGGCTATGGACAGAAAATTAGAAGAGACCCCAGAGAGATGGCAACTCTACCGAAGGGAATAAGAGACCCCTGAGAGAGGGCAACTCTGCTGAAGGCAACAAGAGACCCCAGAGAGAGGGTGACACTGCAGAAGGCAACAAGAGACCTCAGAGAGAGGGAGACACTGCAGAAGACAACAAGAGACCCCAGAGAGAGAACAACTCTGCCAAAGGGAACAAGAGACCCCAGAGAAAGTGCAACTCCACCAAGGGCAACAGGAGACCCCAGAGAGAGGGCAACAAGAAATTAAACAGTTGATTGTCCTTCAAGATCAAATGCAAAAAGAATCTGTAACCATTCAGCAACATGAAGAAATGAAGGTTGTCTCAAACAGTAGAATGGAAGCACAGCAGAAGAAACGTGAAGAGGGCTCAGGAGAAACCCTGGTAATCGGAGAGGGATCAGGGGAAACCCTGGTAATCGGAGAGGGATCAGGGGAAACCCTGCTGATCAGAGAGGGCTCACAAGGAGCCCTGGGAGGCGTACAGCTGGGTACAGTCAGGAAAAAGCAGTATGGTTAAACTCCAAGGCAGTGCCAGCTCAGTGAAGCTAGCTGTCTAGCAAAGAGCTGAAGAATCAGCTAAATGAAGCCAAAGAGGCTTTAGAAGCAAAAATCGCAGAATTTCCTAAGAAGCAGACAGATAATGAAATTTTGGGAGACTGAGCCACTGAGCTCAGACAAGTTGAACTTGCATCTGAGAGAAGTCTGGTCAATAGTGAAATCAAAAAGAAGGCCGAGATTAAAGTCTGTGCTGGAAAGAAGATACAGAAATACTCATAGGGCCTCCACCGGTTGAGGAGAAAGTGAGAACCATAAGAGAGGCACCTGTGCCAAAGAACGCCTCAGAGCTCAAATCATTCTGAGGAATGATCAACTATTATGTGCAGTTCTTACCCAATTTGTCTACAGTGCTGGCCCCCCTGCATTCTCTACTCAAAAAGAACCAACATTGGTCTTGGGAGACACACCAGAAAGAAGCTTTCATAAAGGTGAAACAATTGCTGCACTCATCAAATCTATTAGTGCATTATGACCCGACGAAATAGTTGGTGCTGAAATGTAACGTATTTCCCTATGGACTGGGAGCAGTGCTCTCTCATCGGATGGATAACAGCACGGAACGGCCAATAGGTTGTCTGTGAAGAACGCTCACCACAGCGGAAAAGGGAAACTCACAGATAGAAAAAGAAGGCCTGTCCATCATCTTTGGTGTCAAGAAATTTCACTAGTAAGCACATGGCTGTCATTTTACAATCGTTTCAGACCACAGACCATTGCTTGGATTGTTTAGTGAGGACAAGGCTATACAATTCATAGCCTCAGCAAGAATACAACATTGGGCTTTAATTCTGGCAGCGTGTGAATACTTTTGTACATAGGCCTGGCAATCAAATTGCAAACACCGATGCCCTTAACCGTTTGCCTTTAAAAGAAAATGATGAGCACGTCCCAGTTCCACAGGAACTAGACAGATCAGAGACTGGACAAGTCGGGACCCAGTCCGATCTCAAGTAGGAGGGCAAGTGCTATCTGGTTGGTCACAGAAGCCCGTATCTGACTAAATGAAACCGTACTTCAACAGAAGACGTGAAATAACCAGCCAGGATGGCATCTTATTGTGGGGAGCATGAGTGATAGTTCCTTCAAAGAGAAGGGAGCCACTTTTAATTGAACTACACAGTGCCCATCCAATTTCCCAAATGAAGACCATAGCACACAGCTATCTATGATGGCCTGGGATGGATGACGAGATGGAGAGTTTAATAAAGCATTGTGTGCAATGTCAGCAACTGCAGAAGTTGCCAGTGACAGCTCCATTACACCCATGGGAGTGGCCAAGTAGACCCTGGGTACGGTTACACATTGTTCCCAGGAAAGGTCCAACATAGTCATTGTTTCTACTCATTGTCGATGCCCATTCCCCAGCACAGGCGGTGGCATGTTGGTATACAGCCGGGAGGGAGTTGCCCTGGGAGCCCTCACCATCGACTCCAGACCCCATGATGTCTCATTGCATCAGGTCAAACATGGGCAAGGAAACCTCCTGCTGATTACCATGTACTGCCCTCCCTCAGCTGATGAATCAGTGCTCCTCCATGTTGAAAATCACTTGGAGGAAGCACTGAGGGTGACAAGGCCGCAGAATATACTCCAGATGGGGGACTTCAATGTACATCACCAAGAGTGGCTCGGTAGCACCTCTACTGACTGAGCTGGCCAAGTCCTAAATGACATAGCTGCTAGATGGGGTCTACAGCAGGTGGTGAGGGAACCAACAAAAGCGAAAAACATACTTGACCTCATCCTCACCAACCTGCCTGCCGCAGATGCATCTGTCCATGCCAGTATCGGTAAGAGTCAACACTGCACAGTCATTGTGGAGTCAAAGTCCCGCCTTCACATTGAGGATACCCTCCATCGTGTTGTGTGGCACTACCACTGTGCTAAACTGGATAGATTTCGAACAGATCCAGCAACTCAAGACTGGGCATCCATAAGGTGCTGTGGGCCATCAGCAGCAGCAGAATTGTACTTGAACACAATCTGTAACCTCATGACCCGCCATATCCCCCACTCTACCATTACCATCAAGCTAGGGAATCAACCCTGGTTCAATGAAGAGTGCAGGAGGGCATGCCAGGAGCAGCACCAGGCATACCTAAAAATGAGGTGCCAACCTGGTGAAGCTATAACACAGGACTACTTGCATGCCAAACAGCATAAGCAGCAAGTGATAGACAGAGCTAAGTGATCCCACAACCAATGGATTAGATCTAAGCTCTGCAGTCCTGCTACACCCAGTCGTGAATGGTGGTGGATAATTAAACAACTCACTGGAGGAGGAGGCTCCACAAATATCCCCATCCTCTATGATGGAGGAGCCCAGCACATCAGTGCAAAAGATAAGGCGGAAGCATTTGCATCAATCTTCAGCCAAAAGTGCCGAGTGGATGATCCATCTAGGCCACCTCCGGAGGTCCCCAGCATCACAGATGCCAGTCTTCAGCGAATTCAATTCACTCCACATGATATCAAGAATCGGCTGAAGGCACTGGATACTACTAAAACTATGGGCCCTGACAATATTCTGGCAATAATACTGAAGACTTATGCTCCAGAACTTGCCACGCCTCTTGCCAACCTGTTCCAGTACAGCTACAATACTGGCATCTACCCGGCTATGTGGAAAATTACCCAGGTATGTCCTGTACACAAAAAGCAGGACAAATCAAACCCAGCCAATTACCGCCCCATCAGTCTACTCTCCATCATCAGTAAAGTAATGGAAGGGGTCATCAACAGTGCTATCAACCGGCACTTGCTTAGCAATAACCTGCTCACTGATGCCCAGTTTGGGTTCTGTCAGGGTCACTCAGCTCCTGACCTCATTACAGCCTTGGTTCAAACATGGACAAAAGAGCTGAACTCCCGAGGTGAGGTGAGAGTGACTGCCCTTGACATCAAGGCTGCATTTGACTGAGTGTGGCATCAAGGAACCCAAGCAAAACTAAAGTCAATGGAAATCAGGGGGAAAACTCTCCACTGGTTAGAGCCATACTAACACAGAGGAAGATGGTTGTGGTTGTTGAAGGTCAAGCATCTCAGTCCCGAGACATCGCTGCAGGAGTTCCTCAGGATAGTGTCCTCGGCCCAACCATCTTCAGCTGCTTCATCAATGACCTTCCAACCTAAGATGAGAAGTGGGGATGTTCGCTGATGATTGCACAATGTTCAGCACCATTCGCAGCTTCTCAGATACTGAAACAGTCCATGTCCTAATGTAGCAAGACCTGGACAATATCCAGGAATGGGCTGACAAGTGGCAAGTAACAACACAAGTGTCAGACAATGACCATCTCCAACAAGATAAAATCCAACCATCGCCCCTTGATGTTCAATGGCATTACCATCACTGAATACTCCATTATCAACATCCTGGAGGTTACCATTGACCAGAAACTGAACTGGATTAGCCATATAAATACTATGGCTACAAGAGCAGGTCAAAGGCTGGGAATCATGCGACGAGTAACTCACCTCCTGACTCCCCAAAGCCTGTCCACCATCTACAAGGCACAAATCAGGAGTGTGTTGGAATACTTCCCACTTGCCTGGATGAGTGCAGCTCCCACAACACTCAAGAAGCTCAACACCATCCAGGACATAGCAGTCCGCTTCATTGGCACCACATCCACAAACATTCACTCCCTCCACCACCAACGCACAGTAGCAGCAGTGTGTGCCACCTACAAGATGCACTGCAGGAGTTCACCAAGGCTCCTTAGACAGCACCTTCCAAACCCACGACCACTACCATCTAGGAGGACAAGGGCTGAAGTTCGATGGGAACACCACCATCTGGAAGTTCCCCTCCAAGTGACTCACCATCCTGGCTTGGAAATATATCGCTGTTCCTTCACTGTCGGGTCAAAATCCTGGAACTCCCTCCCTAACAGCACTGTGGGTGTCCCTATACCACATGGGCTGCAGCGATTCAAGAAGGCAGCTCACCACCACCTTCTCAAGGCAACTTGAGCCAGAGACGGCCACATCCTGTGAATGAATGAAAACAACAATCAAAATGGTTGGACATATATGAGGTGATGTCACCAATGTCAGCCGCTACAATTGAGAAACCACATCAGAGTTTTACCATTCATGGACTGCCAGAAGTAGTCATTTCCGATAACAGAACAGCATTTATGAATGCTGTGTTTCAACGGTTTATTAGCCTCAACAGTATCACTCATGTAAAAACTGCACCGTACCACTCTTCCTCAAACGGACTCATTGAAAGGGCAGTGTAAACGTTCAAGGCAGGCATGAAAGAGCTAACTGGTGATTCCTTGGTAATCAAGCTAGCACACTTTCTTTATCATTGGCGGACTACCTCTCATACAATAACTGGTGTCACATCTGCGGAGTTATTGCTGAAACGCCGTCTCAGGACGAGATTGAGCTTAATAATGCTGAATTTAGAGGGGAAGGTGGAAAGGAGTCAGGGAAGCCAGAAAACTAGACACGACTGGCATAGTCGCGAGAGGAAATTTACCATGGGAGAGCCAGTATATGTGAAAAGCTTTGGGGAAGGACCAAAGTGGTTACTGGGTGAAATAAGTGCGGTGACTGGATCTCTATCTTACCACGTGGAGGCGGAAGGCCGAGTCATATGGAGACATGTGAACCATTTAAGGAAGAGAGAAACAAATCACCAAGATTTGGTTCCACCAGTGAACATGACCGGGTCTGCGTTTCCAGTTGAGGATGCTCAACCCAGGACTGACATGTCTGATGTTCCTGTAAGAGTTGAGGATACAGAACTGCAAGTTCCCACCGAAGCACCTGATATTCAGGCAACTCCGGAAAAGGAGGTTCCTGACAAAGAATCTGAAGTTGTGCAGCTGCGATGTTCCACACATACCAGGAAACCACCTGAAAGATTGAACTTATAAATTCCTTACCCAGTGTAAATATTATGTTGTCTTGAAAAATATGTACTTGTAAATATAATATGTATAGCCGAGTTAAAAGGGGAGGAATGTAGTAATTATGGTTTTATTTAGTGCGCGATGTGCCTTTAAGAATATTACTTGTTAAGGAACATCACATGATCTATAGTAACCAATAGGAGAGTAATGCAGACTACCTCATCAGGCAGTGCAGGGATGGAGTGAGAGTTGAAAGCACACGCGTAGTTGCTACTGAATATATTGTAAATAAACTTAATGTTTCCACCCAAGAAGTGACTGCTGATCAACTCTATCACTAATAGTACTACTCGGCCACCCTACAACAGGGTCACAGGCAGAGGGGATTTGGAGCAGCAGGACACCCTTGGTAGCTGCCCCTGGGTGTCTGGCTGGTGTTCCTCCTCCCTTTGGGTGCTTGAGGGCCCCTCCCTAACTCCTTGAGGAGACGGGGCACCTGGAGGGAGGCTGAGGTGCCCCATCCCCCAATTGCTTAGCCATTGCTGGAACCTACCCATAGCTGGAGTGATAGTGTGCAGGTCTGAGTGCAAATCCGGCATAAACTGCTGGATCTGGGTCTCCAAGGCAGCTGCCACACTTCCCATGGAGACTTCAATGTGCTCGCATACAGGAGCCATGAAATCAGACAAAATGTGGACAACCTCCTCCATCCTTCGTTCCAGTCTGGTGATGGCCTCTGACAACTCTGCCTGGTGCTCCCTGCCTATCTCTGCATCTCCAACATCACTCTCAGGGTCGATTCCACAGGCCCGTCATTGGACTTGGACTCAGCAGGGACCTGGTCTCCAGCGGTCCTCTGAGTCCTTTGCTGCCACCCTCACTGCCTGCTGTGGCCATGTATCGGTGAGGTGATCACCGGATAGTGAACCCGAACCCACTCTCGAACTAGGACCCACCGAGGTGCATGTATCTGTACAGGAGGAGGTTGCAGATGAACGCAGTGACATATCTTCACTTTATGGTTGCTCTGCTTCCTCATCTGAGGTGCTCTGGGGGCTTTTTTCTTTATTCTTTCATGGGTTTGGACGTCACTGGCAAGGCCAGTGTTTGTTGCCCATCCCTAATTGCCCCTTGAACTGAATGGCTTGCTAGGCCACTTCAGAGGGCAGTTCAAAGTCAACCGGTCTGGAGTCACATGTAGGCCAGACCAGGTAAGGGTGGCAGATTTCCTTCCCTAAAGGGCATTAGTGAACCAAGTGGGTTTTAACGACAATCAACAATGGTTTCATGGTCACCATTACTGAGACTACTTTTACATTCCAGATTTATTAACAAAATTCACATTCCACCAGCTGCTATGCTGGGATTTGAACCATTTGTCACCAGACCATTAGCCTGGGCCTCTGGATTACTAGTCCAGCGACATTACCACCAGGCCACCATCTTCCCTTTCCTTGTTCAAACTCTTCCTCTGCCTTTTCTTGCTGGTGGCTGGAATAGTGATTGACTAGGCAGACTCCAACATTATAGGTCACTCACAGTCATTAACCGCATGTGGCCAATGTATACTTGATGGAGCCTCACTGGCTTGTTGGGGGAGGTAGACCTCGCTTTCCACGCAGGAATGATCTCTGTCCACTCCAGCAAACTCTACCGTCTGCTCCTTGTGGGAGGAGGGTGTCCACAGTTCAGGGGTCCCCGCTCTGGTCTTCATCTCCCTCGTTGGTTGTGAGAGATCTTGTCCTCCCTAAAGACAGATGGATTGATTGTGAGCACTATGGATGAAAGAGCAGTTCAGAAGTGTGCATGCCTGCTGTGTGTGCTGAGCCCTCCCCAGTAAGGGATTAAGATGCCGTTTGTGCTGGATCTTACATGAGATGGTGACTTTAAAGTGGCTGGCAGACATGCAGTGATGTGCCATCTGCTTCTCATGTGTGACATTCCTATGGACTCTGACCCTTATACTGCCTGATGCCCTTATGAGAGTGTGAGTTTGGAGTGAGTAAAAGTTCCACTTACCCTGGTGGAGTGCATCAGATCATTCATTCTTTTCCTGCACTGCAGGGTCGACTTTTTTGTTGGCTGCGGGTGCTAATCTACCTGACGACCCCCCACCCCAAGCCAATCTGGTCAGGTAGGAGGACCTCTGCCTTTCCTGGACAGCCTGGAGCAGAATCTCCAGGGAGGCTTTGTTGAACCATGGAGCAGAGGGGTTTGCTCTTTTGGTGAAGCAGAACTGAACAGCAAGTATAAGATTCTTGTTTGTGATTGGAGTATGTCACTTTCAGACAACATGGAATTCAATGGTATTATGAACACAATTTCCCAGTGGATCTTTTACTACAACAGGACTAATTAACACTGCTTCATTACACAATCTAAGATAGCTTTATTCCTAGTCGGTTCCACAAGGTATTGCTCCAAGAAACTGTCAAGAAAATATTCTACAAACTCACTTCTCGACCACTCTTGCCAATTTGATTGTCCAAGTTTGTATGAAGATTAAAGTCCCCCGACAATTATTAGATTTTCTTTCTTACAAACTCCAATAATTTCTTGTTTAATACTCTGTCCAATGGTATAACTACTGTTAGGTAGCCTGCAAACTACTCCTACCAGGGTTATCTGACCCTTGCTATTCCTAATTTCCACCCAAAATGATTCTACTTCTGAGGCCAGATCTTTTCTCACTAATGTCCTTATGTCATCTTTTATTATCAGGGCCAACCCTCCTCCTTTGTCATTCTGACTGTCTTTCCAAAATATTGGGTATCCTGGAATATTTATTCCCAACCTTGATCACCTTGTAACCCTGCCTCTGAAATGGTGATTAGATCTAAATCATTTACCTCTATTTGTGGCATTAGTTCATCCATCAGCTTGCAGATGCTCCATGCATTCAGATAAAGAGCCTTTAATTTCAATTTTTAAACATCCATCCCCTGCAATGTCATTATTTGTTGATGTACAATTTCTGTTAAACTCTCTTTCCTTTCCTATCCCACTCCGCTTGTCTTTACCCACATTGCTATACTGTTCTGATGCCTCAATCTTTCACTTTGAATTTCCAAATCTCCCATCACCCCTCCCCCCCCCCCCCCACCCCTGCTGTTAGATTAAAGTCCTATCTACAGCCCGAGTTATACAATTGGTCAGGACATAGGTCCCAGCCTCGTTCAAGTGTAGCCCTACCCAACAGACTAGCTCAGTCTTCCATGAGTACTGATGCCAGTGCCCCATGAATCAAAACCCTTCTTTCCCACACCACTTTGAGCCACATGTTTAATTCTCTAACCTGCTTGACCCTCTGCCAGTTGGCGGGTGGCTCAGGTAACAATCCAGAGGTGATTATCTTTGATGTTTTGCATATTAATTTGATCCCGAACTCCTCAAATTCTCTTAACAGAACATCATTCCTGGCTCTACTTATGTCGTTGGTTCGCACATGTACCAAAACAATAGGTCCTCCTCTCCCACTCCAAGTTCTTCTCCAGCCATGAGGAGATGTCCTTAACTCTTGCACCTGGCAGGCAACATAACCTTTGGAGCTCCCGGTTGCGGCTGCAGAGAACAATATCAACCCCCCTGACTATACTGTCTCCTATCACTATCACATTCCTCTTTGCTCCCCTAACTTGAATGGCACCCTTCACCATGATTCCATGGCTAGTCCGTTCTTCCACCTTACTGTCCTTCTCCTCATTCACACGGGCAGCAAGCACCTCGTACCTGTTGGACTAAGTCAGGGGCTGAGGCTCCTCTATCACTACATGCTGGTTCTCCACACCTGCCCAACTCGCAGTCACATCCTCCTGTCCCTGACCATTGACCAACTGTAAGGTTCTGCCTAATCTAAGGGGTGTGACTGCCTCCTGGAATTAAGTGTCCAGGCAACTCTCCCCCTCTCTGATGCCCTGTAATATCCACAACTCAGACTCCAGCTCAGCAACTCTGAGCCAAAGTTGCCTAAGCTGCAGGCACCTACTAACGATTTAGTTTCCTGGGATTGCAGTGCATTCCACAGATTCCCACATTCTGCAGTCACAGCACACCACCAGCCCTGCCATTTCTGTCCAATCTTTTGATTTAATTAGTCAATTCATTAATAATTTACACAGATATAGTAATAGAAAGTTGCATTCACCTAGCTTGGAGGCAAGGAAGAAAAGCTCACCAACTATTGGAGGATGAAAAGAAGTAGAAAGGGAGCACCACTGTGCCCCTTTGCACTGAATTCCCACCTCAACCAAATTCCCAACTACACGCTGCCTACGCCTCACTCTGGCATAGTCTCCTTTCTGTACATCCCTTACTCCATTTCCATAGCTATGATGACAGCAGTCTGGGCCTACATGGCACCAAGCACTCACACATTGAGTGGCTTCTCTTTGTGTTGCAGTGGAAGCTGAGGCATCAGCCACCTGATGCTGCATCATAGTCGGGTCCTCAAATGTTCTCATGGAGTTGGCCACCAGTTCCATGCTGGAAAGGAAGGGCTATGATGCACAAAGCTTTGTGTCAGATTGATGCCTGGCCTCCTCCATTCTCCTTGACAGTGACTGAAAGATCAAAAATAGGATAAAAGGTGGGGATAAAACAATGAATTAAAATAAAAATAAATAAAGATAAAAATAAGTGAATAAAAATAAAACTGAATATTGAAAAAAAGGGTAGAAAAAAGGGGTGAGGATTTCTGAGGCATTGGGGCCAGTCCTGGGGCAGGTGGGACTTATACAAACTGGACAGATTACACCTTAATGAGACTGGGATTGATATACTCGCAGGGAGATTTGCTAGTGCTGTTGGGGTGGGTTTAAACTAGCTTGTCAGGGGGATGGAAGAAAGTAAAGTTGGTAACAGGAAGTAGTGGTAAGACCAGAAGGCAGGAAAACCAAAGCAGAGCATTGAGTATGCCTTGAATGCAAAATGATGTCAAAAAGACAAAGTTAAGGGCACTCCACCTGAATGTGCGCAGCATTTGCAATAAGGTAGATGATCTAAAGGCACAAATAGAGGTAAATGGTTATGATATAATTACCATTATGGAAACATGGCTGCATGGTGACCAAGACTGGGAACTTAATATGCAAGGATATTCTATGTTTAGGAAGAACAGACAAGAAGGGAAAGGAGGTGGAGTTGAGCTGATAATAAGGGATGGGATCAGTCCATTAGTACGGGAGGATCTCAGATCGGAGGAAGAATGTGTGTAATCTGTTTGGGTGGAGATAAGAAACAGCAAAGGGCAGCAGGCATAAGTTGGTGTTGTTTATAGGTCACCAAATAGTAGTGGTAATGTGGGCATGGTATTAATTGGGAGATGAGAGAAGCATGTAGCATGGACAATACAGTAATCCTGGGAGACTTCAATCTGCATATAGACTGGGTAAACCAACTGAGCACTAATGCTGTGGAAGACGAGTTTCGGAGTGTGTTGGGTGGTTTTCTAGAGCAGTATGTTGAGGAGCCGACTGGAGGACAGGCTATTTTAGATCTAGTATTATGTAATAAAAAAGGGCTAATTAATAAAAGAACTTTTAGGGATGAGTAACCATAATATGATAGAATCTTACATTATATTTGAAAGTGAGGTAGTTCACTCTAAAGCAAGGGTATTAAAGTTGAATAAAGGAAATTATGAAGCATGAGGGACAAAGTGGCTGAGGTGGATTGGGAAAATACATTAAAAGATTTGACTGTTCATAGGCAATGGATAGTCTTTAAAGAACTATTACATAGCTTACAGCACCTATACATTCCTTCAAGGTGCCAAAAACCCCAAAAATGTCAGTCAATCATGGCTGACAAAGGAAGTTAAGGATTGTATAAGATTAAAAGAAAAGGCTTATAAATTTGCCAGAGGTAGTAGTAAACTTGGGATTGGGAGGTTTTTAGAATACAGCAAAGGAGGACCAAGAAACTGGTAAAAGGAGAATAGAATATGAATGCAATCTAGCAAAAAACATAAAAATGGGCTGTAAAAGCTTCTATAGGTATTGTCACGACTCACAGGGAATAGTGTGCTGCAGTATCAAGTCCCACTGCTCCCCGAGTGGCAACAAATGTGAAAAAGTTTGATCAACTCATCTAATTGTTTAATTTAGGTATTTTGGAATACGAGTACCAGGTTTGTAAACTTGATATGTAAATAACTGTTTATTGAACAAATTGTCTTTAACCAGTGGCAAAAGAAAGAAATATGAATTTCTAATCTCTAACTCTATAACCTAAACACTACCCCTTCTTAAATCCCTATTCACACACATGCAAGACACATAAGACACACAAAAACAGGGATTTTAAGGGTGAGATAAAATAGTTCAATAGCACCAATTCCGGAGTACAGGATTCAGTGGGTTGGTTTTGATAAATGTCTCCCAAATTCCTTTCAGTTCTTTGTTTATGACACGAGGTGGTCTTCCCAGCACTTTCAGTCTTTAGTTCACTGGTTGAGCACTTGCCTTTCAATGTCTCTAACAGTGATTTTCCCCTTTGCCTCTTGGCAAGGGTTTTCAGAGAGAGAGCAGGTTATAGAGATATGAGGAGAAAAATCCAGCTAGCTATTATTGTAGAATTACTGGAATCTTACACATACAGGAGGGTGAGGTTTTAGGTCTTTTTCCTTTCAGGCTAGGAGCTATTCTGCTGCACTGCTCTCACACAAACTCCTGGTCAGGAGCCAATTAAAATGTTGTTGCCAGGCAGTTCCCCATTAGACCAGACTCCTCCTTGGCACAATCCTGTCTTTTATGGCACATCTGTTCCAGGACAACAACATTGTATATATCCCTCACACTGTTCCATAGACATGTCCTTCAAACTGTAGCCATTGTAATTTTAATCCATAGTTCAACAGAAATAAAAAGATGTGTTCTTTACAGTATGTGAAAAGGAAGCATTTGGCTAAGACAAATGTAGGTCCATTACAGACAGAGTCAGGAGAATTCATAATGGGGAATAGAGAAATGGCAGAGAAGCTAAGTGATTACTTTGTGTTTGTTTTCACTGAGGAAGATACAGGAAATCTCTCCAATTTAGAGATCAAAGGGACTGGGGAGAATGAGGAGTTGAAGGAAATTGATATAAATAAAAAGGTTGTATTGGCGGAATTAATGGAACTGAAAGTTGATAAGTCCCTGGAACATGAAATTCTGCATCCAAGAGCGTTGAAAGATGTTGCTATAGAGATAGTGCATTGGTCATCATTTTCCAAAATTCTGTAGATTCTGGAATGGTTCTGGAAGATTGGAAGGTAGCAAATGTCACCCCACTGTTTAAGAAGGGAGGGAGAGGGAAAACAGGGAACTACAGACCTGTTAGCCTTACATCAGCAGTAGGGAAAATGCTAGAATCTATTATAAGGGATATGGTAAATGGATACTTCGATATTCATGATCTGATTGGGCATAGTCCTTATGGATTTGTGAATGGGAAATCATGTTTGATGAACTTGTTGGAATTTTTTTGAGGATGTTACTAACAAAATTGATGAAGGAGAGTTGATGGACGTAGTATACTTGGATTTGCAGAAGGCTTTTGCTAAAGTCCCCCACAGTTGCTTGATTAGCAAAATAAAAGCATATGGGATAGGAGGCAATATACTGGCATGGATTAAGGATTAGCTAACAGGCAGAAAACAGAGAGTAGGAATAAACGGGTCATTCTCACATTGGCAGGCTGTGACTAGAGGAGAACCACAAGGATCAGTACTTGGGCCCCAGTTATTCACAATATATATCAATGATTTGGATGTGGGGACCAAATGTAATATTTCCAAGTTTGCAGATGATGCAAAGCTAGGTGGGAATGTATGTTGTGAGGAAGATGTAAAGCGGCTACAGGAGGATTTGGACAGACTTAGTGAGTGGGCAAGAAAATGGCAGCTGGAATATAATGTGGAAAAATGTGAGGTTATCCACTTTGGTAGAAGGAACAGATGTGCAGAGTATTTCCTAAATGGTAAGAGATTAGAAAATGTAGATGTACAAAGCGACCTGGGTATTCTTGTCCATAAGTCACTGAAAGCTAACATGCAGGTGCAGCAGGCAATTAGGAAGGCTAATGAATGTTAGCCTTTATCGTAAGAGGATTTGGGTACGGGAGTAGTGAAGTCTTGCTTCAATTGGATAGAAGCTTGGTTAGTCCGCACCTGGAGTACTGTGTGCTGTTTAGGTCCTCTAGCCTCAGAAAGGATATTATTGCCATAGAGGGAGTGCAACGAAGGTTCACCAGACTTGTTCTGGGGATGGCAGGACTGTCTCATGAAAGAGTTTGGGGAAACTGAGCCTGTATTCTCTAGAGTTTCAAAGAATGAGAGGTGATCTCATTGAAACCTACAAAATACTGAAAGGAATAGACAAGGTATATGCAGGTAAGATGTTTCTCCTGGGTGGGGAGTCCAGAACATGGGACACAATTTCAAAATAAGGGGGAAGTCACTTAGGACCGAGATGAGGAGAAATTTCTTTACTCAGAGGCTTGTGAATCTTTGGAATTCTCTACCCCAGAGGGCCGTGGTAGCTCAGTCATTGAGTATGTTTAAGGTAGAGGTTGATAGATTTCTGATTAACAATAACCTAAAGGGTTATGGGGATGGTGTGGGTAAAAGGTGTTGAAATGTTCGATCAGCCATGATCGTCTTGAATGGCGGAGTAGGCTTGACGGGCCGAATGGCCTTCTCCTGTTCCTATGTTCCTATATAATACAGAGGATGGAGATCAACGTACATCTTTATTTATTGTTCCTCTAGCGTTAAACAGCAGTCATGTGTGAAATCAGTTTTTCACAATTCCTAACACTTGATATCAGCACTAACTATTGGTGAGGTCATTGTAGGAAAAAGGTAAATGTGCTAATTGTGTTTCCTGAAGGAATATGACCGAAAGATACAAAAAAGCAAACACAATATTGACTATATTTCAGAACCTGAGAGATAAACTTTTGCTTTTAAGAATACAGAAGAAAACTTGAATAAATTATAATGGCCCAAATCTTCTGGTCAGCGTCAATGCTGTGTGCATTGATGCTGCCTGCTAAGATTTCTACAACCTGGCTTTTTTGCGGTTTTTCAGTTGGAACCTCTGATCTGAAGGTGCAGTCAAGTTGGTTCGGGGGGGTGGGGGGAGGGGGGGTGATTGTGGAGGATCAGTTGTGATGCTCACTTCAGTTATGCTGGATAATTAATGAGTTAGACCAAGGGCAGGGTTTTTCTCATGGTTGATGGGCTGTTCGGGAGCGGGCGCAGGCAGGCGTGGAGTCAATCGCTGCCTGTGATCGGTTGCCATTTTACGCGGGTGGGCCAATTAAGGTAAATCGTGAATAGTGGCTCCCGAGAACAGTGGGAAGGGGCGGGCGGTGGTGGGAGTCACATGACCGCCGGGTCCAATGGTGACCCAGTGGCCTATTCAAAAACTGTGCAGGTAGCCTTCCAAAGGCTGCCACCGATGTCGCACAGCAGGATGTCCGACAGTGCTCTCGGAGAGCAGGCCAGGCAGGAGGGCAGGTTGGCAGGGCAGTGTGCTCCAAGATTTTTGAATGACTGCCTCGCTGCCCTCCTCGAGGAGGTGGCAGCACGCATTGACATCCTTGTGCCAAAGGGCGGGAGGAGGAGGCCCTCCCACATGAACAAACGTGCCTGGGAGGAGGCGGCAAAAAAGATCAGCTCCCACGATGTGGTGAGACGCGCCTGGGTGCAGTGCTGCAAGTGGTTTAATGACCCCTGGTGAACTGGAAGGGTGAGTATTGTGTTGGCACGGGTCACTTAGCACAGTAGGTAAGTAGGCCCCCCCGCACCCACCACAACTCAGAATTTTGTTTTGCATCTAATCATTCATGGCTTGTGGCCTTCGCTGGCTGGGCCAGCATTTATTGCCCATCCCTAATTGCCCCTGAGAGGGTGGTGCTGAGCTGCCTTCTGTATCTACTGCATGTGGTGCAGGAACACCCACAGTGCTCTTTGGGGGCGAGCTCCAGGATTTTGACCTAGTGACACTTGTGGAGCGCCGAAACATTTCAAATCCAAGATGCTGAGTGATTTGGAGGGGAACTTCCAGGTAACGGTGTACCCATCTATCTGCTGCCCTTGTCCTTCTAGGTGGTAGTGCTCATGAGTTTGGAAGCTCTTAGAGTGTGAGTGGCAAATGTGATGTAGGCAGCATCTGGGCAAGGGGGTCAGCCCTGGCTGCTTGGATTGAGTATATGGAGGCTCCAGGGTCACGAATCGGATGAGCCCAGCAATGTTTCACTCAGGTGGGGGTGGCAGGGCTGCAATGGCAATGCAGGTACAGGGTGAGCTAATCAATGCTCCTCTCTCCTTTCAGGAGAAGACAGCACACAATAATACAGAGCAGCTGTGGACTGGCGGAGGGCAGGCACAATTACTCATTCTCATCAGATATGAGCAGAAGGCTCTCGAGCTACAGAAGCGCCGGGTGGCCATGTCAAGCGGCCGCGCTGACCATGGGTGCCACTGGGAGGTAAGAGTGCTGTGCACTGAGGTCACAATGTCTGTCAGTGCAAACATTCACTGTTGACTGTATATTGATTTCAGCATCCAACATGGGATCCCCATCGATGATGGAAGGAGGAGCGCATTCTGATCCCTGTGCCAGGCATGCGCCTTAACAGTGTAACGGCTTCTACTAATCAAATGTCCTTGATTTTCCTTTCAACCTCACTGGAAGGACGCCCACACTTAGGAGGTAGAGGGACTGCCGCTGATCCCTGAGGGCCCAGAAGATATAAATGCACCAGCGTCACACCCTCTCAGCCAGGCAGGCACCAGCGCAGATACCAGCACCTTGGTGGGGATAAGATTGTCGGCTAGTGTCTCAGTGCACAGCGGTGAGGGCACTTCACACTTGCTTGAGGTACAGGAGGAGACAGAGAATGCCACTGGCGCCGGCAGTCAGAGGAATTCTGGGGACCAGGAACATGCTCAGTCGGTGGCTGATGATGAGCCTCTGGAGTCGTCCCTGAGGCAGCAGATGCTGGAAGTCCAGGAGGGTGTGCAGTAGGATCTGGCGGAGATGAGGGTGTGCATGCCATGATCTCTGTGATGGAGGAGTCCATGCAGAGCATGAGCAATGCAATGCCCCTCACGGCTGAGCACACTGCCTCCTCCATGGAGAGAGTGGCGACTCTCATGGAGAGGCTCCTCCAGAACAATCAGGGCTTCCTGGGGTTGCGCTCGGACCTGCAACCCTCACAGTGGCATTGACCTCAGGTGGTCAATGTCAGTGTGGGAGATGGATTGGGCACCCAGTATCCCAGCTAGGTTCCCATCCATCAATGGTGAGTAGGGAGGTCTGAAGTGACCTCGTGTTGGCGCACGAGCTGCCTGTTGTCTCTGCGGGCTCCTTTCAGGGTGCTCTGGGTGACGGTAGCAGCTCCTCCTCCCCTCTGCTAGTGAACGTGGAATCTGATGAGGCTGCGGCAACTGGGGAGATGCCAGCTGTGGAACTGGCCACTCCCTCCCAGTCGGGGCCAGCACAGGCTCCACAGGCCAGAGGATGTCCGCCAAGGTCATCGAGGCCAACAGGACAGCACAGTGAGCAGGCTGTCTCCAATGCCAATGCCAGCGAGGGGGGAGCACCTAGACATAGCACCCGCAAACATAAATGTAAATCACCTTAGGCACAACATGGGCTTATCACTGGTGGTTTTCTTTTGACCTTTGTTTCAGTTGTTTTTAAGTAGTGTGCTGTTCAACACCTTTTAATGGACTTTCATTTCTGTTTGCAAGTTAGCAAGCATTAAATGTTTTAGTTCTGGGTGCTTCATTAGTTCTGCAGGTGAAATTGAACCCATGATGTAATGAGTGACTTGTTTGTCATTGAGCTTTATTGACAAGGCACATAGTTAATGTTCCTGACCAGGCAAATGTTGCTCTCAGGTATTGAGTATGGAGCCTGTAGCCCTGGCATGTGTTGGAGGTCCATCTTTGGTAGGCCAGCTGAAGGATCATTGGATCAAAGCCTTCCGAGTGTCCCTGCTTCCCTGGAGGTTGCCCGGGTCAGTGTCTATCACCTCAGCGTTCTTCTGAGTGAGATCATTCTCGGACTCACTACTGGATTCATCATCTGCAGCCACAACATCTGCGTCCACATTTTCTTCTTCCACTGCGCCGCCCCTTTCCAGCGCCAGATTGTGGAGAGCGCAGCATGCAACCACTATCAGTGACACACGATCTGGGAGGGTACTGGAGTGCGTCCCCTGAACGGTCCAGGCATCAGAAGCGCATCTTGAAAAGACCGATGGTTCTCTCCACCACAGCCCTTGTGGAGGCGTGGCTCCTATTGTATCGCTGCTCAGCCTCTGTTCTTGGATGGCGGAGAGGCGTCATGAGCCACCTTCTGAGGGGATAGCCCTTGTCACCCAGCAGCCATCCATCTAGCCGGGCTGGAGCACTGAAGAGCCCTGGTACCTGGGAGTGTCTGAGGATGTAGGCGTCATGGGCGCTGCCTGGGTACCTTGCACAGACTTGTAGAATCAGCATCCTGTGATTACACACTATCTGCACGTTCATGGAGTGGAAGCCCTTCCTGTTGACAAAGGCACCGGGCTCACCTGCTGGTGCCTTGATGGTCACCTGTGTACAGTCTATAGCACCCTGGACGCGGGGGAAGCCAGCATTCACTGTGAAACCTCTGGCTCACTCTGTTTGGCTGGCCTCGTCCGAACGGTAGTGAATGAAAGTCAATACCTGCCTGAACAGAGCGTCTGTAACCTGTGGACAGCTGACTTTGAAGCTCCACAAAGATCACCCACTGACCCCTGGAAAGAGCAGGAGGTATGGAAGTTGAGGGCAGCCATGACCTTCAATGTCACTGACATGGGGTACCCACCCACACAGTTGGAGCTGATCTCAGGGCCGATCATCTGACAGATGGAAGTCACTGTCTCCCTTGAGAGATGGGCCCTCATTCGGCACTGCACCTCAGACACATTGAGGTAGCTGCTTAGCCGCCTGCAAACCCTGGCAGCAGGATAGTGGCGTCTTCTTCGGCCCCTTCCACCATGCACTTCCTGTTGGCCCTGTGCCCCTTGTGCCTGCGCCTGTCCTCCCAAAGGTGGCTCCCCTGGAGGCTGAATATGGACTCCTGGCCTCCTCCCCCTTCTGGTGCTCTCTTCCTCTTCAGAGGAGGTGCCTCCAGTGGAGAACACAATCTCCATTCCCAGGATAAGGGAAGGGTGCCTGATACCTGGAAGGCCCCGAGAATGATGTTTACACCAGAGTCCTGACCTGAAGCCTGTTTTTTTCTGTCAAAGCAGCTCTGAAGAGAATTGAAGTTGTCCTGTTCACACAAGCAAGTATCAGTACGTTTAAAAAGTAAATTAATAACAACTCTCATTCATGAGCCCACTCACCCCTCTTAACCTGCCTGCAGATGAGGTTTGCAGATGAGGGAGTCTGCCTTGTGGACATGATCAGGGTAGGAGCAAGACAAAAGTAACAAGAAATAACAAGCCCCACCGAATTCCAGGGACAGAATTTGATGACCCCGCCGTGGTGGGGGCAGGGCCATTAAATGCGGCGAGCTGTTCAAAAGTCCATTGACTTTGGCAGGACCGTAAAATCGTGTCAGTGTAAAATTCCACCCATACCGTTTGAAAAGGCTTGTTATAGGAGGCCAGAACTTCTAAGTAATTTTTGCAAATCTGAAGCCTGTGAAGCAGTTAGGATCCTGAAATCATTTACATGGTTCAAAGATGTGCAGCATGGTTTGTCTTTAGCGAATATGCTGGAACATCCAGTGTCACATCTATGCTGAATTCCCTGGGAGGTTTATACTGCAATGATGAAGATGGCTGAATGGGCTTACACTGTTCTACGAAGCAGTTCACCATGAAGTTGCTTATGATATCCCACTATATGTTGAAAAAGCAGTCTGCTGCAGGAGTGCTGTGTGTTGCATAAGAACCTTTTGCTGAGTCCATCAGGAAGGATCCAGGCATAAGAGGGGTGACGATCCCAGGCAGTGGAGGCACTCAGGTCGCTCCCTGTACGTGGACGATGTCGCCGTCTTCCGCTTGGATCCTCTGTCAGTGCGCAGACTGATCCGCTCTGCGACCAGTTCGAACTGGCCTTGGGAGCCAAGGTAAATCGTGGGAAGAGCGAGGCCATGTTCTTTGGGAACTGGGCTGACCGACCATTTGTCCCCTTCACCGTCAGGACGGACGACCTGAAGGTGCTGGGGATATGGTTCAGAGGGACCGGGACATGCGTTAGAAACTGGAAGGAGCGAGTGTCTATGGTGCAAAGAAAACTGGGCATGTGGGAGCGACACTCCCTCTCCAATGTGGGTAAAAATCTGGTCATCAGGTGTGAGGCACTCTCGCTGTTGCTGTGCGTGGCGCAGGTCTGGCCCATCCCTCACTCCTGCGTGGTGGCGATCACCCGACATATCTTTCACTTTATCTGGAGGTCGAAAATGAACTGTGTCCACAGGGACGCGATGTACAAGCCTCTAGATAAAGGGGGAAAAAACGTGCCCAACATTGCCCTTATCCTGATGGTCACCTTTGTGTGTGGCTGCATCAAGCTGTGTGTGGACTCTCAGTACGCAAACACCAAGCGTCACTACGTGCTGAGGTTCTACCTGTCCCCGGTGTGGCGAAGGATGGGTCTGGCCACACTGCTGCGGAACGCTCCAAGTAGTTGGACCGTGTCGTACCACCTGTCCCTCAAGGAAAAGTTTATGCAGAGGAACACTTTTGACCACAAGTCCATCAGGCAGTGGTCAGCATGTAACATCTTAGAGGCCCTGTGGGAAAAGGAGATGGTGGATCCTGTCAGATGTTTCCCCGAGCAGACTGTCAAAGCCATTTGGCAGAATGCCTCATCGCCAGGACTTTCCAACAAGCACCAAGGTGTAGCTTGGCTGGTGGTGAGAAAGGACCTCCCCGTCAGATCCTTTCAACACGCCAGGAGTCTCACCCCCTCTACACGTTGCCCTCGAGGTGGCTGTGGTGGGGACGAGACCATTGTTCACCTCCTTGTTGATTGTGTCTTTGCAAAGAAGATTTGGAGAGAGATGAAGTGGTGTCTGTTGAGGTTCATCCTGAGCAGCGCGGTGACACAGGACTCTGTGCTCTACGGGCTGTCCCCAGGGACACACACCAAGACAAACATCAACTGCAGCTGGAGGATCATCAACTCGGTGAAAGACGCTCTTTAGTCTGCCCGAAACTTGTTGACCTTCCAGTGTAAAGAGTTGTCCCCGACCGAGTGTTGCAGATTGGCACATTCCAAGGTCCTGGACCAGGTGCTGAGGGATGCAGTAAAGCTTGAGGCAGCCGCTGCAAAGGCCCAATGGGGAAATGTCGCTGTCTAAGGCCTTTCTGCCATAGTGCACCGATGGGCTGAGAAAGTAGAGACCCCTCGGGCTGTAGGGTTCACAATGAATGTATGCAATGAATACTAATGTATTATAATTGTATTGAAGCACGTCAGAATGCAACATGATGTATGTTGATAACCCCAATACATTGCACTGTCTGACTGTCTGTAATGACCAGATTGAAATGATTGTAATATTCATTGATTGTATTTGAAGCACCTCATGATCCATGTGTAAAAGTTGAATCTGATTGCATGTTTTGTGATGGCGATTTAGAAATATTTTGTAATGTTCTTTCAGATATTTTATGAATAAAGTATATATTTTTTAAAAAAGCAGTCTGCTGCAGGAGGGAAAACACCACCCGGTTTGTGCCTCCCCAATGTCACACACAAGCATATCTGAACAGCTTCATACCAATACCATAAAAGACTGGAATAATGGCCCCCAAGAAATAGCTAATCAAATCACTCACAGGCATTTAAGGTTTACATGGAAAAGGGGAAATAAGGACAGATAGTGTAGGACAAGCACACAGCATGGATGATGATGCTTAAATGGATTGCTGGAAGCAGGTCTAGCAGTAATTTTTTTTAGATCTACAAGTATTCAATCCTTAGGATGATCTTAATTGCTCTACTTCTTCTCTCTGAAAGGTCCTTGATTTCTTTATTAATGCTCTCTACTCCATCTCTCCCCTGACCTCCCACCACTCCCTTGAATTTCCCAGCCCTTTACTTAAAGCTCTGTGCTTGATCCACCAGATTTGCTGCCCTGCCTATTAGTGCCGGAAAGATGTGAGCAGCTCACTAATTGAATTTAAAGAAGGCCTGACCATTAAACAGTTTGGGAACCTCACACTTCTGCAGGCCTTGTGGCCACTATGCTCACCTCCCGTCCAATGTTTACTGAAACCCAAAATCAGGGTCTTGGGTCAGTCAATACTGCTCTGTGATGCAGGGCACTCTATGAATGCACTGGTAGAATTATGAATTTGAAAGAAATCCAAATCATCCAATTGGTTGTGGCAAATATAACATGCTCAGCTCCACCAAATCATCAATATTCATCGTTTGTTGAGGGAACATAGCTGCTGAGATACATATAGCAGAAGCAGAGAATTACCATGCAAGAATCTATGGGCATACCTTAGTCCCAGTTTGGTCTAATTTTTAAGTATTAATTTTAGCTGGATAGAACTGAAATTAAACTGATTCTAAAAGTGAGGCTACATTAACATCACTGTATTCTAGGAGAGGACCATTAGCACAGTAATATTCATCCTTTGACACAAGTTATTGGGAGTTGTTGATTTACTCACATATACTCCTTCACTCTAGTTCTTATCCAAGATATGTTTATCTTGTGGTAATGACATGGGGGCAGTGTGGGGGGGCGGGGGGGGTGGAAAGTAAGTATTACTTTTTTAACTGTTTTACAATGGTTTATCCAGCCTACACTGCAAATATAAACCACTTAATCATAGTATTCTTGGCCAGCATCTGGACAGGTCTTGGTTTTGACTGGATGAACTAACTGATATTAAAATGGTTTGATAAATAGCTCTTTAAGCGAAGCCATCAAGCACTCTGTGGAATCAAAATGTATGTTTTAGTTCTGATATATGAGCATTGAGTTGTCAATCCATCACAACATGCAGCCGTATGATTTAATGGACCACCTTTTCCCAATCATCACTGTAATGCACAATCATTTCCTTGTGACTACATAATCTATTTGCAAAACAATCTTCTCTGCTGACTTAAGTCAAGCCAATTTGATGAGCTTATAAGGAAAGAAGCTACAATAAAGTAATTTATTTCTAGTGTAAAATGAAAGCATTTTATTGGATAGCAGAAACTGTTCCATATAAGTACTGTATAATCTCATTGATTACATTACTTTCATAAACCATAATCAGACTATTAATGTGACATCATTATTGAGGGGGGTTCCTCCCGTATCCAGTATGTGATAGAAGAACATATATAAATAATTTGGGAACAACATGGATAATTCATGAACTCAGCAATTTTGACATATTTGACTGCTTCTTCATTATACAATGATAGGAGGAACTTGCCAGTTAGCTATTTTAGAATGATCAGTATGTACAATGACTATTTTCACTATCATTCAACAGACATTACTCATATTGTGAAGGTTTTAGAATCGAAATGTGTTACCTTTAGAGTGAATTGCGATGAATTGTACCTGATTATGACCCCAAGAAAAGGCTATTTGTAGGCTGATTATAAATATAATAGTTCAACAACGCAATGGGATTACATACCACTAAACAACAAAATCTTATTCCAGCACTGTTGCATAGCAGTCATGGAACAATATTCTAACCATGAAGCTAGGGAGATGCCCCATTGTTTGACTTTATTTATGGTGCCAAATCTTCAGGTGTCTGGATCATCGAAGACCAGATGCACAACTGAAGATCTGCATCGGGACTCTGTGGAAGTCCTAACACACGGATCTATGTGGGAATTGCCTGGGAAGTTTCAACTTCTGATGGGCAATTCCCCTGCTCCCCGGAACCCTCCAGAAATGTCTCTGGCCGTGAGCCAGTATAGGACACTTCAGACAGTTCCATGGGACTTAGCTGAATAGTTACCCAGGAAATATTACACAGGTTAAAACCTTGGGTGTGATTTTCCAACCACACCCACTGCCGGAATTGTCCGGTCTTGCCAAAAGTCAATGGACTTTCAGCTGGGCCGCCAAATCTCCTGCGGTGGGTCCTGCCATGACAGGGCCGGAAAATCCTGTCCCTAGTCTAGCACCTGCGTAACTCCATAACCAATATCCCTCTATCGCCCGACCCCCAAATACCCTCCCGATTGGACAACCTTCCCCAACAAGACCTAATACACCCTGAACCACCTTATTCCTCCCGACAAGACCACCTCTCCCGACCAGTCCTGACTATCCCCCCATCGACCTGATTACCCCTTCCCACCTCCTGACTAACCGTCTGACTCAACCCGACTTGTATACCCCACGACCCAGCCACCTCTCCTGACCGGACCTAACTAACCCCCTTGCTGACCTGACTACCCCTTCTGACCACTGACTAACCCTCTGATCCGACCCGACTTGTATACCCTATGAACCAACCCAACCCGATCTGACCACACCCCCGGCCCAACTCACTAGTCCCTGACCTAACTACCCATCACCCTCCTACCAGCTCACCCATTTACCATCCCACTCACCTATCCACCCACTCACCTACCTACCTCACCCACCTACTACCTTACCCACCCACCCAGCTTAACCAACTTACCCACCCCACACCCCTAACTTGCCTAACCACCAATCCATCTCATCCACCTACCACGTCACCCACCTACCCACTTCATCCACCCTACCCACCTACACACTTACCCTCCTACACACTTACCCACCTGTAGTAATCTGATGTGTAATGTAAGATCACATGATCCTGGTACCCAGCAGCAGGGTAGCGCGGGCTACCTCTGTAGTCAGTAGTCTTGAGTTAGAGTGTGAAGAGTAAAGACAGAGTTTTGAGTTGTAAGCCACACAAGTGTAGCTGCTGAGTTCCTTTTGTAAATAAACAGAATGTGTTTCTTCTAAGAACAATCTACTGATCTTCTCTGTCTTTGTACCAACTCGGTCACCTCGAAACAAGCGTGCAACCCGGATCCTTTAGCCCCAACAAACCAGGGCACAGGATCCAACACTGCCCTACCCACCTACCTATTCATCTACTTCCTCTTTCACTCATCTATTCACTAACATTAAGGCTGGACCTTTAAACTTACCATATGGCAATTGGTGCTGTAAAAAGTGGGTGTGTCCTGTCTTCTCCATTCTACTCCGCTCTGCCTGAGTTCCCTTAGGGATGCTGTGCTGCGCATTTCTGTGTAAGATGGGATCAGAAGTCCCTGGAAGAAATGTGCAGCAGTGTCGAGTTGGGGGAGTTTCCAAGGGCAGCAGCAATCCGACAATCATTTCCACTGATAGGAAGATCCGGGCCAAGATTTAAAGGGGCCAAAATTTGATAGCCACACCAAAAGGGCACGGGCTTTGTGATACAGGATTCTTCCGATGCAGGCAGCACACAAACTTTGTGCTTCCTGCTAATTTAAATGATAGTAGCGTGCAGCTGAATGCTGAATGAGATGTTGAGTGGCTGCACAGTTCAGCAGGGTGCAAGTTTGTGTGAGGCTAGAATCAGTTAAAGCTGAAATAAAAACAGGAAATGCCGGAAAAACTCAGCAGGTCTATGACTCTGGGCAGAATTTTTCGGTGGGTGGTTGGGCGTGATCGGCCGGGGAGAGGAGTGTCGATCGCGATCGGCTCCTGACCACGATTTCATGCTTGCTGGCCAATTAACAGGCAGCCAGCGTGAGGCGTGCGCTGAAATGCTCAGCACTGCCGAGACGTGGGTGGGAGGAGGGCGAGCACTGACATCCGCGTGGGTGTGGATGAGCACTGAACGAAAGCTCCCTGAAGGCAGAGAAATGCCTCGGGAAGCTGAAAACCTAAAAGATCAAAAATAAAGGCTTCAGAAGCTGAAAGTGTTCCTGCATCATCATAAATCACCTGAAAAGTTTGCCACTGAAAGTGCTGTGCACTGAAATTTATTTATGTTTAATTTCATCCCGGAAATCTCATCCCGCCTGTGGATGAGGTTTGAAGAAAAATGCAAAGGCTGCCTGGCCGATTTGCCCGTCTGCCAACCGTAAGGTTGGACGGGCAATGTAAAATTAAAGGCAATTGCAGCTTTAATGACCTTAATTGATCTGTTAATTGTCGGTGGGCGTGCTTCCAACCTTTGCATGTGCCCACCGACTGAAATATCGCCCGAGCGCACGATAACGTCGGGACACTCGCCCGACAAGACATCTCGCGCGATTTCGCATCCGATTGGGTCAGGCGCGCGCCCCCACCGGCCGACCTAAAAACTCTGCCCTCTGAGTCATATTGGACTCAAAATGTTAACTCTGTTTCCCTCTCCACAGGCGCTGTGAAACCTGCTGAGTTTTTCCAGCATTTTCTGTTTTTATTTTAGATTTCCAGCATCTGCAGTATTTTGATTTTATATCAGTTAAAGCTTCCCTTCGTTACGGAAAGCCAGTCTGCACCTCTTAAAGGGGAGTAGTAGGTGCTGGTCGTGACTGAGAAACAATGTCTAACATGCAAGGAGAGCGAATGTGGGTTAACAGGGCAGAAAGCCTGCTCTAAGGTTCTTTGGTGCAATGTTGGGGGCCTTGTACTGGAGGAGAAAGGTCCTGTTTCCATAGGGGACCAGGAGGCCTCCCAGAAAAGCTCTGTGAAGGCAGTGACTCCAGATAGCCAGTACTATTAATGGAAGTAGAGTGGACCTGAGTGCAGTGCAGGAAGAAGTTCCACGAACTTTCATGAGTGGACAAGGTCAGTAAATTCATCCTTGGATTCCATATCCTTACAACTGCACTGGTAGCCACACACACTGCTCAATTCACCACATCGCCTTAACTCACCTACTCAATAACATCTACCAATGACAGCTTCTATCTCATAATCATAACTGTACCTCACCCTTGAACATTTAGGACTGTTGCAAACTTCCTATCAAATCTCACAGCACTAGACCCACAGCAATGTGGTTGACTCTTAAATGGCCTAGCAAGCCACTCATTTGTATCAAACCGCTACATTCCTGGCTTTCAGCCATGACTGCCAGATCACCCAAACACATGGTACCACATACTTCCCTCTGTCTTGCAGCACAAGATGGAACAAAATCAGAGGCAGCAGCACCTAATCCAAGGAAGAGACAGTGCTCGCCATCCTGAGCGGCCTTGACTGAGGGTGTGACCAGCAACATGTGGAACTATTGAAGCTGATGGTATGCTCATACTTAATCCTCCTCACACGTCACTGACCCCTTATCCCGCACTCTTCCGATGGTTTAAAGGTGGTGGCGTAAAGGTATTGTCACTGGATTAGTAATCCAGAGACCCAGGGTAATGCTCTGGGGACCTGGGTCAGAATTTGAATTCAATAAAAAATCTGGAATTAAAATTCTAATTAAACCATTGTCGATTGTTGTAAAAACCCATCTGGTTCACTAATGCCCTTTAGGGAAGGCAATCTGCTGTCCTTACCTGGTCTGGCCTACATGTGACTCCAGACCAACAGCAATGTGGTTTAGTCTTAAATGGCTGAGCAAGCCACTCAGTTGTATCAAACCGCTACAAAACCTCAAAAAAGGAATGAAACTGGACAGGCCACCTGGCATTGACCTAGGCACCGGAAACGAAACAACACTGACAAATTCAGTCCTGTCGACCCTGCAAAGTCCTCCTTTCCAAGATCTGGGGGGCTAGTGCCAAAATTGGGAGAGATGTCTCATAGACTAGTCAAGCAACAGCCTGACATAGCCATCCTCACGGATCACATCTTACAGATAATGTCCCAGACACCACCATCACCATCCCTGGGTATGTCCTGTCCCATTGGCTGATTACCATGTACCACCCTCTCTCAGCTGATGAATCAGTGCTCCTCCATGTTGAACACCACTTGGAGGAAGCACTGAGGGTGGCAAGGGTGCAGAATGTACTCTGTTGGGGGACTTCAATGTCCATCACCAAGAGTGGCTTGTTAGCACCATTACTGACCGAGCTGGCTGAGTCCTAAAGGTTTTTAGCTTGGCAGCTGTTTGTTCCAAACTTAACTGATGTTCAACATTATTCAAATGTCTGAAGGTATGTTCCGCAATTACTGTGGTGGAAGCTCCCATGTCTACTTCCATTTTAACAAGTTTGCCATTTATTTTCACTGTGACAAATATTGGTTCTGTCTTTCCAACTTTCAGATTAAACAATGAGTAAATGTCCAAATTTGTTGTTTCAGGCTCTTCTACATTGTAGATTTCATTGGGCTTCTTCTTTTGTTTACAAGCTTGCTTGAGTCTTTCCTTGCATTGCCTCATCATATGTCCATTTCTATGACAATAGTAGCATTTGATTTTTTTTAAACTGCCAATTGCTAAAAGACTGATTGTTTCCACCTCTATTAAAATTATTCTTTGATCTCGCTGCTAAGTTATTTTTCTTTATTCTTCGGCTAGCTGTTTCCTGCTTCTCGGCAGAGTCTCGCTTTTTCGCGTCACTTTCGCTTGAGGTTTCCGACCTGATGTGGAGGATGGTGCCATTTTTGCACCTTGTATTGCTTGTGAATCTCTTATAGTGCTTTCTATGGCCAGCACTATCTCTAGTGCCTTCTTGAAATCCAGGCAATATTTTTTTCTGAATAGTGTCCTCTTTCACACCACACACTAAGCTATCTCTGAGCATGTTGTTCAGCGTTGTACCAAACTCACCATGTTCCGTTAGCTGCTTCAAATTCGCTACGTAGCATGCAATTGTCTCACCCGGGGCTCTATTTTGTGAGCTAAACCTGAACATCTGTATCGTGACTGAGGGCTTGGGTTGAAGGTGGTCCTTCATGAGGTCCACCAATTCATTGAAATTCTTCAAATCTGGGGCACTGGGTGCTGTCAAACTTCGAATCACAAGCTCCCACAAGTAATCAAGAGGATCGCTCGCCTCTTCTCTTCCCCCGTAATCTTGTTCACTTCAAAAAAGAACGTGAGGCTTTCTATGTATTGAGATCAATTGTCTGTGGCTAGCTTAAAAGGATCAATTCTCCCAAATTGTGGAATTTTTAGAGAGGATAACTTCTTCAGTTCTACTGGAGCTTGCTACTTACAATCACTGGATGAGGTACAGCTGATTTCTTTTTAACTTGATTTCTTTGGTTCAATCCCATTTTATCCTCATCGACAGTTTATTGTAGGGTGGCCCAAGTTGTACTATTAATGATAGAGTTGAACTGCAGACACTTCTTGGGTGGAAACATAAAGTCAATTTATAATATACTCAGAAGCAACTACATGTGTGCTTTCCACTTCACCTCTCTCTACATTGACTGCTGAGGTAGCCCGCGCTACTCTCCTATTGTTTACTACAGATCATGTGATATTTCCTAACAATTATTATTCTTAAAGGTACATTACACACTAAATAAAACAATAATTACTACAGTGCCCTTATTTCCCTGCTCCCTCTTGAAATAGCTTGTCCTCCTCTGTGTCATCTCTGCTTATTCTGTCTCTCATGCTGCAGGCCAAGGGACATAAAAACTACAGCACCCTGACTGGGAGCATGTGGTCTGAGCAGAACCCTTATCAGAACCAAAGCCTTCACCACGTGCCATACCACTCTCTGTAGATTTCAGTACCTTTAAGCAGAGACAAACCTCTAAGCAGTACTACTAACCCAGTGACAGCCAGTAGAAATCAATCAGCAACTAATCAAGGTGGCCGATGATCCTTTTAAATAGCATTTTTGGTGGGGGAGGAGGGTCCTTTCTGCTACTGAACACATTTTTAGCTATTGGAGGTTAATCGAGGGTATGAGCTGCAGTGATGAGGTTGAAAGGGCATTTCTAGAGTCAAATCAGCATTACAAGCTGACTGCCCTCACAACCTGCTTACTTCCAGTGTACGTATGCTGCTAACAACCTACCCAAAATGGCATCTGGCATGGACTGCATCAGAAGCGTGCGTGCATGGCATAGATGCCACTTGGTCATGAAACAGCACCCATAGCACTGAAAATATGGGTATCCCATGGTTGAAGACGTTTTCCTTATAACTGAATAAGTAATGGCCCATAATTCCCTTGGAGTGGCAATCAGTGCGGATTGCCAATCCGTGCCCAATTACCTTCATGGGTTTTCTTTCGTGCCTGCCTTGCCCAACCTTCTGACTCAGGCCGGGTAAGATCCAGTGGCGCAGCTCGCCCCCAAGGCCCAGAGTTGAAGTCCAGCTCTGTCAAATTGAAGGAGGACATGCCCGCTTTTTTATGGTTGTAGCCTCTGTACACTAGGTGAGTTAATAGTCCCGTTGAAATTGACAGGCTGTGGAGAAAGTAAGCGTCTAAGGTAAGTGGATAGGACTTGGGTTGGAGGAGGGGGGATTGGAGGTCGGGGGGAGCTAGGAGGTCGAGGATGCGGGGGGGGTTGGATCTCAGGGGCTGGGGGGCATGGGGGCTGTCGGACATCAGTGGAGGGTGTGAGGGGTGTCTGGCCTCAGGGTTAGTGGGAGGGGTGAGGGTTGTTGGACCTCAGGGAGGTCAGGGGTTGGACCTTGGGGGTGGTATGGTGGTCGGAGGTCAGGGGGTGGGGGCTGGGTCAGGGGGTTGTGTGGTTTGGGCTGGAGGTTGGGGGTGTGGGGGTTGGGTTGGAGTTTGGGGGGGATGCGGGGTGGGTCAGAGGTCGGGGGGGTGGGGGTGGTTGGGTTGGGGTGGTGAGATGGGTCAGAGGTCAGAGTGGTGGGAGGTGGGTTGGAGGTTGGGGGATGGATTGGAGGTTCAGGTGGTAGGGGTAGGGATGGGTTGCGGGGTGGGGAGTGGGTCGGAGGTCAGGGGCTGGGGTTGGTTCAGAGGTCGGGGGGTTGCGGGGTTGGGTCAGGGAGTTGGGGGTGGTTGGGTGCCGGTTTGGCTCGGCTCAGGTGGGCGGGTTGAGTCAGGATTGGAAGGATGTCAGGTCAGGGCAGGAGGTGGGGTCGGGTTAGGTCGGGGGGACGTCGAGTCGGGGGTTGTCGGGTGAGAGCCGGGCCCGTGGGGAGGGGTGAGTCCTGTCCAGCTCGGGAGAGTCCCATGTGGGGTCGGGGGTGGGGAATACCGTAGGGATGTGGTTAGTCGGGGGTGGTGAGGGTAGTCCCCTGGGGGTTCGGGTCATGGGGGGAATCCCGTATGGGGTCGGGGGTGTGGAGGGAGTCTCATGGGAGGTGGTGGTGGGGTTGGCCTGGGTCTTTACAATAGTTACCCAGAAGTTAGGAGAGGTTTTAAATCTAACTTTTCTGAGTAACTATTGGTGTAACCTTGTTGAAACCATCCGAAGTTTGCAATTTAAATCACATTTTCAGATGTTCCCAGCGCAGGGCAATTGCCCAGTGGAAGTTTGTGCTTTTTGGCAATTGCCATGCAAACACTTACCTGGGAACTTCCGAAGGGGATTCCCCAGCACAACTTTGGGGTACCCCTCCAATCCGACGGTGGGGAGCTTGTAAGTAACGGCCCATTAAAATGTCATTGGCTCCTCGGTATAAATTGTCAAATTCACTTTGCATGCTAGTTAACCACCAAGCCCAGTTCATTAGGCATTCCTTTTTTTCTACTTGATGCCTACTTTTTTGCATCCATTTAGCATTCTGAGACATTTTTCTCTAATTGAAGAGCGCTATAGAAATGTAAATTGTTGCTGTTATTGTTCCCCATTGCCTCTCTGTTGCTATGCCTTGTAGTTAACTCAAATCAAATCACGAGTCCTCATTCAGTACCCTCATTTATCACGTTAATTTCACGATCATGTCTTCAAATAGAAATCATCTGCCATATCAAAAGAGAAAATAATGCTTTAGAATAACTCTATTACCATTTTGCTTTGGAGCTGTATAAGAGCAAAATAATACCAGAGTTCAAAGGCAAAGTACAAAAAGTATATAGCATTGAAATTTTCTGTGTTATATTCCCCACTCCTCTAAGTCTGGATTTGCCATTACAAACAAAAGCAATTTATTACTGTAATCATGCCCAGTAACGCAATTCACCATAGAAATAAACAGTCATTAAAATAATTGAACATTTAGGCAGCTCAAAGTAGATGATATACTTACAGCCCACTTTCCTAAGGAACGTTCTTTACAGAATCAGATAGTGTGTGTGTGTGTGTATGTGTGAGAGAGACAGAAAAGGAGAGGCAGACAGAACCTAAATGCTTCTAACAGACCAAGCATAGTTAATACTGAGATAAAAGCAAAATACTACGGATGCTGGAAATCTGAGCAGTTTTCTGGATGCAGCAGTTATACCAAACCACTGTGACATTTAGAATGGATTAATATGTTTTTATATAGATAACATTTTTCTCAAAATTTGACAGCTGTGGCACATGTAATATTGGCCTCACAGCAGAGGGCCAATGGATATTTCATCAAGGTTAGAATGTCCTGGTGAAATCCATCTCCCAGAGATAATTGGTTAAAGATGGAAGAGAGCTGCAGATGTTTAAGCTTTGCACTGGTTCTGAAGGCACAGCATCTCTGACTACTTCAGAATTAAATTGAAATGAAGTATTGTTTTCAACCTATGCGTCCGTTTTCATTGCAAAAGCACATCTCTATATCAACATATTAAAATAGTGTGTATTATCAAATGCATGAAAAATCTCATATCGATCAAAAGTAAAATAAAAGTAAAAAAGATTAAAACAAAAACCTAGTTTAAAAGGCAATAACTATTTTCCTTTGAATTTTACCACAATTAATTAGAAGATGCATATAATTGCTTATGAATAAAAGTTCTATTAAGCATTGTAAAGTGTTTTGGGATATCCTGGGGTTGTGAAAGCTGGTATACTTAAATACAAGTCTTTTTTAAATTTTATAGCTTAGTTAGGGTGACCGGATTTTCAAAAGTCAAAACTGGGGCATATTGAAAAGCCATGGGAAGGCAGGAATCTGTGATCATTGGCATGTTGGGTGACTAATGACAAGAATCTGTGACAAGGCAACCCTATTCCTTAGGTTATTTAAAAGGCAATGGAGCCATCGGCGCCAAAAAGGTAGGAACAGCTCCCTTGGAGACATCGTAGGGGTGATTGGGGGGAGGGGTACAGGTTTGCTGCATGCTTGTCTTTGGAATTGACCATTGTCTCCAAAACAGAAACTCCACCCCTATGTTTAATGAACTTTTAAGTGATGACATTTCAACTCTCTGCCATTAATTGGAGTTAACAAAAAGTCACAATATTGATGCTGGAATGAAAGAGACTCTATTTTAAATGGTGTTGGCTAGATACCAGATATTTTGAAATATTTATAGGATAGGAAAATTCATGGATTTAAACCTATAAGATTTAATAATAAAAGTAAAATTGGTGATTTACTTAAGCCTGTTGCAACAGGGCTCATCTGACATCACTGAGAACTTTGAAGGTGATGGCATGTATTTACCTTATGCCCCTTCTCAACTCTCAACACATTCCCCTTCCCTCACCCCAACCCTCCCCTTCTGAGTCCCTGTTTTCAGACATCCAATAAATGCTATCTGCCCAGTCATACCAGCCCTAGGAGGAGGAGAGAGAGCTACAACACAGCACTAATGAACAAACCCCCTCACTTGATCTGGAACTCATAGCCATCAGCTCAGATACTGGCACTGCATGCACTTTGGAGGCTTTTATACAGTTGAGATTAGCACATGGAGGGTCATCTGGGCACAAGAATGCTTCCCTCAGGCCACAAGTAAAAGATGGTTCACTTGCTAACTCACCAGAGAAAGCTTACAGACGTGTATTTCTACAAGAGGACACAGATGAAAATCTCGTTGGGGCAGCATACAGAAGAGCACTGAATGGGCATATATGCTAAATTTTGGGTGCATTGGCTGACCTGTCAACAGCCTCCTGTCACTTTCAATGAGCATGGAAGAGTTCGGATCTAACTTGGCCGAGAGTGTGGCACAGAACCTGATCTCTCCACAGCCTCTGCTCCATCTCCCTGTCATCTGCAGACCCAGAGACTCTGTCACTGCTTTCTCCAACCATTCATAGCCTTTGTGTAAACAGATCACTTACTCCTCTGCACCCTCCAGTGAATATGCAGCTACGTTATCTGGCAAATCTAATAAATCACTACAACGCCTCCCAAAACAGTCCAATGTACTTCAAGACACTTTGTGCAATAGAAAAAGTTCCAAAAGTTAAGTTCACCTGCAATTTGGGTGCCTGGTCCTTTAAGTAGCTCTAGTGCATGGCCCATCCGCATTCACACTTGTTATTTGCAGATTGAACAACAATGAGGCTGAGTGCACACTTGCCCGCATTTAGAAATCTGGCATCGCATCAGCTGGTTGGCCTGTATGGCATAAGGATTGCATTCATTCAAGGTGCATGCATGAGTGGTGGTATATATTAATGTAAGTCTTCTTTAAATTTTATAGATTGGCTGCTGGTGCCCAATTGCAATGGCAAGTACTAGGATAGGGATTTGTGACCACAATTCTGGCACAGTTTCAGATATGCTATCAATAATCCCGGAGCCAAATTTGGCAAAATAAATTATGCACTTCTACGGAAAAGGACCTGTTTCCATAAGCACATGCAGGCTTCAGTGTGCTCCTTCGATTTTCCACCATCAAGCATCGATCTTGAGCCTTTTCTGTAGAGGGAGAAGCGTTTATACTTCTGGTCCCGGCCTCAGGAGAAAAAACTGGGAGGTCAGCAATCTCAAGACATCATGTAGTTCTTAGTGATTGATTATAATCATGACATTGGTACAGAGCTAGGAATATGGGGCTAGAAATTCATTGGCTTGATCAAAGGCAATCAGTGCTTGATTGGGGGGGGTTGCCTGCTGACAGCCTCACCTCTGCCCTTGCTTCCTGCACCATGACCCCCACCGCATGAAAACCCCCCACATTAGTTACCTGTAGCCTGGGTCTTCCATGATCCTGGGGCTCCAGGGGGCGTTCTTCCCCAATAGCCCCCTCAGTGGCGCTGTTGAGTGCAAGACCTGCCAGCCTCTGATTGGCTAGCAGCTCTTGCAAGGCGGGACTTTTGCACCTAGCGTCTTGATTCCAGAGGAAGGCCCAGCAGTGGCATTGTCACTGCTTGACTGGTGCATGGTTCAGCAGGCCTTCCTGAAAAGAGGCAATGTGTGTCTCTCGCCAGCTCTTCAGCCAGTAGGCGTGAGCCCTGATGCCACAAAAAGATTCCACCCACACTGTGGGTGTGACCAGTGCAATGTTTTTAAAATTAGTGAGTGATACTCATACCCACTGCTGCAACTTCAACACAACTCAGTATTGTGTGGTAAAAGCAAAATACTGCGGATGCTGGAAATCCGAAACAAAAACAAAAATACCTTGAAAAACTCAGCAGGTCTGACAGCATCGGCGGAGAGGAATACAGTTGACCTTTCAAGTCCGTATGACTAAGAGTCATACGGACTCGAAACATTAACTGTATTCCTCTCTGCAGGTGCTGTCAGACCTGCTGAGTTTTTCCAGGTATTTTTGTTTTTGTTTCAGTATTGTGTGGCATTGAAATCCTATTGGACAACGTTGATATAGAATATGGGAAATGAGCTGGTTTGTCAGAAAATGTTCTTATTCAAAGTCTCCATTAATTGACACGTACTGTTCTGTGCAGCAATATGTTAAAAAAATCAATTTAATGCTTATACTCATTCAAAGCAAATGAGTTTTAAATGTTGTATTCAATGGATTATACACCATTGCCTCAATTTAATCTGCACAGTGTATGCTGTGATTTTTAAAATCTATGAATTCGAAGCACAATACAGAGCTGAGCCAACTGAAAATTTAAAGGCATTCTATAATGTGCTGTATGTATACATATGTATATATATTCTGTATCACCACTGCATTGAAAAGAGGGATAGTCAAGTGAGTCAGTGATTGGTATGCTAGCAATTCTTCCTACTCAGATTTATAAACAGCACGAATATCATACAGATCCTCTTTGTTATCAGGGCCAGATAGCTAAACATGATTTTTATGTAGAACAAAAACAAAAATACCTGGAAAAACTCAGCAGGTCTGACAGCATCTGCGGAGAGAGGTACAGTTAATGTTTCGAGTCCGAATGACTCTTCATCAGAACTAAGGAAAAACAGAAAAGAGGTGAAATATAAGCTGGTTTAAGGGGGGTGTGGGACAGGTAGAGCTGGATAGAGGGCCAGTGATAGGTGGAGATTGCCAAAAGATGTCATAGACAAAAGGTCAAAGAGGTGTTGACGGTGGTGATATTAGCTAAGAAATGTGCTAATGGGGACATTAAGGGCGGAAACCAGGACGATGGTCAATTTTCAGTGGTGCCAATCTGAAGACTTTTAAATTTCTTTTTATTTGAAGGACATGCCATTAGCACCATGTGAAACCGTACATTACTGAAATGTGTGGCTGCTCCTGGATTCTTGTTAATGGCATGATATGGAAATCTGCTGGTGTGAGTATTAAACCTTTTACATATTGGTAAACAGCACCATCCATGCCTATGTCTCCTTAAACTTCATTATCTCAACACTCCTCTTTTGGGCCTTTTAATCTTCTCTACTCGTAAACTTAAATTGTCTGAAACTCAGCCACTTATACCCTGCTTCACACTAAGTCCCACTCATCCAATGGCTTGCTGTCTCCCATTGTGTTAAATTTAAAATCCTTGCCTTCAACTTTCTCCGTGGCCTCATCTCACCTTTTCTCGGCAACCTTCTCCAGCCTTATTTTTTCTCCCACAGCTTTTGACTCGAGCCTTTTGTGCACCCCCATTCTTTTGGCCACTATTATCAGCATGACCTTTGGCAATCTTGGCCTCAACAATTCCATCTCTCCATTTCTCTCCTCACCTTCAAGGACATTCTCAAAAGCCATCTGTACAACCAAGGTTTTCATCACGTGTCCTAATTTCTCCCTACATGGCTGAAAACCCATTTCTTTATCGGTTTTACCTGAGAAATGCCTTGAAATGTTTTTTGTTTTGCATTTAAGGTGTGCTATAATTGTAAGTTGTTTAGATAATACAGGCCATTTAATAATGGCTTAACCAACATTTTTCAAAGAATAAAGTCTACTTCCATTTCAGTTGATAGGAACCTTGGATTAATACTGGACAGTTTGCCAATAAAGAACGATACCTGATCTGGATCACCTGTTTCTACTACTTTTTTTTTTCAATCTCACAGTCCAATGATAGATGAAATTTGTTTAGGGAGGAAAGTAAGAAGATTTTCCTGGGACCTAAACCAAATCTTTCAGTACTGGACAATTTGTGGGACATTCCTTATAATCCAGAGGAGTAATTTTCTGCAGATGCCCTGGTTTCAGAGAACTTTTCCTATTGCCAGTACATATAATGAAGTAATTGGATACGTGTTCATGCTTTCCATACAGTATTTGTTTTCATGCTAGTCATCAATGTAAAATTAGATCTGACTTAAATTTTGACATCAGGATTATTTAGAGTTTCTGGGGTACATGTGATTAAAGAAGTTGAAAAGAAAACGACAAATTGTTCACTATTAGAGTGCTATCAGTGGGGTGACAATGATCTGGGTGCTTCTTCATTCTGTGATGTTGGTGTACTTTCACCAATTTGCCAGATAATTTGCTACTTCACAGCTGCATTGTTTTGAACAATTGCTCTTTTCGGCATAAATTCATTTACCCCCCTGCAGTACAAATGAATTAGTGAGGTAATTCAGAGTTTTAGTAGTTTGTAATTCATCCCATTGGCCACTGTCTAACTTTTACTCCTTGTTAACTAAAAAAGCACTGTTTTATACACAAAGCATTATTTCCTCTCCCACACCCACAAGTGATTTCTCTTGCTTCTTCTTCTATATGTATTACTCCAAATAGATGCATGCTTTATGTCATGACAAAGTTGAGTTCTGCAGTGATATTTGTTGCTGAGAAGAGTTGATTGTTGCTCCTGAGACTATGGCATATCTGCAACAAGAAGAAAATGACATGGTAAATACATGCGCATAGTTTTACATGCTGTTGGTGTGCAGATTGTACATAGCACAATTCATGTGGCACCGCAGTCACTTCTTTATGCTTGATAAGGCATTTTCAGAGACGAGGTGTATGATTAGAATTCACAAGCCATGGTATGTTGCTCTCCTATATCCTGCATGTCACTAAAACTGTGTATAGCCTCTAGCTAACGACCTGCAATGGCCTCCTCAAAGGAAGAACTTTCAACTGCTGTGTCTCCCTGCCAATTTGGACTTGGTGCATTCTGTGAAAAGCAGCCCTTTTCAATTAAGAGTAATTTACTCGTCAATGAGAATAGTATATATTCAATGAGTGCATATTTTGTTCTGTATTCATCAAGCAGCAGCACAATTTTATGTTTTTATGCATTATTTATCTGAATATAAAGGACACACAAAATGATTATACATTGACGTACACTTATCGTGTACATCATCTATTAGATCTAACACACGGAGGAATTTCATACCCTCATGTTACTCACTGTTTACTCAGTGAGTTTCACATATAAGTTGCACCATTGGTTTCCTAAATCTCAAATATGGATGTTTGGTGGCTGATGGACTATTAGTTAAATATAAGGAACCTTTCACAAAATATGTGTGATGAAGGTGGAATATCTTTTGTTGGACTATAAAGCTGTCACAAATAAACTTTGAACTTAAACATATTCAGATACATGGGGAGCCTCTCCTATTGACAGCACATATATAATAGGACATTCATGATTTCAAAGTGATACATTTTGTTAGGGAAAACAGAAGAGGCAATACAAAAGAAAGGATATCATTCTAAAATGCGCGCAGGAACAGAGAGACCTAGATGTAAGTGTCCACAAATTGTAGAAGGGGCAGTGCAGGTGAGGAAGTGATTTTAAAAATATGGGATCCTCGGCTTTATAAATAGAGGGAAAAGGCTGGATTATACATTCCCAATTGCTGCCTCCAAGCTGGTGAAAAATTTGGCGTGATGACATCGGGTGGGCAACACAACGTTATCACGCCAGTCTCTGAAAATACGGAGCCTGCCTGCTATTTTGGTTAAGCTTCTTAACAACCCAATTGTTTGTAATTTTTCATTGTCTGCTGCATTTTTAGGGCGTTGGCGTAAATACATTTGGGAGTCTTTTACTCCTGCTAAAACAAGGTGGCACAAGGGTGGTAGAAAAGGCCTACCATGGGACCATGGTTGAGTGTACCAGCAGATAGTGCTGGGGAAGGTGGCAGTGTCTGTATGATTTTAATGACATTTAAAAAAATCTTTTTTGCACATTCAATGAATAATAAAGACTGATTCTGAAAGCAGGTTTCCTCTACAATTCTAGCCACCTATCATTGGCCTCCTGAGCTGACTTGAGTTGGTCCAAATTGAGTGGAATGCCTGAGGTGATGGCTGTGGCTAAGGACGGTGTGACCCGCAGGGCGTCGAAGCAGGCACTGACTAAAGTCACCAAGAAGCCGGCCAAGAAGTGGAGGGAATCTCGCAAGCAGAGCTATTCCACTCACATGTACAGGGTGCTGACCCAGATCCACCCCTCTACCAGGATCTCTTCCAAGGCCATGGTGTTTTAAATATATGAAGAGCAAGAGAATAACTAGGAAAAGAGTAGGACCAATTAGGGGCCATAGAGGTAATCTGTGGGTGGGCCCAGAAGATGTGAGTACAGTCCTCAATGAATACTTGTCATCGGCCTTCACAATGGAATTGGACTATACCTGTGTATAGTCAGCAGGGTAAAATATTGGAAGAAATTAACATAGAGAGAGAGGAGCTACTAATGGGTTTATGACATTAAAAGTGTATAAATTCGCAGGCCCGGATGAGATGTATCCCAGGCTGTTGAGGGAGGCAAAGGAAGAGATATCAGGGGCCTTGGCAGTAATTTTCAAATCCTCTCTGGCCACAGATGAGGTGCCAGAGGCCTGGAGGACTACTACCATTGTCCCATTATTAAAAAAGGGAGGAAGGGATAGAGCAAGAAATTGCAGACCGGTCAGTCTAACCTTGGTAATGGGGGGGTTACTAGAAAGAATTCCGAGGGACGGAATATATCTGCACTTTGAGAGACATGGATTAATCAAGAATAGTCAGCATGGGTTTGTTAAGGGAAGGTCGTGTATGACAAATTTGATCGAATTTTTTGAGGAGGTAACCAGGAGTGTTGATGAGGATAATGCATTTGATGTGGTCGACATGCACTTTAGCAAGGCTTTTGACAAGGTCCCTCATGGCAGACTGGTCAAGAAAGTAAGCCCATGGGATCCAAGGCAAAGTGGCACATTGGATCCAAAATTGGCTGAGAGGCAGGAAGCAGAGGGTTATGGTAGAGGAATGTTTCTGTAACTGGAAGTCTGTTTCCAGTGAGGTTCTGCAGGGCTCAATGCTGGGGCCCTTGCTGTTTGTGGTCTACATAAATGATTTGGACTTAAATGTAGGGGGTATGATCAAGAAGTTCGTGGATGACACGAAAATTGCTAGGATGGTAAATAGTGAAGATGTAAACTGCAGGAGGATACCAATGGACTGGTCAAGTGGGAAGAGCCGTGGCAAATGGAATTTAACACGGAAAAGTGTGAGGTAATGGCACTTGGGGAGGGCGAACAAGACAAGGGATTACACTATGAATGGTAGGACCCTGGAAAATACTGAAGATCAGAGGCACCTTGGTGTGCATATCCACAGATCCCTGAAGGTAGCAGGGCAGGTAGATAAGGTGGTTAAGAAGGCAAATGGGATACTTGCCTTCATTAGCCAAGGTGTAGAATACAAGAGCAGGGAGGTCATGCTAGAACTGTATAAAATGTTAGTTAGGCCACAACTGGAGTACTGCTTGCAGTTCTGGTCACCATATTATAGGAAGGATGTGATTGCACTGGAGAGGGTGAAGAGAAGATTTAGCAGGACGCTGCATGGGCTAGGGGGGTCTGAACTATGAGAAACGATTGGATAGACAAGGATTGTTTTCCTTGGTGCAGTGGAGGTTGAGAGGGGACCTGATAGAGGTGTATAAGATTATGGGAGGCAGAGATAGGGTGGATAGGAAGGCACTTTTTCCATTAATAGAAGGGTCAATAACCAGGGGGGCATAGATTTAAGGTAAGAGGTAAAAGGATAAGAGGGGAGTTGAGGAGAATTTTTTTCACCCAGAGGGTGGTGGGAGTCTGGAACTCATTGCCTGAAAAGGTGGTTGAGTCAGAAACTCTCGTAACATTTAAGAAATATTTAGATATTCACTTGTGTTGCCATAGCCTCCAGGGCTATGGGCATGCGCTGGAAAATGGGATTAGTGTAGTCAGGTCTTTGTTGACTGGCATGGACAAAATGGGCTGAATGGTTTCTTTCTGTGCAGTGAACATCTATGAGTCTATGAGTGTCATGAACTCCTTCGTTGTTGACATTTTCAGACGCATCACATCCAAGGCCTCGCACCTCATTCACTAAAACAAAGTGCCACACCATCTCAGCCAGAGAGATCCAGAGCGCTTCATGCTGCCAGGGGAACTGGCCAAACATGCCGTCTCCAAGGGGACAAAAGCGGTCACCAAATACACCAACTCCGTTTAGGTCGACCATTCTAAAGATTATAATTGGCCTCCTTCTCACTGGATGGCCACTAATTGGACGCGTAGAGATGCCAGGAGCAGGAGCAAACAGACCTCGCAATTTCCATTCTGCCTCCCTCACCCTCCAGCCCATAAAGTAGAAAAACAAGACAGTTCAATGAAGAGTGCAGGAGGACATGCCAGGTGCAGCACCTAAAAATGAGGTGCCAACCTGGTGAAGCTATAAAACAGGACTACTTGCGTGCCAAACAGCATAAGCAGCAAGTGATAGACAGAGCCAAGCAATCCCACAACAACGAATCAAAAGCTCTGCAGTCCTGCCACATCCAGTCGTGAATGGTGCTGGACAATTAACCAACTAACTGGAGGAGAAGGCTCCACAAATATCCCCATCCTCAATGACGGGAGAGCCTAGCACATCAGTGCAAAAGACAAGGTTGAAGCATTTGTTGTAATCTTCAGCCAGAAGTGCCGAAGGATGAGAAGACCTCTTCTGGAGGTCCCCAGCATCACAGATGCCAGTCTTCAGCCAATTCGATTCACTCCACGTGATTTCAAGAAACGGCTGAAGGCACTGGATACTGCAAAGGCGATGGGTCCTGACAATATTCTGGCAATAGTACTGAAGACTTGTGCTCCAGAACTTGCTGTGCCCCTAGCCAAGCTGCTCCAGTACAGCTACAACACTGGCATCTACCCGGCTATGTGGAAAATTGCCCAGGTATGTCCTGTACACAAAAAGTAGGATAAATCCAACCCGGCCAATTACTGCCCCATCAATCTAATCTCGACCATCAGTAAAGCAATGGAATGGGTCATCAACAGTGCTATCAAGCGGCACTTGCTTAGCAATAACCTGCTCACTGATGCCCAGTTTGGCTTCCACCAGGGCCACTCAGCTCCACAATGGGCTCCGTCACGGGCAGGAACAGAACATTTGGGGAGCCAGCCAAAAGCCCATTGACTTTTGGCAGCACCGGAAAATCCTGGCTGCGGGCGGGGCCGGAAAATCCCAGTCCACACTTTAGGAAGGTTATGAAGGCTTCATGGAACTTGCAGAAACATTTATGAAAGTGGTTCCAGGGATGAGGGATTTCAATTATGGGAACAGATTGGAGAACTGGGGTTGTTCTTAAAGATGAGAAGGTTGAAAGGAGATTTGGTCATCATTGTCGGATTACCTTTGTTATCGAAGATGGCTGTTTCTTACCTGTGTGGAATCATCAGTTGTGCATTCTAACATGGCAGTGGAGCCTGATTGCTGTACTTTCGCTTTCCATAGTACAGGCAAGGATGAATTGTCTGATTTTGTTGGGACTGTCCAGTCTTTCTAGCTTGCCTTTTGCCCTAAGCTGCCTGTATTCTTTGCTGTTCGCAGAAAACAATGTCACCGTTTGAGATTGCTCCCCAGGTAGTTCTTTCTTGTGAATTTTTCTCCAAGTCCATGTTGGACTTGCCACATTTCTGAGGTTCATCTTCATGGAATCCTTGAATCTTAATCTCGGCCTACCTCATAGGTGGTGTCCAAGTTTAAGTTGTGAATACATGACTGCTTTGGATTTTATCCTGAGTTGGGCTCAGATGATCAGTGCTTCAATTCCAGACATTGCTGCTCTTTGACGTGTGTTGCGCACTCTGCCCTCTCATTTGATAACCATGATGTTCTGATTGCAGCTCAGGTCGAACCTGTCCAACTGCTTAATACGTCTGGAGTAGGTAGTCCATGTCTCATGTACAGGCATAAAGGAGGGTAGGTCTTACCGCAGCTTTGTACATAGTAAGCTTTGTTCTAAGTTTGATACCTCATTTCTTCCACAGTCTCTTGCATAAATGGGAAAATTTTGAGCTTGCTCTGAAAATTCTATTGCCACCTCACTGTCAATGCAGACATTTTTGGAGATTGTGCTTCTGAGCTAGATGAAGCTATCTGTAGCCTTCAGGGTTGTGTCATTGATAGTTATAGTAGGTGAGGTATAGTTAGAATTCAGTGGTGATTGCTGAAATATCTCTGTCTTCCCTAAGCTGATGGTTAGCCCATAATCATCAGCCATTTTTGAAAAACAGTTCATGATCCCTTGAAGGTCATGCTTATAGTGTGACACAAGGGCAGTTATTGGCAAACAGCAATTCCCATATCATCATCTCTGGTATCTTAGTTGAGGGTTTTAGTCATCTCAAGTTGAAGAGATTGCCATCTTTTCTGAATTGTATTTATAATCCATCAACATTTCCATCAAATGCCCCAGAAAGCATCATAGCAAAGAAGAGCACAGGGGCCATGACATACCCTTACTTCACACCACATTTTTTCCCCTTTATTCTTTAATGGGGTGTGGTCGTCACTGGCAAGGCCAACATTTGTTGCCCAATTCTAATTGCCCTTGAACTGCTGCTTGCTCGCTTGTTGCAGAGCACAGTTAGTCAACCACATTGCTATGGTCAGGCCAGGTAAGGAAAGCAGATGTCCTCCCCTCAAGGACATTAGTGAACCAGGTAGGTTTTTACCCAATTGATGATACTTTCAAGGTCACCATTACTGAGACTAGCTTTATATTCCAGATTTATTAATTGAATTTAAATTCCACCAACTGCCATGGTGGGATTTGAACCCATTCCTCAGAGCATTTACATGGGCCTCTGGTGTCACTAGTCCAGTAACATTACTGCTATGCCACTTGTTACATTAAAGGGTTCAATGTATTCACCACAGTCAGCAACTCTGGCCGTCATTCCACCATGAAACTGTATCAGCTTTGCAGCTCTATCAGAGCATCCAAGGTTGGCCAAAACTTTCCACAAGGCCTCTCTATTTACTGTGTCAAAGGCCTTCATCAGGTCAACAAAGGCACAGTGGAGTCCCATGTTCACAGCATTTCGCTTGTATTTGCAGATGGATGAAGATCATGTCACAAGTGCCTCTGGCTTTCCTGAACTTTGACTTTCTGGCAGTACACGTTCTATGTGGCTTACCGGTCCATTGAGTGAAACTTTTGCTAGAATCTTATCACAAGCAGCAAGATTCCTCTGTGGTTGTCACACACACATTTTTGGCCATTTCCTTTGTACAAGTGAGAAATTGTTGCATCCTTGAACTCCCGAGGAATGGTTTGTTGATCCCACATTCTGTGAGTTTGATGGCTAGTTGGGGACTGCCAGACCTGTAACTTTTGCCTTGGAACCCATCTGAGCCTGGAGCTTTCCTTGAGGGTAGAATCTAATGCCTTTGCCAACCATCACAACAGAGGGTTTGATGTCCAGGTTTCCACATTTGGACCTATCTGGAAGCTTGTCTGTAGCTACCCGATTTATGGTGGATGGGCACACCCCTAAAGTGCTCAGCCCAGTATCCTTTGATAACTGTCCTGTCCATCAGGAGAGATTCCACATCAACACTGAGAACAGGCAAGATGCTGCGTGAGGGAGGACCATATACAGTCTTCAGGGTTTTATAGGAATCCCTCATTTCATGCTGATCAGCATAGATTTGAAACTCTGGCTTATTTGTCCCACCATGCATCTTGCACCCTACACAGCTTCTGTTACAGGTTTGTTTTGCTCTTCTGGAGTGATTTCTTAGCAGCGATGTAACTTTATTTCGCAGCCATGCTGCATTTTTCTCATGTAGCACTTCCTTAATTTGATCATCAATTTTGTAGAACCAATTGTAGGTAGGTGAACCTACATCTCCCTCATATACTCTTAACTTTAAAGTTTGACCTGAACCCATCCTGGTGGAGAAAATGGTCAAGAGTCACAATGCAGTACACCTATAAGACCATAATAAGACATAGGAGCAGAAATTAGGCCATTTGGCCCATCGAGTCTGCTCCACCATTCAATCATGGCTGATAAGTTTCTCAACCCCATTCTCCCGCCTTCTCCCCATAACCGTTGATCGCCTTACCAATCAAGAACCTATCTATCTCGGTCTTAAATACACTCAATGACCTGGCCTCCACAGCCCTCTGTGGCAATGAATTCCACAGATTCACCACTCTCTGGCTAAAGAAGTTTCTCCTCATCTCAGTTCTAAAAGGTCTTCCCTTTACTCTGAGGCTGTGCCCTCGGGTCCTAGTCTCTCCTACTAATGGAAACATCTTCCCCACGTCCACTCTATCCAAGCCTTTCAGTATTCTGGAAGTTTCAATCAGATCCCCCCTCATCCTTCTATACTCCATCGAGTATAGACCCAGAGTCCTCAAACGTTCCTCATATGTTAAGCCTTTCATTCCTGGGATAGTTCCCGTGAACCTCCTCTGCACCCTCTCCAGGGCCAGAACATCCTTCCTGAGATACGGGGCCCAAAATTGCTCACAATATTCTAAATGTGGTCTGACCAGAGCCTTATAAAGCCTCAGCAGCACATCCCTGCTTTTATATTCTAGTCCTCTCGAAATAAATGCCAACATTGCATTTGCCTTCCTAACTACCGACTCAACCTGCAAGTTAACCTTAAGAGAATCCTGGACTAGGACTCCCAAGTCCCTTTGCACTCCAGATTTCTGAATTCGCTCCCCATTTAGAAAATAGTCTATGCCTCTATTCTTCCTGCCAAAGTGCATGACCTCACACTTGCCCACGTTGTATTCCATCTGCCACTTCTTTGCCCATTCTCCTAACCTGTCCAAATCCTTCTGCAGCCTTCCCGCCTCCTCAATACTACCTGTCCCTCCACCTATCTTTGTATCATCTGCAAACTTAGCCAGGATGCCCTCAGTTCCTTCATCTAGATCATTAATGTATAAAGTGAAAAGTTGTGGTCCCAACACTGACCCTTGCGGAACTCCACTAGTCACCAGCCGCCACCCACTTTCTGCCTCCTGCCAGACAGCCAATCTTCTATCCATGCTAGTACCTTGCCTCTAAAACCATGGACTCTTATCTTACTGAGCAGCCTCCTGTGCGGCACCTTGTCAAAGGCCTTCTGGAAGTCCAAGTAGATAACATCCATTGGCTCTCCTTTGTCTAACCTACTCGTTACCTCCTCAAAGAATTCTAACAGATTTGTCAGGCATGACCTCCCCTTGATGAAACCATGCTGACTTTGCCCGATTTTACCATGCACTTCCAAGTATTCTGAAATCTCATCCTTAATAATGGTCTCTCTAAAATCTTACCAACTACCGAGGTCAGGCTAAACGGCCTGTAATTTCCTGTCTTTTGCCTCACTCCCTTCTTAAACAGGGGGGTTACATTAACGATTTTCCAGTCCTCTGGGACCCTCCCTGACTCGAGTGATTCTTGAAAGATCACCACTAACTCTTCAGCTATCTCCTTCAGAACTCTGGGGTGTAATCCATCTGGTCCAGGTGATTTATCCACCTTCAGAACTTTCAGTTTTCCTAGCAGCTTCTCCTTGGTAATGACCACCATACTCACCTCTGCCCCCCGACTCTCTTGAACGCTGTATTCTTTTAACAGTTCATTGTACCACCGGTAATTTACAAACATTAGCACCTTTGGATAACTTAAAAACATAAGTACCCTACTCCTTTCAAACTAAATCAATATTTATTTCCTTAACTTCCAAACTGCATCAACCCTGTTGAAGAATGTACTTGGAGGAATATATTCCCATCCGTGCATATGATCAACCCCGTCCATGGTTAATCTTGAAAGTTGCTGCTGATGTCCCTAAACATTTTTCTTATAAGGCAAAATTCATACCTATGATTGCCACAACATCATCCTGCTTTTGCTTGTACATACAGCTGGGAAGAGTGTCTTGCAGTCACCATCGCGGTGAAGCAGTCTGGGAAGAGTGTCCTGCAGTCAGCATCGCTGTGAAGCAGTGTGGGAAGAGTGTCCTGCAGTCAGTATCACTGTGAAGCAGTGTGGGAAGAGTGTCCTGCTGCCAGCATCGCTGCGAAGCAGCCTGGGGAGAACGTCCTGCAGTCAGCATCGTGGTGAAGCAGCCTGTGAAGAGTGTCCTGCAGTCAGCATCGTGGTGAAGCAGCCTGGGAAGAGTGTCCTGCAGTCAGTTCTTGTTGAAAATAACAAGAGTGGCATCACAAGACAGTGCAAGAGAGCGGTGGAGAGATCAGAACCAGCACGAGTGCGGGGAAGCTTCAAAAGGTGACATCAGCACAAAGGTGAGAGCTGATTGGTGAGTAGTGGGTAAGTTTTTTCCTCCAGTTTAAAATAGATTAAGGTAAGGAAAGGTAAGGGTTCTAGTGTTTATTTAAAGTACATAAATAATTTAACATTTTTTAATGTATTTACCTTAAAGGGGTTTATTTTCAACTAGAGGCATGGTAGGGCAGCTCAGTCCCATGTTATGTTCCGCCTGCAACATGTGGGAAGTCTTAGACGCTCCTTGCGCTCTGACCAACCACATGTGCAGTAGGCGCCACCAGCTGCAGCTACTTGAGCTCCGAATTTTGGAGCTTGAGCAGCAGCTGGAGGCACTGAGGTGCATCCGCGAGACTGAGAATGTCGCGGATAGCATGTTTTTAGACGTGGTCACCCCACAGCTCACGGAAGTGCAGACAGAGAGGGAATGGGTGACTATCAGTCAGAAGAAAGGTGTCAGCCAAGTAGTCAGGAAATCCCCAGGTGCATCTCGTTCAAGAACTGTTTTTCTGGAAAACTTGAGCGTGACGGTTCCTCTAGGGATTGCAGCCATGTTCATGGCAATGTGATTGGCTCAGCTGCATGGGGAGGTGGGGGAGGAAAAAGAGAGGAAGAGCAATAGTGGTAGGAGACTTGATAGTAAGGGGAACATACAGGCGTTTCTGCGGCTATAGGCATGATTCCAGGATGGTATGTTGCCTCCCTGGCGCCAGGGTCAAGGATGTCACTGAAAGGCCGCAGGGCATTTTAAAGGAGGAGGGTAAACAGACAGAGATCGTGGTACATATTGGTACCAATGACATAGGTAGAAAGTGGGAAGAGATCCTGCAAGCAGAATTTAGGGAGCTAGGAAACAGATTAAAAAACAGGACCTCAAAGGTAGTAAGCTCTGGATTACTTCTGATGCCATGTGCGAGTGAGTACAGAAATAGGAGGTTAGATGAACGCGTGGCTGGAGAGATGGTGCAGGAAGGAGGGCTTTAGATTTATGGGACATTGGGACCGTTACTGGGAGTGGTGGGATCTGTACAAGGCGGACGGGTTGCACCTGAACCGGAATGGGACCAACATCCTTGCGGGGAGGTTTGCTACTGCTGTTGGGGAGAGTTTAAACTAACTTGGCAGAGAGGTGGGATCCTGAGAGGAGGTTCAGGAGGGGGAGATGCACACCCAAAATTAGAAGAGAGAGCAAATGAGTCTGGAAGGCACAGAAATTATAGGCCAGTTAGGGCACAAGGGAGTTTGGCAAGGTTGGATGGTATTTATTTTAATGCAAGGTGTCTGATGAGTAAGGCAGATGAGTTGAGGGCACAAATTAACACATGGCAGTATGATGTCATTGCTGTCACAAAGACATGGTTGAGAGATGGGCAGGATTGGCAGCTCAATATTCCAGGATATAGCGTCTTCAGGCAAGACAGGGAAGGAGGTAAAAGAGGAGGGGGTATCGCAATATTGGTCAAGGAATCAATTACAGCAGTAAGGAGGGGTGACATCTTAGAAGGCTCCTCAAATGAAGCCATATGAGTAGAATTGAAAAACAAAAAAGGAGCAATCACATTGCTTGGAATGTATGATAGGCCCCCAAACAGTCAGAGAGAAATAGAAGAGCAGATATGTTAGGCAAATTTCAGAGAACTGTAAAAATAATAGGGTAGTAATAGTGGGGGAATTCAACTACTCCAACATTAACTGGGTTAGTCATAGTGCGATAGGTTTAGAGGGAACGCAATTCTTAAAATGCATCCAGGAAAGCTTTTTAAGCCAGTACATAGAAGGTCCTACAAGAGAGGGGGTTGTCCTGGAATTAATTTTAGGGAATGAAGCTGAGAAAGTGGTAGGGGTATCAATGGGGGAGCATTTTGCAGATAGTGATCATAACTCCGTTAGATTCAAGGTTGTTATTGAAAAGGACAAGGATGGGCCAGAAATCAGAGTTCTAAATTCGGGGAAGGCCAATTTTAATAAGATCAGATATGATTTGGCCAGAGTGGACTAGGAGCAGCTACTTTTAGGTAAATCTGCATCAGAGCAGTGGGACTCATTCAAGAAGGAAATAGGGAGAGTACAGTGCCAACATATTCCAGTGAAGACAAAGGGTGGGACCAACTAATCCAGGGAATCCTGAATGTTGAGGAATATACAGGGTTGGATAAAGAGAAAAAGGGAGGCTTATGGCAGATACCAAGGGCTCAAAACAGCAGAAGCCCTAGAGGAGTATAGAATGTGTAGGGGGGAACTTAAAAAGTAAATTAGGAGAGCAAAAAGGGGGCACGAATAAACATTGGCAGGTAAAATAAAGGAAAATCCAAAGTTATTTTACAAGTACATTAAGAGTAATAGGATAACTAGGGAAAGAGTAGGGCATTAGGCAGCAGGACTGTGACAGAATTAAAGAAATTAGCATATAACAGGAGGAGGTTTTAAGTGGTCTGGCAGGCTTAAAAGTAGATAAATCTCCAGGCCTGGATGAAATGTATCCCAGGCTGTTGAGTGAGGCAAGGGAGGAGATAGCAGGGGTGCTGGCAATAATTTTCAATACCTCTCTGGCCACAGGAGAGGTGCCAGAGGACTGGAGGACAGCTAATGTGGTACAGTTATTCAAGAAGGGAAGAAGGGATAAACCAGGGAAGTACAGGCCAGCCAGTCTAACCTCAGTGGTGGGGAAACTACTGGAAGCAATTCTGAGGGACAGAATTAATTTACACTTGGAGAGGCAAGGATTAATCAAGGACAGTCAGCATGGTTTTGTTAAGAGAAGGTAATGTCTGACCAATTTGATTGAATTTTTCGAAGAGGTGAGCAGGTGTGTAGATGAGGGCAATACATTTCATGTAGTCTACTTGGGCTTCAGCAAGGCTTTTGATAAGGTCCCACATGGGTGACTGATAACGAAGGCAAGAGTACAAGGCAATTTGGCAAATTTGATCCAGAATTGGCTGTGTGGCAGGAAGCAGAGGGTGATGGTCGAGGGCTGTTTTTGAGACTGGATGCCTGTGTCCAGTGGGGTTCCACAGGGATAGGTGTTGGGTCCCTTGCTGTTTGTGGTATGTACAAATGATTTAGACTTGAATGTAAGAGGGTTGATCAGTAAGTTCGTGGATGACACAAAAATTGGTGGGGTGGTAAATAATGAGGAGGATAGCCTTACATTGCAGGAGAAATTAGACGGACCGGTCAGATGGGCTGATCAGTGGCAAATGGAATTTAATCTGGATAAGTGTGAGGTGATGCACTTGGGCAGGAAAAATAAGACACTGGAATACACAATGAATGGTAGGACCCTGGGAAGCACCGAGGATCAGAGGGACCTTGGTGTGCATGTCCACCGGTCCCTTAAGGTAGCAGGACAGGTAGATAAGGTGGTTAAGAAGGCATATGGGATACTTGCCTTTATTAGCCGAGACATAGAATGTAAGAGCAGGGAGGTTATGCTGGAACTGTATAAAATGCTGGTTAGGCCATAGCTAGACTATTGCATGCAGTTCTGGAATCTGCATTATAGGAAGGATGTGGTTGCACTAGAGAGAGTGCAGAGGAGATTTACCAGGATGTTGCCTGGGCTGGAGAGTTTTAGTTGAGGAGAGATTGGATAGACTAGGGTTATTTTCCCTGGAGCAGAGGAGATTGAGGGAGGACATTATTGAGGTGTATAAAATTAGGAAGGAAGTTTCCCCCTTGGCGGAGGGATCAATAACCAGGGGGCATAGATTTAAGGTAAAGGGCAGGAGGTTTAGAGGGGATGTGAGGAAGAATTTTTTCACCCAGAGGGTGGTGGGAATCTGGAACTCACTGCCTGAAAGGGTGGTAGAGGCAGAAACCCTCATAACATTTAAGAAGTATTTGGATGTGCACTTGCGATGCCATGGCATACAAGGCTATGGGCCTAGTGCTGGAAAATGGGATTAGAATAGTTAGGTACTTGTTTGACCAGCGCGGACTTGATGGGCCGAAGGGCCTTTTTCTGTGCTGTAGACCTCTATGACTCTATTCTTACATCTTGCAAAAATCCCGGATCCTGTGTTCATGAATAGTTTCACTGGGGAAGATTCTATCTTATCTTATCAGCAACATCAGACTGGGGACTGATTTTCATTCAAATGAAACAATTTTCGGGATTAACATTTCAAAGGGGTACAGACACCCACCCAGACATACTGGAATCCACAACTCTTCAGCTTTTAAGTACTATTTATAGTTCTGCAGTTTGGCTACAGGTCAGTGGTTGAAACAAATCATTTAAATCACGGATAGATACATTTTGCAGTCTGATTGCCTCTGCCATCTCTTGAATGGTATATTCAAGAAGTCACATCATCGTGTCTGTGTTTCATTTCAAGGCTTTTTTCTAAAGTCAGGTTCCAAAGTACCATGAAGTGCTGGGAGGTGAAACTTGGCCAATTTCTGACAATTGGCCATTAAAAATGGTCTTTTTTCCCAAATACCATCAATTGAACTTTAAATGTTGGCTCCCTTTAAGTTGAATGCGTTTTTGCTGACGGACTGGCTACACAATCTTGGTGGTTTCTTTTGTGAGTTACCAGGACATCATTGGCAGTTTTCAGAATTGTTGATTTCTATGATGTGAGCTTTTCAGTGCAGATGTTCCCTATTATGTGTAAAGTGTTGTTAGTGCTGGAAAAACCATGTCAGTTGTCTTCTAGTGACTCAGCAGGTAAATGCTCTGCATGACCAAGCATTTTAGGTCCTCAGATGAGAAAAAGACTGAGGTTTCATTTTTGGTGTTGCCTGAATCTCCATTTGACATTTGGGAGAGAAATCAGCCAGAGTTTCTCCCCTTGATTATGAATAAGCGTCACCTGCAACTACTGTTACTGCAACAATTGAGGATCAAACATGAAGAATAATTCCAGCCCAACCTCGGATGGCCCGCTTCTACCTCCTACCCAAAATCCACAAGCAGAATTGGCCCGGCAGACCGATCGTGTTAGCCTGTTCCTGCCCCACGGAACTCATTTCTCATTATCTTGCCTCCCTTCTCTCTCCCCTTGTCCAGTCCCTTCCCACCTACATCCGTGATTCCTCTGACACCTTACGTCACATCAACAATTTCCAGTTCCCTGGCCCCAACCGCTTCCACTTCACCATGGACGTCCAATCCCTCTACACCTCCATCCCCCATCAGGATGGTCTGAGGGCCCTTAGCTTCTTCCTTGAACAGAGGCCCGAACAATCCCCATCCACCACTACTCTCCTCGGTCTGGCTGAACTTGTTCTCACACTGAACAATTTCTCCTTTAACTCCTCTCACTTCCTCCAAATAAAAGGTGTGGCTATGGGTACCCGCATGGGTCCCAGCTATGCCTGTCTCTTTATGGGGTATGTGGAACATTCCTTGTTCCAGTCCTACTCCGGCCCCCTCCCACAACTCTTTCTCCGGTACATCGATGATTACTTCGGTGCTGCTTCATGCTCTCGTCGGGACCTGGAAAAATTTATTAATTTTGCTTCCAATCTCCACCCCTCCATCATTTTCACATGGTCCATCTCTGACACTTCCCTTCCTTGGCCTCTCTGTCTCAATTTCTGGTGATAGACTGTCCACCAATATCCATTACAAGCCAACCGACTCCCACAGCTACCTTGACTACAGCTCCTCACACCCCGCTTCCTGTAAGGACTCCATCCCATTCTCTCAGTTCCTTCACCTCTGTCGCATCTGTTCATATGATGCTACCTTCAAAAACAGTTCCTCTGACATGTCCTCCTTCTTCCTTAACCGAGGTTTTCCACCCACGGTCGTTGACAGGGCCCTCAACCATGTCCGGCCCATCTCCCGTGCATCCACCCTCACGCCTTCTCCTCCCTCCCAGAAACATGATAGGGTCCCCCTTGTCCTCACTTATCACCCCACCAGCCTCCGCATTCAAAGGATCATCCTCAGCCATTTCCACCAACTCCAGCATGATGCCACCACCAAACACATCTTCCCTTCACCCCCCGGTGGCATTCCGTAGGGATCGTTCCCTCCGGGACACCCTGGTCCTCTCCTCCATCAGCCCCTACTCCTCAACCCCCACCTATGGCACCTCCCCATGCCCACGCAGAAGATGCAACACCTGCCCCTTCACTTCCTCTCTCACCGTCCAAGGGCCCAAACACTCCTTTCAAGTGAAGCAACATTTCACTTGCATTTCCCCTAACTTAGTCTACTGCATTCGTTGCTCCCAATGCGGTCTCCTCTACATTGGAGAGACCAAACGCAAACTGGGTGACCGCTTTGCAGAACACCTGCGGTCTGTCCGCAAGAAAGACCCAAACTTCCCTGTCGCTTGCCATTTTAACACTCCACCCTGCCCACATGTCTGTCCTTGGCTTGCTGCATTGTTCCAGTGAAGCCCAACGCAAACTGGAGGAACAGCACCTCATCTTCCGACTAGGCACTTTACAGCCTTCCGGACTGAATATTGAATTCAACAACTTTAGATCTTGAACTCCCTCGTCCATCTCCACCCCCTTTCCGTTTCTTCCCCCTCCCTTTTGTTTTTTCCAATAATTTATATAGATTTTTCTTTTCCCACCTATTTCCATTATTTTTAAATCTATACCTGTAATGCCCTGTCAGTCTTTCCACCCCAGCCCCACTAGAGCTGTACCTTGAGTGTCCTGCCATCCATTCTTAATTAGCACATTCTCTTAGATAATATCACCACCTTCAACACCTCTTTGTTCCTTTTATGTGACATCTTTTGATTATCTGCTCCTATCACTGCTTGCTTGTCCCTACAACCACCCCACCCTCAACTTCTCTCCCCCCCACCCCCCACCTTAAACCAGCTTATATTTCACCCCTCTCCTATTTTTACTTAGTTCTGTTGAAGGGTCATGAGGACTCGAAACGTCAACTCTTTTCTTCTCCGCCGATGCTGCCAGACCTGCTGAGTTTTTCCAGGTAATTCTGTTTTTGTTATGAAGAATAATTATTTGGGCAGGGAACTGGAGGCGTTAATTTTGGAATTGTACTCCAGCATGAGTTACTACCCTGAGGAGAAAGGTAAAGAGAAAAACAAATGATAGAGGAAAAAGAATGAATCCTACGTGAATACCTCAAAAAACAAAACCACTTTCCTGGGTGTGTGACAGAGTACTTTCATTAGATTTTACTATCACTTATTCTTTGCCTTTACTGCTGATTTTATTGTGTAATCAATTCGATTCTTAAAAAGGCTTGGAATGATTTGTCAGATAATTTTTGTGGATGAAAAGTAGTTGAAAGTTTGAAGGATGTTACTGCTAACACTTACAGCAATATACTATTTATCAAGGGGTCTATCAAAGGGGGTTTCTGAGAATTGTTCTGCTTCTATCTGAATCCCGAAAAATGATTAGCAGTGATTTCAATCCACCCTTAGGAGAACTCACACAGAATTGTGAATTAACTTTTCAGAACCTATTAGATTCTAAAGTGAAAAGAATATCCTAAAAGTGTTCAAAGGAGTTGAATAGATGTGAACTAGTAGAGTTATTGAAGCCTGTAGGAATGTCACAGAAACTTTGAGAAGAATCCTGGAATGGCTCAATATACAAAATAGATGCTTTCTCCTCTTTGAGGCTAATGTTGTAAATTTTTAATTCTCCTCAAATAACAACACCTTACCCAAATATATGCTGCAGTGTTCAGCAGGCTTTGAAGCTTCCTTGAACCTGGAGAAGAAAATTAAATTCAGATACTTTTATTTCAGAAAAAAAAAATCATACAATGTGTATTGTTGAGTAAGCAATATTTTCACTGCTTCTGGGAAATTTCATGCAATGTTGTGCAGCAAAATGATTTATATTTTATATATTGCAAATCTGAAACAGAGAATGCCCTCAAAACTGAAATGTAAATTATTGCAGATGCCGAAAATCTGAAAGGAAAACAGAAAATATTAGAAACATTAGGCAGCCACGCAGACTACCAGCCAGTTTCATATAATTTATAAATATTCCAGCACTACTACAGATACAGGTTATCAGGGTATGCTTCACTATCTTCCTCCCACAGCTTCCAACCTGATAGTCGCCCAACCTCGGACGGCCCGCTTCTACCTCCTACCCAAAATCCACAAACAGAACTGTCCTGGCAGACCGATCGTGTCAGCCTGTTCCTGCCCCACGGCACTCATTTCTCGTTATCTTGACTCCCTTCTAGCTCCCCTTGTCCAGTCCCTTCCCACCTACATCCGTGATTCCTCTGACACCTTACGTCACATCAACAATTTCCAATTCCCTGGCCCCAACCGCTTCCTCTTCACCATGGATGTCCAATCCTTCTACATCTCCATCCCCCATCAGGATGGTCTGAGGGCCCTTAGCTTCTTCCTTGAACAGAGGCCCGAACAATCCCCATCCACCACTACTCTCCTCGGTCTGGCTGAACTTGTTCTCACACTGAATAATTTCTCCTTTAACTCCTCTCACTTCCTCCAAGTAAAAGGTGTGGCTATGGGTACCCGCATGGGCCCCAGCTATGCCTGTCTCTTTATGGGGTATGTGGAACATTCCTTGTTCCAGTCCTACTCCGGCCCCCTCCCACAACTTTTTCTCCGGTACATCGATGATTACTTCAGTGCTGCTTCATGCTCTCGTCGGGACCTGGAAAAATTTATTAATTTTGTTTCCAATCTCCACCCCTCCATCATTTTCACATGGTCCATCTCTGACACTTCTCTTCCCTTCCTGGACCTCTCTGTCTCAATTTCTGATGATAGACTGTCCACCAATATCCATTACAAGCCTACCGACTCCCACAGCTACCTCGACTACAGCTCCTCACACCCTGCTTCCTGTAAGGACTCCATCCCATTCTCTCAGTTCCTTTGCCTCCGTCGCATCTGTTCATATGACGCTACCTTCAAAAACAGCTCCTCTGACATGTCCTCCTTCTTCCTTAACTGAAGTTTTCCACCCACGGTCGTTGACAGGGCCCTCAACCGTGTCCGGCCCATATCCCGCGCATCCGCCCTCACACCTCCTCCTCCCTCCCAGAAACATGATAGGGTCCCCCTTGTCCTCACTTATCACCCCACCAGCCTCCGCATTCAAAGGATCATCCTCCGTCATTTCCGCCAACTCCAGCATGATGCCACCACCAAACACATCTTCCCTTCACCCCACCTGGCGGCATTCCGTAGGGATCGTTCCCTCCGGGACACCCTGGTCAACTCCTCCATCACCCCCTACTCCTCAACCCCCACCTATGGCACCTCCCCATGCCCACGCAGAAGATGCAACACCTGCCCCTTCACTTCCTCTCTCCTCACCGTCCAAGGGCCCAAACACTCCTTTCAAGTGAAGCAGCATTTCACTTGCATTTCCCCTAACTTAGTCTACTGCATTCGTTGCTCCCAATGCGGTCTCCTCTACATTGGAGAGACCAAACGCAAACTGGGCGACCGCTTTGCAGAACACCTGCGGTCTGTCTGCAAGAAAGACCCAAACCTCCCTGTCGCTTGCCATTTTAACACTCCACCCTGTTCTCTTGCCCACATGTCTGTCCTTGGCTTGCTGCATTGTTCCAGTGAAGCCCAACGCAAACTGGAGGAACAGCACCTCATCTTCCGACTAGGCACTTTACACCCTTCCGGGCTGAATATTGAATTCAACAACTCTAGATCTTAAACTCCCCCTCCCCCCATCCCCACCCCGTTTCTTCCCCCTCCCTTTTTTTTCAATAATTTATATAGATTCTTCTTTTCCCACCTATTTCCATTATTTTTAAATCTACAACTAATACTTTATTAGTCTTTCCACCCCACCCCCACTAGAGCTGTATCTTGAGTATCCTGCCATCCATTCTTAATTAGCACTTTTCTTAGATAATATCACCACCTTCAACACCTCTTTGATCCTTTTGTCTGTGACATCTTTTGATTATCTGCTCCTATCACTGCTTGCTTATCCCTACAACAACCCCACCCTCAACTTCTCTCTCCCCCCGCTCCCCACCTTAGACCAGCTTATAATTCACCTCTCTCCTAACTATACTTCCGTTCTGCCGAAGGGTCATGAGGACTCGAGGTGTCAACTGTTTTCTTCTCCGCCGATGCTGCCGGGCCTGCTGAGTTTTTTCAGGTAATTCTGTTTTTGTTTTGGATTTCCAGCATCCGCAGTAGCTTTTTGTTTTTATCTCTATGCTTCACTACTATACTGGTGTAGTCCTTTAAAAAGTAACGATAGATGTATTCAACCCAGCCACATAAATATTATTTTGCCTAAATCCTAGCTGGGAACTGGAAGTCTTTGTACAGCAATAATTCTGAGGATATGACAGCATTTGTGGAGAGAGAAACATGGGATTAACATTTAAGATCAATGATCTTTCATCAGAACATTGACCTGAAACATTGAGCATATATTTCACTTTTCACAAATGCTGTCGAGGGGTGTGTTTGGGGCGGGGAATGAAGGTATCGGGATGGGTGAGGTTGCAGGGGAACAAAGGTGTTGGAGCAGTGAGGTTGAGAGGGGGGGAACAAAGCTGTCAGGGGGGGCGAGGTGGGGGGGGAACGAAGGTGTCGGGGCTGTGAGGTTTGAGGGGAACGAAGGTGTCATGGGGTGAGGTTGGGAGAGGGGTGGGAGTATGGGAAGAAGGGGGTAACGGGGGAGAATACGGCAACTCAGGAGGTATGTGTAAGGGAAGGAGTTCGGAGGGAGGAAGGAGTTCGGGGGGGTGGGGGGGTAGGGGGGGTGCGGGAGAAGGACTTTGGGAGGAGAGAAGAATTTCAAGGGGGCAGGACTTCAGGGGAAGGAAGGAGTTCTGAGGTGCATAGGAGTCCAGGGGGAGGAAGGAGTTCAGAGGGAGCCCGGGGGAATGGAGGATAGAGACTGGAGTGGGGAAGGAGTCCAGAATGGGTGGAATCGGGGTGGGGGGTGGGGTGAAAGAGTTCCATTGAGTGGAAGGTGTTCTGTGGGGTGGGGGGAAGGAGTTCCAAGGAGGGAATGAGTAAGCAGGGGGCTGTGACCAGGTGAAGATGCAAGGGAGGGGTCTGTGGAGTCGTGACCGACTCTTGGGGAGCGAAATGAGGGTGGGCGTGGCAGGAGGGAATAGTGAGAATGAGAGAAAGCAGAGTGAGCCAGTAGGGTGGGAGGGTGAGGCGTGCTGGTATTGGTAGAAGGGATGGTGAGGGTGGTTTGTGGGGACTCGGAGGCAGACACAGATCCTGGGAGTGGTAAAGAAAAGGGTTGTGGATGGTAGGTGAAGGTGAGGGGGTGGAAAGTGATGCCGGGGTGTCGACAGTGATAGGGGATAGGAAATGGATGATCGAGGAAGGGGAAAGGATGGGGGAGCTAAAGAAAAATGTTACACGCACCATGCTTCTAAATCTGGAAGTGAAAGGAGACTCGTGGTGGGAATTGATGCTGCATAGGAGTAGGATCAGTGGGTGGGCAGAGATGCAGGTCAGCTCAGATGGACAACTGAAAGAGAAGCCCAGCAGGCAGCATTGAACATGCTCAGAATATTCAGATGAGTGTGATGGAGAAAGGATCCGCATGTGTGGGAGAGTGCTTGCACGAGTCTCCGAAAGGCTCTGACACACACGTACTACTCTCTCCAGAATCACTTGTGGCCTGGCTGCATGCAGCTGAACTGCTAGTGGTGGGGGGATACAGGGAGAGAATTCACGAAGCCATGTTAGTGAAAGTGAATATATTTTCAGGTTAAGTGACAAAATGTGTTCACCCGTGCAATTAATTGTGATCAAAAACTCTTAACTTTTCTAGGCCTACCACTTCTAGGCGCTGCCCTGACATCCTCAGCAAGCGTGCAGACAGCCTGTGCAATGGTTGCCCTTGTTGGCTTTCCTCCTATGTGTCAACTGCTTCCTGTGCGGTGACAGAGGAGGAGTTTGAAGGGGTCATAGGCAAAGGGGACTCGGAGGGAGAGGACAGGCTCTGAGATTCCTGAGTGGATGACCCAGGGGTGTCCAGCTGTCTCTCCTCTTTCCTTTGGGTGCCCAATGGCCCTGGCCTGACTCCTCGTGGGGGAGGTGCACCTGGAGGGACGTCGAGGTGCTCATTTCCCTCTAGCGTTGCCACTCCAGGAACTCGCCCATGGCTACCGCGATAGAGTGCAGGTCTGCACACATCTGTGTTCTGCTGGACAAGGGTCTCCATGGCGTCCGCCATCCTTCCCATGGAAACCTCCATTCACGCACATGTGGGCACCACTTCATCAGAGAGCAGGTGGTTACACTCCTCCGACTCACGTGCAACTATGATGAGGGCTTTCAATTGCTCTGCATGATGTTCCCCTGCCTTCTACTGATCCTCCACAATGAGTTGGAAGGCTGAATCCAGAGGTTCGTCATCTGACTCGGACCTCACAGGTGCCTCTTCCCCAGCAGTCCTCTGAGTGTCGGGCAGCTTGGCTGAACCTGCCTTCTCCTGCTGTGGACACGTGTCCGTGCAGTGACCACCAGATTGTGAACCTGTGCCTACTCTAGACCTAGGTCCCGCTGAGGTGTGCGCCTCTGCGCTGGCAGAGGGTGAGGGTAAGCGCTGTGATGGGTCTTCCAGGCTGCTTATTTTCAGCTCTTTGGTTGGAGGTGAGGACGTGGATGGAGTTGAGGGATTGGCTGGCTGAGGTTGTCGGTCACTTGGCAGAGCTCCCTGTGAACCAATGTCGAGATAATTAGTGCATGGCGGCACAGTCAAAAGCAGGAGAGAGAGCACTCACAGTTGTGTTGAGAGGGGTATGATGTGGTGCAGGATCCTCACCTGGGTGTTCACTGCCAACCTCACCGCCGCCATAGGCATGGTCTACGTTCTCACCAGTCAGTGTGATGGCACGCTTCTCAAAGTGAGCGAGGGGTCTAATGTGGGCCACTCCACCCCCAGTCTGGGACCTCTCACTGCTGCTTAGAGCCAGCTTCTTCTGCATGGAAATAGATGGAGAGAGTGTGAGCAGGAAGCATAGCACTGGATGGAATGTTTGTGTGGTGAGTGGAGCCATGGATGGGATGAAGACACGCGCTCCAGAGGGTATGAGCCTGATGGAGATGTGAGGGTGTGTGTGAGAGCTAGTGGTGTTGTCCCTTGAGGTGTGAGATCCCTGTGGATGTGTGATGGGTTTGTGAGTGTGTGAGTTGAGAGTGATGAGAAGAGTGATTTACCCTGGCGGAACGGATGAGACCATTCATCCTCTTTCAGCACCGAGAGGCTGTCCTCTTTTTTAAGGTGTTGGCGCTGACCATTGCTGCCACTGCCTCCCAAGCTGGATTGGTGACTTTGCTGACCTTTGCCCAGAGCGGGGTTAGAGGACATCACGGTGGGCCTCCAAGGCATTCCAGGGACACGTCACTGATTTGGGGGGCCGCGGTCTTCTTGCATTTCGAGGCCATGCCTTCTGTGCAGCAGCCCTGGGCTGGAAACACTGAGTGGTGCGTGCGTAGCTGCACTTTAAATATGGTGCCCGGTGTGACGAAGAGACGAGGTGATGGCGTGGCGGGCGAATCGGTGGCTACCCGCCATCGAAATGCCATGTTTTCAGGGAATGATGAGGTGGGATTGGGACGATACGGCGTGAAAAGCTGCCATTGTGGCCGGCGGGTGAAACGTTCTTTTTCCCGCCTGCTACTGTACTTACCTGGGACAATTCCACCCCCAGTCTTGGTGCTCACTCACTCACCCTGATACTGGGAGTGAGCCAGATACTCACCAGCACACTCACTCCCTCACACACACTTGCTCCCTCACACACTCCCACTCACTCACTCAAACATATACATGCACCCTCACTCACCCCACCAGCAGCCATTTTCACACGTCCCCACGTGCCGCCGCATTCACACCCCCCCACCAGCAGCCACTCTTATTCTCCCCCACCAGTAACCACCCTCAGCTCCCCACCAGCAGCAACTCTCCCTCCGCCAGCCGCCACTCTCACTCCCCCCCCACCAGCAGCCAGTCCTTCTCCCCCACCAGCAGCCGGTCTCCCTCCCCCCACCAGCAGCCGGTCTCCCTCCCCACCAGCAGCCGGTTTCCCTCCCCCACCAGCAGCCGGTCCCCCTCCCCCACCAGCTGCCAGTCCTTTTCCCCCACCAGCAGCCGGTCTCCCTCCCCCACCAGCAGCCGGTCTCCCTCCCCCACCAGCAGCCGGTCCCCCTCCCCACCAGCAGCCGGTCCCCCTCCCCCACCAGCAGCCGGTCTCCCTCCCCCACCAGCAGCCGGTCCCCCTCCCCCACCAGTAGCCGGTCCCCCTCCCCCACCAGCAGCCGGTCTCCCTCCCCCACCAGCAGCCGGTCTCCCTCCCCCACCAGCAGCCGGTCTCCCTCCCCCACCAGCAGCCGGTCTCCCTCCCCCACCAGCAGCCGGTCTCCCTCCCCCGCCAGCAGCCGGTCGTTCTCCCCCACCAGCAGCCGGTCCCCCTCCCCCACCAGCAGCCAGTCCCCCTCCCCCACCAGCAGCCGGTCCCCCTCCCCCACCAGCAGCCGGTCCCCCTCCCCAACCAGCAGCCAGTCCCCCTCCCCAACCAGCAGCCGGTCTCCCTCCCCCACCAGCAGCCGGTCCCCCTCCCCAACCAGCAGCCGGTCTCCCTCCCCCACCAGCAGCCAGTCCCCTTCCCCCACCAGCAGCCGGTCTCCCTCCCCCACCAGCAGCCAGTCTCCCTCCCCCACCAGCAGCCGGTCTCCCTCCCCCACCAGCAGCCGGTCTCCCTCCCCCACCAGCAGCCAGTCTCCCTCCCCCACCAGCAGCCGGTCCCCCTCCCCAACCAGCAGCCGGTCCCCCTCCCCAACCAGCAGCCGGTCCCCCTCCCCCACCAGCAGCCAGTCTCCCTCCCCCACCAGCAGCCCCTTTCTCTCCCTACTCGGCAGTCACTCCCCCCCCGCTCGGCAGTTCCTCTCTCTCCCCCCTCTCCCCCGCTCCCTGACCATCTCCTGCCCCCCTCCAACAGACTCACCGCTGCAGTCGCGCCGTTTTTTCGGGCCTCAGGCTGGAAGAAGCTGCTCCTCCAATCAGAGACGAATTCTCTCCCACCTTTGCTGCTGACGGGCTGACTAGTGATCCTATCAACAGCAAGCGCGGGAGAGAAGCGGCCTGTGATTGGAGGAGCATAAACTTGCAGACCTTTCATATTTCCTTGCCGGTATTTTAAAGGTGGGGTCCGCGGGCAGGGTAGACAGGGCTGGCAGACTGCATAGTGGCCCGCGGGGCTGCAGGTTGGACAAACCTGGCTTATACAAATGTATTATCACCCTGGTCCATTGCGTTTCATTTGAATGAAAGACCTTTCTTATCAATAGGTTGACGTTAGCAAAATTAAGAGTTTCAGTGTTAGCACTTGTTTCAGTTGTTACGACTGGTCCCCGGGCGAGGTTCCCCCAGTTTGTCATGATCTCAGGCGAGGCACCCCACATTGTTATGCCCCTGGGTGAGAAGGGATGAACTGGCTCCCTTTCTTTATTCAACTGCCTCGGTTGGTCGCAACAAGGTTAATTTAAAAAGGATCCCTTCCCTCGTGGATACCTTTTCCCAGTCCAAATGTATTTATGTTTTAAAAGGAGCCAATTTAACCAGGATGTCTTGAGTCAAAGGAAGAGCTTATTACTTATTAAAGGAAAAGAAATAAAAACGCAAAACACATACAGATTAGAAATGAGAAATTGAGTTCAAATATAAAAGTTAAAAAAAGATATCTGAATCAGTCCTTTGGTTTGTTCGTGAGGAGTAGATGGTGAAACGTTGCAGCCATTAAGTTAGATCATTCCGGTAAAGCTGACTTTGGCAGTCAAGCAGCTGGTTTGGAGATTCTTGGTTCTGCAGGTTAGCTGAAAGGAGTTGTCCTGTTTCCTTTTCGACTGTAGCTTTGCTGGCTTGTGACTTGCCTCCAGCAATCAGAGAGATTTTTTTTTACCTGCAAGCGCAGGGATGCTTAGTTGGTGTTCTTCAGCTGTGACCTTCACAGCACACACACACACACACACACACACACCAGAACAGAATGCCAAACTAGCACACAGAACTAGGGTTGCAGTTTTTTTAAACCCCTTTTTTTGCATATTCCTGGAAGGGAAAAAACAAACATGTCTTTCACCCAACAAAAGCAAAATTAGCTGGAAAAACTCAGCAGGCCCGACAGCATCTGCGGAGAGGAAGGTGAAATATAAGCTGGTTGAGGGGGGTGGGACAGGTAGAGTTGGATAGAGGGCCAGCGATAGGTGGAGGAAAAAAAAAATTGCCAAAGATGTCATAGACAAAAGGACAAAGGGGTGTTGACGGTGGTGATATTAGCTGAGGAATGTGCTAATGATGACATTAAGGGTAGAAAGCAGGACGAGCAAGTGACAGATAGCCCTAGTGGGGGTGGGGCGGGGGGAAGGCATTGAAATAGGCTAAGTAATTTGGAGATAGGATCCATGGTCATGACACAGTAAATCTGTGATGCTAACTTGTCCAGCTCAGTGTCTACTGCTATGGTTCCTCATGGTGCTACAGGATGCAGTATCATGAGTAATGGAGCCACCTTCATTCTGGAATTTATTTTTCTTTGTAAATTTTCTTCCCTCACTTCTTGTAAAGACATTGATTACTTTTATTGGAATGCAATTCCAAAGGCACGGAGTACTCAATTCTTCACCTAAGAGAATCTTGTCTATCTGTGAACCTTGACAGTGAATCTTACCAGTCTCCAGAGCTGTGGGGGTCATCATAGCCAATTTTGATCTTGTCATCACCTGACATCTGCCAGCAAGAGTTACTGCATAGAAATCTGGGAACACTGAGTAAGATTTGTCCTCACTAACCTAGGGATGATAAGACTAACTGCAATGCTCCCATCACTATCCCAGGTGAAATCAGTTAAATTAGCACAGAGGATTGAACCAATGTATTTCCGTTTCTCACTGCAGAAAATCAATGAGCTATTTATCCAACCATGCACTGTAATTGTTTGTCCAATTCAAGTGGAATGCCTGAGGTGGCGGCTGCGGCGAAGGGCGGTGCAAGGTGTCAAAACAGTCGCTGACTAAAATCACCAAGAAGCTGCCTAAGAAGCGGAGGAAATCTCGCAAGCAGAGCTATTCCACTCACATGTATAGGGTGCTGACCCAGGTCCACCCTTCCACCAGGATCTCGCCCAAAGCCATGAGTATTATGAATTCCTTCATTGTCGACATTTTCGAGTGCATCGTCTCCGAGGCTTTACACCTCATTCACTACAACACCATCTCAGCTGGGGAGATCCAGAGCGCTGTCCGCCTCATACTGCCAGGGGAATTGGCCAAACATGCCGTCTCCGAAAGCACCAAAGCGGCCACCAAATACACCAACTGCGTTTAGGTAGATCATTCTAAAGATTATAAAAAGCAATCATTATTTAACATTGCACATATAATTAGTCAGCCTGGTGTCTTTAGGCTGGAATTACAACAAATGCAACTCCATGACGGAACATTTCCTCTGTTTGCCAAGTATGAACACGGTAAGATGATTTCCTATTATTGACAGTATGACAGCTTCCCCAGTGATTTACTGGATAATTGCATTGTCTTGTGTGATACCAAAAGTTCCCAGATTCAGTTTGTGCTTCGTTAGCTGATCTCAGTTAAGGTGGCAAAAGGAGCAAAGCAATTAGCCTCAGCAGCCCTATGCTGGAGAGTTGAAAATCAGCCTGGAGGCTTGCTGGTGATCACTGTCTGGTGGTCACTGCTGAAAGGTGCACAAGTATAGACTCACCAGATCCACCTTCAAGAAGCTTTCATGCCTTCAGGGCTGGAAGGATGGGAGGACAGGTGAGAAGGGAGAAGATATGATACAATAAATTGATAAGAGTTTTTTTAAAGTACTTTCCAAAGTCACACAGTCAATATATTTTATTAGTAGATATGGGAGATGGTTTCCTTTGGCCGCCATGTGTTAACAGCACCAAAAACATAGCAACAAGTTTTTTTTCTGCTCTCTGTCTCTAGAAAATTTTTTACAGTATATTTGCAATTTTAGTGGAAATAACTAATGTAGGAAATCTTCCTGCAATGTTTACAATGTTGCTGATTGACAAGAGGAATTTTTCCCTTGTAAAGCGGTGACTTAAATTTATTTCCTTGCTCTGAATGAAGATACTGTCAGCTGGAAAAGAGACAAATGTGTTGCAACAAGCTCCCTGACTTTCCAAAGAACAAAACTGAGACTTTGTGAGTTTAACAGAGCATGGCTTGATTTCATTAATCATCAGGCATTCCTCCCCCTGAATGTGATATAAAACAGGGGAGAAGCAACATTTGATTAATTCATAATTAGCTACTGATTGATATTAGGAAAATTATAGGTTGTTTGCAAGATAACCTGAATTACTAAATAATCCACAATCTCATTTTAAATAGCATTGTTGCTAGCAACTGGACTGATGCTAATGAATTAAACACTTATTAAACTGCACTTTCTTGATGGCGTAAGAAATAGTGCAAATTAGCTATGGGAACAATAATATATTACGTTTCTATTTATGAAGTTTTGACTATTTACATGTAAGTATGGGATAATAAGTAAATCCATGCATTGTGATCCTGGTGCTTACACCTCCAGCACTGACCGTATTTACATAATTATGGGCATATCTCAGATACTTGATTGCCCCATGCAGCCAAAGAATTTGGCACCTGTCCACCACTGGGGGGATGTCCGCATTGCCCCTGACCCAGACTAGTCCCTTGTTTAAATGAGCTTATGCGGTCTTCAGGGATTCAGGCTGATTACTGACTTGGAGACCCTGACAAGACCTATTTAAGTAAGGAAAGTAAGAATTATGGGAGTAGGGATTTCCTGCCTCTGGGACAGCACTTTATTTCATTGGTGGTGGTTTTGTATCTTACAAGGCTAATAAAAGCTCCCAGAAACGGCAAAGACCTTGCTACATCTGGGACTCTTATATATTCTGATAGATTTTGCTGGACTCCCATTGGAATTTTGCCAGGAAACAAAACCATTGTCGATTGTTGTAAAAGCCCATCTGGTTCACAAATGTCCTTTAGGGAAGGAAATCTGGTGTCTTTACCAGGTCTGGCCTACATGTGACTCCAGACCCACAACAATGTGGTTGACTCTTAAATGCCCTCTGAACAAGGGCAATTAAGGATGAGCAATAAATGCTGACTTAGCCAGCGATGCTCACATCCCATGAATGAATAAAAAAAGGCAGAACCTTTAAGAAATTCGGGGATATGCCTTTTACTATGTTAAAAATCAGAAACATTATAATTATAGCAGTACAGAAAAAGTGCAATATATTCTGAATTGTAAAATTAACTGATTTTGAAAGTGCACCAGAGGATTTGAAAGCTAAATATGGTGCCCTCAGTGCACCCCCTTGGAGGTTCCTTCACTTTACTATAGAAAGAGTGACATTCAACAGGGGGGACTGGAAGCATACATCAAAGCAAAGGGGACTGTTCTGGTGATTTATTCTGTTTAACTAGCTATTCAGCTAGTGGGAACTTGGATGTTTTAGCAGTTTGGAACCTAGGCTACTGAATCAGGTTCTTTTTCAGGCATGTAGACTGGATTGCAGAAACTAAGGAACTATAGGGTATTCTAAAAGGGAAGATCCTGTCAGAGTGAGGACCATTGCCTAGTGTTCAAACTCCTAATAAGCAATTGCTGCACTGTTTGTATATGGCAATGTTTCTTGCAGAGCTGCTGGGCTGCACATTGCCAAAAATGCCAGAAAAACCCACCTCTCCTATGTTTGAGGTAGGTGAATTTGTGGGGCTTGAAGATATTTGAGTACAATGTCAAAACTAACTTGTGTATCTTCCAATTCTATCTTTGTTTATTGATCCTGTAAAAGTGCTGTGATCCTAATCTCTAGCAGCTCATATTGTCTTGAAGTGTGCCTGGAGCTGATTGGCAAGAATTCTCTCTTTCATTCCACTGGCCGACTTCTTGATTCTCCAGTGCTATAAAGTGCCCTCAGCTAAAGACAAACATTGTGTGGAGAGATACCAAAGATAATTGTTTACCTGGATTGTTCATGCAGATTTCCCTTATAATCTTTGCCTGAAGTATAGATAAGTACAGATGTTAAATTAGAACAGTGGTGTTTTCATAAAAAGTATGTAGTTGCAAGTGTTCATTTATTCAAATCCAATATCTGTTTTGGAGTCAAATAATACCTCTTCCTCTCAGAAGGAAATAGTTGCCCACTCTTACTTCACTTTTTCTGTCAAGTTTATCAGCTTCATTCACAGTTGAAAAAACATTTTGAGATTAAATGCAGCATGATCCTTCAAGCATGTCTTTGCATATCTGCTGTAATCCATTAGTGTGAATCCTGAATGTCCCGATCTCATATGCTTCTTGTGGTCAGAGTACCCAAAGATATGAAGGGATTTAAAGCATGTTTAGTTTATTTTCATCTATTCTTTCATCTATACCAGTCGCTAAGATGCAAATAACATGTTACAAGACGGGGATGGAATAAGTCGTAGACAATGACAATGTCAAATATCTGACATTGGATATATCCCAGGTGTTACATTATATGCATATGAACATACGGACATACGAATTAGGAGCAAGAGTAGGCCACCCTTGAGCTTGCTCTGCCATTCAATAAAATCATGGCTGATCTGAATGTAACCTCAACTTCACATTCCTGCCTACCCCTGATAACCTTTCACCCTCATGTTAATCAAGAATCTATCTAGTTCTGCCTTAAAAATATTCAAAGATTTTGCTTCCACCACCTTTTGAGGAAGAGAGTTCCAAAGATTCACAGCCCTCTGAGAGAAAAAAATTCTCCTCATCTCTGTCTTAAATGAGCAGCCCCTTATTTTTAAATAGTGACCCCTAATTCGAGATTCTCCCACATGAGGAAACATCCTCTCCACATCCACCCTGTCAAGACCAGTCAGGATCTTAAAGGTTTCAATTAAGTCGCCTCTTACTCTTCTAAATTCCAGTGGATACAAGCCTAACCCGTCCAGCCTTTCCTCATAAGACAACCTGCCCATTCCTGGTATTAGTCTAGTAAATCTTCATTGAAGTGCTTCTAACGCATTTAGATCTTTCTTTAAATAAGGAGACCAGTACTGCACACAATACTCCAGGTGTGTTCTCACCAATGCCCTGTACAACTGAAGCATAACTTCCCTACTTTTGTATTCAATTCTCCTCACAATAAATGAAAACATTCTATTAGCTTTCCTAATTACTTGCTGTACCTGCATACTAACCCTCTGTGATTCATGCACTAGAACACCCAGATCCCTCTGAATCTGAGAGCTCCTCAATCTCTCACCATTTAGTTAATAAGCCTCACTTTTATTCTTTCTGCCAAAATGAACGATTTCACAATTGCCCATATTATACTACATTTGCCAGATCTTTGCCCACTCACAACTTATATATGTTACTTTGTAGCCTCCTTACAACCTCTTCACAATTTACTTTCCCACCTATCTTTGTGTCATCAGCAAATTTAGCAACCATTCTTTCAGTCCCTTCATCTATGTCATTTATATAAATTGTAAAAAGTTGAGGCCCCAGCACTGATCCCTGTGGCACACCACTTGTCACATCCTGATAACCAGAAAAAGACCCATTTATGCCAACTCTCTGCTTCCTGTAAGCCAGCCAATCTTCCATCCATGCCAATATGTTACCCCTTATACCATGAGCTTTTATTTTCTGCATAACCTTTGATGTGGCACTTTATCAAATCAAAGGGAATCTAAGTACATTATTCATAACTATGAAAAAACAATGAAAAGCACTCATTTTAAGACTGAAAAACAATCTTTCTACTCAGTTAAATTTCTGTCTTCAAGTTAACACACATTATACTTTGAATAAAGAGCTGAACTTAAAAGGTGAGGTGAGAGTGACTGCCCTTGATATCAAGGCAGCATTTGACTGAGTGTGGCACCAAGGAACTAAAGAACTAAAAACTAAAACTAAAGTCCATGGGAATCAGGGGGAAAACTCTCCACTGGTTAGAGTCATACCTAACATAAAGGAAGATGGTTGTGATTTTTGGACGTCAAGCATCTCAGTCCTGGGACATTGCTGCAGGAGTTCCTCAGTGTAGTGTCCTAGACCCAACCATCTTCAGCTGTTTCATCAATGACCTTCCTTCCATCATAAGGTCAGAAGTGGAGATGTTCACAGATGATTGCACAATGTTCAGCACCATTCGCGACTCCTCAGATATTAAAGCATTCGGTGTCCAATGCAGCAAGACCTGGACAACATTTAGGCTTGGGCTGATAAATGGCACGTAACATTTGTGGCACACAAGTGCCTGGCAATGACCATCTCCAATAAGAGAGAATCTAACCATCTTCCCTTGACATTAAATTACATTACCATCACTGAATCCCCCACAATTAACATCCTGGGGGTTACCATTGATCAGAAACTGAACTGGACCAGCCATATAAATACTGTGGCTACAAGAGCAGGCCAGGGTCTGGAATTCTGTGGAGAGTAACTCTCCTCCTGCCTCCAGCATCTACAAGGCACAAATCAGCAGTGTGATGGAATACTTTCCACCTGCCTGGAAGAGTGCAGCTCCAGCAACACTCAAGAAGTTTGACACCAACCAGGACAAAGCAGCCCGCTTGAATGGCACCCCATTCACCAACTTAAACATTGATTCCCTCCACCACCGATGCACAGTGGCAGCAGTGTGTACCATCTACAAGATGCACTGCACCAATTCATCAAGGCTCTTTCAACATCACATTACAACCCATGACCTCTACCACCTAGAAGGACAAAGGCAGCAGATGCATGGGAATATAACCACCTGCAAGTTCCCCTTTAAGCCACTGCTACAACACATGGACTGCAATGGTTCAAGAAGGCAGCACATCACTACCTTCTCAAGGGCAATTAGGGATAGACAATAAATTTTGGCCTAACCACCCACATCCCCTGAATGAAAAAAAAAAGGATTTACAGGTCTTCTCTGGAGGAATGTTTAATGACCAAGAAATACATGAGGCACATCCTAAGGTACTTGCTACTTTTAGAGGAAACACGATTATTAAGTACATTGAAACTTGTGTGTTTCACCAGACTGACTATGCAGGCAGGAGGTTTGAAACAGAATCTGGATAAATTATTGGCAATGTCACTGAGCGGTAGGGTTGCCAACCATTCCAGAATGGCTGGGAGTCTACTGGAATCAGCATCAATCCTCCAGTGGCCAAAGAATGCAATCCAGGAGATTTTAAAACAAGATTTTAAGCACATCAGTTCCAGCAACCACCTCAAAGGGGAAAGAAAATAAACTCCCATCATCATGGGACATTGCCATGTGGTGATATCACATTCATCAAATTCAAACCTTAAACTGAAAAAGAAGCTAAGAGGACTCTGATTGGGTGGGATTTTGGCAGGCTGCAAAAGGATTAGTGGGGTTTTACTTTACCTACAAACATATGAATTAGGAGCAGGAATTGGCCATTCAGCCCCTTGAGCCTGCTCTGCCATTCAGTAAGATCATGGATGACCTGATTATGGCCTAAATTCCATATTCTGTGTACCCCCGATAACCTTTGAGTCCCTTGTTAGCCAAGAATTTATCCACCTTTGCTTTAAAAATATTCATTGACCCTTCCTCCACCGTTCTCTGGGGAAGAGAGATCCAAAGATTCACGACCCTCTGAGATAAAAGAAAATTCTTTTCATTGTGGGATTGGGCACAGGCGGTGATCATTAGTCCGAGTATGATAGGTGTGAGCGGGGGCTCGGATTATTTAATTTAATTAAAAACAACAAGAGATAGAGAAAAAGAAATATTTTCTTTTCAGTTTTTAGCAGCTTTTAATATCCCTGGTTGAAACTATCGCATCAAATCTTGCATTGAGCCCTTAAGAGTGAGAAAAGCTTTTTTTCCCCTCTAAACGTCCATCATTATTTACCCTCGCTACAAATTTGTTCAGTTTGCCTCATTAAAGATGTTTTTTTTTCCTCTCTTGCACTCCTTTAGACCCCGCTCACGCAATGCCACCAGCATTCAATGACATCACTTCATTGTTGACGACTCCAAGAATATGTCCAGTCAGAGTTGGTAACCCCAGAGTTAGATGATTCTTGCTGGGGTTGTGGCCTGAAACGTCGATGAAAAGGTCTGCAGTTTTTTTCATAAAGACAGTGTGGACATCTAAGAGTTTTTTTTCCTAAGAGAAGATCCTGATTCCTGATGAAAGGTCATCAAGCTGAATCCAATTTCCATGTGAATTGTCTTTGATTTTCTTTGCTGGTGCAGAGTTAGAGGGAGTGCTGTTTTTTCTGTTATTGGAAGAGTTTTGCAATCTTTTTGGATTTATAAAGGAGTGTGCTGGGTCTTGACAAGGTGATCAGAGGAGTTGGATACTTGTCAGGGGAAAGCCACTGTCGGTAATTGGGACAATAGTTGTAGCCCCTCTTGGGATGCAGTATGACTTGGAAATGGAGCACAGGCATTGAGAGGGGAAGCTGTGTGCAGAGGGAGGAGATGGAGGCCTCTCAATAGAAAGCCAAAGGTCTTTAGGGAACGCTCTCCTACCTCCAACTCGGTCAGTAGCTTGGGCTTGATCCTCCCGCTGACTTTTCCTCTGTCTCTCCTCTCCCAACCTCTAATGGAGGACTGTCTGGCTTGAACTCAGTGCCTCTTGTCAGCCATATCAGTTGAAATAGCTTGTTGAAATTAGTAATGAACACAACCACAGTGCGCTTTGCCATCAGTGTACCTCAAGGAGAAAAATATAGTACAGTGACAGCTTTCTAACCTTGAACTGTGGCCACCAAGAATGTACATCACTATGGGAGGATCGCACCAGGAGTGCAAAGTGAGAAAATTTACCGCTATGTATTCCAACCCTCAAGTGTCTAGTAATTAAGGTGGATATTGTTTTCTAAATACTGCAAAATAAGGAAACACAATAAACAAGTGAGAAGATAGAGTATCACGGGCCATTGCTTTTAACATACAGTGGTGTTTAAATAAGCCTAAGTGGTTCTGTAGTCATCCGAAACTCCCCCTGCCAGTATCTTGGTCATACATTAAGTCACTTTAATCCATTGTCCCTTGCCAAACTTTGATGATTCCCCATTCCCTAACTTAATTACATTAAAACTTCAGTGTTCACTAAAATTCAATTTTTAATAAGTATTTAACTTAAGTCAGATATATTTATCTGGAATTATATCTTTATATAGAGCTTTCAGCTGTAAATTGTGAAGCAATTTTCTGAGCAGTTTCTGTAGCAGGAACATGTAAATGTTTTCTTTATGTGTGTGTTTTGTCTGTTCCAGCTCACTATTTTTACTTTGGCATTGTGCCTACCTCTGCCCTTACCTCATTTACCTTACCTACTGATTCTATGCTTTCTTTAGCATCAGGCCTGAGAGCCCCAATGTCCTCTCAATGTTATCCTTAATTGCGCCCTACATTCACTCCAACTTATCCAATGCTCTCCTGCCCGTTGTTGGTATCCTGCCAGGATTAAGGTTTTTGCAGCAAAGAACATAAAAGGAGCAGGAATTCAGATGGATGAAATCATCCCATTGGCACCATCCTGATGACAGACCACCAACAGGGCAGGTAGAACTTCAACCAGCCCCTGCCCCAAAGGGCATTTCCAAAGCGATGTCTTTGGGGTGGAAAGCCGATGCTTCAAGATCTTGGAAACTGAGTGTAATCATCAAGAAAAATGAAGCGGGTTGGATCAGACTACCGAGAACATGCAGTGTTACACCCTGAATGTGTCAATACAAATTCCTCTTTGTATCACCATGGGCAAAATTTTGCCCTTGATGGGCGGGTGGGTCCCATCGGCTCGGCAGCGGGCGGGCAGCCGATCGCTGCTGCTGAAACTGGCCCCGCCGCCATTTTAAGTGGGTGGGCCAATTAAGGCCCACCCAGCGGGCTGCCCGACAGGAAGTGCTATGCGCTTCCTTTGCGGGGGTGGGGGAGGGATTCCCTGACTGTCAGAGAGCGCACATCTCCCTGAGACTAAATGCAGCCTCAGGGAGAGTGCTGAAAGGATTTGAAATTTTGAAAATAGAAAAATTAAAAAATTATTAACATGTCACACGTTAATAAATATCACAGAAACTTTATTAAAGTTTTTTAAAACTGACAGGAAACCTCATCCCGCCGGTGGATGAGGTTTCATGTTTTTTCAGAAGCCCTCTGGGGCTCCTGGCCTGCCCGCCAGCCTTAAGGTTGGATGGGCAGGGCCTTTAATTGTGAGGATTGCTTCTTAGTGAGGTTAATTTGCTGCTTAGCCCTTGTGATAACCTACAGAAGGGTAGAGGCTAGGATAGATGGTTCTCTTTCTATTCTGTAGGCTGAAATTGGATTGAGGTATAATGCTATTATGGATGTTGGCATTCAGCTTGAAGTTGCTTTAACTCAGTGTGATATAGCTAATTTTATTCTGATGGACTATGAAGTCACATAACTGATAAATCAAAAATTTGTTATTTTCAAAACTGAAGTGCTTTTTTCTTCCTTCAATCCAGGCTATTAATATGCATTGAATTGTATTTTCCACTTTTGGATCGGAAGGTAACACTTGCCAATGGGTACAACATTTCTTAAAACCTGTCTTTATCTATGGAATAGCAATAGACCTTAAACAATTTTCATTGAAACATTTGAAATATATATCCCATTGTAGATTTCCATCAACATTTGCTGTTTTACTTAGTTGTATGTAGAAAATGATGCAATAGCAACTTATACCAAATTAGTTTCTATAAATACTAGCAAGCTGGCTTACAACAGATAATGCTGGGAATACACAAAGCCTCTCAGCATCTGAAAAGTGAAAAAAGAACAGATTAATATTCCTGGTAGACACCCTTCATCTGAACTGAATTCAGAAGGTAAATAAGTCTCATTATGGTGCAGACCAAGCAAAGTGGGATGGGGAGAAATACTGAGGGTCAAATATACTGAATATTAATATAAGAAAGCAAATAACTGGTTTGATTGCCAGGAATAGTTTCTCTTTTTAAAGCTGGAAAAATATGAAAGTAATGGATGATGTACAAGGGTCACCACAGTCAGTCTGCATGAATACAAAACATTAACAATATTTACAATTTTTAATATTTATAATACAATATCTCCTGTGGCATTTTTAGTGAGAGTCAAGATAGAGCAAAGAGAAATGAGTACCTTTCTGTCTGTGTGATTTGCATTAAGAATATGTTTGACAAAATACTGTAAATGGGTAGAAAAGTGGCAGATTAAATTTAATGTAGGCAAGGGTAAAGAAACAACCTGAATTTTTTTAGTGCCTTTCACAACCTCAGGATACCTCTGAGCACATCGCAGCAGATGAAATACTTTTCAACTCTAGCTATTGTTACAATATAGGAAGGTACTGTAGATAGGAAGGAAAATGAGCAACAAACATATGGGATGGAATCTTTCACTCCTGCCAGCAGCAGAAATTATGGCGGGCAGGGTCACTTAATTTGGCATGAATGAAAAAATCAATTTGGAATTTTGTTCTCCCGACTTTCAAGGTGGTTAAAAGGTGGGTCAAGCTTCCTGCTGAGCAACGTCGGGAATCCCATTTGCATTCATTAGCATGTCATGAACACTCATTAAAAGGCCAATTCACCGGAATCACGTTCTCCCTCCAAATTAAGTGACCCACCAGCGGCTAATTAGCACATTCTGTTTTACAACTGTATATAAATGGCATGCACCTGGTGACCTTTAATTTATCCGCGACTTGGAGGCCAGTAGATGCTACTTATGCCTCCCTTTCACACCATCACCGAGATATATTGGGTGCCTGTATCACAAGCTACTCCAAGGCTGGAGGCACAGGAGGCATGGCTAGAGGGGAGGGATGAGACAGTGGCAGGACTAGGGGCCGTCAAGGACCACAGGGGAAGGGTGAGATGGCGGCAGGATTAATGGGGGGAAAGATGAGAGGCGAAGGGTGAGATGGAGGTGTGAATGGTGGGGAGGGATGATGAGATGGGGAGGGTGAGACGGAGGCAAGAGGGCCGGGGGAAGGACCACAGAGGATGGGTGAGGTGGAGGCAGGACTGGTGGGTGGTGTGGGGGGGAAGATGAGGCAAGAAGGGTGGGACGGAGACAGGAATTGTGGGGGAATGATGAGATGGGAAGGATGAAACAGAATCAGGACTGGAGGGTGGAAGACAAGAGGGAGGGGTCAGATCGACAAAGGGCATGGGGTCATCATTGTTGAAGGGAATGGTGTGGGGGAGAACTGGAATATCAACATGGACAATGACGGAGTCAAGGCAGGCTGGATAGTTACAGGCGGGATTGGAAATAGGAGACAGTAGCTATGCATGAGCATGGGAGAAACTTGGGTGGTAGGGTGGGGTTGGAAGCTGGTCGCACTCACATTTCTAATGAGCATCAGTGATCAATGACACAGTTGGAAAAACAAGCTTGAACAAAATGACAGGAGGGTCTCAAAACATGTGGGAGAAGTTCAACGCTACAATTTTGGGCTGATTGAAGTCACGCCCTATAAATTACCTGCTGAAGCCGTGGAGAACAGGACTCAGCTGAGTGCTGGATTCGACGGTCAACTGCCCAATGAACGAGTTTTACTCCTTTACTAATGGTGTGCATTCAGGTGAGAATCCATTAAGTCTTGGTGCTGCAGTGAAATTTGTCTTAATGGCCATCTGCTCCTGACAGAAGCATGTATAAAGGGAAGGAGGGTCAAACAATCAAGGGCCATGGCTGCTGTACAGAAGCTACATGCACACTAAAAACTTCACATTCCCATTGTTTTGGCTTACACAAGGCACCATGCTTACAGCCATGACATTAATACAAGGCTAGGGTATCGATAGTTAGGATACTGGAGGTGAGCTGACAATAACCTGACTGACGGGTATAACACATGGGTATATTCTCCCTAATCAAGGCCCTTGTTGTAAATGCACAGTCATGTCTGAGGGGGATACTCAGCCACCTGTGGACCTTTAGGATGTTATTAGCCTGCAAGGGGTGGCTTGGCAATGCCATATCTAGACTGGGGACAGGCCAAGGGCATGAGATTCGATTCCTGGCTTGGAGATGGAGGAAGACAATTCAAGGGGAATTAACAATGAAGTCTTAATTCTATTCGTTCACAGGTACAAGGTGGAGTGGAGAATGCAGGCTTCAGGCAATATTGCCTTGTTGATAGCTATGGTTCGAATGAGGAAAAGAAGAGGCCATCACCAATTGGCACAGCTCTGGGGGGGGAATTGGCCTGAGTGGCAAGAGTCAGCAGGGTCCCAGGAAGTCCCAGATGCTCTCGAGGAGGGGAAAAATCCATAAAGACTTGTGGTGCGACCAAGATAGAGGATGCAGCTCTTATGGAGATGAGCGAAAGATAGTGCCGCAGGTACCTTTGCTTGTCTAGGTATTTGGCAGCTCAAATTTGCCACCTTCTCCATGAGAACTCATGCTGCAAGGACTTGGAGGGCATCCCATGCCAATTGCTTTGAAGGTTACCACTACAATGAACTTTTTGTCACCAGGTCCTTCCAGGGCTCCACTGCTGAATACCACAAACTGTGACACACAAATGCACAAGGGAAGTGACAAATGCCCTTCTCAATAAAGCTCACCATTACATCCAGTTCTGCATGGATGAAGCAAGCCAGGCTGCTAGAGATGTGGGATTAACTGCAATCTCAGTTTCCGGCAAGTAAAGGGTGCCATCGATTGCAACCATGTGGCCTTGAGAGCTCCCTGGCAGCAGCCAGTGAGATTCATAAATAGAAAAGAATTTCACTCTCTGAATATCCACCTAATTTGTGATCACAGAAAGCAGATCCTGCATGTTTGTGCTAGGTACCCAAGGAGCTCTCAAGACTCTTGTATCTTGACTTACTTGCAGGAGTACAGATCTTTGAGGGACCTTGGTACTTAGAAGGTTAGCTCCTAGGGAACAAAGGGTATCCTGGAAGACCTGCCTAATGATGCCCAATTGCCATCCACATAGTGCAACTGACGAGATACAATGCAGCACATTCTGCCACAAATTCCTTGATAGAGTAAATCATTGGCCTCCTGAAGATGTGTTTCTGATATTTGGACCGGTCAGGTGGGGCTCTCCAATACTCACCACAGAGACTGTCCTGCATCATTGTTGTTTGCTGCGCCCTGCACAACCTTGTGCTGCAAGGGAGGACGTATTGCCTGAGAGAGACATTGAGGAGCTAGACGTCTCCTCAGACGAGGAGAACGTTGAAGGCGATGGCTCTGAAGAGGACGAGGATTCAGACGAGTCACATGAGAATGCCATTGCATGGGTATGACACGGCAGACATGCCCATGACAACCTGACAGCAACAAGATTCCAGGAAGAATAAGGTGATAACAAATCCTCACAATTAAAGTTTTCTTCAGCCTTCAATGCATGGGTTGCCCCAACATCTTCATTCTCAGATTGGCCATCTCATGAAAGGTCAAATATCTCACCAGGAATTTGGAAATATCATTAGTCAGCCTATTTCCTAAAAAAAGGATCATCCTTGGAAGGGAGAGTAGCCTTGGCAACATGTGGCTGCTGTGGAATGTGATTAGCACTCCCTTAGTGCCCACACTTAAGCAACTCTACATAGTATAGTCCTTTCACCCAGTCACCAAGTCAGTGTGAATGGCAGCTTTACAACGTTGCAAATCCAAATTACACAAGAACGCACTCATGTCAGTATGACACCAGTTCAATAAGGTGGCCCAAACACACATACCATTCTTTAATGCTTTGCACTTGAATGGCTCAACAGGGAGTAGCCTCTGGAGAGCACCATTTGTCCCATCACCAGCTCTCATCAAAGCATAATGCTGAGACATCGTCTTGCTACTGCCCCCCATTCGCCCTTCGCACACCAAGACAGAGCGACCTTTAACTCTACATCATGCAGCAAAGCTGCGAGGTTTGTTTGCATTGGCCTCACAGGGAATGCCTCACCAGGACAATGTTTTGATGAGTAGCAAACACTCGGGACCCTGCAATCATCGGAAGCCTGCCAAGTTTCTATCCTGGGTGACCTTTGCATTCGGGTGAAACCAGGCCCACTTATAATTGATACAGCAGCCAATGAAAACATCTTCCCTTCATAGACCCTGCTGAGCACTTAGCAGATTTGCAAATGCATCACTTTCAGAGCACGACAGTCCTTGACAAGGACCAGCTCACAAAGCCCATTCCTTTCTTTATCCTAAGTCAGAGGACATTGTCATGTAATAAATTCCAGATTGAGTTGTGTGCTGTGCCTTTACACAAGGAGCATGTAAAGCACCGTGAAGCAGCAATCCAGGCCCAATGTAAGGAGGCAGCGTCATCAAGATGGTGCACACCTCTGACATCACACACTCATACCCCTCCTGCAGACATTTGATTGATCCCTACTTGCCTAGTTCAGTGTCATGCGTGGGGAAAGTGGGAAATCAGCATGGAATGACGTTCAGTCTTAAACATGGACATGGCACCTACCTGCAGAGTGGCATGGAAGCCTATGGACTTCAATGTTCGATACTACTTTTTTCATGAACTCACTCTCATAAACTAAATGCCATTGCAAACTACACATTGGAAAAACAAATATAACGTTAGTTGCAACTACCACTTGTACCATTCACAAAGAACAAATAGCAGTGCAACAGCAGCAGGATAATCACTAACCTGGATGAGCTCGTTTCCAGATTCCAAAGCAGGTATGCCCGAGATTTAAGGCTGATAGGTGTATTGGCCAGCCACTAGTGTCACAGATGTGCATTTCCTGATGTTGCAGATGTGGAAATAAAGGCTACTGACTGTGGTGAGATTGTGTGAGAATTTATGCAATGAAGATCCAGATGGGTGTTCACTGGGCGGCTGCATTTTGGACTCTTAAATGACCACGGGACATTGAAGCAAATTGAATGTAAATTGAATTCATGAGACTTGGAAAAGGATTAATGCAACATGTACTCACAGAAGTGAAAATTCAAAACAATGAGTGAACACCCATGCCACCAGTGTGCATTCAAAACTTATTAATTTTTCTTACCCTACCATTACGTCTAGGTGCAGCCCTGACATTCGCAGCTTGCTGACTGCTATGCCCTGTTGCCTGTGATGACTTGAGCGGCTGTCCTCTGATGGCCTGAGCGCTTGATGGCGCTGGCCTGCTAAGGGTCTCCTGCCTAGGAGCTGGTGCACCCCTCTTGGCTTGACCTGCTGGAGTTGATGGGGTCAGAGGGGAGTTGGAGTGGCAAGGCACCCTGGGTGGATGCCCCCGGGGTGCCTGGCTGGCACTACTCTTCCCTATGGGTGCCTGATGGCCCCTCCTTAACTTCTTGAGGATAAGGGGCACCTGGAGGGAGGTCAAGGTTCCTCGTCCCCCTCTCGCCTAGCCACTACTGAAATGCACCCATGGCTAGAGTTATGGTGTGCAGGTCTGAAACTGCTGGACTCAGGTCTCCAATGTGGCTGCCACCATTCCAATGTAGACTTTGATGCGCCTGCATGCTGGAGTCATGAAATCAGACAGAATGTGGATGGACTCCTCCAAGCTTCATTCCAGCCTGCAGAAGGCCTCTGACATCTCTGACTTATGTTCCCCTGCCTGTCTTTGCATCTCCAAAAGGTCTGTTACATCCGAGTCCAGAGGCTTGTCATCAGACTCAGGCTCTGTAGGGGCCTGGTCTGCAGCAGTCCTCCGAGTGTCAGAGGCCTCGGCTGTCACTGTCTCCACCAGCTGTAGACCTGTGTCTGTGAGGTGATCACCGGATTGTGAACCCAAGCCTGCACTAGAACTAGGTCCCACCGTGGTGCATGTATCTGCTCTGGTGGAGGGTGCAGGTGAATGCAATGACAGTTCTACATCTGCTTCCTGCTCAGAGGTGGTCTGGGAGCTGGAGCTGAGTCTTCTGGTGGAGGACGTTCTCCCCCTTTTCTGACTGGTAACTGGAATAGCGAGAAGAGGGAATTAGTTATTGACTAAGTAGGCTCATACATTAAAGATCACTCACAGTCATTGCCCGCATGCTGTCGATGTATACTGCGTGCATCCTCACTGGCTTGTTGGGGGAAACTGATCTTGCCTTCCGCACAGGAACAATTCCTCTCCTCACCAGCGAGCTCTGCAGCCTGTTCTTCAAACCTTGACAGGGTCTGGAACTCCGGGGTTCCCTCTCCAGTCATGGGTTTCTCTCTTTTGTTATGTGCAATATTGTCCTGCCCAAAGACAGATGGATTGAACGTGAGCACAATGGATGAAAGAGCAGTTCAGAAGCATGCATGCCTGTTGGCTCTGATGAGGCCTCCCCAGTAAGGGATTAAGACACTGTCTGAGCAGGAACTTACACGAGATGGTAAGCTTAAAGTGTCTAGCAGACATTCAGTACTGATGTCCCATCTGCTGGTTGTGTATGACCCTTAGATCACTTGGTACCCTTATGAGAGTGTGAGTTTGCAGTGAGTAGAAATTTCACTTATCCTGGCAGAGTGGAACAGATCATTCTTCCTTTCCAGCACTGTAGGACAGTGCTTCTCTGGGCCTCACGGGCACTATCCTTCCTGGCAGCCTCTCCCCAGGCTAATGTGGTCAGGTTTGGGCGGGGAGCGGTGCTCCTGCTTCCATCCCTCAGAAAGAGGACCACCTGCCTTTCCTGCACAGCCTGGAGGAGAATTCTCAAGGGGACTTCGTAGAGAGATTCCTTCGCTTGGGTGCCATAGTTTTCCTCATCACCACAACACCTGGCCTACAGTGAGCGAATGTCTGTCTGAGTGCTGCTTAAATATGGCAACAGGACCTTTGACCCCATGAGTTAACAGTGGGATGGACAACTTCCTCCCCACCCGGACATGAGATTCGTGAGCTCCTCTCTGATGCATAATTAATGAGCTGAAAAGCAGAAGATTGTGTGTGTACTGCATCTCACCGCCCAGTGGGAGTCATGCCAACTTTCCTGCCTGCCATTGTGTCAATGTATCAGTAATTACATTGCATAGCATTTACATTGTTAAAGACAATTGCTAGTTAAAACAGGTGATGGGTATTGGCTCTCCCATCAAAACAGTATAAATAGATACAGCTGGAACACTCTGGTGTGGGAGATATTAGGAAGTCGGTTACACTGAAGAGCTATTGCAAGAATAAAGCAGCTTGTGGAAAAAGACTAGCTTTGGACTTATTTCTTCCACCACTAACACGTATTGTGAGTGACACAATGGAATTAGTCTCCAGAATGGAAAATTCCGCCCATGGTCTGCATTCCTTTAAATTTTATCTGCAGGCAGTTTGCTGCTACCATCACTAATGTGTTCCCTTCGTGCACCTGTAACAGTAAATAATCATGCAAATAGCCTAACCCATAAAAATTGAGTGCCAGTACCATGTCAGTTTGTCAAGATTTGTTCCCGTTTTTGTTCGCATTTAGAACAGATGCGTACATAAAACATGTGCCCTGTAACATTTCCATACCAATTTTTGGGCATCTGTTGGGTTATTGGCATCCTTGAAAATGAGATAATGATTAAAGAGTACCTCACCACTCACCTAGTTTATTATTTCAGAACTCACGAGCATGGATTTGAGCCTTCGCTAGGTGGAAGGCAGATGATTGATTTTCTGAACCCAGGCTTCCAGTGCACAAGGTCACCCACCCGGAATGTATGTTGGCACATCGCAAGTGGACTGTGCACAATTTTTGATTCATCATGTTCCAGTCTTGTCAAGCTGCTTTAGTTTCCAATTGCCCTTCGAATTAAATTCAAGGTCCTCAAATTCAGCTTCAAATCCTCCTATTATATCTATCCTATTTCAGCACTATATTGTGCCCATATCTCCCTCTGCCTCTCTACCTCTCTTTTATCTTTTAAGATGCTTTCTAAAACCTGTGTCTTTGGCTGAGCTTTTGGTCATCTGGCCTAACATTTCCTTACCTGGCTCGGTGGCAAATTTAGTTTGACGATGCCTGTGATGCGCCTCGAAAAGTTTTATTATGTTAAAGGTGCTATATAAATACAAGTTATTATTGTTATTGTGTACACCACCAAAACACTTCGTGACTCATTGGCTGGAATTTTGTTGTAGTACTGAGTGCCCTGATGACGGGACCAGGAGTGCATGGGACATCTACTTGTAAGCAGGATAGCCAGCCACGAGCAATGACCCGGTGGCCAGCCAATTAGATATTCCTGGATGAAGCGCCTGGCCAATCGTGCTGCGAGGGCTGGCAGGAAGTCGATGATCCCGGCGTTACCCCACCAGGTTGAAAGTCCAGACATCATGTTTAAAGGATGCCCGGACAGGCATTCATCCCTGCAAACCAGCAGCAGCAGTGCGGCTGTGTGAACAGATGCCTCGTGACTACAGCTGCTGCTAGAACCTTCTGAACTTCCCCTCATCGCACCCCCGCTCCCCCCCGCCCCCAACTCACTCCCCTGGTTAACCTCAACTGCTGCTACCACTTGCTATTCTGGACTGATGTATCAGAGCAGACAAGTGGTCTCACGGTTTAGCGTTGCCTCCCTGCAGGTTTTTTTCCAGTCCATCTGGGAACACTGGGAGGTCCTGTATTCCAGTGATGGCAAGGGGAGGCCCTCTCTCCTGACCTGAGAATTTTTAACCAATGGGGAGGCCCATACTTTGCGTCGGCCATACGCTGTTCTCCACCCACCCAGCATGGACATCCCCATCCTCAACTTGTGCTCCAGAAAGCTCTTCATGTTTTCACAGCTGTGTCCCTGGACAGTCGAACATTGACCCTGGAGCTTGAAGCCATCATCCTGCACCATCCTTCAAATACCTGCAACCTTCTCTCCACCAGCCTCAACATTACCCTTACCCTGTCCTCTGTTGCCTCGACTTTTGGGATCTCACCATTGACCTTTCCCCTCTAACCTTGGATCTCCTCACAATCATGCTTGACCTCCTACCTATAGGTATTGACCTTCCCTGCGTAGTTCAACTTGCTCCCTCTGTCCCTCACAAGCCCTCATGGTCCTGCCATGATCCACCCTTCCTCCCTCAGTCAGCAATGCCCCGATCCCCCTTGCACTGCCTCCATCCAATCTCAGTGCTTCAATCAAGGCCTTTTCCCCCATGTTCCAACAAAGTTCCCCAAGAAAAAAAGTAGCTCCCACTCAATCCAAATCCACTAGGAAGACTACGCCTTCTGTTGCACATGACCTTTAATCAGTTGTGAATCTGAAGGCATGCGTTTCTCGTTCGCTGCAGAGTTAATTGCTAAGGTACCATTTAATCTGGCGAAATAGTGTTTTAATGAGTATGCATGACATGCTAACACATTGCAAATGGGTACCCCCCGCTTGCCGTTGGGAAGCTCAATCAGCCTTCAATCTGCCACAACTTTAATTTCCTACTTTCATCCCACCATCAGGAAGCTGACATTTCACCTCCGGCACAATAAAGTGCGCTCACTGGCCTTGTTTTCTGTTGCCTGTAGCAGCACAAGATTCGGCCATTATTTCATCAGCTCCACCATCAGTTACTGCTCCTTCAGCCATTATATCGCCATCCTCTGGAACTCCATTCTTCAATATCTTCACTTTCAGAAGCTTTGTAAAAATGCTATTAAACTCCCAGAACCCTCACTTCCCTTCCTGATAAGTGTCCACTTCATGTTGACCCATGTTATTCCCTGATACGCTTGTCAATGCATCAGAAATACAATGGAAATGAATGTCATTGTTTTGTTGAAGACATCGAACAGGAAAGAAGATAATCATCAATCTTGCCTTGTTCTCTTTTTGAGAGAGATATACTAAATGGTGGTGATTTTGACTTCAGATGATGGTGTAAAACAGCCAATATTGATTCAGTTGCCATTTATACATTTCTTCTTATTTTCATTTCTACTCCATTCTGTTCTACAACATTGCCTGAAGTCAAAATGGCCCCAGTTAGCCTACCCACACATTGAGATAAAACCCAAGATTTTGTATATTCCGATCATTTGCAATTTAATTTATAAGGGCTAATTGAGGTAGATAGGTAGGTTGTTATGATCCAGTTGGGGACTGTTAACATTCAAAGAGAAATCCAAACACCTTGTTTTAATCAATAGAACTACACCACAAGATATCACTTTAAAAAAAATAAAACAAACTTTATTAAATAAGAATTAAGCATAACAACCATTGTTAAATTAATAATATGTTTTATAAGTACGTTTGTTATGCATCAGGTTTACTTTTTCCCCTAAGAATTCTCTTACCAATCTTAACATTATTTACTTCTGTAGGGAACAACCATAAGTATGTCACAGTCCTGTGGAAACTATCTTTAAGTCTCCTCAGTTTCAGCTATTCTCAGAGATAAAACTTTAATTTACCATTTCTTGACTGTGGATGCCTCAGTTCCCTGTTCTTGTTACTTTTCAGTACTTCCAAACTAATCTTGTTGCTTTCTCTGGCACAAGACTCTGTGAAGGACCACTGTCGATTCTTCCATAAGTTTCAACTAAGCAATCTTTTGACAATATTTAGCAACTCTCCAACCTTGAGAGCCATTGACATTCCACGGCCATGTTGGACACTAAGATTCTCTTTAACATTTATATCATGATGCCATCACATGCATGTGACACAATTCACAACATCACGTTATGTGTACTTTCGGTTCACTTTTTAAAAAAGATTTTCTAAACACTTCCTTAGAAAGATGGAGCTCTTCGAACAAACCCTTTAATCAATAATATTAAATGGCCAGGGTGATCTTCATAAACTTCTTAGCCCGTTGCCCTCTGGTTCTGATGTTGATTATTTTTAGCATTCTGTAGATGACAGCTGGACACCTTCTATGCACAACATGCTGCCAAATTCCCGTGCTTCTCTTGCACAATAGAAGAAGCTGAGCAGACGTTCAACTTTTTAACTGATACTGTGTTCATTTGCTATTTCCAAAATAGTCATAAAAAATCCCTTACTTTACTTGGATGGAATTGGAACTTACTTATGTTCGGTAACACAAAAAATGCAGTAGGAGGAGTTTGAGCCCTGATTTTGCCCAGGTTAATAGGGTTATGACGAGTCCAACAAGCTTGCTAAAGATAAGTACATGTGAAATGATTTAGGCTGGGGCTGGAATGAAGCCAATACATTGAGAAACCTTGCTAAAGTATAGAATCAACAAGTGATGTAATTAATAAGGTTTTATGGCACTTGAAATGAAAATGTTATAATTTCATTCTGCCAAGGGACAGGACTCAGCCTTTACTTTTTACATCCCGTAACTTTTAGTTGAGCAAGTATCATGAAATTACAATGACTTAAGACTGTACTAGCTGACCAGAAAGGGTAAGGTTTTAGACATTGTTTCACTCTCTTCCCACCTACATGTAAAATGGAAGATCATAGCCAGGATTTTCCCCTCGGCGATTTGGGGGCGGGGCCCGCTCGCCAAGGGGAAAATGACGCGTCCCAGTGCATTTAAATATTCAGGAAGGCAGGCGGACAGCGAAATCAGCCAATTAAGGCCATTGACAGGGTAATTAACCTTGTTAAAGACCCTGCCCGTCCAAGCTTAAGGCTGGCGGGCAGGCCAGGAGTCCCTGCGGGCTCCAGATTATTCATGAAACTTCATCCACTGGCGGGATGAAGTTTAATGTCCATTTTTAAAAAATTTAATAAAATTTATGTGTTTCTTATTAACATGTCCCATCTCGTGTGACATTGTCACATGAGGGGGACATGTTAATAATTTTAATATTTCTCTATTTTTTGACTTTTCTTACCTGTCAGTAAACTTCCTGAGACAGCACTTTGCCTCAGAGAGCAGTGCGCTCTTTCCCAGATGCGAAATCCCTCCACCCCACCCTGCACAGGAAGCACATAGCGCTTCCTGTCGGGAATGCCGCTGGGCGGGCCTTTATTGGCCCACCCACTCAAGATGGCGGCTGGCCCCGTTTCGGCGGCGGAGTTCGGCTGCCCACCCGCCGCCGAGCTGGTGGGGCCCGCCCGCCAACTGAGGGCAAAATTCTGCCCCATATTCAGATTGGAACAGGAGCAGCATTTACATTTTCCCTTGCCCTGATTTCACTTTACACACTAGTCGCTATAAATTAACTAACTTAAATGCATGGGTTATTATCTTCCTTAGCGAGGGAAGTGACAGGAAATTTGTATTAGGCTGTTAGTGCAATTCAACTATGAATACCCAGCGGTCCAGCAGAGTTTAAAGGTGACATCCAAAGAATGGGAATTGTGATGACTGTCACTTTAAGATCAGTGCAACTGAGTAGGGGTGTCACATGATTTGTTCAACCAATGTGTGGCTGGCGTGGGGGAATAAATTCTAGGGAGGGGTTTCCGAGGAAAAAGATGTCTGTATGAGGGGATGGCTGGATACAAGCAGCCATGGAAACTCTTGTGCAAATAAAGTTTGTTTTGTTTGACTAAGAAGCCTCACAGAGCGTGTTTGTACAGAAATGTTCCTTTTTAAAAAAATTATGACACAAATTTCTCATTTCAGAGTGTGTTCTTGGCAGAAATCTACAATTTCCCTATTTTCACTAAGGAACAGTGATAAAATATCTGTCTGAAATTACTTTTATTTAATGGACAGTTGCTCAAAATTAGCACAATTAGAACAAATTGGTTTATTCCAAAATAATCCTAAAATGGTTTGTTTGGCTCAAGTTCTCATTTTGATTTGTCGTCCATATTTGCTTTGCAGAAGCCATGTCCACATTTACAGGGGCGTGCTTTTGGAGCCATGGTTGTTTGTTGGGGGGGGAGGTGGTGGGGGGTGAGGTGGGGGCAAAGAGTTATGGACAGGAAACCTAGGGCAGAATCTTCTGGCTGGCATGCGAGGGCGGGTCCGATGCGTAAAATGACGCGTGATGCATCGGGTGTGCGTCCCGACAACATCACGCGCCATCGCGATATTTCGTTCGGCGGGTGCGCGCCAGAGTTGGCTGCACGCCCGCCGAAATGCTAACAGCCTACTAAGGCCATCAAGAAATTAATTAAAGTATTTGGGGACACTGCCCGTCCAACCTTAAGGTGGGATGAGGTTTCCTGAAGCTTTTATAAAACAAATAAATAAATGTTCCCACCTTTACAAACATGTCCCAACACATGCGGCACCGTCACATGAAGGGACATGTTTAAATTAATTTTTACATCATTTATTAACCTGTTTTAATATCCATTCAATCTCCCTGAGGCAGCTCCGCGCCTCAGGGAGATTGCTGAGCTCTTTCGCATGTGCAAAAGAGCGCAGGCCCCGACTCTCTCTCCTCCCTCCGCCAGCACAGGTAGCGCTGACCGTCCCGCATGACGCTGGGTGGGCCTTAATTGGCCAGCCTGTGTAAAAAGGTGGCGTGGAGCTGATTGCGGGCGGCGATCGGCTCTGTGCCTGCCCCCGCACAGCCTACCCACCATAGGAAAAATCCTGGCCTTAGAAATACATGTTTCCTTGAATTTTTAAGGGTGTTTGAAATGTTTTTTCTTCTAGATTTTCCACCTGATAGTCAACCTGATTGACAGGTTTGGCAGCTTGGCACATGGGGAAGGATATGGCGCAGACTGCAAACAAGGGTGAGGTGGGTTTAGTACTCATGTGAGGAAAGATCATGGTGTGGTGGAATGGAGAGTGAGTGGTTGAGGGTGGGAGCAATCATGAGGGGAGGACTCGATCATGGTGGTGAGGTTGGGGTCAGGGAATATTACAGATCATGGAGGGGGGTCGTGGATGGTAGATCATGGGAGGTGGCTGGTGTTGCAGCATGTTGGGGGGAGACCTTAGCAGAGGTGTGTTTACAGGGTAAACTTGTTGGGCCAGGAGGAAACATGCCTCCTGTAAATGCATGTACTTTACAGATTTAGCCATTCTTGCCCTCTTTTACCTGACAAGTTTTCCAAGGCTAGGGAAAATCAACCAAAATGGGTTAAAAATAGAAGTTGCTTTGATAGGTTTTAATGACTGCCCACCCTCTGAAAGTGGAATTGTTATCCACCTCTGTAAAAACTGGAATCGGTGTGGGGGTGGGTGTGGGGGGGTGGAATTTGAGGTGGGGTGGATTCATGTTTGAAATATGTTAACTTCCCAACTGATCCAACCCACCCATTTTAGGTGGTTAAAATACCCTCCATCTGACTGTATTATTTGTAATAAAAAGAAGTAAAAATAAGCTTTGATACATTGAGGACATGGTGCAAAGATGCGAAGGATACATTTAAAATCTGGTGGATGGACAAATGTTGTAGACAAAGTTAATGGAACAGAAGAACCCAACAAGTCTCAGATTATGAGCTGGGACTGTCTACCGGGCTTCTCCCTCCCTGCCACATTAATTTTGGTGGAAGTTTGATGAAAATCACAATGGGGTTTCCCCTGAATTTTCATTAAATTTACAGCTGCAAAAAACTCTCAGGAAATTCATAGAATTACAAAATTCTGACCATAATCTCAACTATCTGCCTTATCTTTTGATAGGCATTTTCATTGTTTGGACATTTATCAGAATATATTAAATGCATATGCTTTTAACTGTATTTAAAAATATACACTAGATATCAAGGTCTTAGAAAGGAGATTTGCTAGAATGATACCAGGATAATGGACTTCAGTTATGTGGGAGATCAAAAAGTTGGATATGTTCTCCTTAGAGCAAAGAAGGCTAGAAGATTTAATAGCGGCATTCAAAATGTTGAAGGGTAAATAAGGAGGGAACAGCTGGTAACCAGAGGACACAGATATAAAGTAATTGATGAAAGAACCAGAGGGGAGATGAGGAGAATTGTTTTACTTAGTGAGTTGTAATGATTTGGACTGCACTACCTGAAAGAGTGGTGGGAGCAGATTCAATAGTAACAGTCAAAAATGAGTTGGATAAACATTTGAAAAAGTAAAATTTTCAGAGCTATGAGAAAGGAGCAGAGAGGTGAGACTAATTGGATAGATGTTTCAAAGAGCTGGAACAGGTACAATGGGCTGAATGGCCTCCTTCTGTACAATATGTTTCTACTATTCTATAATCTGTTAGTCTCTGCATATCTGTTAGTCTGTAAAAGTTTTATAATTTGCTATGCCTTGTCATTGTACTTCAGCTTTATTGTTTAATGCAGCTCCCAGCTGGCTGAAACCACTATTTCCATCAGCCAGCATAGTGAATAATAATAGTTCAATAATAGTTCTTCCAACATAACAATTTTCTGTCATGAACATTGTTAGGAAATAGAGGCAGTTTCAGTAAGTTATATTGGTTTTGTGGGTGTTAGGAATGAGCTTTAATGTTTAATTTTGATTTGTATTTCTGTATCTGTGTTAAGAAAAGGTCAAGTTGGGTTTTTGTTTCACTTTAAAAGCATTTCTGATGAGAGTTTACGACAGTAAGAGAAGTTAAGCGAACACAAGAGTAGAAAAACTGAGCTGTTGTGTAGCAACAGGGGTCCAGAGGGGCAGGAATCTCCCACACACACACACACACACACGCACACACAAGAAATGAGAAATAGTAGTTTTGAGTTCAGTTTTGAAGACAGCTGCTAGGCAGAAGCAGCCTAGAAAGGGCAGATAGCCAGTTCCAAGATAAAGTTGGTCGAAAGTAGCTGCCAGAGAGAGACTGGAGCAAAAGTGACAGGTAGCCTGTCCCAAACTAAAGAAGAAAGTCCCCAAGAATCCAGGGGAATAGAACAGGAGAAAGTCCCAAGCAGACCTTTTAGTCAAAGGAACGACAGGAACTTGGAAAACACTCTGTTAAGTGAAGTTAAGAATGAGGGGCAGAGAAAGGCTCCAAGCTTCAAGCTTAAAGCTCCAAGCTGCAGGAAGCAGCGTCAAAGCGATATAAAGGCCTGTGAGCAGTCAGAGGGTCCAAAGAGGCAACTGAAGGTCTGTAATTCTTTGCTATGGGCATGTGCAGCAACGGTATGCTGTTGACAGCCGTCAGTGAGAGAGTGTGTGGAAGAAAACTTGAATGAATGTGGTGACCTGGGGAGAGGAACATCGAAGAGAGAGTTTGAAACCCTGGAGGTGAACCTTTGTAGACAACGTCTGAGAGAAAGCGTCGGTTTGGGAGAAGATTCCAAGGTGAGTTCTTGGAAAGTGGAGATTGGAAATCCTTGTGTGGAAGACGGAGTTCAGTAAGACTGGTTGGTTCATGACGTAACAAGCATCTGGGCAGATTTGAGGAGAGTTCCATAGCATCTGTCTGGAGTGGCATCTGTCATTTAGTTTCAGAGTGTGGTGTGTATGACCACAGGGTGCCAATTGGTTTACATGGACTGTATACTTGCTGTGAACATTAGAGTATAAGATAACATTTTTAACTTGTGTTATTCTTACAAACCCTGTATGTATCAGTAAAGGTGTAGTTGTGGGTGAAGGTGTATTGTAATATAGTTCAGATTTTCTTGTTTAATAAATGTTTTATGCTTTTGTTAAAAGTTCATTAGCTGACATCTGTGACTCTGTTCAGTACTCTCCACATATCTAAACAAACAAAAATAAGATTTATCAAGCTGGGTTCCACCCTGGGATCAGTCTTGTCCGAGGCAATCTCAGCTGGGGATTGTAACAACCTGGATTCCAAATTCACACAGATGTTGCTGAATTTTGATTTACTAAACCAATGTGACAATAATCTCATAGATTTTTGCACCCTTTTTTCCTGTATAAAAACCCAAACTACATAAATGACAAACTGCTGGACAATTAGTGAGGTAATTCTGTTTGCTTCTGAAATTTTGTGTATGTAAGTTGGCCAATCCACTAATAGTGTGCATTAAGGCAGCAATTTAAGGAAAGAAGGTGGAAAATGAAGGAGTAGAGGTTCCTGAAGTGTCCAAAAAGTGACTTCTGATGGATCAGGGGAAGAGGCTGACAGTGGGAAAATTGCAGGGAAAGCACTTGATTGGTCCAAAATAGGCCAAAGACAGTTTGGGTCCAATTGTCTTCCCGCTCTAGCAAAGTTGCTAGACCTGTCCTCCCAATACCACAGACAGTAAAAATCACTAAAACTACCATCAACAGCCCTTCCAGAGCCACAAAATAGCACATCTCTCATCCTCCTTAATCCACTCCTCAGGACTTTCACCTTCTTTCCAGATCCTCCTAGTGCTCACAAATCTGAAGAATGCCCTTCACCTAATCCTGAATCCCAATTCAAGACTCCAGGATCTTCCATCGCAACACTCTCCCCATTGCTTCCACATTCTCTCTCAGCAGTGCTTTTAGGCCACAGTACTCTCTCCCACTACACCAGTGCACTCAAAAGCCATGGATCCCTTTACCTTTGCCAGATCCAAGGGCTGTTTGCAATAAATGACAGGAAACAATTTTCCAATGGACAATTTTGTTGAAAATGTCAGTGTATGTTACCACATCAGGTGCAAATTATGACATGAGTTCTGCAGGACATGCACTGTTAACATAGGAGTCCAATGGAACTAATTGGAAAATGGAATCCATCTATCACTTTCAAGACTAATGATGTCGGCAGTGACCCAGGGATGAATGCAGCAGGGATGAGACTGTGTACCTGTTTCTCTCTACTGGGTGCTGGTGTAGAGCTGTAGGACAGTATACTGAATGAGATGAGGTGTACCAAACTCCAGATTGATGCTAGTATGCCACACTGACGAGAAGAGGCATGTCGAAGTTGGTAAGGCAGTGGAGTTCTTGGCAGTGTGGAAAAAGCATGCTTCAAACATTTTTTACAATTAATTCATGAAATGTGAGCATCACAGCATCAGCATTTATTGCCCAACCCTAACTTCCCTTGAGAAGGTGGTGGTGAGACCCTTTCTTGAAACACTGCAGTCCATATAGTATAGGTATAACCATAGTGCTATTAGGATGGCAATTCCAGGTGCTTGATCCAGCGACAGTGAAGGAACAGTGATATAGTTCCAAGTCAGCATGGTGTGTGGCTTGGAGGTAAACTTGCAGTTAACGATGTACCCACGGGCCTGTTCTTCTAGGTTGTAGAGGTTATGGGTTTGAAAGGTGCTGTCAAAGGAGCCTTGGTGAATTGCTGCAGTCCATCTTATAGATGGTCCATCTGTTGCCACCGTGTATCAATAGTGGAGAAAGTGACTGTTTAAGGTCGTGGATGGAGTGCCAATAAAGAAGCTTCTTTGTCCTGGATGGTGTCAAGCTTCTCAGGTGTTGTTGGAGCTGCACTCATCCAGGCAAGTGAAGAATATCCCATCACATTCCTGACCTGTGTCTTGTAAATGATGGGCAGGCTTTGAGGAGTTAGGAGGTGAATTATTTACTGCAGAATTCTCAGCCACTAACCTGATCATCTACCAGCTATATTTATGTGGCTGGCACAGTTAAATTTCTAGTCAATAACTCCCAGGATGTTGATGGTGCAAGATTCAGAGATGAAACTGCCATTGAATGTCAAGGGAAGTTTGTTAGGTTCTCTATTATGATTGTAATGTGTTATGACCCAGCAGCTGGTAAAGCTGAATTATTTAAAAATCCCAGAGGGAAACTTTAAAAAACTGTCATAACCTATGTTTTCCCTTTCATAGTACCAATTTTATTAGTAATATAAACATATTGCTTGGTCTCTGCTAGCTAGGTGCCTGATTTCACCCCCTTCTTGAATGCTCTTTTCAAAAAAATGCAAATGCACTCTACCTCTCTTACGTTTAAAAACTAGTACACATCAAAGCACCCATCTTTAATCCAATTAAGACACACCCACAGACTAACTCTCTATTGAAAAAAAAATCCAATAACGTTATATACATAATAGCTTCATGCTAAATAGCATGGGCCTTCCTGCTTGTTTGAAGCAGTCTCTATGCTAGACAGCACTTGTGGTGTGATTGCAGTATAACAACCCAGATGCATTCTTAAGGCCATTGGCCCTTTCAATAAAATTGTATGAAACTTCATTTCTTTCCACCTCCACACTCGAAACCACCCCCGCATTCCCCCCCTCCCCGCCCCCCCCACCACCTCGCCTCCACCACCTTAGTAAAAAGTAAAAGTTGCTGGTCGGACTGACCCATAATATTAAAAAAAATATCAGATTAGATTCACTTGATTAAAATATGAACCAGTCCACAGTACTTGATCACAAGGTGTTCAGATGAATGGATGATTTTCAAACTAACCAAAGGAGCTCAATGCTTAGCAAGAATCATTGTAGCATCTTTAGGCTTTAGGAATAAATTGCCTCTTTGACGAGAAATTGCCATATTGAATAGAGTAGGGAACTCTGAACAATCATCTGTCATTGAATAGCACAGATAAGCTGACTTGTTTCATCCAAGATTCATCCTTGAAATCTGCAATTGCATTGCTAGAAAATATTGGAAGTCATGAGTAATGAATATTTGGACAACATTTTCCATTGTTAACAATTAAGCCAATGAGTTTGGTAAATGATTTGTGAAATGACTACCACATTTTATTTATAATTTTAATATTATACTTTTAGATGAATATTTAACAAAATGGAGGATGAAAGAGTTGTGTGTGCATGGAACAATTGAACTAAAATGTTAATGATCCAAGAAAGCCAGAAATGGGGAAGCCTGGTTTTAGATTTTCTTCTTCAGCAGTAATCCTCCAGAATTAAAGGCAACTTTGCCCATAGTTTCCAATGCTGAGGCACATAGCTTTTCCTTGGCCAGCTGATTTAAATATTAGACATGTTCCAGGATAGCACAGGAGGTGGAGGTGTAATCCTAGCAGAACTATGAAACTTGCCCCTGGAGGGTGAGGGATGCCTACAGCAGCAGAATATGGTTGGGAAGAGAGATCTTGAGGCAGCTGACTTACTGACATACAAACCTGATTTTTTTCCTAAATTTTAAACTTGTGCACTGGCTGAGCATAGCCCATTGCCTGGTTAATCATTCCACGTATGTTGCAGGACATTTCAAACTTGACAAAACCCCTCCAGCTCATTCTTATTGCAGTGTTGCTGTGGTGTAAGTGAAAGTGGGGAAGAAACTAAATCCTTGTTATGTCTGTTTTCCAGGAGGAAGACTGTTGCAAAACGTTCCAGTTTCTGAGAGGCAATATCCCATCCCTAATTACACCTGAAAGGTGCCTGATCCCATATTGGTTTGAGCAATTTTTTAAAGTGCCTCAGTCAGTCACCAAAAACAGGGGTTTTAGGTGCCTTATATATGAAAATAAGGAGCCAAAAGCCCATTTTAGGTCTCATCTGCTAAATTGGCCAGTGCTCAGAATGCAGCTGCCAGGTCTGTCTTCAGTCACAACAGTTAAGCAGTGGTTCCCAGCAAAACGTACTTTTCTTTGAAAGTTTCTTGTGGAGCCAGAGGGAGCAGCAGTGATCATCCAGCTCTACAGCAATCTGGAAGGCAGCTCCCGGCCTGAAATTTGTCTCGCTAAGACATAAGTCCCATGGCTGGTGAGGCAAGCAGCTTGAAATTCATCCTCTGGTTGTGTTGTCTGTAAACCCAAAAATAGGTCATAACCAACTTCTATTCCATTATGTATTCACCAAACCTTATCACTTGTGGAGGAAAATGTCAGACCAGCAGGGACCAATACAGGCAGCCAAGTGGAGGCAAATCAAACCTAAGGTGTCTCTTAAAAGGGTTCAATTTTTTGAAGAAGTGTTGGCCAATACTTCATTTATGTATATGATGTATGTTTCCTTTTGATCTGCTGTACAACAATTTTCCTGTTATTATTTTCTATCCTAGGACTGAAAGACTATTTTCTATCCTATTCGTGCCAATAAGGTTGTATCTAAAACTGAGAACAGCACCAGCCAGCATCTCTTCCACTTGGGTGAAATTCATGGAGTATCAAATTTGTGCAATCAAATAAATGGAAATTGAAATGCAGTAAAATCTGACTGCTAACAACTATTGGAATACATTCTACATTCCAGTGCACATAATATAGTTACATGTTTTCCACCTGGCCCATGTCTGACATACCTGATCTGCCCCTAGACCGTGAAACACATCAATTCATTAAAATTTCATAATTCACTAAAAAGCAACCAAGTGAAAAAAAAATCTTGCTAAATATTATTGTTGAAATGAAGCTTAACTCTGGCAGAAAATGTGAAATAGCAACCAGCAATGTGAGGAATATGATGCAGGCAGCTCACTACCACTTTCTCAAAGGCAGTTAGATATGGGAAACAAATGCTGGCCTTGTCAACGATGTTCACATCCTGTACAGTAATAAGCCTTCGACTTTGAGGCCAGTTTGAAATAGCTGTCAGAAATAATAAAGTAAGCGTAATGTATTCAGTCATATGGTAAACTAATGAAGCTACATGATTAGGTGCTTAATAGTAAAGCAACCAAAATTGCAGCACTAATGCATCACTTGTTGGATGAATACATTTCACTCAAATGGATTGTTAGAAAGTATGGGTGCAAAATTCTGATCCTTAATGCTGCTGGAGATGGTACTATGGAAGCTGAAGGCCCTCCAAGTGGGCTGTGTTGTGCCTCCAAACACTTCTAGCAAAGCCACATGCTAGGAAGGGCACTTGTGTGGTCGTACGCTGCATGTGTCAGAAACCTGCCAACTGATGCTGTCATAACATCAAAAGCCATTTGGGCTGATATGATACACTATTTACAAACTTGGACCATGGAGGTCCATTCAATGTATTCACTTGTCACTTGCCAAAGAGCATGTGTTCATCAGCAAGCAGTGGCCTGCACCAGCATTAACTAAAGAGACAGACACTCAACTTTTGGGTAAGGTAATTTATTGCAAAGTCTCTGGAAGTACTGCAGTGTGTTTTTAGGAGGTGTGATGTGTCCCTGGATTTGGCATGGAGTGTTGATGCATCTTCCCAGGGATGGCAGTGGATTTGGTGACCTGCCCACAGAGTTTTGGGGACTGCAGTTACAGTGCCTCTGGGTCTGCTACATGACAGGATAATGGAGTTGAGACTGCTGAGGGACAAACTCTCTGGAGCTGGACTTCTTGCTCCTTCACAGCAACAAGAGACTGTCTGGCAAGCCAGCCAACGCATCTAGTGTCTTGGGGTGCATTCTCATCAGCGTTCTCATCTATGTCGCCCCAGTGAGTCCTCATTCGTGCCCCTTGTAACAGAACTTAACTGTGACATCAGCCTCTATCTTTACCCCTGGTCTGGCTGCAGCCCACTAATGCTTTGCTGACACACCACGTTTGGAGTTCAACTCTATACTAGCCTCTTAAGTGTGTTCAGTGCCAGTATCTGAGCTGGTGGCTGTGAGTGCCAGATCAAGTTTTCATCAATGCCATGCTGTTGCACTCTCTCCTTCTAGGTGTGCTGTGGCTGGGCAGACAGCAGTTCTTGGATGCTTGAAAACAAGAAATCAGAAAGGAAGGTTGGGCTAGGGAAGGGGATGGGTTGGAAAAAGCAGGGTGTGGATGAAGTGGAAGTTGAAAAGAGGCATAAGGCAGTAACATACCATCTTCCTCAATGTTCTCAGCGATACTAGATGCTTTATTGCAACTGGCTCCATGATGAGGAGAAATATCTCCTCCATAGGGCTCTGGAGATGCAGGTGTCCTTCCCCTGCACTGGTTCTTCTCTAATCCCTTCTTTTGGGTGCAACCTTGTCCTGCAAGAGGGAAAGAGGAATGTTAGTGATTATGTCCCACTGTGTTTATATGATGTGCCTGCCAGAACTGAATAGCTGGGGGTATGTGGAAGCAGTGGGAGCTAGGCATGAGGCCGACATCATTCAAATATTTGTGAGGGCAAGGTGAAGTATCTGGCTATAAGGTGTGAGTGTTGAATACCTGCTGTCAAAGAATGCTGATAGGTGAATGATGGGAGTGTGACGCATTGAGCAATGTGAGGGATTGTCAGAACAGTGGGCGCGAGATGTCAAGTGAAGATTCATTCACTGACCTTGACCACTCATGTGAGATCATGAGAATTCTTAAGGCATTGCTGCCAGGTCCTTGGGGCCAAACCCTAGGAATTGACCTCTTTGCATGGCCACCTGCTCCCATTCCCTTTCACGAATGTTCCTTGAGGACCCTCCCTGTGGAAACATGATGTCTCTCCTCCTTGTCAACTCCAGGCCTCCAGCATGCATCTGTGAAGCTGGGGCCCTCTCTCTTCCCTGATACTCCATTTATGCAACTTCCAGTTGCAGCCAGTATCAGTATAGGCAGCCAGCAGCAGCTCCTTTCCACTGATTACTGGCCCCCTTTAAGAGGAACAGGCTACTTTTAGGAAGGGCAGGTTGGCTGCACCATATGCTATTAAAGAATGCTGCTCAGCTCCCTACTGAGCCTCCAGGCTGATGGCAGTGCAGGATCAATGCTGCAATCATTAAAATGAGGTAGAACCAAATTTATGTTCTACCCACCTCCATGACAACAGGCGCAGGCAGGATGTGAATCACAGCCCCCGCACCCAAAATGGTGTGGTCTAATCTTTAGCCCAAGGGGCCTCCATTTAAATGTGAATTCTCTTTGACAGTGTTGTAGACCATGTGGTCTGAATTCAGCATTCTTACCAGTACTAGGCTAGGAGAAGGAAGTTTGTAAAAAGATGGAATGATCGATCATGATGTCAAGTGGCATGCAAGACATACTGATACACTCCTGCCACACCACCATACACATGTCTTTTGTACCAGGCACAACTACCTGATCATGACTGTGATGATGTGTGTTACGTTTTAACTATGGGTCGCTTTGCTCGTGAACCGGTTGCACGTTTATCTGTCGGCAGGTGAGTCGATTATAATATACGGCAGACGCAGAGACCAATATGAAATGAAGCACATACTGGGCAGGTTTTTCTGGTCAGTGAGCGGGGGTGGGGCCCGCTCATCGACACGTCAAATGTAATTAACTTGATTCAACCTTAGGGTTGGTGGGCAGGCCGGGAGCCCAGGGGAGTCTCGGAAAAAGCATGAAACCTCATCCATGGGCGGGATGAGGTTTCATGAGGGTATTTAAATGTTGATCAAATGTTTAAGTAAAAGTTAAGGACATGCTCCAACTAATGTGACAGTGTCACATGAGGGGACATGTCAGGGAAATTTTTTTCTTACCTTTCTGTCAACTTTTGATTTGGAGCCGCTCTCCCCGAGGCAGCACTTAGCCTCAGGGAGATCTGTGCGCTCTTTCGCATCAAAGAGTGCACTCCCGGCTGAGGGAATCCACCCCCCCGCCCCCCACCCCCAACCCCGCCCCTTACCCTCCCCCCACCCCACCCCCCGCCCGCACTGGGAGCACATAGCACTTCCTGGCGGACATCACGTAAGGCCCGCCCACGTAAAATGGTTGCGCGCCCCCGACTGGGGGTGCCGATCAGAAGGCAAGCCACCAGCGCCCGCTCCCGCACTTCCCCCCCCCAACGGGGGGAAAATATTCCCCACTGTTTATTTACACAAACACCAGAGCATTAACATGTTGTGTGCTTCTCCAGCCAGACCCTACTCTAGACTAACATTGACCTGACAGCCCACGCTACACAGCTGTTCAGTCTTGCAGTTATGTGGTCAATCTGCTCACAGTCTCTTAAAGATGTATTACACCTCAGATTACCAAACTCTGCATCTGTTGTCTGCTGTCTGGAAGGTATCTGTCTTTTTTTCGGTACTGATGGCACTATTGCCAATCCCTCATTAGATAGTTTCACACTCTTGCTCCGCATGCTGAGGTCTGTTAAGGGTTAAGTTATGGAGCAGATGACAGTTATTTTGGAAGCTCTAAGTTTATGCTACTCCTGCTGAGTCCATTCATGTGAAATGCTGCTTCAAGATACTAATAGTATGTTTGATAATTCTCATTGGAGTATGAACTTTGCTGCACTTGTGTTCTTCTTATGGGTGTCATGAGCTATAGCTTCCTAACAGAGCCTTGGTTTCCCTGGAGCCATCCTTCTATTCTTAATTATCCTTCAAATAAGGGTGACACAGATATATGTTTTATAATGAAGGCATTGAAGGTTCTTCCATGGGAGCAAGCATTTCCCTGCATAATTCAACATTGGTAGTTATATACCATGAGATTATCTGGAGCCCAAATTGCAACATCGGCGCAGTTGATAACTTTTGGGACTCTGGAAAAGCTAGCTGACTTTAAGAGTTCTTTTGCATTCTCATGTTGCTGCTATGAAATTATTAAGTTGCTGGTCTTGGGAAATAATACCTCTGTGACCTCCTTGATACAATTTGGCTGATGTTGCAGCTGTCCTCAGTGTTAGCCTGGGAGGAGTCCAGTGCATGAAAGTTACGGCCTCATTGACAGACCCTCACAGTGCCGTAAAATGTTACGTGCTGTGCAGAGGTCTTTCTGAAGGATATAGTACAACTCAATGTTTCACTGCTAAACCCCAGTCTCCTTTGCCATACTTCTACTGTCAGTTATTTATTATCTAGATAACTGGGCTTTCTGCATGTCACCCGTTGTATAGCTCAACAACAGGCCTGGATAGTAGGCATGCTATCTGAATGGTGCAGGGAACTCTTTCCTGTGTTGCTGGTTTTTCTTTTCCAAATCCAGTGTTAGTGTAGCATGGAGGAAAATTTCAACTGTGTTGAAAATGTAGAATATTCAAAGAAAATTTGAAGCAATTCACTTTTGATTAAAGGCTTTGTCCTTTTCACTGTTGCCTCTCTATTAATGCCTATTCCATTTGGATAAGATGAATGTATTAAATCAGCATGACATTACCACTGCAATATTTTGAGAGCCCCCATTCATGTCCAATCTGTCCCATTAATCGTTGCTTGGCATAACAGGGCATAATCAAGTTCACACTTAAATTGCACTGTACTGAAATTTCTTGGTGTTGAGAAGCAGACATTAAGTGGGCACCACACTGTTAGCCTGCCATTCCTGGCCAGTTAGGGCATATTATCACCAATGTAAATCTTTATACCAAGAGCAATATGTGTCAGCTTTTGTTCAATGGAAGCACTCCGGCTTCTAAGGCAGCCTGAGGCCCGGATTTTTGTCCCCTTGTTGGGAAAGCAGAATTGGGTGATTTCTTGGCTCAGCAAACCCAATTTTTAAAAATGGCCCCCACATTTGGGGTGGGAGGGGGGTGGGCTGAAACAAGAATGTGGGGTGGGTGAGCCCAGAACAAATCTGCAGGCTGCTGGGCATTGTAATCAAATAAATAAAAAATAATAATGAAAAATACAACATCCCTCCAGAACTTACCCCTCATGTCCTTTACCCCCCACACACTCCCTATGCCCAATCTATGCCAACCTATCTCTACATGGACCCCACATCCCGATGCCAACTTAATGCCCCTCCACCCATCCCCACTGCGCCATACCCCTATGCCAACTTAGTGCCAACCCATGCCCCTCCACTACCCTTTGCCCTTACCTCCTCCATGCCATCTCACCTAGTATCCTTGGACAGTTCCTTGACAGCTTTGACAGGTTTGACAGCTGGACAGCTCCTTAACATTTTCTTGACAGATGGACAGTTCCTGGGCGGTTGGACTTCTCCTGGATGACTGGACACCTCTCTTACAGCTTGACAGTTCCAATGAGTTTGTGCGTAAAAATTGCATAATCATGCTCACTTTTAACAATCCCAAAGGATTGCTCCCAAGGGATACTTTACCTCTTCCAAAGGATGCCCTACCTCTCCCAAAGGTGTCCTGGAACCCTTTCCAAAGGGGTACCTTACCTCTCCAAAGGGGTACCCTGCCTCCCCTTAAGAATCCACTAAGTTCAGACCTCCTCTTACCTGTTCTGATTTGCACACTCAGTGTCACACTTCTGTTCTTCCAAAATCCCACTTCAGTGGAGGTAGCTGGTGAGTTAAATGGCCAGCTGCCTCCACAAATCATGCATGCACAAACCCCAGTGTGACTCCAGTCCAGCCCTTGTGAAGATGGGGAATGCTGAGTTTGGGGGCGGGACTTGGAAATTTCAGCCATTTCTGGGTTTTTTGCCACGATGGAAAGGTTATCCATCATGGTGAAAATCCTGGTTTCAAGCCAAAATCCAGAGATTTGAGTACATAATTTAGGATGAGATTTCAGTGTAGTACTGACAGAGTGCTACATTATTAGGCTTGTCAAATTTTGAATGAGATATTAAACCCAAGGCTCTGTTTGCCTTTTCTGGTTTATGTGCAAGATCCCATGACACTATTCAAAGGAGAACCCAGGAGCTTCTCTGGTGCACTGGCTATCTCAATGAAAACATAAGAAAACAGATATTCTGATCATTTATTTCATAGCTGTACGTGGGACCTTGCTATATGCAAATTGGCTGCCACATTTCCTATATTATAATGATGACTATGCTTCAAAAGTAATTCATTAGCTGTAATGTGCTTTAGGGCATGCTGCGGTCATGAAAGATGCTACAATGTGAGTGCAATTTTTTTTTTTCTTTTAAATGAATTAAAAAAGCAGAAATGCTGGAATTACCTCTGCAGGACAGGTAGTATCTGTGGAGATCACCAAACTAAAATGTTAACACTGTTTTTCTCTCCATCAATGTTGCTTGATCAGCTGAGTGTATCCAGCATCTTCTGTTTTTATTTCAAATAAATTCAGATTTATTTCAGACAACAAACTGAAGTTAATGCAATACTGCTCGGTGACAGTACGGAAAATTAGAAGCTGGGATGGTCAATATTGAGCTGTAATAGTGAGGTTATCCTGCTACTTTATAAATCACTGGTGTGATTGCACTTGGAATATTATGTAAAGTTTTGATAAAAAGGTATTACAGCACTCGAGAGGGTACAGAAGAGGGCAACCAAATGGACTTTGGTCTTTTTCATTTCGCAATTCCTATGTTGCCATATCCCATTTTCTACAATTCACTCCTTAAGTTTTGTGAAGTTTGGAAGGACCAAGCAGCTTACTTACTGCTTCAGGAAAGTGAATTGATAATTATGCCCAGTTGTCATGATTTCTGTTAAGTATGTAAAAGCATTGGAAAAAATGCAACATACGTGCACTTCCATGTTACTGGGGAATGAGGGGTTACAGTTATTAAGAAAAACATGCAGAGTCAGCACTTTTTCCAAAGCAGAAGAAATATTTGAAGATAACTTAATAGAGGCCTTAAAATTTGGTATAATAAAGCAAGCAGGTTATCTCTTTTGTCAAACTGATGCTGCAAGCTTTATGTCGTCACTGCCAGTCAGATCTCCTCAGTGTCCTCTGACAGCTGGATAAATGGGATTTGAAGTAGTTTTAACAAATGCCAAAGGAATGCTGAACTCAACAGAGAGTCTCACTCTGAAGGATCATCAAACTCGTGACCCCTTTGAACATTTTAGGTTCCACCCTGTATGAGTTTCATTTCAGCAACTTACTTTGCTTGTCCATCTGTTGAATGTACTGATTCATCACAACTTCCATCAACGTGGTATTGCTTTACTATCCCTTTAAGAATATTACTTTTACTTTATTTTAATTAAAGTTAGTTAGTGTTAAAAAATATATATTGTTTATAAATCATAAAATGACACTGTGATTATATCTATTTGTACTATAAATAACATGACTTTCTTATTTGGCATAAGATATATTTTGACACAGGACTGTTGTAACCAATACTAATGAGCTGGATGAAATGACCGACTGTATTGTAGCCAAGTTGCTGATGATATAAAGGTAGGTAGGAAAACAAGTTGTGAGGAGGATACAATCTGTAAAGAGATATAGATAGGTTAAGAAGGTGGGCAAAAATTTAGCAGATGAAATATAATGTGGGAAAATGTAGGATATATCCACTTTGGTAGGATGAATAGAAATGCAGAATATTATTTAAATGGAGAGAAACTACAGAATGCTACAGTACAGTGGGATCATGAATCACAAAACATTAGCATGCATATACAGCGAGTAATTAGGAAGCAAATGGAATGTTGCCTTTTATTGCAAGGGAAATGGAGTAAAGTAGGGAAGACTTGTTACAACTGTATTGGGCATTGGTGAGACCGCATCAGGAATCTTATGTACAGTTTTGGCCTCAAGGAGGGATATACTTGCCTTGAAAGCAGTTCAGAGAAGGTTCACTATAGGCTGATTCCTGGGATGTAGAGTTTGCCTTTTAAGGAAATGTTGGACAGGTTAGGCCAATACTCATTGGAGCTTAGAAGAATGACAGATGATCTTACTGAAACATACAAGATTCTGAGGGGGCTTGATAGAGAAGATGCCGAGAGGATGTTTCCCCTCATGGAGGAATCTAGAACTAAGGGGAACAGTTTCAAAGTAAGGGGTCTCCCATTTAATGTGGAGATGAGAAGGAATTTTCTTTCTCTCAGAGGGTCATTTCTCTTTGGAACTCTCTTCCACAGAGAGCAGTGGAGGCTGGAGTCATTGAATGTATTCAATGTTGAGTTTGACACATTTTTTGAGGGAGTCAAGGGTTATAATGTTTTGAAACAACCAATGAAAAACAAATAGATAGAATCTCCCAAAGTGCTTTACAGACAATGAATACGTTTTGAAGTACTGATGTAATGTGGGAAAGAGAGGACCTAAGAAGGTTCCTGAGAACGCTTTATTTGACCATTCCTTAGGTATTCTTAAACAGTGATGTTTCTATGGAGTTTCTCTTATTTCCCATCATAACTTTGGTGGGAACTCCAAAGAAATATTGTAAACGTTTTTCTGGGATTTCCACTGATCTGCCAAAGTTACAGCAAGAGATCAGAGTAACCCCTGGGGAAACATCACTAGGCTTTTCAACCATGGTAACTGTCACTCCCTGATCCTTCATTCTCATTCTACAAGCTTAGAAGACCTGGGATAACAATAAGAAGTGGAAATCCTGGATCAATTACAGTGCCCTAATTGTTCATTCAGTTGAAATCAGTCAGCTCTGCACATACAGACCAAGAATTGAAATACTGTAAGACAGGTTACATTTGTAGGTTATTTCTGCTACTTTCTCACTGCAGCAGTTCCATTAAATGTTACTTTTCATGACTATTATTAGTTAGTGGAGCCATTGACTGGCACTTTCATTTCAATTAGAAAGGTGCGAAATGTGCCAATACCTTTGTCTCTCCTTGCACATCTTCTAATGTCTTGTGATTGAGATATTGTTAATGACTATTGTTGGAGTCTTCTGAGGTAGAATTTAACATTAACCTTATTCAAAATATAACAAAGAATAACTGCACCTAGATTAACTTGGAAATATATCCTTCACCGTCACTGGGTCAAAATCCTGGAACTCCCTTCCTAATAGCACTGTGGGTGTACCTACACTATGTGGACTGCAGCAGTTCAAGAAGGCAGTTCAGCACACCATCTTCTCAAGGGCAACTAGGGATGGGCAGTAAATGCTGGCCCAGCCAGTGAAACCCACATCCCATGAATGAATTTTTAAAAAAGTTAGGCAGGGAATTAGGAGGCTGATGTTTCTGACAGGGGGTGCAGGGGAGTGCAGATCAACTGTCTGGTGGCAGGCTGGGGTACTGGCTCTGCAGGCAGGCCTACAGACTCTCCCTGTGTGCTTGAGTCGGGGTACAGCCAAAGTCTGCCCTGTAGAGGGCTCCCCTCCACCCCACTTCCACAGTGACGGTCTGGCTGCTTTTTGTGTTTTTTAATTAAAGTTTTTAAAAAGTGGCTAAGAGGGCAGCTTCTTGTTAAAGTGTCTTCCCAGTTACTTACCATGTACTGCAGCCAGGTGCTTGTCTGAAGTTGGAAGGCCTATGATTGGCCCCTTGGCTTCAGAAGTCACACCTTCCCCACCCTTTATTGGGCAAGGAAGTTGTCTTCATGCCAATTAAGGGCTTACCCACATGGAAATCGTGACTTGAATCAGTTTCCCACCAGAGGCAGGTTCAAGACCCAAAAATAGTCACAACCCTGGCGCTCACCTCATGAGAAACCTCAGTTCATTATTTGTGCTTCCATCACTTCTGGATACAATTGCTACTGTGCCCTCCATACTGATGTCCCGGCTTCCATTCTTCATAATTGGAGCATCTGCCTCTCTGTGCCAGCAGGTTAGTCTTAACAGTGCAACAACAAAAAATAGATACTAAAAGCTGCAGTAACAGGAAGGAGAAAATCCATCTTCTATTGGGCCTTGTAGCCTGAGTAAATAAGTACAACCTCAAGTAGCAAATCAAATACAAGTCAATATAAACAAGGCATTTAAATGAAAGTTAAGGCAATCAGTGGTACAAAATGAAGGATGCTGTGGTCAGAGATGATATTTTCTGGATGTAATGTGGGAGAAAGCTAGCTTCAGCATGTATAATGCCATTCAAATGGGTTAGATGGTGCGTGGGGGACCAGAGGGAAGAGAGAAAGTTGACACCACTGATAATATATAGGCTAGGATTTTACACTCCCCCATGGCGGATTTTTAGGCTGGGGGAGAGTGTGAAATTGAAGGGACAGGGTTCCCTCTAGGTTCCCGCCTGCCCCAACCACACAGCGATTTTATGCTGGGGAGGGCAAGGCCTTGGGCGGGAAGCCCACCCTTGCCGCAAGTGAGGTCCTTTAATGGCCAATTATTGGCCACTTAAGGGCTGTTTCTTGCCCAGCCTCAATTTTTAGGCTTCTGGGAGGATTGAACTTCCATGAGGGAAGCCCGAAAAAGAAGAGCTACACCTCGAGAGGGAAGGGGTGGCGGGGGGAAGTGCCTCCATCAGAAGTCCCCTTCTGAAGCCGGGCAAAACCCCCGCCACCTAAGGTTTGGTGGCCTCGGGACTTCCCTCCTCCCCCCGGAATCTCCTCTGAGACCCCAAACGCCCCCTTCGCGGCCCCCAGACCTTTCCTACTCTCCCTGCCCTGGAACCCCTTGAGCTAACTTTAGGCCCCAGTGTCGTCCTGCATTTCTTCTTCTGTCCACTGCAGCGCTGTCACTCTAAGGCGGGAGGGTGGAAGTCCCACCTGCAGCCACTTAACGCTCATTCAAACGTGAAATGGCTGCAGGGCACTTGGAGTCTTAGAGGGTGTGTTCCCCGTCAACTCTTCGGATGATGGGAAGTGAGACCCAGCCATCCGAAAAATTCAGGCCATTGGGAGTTTGAAGTTATGAAATTTTTACCTCTGATTTGATGCCTTAGCCTGCAAGAAAGCCAGACCTATTCTGCAGAATTATTTTTCGAGAGAGGTTTAGAAGGAACAAACTAAGAAAATGTTGCTTACGGTTTTCTTATGGCAAATGAAAACTATCTTAATCAGATCGCAATGTAGAATGCAGTTGAGATTAAAAGACACTAAATGTTACAGTCTTTCCTTCTAATTTTAATTTCTGAAGAGTATAATTACAAATGTACAGTCAAATAGCTAAGGTAATTACCCGAATAATTGCCATACCAATAATTAAACATTGGTCTAACATTACAGTTAGTAGCTATCAAATGAATGAAGGAATATTGCACTGTGAAGCAATACTGCAAATCTTAATGCATTATACTAGACAGATTGGATGAGTGTGTTTATCAATTTTATTCAGTAATATATGCACTGTTCAGAATTGCTTAGTACCAATGAATACTGGGGGAAGCTATTAATCTCATTTGAGGTTAAGTAAAATTGCATCAGTAATTTACATTGGTAACACTCAATTTATTTGATAAGGGGAGAAGAATCTTAAAAGAATATTTTTTGTATATGCTTGCAGGTAATAAAGGGGAAGCAACAGAGAATTTTAGATTTGCAACCTAGAGGTTCCGTATGTAAACACTGAATATTTTCAGGTACATTGAAAATCAATCGACTTATAGGCCTCTTTATTTCAGAATAATGATTTTTATTGAAATTACTCAAAATTGTTATGGAAAAATACTTACCTGTGAAATTGGGCAGGGCCTGTAAATGGGCGGAGAGACACCAATGCAGGATGACACTCCACCTGTTTTTGCATCGATGCAGGCCCCACACAACCTTCATGCTGCCTGTTAATTTAAATGATTGTAGGTACAGCCAGTACTAAGTGTGTTTTGAATGGCTGTTGGGTGCAAAATCTTGAGAGACAAACATGAGTTAAAGTTAGTCTGCATTAATTAATGCCAATCTGCATCTCTTAAAGAGGAGGTGCCTTATGGCTGCAGTGGGTGCTCAAAGTCATCCAAAAAGTGATGTTGCCGTGGAAAATACTCAAGAATGGTAAAGCATAGCAGAGAACAGGTTCCAGGATTTCCTGGCACTGCACTGCAGGTTTTGGTGCAGGAGGCAGAGAAGAGAAGAGATGGCGTCTAACCACAAGGAGGTCCTCCAAACAAACACTGCAAAAGCGGTGGCACCAGATATCCATGGCAGTCAATGCCAGGTGTCTAGCCTTGAGAACCTGGATGCACTGTCACAAAAACTTTCATGACCTCACATGAGTTGTCAAGGTCAGAGAAGGTAGCTGCAAATGCCATAATCCCAGCAACTGCAGCACTAGCCACATGCCCATCACTCACCTACCAATAATCTCTATCAATCACAACTCACACCTGATATTCATAGTTCACCTGACCCTCACACACTTAGCACTATTGCAAGCTTGATGCTCAGATCTCACAGCTTGCATTGACTGCCAGCTATTCCATTATGACAGCTACTTCAGCCAAACGCATTCCACTACACTCACACGGCATGGCGGGGCCAGACAATCCTGGCCAAAGTGGGGGACTGTTGTTGAATGGAGAATTGGGGTTGTGTTTACTGGAATCACAGTAGAAGCATGACCTGTGGGATGGTGCTGTCTGTCCAAATTCCATCAGCTCCATTGAATTATCCCTGATGCAGCATGTATTCGCATAAAGCAGATGTAATTGCCTGCCAGGGCCAGGTCATGGTGGAAGTGGGGTCACCAATAATTTAAAAGCTGGTTTGCCTACAGAAACCTACATGTCAATGGCAGCTGCCATTCCACATCAGAACCAACAAACAATCATAACCAGGAGGAACCTTAATTTAAGTCCATTAGGAGGTAGATACCATACAAGAATAGATGTAAGCATACCATAGTTATGCCTGGGAAATCTGTCATACTGAAATGGCTCCAAAATTAATCAAAGTGAACATAGTGGCCCTGATGATAGGGAACTGTGTGGAATGAAAGAAAACATGCCTAATCCCTTAGAGAGGTAGCAGGTTGAAAGCATTCAGCAGTCAGATTTCTTGTAGTGCTCCAGATATAGACCTTCCTACTATTGCTTTCTATATTGTAGCAGGTAGTCAGCGGTGCATTAACACATCAATCAGTCATCTTTGTGGTTGTGTTTGTTTATAATTTGTAAGAAAATTATTTTTAATTAGAGTAACATTCATTCAGCAGCATCTGTTTCAAATGTTCCGTTATTTGCGGCTTGCCACACAGATGGGATGTTTGATTGCATACTGAATATAACCAGAAGTTCAAACTTAACCACAAGTTAATTTCAAAACCTGGGGACTTCTTGAATGTATGAGAGGTGGGGTTACGTTCAGACCTGCAGATTACTTTCATTTCTTTGTGGCACAGGGCATTTTTTGTCTTCAAAGAAATGGATAAAACTTTAATTTCTGCAGCTGATAATGATGTGATTTGATGACTAAATTTCTTCCAATGGGTTTAATGTAGGTTGGGAGACAGGAGGAAGTCTCACAACTTAAAGTATTTCTATGGTAATTATTATTTTATCTAATGCGTAATATAGCTTGAAGAAGAATGCAGTTAAGGAAGATCACATGACCTTTAGTAACCAATAGGAGAGTAGCGCGGGTTAGTAGTGTAGAGTAGTTAGTACTCAGTAGTGTAGAGATAGGGTTTGAAGTGAAAGCACACATGTAGTTGCTGCTAAGTACCTATGTAAATAAACATAATGTTTTCCACCTAAGAGGTGTTTGCTGATCAACTCTATCCATAGTACCAACTCAGCCACCACTTACAACAAGCATCCAACAAAGATTTACGGGATCCAACAAGCTGGCGACAAGGATAAAATGAGGATAAGGCGAGGATAAAATGAGGATAAAACAAGATTAAACAGAAGAAGTCAAGTTGAAAAGAAATCGGCTCTGTACCTCACCCAGTAATTGTAAGTAGAAGTTCCGTTTGAATTGAAGGAGTAATTCCCTCAGAATGCCGCAATTTGGAAGAATTATTCCTTTCGATCCAGCCACAGACGATTCGTCTCATTACATTGAATGCCTTGCATTCTTTTTCCAAGCGAATGAGATTAAGAGGGAAGAGAAGAGGCGGGCGATCCTCTTAAGTATATGTGTGAATAAAGCCTTCGGCTTGATTTGAAGTTTGATGGCACCCAGTGCCCCAGATTCGAAAAATTTTGATGAATTGGTGGACCTCGTGAAGGGACATTATCAACCAAAGCCCTTGGTAACAATGCAAAGATTCAAGTTTAACTCGAGAAATAGAGCCCTGTGGGAGACAGTTGCTAGTTATGTGGCAAGTTTGAAACAGTTAATGGAACATTGTGAGCTTGGTACATCTCTAAATGACATGCTCAGAGATCGTTTAGTGTGCAGTGTGAATGAGGACATGATTCAGAAGAGATTGTTATCCGAAGTGAATCTGGATTTCAAGAAGGTGCTAGAGATAGCACTGGCCATGGAGAGTGCAGTAAGAGATTCAAAAGCAACATAGGGTGCACAAAATGGTGGCGTCCTCCACACTGAGCGGGAAGCCTCAGCCAAAAAGGCTGCAAAAATGCAAGACTCTGCCGAGAAGTGGGAAATGGCCTCCACTAGCTGGAAAATTAGAAAAATGACAGCAGCAAAAACAAAGAATAATTTCAAGAGAGGTGGAAACAGGCAATTTTATAATGATTGACAGTTTAAAAAAATCGAACGTTATTATTGTCACAGAAATGAACACATAATGAGATAGCGCAAGGGAAGGCTCAAGCAGACTTTTAAATAAAAGAAAAAGTCCCGTGAGATCTACAATGTAGAAGGCCCTGAAAAAACAAATTCAGATATTTATTCATCGTTTAATTTGAAGGTTGGAAAGAAAGAACCAATATTTGTAACAGTGAATGTAAAAGGTAGACTTGTTAGAATGGAAGTGGTCACTGGAGCTTCCACTACGGTAATTGGGGAACATACCTTCAAATATCTAAGTAATCGTGAACATCAATTAAATTTAGAAGAAACTGCTGCCAAATTAAAAATGTACACGGGTGAAGACATTCAAGTCAAAGGCTTTGGTATTGAGAGGCAGAGGACCAAGCCTCCTAGGGTGAAATTGGCTAAGGGAAATCAGCCCTGAGTGGTCACTGAGATTCCAAAAGGAAGCTGGAAGCATTCCTGTTTTAGAAAAGGCATGTGTAGGGACTCAACAACCTGAAGAAGCGCAGGCTGTCTTAAGCCAAAACACAGTAGAACAGCAAAAGGAACTCAAAGAGACCATGCTTAATGACAGAGTTCGAGACGAGGTGAGCAGCCTTCGAAAGGAAAAGGAAAACCTGTTTAAAGATCTTCACATGCCACAAGATTCCCTCAGGTCTACGTTTGTACCTCTGGAAAAGTATGAAAAGAAACAGAAAGAATTCAGCACTCATGTGAACAAACTGAAGGATGAGTTGGCAGAGAAGACACAACAATGTTCAATTTTCCAGGAGGCAGCAAACAAATACAAAAAAGAGATGGAAGAGCTAAAGAATCAGCTAATTGAAGCCAAAGAGACTTTGGAGGCAAAAAGCACAGAATTTCCTAAGAAGTAGACAGATGAAATTCTGGGAGACCCAACACTGAGTTCACTCAAGTCGAGCTTGCACCTGAGAATAGTCTGGCCAATATTGAAGTCGAATAAAAGGCCGGGATTAAAGTCAGCGCTAGAAAGAAGAAGGCACGTAGAAAGAAGACACAGACACACAAATAAGACTTTAATCCTGGCAGCATACGAGTACGCTTTCGTATATAGGCCTGGAAATCAAATTGCAAACATCAATGTACTTAGTCATTTCCCTTTACTAGAAAATGATGAGAATGTCCCAATTCCACAAGGACTTGTTTAATTGTTAAATTTCTTAGATTCCTCGCTGGTTTGTGTTTGACAGATTAGAAGTTGGACAAGTCAGGACCCAATCCTATCTCAAGGGAACAATTACTTCATGGTTGGTCATAAGCACCTGTATCTGACAAAATGAATCCGTGCTCCAACAGAAGACATGAAATAACCAGCCTGGATAGCATTTTATTGTGGGGAGCACGAGTGATAGTTCCTCCAAAGAGAAGGGAACCACTTTCAATTGAACTACAAAGTGCCCATCCAGGAATTTCTATAGCATGCAGCTATCTATGGTGGCCAGGGATGGATGGTGAAATAGAGAGTTTAGCAAAAGTTGCCAGTGACAGCTCCGTTACACCCATGGGAGTGGCCAGGAAGACCATGGGTGCGGTTACACATTGACTATGTGGGATCTTTCATGGGAACAATGTTTCTGCTCATTGTTGATGCCCACTCAAAATGGATGGACATATATGAGGCGAATTCACCAACGTCTTCTGCTACAATTGAGAAGCTACGCCAAAGTTTTGCCATTCACGGATTACCAGAAATAGTTGTTTCTGATAACGGCACAGCGTTTACGAGTGCTGAGTTTCAGCGGTTTATCAGCCTCAATGGTATCACTCCTGTGAAAATTTCACCATACCACCCTTCCTCAAATGGACTGGCTGAAAGGGCGGTTCAAACATTCAAGACAGGCATGAAAAAGTTAACTGGCAATTCCTTAGCAACCAAGCTAGCATGCTTTATTTTCCATTATAGGGCAACCCCTCACACAACAACAGTTGTCACATCTGTGGAGTTATTGATGAAATGCCATCTCAGGATGAGATTGAGCTTAATAATGCCAAATTTAGGGGGCAAGGCGGAAAGGAGTCGGGGAAGCCAGAAAACTAGACTTGACTGGCATAGTCATGAGAGCAAATTTAACGTGGGAGAGATGGTATACCTGAAGAACTTTGGAGAAGGACCAAAGTGGTTACTGGGTGAAATAAATGCTGTGACTGGACCTCTATCTTACCATGTGGAGGTGGAAGACCAAATCATACAGAGACATGTGGATCATCTAAGGAAGAGAGAAACAATTCACCAAGAAATGATTCCACCAGTGCTCACAACTGGGTCAATGTTTCCTGTTGAGAGAACTCAACCCAGTATAGACACATCTGATGTGTATGATATGTCTGATGTCCCTTTAAGAGTTGAGGATACAGATCTGCAGGTGCCCAGGAAAAGGAGGTTCCTGACAAGGTATCTGAAGTTGTAGAGCTGAGACGTTCTACATGGATTAGGAGACCCCCAGAAAAACTGAACTTGTAAATTACTTACCAGTGTAAATACTTCACTATCTTAAGAAAATTATAATTGTAAATATAAAATGTATTTCTGAGTAAAGGGGGAGAGATGTGATAATTATGGTTTTATCTAATGTGTAATATACCTTGAAGTAGAATGCTGTTAAGGAGGATCACATGATCTTTAGTAACCAATAGGAGAGTAGCGCGGGCTACCTCTGTAGTTAGTAGTCAGCTGTGTAGAGATAAGTTTGAAGTGAAAACACACATGTAGTTGCTGCTGAGTACCTTTGTAAATAAACATAGGGCAGAATTTTCAGCCTGTCGGGTGGGCGGGCCTGACCCAATCGCCAGTGGGCGCGGAGCCGATCGCCGCCAGCAAAGCGAGCTGCACCGCCATTTACATTTTAAGGCCCGCCCAGCATGACATCCGCTGGGAAGTGCCATGCGGGCATGGGGGATTCCCTAAAAGCGAGAGTGGGCTCTTTCGTGCATGCATACGAAAGAGCACACATCTCCCTGAAGAACCTCAGGGCAATCGCCTGGACTTTGAAAAATATTAAAAATAGGAAAAAAAAACATTCCCTTACATGTCCCCTCCTGTGACAATGTCACATGAGTTGGGGCATGTTCATAATTCACAGAATAAATTTATTACAATTTTTAAAACCCTGCATGAAACCTCACCCCGCTGCTGGATGAGGTTTCATGTTTTCTCTATTTGCTGCCGGGGCTCCAGGCCTGCCCACCAACCTTAAGGTTGGACGGGCAGATCCTTTAATTGGTTAAATGATCCTGTCAATGGCGTCAAGTGGCCATTGACAGATCGGCAGGCCGGCAGCTGATTTTGCTGCGCCCCCGCCTTCCTGAAAATTTAAATAGGCCGGGATGACGTCGGGGGTTCCGCCCGATGTCATCATGCGTCATTTTACGCGTCGGCGAGCGGGACCCGCCCCCCTGCTCACCGATGGCAAAATTCTGCCCACGATGTTTTCCACCTAAGAAGTGTCTGCTGATCAACTCTATCCATTGTAGCATCCCAGCCACTGCTTACAACAAGCGTGCGACAAGGATCCACAGGATCCAACAATTTCATTGATGGTAAAACAGACCAGGATGATGACACCATTAATAAGAACCAATATTGTGGTGCCAGATTTTGCTTATTCCATACATGAGCTCATCATTCAGTTCAGATTTTCATTCTATTAAGACTGAGCTATCTTCTGAGGCTGTTATATTTCCCTTGCAATTCTGACATTAGGGCTGAGTACTAATCTCATATCAAAATTCCCAGCTCCCCTCCTCACCTCACTTGGGCAGTGCCTTTCATTCCAATATATTTAACCTGTGCTCTTATAGAAAGGTATGTCACACAGATATGTTTTAAGGGCAATTAGGAATGGGCAATAAATGCTGGCCTTGCCAGTGAAGCCCACATCCCATGAAAGAATGAAAAAAAGGACTCCTGATTGAAATAGAAAGCTAACCACTCTTGGAATTATGCTCTAGAGCCTGTGCCACAGCTTGTTTAGTACAATGCCATGGGCCAGCCTCACAGCTTTCATTTAAACCCATTGGCCTATTATCATGTTTCTAAATAAAATATATTTTCATTCATTTTCCATTGTTGCTAAAAGTTGAAATGATAGACAAAAGATTATAGATGTTTTCATATTCTTAAAAAAACAGGAATGGTTCCCTGAATGTCAACAAGATTTTAATCAAAATAATTTTAACATTGCCTTTTTTAGATCAGAATTCAGTGATACCTGAGGTAACTACAATGTGCAAAGTGATGCTTTGCTAACAAGTAACAGCAGAATTAACATGATGCTTGCCAAATCTCAGAGCACAATGTTGTAATGAGTTAATTTACAGCCTAATGTACCAGTGCAAGATTCAGTGTATATTCTTATTCACATTATATGGAATATAATGGTTAATGGTTGATATGTCCAGTGATCAAATTCATTTGAGTGACACTATACACAAAATATAATTTTAAAAAAAACACATGCAACAGCAATGACATTCTTATCTGTTCTTTTTTAAAATTTTGTTATTATAGGGAAATGTCTACTGAGATTATTCACATCGCATGAACATATCAGGAATGCTTCTGCAGCACCCTTCCCCCATTAACTACTAAACTGAAGCATATTTTAATTTTATGTATTCCTTCACACACAATTGCCATTAGCTGGAATACCCCAGGGTGTCAGAAATCTCCTGCATTAGTGTGATAATATAATGACTACATTTTCCTCAGCTCTTCTGGAACTAGACCTTTGACCTCCCTATATGGCGGTGATGGCTTAACATAAATTACAAAGCACATGTCATCAAATTATTGACAGTGACTGCCAGTTCCTGAAAAACAGAACTTGAGAAGATCCTTTACCTGTCACTGCACTATATAACAATCTGAAAAAGGCAATATGGATTAACTAGAGGTTATTTACTACAGATGCTTAATTTGATCTTTGGTTACTTTTTGAATATTTACCAAACCTTCTACATTATGGTCCTAATGTTTCATTTCAAAGGTTTGCTTCAAGGGCAACTATGAATGTTTTGTGGATATTTAACTCTCAGGTATTTAATGCTATCTCAATTAACTATTAATTGTTCTAGTGCCAACCTGAGTTTATTATTTTAAGCTTAAATTTAGGTGTGATTCAGTGATAACCTTGGGCCATATAAATTAGAAGGCTGTGTTTTATATAGCACCTTTCACAATCTCAGGACTTCTCCACAGACTTGAGCATAAAATCTAGGCTGATATTTCAATGCAGTGCAGAGGAAGTGCTGCAATGTTGGAGGTACTATGTTTTGGATGAGACCCGATTAAGTGACGCTCTTGTCTGCTCTCTCAGGTGGATGTAAATAGTCCTATGGCTCTAATCAAAGAAGAGCAGGGAGGTATTCCAGCCAATATGCATATACATCTTAACCAGCATCTTTAAAACATACCTGATCATTAACTTTACTGCTGTTTGTGTGACTTTTTGTGCTCAAATGTGATGCTGTATTTCCACACATTACAAAAGGTACTTCATTGTCTGAGAAGTCCTAAAATTGTGAAAGGTGCTGTATAAATGCAATTTCTTTCTCCTTTCTTTATTACATTTATGCTAGAGTTTGCAACTTCTTATTTGTTCACTGGATGTGGGCATTACAGGCAATGGGCATTTATTGCCCATGTTTAGTTGTCCTAGAGGAAGTGGTGGTGAGCTGCCTTAATGTCTTGCTAGGCCATTCCACAGGGCAATTAAAGTTAAGCACACTGAAATCTGGAGTCACAGATGGGCCAGGCCACTTAAAGACAACTGGTTTCCTTCCCTAAATGACATTAGGGAACCAGTTGGATTTGACAGCAATACACTGTTACTGATACTAACTTTTTTTTAGTTTTATTTAGTTAACTGAATTCAATTTAAAAATGATTTTGGTGGAATTTGAATTCACCTCTCCAGATTAATAGTCCAGGCCTCTGGATTACTTGTCCAGTAACATACCATTCTGCTACCCTACCAAAATTATACTCTAGCACTTTAGAGGAGGTGTACTTGAACTTTCATTTTAGAAGTTTTTTTTTTAACTTTTGAAACCTGGTAATAGATATTGATAGTCTCACACTTTCACACTGATACAAAGTGGTTTGGGGAACTCATCAATACGAAAGTGACACTATAACTGTAGTATAAGGGTCTAGCTCATATAGGGTTAATGTGGGACTGAGTACAGTACTGCCTACACAGTGATGAAAGAAGGCACATGACCCAGACCCAGGGTTAGTGTAGTGTTAAGCAGAGGCGTTTGTAGTCCTAAGAATGGAGACAGCTCCTAGTTTATACCCTTTATTGTACATGTGTATCTAGTTCTAGTAATTAAAGACATACAATTAACTTATAGAAGACTGCAGAGACTTCCTAAGACATACCAATCTGTAGCCAACACTCTCGCAACACGGTGGCAGTAATGGATAAATACCCAGAAACGCGCTAAAATGCAGAGACAAGTTGAAACACCAGAAGACAGAAAAATTTAACAAAGCATTCTGAACTGGAAAGAAACTCCTAAAGAAACAAAGGGCCGAGGAAAAAATCACCAGAGAATGCTCCAGAGAAAGGCCTGGAAGCTGAAGGCAGAGATTTAAAATTCCTTACTGTAGCAGAAAAGTCCATTGAATCTCCTTTGGAAGTCCAGCTTCAGAGTGCAGAGTCGACAGAACCTGCAAGGGTGAACTAAATGTTTTGAAATTCCAGGCTGCAGCATGTACTGAGAACTCCTTTAAGTAATTGAGTGTCAGAAGTGCCATTTGAAAGGAACCCTTTGCTAAAACCCAATCCCAGAATCAGAGCCTGAACAGGTGGCATCCAAGCTTGTCTGAAAGAAAAAAGAGAACTAATTAATTAATCATTTTGGAAATGTCGTGACTGCCTAGCTCAGTAAAAACAAGTAGAAGGTCCAATTTGACCAACTAAACAGTCTACAAAGTAAACAGATGAACAAAAGAAGTTGGCAGGCAGCTGGTCCAGGCAACCATTGTTAATTTTTATTTCAAGAAGTGCGCCATCGCCATTTTGCGGAGCACGCCAAAACTGGCAAGCACAGGAAATCCCTTTGTCTCTGAGTGAACAGCAATATTGCCTTGAAGTTCAGACAGCTCTTAAAGCTAAACATAAACTTTAAAAATTTTTAACATGGATCAAAATTCCACACTCTCAAGTCAACTTAGATTAATCCAAGGCCCAGACCAATCACAAAATTGGGGACTTTGGAGGAAAAGATTCTTAAAATACAGCATCACTTCAGGTTTAAATAAAAAGTCAGAAGAAGGCAGTTGAACACACTGCTTTACTCAATAGGCCCAATTGCAGACAACATCATTGTAAGACAGGGAACTAATGAATCACCTGCAAAATTTGAAGAGGTACTAAAACCATTCAACATTTATTTCAATCTAAGAAGCAATTACATACTCAAAAGAGATAAATTTAATAAGAGTGTCTAACTGCCAGGGGAGCCAGTCGATTCATTCATCAATGATATGCACAGGAATGCAGAAGGTCATGAATACGGAGATTTTTGTTTGAACTCATCAGAGATAGAACAGTGGTAGTAGTAACAGATGATGCACTCTCTGACCTCCTAGAAGCAAAGGAAGATCTAACCCTGGCAAAGGAAATCCAGATAATTAGATAGTCAAAGCTCCGTGAGCAGCACAGGACAATCTTACAGGGAGAGAATAAAACATGGTGCAGAGGCCAATTCTGAGTCTAGATAGTTAAGCAACATAGACACAGGGGCACTTTAAGTCAGGGAAAGCAGTACCAGAACAGGCAAGCAAACAGGCCATGCCAGTACTGTGGAGCAAATTGCCCTCACAGGCGACATCAATGTCCTGCAAGTGTAGCCCAATTCTTCCAATGCAACAGGATTGGACAGATAGCAACTGTGCATGGCAAAAACTCTGAAATGCACAGAAGGCCCAAAAATGATCCATGAGGTCAAGACTGGAAACTCAGAAAACAAACAGCCATGCTTCTTGGGTGAGGTCAAAGATCTTGTTTCCCCATTTTGCAATGTAGACATTTCTGTCAATGGCCGCTTAACAAATTTTAGATTAGATAAAGGAGCCAATTGGCAGTTCTGTTGGACAAAGAAATGTGGCTGAAAGATGACTGGCTTCGAACAACAGACACGTCACATTATAGGCTTGGTCATGAAAGCTGATTACAGCCACGAATTACTTATGGGCATATTGAAATTTTTGAGGAAGACTTGTGTGTTTTTAAATAAATACAAGCAAGGACATTGAGCAGAAGATGGCTTATAATGTAAAGTGACCATGTTCTGGAAAATTGTGGAGAGCGCAGCATGCAACCACTATCAGTGACATCCGCTTTGGGGGGGTACTGGAGTGCGCCCCCTGAATGGTCCAGGCATTGGAAGCACATCTTGAGATGTTCTCTCTGCCACACCCCTTGTGGAGGCATGGCTCCTGTTGTACTGCTGCTTGGCCTCTGATCTTGGGTGGCAGAGAGGCTTCATGAGCCATATTTTCAAGGGATAGCCCTTGTCACCCAGCAGCTATCCATCCAGTCGGGCTGGAGCACTGAAGAGCCTTGGCACCTGGGAGTGTCTCAGGATGTGTCATGGGAGCTGCTTGCACACACTTGCAGAATCTGCATCTTGTGATCACACACTATCTGCACGTACATGGGGTCATTGAGTTAAAGAGTCATGGAGGTCAACAGCACAGAAAAAGGCCCTTCGGCCCATCGAGCCTGCGCCAATCAAACAAGTACCAAATTATTCTAATCCCATTTTCCAGCATTAGGCTCATAGCCTTGTATGCCATGGCATCGCAAATGCACATCAAAATACTTCTTAAGTGTTATGAGGGTTTCTGCCTCTACCACCCTTTCAGGCAGTGAGTTCCAGATTCCCACCACCCTCTGGGTGAAACATTTCTTCCTCACATTCCCTCTAAACCTCCTGCCCCTTACCATAAATCTATGCCCCCTGGTTGTTGATCCCTCCACGAAGGGGAAAACTTCCTTCCTGTCTACCCTATCTATGCCCCTCATAATTTTATACACTTCAATAATGTCCCCCTGTCAAACTCCCCTGCTCCAGGGAAAATAACCCCAGTCTATCCAATCTCTTCTCATAACTAAAACTCTCCAGCCCAGGCAACATCCTGGTAAATCTCCTCTGCACTCTCTCTAGTGCAATCACATCCTTCCTATAATGCGGATTCCAGAACTGCACGCAATACTCTAGCTGTGGCCTAACCAGCGTTTTATACAGTTCCAGCATAACCTCCCTACTCTTATATTCTCTGTCTCATCTAATAAAGGCAAGTATCCCATATGCTTTCTTAACCACCTTATTTACCTGTCTGCTACCTTAAGGACTGGTGGACATGCACACCAAGGTCCCTCTGATCCTTGATACTTCCCAGGGTCCTACCATTCGTCGTGTATTCCCGTGTCTTGTTTGTCCTGCCCAAGTGCATCACCTCACACTTATCCAGATTAAATTCCATTTGCCACTGATCAGCCCATCTGACCAGCCCGTCTATATCCTCCTGTAATGTAAGGCTATCCCCCTCACTATTTACCACCCCACCAATTTTCGTGTCATCCGCGAACTTACTGATCAATGTAACTCCCCTGTTTAAGGAGGGAGTGAGGCAAAAGACAGGAAATTACAGGACGATTAGCCTGACCTCGGTCATTGGTAAGATTTTAGAGTCCATTATTAAGGATGAGATTTCAGAATATTTGGAAGTGCATGGTAAAATAGGGCCAAGTCAGCATGGTTTCATCAAGGGGAGGTCATGCCTGACATATGTTAGAATTCTTTGAGGAGGCAACGAGTAAGTTAGACAAAGGAGAGCCAATGGATATTATCTACTTGGACTTCCAGAAGGCCTTTGACAAGGTGTCACACAGGAGGCTACTCAGTAAGATAAGAGCACATGGTGTTAGAGGCAAGGTACTAGCATGGATAGAATATTGGCTGTCTGGCAGGAGGCAGAGAGTGGGGATAAGGGAGTCCTTCTCAGGATGGCGGCCGGTGACTAGTGGAGTTCCGCAAGGGTCAGTGATGGGACCACAACTTTTCACTTTATACATTAATGATCTAGATGAAGGAACTGAGGGCATCCTGGCTAAGTTTGCAGATGATACAAAGATAGGTGGAGTGACAGGTAGTATTGAGGAGGCGGGGAGGCTGCAGAAGGATTTGGACAGGTTAGGAGAATGGGCAAAGAAGTGGCAGATGGAATACAACATGGGGAAGTGTGAGGTCATGCACTTTGGTAGGAAGAATAGAGGCATAGACTATTTTCTAAATGGGAAGAGAATTCAGAAATCTGGAGTGCAAAGGGACTTGGGAGTCCTAGTCCAGGATTCTCTTAAGGTTAACTTGCAGGTTGAGTCGGTAGTTAGGAAGGCAAATGCAATGTTGGCATTTATTTCGAAAGGACTAGAATATAAAAGCAGGGATGTGCGGCTGAGGCTTTATAAGGCTCTGGTCAGACCACATTTAGAATATTGTGAGCAATTTTGGGCCCCGTATCTCAGGAAGGATGTGCTGGCCCTGGAGAGGGTCCAGAGCAGGTTCATGAGAATTATCCCAGGAATGAAAGGCTTAACATATGAGGAGCGTTTAAGGACCCTGGGTCTATACTCGATGGAGCTTAGAAGGATGAGGGGGGATCTGATTGAAACTTACAGAATACTGAAAGGCCTGGATAGAGTGAACGTGGGGAAGATGTTTCCATTAGTAGGAGAGACTAGGACCCGAGGGCACAGCCTCAGAGTAAAGGGAAGACCTTTTAGAACAGAGATGAGGAGAAACTTCTTTAGCCAGAGAGTGGTGAATCTATGGAATTCATTGCCACAGAAGGCTGTGGAGGCCAGGTCATTGAGTGTATTTAAGACCGAGATAGATAGGTTCTTGATTGGTAAGGGGATCAAAGGTTACGGGGAGAAGGCGGGAGAATGGGGTTGAGAAACTTATCAGCCATGATTGAATGGCGGAGCAGACTCGATGGGCCGAATGGCCTAATTTCTGCTCCTATGTCTTTTGGTCTTATGGTCTTATGATCAACCCTCCTACATTCAAGTCTAAATCGTTTAGATATACCACAAACAGCAAAGGACCCCAGTGGACACAGGAATCCAGTCACAAAAACACCCCTTGACCATCACCCTCTGTTTCCTTCCACTCAGCCAATACTGAATCCAATTTGCCAAATTGCCTTGGATCCCATGGGCTCTTACCTTCGTTATCAGTCTCCCATGAGGGACCTTATCAAAAACCTTGCTGAAGTCCAAGTAGACTACGCCAAATGCGTTGCCCTCATCTATACACCTGGTCACCTCTTCAAAAAATTCAAACAAATTGGTCAGACATGACCTCCCATTAACAAAGCCATGCTGACTGTCCTTGATTAATCCCTGCCTCTCCAAATGTAGATTAATTCTGTCCCTCAGGATGGCTTCCAATAGTTTCCCCACCACTGAGGTTAGACGGACTGGTCTGTAGTTCCCTGGTTTATCCCTTCCTTCCTTCTTGAATAACAGTACCATATTGGCTGTCCTCCAGTCCTCTGGCACCTCTCCTGTGGCCAGAGAGGTATTGAAAATTATTGCCAGCGCCCCTGCTATCTCCTCCCTTGCCTCACTCAACAGCCTGGGATACATTTCATCCGGGCCTGGAGATTAATCTACTTTTAAGCTTGCCGGACGACTTAGAACCTCCTCCCTTTCTATGCTAATTTCTTTAATTATATCACAGTCCTTCTGCCTGATTTCCATACCTACGTTGTCCCTCTCACTTGTGACCGACACAAAGTATTCATTTAGAACCCTACCTATGTCTTCTGGCTCCACACAAAAATTACCACTATGGTCCTTAATGGGCCCTACTCTTTCCCTAGTTATCCTCTTACTCTTAATGTACTTGTAAAATAACTTTGGATTTTCCTTTATTTTACCTGCCAATGTTTTTTCATGCCCCCTTTTGGCTCTCCTAATTTCCTTTTTAAGTTCCCCCCTACACATTCTATAGTTCTCCAGGGCTTCCGCTGTTTTGAGCCCTTGGTATCTGCCATAAGCCTCCCTTTTTCTCTTTCTCCAATCCTGTATATCCCTTGACATCCAGGGTTCCCTGGATTTGTTGGTCCCACCCTTTGTCTTTACTGGAATATGTTGGCCCTGTACTCTCCCTATTTCCTTCTTGAATGAGTCCCAATGCTCTGACGCGGATTTACCTAAAAGTAGCTGCTCCCAGTCCACCCTGGCCAAATCTAATCTGATCTTATTAAAATTGGCCTTCCCCTAATTTAGAACTCTGATTTCTGGCCCATCCTTGTCCTTTTCCATAACAACCTTGAATCTAACGGAGTTTTGATCATTATTTGTAAAATGCTTCCCCACTGATACCTCTACCACTTGCCTGGCTTCTTTCCCTAAAATTAAGTCCAGGAACACCCTCTCTCTTGTAGGACCTTCTACGTACTGGCTTAAAAAGCTCTCCTGGATGCATTTTAAGAATTCTGCTCCCTCTAAACCTATCACACTATGATTACCCAGTTACTGTTGGGGGAGTTGAAATCCCTCATTATTACTACCCTATTATTTTTACACTTCTCTGAAATCTGCTCTTCTATTTCTCTCTGACTGTTTGGGGGCCTATGGTACACTCCCAGCACTGTGATTGCTCCTTTTTTGTTTTTCAGTTCTACCCATTTGGCTTCATTTGAGGAACCTTCTAAGATGTCATCACACCTTATTGCTGTAATTGATTCCTTGATAAATATTACGATGCCCCCTCTTTTACCTCCTTCCCTGTCTTGCCTGAAGACCATATATCCTGGAATATTGAGCTGCCAATCCTGCCCCTCTCTCAACCAGGTCTCTGTGACAGGAATGACATCATACTTCCATGTGTTAATTTGTGCCCTCAACTCATCTGCCTTATTTGTCAGACTCCTTGCATTAAAATAAATACCATCTAACCTTGCCACCTGAACCAGAATGGGTCCAACATCCTTGCGGGTAGGTTTGCTCATGCTGTTGGGAAGGGCTTAAACTAACTTGGCAGGGGGATGGGAGCCTGAGAGGAGGTTCAGCAGGGGTAGATGCACAGCCAAAATTAGAAGAGAGAGCAAGTGAGTCTGGAAGGCATAGAAATTATAGGGCAGTTAAGGCACAAGGGAGTTTGGCAAGCTTGGATGGTATTTATTTAATGGAATGGGATCCCTTGCTATTGATGAAGGCTCACCCGCTAGTGCCTTTATGGCCACATGTGTGCAGTCTATTGCACCCTGGACGCTGCGGAACCCAGCAATTACTCCGAAGCCTCCAGCTTGCTCTGCCTGGCTGGCCTTGTCCATGTGGTAATGAATGAAAGTCAATGTCCACCTGAACAGAGCATCTATCACCAGCTTGACACAACTGTGGACAGCTGATTGGGAGGCTCCACACAGATCCCCCACTGACCCCTGGAAAAAAACCAGAGACATAGAAGTTGAGGGCCACCATGACCTTCAGCGCCACTGGCATGGGGTGTCCACCCACACAGTCTGAGCTGATCTCAGAGCTGATCCTCTGACAGCTGGAGGTCACTGTCTCCCTTGGGAGATGGAGCCTCCTTCGGCATTGCACCTCAGACATATTGAGGTAGCTGCATCGCTACCTGTAAACTCTGGCAGCAGGGTAGTGGCATCTTCTGCGGCCCCTTCTGCCTTGGACTCCCTGCTGGTCATGCCCCCTTGTACCTGCGCCTCTCTCCCCATAGGTTGCTCCACTGGTAGCTGAATAGGCACACCAGGCCTCCTCCCCATTCTGGCCCTGTCTTCCTTCCTCCAGCAGAGACCACAATCCCCATTACCAGGGTGAGGGAAGGCTGTCTGAGACCCGGAAGTCCCCATGTGGTGTGAATCCTCCGGTGGCCTGGAAAACAACACTGAGCCCTGAACTGAAGCCTCTAAATGCTCTGAATGCAGCGCTGAAGCGAAATGAAGCTGCCCTGTTCACAGAAGCAACCCGCAGCAAGTGATATCCTGCACTCCTCACTAATCGCTTTGACAATGTCACTGACCCCTCTTATCCCACCTCTGTATGAGCTTTTGCTAATTGTGGCCTGCTTGCCTGCCTGTTTTGCCCATGCGACGGCCAAAACATCGCACGGGCTACGTAAAGTTGGAGACAATTGCTGTCTCCAGGGCCTTAACTGGCCTCTTAATTAATGGCAGGTGCGCCTCCATCTCCTTCATGTGCCCACCTAGCGAAATATCACAAGAGTGAACGTTAACAACGGCACGCTCAGCCAATGTCAACGCACTTTATTTAACGCTTGAGCGGGTCGGGTGTGCGCCTGCCCGCTGAGCATTTTTATCATTCCTCTCAGGTTTTAATAACTAATAAACTTACTCTTTCTTTGACTCAAGAAAGTCTGATTAAATTGGCTCCTTCAAAAAGTAAATACATTTGGACTGGGAAAAGGTATCCATGGGGGAACGGATCCCTTTTAAATTAACCTTGTTGCGACCAACTGAGGAGATTGAATAAAGAAGGGGACCCAGCTCATTCTTCCTGACCTGGGAGCCTAACAAAATTGGGGTCCCATTTGGAAAGCTAACAAATTGGGGGACCATGCCTGGGGACTGGTTGTAACACCTGGAACCATTCAGGTATGGTGGCGATCAGATCTTCGACGTGATGTATGCCATCCATAATTAGCCTTTCTCTCTCCTGAGCAGGGATGCCTGCGTAGCCTTGGATCTCCTCAAGAAGGCAGATGATATCAAGATAACCACTGTCGTTAACCAAACAGGACTGCACGTTTCCGAGTACTCAAACAAGAAAGAGTATCCTGACTGGGACTTCAGTTCTGAACTGCCTTCGCTCTTTATGGAGCAGGTTTGTTCATTTTTGTTGCAGGTCCCAGAAAACGCTCAAAGGTCAGATCAGTGAACCACCCAGGAGGTAACCATTATGCCTCCAGTGGAATAGGTGAAAGAAAGTGATCAGCAGTCCGAGAAGCCTCTACCTCCAGCCCTGGCAATGGTAAAGCAGGGCAACACTGCAACCACTGTGCATATGCTGAAACCCCCAGCCGGCACGCCAAAGCCACAAGAGATGCTGGACCCTGGTAGCAGTTTGTCCATGGCCGACAATGAAAAGCGGATGTGAGTGTACCAGGAAACATGCTTCTCACCACGGGAACACTCTTCCTCAGCCACTGAGGACATCAAGATGAGTCACATGATGACGGAAAAAGTGAAGGAAGCGACAAGGAGACGAACACAGCATTTCTCCACCCTGCAAGAAACAAGTGCACCAAGCAGCTCCTGCCTTTTACCCTTTACTGTACATATGTAAATAGTTCTAGTAGTTCACAAAGACTTAGGGCAGAAGCGCCCCAGATTTGCATTAAGTGCGGTAACGGTCAGGAGAAAGGATATTTTACCCGCAGGCCGTAAATGCGGCTTTTTGCGCCGTATCATCCCATTTTCATCTCATTAATTATGCAGCCACAGGAAAAACGCTGTCTCGCTGTGGGCAGCCCCTGAATCGCCCGCGACGCTGTTAACTCACTGTTTCCTGACTTTGGGTCATATCTAAACTGCAGCCACGCACACAATTCTCAATTCTTGCAGCCCAGGACTGCTCCAGTGAAGACATGGCCCTGAAAACCATGATGAGTTCAGTGACCTGTCACTGAAGTGCCTTTTGGAGGCCCGTCGTGATGTCCTCCGCCCATGCTCTGGCTGCAGGAGGTCCTGCAATCTCAACACTCTGGCTTGGGAGGCAGTGGCAGTGGTGGTCAATTCCAATGCTGTGCAGAAGATGTTCGCCATCCAGTGCAGAAAGAAGATGAATGATCTCATCCATGCTGCCAGGGTAAAGCTAAATGCACACACTCACAAGGCCATCACACATTCACTGGCATCTCACACACTGTCAGCTCAAGGTACATCACCACTCACTCTCTCACACAGACCCTCACATCTCTATCTGGCCTCATCTCCTCTGCAGACTGCCTCCTCAGCCCACACAATCTTGGGGCTACTTGCACAGATCAACATGTGCCCCCCACATACACCCTGGGATACCCCCTTTCCCCAATACAGCCCTCATCCTGCAGCCTCTTCCCTTGCCTGAGGCCACTTCTCCCCCTTCCGCAAGCGAGCCCTGGCCCTACAGCCATTGAAAAGCCACCCCCGTCCTATGGCTGGTCTGGTAGGTAGAGAACTGTCCGTGAGGCCGCCCAGAAGTGTTGTGGTGCTGCCTGTGAAGCCTGGCGCTGATGACCACGAGTGCTGCTCGAAACAAGGTAGGTAAACAAACCTCAAAGTCCCAAGCGAAGTGCAGCTCGCTAGGTGCACATCGCTTATGTACGCTTGTGAAACACGACGGCGTGCCTGATGATCCAGCGTGGGGGGGATGATTCCAGCGGGCAGGGCTTATAACGATATGGAGATGTATGAAAATGAAGTTCCCGACTTCTGGCAGCGGGGAATGTGGCTCGCCATTGATGGGCAGAACGGACGATTGCAAACTGGTTTCATGATGGCGTGAAACTGATTTTTGGCTTTCCCATCATATTGTCCGCTCACGCCTGCCATGATGCCCGACGCCAATGGGCATGTAAAATTCGGCCCTTACAGTTAACCTATAGAAGACTTCGGAGACTTATTTAAGATATACCGACCTGTAACCAACACCCTTCCAACAACAACCTGAGAGTCAAATGTCAACCAGGTTTCTGAGTGCACGGAAACTCTAGCAAGACACGTATAGTACTTTAAGTAGCACCACTTAAACTCTGCACTGGGTGCAAAGTAACTTCTGCCCAACAAGAAGCCAAATTTACTAAGTGCTCAAATACTCAGGGATTTTCCATAAAATTGTTTTAATGTTGTGACAGAAGAGCTGTGCCTACCTGCTGTGTCATAATATTAAAGATTAGCCACCGGGGATCATGCTGCACATGCACACAAACACTGGCAGTTCTCTTTCTAATAAGGTCCACCACATTCCACATGCACACCCATGACATCCAGCTCTACCTCATCACCACCTCAGTCGACCCTGGCTTTGCTACTTATCTGACGTACAGGATTGGATGAGCTGAAATTTCTGCTAGTTAAAGATTTGGAAGACCAATGGCTTTGGTCTTCCAAACTGCAACTCGTGGACACTGACTCCATCCCTCTCTTTGGCCACAGTCTGAGACTGAACCAGATCTTTCATAACTTTGTCCAAATAGCTTCTTATGCAGTTTGATGTTAAGTTATATTGATAATTGTTCCTGTTGCACCTTGGGTACTTTAAAGTTGCTTTATTACATAGTATTAGATCGTACCTTACATGTACAGCAGAGAAACAGGCCATTCAAACCAACAGGACCCTGTTGGTGTATATACCCTCCTTTTTCATCTAATCCTATCAACCTACCCTTCTATTCATTTTTCTCTCATGTGATTATCTGGCTTCTCCTTAAATGTATTTATGCTAGTCACCTCAAGTACTCTTTGTGGTCACGAGTCCCAAATTCTAACCGCACGCTGATTAAAGACGCTTCTGAATTCCCTACTGGAGTTATCAATGACTATATTATACTTATGGCCCATAGTTCTGGTCTGCCCTATCAAAATCTTTCATAATCCTCAGACTTCTATCAGGTCACCCTTGGACTTCTCTTCTAGAGAAAAGTGTTTCAACCTATTCAGTCTTTCAGTTACAGTATTGTCCTACAAATCTTTTTTGCATGCTCTCCAGTGCCTCCATATCTTATCATAATATGGAGACCAGACTATTCACAGCACTGCATGTATGATCTAGCCAAGCTCCTATACAGGTTTAACATCACTTCTCTGCTTTTCAATCCTATCCCTCTAGAAATTAACCCCAAAGTTGAATTCACTATATTTATTGCCTAATTAACCTATGTCATGCAAGTTCTTGCTGTTGTCGTTTAATATAATTTGGCTCATCCAGCTGAGCCATGCCATCTACAGGTACCAATCCTGTCTGTACAGAGATGCACATCAGACAAAAGCTATATTGCTGAAAAGAGAGAACTGTTGCTGAAGCTTTTAATCTTGTATACATCAGGACAAATGCAAGAACGCCAAATTTCAAATTATTACAACAATTTATACTACAGGACAAAAGAGTTATGATTAGTTGGAAAGTTGACTCTGATTGGCTGAGGCATTGCCATGAGAAAGCAATGGGGAGCTATGGGCTCTTCAAGCTCCCAGGTAATTCAAAAAAGGTGAAAGGCTTGAGCATATTACTTTTGTTTGCAGAGGATGGATCTCTACGCATGAATGTATGTCACTTTTGGAAATCATCAATGAGCCATGTTACAAGCATGACTGATTATCTTAAATTGGTTATTAGTGTAGTTATTAACGCACTCAGGATTGTTTAGCAAGTGCTTCCCAATTGCAAAATCACAATTGAGTTTGCTTTGGGTTTTGCATGCGCGGGCTGGTTGTTCTTGTGTTTGTCTTGATGAGTGCAACATGAAAAGATTTTAGCAACATGTCTCTCTTTTCAACAAAATAAAAACTATATTATTTATTTTTCATTATAAAAAATAACAAATTTCTGGAAAGAATATATGCTGACCATATTTTGCAGTTGTAATCATGGTAAAACTGTTATTACAAAAACCTACGGCATTCACACATGAGCAATTAAACACAGAAATCCTGAAGGTGCAGTCAGTGATTCCCTGTTCCTGCACAGGGAGTACCCTGAGAATCTTCTGAAGCCACTTGGTTTGATGTGAAATTCCACTTGGTTTTTCTGTAAACACCCTTGAGAAAGTGAATTTGGTGTAATCAGGTTTTTAACAGTATACTAAGTTCATAATTACTTCTGAACAACCTCCCTGTCCTTGCAAATGAATTAAAAACATTTTTTATAACTGTAGTACCTCAAATTTCTCCATTCTGATAAAAAAAATCATAGATTTATACTTTTATAAATTTTACATTTTATATTTTTAAAAGTTTTTAAAAAATTAGTTATGGGACATGGGCATCACAGGCTAAGCCAGCATTTATTGTCCATTCCTAATTGCCCTTGAGAAGGTACCGGTGAGTTGCCTTCCTGAACTGCTGCAGTCCATGTGGTGTAGGTACACCCACAGTGCTGTGAGAGAGGGATTTCCAGGATTTTGACCCAGTGACAGTGAAGGAACGGCGATATACTTCCAGGATGGTGAGTGGCTTAGAGGCATTCTTTCAGGTGGTGGTGTTTCCATGTGTCTGCTGCCCTTGTCCTTCTAGACAATAATGGCCGTGGGTTTGGAAGGTGCTGCCTAAGGAGCCTTGGGGAGTTTCTGCAGTGAATCTTGTAGACAGTACACACTACTGCCACTGTGTGTCAGTGGTGGAGGGAGAGAATGTTTGTGAATGGGGTGCCAATCAAGCGGGCAGCTTTGTCCTGGATGGTGTCGAGCTTCTTGAGTGTTGTTGGAGCTGCACTTATCCAGGCAAGCAGAATGTATTCATCACACTCCTGACTTGGGCCTTGTAGATAGTGGACAGGGTTTGGGGAATCAGGAGGTGAGTTACTCGTTGCAGGATTCCTAGCCTCTGACCTGCTCTTGTAGTCACAGTATTTATATGGCTAGTTCTGTTTCTAATCAGTGGTAGCCCCCAGGATGTTGATAGTGGGGGATTCAGTGATGGTAATGCCATTGAATGTCAAGGGGCAATGGTTAGATTCTCTCCTGTTGGAGATGATCATTTCCTGGCAATTATGTGGTGTGAATGTTACTTGCCACTTGCCAGCCCAAGCCTGTATATTATCCAGGTCTTGCTGCATTTGGACATGGACTGCTTCAGTTTCTGAGGAGTCGCGAATGGTGCTGAACATTGTGCAATCATCAGCAAACATCCCCACTTCTGACCTCACGATGGAAGGAAGGTCATTGATAAAGCAGCTGAAGATGGTTGGGCCTAGGACACTACCCTGAGGAACTCCTGCAGTGATGTCCTGGAACTGAGATGAATAACTTCCAACAACCACAACCATCTTCCTTTGTGCTAGGTCTGACTCCAACCAGCAAAGAGTTTTCCCCCTGATTCCCATTGACTCCAGTTTTGCTAGGATTCCTTGATGCCACACTCTGTCAAATGCGGTTTTGATGTCAAGGGCAGTCATTCTCGCCTCACCTCTTGAAGTTCCCCTCCCAGAGTACACTCTGCGGTGTTGCCACCCTCACTGCTTCCTCCAAGTGGTGTTCAATATAGAGGAGCACTGATTCATCAGCTGAGAGCGGTGGGGGAGGGGGTACATGGCAATCAGCAAGTGGTTTCCTTGCCCATGTTTGACCTGATGCCATGAGACTTCACGGGGGCCGGAATCGACACTGAGGACTCCCAGGCCAACTCCCTCCCGACTGTATACCATGGTGCCGCCACCTCTGCTGGGCCTGTCCTGCCGGTGGGACAGGACATACCCAGGGTTGATGATGGTGCTGTCTAGGATATGATATGTAAGATATGATTCCATGTGTATGACTATGTCAGGCTGTTGCTTGACAAGTCTGTGAGAGAGCTCTCCCAGTTTTGGCACAAGCCCCCCCAGATGTTAGTAAGGAGGACTTTGCAGGGTTGACAGGGCTGAGTTTGCCATTGCCATTTCAGATGCCTAGGTCGATGCCGGGTGGTCCGTCCGGTTTCAGCTTCTACCTTATCTCCTGCATTTGACCTAATCTTCATTTTGCTACCCATAAAAGTAAAAGATAATCAGTGATTTGTACTTCCTGGTTTCTTGGCTGTGAAAATCTTTCAATATGATTGGTTGCCGAGCCTGCTTGATGACATCACTGCTGCTGGAAACCAGAGATTCCCTTGAGTTGAAGCTGGAATCAAAGCACCACCAAGAAATGGAGATGCCTAATGTGGGCAGCTTTCTTTGAGGTTCAGCAGCAAGTGCTATTACTTCACCGCTGACTGAAGTATGGGCCATCGAACTTAAGGGGAATTTAAAAAATATATTTTAAATGACTGGAGGGGATAAAGTCGTATTGTCTGGAATAAGGTTTATTAGAATGGGTTCAGTGGTAAAGAATTACAGTTACATGGATAGACTGGAGAAGTTGGTTGTCCTCCTCAGTGCTGAGAAGGTTAAGAGGAAATCTGATAGAGCTGGTTAAAATCATGAATAATTTATATAGGGTAAATGGAGACAACCTGTTTCCAATGGTTGAAGTGTCACTTTAAGGTGACTGGCAAAAGAATCAGAGGCAAAATGAGGGAAAACCTTTTTTAGGTAAGAAGTGGTTAGAATTTGGAGTGCAGTGAATGATAGGGTGGTATTTGCAGATTCACTAATGGACAACATGACGCAAAACCACAGATAGGGAGGGGTATTATAGTGCATCTTGTAAGAATCAGATTTACATCAGCGATAGCTTACTCCGTGATGATGCATAGCAAATGTAGACAAATAGGCCAATTTGAACCCATCTCACCGATAAGGAAGCTGATGGATCGCATAGAGCAGTGGGCTGAATTTTGAGGTTATTGGGAGGGCTAATTAACGGCCAGCCCGCGTGAAAGGCGCATTGAAACACTTAGCGTGTGCAAGAGGAGGGCGAGCACGGAAGTCTGCGCACGCACAGGAGAGCGCACGCTGAAAGCTCCCTGAGGGCACAGAGCTGCGTCAGGGAGTTGAAGAATTGGAGAAACAAAAATAAAGATTTAAAAAATTATATAAACCTGTCCCCACATGTGAGTCAGTCACATGAAGAGGGACATGTTTAAAATGATGATGAAAAATATTTAATGGATTTTTATTTACCGTTGGAAACCTCATCCCGCTCGTGTTACAAATGCAAAGGCTGCCTGGCCTAATCGCCCGCCCGCCAACCGAACGATTGAACAGGCAGCGAAAAATACAAATGAATTAATTGCTTAAGGGCCTTAATAAGCCTCTTAATTGTTGGCGGGCGTACTGCCGACCCTCGTGCACGCCTGCTGACCGAAAGATCACGAGAGTACGTGATGATGTCAGGACGCTTGCCCAATGTCATCACGCGTGATTATACGCCCGACTGGGTCGGGTGCGTGCCTGCCTGACGAGCGTAAAATTCGTCCCAATGATATTACACCCCTTCCAATTTTACTCTCAATTGAAGTCTGTGGAAGGTAATATTGGGCATAGTGCAAAACTGGCACCCCACCTGATTCCATCGATTTCCCACCCAGAGGGCAGAATTTTCCCAGGTTTGCACTAAGTGGGGTAGCGGGTGGGTAAAGCGATGTTTTACCTGCCAGCCGCGATGGCGAGTTTTCACGCCGTATCATCCCAAACCCGCCACATTATTTATTCACTCACAGGAAACACGCCATTTCCATAGCAGGTAGGCTCTCATTCGCCCGCCCCTCGTCACCCCACCGCTGCATCATGCCAGGCTCCATATTTAAAGCCCAGCTGCAAGCACATGTGCTTCCAGGCCACCACTGCTGCACAGAAGACATGGTCCTGAAACTGAAGAAGACTGCAGCCTGCAGGTTCAGCAACACATCCCTCGAACACCTTTTGGATGTTGTGGAGGCCCCGCTGGGATATATTCTACTCCCGCTCTGGCCACAAGATGGGCAGCGGCGTGACCAACCAGGCTTGGGAGGTGGTGGCAGTGGTGACCAGCGCCAACGCCCTTCAAAAGAGGACAGCCACCCAGTGCCGCAAGAGGATGAATGATCTCCTCGCTTCTGTTAGGGTAAGCCACTCTTCTCATCACTCTCAACTCACACACTCAAAACCCATCACACATCCACAGGGATCTCACTCACTGTTGGTTCAAGGGACATCATCATTCACTCTCTCACACGCACTTTCATTGTCCTCACCCCATCCATAGGACCACTCACCACCCACAAAAGGCAAGGCATACTTGTCATCTGGCCTGGTAGACACCCTGCTTACACCTACTCCATCTCTTTTCATGCAGGACAAGCTGGCACAGTAAGAGGGAGAGGTTGCAGGAATGTCCGAAATCAAGGTCCTCACGGACTTTGAAAACAGAGCCATCCAGCTGGCTGGCGAGAACCGGGACTGGTCCTGTGCTGATGGTGAGGTCACTGGTGCTCTACTAAGTGAGGATCCAGTAGTGCAACATCCATCAGACAACCATGTCGTGAGTGATGTGTCTCTTTCACAAGCAACTACCATGCACTAATTATCTCTCCTTGCTTTCACAGGCGCACCTGCCAAACAGCCAACGGAGTCCACGACCCAGGGCCTCCAATCAAACTCTGAAGGGGAATCTGGAGGCACCCTCCATGAAGTCCCATCACAGCGCTCACCCACACCCTCCACCAGCGCAGAGATACACACCTTGGTGGGGCCCAGCTTTAGAGTAGCTTCAGGATCACAATCTGGTGAGCACATCGCATTGTCCGATCCACAGCAGGTGGAGGCAGGGACTTCCCATGTTTCTGGCATCAGGGAAACACTGGAGGCCAGAAATTTGTTGAGTCTGAGTGAAGGGAATAACCTCTGGACTCGGTCATGTCACAGTTGCTGCAGCTGAAAAGGCAAACTAGGGAACAAAAGGAAGGGATGTCCGCTGCACTCCTTGGATTGCAAGGCACGATGGAGGATTCTGCCCGCCTTCAGGCTGGGGTGATAGTGTCGGCATTGCAACACACCGAGGTCAACACCCGTAGGATGGTGGCAACCATGGAGACCTTGGTCCAGGACTTTGCTCCTGCACTGCTGTGTGGGCTCAACTCCATCGCTAATGCTCTAGTTGGCCTCCAACAGTGTGTACGCGAGCGGGGTGCATGGCAGCTCGATCTCACTCCAGATACTCCTGCTCCACAAGGAGTCAGTCTGGGAACCTCGGGCACCCATAGGGAGGAGGATAAGCAGGAGCACACTCTGGGCCCAGGGAGTAACCAGACCCTGGTTACTCTAGGAGTGTCCAGCCCATCCGACTCCCCCATTCCTGTGACCTCAACAGCTCCAGCTCCATAGGCCGGGGAGGATGCACCTGCCCACACAGCAGGACCCCAAAAGCAGGCCAGGGCCCTCTAAGTCTTGGTGCTCCAGAGGACGCCCACCAAAGTCATCACAGGCAGGGTGTCGCAGTCAGCAGGCTGCCTCCACCTCCGCTGTGGATGTCTGGGGAGCCCCAAGATGTAGCTGCAGGGTTAGGACAAGTAAAGAGAATTAGTTGTACAGCCTGGGCATGCGTGTTGATCACTTGTACATACTGGTCACTATTGTCAATAAACTTTCAAGAATGTCTCCCTGCCGATGGCTCCTTGTTCTGATGAGCAGTGTTCTTGCCACTCAGATGTGAAACCTTTCTGCACAGGATAAAGGCTCAGTCCTGGGCCTCTTCCCTGTGCTCTGTGAAGCCTTTAGACCAAAGTGATGGTCTGGCCTCACACACTCCCTGAACACATTACTGATGCCCGCACCTCGGCGGTGCTGGTTATTGCTGCCAGAATGTTGTTGGCAGGCGTCACAGAGTTTAGTCATTCTCTCTGGGTGCTCTCAGCACCTCTATGGAGGGGCTGGCCCCCATGTCTCCAGCCTCTGTGACCATTGATGCTGTGCTTCTGAAGGGCTCAGGTGCTGAAGGCAGACAAAGGGCAGATGCTTGTAAAGTTTCATGGCTGCGTCTCTATGATTTGACCCTGATCATGGAGCGCAAACGATCTGCCCTCAGCCAGACAGGAGTCAAACATTCTCAGGGGCTGTGTGAAGATTTATGGAGTGTCCTCACTGCATGTCGTCATCATCCTCCACAAATCTAGCAGCTATGAGAGCCTCTTGAGCGTGCCTGCCTCGCCTTGCCAGTGCGAGGGCCACATCTCCGTCATCATCACCTCTGAGGACCTCTTCAGCCTCATCCTCGTCAGCGTCCTCCTCATCGGAGGAGATGTGCAGCTCCTCCATCTCCTTCTCAGCCAGGTCCTCTCCCTGTTGCTGCGCCAGGTTGTAAAGTGCGCAGCAGACAACGATGATGTGTGACACTCCCTGCGGACTGTATTGCAGGGCTCCACCAGACTAGTCCAGACACTGGAACCTCATTTTCAGCATTGTGGCGGTCTGCTCCACTAAGTTGCGAGCTGCAACATGAGCCTTGTTATACCTTCACTCTGCTGCAGTCTGAAGCCGCTGCATGGTGGTCATCAGCCAGGGCCTCTGCGGGTAGCCCTTGTACCCAAGGAGCCATCCCTGGAGCCTCTGTGGATCCTGGAAGACTCCAGGGATCTGTGAGCGACTCAGGATGTAGGCATCATGCACACTCCCTAGAAACTGTGCACAGACCTGCAGGATGCGTTTCTGGTGGTCACACACCAGCTGCACATTCAGCGAATGGAAGCCCTTGTGGTTGATGACGTGTGTTGTGACTGAGACCTGAGCTCCACATGAGTGCAGTCAATCGCACCCTGCACCTGTGGGAAACCTGAGATCTGGGTGAATCCAATGGTCCTTGCACCCTGGCTGTCCTGGTCCCGGGCAAAATGCACAAAGTTGCGTGCCATTGTAAGGATGGCATCCGTGACCTTATGGATGCATTTGTGGATGGAGGCTTGTGAGATCCCACAGAGGTCACCTGTGGAGCCCTGAAAGGAGCCACTGGCATAGAAATTGAGCGCCGCAGTCACTTTCATGGTCACTGGCAGTGGATGCCCTCCATGTCCTCTAGGCGCCAAATCCTGCAGCATCTGGCAGATGTGACTGACCAGTTCCCTAGACGTGCACAATCTTCGGCGACACTGGTTCTCGGCCATCTGCAGAAATGAAAGGCAGCGTCTATAGACCCTGGGTGTCGCTAGGTGCCGGCCTGCAATGGCTCGCTGTGGCTCTTCAGCAATGTAAGAGGGAGCCCCAGCTGCCCCTTCTTCCTGAGGGTGCTGCTCCTGCCCCTGCACAGCCAAGAGCCTCAGTCGCTTTCTCCTCTGTTGTCTTTGTGCTCTGTAGGCCATCAGGCATACAGCTGGTTCACCAGGCTCCATGATCCTGATGTACTCCTCCTGCAGAATGGAGAGAGACACATGGTTAGCATGGGTGTACTAAGAACCTGTCCTGTTTAAGTGTGACAGCTCCTTAATGCTTCCCGGAGAATGCTGGCCACCACTTGGATGACCAGAGATTAGTGCACTGTATGGCAGCTCTTTAACTTGAACCATGTGGGAGACTGGTCCAAACCAGGATGCTGACATTGCAAGGACCTGTGAGCACCTCCAGCAATGACTGCTACAAGGCCAGCTTTAGTGAGGAGATTGTACAATGTGTGCAGTCCAGCTATTCTGCAGTCCACTAAAATGCTAATTAACTTTAGTCTGTGTCTCGAGGGTGGAGGGATGGTTGGGGCGGTGGGCGGAGGGCAGTGGGGGGCAGCTGGTGGGTGGGGGTTTGGGGGGTGTGTGGGGACTTGGTAGCACTCTGATGCCTCTGTGTTGCTGACTGGGCAGATAAGCTAGGAGCCCGACACCAATCATATCAATGTGGCTGTGCCTGAACTGTCTCAGTTGCAGAGGAATGGACACTTTATACAAGTTTCCCAAATGCGTGGCCTCTTCCCTCGCTCACCCAACCCTCATCCCAAATTCTTGTGTGCGCTATTTTCAACAGTAGAGCTGCCCTTAGCTCCCACGCCGCGGGTTGCCTCAATAGAAAGGCTGCCCTTTACCTTGCCCCCCCCCCCACCACCGTGAGTTGCCTCAACAGCAAGGCTGCCCTTGTCCCCCACCCCCACCACCAGTTGTCTCAATGGCAGGGCTGCACTTAAACACCCCTCCACCACAAGTCACCTCAATGGCAAGGCTGCCCTTAACCCCAACCCCCGATGCCCCTCAAGCTTGAAGCCCAACAGACCCTGGCAAGCACTGCACAACGTTACTGTGTACTCACCTCTGAGTTCTCTTCAAAGTACAGCCGATCAAGTGCACATCTTTTATGTGCTGTTGTGAAATGCGTTGGCGTGAGGATGGGACGATCCAGCGGGAGGGACGATTCCGGCGGGCTGACCTGATAATGATATGCTGAGGTTCTTGACATCCGATGGCAGGGAACATGGTCCGCTGTCGGCAGGCTCAGTGGGTGATCACGAACTGGTTTCCTTCCGCTGTAAAACCAACCGCGCCATATTGTCCGCTCACACCACCGATCATGCCTGACGCCCATGGGCCCGGAAAATTCCACCCAGAGGCTAACATTTGAATGATCCCCTATGAAGATGTTATAGGAAAATACTACCTTAAAAGTATAAACATTGGCTTTTGGTGCTATCAATATACTGCATGTCACCTTTCAGTTGAATTAGAAGATATTTTGTTTGTATTGTTCTGGATTGTGCTCCATTACAATATAAAATTACAGAAAAGGCATAAGGACAAAGATTGTGTTAGTGTAATGCTGCTTATTGTGTTTAAGTACTGCTCATTTGTTTGAGTAAATTGCTTCACCCTTAGAGTTTACAGTAATTTTGTGCATGAAAGGCTCAGATCCATTAATGGAAATTGACAGCACTGGGGCACCAAATAAAACAAGGTTACAGGCTTTGTTTTTAAATTATTCATGGGATGCTCCAAATGAAATATTCTAGGATTCTCCACATTTCTCCCAATCTGTTTTTATGATGTATGCTATTAGGCAAAGGAAGTAATTTCTACCGATGTTACAAAGCAGATAAAATGTATACATTTTGAAAGGTGCAAAATAGATAAATCTCAAAGGATTTACAGGTTTAATGACCACATTAAAATTCATGTTTTAATGCTTCACAACTCTGTCTTCCCTCCCCCGACCATCAAAAGTTAAATGGAAAGAATATATTTGAATCAATCTGATCTGAATTCATGTCCACACTCATGCTGAACTCCTCTGCTACATAGCAATGCCAAATTTATTTTATTTGGAAAGAAAAACTCTCTGAGAAGGATGAAGCATCTGTGGCTAACTAAGGATGTTAAGGATGGTATCAAATTGAAAGAAAAGTCATACCATTTTGTGAAGATTAGTGGTGGACAAGAAGATTGGGAATATTCTAGATACTAGCAAAGAATGACTAAAAAAAGGAGAAAATTGATTATGAGAACTAGCAAGAAATATAGAAATAAACAGTAAGAGTTTCTACAAGTTTATAATAAGGAAGAGAGTAACTAAAGTAAACATTGGGGAATTGATAATGGGAAGCAAAGAAATGGCAGAGACTTTGAACAAATTTTTGCATTTGTCTTCTAGAAGACAATAAAAGTATCTCAATTATAGTAGAAAATCAAGGGCTAAAGGAAGAAGGAATTTAAAACAATCATTACCGCTAGAGAAAATGTACTAGGCAAACTGATGGGACTAAAGGCTGACAAGATCCCTGGATCTGATGACCTGCATCTTAGTGTCTTAAAAGAAGTGACGTTCTATGCAAGTACAGGAGCTGCAACACCTGCCCTTTTACCTCCTCTCTTCTAACTATCCAAGGCCCCAAACGCTCCTTCCAAGTGAAACAGTGATTTACTTGTACTTCTTTCAATTTAATATACTGTAGTCACTGCTCACCCTGTGGTCTTCCCTGCAGTGGGGAGACCAAACATAGATTGGGTGACCAATCTTTGTGGAACACTTCCATTCAGTCCATAGGCATGACCCTGAGCTTCCAGTCACCTGTCATTCTAATTCTGCACCTTGCTCCCATTCTGACCTTTCTGTCCTTGGTCTGCTAGTATTATAATGAAGCTCAATGCAAGCTCAAGGAACAGCATCTCATCTTCAATAAGGCACTTCACAATCTTTTGGACTCAACATTGAGTTCAACAATTTTAGATCATAACCTCTGCCCCCAATTTGTTTTGTATTTCTTTGATGGTTTGTTATTTTTTTTCTCTGTTTCTCTCTTACTTCTATTACTTTACATTTGGATGACAGCTTTCCTGCCATTCACACCTCCTCTAGACACATCATTTGCTTCTTTATTTGCCCTACTACTTTCTTAGGCCTTGCACCATGAAACCTTTTGTCATTTAACCTGTCCTGCCCTCCACCCCTACCACAGACCTTTTCTTTTGTTCTTCTTCACACATGTCCCTTTTTCATTTGCCCAAAACCTATTAGATTTCTAACTTTACCCAGCTTTGATGAAAGGTCATGGGCCTGAAACATTAACTCTCTTTCTTTCTCCACAGCTGCTGTCAGACCTGCTGAGTATTACCAGCATTTTCTGTTTTTATTATGGCTACAGAGATAGTGGATATAATAATCATAATCTTCCAAAATTCTGTAGATTCTGGAAAGGTCCCAATAGATCGAAAAACTGCAAATGTAACACCCCTTAGAACATCAAAATACAATCAGGCAGAGTCGGCATGATTTAATGAAAAGGAAATCATGTTTGATAAATTTATTAGAGTCCTTTGACATTGTAACAAATAGGGTGGATAAAGGGTGTATTTTGTATTCCTAAAAGGCTTCCGATAAATTGCCGCATAAAAATTTACTGCACAGTTGTGGCTTTCAAAAGAAATTGGACAATTATTTGAGGAAAAAAAATAAACAGAGCTACAGGGAAAAGGCAGGGGATTGGCACTAGGTTAATTGCTCTTCAAAGAGCCAGTGCAGACATGACAGGCTGAATAGCCTCCTTCTGTGTTGTAACCAATCTATGATTCTGTGGGATTGAGGGTGATATTTTAGCATAGTTAGAGGATTGGCTGACTAACAGAAAACAGAGTCAGGATAAATGGATAATTTTCAGGTTGACAAACTGTAACTAGTAGGGTCCTACAGGGATCAGTGCTGGGGCCTCAACTATTTACAATCATTATTAATGACTTGGATGAAGGGCTCTTCTGTGGACAGTACTAAATTGGATAGGAAAGCAAGGTATGAGGAGGTCTCAGGGATATAGATAAGTTCAGTGAATGGGCAAAAAAATTGGCAGATGGAGTATAATATGGGAACATGTGGGGTTATCCAGTTTGGTTGAAAGAATAGAAAAACAAAATATTATATAAATGGAGAAAAATTGCAGAATGCTGCACTACTGGGGAATCTAGTGAAACACAAAGTTAACATGCAGATTTAGTAGGTAATTGAGCAGGTAAATGGAAGTTGGCTTTATTAAGTGTGGGAGTCTTGCTACAATTGTACAGGGCTTTGATGAGACCACACCTCCAGAGTACTGCATCTAGTTTTGTTCTTATTTAAGGAGGGATATACTTGCATTGGAGGCAGTTCTGAGACAGTTCACTTGATTCCTGGGATGAAGGGGTTGTCTTATGAGGAAAGGTTGAGCAGGTTGGACCTGCTGGGGTTCAGAAGAATGAAAGGTGATCTTATAAAAACATGTTAAGATTCTGAGGGGCTTGACAGGATAGATGCTCAGGGGATGTTTCCCTGCCAGGGGGATCCTGGAACCGGGGCATAGATTCAGAATAAGGGGTCTCCCATTCAAGGTATGGATGAGGAGAAATGTCTTCTGTCAGAGAGTCTTGAATCTTTGGAATTCTCTATCCCAGAGAACTGTGGAGGCTGAGGTATTGTATATATTCAAGGCTGAGTTAAACAGATTTTTGAAATATTGGGGAGTCAAGGGCTATGGGCAACAGGCAGGAAAGTGGAATTGGGGGCAAGATCAGATCAGCCATAATCTTGTTGAATGACGAGAATGCTCGAGGTCTCATTGGTCTACTCTTGCTCCTATTTCTTATGTCCTTATGTACATATACCCGCTATCTGCTAGAGACAGCCAGACATAGGGAATAGTGCTATAAACATGTTCTTTTGATTACATAGGATGCCATATAAAGAGAGGGCTTTTCCTTAGACCAAAGATGCTAAGTATAAAGAGGTAGTGCTGGGTTCTATAAGCCAGTAGTTTTTCTGGACTAAGTTGGGGTGAGTGCTCACTGTTATCCTAATTAACATAGCCTGTAAAGCATATGCTCATAGAGAGGCAATATCCTAAGTGTGATCCAAAAGAACAAGTATATTTGAAAAGAGTATCTAATTAATTTTGTCATTGTACAAAGAGGTGAGCACTTTCATTTTTCCCAGTTAATATTTCAAAATAAATAAGCTGCATGTCTGTAGATGCAAGAATCATGAAGGTTATTGTTACCGATAAACTGTGTGATGCTGTGTATTAGCTTAGGCATTGAAATCAGACAGTCAGTCAGAGAGAAGTGAGCATTGAAGTGCATCTGATAGTAATGCATAATTCCATGGTGAAAATTAAGGAATAATAAACTGAGGCAAAGTCTGAATGCAATAAGTAAGTCACTGATTGAGATTATTACATGATAAAAAAACTTATTATAGGGGCAATCAATATACTTACAACGCACTTTTGGGGAAAGAGTGTACTTTAAGAAAAGGTTGACAACAGTGAAGACCTAACTAAAAACTGAGGGGATATATAGGTGTAAATTTCAAAATCAATTGTACTATGCGCAGCATTTTTAACTGCTGTTTGCTTATGGAACTTTGTGAATTATATTTCAAGCAAGTACAATGCAATCCACTTGTTAGTCATTTAATAGTGTGGATAATAAGGCTGTTGATGTGTTAACACTTTTGCTTAGCTTGATTCTCACAGTTTGTGATGGCATACACTACAAAAGGGAGTGGTAATTATATAAAATAACAAAGGGCGGAGTCATCCTGTCTTGTTAGCGTTGGGCATCATGGCGGGCAGGGGGGTACAATATGGGGAGAAGGCCAAAAATCAGTTTCACGCCGGATCTGCCGCCGCTGCACGTCAGGAACCTAATTTCAATACTTTAGCGCCTTGCTATAAGCCCTGCTCGCTGGAATCATCCCCCCACATCAAATTTACCGCCTAGGTCAGCATGACTTCAGAATGGTGTGTTTCATAACTGCTTTTAAAAGGCGTGCATCTGAACTTTGAGGGGAACTCGGAGGTGAGGGCACACAACCTTGTGCAGCGCTCACGAGCATTGCCCGTAGGACATCAAGGAAGAGGTGCCGCCCATTCATGGAGGGCACATGCAATTTGCTTTTACCTGACTGGCTTTCAGTGCAGTGCTGGGGCAAGGGCTCCATTGCGGGCCAGGCCAGTGGGGGCAGTGGGTGGGGTGGGGGGGGCAAGACAGCACAGACTAAAGGAAATAGTCAAACACATGCTGGGGTGGGGGGAGTCGTGATGGGAGGGGGGAGAGGGAAACGGCTGTGCACTTACTTGTAGAGCCTTGTCATAAGTGAGCATTCTTCTGCAGCTGAGACCGTTCAGCAGCAGCTTCACTCTTCTGCCCACTCAAGCAACGCAAAAGCATGAAAATGCCAACAAATGCTCCAGAACCTTTCACCCCTCGGGCTTAGGCTGCAAATTAATGTGCGTTTTAGAGGGCAGCAGAGCAATTGGCCGACTGGGCAAGTTGTACAGTCCCCTTGCAAAAGGTGGCCAAGGCACAGTGGAGATGCTCACAGTCCCTTGCAATGTTTTTATTAAGGTTTGGACCAGTATCCATCATGGTTCAAGCAAACAGTGCAGCCTTGCAGTGTGAGTTAGGAGAATGTCTGAGCCTGAGCTGAGAGCACAGCATGCAGTCCAATGGACAAAGCTGCTGCTAAATGGTCAAGTGGAATGGGGCAAAGGTGGGTGGTGTTTCAGACAACCATTACACACTGGTCATCCAAGTGGTGGCCAGCACTCTCCTGCATGTGTGAAGGGGCCTTCAGGCTTAACCAAAAGAGGTTCTTAGGACACCCATGCTAACCTGCATGTTTCTCTCTTTGATCCTGCAGGAGGAAAACATCAGGATCATGAAGCCTAGTGATTTAGCGGTATGCCTCATGGCTTACAGGAGAAGAAGAAGAGAGCGACAGAGGCGCCTGGCTCGGCAAAGGGAGGAGCACCTCCCTCAAGTTGAAGGAGCTGCAGGGCCTGCTGTGCACACAGCTCAAGATCCACAGTGAGCCATCATTTGTAGGTGCTTTACTAGACCCAGGGTCTATAGATGATGCTTGTCATTCGTGCAGATGACTGAGAACCAGTGTCACCGAAGATTGTGCATGGCTAGGGAACTGGTCGGTCACATATGTCACCTGCTGCAGGATTTGGTGCCATGGGGACATGGAGGGCATCCACTGCCAGTGGCCGTGAAAGTGACTGTGGCGCTCAATTTTTACACCAGTGGCTCCTTCCAGGGCTCCACAGTTGACCTGTGCGGGATCTCGCAAGCCTCCATGCACAGGTGTATCCAGCAGGTCACAGACACCATCTTTGCGAAGGCACAGAACGTTGTGCATTTCGCCCAAGATCAGGAAAGCCAGGAAGCAAGAGCACTGGGATTTGCGCAGATCTCAGGTTTTCCACAGGTGCAGGCTGCCATCGACTGCACTCATATGATGCTTAGATCTTCATGGCCACAATCACATCAATGCATTAGCTTCCACTCGCTGAATGTTCAGCTGGTGTGTGACCATCACAAAAGCATCCTACAGTCTGCGCACGATTCCCAGGGAGTGTCCATGGCTCCTACATCCTTAGCAGGTCTCAGATCCCTGACATCTTCCAGGGTCCAGAGAGGCTGCAGGGTTAGCTCCTTGGGGACAAGGGCTACCCACAGAGGATGTAGAACCATAGAGCCATCAAAACTTTCTGCGGTGCAGAAAGAGGCCATTCAGCCCATCGTGTCTGCACTGGCCAAAAAGAGAAAAAAGAAATTAGCTGCTCATTTTAATCCCACTTTCCAGCACCTGGTCCATAGCCTTGCAGGTTACAGCACTTCAGGTGCAGATCCAGGCACCTTTTAAATGAGTTGAGTGTTTCAGCTTTGACCACCAACTTAGGCAGTGAATTCCAGATGCCCACCACCCTCTGGGTGAAAAGAAATTTCCTCATGTCCTCTTTAATCCACCTACCAATTACCTTAAATCTATGCCTCCTGGTAATTGACCCCTCAGCTAGGGGAAACAAGTCTTTCCTGTCTACCCTATCTGGGCTCCTCATAATTTTGTACACCTCAATTAGGTCACCCCTCAGCCTCCTCTGTTCTAAGGAAAACAACCCTAGCCTATCTAATCTCTCCTCATAGCTGCAATTTTCAAGCCCTGGCAACATTCTTGTAAATCTTCTCTGCACTCTCTCCAGAGCAATTATGTCCTTCCTGACCAGAACTATACACAAAATTCCAGCTGTGGCCTAACCAGCATTTTATACAGTTCCATCATTACATCCTTGCTATTGTATACAATACCTCACCCAATAAATGAAAGCATTCCATATGCTTTCTTGACCACCTTGTCCACCAGTCCTGCCACCTTCAAGGATCGGTGGATGTGCACTCCAAGGTCTCTCACTTCCTCAATCCTTCTCAATAATTTTCCGTTTATTGAGTATTCTCTTGCTTTGTTTGCCCTCCCCAAATGCATTACCTCACACTTTTCCAGATTGAATTCCATTTGCCTCTTCTCTGCCCACTCAACTAAACCATTGATATCATTCTGGAGTCGACAGCTATCCTCTTCACTATCAACTACACGGCCAATGTTTGTGTCATCTGCTAATTTCCCAATCATGCCACCCCCATTTAAGTCTAAATCATTAATATATATCACAAATAGCAAGAGCCCCAAAACAGCCCTGTGGAACACCACAGGAAACCATTTTCGATTTGCTAAAACATCCATCGACCATTACCCTTTGTTTCCTTTCACTGAGCCAATTTTGGATCCAACCTGCCATCTTCCTCTGTATCCCATGAGATGGCACCCATGCAGCGGCCTAGGACTGCAGCAGAGTGACGGTATAATGAGTTCATGCCACGACACGAACTTTGGTGGAGCAAACGATCGGCATTTTGAAAATACGGTTCCAGTGCCTCAACAGATCAGGTAGATCACTGCAATACAGCCTACCATTGTCACTTGCTGCGTGCTCCACAACCTGGCGCTGCAACGGGAGGAGGACCTGGTTGAGGAGGATATGAAAGAGCTGCACATCTCCTCCGATGAGGAGGCCATCAAAGAGGATGACGATGGTTAGGTCCTCGAAGGCGAGGATGCCAACGATGAGACCATCACGCTGGCTAGTGTTTGGCACAGCTGATGGTAAATGCTGAGCTGCTCAAATTCTAGAGGGAAACCTGAAGCAGCTGCCACAACTATTTGTGATTTGTATGTATTTCAAGATGCAGGCTTTGAATTCAGTAGTAATAAGAACAGCGAGTCATATAGGTTTCTAACAAAGCTAAATTAAACCTTTATTAAATAGGAAACAAATGATTTTAAGCACATACATAGGTTTACAAGTTACTACTATGATAACTCCTAGCTCCCCTAGTTAATCTAACTCCCAGTTACGCCTCCGTTAAAACACAGATTTAAATAGACCCAGGCAAAGCACGCACCCTGGACAATCAAATTCAAAGTGAGTTTTCTCAGCTTCGGTTCCTTGTAGAGGGCAGATTGAGACTTAGGTGCTGAAGGCTTTTCACACTTGTGTTAGATCTTAAAGTGCTTTCTTTCCTACACACAACTTCATCTCCTTTATACAGATTTCCCCTTTGAATGCAAATTGTTTCACTATGTCTTTGGACTTTACCTCTCTAATAATAAAAATCTATCGTAGTTCCAATTTTACCAGTAATCTTTGGGAAAAATAAACACGCTGGGCAAAATTTTTAGCTCAGCGGGCGGTCACATGCCTGACCTGCTCGAGCATAAAATGACACGCGTTGCCATCAGGCGAGCGTCCCAACGTCAAAGCACAGTCATGTGATATTTCGGTTGGCGGGGGTGTGTGGGAATTGGCAGCGCACCCGCCGACAACTAAAAGGCCTGTTAAGCCCATTAAATTATCAATTGACTGACATTTTATGCTGCCTGTCCAACCTTATGGCTTCCCGACTGCCGCTGCCCGCCCCTGCTGAGCCCGCCTAACAAGGGCTAAATCCTGCCCACTGTTTCTTAACTTCTCCTGGCTAAGTGAAACATTTCACCCCCTCTTTTGAATTCAAACTAGCCTGGTTTATTTAAAAATGCAAATGTTCCCTTCACACCTCACATTCTAAAACTACCCCCGTGTTTACCTCTTTAACATTTCAAACCTAGTTTATCTTCTGATACATCAAAGCCTTCAGACCAACTGCCTTTAATTCAATTAAGTCTCACACACACACACACACACACAGACCCATAGACACAGACCCCCACTATTACTCTACTTTACAATAAAGTCTAATAACACTATGAACATCCCCTACCTTATTAAAAAATAAACTGTCATAATTTAAAAAGACAGCAATGCTAGCACCAACCTCAAAGTCTCATTTTTGATTGTTGAATATCTTCTCTGTTGTACATTCAACTTCCGTGAAAAATATCCTATCAGCTTATCAATTCCAGTGTCAGCTTCTTGTTTCAGTATGGCCCCAATGCTATATAATTTGCGTCAATGGCCAACTTAAATTGCTTGGAGTAATTGGGTATGGCCAAAACTGGTGTCAGAGTTAATACAGTTTTCAAACTGTCAGATGACTTCTGACACTCTGTGTCCATTGAAACTTCTTGTTCTTTTTTAATAGTTCAGGCAATGGAACACCTGCTAAAATTTGGTACAAATTTCCAGTAAAACCCACTCATGCCCAGAAATCTCAAAACTTTTCATTTTGTTATAGGCACTGGGAAATTCACGATAGCCTTGACTTTCAAGTCCCTCAGAGCTACTTTACCATGCCCAATAGTATGGCCTAGATACGTAACTTGCGCTTTTGCAAATTCACTTTTAGCCAAGTTCATCACCAAATTTGCATCTTGTGATCGAGTAAATAATTCTTCCAGATGTTGTAAATGCTCCTCCCACATCTGACTGAAAATGATCAAGTCACCAACATACACAACACAATTGCCCAGGCCTGCAATTACTTTGTCAGTCTTTGAAATGTTGTAGGTGCATTTTTAATATCAAATGTCATGACTTTAAACTGATATAGTCCATCTGACATCACAAAAGCTGATATCTCTTTTGCTCTCTCCGAATACGGTACTTGCTAATATCCTCTTAGCAAGTCAATCTTTGTGATAAATTCTGATTGTCTCACTTTCTCAATACAATCTTCCAACCAATGTATAGGATATGAATTGGCTTTTGTCACTGCATTCACCTTTCCATAGTCCACACACAGTTTTTGTGTTCCATCTGGTTTTGGTACCAGCACAAAAGGTGAACTCCAGTTACTGCAACTAAACTCAATGATATCATTTTGAAGCATGAATTTGATTTCTTTCTGTAATTGTGTTAACTTTGACTAATTTAATCCATAAGGATGTTGCCTTATCGAAGATGAAAATTTTACACATACATTATGTATAGCTAAATTTATCCCTCCCAGCTTCTTCCCACAAATATCTTTGTGCGACTGCAATAGCTTTTCCAAATCACTTTGACACTTGCCTGGAAGGTAACTCAACATTAAATTGACCCCCAAACTGTTCATTACTTCCTTAAACAGCTGTGACATGAAATTTGAGTCCTGATCTGAATGTTGAGCTTCTGGTCCTCCTCCCTATGGGTGCCCAAGGGCCCCTGGCTGACTCCTTGAGGAGAAGAGTAAATTGATCGAGTAAATAATTCTTCCAGGTGTTGTAAATGCTCCTCCCACATCTGACTGAAAATGATCAAGTCGTCAACATACACAGCACAATTGCCCAGGCCAGGAGGGCCCCTGGCTGACTCCTTGAGGAGAAGCAGGAGTGAGATCGAGCTGCCCTGTACCCCCCTTGTATTGACACTGCTGGAGGCCAACTAAGGCATCACCAATGGAGTTCAGCCTGTTCAGCAGCGCAGGACCGATGTCCTGGTCCAAGATCTCCATGGTGGTCGCTATCCTACCAGTGTTACCCTCAGTGTGTTGGCATGCCGGCACTATCACCTCAGGGTGAAGGTGTGCAGACTCCTCATTGTGCCTTGCAATCTTGGAGTGCAGCGGACATCCCTTCCTGATGCTCCTGAGCTTGCCTTTGCAACTCCAGCAACGGAGGTATGACAGAGTCAGGAGACTCCTCATCTGACTCAGACTCAGCAGTTTTCTCTCCCCCAGCAGTCTTCTGCATGCTGGAAGCCTGGGAAGCCCTTGCCTCCACCTGCTGTGGATCAGGCAGCGTGATGTGCTCACCAGGTTGTGACTTCAAGGCTACTCCAGAACTAGATCTCACCTGGTGTGTGTCTCTGTGTTGGTGAAGGGTGTGGGTGAGCGCTGTGACAGATCTTCAATGAGTATGTCATCAGATTTTTCTTCCGAGGTGTCTTCAGGGCTTGAGCTGAGGACCTGGCTCATGGACCCCCATGGCTGTTCCCCAGATGTGCCTGTGAAAGCAACGAGAGATAATTAGTGCATGGCAGGGGACTGCGGAACAGGGGAACTGACTCACAGCATGGTTGTCTGATGGATGTTGCACTGCTGGATCCTCATTTGGTTGAGCACCCCTGACCTCACCGTCAGCACAGGACCGGTCCCGATCATCGCCAGCTAGCTGGATGGCCCTGTTTTCAAAGTCTGTGAGGACCTTGTTGGGCATTCCTCCACCAGTCTGTGAATTCTCCCTTTTGCTGTGTGCTAGTTTGTTCTGCATGGAGACAGATGGAGAGGGTGTAAGCAGGATGCCTGCCAGGCCAATGGGAAGGATGCCTGGCATGCATGGGTGGTGAGTGGTGCCATGGATGGGATGAGGAAATGATCCGCAGGGTCGAATGAGAGTGAATGGTGATGTCCTTTAAGCTGGCAGTGAGCGAGGTCCCTGTGGATGTGTGACGGGTTTGTGAGTGTGTGAGTTGAGACTGATGAGAAGAGTGACTTACCCTGGCGAACGGAAGAGATCATTCATCTTCTTTCGGCACTGGGTGGCTGTTCTCTTCTGCAGGGCTTTGGCATTGACCACCACTACCACTGCCTCCCATGCTGCATTGTTGATCTTGCTTGCTGGTCTTCACCCAGACTGGGGGTTGAGGACTTCATGGTGGGCCTCCACTGCACCCAGTAGGTGCCTGAGAGAGGAGTCACTAAATTTGGGAACAGCATCTTTCCCTCCCTTTGGCAACCATGATTTTCCAGCAACTTTGATACTTTAGAGGGATCTAGCTCTGTGCAGGGGCGCCCTTTAAATCTGTCGCCGGATTATTGAAGCCTGTGGTTATGGCGGGACAGGTGAATCAGAGGTCACTCTGCCAACGATTTGGAATATTTCCCATTCATGCATTATTAGTGAGGCAGAACGTGGTGGAAATGGGATGATACGGCGCAAAAACTCGCCATTGCGGCCGGCAGGTAAAACGATTTTTTTCACGCCCGCTACCATACTTAGTGCAAGTTTGGGACAATTCCACCCAAAGGAACTAGGGTTGGAAAACTTAAATGAATGAAGAATATTCTGCACAGCACATTAACAATGTGGCTCTTTGCTCAAATAACAGCAGCCGCAGGCATTCCATTGCCTTGAACATAACGAGTTTTAATTATTTTTATTGTGCTGATAAGAATATCCTACTTTATATGAGGATTAAGAAAGAATGACAGTCTGCTGCAGCTCACCTCATGTATAATGCTAAAATTGAGGGTAATGAGTTGCTTTGTTTATCTCTTCTTCTCAGCCATGGAAAGCTCTGAATATGGTTATAGAGAAGGAGGGAAAAATATGTTCAGATTCATTGAAAAGATTTGCTTCATGTAGAAGAGTTATAAACATTTATAAAGAATAGATGTATGACTTTGCTACCTATTATGGGCAGAGGAAACCTTCATCATAAGAACATGTTGCTCCTTGATTTCAACAGAAAGAAAGACCTGCATTTATATAGTGCCTCTCAAAAACACAGGTTGTCCCAAAGCACTTTATAGCCATTAAGTACTTTTGAACTGTAACCACATGAAGTCACGGTGGTAGGAAATGTGGTAGCCAATTTGCACAGAGCAAGCTCCCACATAAAATGTGATAATCATTAGATAATCTGTTTTTGTGATGTTGATTGCCTCCCATGTGTTAGGAAATAGGGACGGTTTAAGTAAGCTATATTTGTATTTGTGGGTGTTAGGAATGAGTTTTAGCTTTAACGTTTAAGTTTGATTTGCATTTCTGTATTTGTGTGTTAAGAAAAGGTCAAGTTGAGTTTTAGTTTCACTTTAAAGGGTGCCCGCATTTCTAATGAGTTTTTACGACTGTTGAAGAGAACTTAAAGTAAATACAAGAGTAGAAAAAAACTGTGCTGTTGCCTAGCAATAGGGGTCCAGAGAGGCAGCCCCCGCACCCCCCCCCACCCCACATACATACAAACACACACATACGCGCAAACACACACACACACACACACACATACAGAAAAAAAGTAGAAGAAGCAATTTTCAGTTCAGTTGAAACACAGCTGCCAGGGAGAGACTGGAGCAAAGGGGTAGATAGCAAGTCCCAAACTGAAGTTGAAGCCAGGACTCCAGAGAGACTGGACATTGGGAGTGAGAGCTGCAGAGTGACAGCAGGTTTCCCAAAAGAACTGGAAGGTCCCAAGGCCAAGGGGTAAGACCGAAACAGGAGAAACTCCTAAGAAGACCTTCTAGTCAAAGGGAGGACAGGAACCTGTTCAGTGAAGTTAAGAGTGAGGAGCAGAGGAAGGCTCCAAGCTTCAAGCTTAAAGGGAGAAACCTACAGGAAGCAGATTTAAAGTGATATAAAGGCTTATGAGAAGTCAGAAGGTCCAAAAAGACAGCTGAATATCTGTAACTCTTTACTATGGGGCATGTGAAGCAGTATGTGCTGTTGGCATGGCCAGAAGCTACATGTATTTATACCAAGAGACCTGTCCTCTGCAGGCAAAAGGAACACGTCCAGTCATTGTGCCTTTTTGAATTAAACAAAGTGTGGGAGATAATAGTTCCCTGGTGCATCCTCCATGGCAATGCCTCGAATCAACACCCTTTTCTCATACAGTTTAAATTGTTGTTCCCTTTGAAATCTGGCATTCTTGCATCTGTCCTAACAAGTGCAAGGCAAAAAATTACAACAGCATATCTTTTTTTCAGCAATACTCAAGTTCTGTACTACCAAGTGACTAAATAAATATTCGCTATGATGACAGTATTCAGCAACTCTTTGGGAACTCTCAAATTTAGGATTAACATCTCTAATTGAAGCCAAATTTCCCTCAAAATTGTACAGGTGTGCAGCCGCACATCAATTAGGAATGTACCATGCAGGGAATAAACTGGTTGCGCACACACAACATTCCCTATCAGATGCAAGCATGCGTGGCCACATGTTAACCTTAAAGGAACTTCACCATATAACAAACCAAACAGAGCAAATGTAAGATAGAGGGAATAATAGTTTCAGGTAGTCCTGGAGTTTTGATCATCTGACCATGTGACATTTGATCATATGACTTCTACAAATGCTGTTACATTCACCTTATAAGCATGGAGTCCCCTGTAGTTGAATACTTTTTCTTCTAGTTTCATAGTGAGCAGCTGTTATGCAAAAAGTTCAAAGAACCAGGAGGCCATTTGTGTCCATGATGCAAAAAGACCTCAGGGGGTAGGATTGTTGGTGCAGCTGGTGTCAAGTGTATTGATCCATCATTATTTTCATCTTATTGTTCAAATGCTGCTGGAGCTGATGATGCTTTTGGGAATGTGTGGCAGATGCCCAGTGTCTGTCTCACATCTGCAAGCTGATATCTGCCCCTCTGCAAACAGCAGCAACATGTGGGTCAATCACAGATTAAAGGCATAAGTTATAACAGTACTCTCCATGCATCACTCTATGGCTATTAATTAAATAAAAGAAAGGTATTCCATTGATTTTAGGGTACCTAACGCAAGACTATGTTTGACTTCAGGGCATATCATGGGAATGCACTGAATCACATTACAACAAAATTAAGAACACACAGTTAACATGATTATGAACTGTCTCGCTTCATCAATGAAATAAATAAAATTTAATTGTATTTGTTATTTCCATTTTGAAATATCTATTAAAACATTCATGTATAAAGCTCTCTATCTTTGTATCCTTATGTATATGCTCAACACAGATACACAGGTGCAGAACTATGATCACCTCTCGCATTCAGCAATAAGACTGACAAAATCTAATACTGCTGCAGGTAACTGCTGATACAGTAGCGTGTTCATTTAAAACAGGCTGGGCCCATCAAGCTAGATGTTCCCTTATTTCTTTGCTTATTTTTGACCTGTATTGGGCCAGGTGAATTCAGAAAATGGGATGGAAACCCATAAGGGGGAATTTTATGGAGCCTGTAAGAGCAGGAAACTTGGAAAGTGGGGTGACTTAATTAGGCAAGATGCAAAATCTCAATTTCCTGATGGTGGGTAGAGATGCAGAGATTAAGTCAGTGGCATGTTTGCCGTGTGTTGATCCTCACGCACATCTGTGGTGGATTCATACTGTAGTATAATGGAATATGTTAAACTATGTCCATAAAGAGTTAATTTTTTGTGGAAGTGGCAAAGTTGTTTAAATTCAGAATGTTATCTGGCCCTTAAAGCTGCTGCAGGTATTAGAACTTTGCAGTGACAGCCACTGCCCTCTATCCAGTGATGAGCTTCCAAATATGGGTGGCAACACCACTGGGAAAGTGCTGCAGCTACTTATGGACTGGATTCTTGAAAACCTGATGGGTTCAGCATTAGCTACATTGGGTAGAGAGGAAATCCTGCCCTGCTACACTTCCGTTATCATGAAAAATCTCAGGGCCAATTAAGCCAAATATAACTTTACAATAAACACCATGACAGGATGTAGTGGTATTGTTATAAATAGAATACTTTAATCAGCAGCCAAGATACTTTCTCAGTCTTGTTTATAACTAAGTGCCATCAGCTTCAGAGAATTTTCTATTCTTTAGATTGGCTGTTTTTGCTTTCAATCTTCCATGCTGAAAGTTTGCCTACTATTACAGCAATAATGATTCTCAGATGTCAGGAGTAGCTTTATTAGTATAATATTGATGTTATAGCACTGAAACATAAACTGAAAATAATTAAAGGGTATTTTTCCTTTTGTACCTGTTGTGCTGATATTTGCTTTATTTCACTTCATTTCTGCTGTGTATTTTACTTCTATTTTGTTCTATTGTTCCCAATTTTTTGTTTTCAGTATTGCAGGTTTGGATCTATATTCTCTCTTACACTACTTAATCTATATTCTCTCTTATATGCTGTGGTACCGGCTGGTCAATTTGACCCCTCCCACTGAGTTTGTCAAAAAAACCCAGAGAATGCTCATCGATTTCTTCTGGGACAAAAGGCTGCACTGGGTCACTGCTGAGGTTGTCCCCGCTTAGCAAGGGTGGTCAGGCGCTGGTGTGCCTATGCACCCAGGTGGCGACTTTCCGCCTTCAGGCCCTGTAGTGATACCTTTACATAGAGCCTCCTCCCCGATGGTGTGCTCTGGTGACGTATTTCTTCTGCAAGGTGCACAGCCTCAACTGTGGCTTGCAGCTCATGTTTATAGGACTGAGGGGCCTCAGTGGCCACTTGCAGGCGTTGCCGTTTCTACCAGGGCCTGATGAATATCTGGAGCATGGTTGCCTCTCCGCCATCAGGAGTAGTGGCTATCATCAGAGAGCCGCTGCTCTGGAATCCACCTGCACCAGTTCAGGTGGCTGGCAGAGAGAGCTGTGGCAGCAGGGGTGGCCAGGATTGGAGACATGCTGGGTGGCGGAGGAGTGGGCTGGATGATCCCACAAGAGTTGGTGCTTCAGGTGTCAGTGGATGTCCAGCTTGCGGCCAATGCCATCCATGACTTTAGAACGGTCGTGCCCGGCCCTGATTGTGTACGGGGTCTCAAGGTGGCGCAGGTGTGCGGTGGACTCCTGTCTGAGCGTACCCCTGCTCAGATGGAATTCCACATTGGGCCCAAGCCCCAAACCCTCCCTCGGGAGCTGGAGCCCCGCAACCTGAGCCACCTCGCGGAAATAGCCTCCGTGCCTTTTAGCTCGGCGCGGAGAGGATTCCTGTACAGGCTTCAGCTGCACACCCTTCACCTCCTTACCCTCGCCTGCTGCCCGGCCATGTTGCCACCCGGTGGCGGAGGTCCCTAGTGGAGGGGTCTCTACATGGGAGTGCTCCCGTTTACCATCGGGGACCTGGGGTGGACGGTGTTGCACATGGCAGTGCTGTACAACCGTAGGCTGCATTGGTTCATGGGCTCCCAAGACACCTGTGTTTTTTGCAATTGTGTGGAGTCCGTGGACTACATGCATGTCGGGGATTGTAGACTGCACTCCCTTTTCAGTTTCTTACAAACCTTTTTACTTAACTTTTGGTTGCACTTCAGTCCCATGCTCTTGTCCATGTTCATGGCCGGGTGTACCTGGAGAGGGAGCATGCGGTGTCCGCCGGCATGATTGAGGCCTTCCATGCCTGGTGGGCATTGCAGGAACTGGGGTGCTTTATTGAACCCATTAATCACATTTTGTTTTGAATTTTGTAATATTCCTTTAAGGTTTGCCTTGTTTTTGCAGTATCCCTTTAAGGGGATGCTTCTTAATTTGTCCCTGATTTTTGTTCATTTAGTTTAATTGATTCAATCAGAAGAGTAAAGGTGAAGTTTGGAAGCAAAGGGTGGAGTTGTCCCAAATTTGCATTGTGAGGTAGCGGGCGGGAAAGTTAACGTTTTACCCGCCAGCCACAATGGCGGCTTTTCATGCTGTATTGTCCCAATCCCGTCTCATTAATCGTGCATTCCTGGGAAACACGCTGTTTCAATGGCGGGTGGACTCTCATTTGCCCACCCACCATCATCATGCCTTCCTCATGATGGGCACCATATTTAAAGTGCAGGCGCGCGCACACACCTATCAGTGCTTCCAGCCCAGGACTGCTGCACAGAGGACATAACCCTGAAAGGCAAGAAGATTGCAGCCCCCAATTCAGTGACGTGTCCCTGGAATGCTATTTGGATGCAGTGGAGGCCCGCCGTGATGTCCTCTACCGTGTCCCTGGCCACAGGAGGGGCAGCAACAACACCAATCTGGCTCAGGGGGTGGTGGCAGTGGTGGTTAGTGCCAACACTCTGCAAAAGAGGACAGCCACCCAGTGCTAAAGGATGAATGATCTCCTCCATTCTGCCGGGTAAATCACTTTTCTCATCACTCTCATCTCACACACTCAAACCGATCACGCATTCACAGGGATCTCACTCACTGCCAATTCAAGGGACATCACCATTCACTCTCTCACACACACGATCATTCTCCTCATCCTGTCCATGGCACCGCTCATCACCCGCACATGCCAGGCATCCTTATCATCTGGCCTGGCAGGCATCCTGCTTACACTCTCTCTATCTGTATTCATGCAGGACAAGCTGGCACACAACAAAAGGGAGAGGTCACAGACTGGTGGAGGAATGCCGGACATCAAGGTTCTAACAGACTTTAAAAATACACCTACTAAGAATGTAGGAGTCGTGGATGCTCCCTGGGAACTGTGCGCGGACCTGCATGATGTATTTGTGGTGGTCGTGCACCAGCTCAGCATTCAATGAGTGGAATCCCTTGCAATTGACATAGTTGACGCTTGTTGCCACAGAAATATGAGCGGCATGTGAGTGCAGTCGATGGAACCCTGTACCTATAGGAAACCTGAGGCATGGGCAAATCCCAGCGCTCTTGCATCCTGGCTTTCCTGGTCCCAGGCAAAATGCACAAAGTTGTGTGCCTTCACAAAGATGGCATCCGTGACCTCATGGACGCATTTGTGGGTGGAAGCTTGCGATATCCCACAGAGGTCACCTGTGGAGCTCTGGAAGGAGCCACTGGCGTAAAAATTGAGCGGCGGGATCACTTTCACGGCCACTGGCAGCCGATGCCCTTCTTGTCCCCATGGTGCCAAATCCTGCAGCAGATGGCAGATGTGATCTATCATTTCTCTAGATATGCGGAGTCTTCGGCGACACTAGTTCTTGGTCATCTGCAAGAATGAAAAGCAGCATCTATGGACCCTTGGTCTAGCTAGACGCCGACCAGTGCCGGCTCACGGTGGCTCTTCAGTGGTGTGAGTGGCAGCCCCATCTGCCCCTTCTTCCTGAGGGTGCTGCTCCTCCCTCTGCCCAGCCAGGTGCCTCTGGCACTCTTTTCTCCTTCACTTCTGCTCTTTGTAAGCCATGAGGCATACAGCTAGGTCACCAGGCTCCATGCTCCTGATGTACTGCTCACCCCTGCAAGATGAAAGAGAGAGACATGTGGGTTAGCTTGGGTGTTTTAAGAACCTCTCTGAGTTAAGTCTGAAGGCCCCTTAACGCATCCCAGAGAGTAGTGGCCACCACTTGGATGGCCTGAGTTTGGTGTGCTGCAAGGCTTCCCGAAACCCCACCCACCTCCGCCCCACTCCACCTGACCGATTGGCAGCAGCTTCACCCACTGGGCTGCATGTTGTGCTCTCAGCCGAGGCGCAGGCATTCTCCTAACCTGCACTGCAAGGCTGCACTGTTAGCTTGAACCATCGGGGGAGACTGGTCCAAAACACAATGATGACATTGAAGGGGAGGTGAGCGCCTCCACCAGTGATTGCTCCATGGCCAGCTTTCGCAAGGAGATTGTACAACATGCCCAGTCGTCCAACTGTTCTGCAGTCCACTAAAATGCTCATTAGTTTGCAGTCTGTGCCCGAGGGGTGAAAAGTTCAGGAGCATTTGGTGGTACTTCCATGCCTCTGCGTTGCTTGAGAGGGCAGATAATCTAGAGGCCCGACTCCACCATGTCAATATGGCTGTGCCTGAACTGCCTCAGCTGTGGAGGAATGGTCACTTTCTACAAGGTTTCCCTAATGCATTGGCACTTGCCTCCACCCACCTCCACACGTGCTTGTGCACTACCATCAACCAGAGTGCAGCCCTTGCACACCACCCCCTTAACTCGCCTCAACCGCAGGGCAACTCTTGCCCCGGCACCGCACTGTCAGACAGCTAGGAAAAAGCGACTTGACTGTGCCCTTGCCTTGAGGTTCAGCCATGGACCTTCACGAGCACTGTGCAATGTTACTGCGCACGTACATCCGAGTTCCCCTCAAAGTGCAGCTCGCTAGGTGCATGCTTTATAAATGCTGTTGTGAAACATGTCACTGTGCAATCACGCCGATGTGCTTGGATGATCCAGGGTTGGAGGATGATTCTGGCGAGCTCAACTTATAATAAGATGCAGGTGTATTACAATGAAGTTCCCGACATGCAGAGGCAGGAAACGCGGCCTGCCATTGATGGGGGGAGCCGATAATTGCAAAAGTGTTTCACGACGGTGTGAAAGCAATTTTTGGCCTTCCCGCCATATTGTCTGCTTATACCCACCATGACGCCTAACGTGTGCTAGTGGGCACAGACAATTCCGCCCTAAGAATTTTTTTTCCATAATGAAGGTTGTAATAAGTTACCTTTATGACGAATTGCCGAAAGCAAGTGTAAATTGTCAGGGTATGTTACCCACTGATGTTCCCTGAATCCGAACCTTATGACCTGTGGAAAAATAAGTGAATATGTGGACATAGATTACGTCCTTAATGAAGGAAAAAACAAGGTATGGCCCATTGTCATCTCCTAATAAAAGTAAAGTCAGAAGCAAAGCATTTTGTGAGCTGGATGCCCATTAGTTGGATACTGATAAAGGTTTGGATCTTCCAGTAAACTTCATGGGGCAGAATTTTGCCCTTGCTGGGGGTGCTCGGTGGGGGTGAGTGGGGGTGGTCGGGAAGCTGACTGCCGCCCGTGATTGAAACCAGACCGTGATTTCACACTGGCAGGCCAATTAAGGCCCACCCAGCGTAAAACATGAGTGGCAGCGCTGAGCACTGCCTGTGGGGGTGGGAGGGGGGTGGGGGGGGGGAGCGGGGTAGGGAGGAGGGCGAGCGTGGCTGAGCATGAACTTCACACATGCATGTGAGTGAATGCTTCATAATCTTCCTGAGGTGCAGAGCTGCCTCAGGGAGGTGAAGTGAAGAAATATGAAAAAATATAGTGAAAAAAAATAAAAATGTAACGAAACATGACTTTGTCACATGAGCAGGGACACGTTATTAATGAAAAATTAAAGTATTTGTTTTAATTTTATTTGCTTTTGGAAACCTCATCTGGCCCGGTGGATGAGGTTTCCAAAAAAATGCAAAGGCCGCTTGGCCTTTTTGCCCGTCCGCCAACCCATTGGGTTGGATGGGCAGCGAAAATTTTAATTTAATTGATCACTTAATGGCCTTAACAGGCATTTTAATTGCCAGCTCTGGCGCGCGCCCGCTGACCAAACTATCACATGACTGCGCGTTGACGTTGGCATGCTCGGCTGACGTCAACGCATGTCATTTCACTTCAAGCAGGACGGGCATGCACCCGCCTGACGAGCGAAAACTTCTGCCCATGGATAAAATTTACAAAAAAGATGATCTATTGGATGCCTATGAGGCACAGACAGATTTTGATAGGTTTCAAAAGACAGACAGTTATTCCACAGAGGAATATATCATGAACTTTAATGGAATGTATAAAGGATGGCAGAAATTCAGTCTGGAGATTCCTTATTCACTGCTCACATTAAATTGTTGGATCGGGCTAAGGCGTCACGTAGTTATAGGCTCCTGGTCTTAACTGGTGTTTGGTTCTCAGAAAAAAGACGCCCTTTTTCAATCAAACGTCGGCTGCTTTAAAAAAACTTCCAGGGAAGCAGTCATTTCCAGCAGCTTTGGTGGTGCAAATGGGAACATTCTACAGCATCACAAAGGATGGAGAATGCAATGATTGTGGCCTTTTGAGATCATTCAGATACAGGGCGCAGGAGTCATTATAACAGAAGAGGACTAAAGGATGAAGACATTTTTAGCAGATCTGGCAGATGACAGGATTGAACTAGCAGTAATAGATGAATGAATCCCAGCAATGCTCATGGAGCAGATGTGACTCAAAATATTATTATGCAAAGCAATGCTCAAAGTGGAACAGCAGGATTTTTGAAGCGACCCATGGCACAGAGAATTTGGAAGATGAAGCTGATAATAATGATCAGTCTGAGGGAATTGTGCTAGTCACAGGGAGCTTTTGTCTGGTAATGAGTGTATTAGTCATGGATTCATTTAATTATGTCACGTTAGATAGTGGTTGCACTTTAACAGCGTGTGGAACAGATTGGTTAAAATGTTATTTAGATTCATGCAGTAGTAATGATCTAAGTAAGGTCAGGGAGTTTATGAAAGTTCTACTTATTTCAAGGATGACAACACATTGAGGTCACTGAAAAAGAGTGGCAATTCCATGCAAAATAATTGGACTAAGCCACTTTATTAGTACTGAAGTAGTCTGCAGTGAGATACTCTTGATGCTGAACATGAAACTGGGCAAGGAACATTATAAACATTTTGGAAAGTCAGTGGACCTGCAGTTTATCCAATCAGGGTATTATTGCATTCCTTTAACAAAACCCAACATTTCCAATTAGAATTTTAAAGAAGTGTTAATAGGACCAGATGATAAGAATTTGTGAGGGAAAGAAAGCAAATTGTCTTAAAGTTACAGGGACAATTTGCTCACCCTTCTTGGCTGGGACTTTTAGTATGGCAGGGTGTCCCTTCCTGACATCCGAAGAGTCAACGCCAATGCATCCCAGCTGATACAGGCTGCCCCACAGACACTTCACGCTCCAAGAAGCATTAATTGACTGGAGAGGGGACTTCGGCCCCTCACCTGGGAGGTAGTCCCGCCTCAGAGAGCTGCCGGCTAATTGGCTGCAGTTATCTAGTCTCAGCAGCGTCAGGAGCTGCAGTGGCTGGGACTGGGCCTGCAAGCAGTCCCTACAGTCTAAGTCCCTGGAGTCCAGGGGTGTGGGGTTCTGAGGGGAGGGGAGGGGAGGAGAGGGGAGGGTGGGGGGGTGTTAATGTTGAAATTGTGCTGCAATAGAGTACATGCTTTATGTTGGTAATTAAGAACAGCTGTCCCCAATTGGGGAAGGATTAGGGATTGATTGCAAGAGTATGAAAAGCAGTATTTTTTTTTTGTTCATTCGTGGGATGTGGGCATTGCTGGCTAGGCCAGATTTTATTGCCCATCCCTAATTGCCTTTGAGGAGGAGGAAGAGGAGGAGAAGGAGAAGAAGAAGGTGGCGGTGGCGGTGGCGGTGGCCATGGCGGCGGCAGTGGTCGCGGTCCAATGCATCTGCTGCCCTTGTCCTTCTAGGTGGTAGTGGACGTGGGTTTGGAAGGTGCCATCAAGGAGACTTGATGAGTTCCTGCAGTGCAGGACACACTGCTGCCACTGTGTGTCGGTGGTGGAGGGAGTGAATGTTTGTGGATGTGGTGCCAATCAAGTGAGCTGCTTTGTCCTGGATGGTGTCGAGCTTCTTGAGTGTTGTAGGAGCTGCACTCATCCAGGCAAGTGGAGAGTATTCCATCACACTCCTGACTTGTGCCTTGTAGATGGGGGACAGGCTTTGGGGAGTCAGGAGGTGAGTTACTCGTCGCAGGATTCCTAGATTCTGACCTGCACTTGTAGCCACAGTATTTATATGGCTAGTCCAGTTCAGTTTCTGGTCAATGGTAACCCCCAGGATGTTGAGAGTGGGGGGTTCAGCAATGGTAATACCATTGACTGTCAAAGGGTGACGGTTGGATTCTCTCTTGTTGGAAATGGTCATTGCCCGGCACTTGCGTGGCGTGAACATTACTTGCCAGTTGTCAGCCCAAGCCTGGAAATTGTCCATGTCTTGCTGTATTTGAACATGGACTGCTTCAGTATCTGAGGAACTGCGAATGGTGCAGAACATTGGGATGTCCTCACTTCTGACTTTATGATGGAAGGAAGGTCATTGATGAAGCAGCTGAAGATGTTTGGGCCTAGGACACTACCCTGAGAAACTCCTGCAGTGATGTCATGGAACTGAGATGATTGACCTCCAACAACCACAACCATCTTTTTTTGTGCTACGTATGACTCTAACCACCTGCGGCGAGTAACTCACCTCCTGACTCCCCAAAGCCTGTCCACCATCTACAAGGCACAAGTCAGGAATGTGATGGAATATTCTCCAATGGCTTGGACGAGCGCTGCTCCAACAACACTCAAGAAGCTTGACACCATCCAGGACGAAGCAGCCCAGTTGATTGGCAGCCTATTCACTCCCTCTACCACTGATGCACAGTAGCAACAGTGTGTACCATCTACAAGATGAGCTGCAGGAACGAATCAAGGTCCATAGACAGCACTTTGTAAACCCACAACTACCATCTCGAAGGACAAGGGCAGCAGATAGATGGGAACGCCATCACCTGATTGTTTCCCCTCCAAGCCACTTACCATCCTAACTTGGAAATATGTCGCTGTTTCTTCACCGTCACTGGGTCAAAATTCTCAACCTCCCTCCCTAACAGCACTGTGGGTACCTACACCACATTGACTGTAGCGGTTCAAGAAGACAGCTTACCACCACCTTCTCAAGGGCAATTAAGGATGGGCAATAAATGCTGGCCTAGCCAGCAATGCGCACCTCCCATGTATGAATAAAAAACGTGTTCAAATCCAGTTTCTCTTTCCTGACAACAATACAAACATTGCTAAGGAAGTGAAATCACTCACAAAAGACACGTTGATATAAATTTCCAGAGGTTAGCTGTGAATTTTGAAACTAACATGAGAACAGTACCAGGTGGATAGCGAGGGCAGTGAAAAATGTGAAGTGGTGAAACCTTTATTGAAATTGTTGTAAGGCCGAAGATTCAGAGGAAGTAAAAATATTTCTTAAATGTATTTCGTAATAAACAAGTCTGGGGCTTAACAAGAAATGTGAGCATGGAAAAATTGGAGCCTGACTTTATCTACTTTGACACGACTCACTGGGGATAGTGCGCTGCAGTATCAAGCCCCACTGCTCCCTGTGCTGTGACAAATGTGAAAAAGTTTGATCAACCCACATAATTGTTTAATTTAGGTTAACAGAATGCGAACACTAGGTTTGTAAACTTAATAAATAAATAACTGTTTATTGAACAAATTGTCTTTAACATGTGGCAAAAGAAAGAAATATGAACAGCTAATTTCTCACTCCATTACCTAAACTCTACCCCTTCTTAAAACCCTATACACGCACATACAGGACACATAAGACACACAAAAACATGGATTTTAAGGGTGGGATAAAACAGTTCAATAGCACCAGTTCCCGAGTACAGGATTTGATGGGTTGATTTTGATCAATGTCTTCCAAATTCTTTTCAGTTCTTTGTTGATGACATGAGGTGGTCTTCCCAGCAGATTCAGTATTTAGTTCACTGGTTGAGCACTTGCCTTTCAATGTCTAACAGTGATTTTCCCCTTTTCCTCTTGACAGGGGTTTTCAGAGAGAGACAGCAGGCTGTAGAGATATGAGGAGAAAAAGCCAGCTAGCTATTATTGTAGAATTACTGGAATCTGACACACACAAGAGCAAGAGGTTTTAGGTCTTTTCCTTTTCAGGCTAGGAGCTATTCAGCTGCAATACTCTCACATAAACCCTGGTCATCTGCTCAGAAACAACATTGTTGCCAGGCAGTTCCCATTAGACCAAACTCCTCCTTGGCACCATCCTGTCTTTTATTGTGCACTTTGTTCCAGGACAGCAACATTGTATATATCCCTCACACTGTTCCAGTATCTTTCAAACTGCAGCCATTGTAATTTTAATCCACAGTCCAACAGAAAATAAAAAGATATGTTCTTTACAACTTTCAGATTTCTTAATTGTCACCCAAAATTTACTCATCCTTAAGATGTTGGGGGAACTGAATGATAGGATTGTTCTGACTAATTCATCATTAGTAATGCTGAATGAATTCCTTTATGAAACACCAAATTGTCAGTTGTAGTGTATATTTGCATAAAGGGCGACACTAGGGAATGCATCATTCACATATTACACGTATATGGCACGGGAGCTATTCACTGCACCTTTAGGAGGTATATATGGGGTGAATGGTCAACATAGTTAAGTTGCTTCACTCAACTTAGATGCCAGAGAATGGAACAACGCCTTTTTCCTCCCACCAACAGAGCCTGTCCAACAGTCCCAAAGATTAGTAGCTCGGAAAAGTCATTGGCCTTTCCGTAACTCCGGCTCCAGCCTTACCCTACTTCCAACACCTTTTTTTACCTCTGGCCCCTCCTATTTAATGGCTGGATGGTAAACTCTCCTTTGCTGATTGACCATCTGCTATATGCCCCACTTGATTTTTCTTTCCACTGATCTCAGTGAAATCCACTCCATTAGTTGTCTGACTGGATTTTCAATCTGTAAGATTGGTGTTGATTTTAATCCTCACTGCCTCCAATATTGAAACTACTTGTTTCCTGGAATAGCACATGCAGAGGGATTTGGCTCATTGATGGCAGCAGTCAGAACTGGATGGAAATCCTCTCTCATACAATTAGGACTGCGTGACTTGTGACACAGAGTCAGCTGGTACAAGGACCTTATTAAGTGATTTCAACCTGCTTTGTTATGTGGGGCACAAGGGCAAGTTTGGCCATGAGTTCTTGGAGTTTGAGTTCGGGTCAAATGGTAAGAGTTGACCGGAATGTTTGGAGCTCATGGTGTGGCTGTAAACCTGGAGCCTGGGGAGGATAAGAGGGGGCGGAGGAAAGGCCAGGCTCAGGGTCTCGGCCCTCATGCTGCTAGTGCTGAATGTCTCTGGAAACAATGTGGAGCAGCAGCAACAGCAGTGACTCTCCTGTACAGCTCCCTGACTGTAAAAAAATACAGACCCTACAACTCCTTGCACACAGCTTTCTCATAAACAGGAATTTCAGGGTCTTTGAAGCTCAGGGTTCCTGGGATCTAAAGCAGCAGCAATATCCCCAAACACCCAGCTGTGTTTGCCTACTGAATAATAATTCCTTGCCTAATTCCGATGGCCTGAGGATGTGAAACGCTGTATAGTGTTTGCATTCCTTTCTGACAGCTTTACATGGAATTTACAGCACAGAAACAGGCCATTGCCCACCTCATCAATGTCCTCTCACCCTTCTTGATCACACTATCAGGGTTACCTTCATTTTCTTTCTTTCTCATGTGTTTATCAAGTTCCTTGAATGTTTCTATACTAGAATCATAAAATGGTTATAGCACAGAAGGAAGCCATTCAGCACATTGTCTCTGTGTCAGTTCTCTGCAACAACAAATCAGCTAGTCCCACTCCACCACCTTTTCCCTGTAGCCCTGTAAAATCTTCTCTCTTCAGATAATTGTCCAGTTCCTTTTTGAAAACTGCAATTGGATCTGTCTCCACCACCTACACAGGCAGTGTATTCCAGATTCAAACAACTTGTTGCATAAAGAGGTTTTTCCTCATGTCGCCTCTGGTTCTTTTGTTAATCACCTTAGAGTTCTCAACCTGCTGCCAATGGGAACAGTTCCTTCCCATTTACTCTATCCAGACCCCTCATGATTTTGAACATATCTAAGAAATCTCCTCTCAACCTCCTCTTCTCCATGGAGAACAGCTCCAACTTCGCCAAACTATCCACATAACTGAAGTCTCTCGCCCTCAGAACTATTCTCGTAAATCTTTTCTGCACCTTTTCTAAAACCTTCACATCCTTCCCGTTGAGGCTGAACCAATGTTTTATGAAGGTTCAGAACTTGCTTTTGTACTCTGTGCCCCTATTTATAAAACCCAGGATTTGGTATAATTTATTAACTGCTTTCTCAACCTGTCCTGCTTCCTTCACTGATTTATGCATGTATACATCCAGGTTCCTCTGCTCTTGCATTCCTTTAGAATAGTGCCTTTCATTTTATGTCATCTCTCCTCATTCTTCCGGCCAAAAGGTATCACTTCACACTTCTCAACTTTAAATTTCAGCTGCCACGTGTCATTCCAACAGCCTGTCTATATCCTCTTCACAGTTCACAATACTCCCAAATCTTGCATCATCTTCAAATTTTGAAATTGTGCTCTTTACACTCAGGTCTAGGCTATTAATATAAATCCAGAAAAGCAGTGTTGCCCTCTCTATATGCCATTCCCCCGGTCAGAAGTAAGTAAAGTTTTCTGTAATTCATTTTTACAATAGGCTTGAATTTAATAATTAAACTTTTGCATAATGAAATTCTAGCAATGATAAAGCCTAATGATTCAAACACATGTCTCAAAATAAAATGCCTACAGGCACTAATATTTTTCACTCAAAAAGTATAGTTTCACTGATGTTTGGGGACTCAAGTGCTTACATAGGAAATCAACGTAATGGTAGATTTAGAAATTATATGGCTAACACATTTCCTTAGAGCTCCTGCACCTCAAAATTTGGCACTACAACCCTGCTTCCTTCCCTCAAAGACTTTCACCAACTGTTCCGCCAGCTGCTGCAGACAGAATTAACCTAACCTTTAAGGAGTGCAGGCTGGCTGTAAGTCACGCTAGCCACGCATGCACCTGGATTCCAATATGAGCATGCAGCCAATCAGCAGTGTGTTTCACATCATAATCATTGAGGTGAGCTGGCAGCACAAAGTTTGTATCACCTTGACCTGGCAGGCATAGGGTAATCAAACATTACAATCGTTGCACTCGCTAACAGGCCTAATTGAATTTTTAGCCCCATGTCTCTGGAGTTGGGCTTGAATTTCAGACTGTCCGGTTCAGATAAGAGTGCTACCAACTGAGCAATGGCTGACAATTAGATGAATTATTGTTGAGTCGAATTATGTAAATTCTCTGAAACAAGCGAACAACTACTACAACACATGGAACTGAGTTATTGTGCTACAGAGGAAAAGCCAGAAGCATTTTTATAAATGATGACAACTAGAATGTAAATGGAACAATGCTTTTATCCTAAAGCATCCTGTTTCCTGCCTTAGTTGTGTTTAAGAAAATAGTTTACATAGGTAGGTTGCAAATCTGCCTTGAGGAATCAGTCTACTAAAAGAAACCAAACCTTGAGCAAATCAGCTGGTGTTAAAATTTGTACATTTTGCTCACAAAGGTGAATTTTCTAAAGAAAAGTTAAGTGTCAAAAATTAAAATATGCGTTATAACTATGATGTTTTAACTAATTGCCTGTTTTAACTTGCGGCATTGACTAATTTATTTCATTTCTGCTAATTGTTGAATTTTATAAGACACCACCTTTGCATTGTGTATAGCGCTCATTATTTAGTTTAATCAGCAATGTTGCTGGGTTTGCTAATCAGTAAAATTGCCTATCTCCCGGGGCCAGGCCAATTAGAGGGGATATATTTGAAGAAACCATTGATGAGGCTGATCATTTTGAACAATGTAGTTCTTGTAAGTTCTACATACCCAGCACAGCAGAATAGTTCCTTTAGTCCTTTAATTTTTTTTTGGCATTTTGCATATCAGGATGTTTTTAAAGTTATTTCCAATTTTTTTGCAACTGAAGTTTGATTTAAGTTTGTAAATCTTGCAACACTTTCCAGTAATACATATTTTCAATGGAAAAAAAGAGTCAATATAATTCCTAAACATGTGAAGATTTTGTCTTTGGGATCCTTACGTTGCCTAAATGTTTTAATTGTGATCAAAATCCTTTTTGCATTGATGAGTGCTGAATCTTACTTAGTTGTTTGGAATGGGCCAATTCAGCTTGAATAAAATTTTTTTTCCACTAACAGTCCTAGTAAAATAAATTATTCCCCACTTCCACACAGGCACAAAATATTTTCACTATACAAATTCACAATATTAAGACACAGGTTTTCCCCATTCATGGTTGGCATTTAGCTTACAGCTGGAACATTTTGTAAGCCTTAAAAATAATATTTTATATTCATGGAGGCTCAGGTACATTTGTTCATTTTCATTGCCTTTTTGTAAATTTAGTATTTCTTTTTCTGCATCTTACTGCTGGTTGTAATGGAGTAATTCTGCAAGGCTCTTTTTCTAATATGGAGCCTTCCTGGACTGTAGTGCAGGAGGACATAAGGCCCACTGCAGGACAAACTCTGGAAGTGATGCTTCCACTTAGTGAGACTCCATGCTGGGAGCAAGCTTTGCAAAATTATCTCATATGTTTGCATGATATGGAGAAATGAAAGGTTCTGATCCCTGCTGAGCAGTGGCGAAAAGCATTTGAATTGCATGCTTTTAGGACTGACTTTTCAAGTTCACATTGTTGGTGGGGAGCCTTGACTACTGGCAGTGCCTATTGGAAAATTGGAGACGCCCAAATTACCCACTATTTAAGAACAACAGGCAAGTTTCTTGACTAGTAACCAATTTAGAACATTACTCCCTATGTCCAACGATTTAACAACTCTGTATTCTGGATCCAAATTCAAGTTTTTGAATCAATGAAAAATTTCATGTCAGCTGTGGCTCAGTGGCGACACTCACCTCTTACTCAAATGGTTGTGGGTTTAAGCCCTGTCGCAGGAACTTGAGCACATAACGAAGGTTAACATTTCATCGCAGTTCTGAGGGATTGTTGCACTGTTCGAGTGTCATGAAAATATAATAATTTTCATAATATTATTGTGAAGGTAGGTTAGTAGTGGGGTTTAGATTAATTTCTCTGTGTGGATGTGTGTGTGGTGGATTTAATTGAATTGCAGACAGCTTGTCTGGAGATTTTGAGTGATCAGAAGGGAAGCTAGGTTTGAAATGCTAAATATGTAAACATGGCTGAAGTTTTAGAATGTGAGGCATGAGGAACATTTGCATTTTTAGATAAATCAGAGTAGTTTGAATTTCAAAGAGATGATAAGATGTTACACCTAGCCAGAAGAAACTAAGTCAAACAGTGTGTTTATTTTTCCCAAAGGTTACTGATAATGAGTACCAAGGGAGATTTATATTATGGAAAAAGTAAAGTTGAAAAGATATATTGGAACAATGGAATTTACATTAAAAAGGGAGAAGCATGTACAAAGGAGATGAAGTTATGTGTAAGGAAGAAGGAATTTTAAGATCTAACAAGTGTGAAAAGCCTCCAGCCTCTATGTACCAAGTTGCTGTCTACAGGAACTGAAGCTAAGGAAACCCACTGTGCATATCACTGTCCAGGGTATTGTGGCTTTGCCTGGACCTGTTGAAATATTTTGTTTTACTGTTGCCTTAATGGAGGTGTAACTGGGAGCTAGGCTAATTAGGAGATTTAGGAGTTATTATAGTAGTGTTTTGTAGACCTACGTATGTGCTTAAAATCTTTTCTTCTATTAATAAATGTTTAATTTAGTTTTGTAAAAATCCCCTAAGACTTGGTGGGCTCATTACTACTGAACTCAAGGCACACATCTTGAAATAAAGCACAAATTGCAAAACAATTGTGGCAGCAGTTTCAAGCTTCCCTCTGGGATTTGAGCAGCTCGGCATTTGCCATCCAGTGTGCCGTAGCATGGAGGTGCTGTCTTTTGGCTGAGTTGTTAGACTAACATCCCTTAAGCTCAGTGTAAAAGACTCCTTGGCACTATTTGTACAGCCTTCATATACAACAATAACATTGCATCCAGATATATTGGCCTGAATTTTACCTTTGGTGGGTGCGCCCGATCGGCAGGCCTGGGAGTGGTCAGGAAACGGACCGTCGACCACAATCGGCCCCCGAGCGTGATTTCACACTGCCTGACCAATTAAAGGCCAGCCAGTGTGAAACGTGCGCTGAAATGCTCAGTGCTACTGGGGTGGGGGCGAGAAGAGGGTGGGCGATGACATCACCGCAGGGATGGGTGAGCGCTGCGAGAAAGCTCCCTGACAGGCAGACAGCCGCCTCAGGGAGCTTCAGACCTGAAAATAATCAAATAAAGTTATTAAAGTTAAAAGCTAAAAAAAATGTCCACGCATCACAATCAATCACCTGAAAATATAGCTGATAAAAATGCTGCCCACAGATATTTATTTTAATTTTATTTCATAATGGAAATTTCATCCTGCTCTTGGATGAGGTTTGATGAAAAATGCAAAGTCCGCCTGGCCGATTCGCCCATCCGCCAACCGTAAGGTTGGGTGGGCCATGAAAAATCGGAGACAATTGCACTATCAATTGGCTTACTTGTCAGCGGGCGCACTTCCAACTTTAGCGTGTGACCACCAAGCAAAATATCGCACGAGTGCTCGATGACATCGGGACGCTCGCCTGGTGTCTTCTCGTACGATTTTATGCCCGATCGGGTTGGGCACGCACCCACCCACGGGATGTAAAATTCAGCCCATTGTGTGTGCATGGTCTCCTGTGGCCCAGTAGAGTTCAATGATATCACTCTAGCTTTTGAGCCAGAAGGTTATGGATTCAAGTCCCAGAGATTTGAGCACAAATTCTAATACTGTGAGAGTGCTGCATTGTCAGAGGTGCTGTCTTTTGGACATTCCGAAGCCCTGCCTGCCCTTTCAGGCGGATACAAAAGACCCTATTTTGATAAAGAGCATGGGACTACTCCCAATGTCATGGGTAACATTTATCCCTCACCAAGATAACTAAAATAAATTATCTGGTCATTATTTCATTGCATGTTGTGGAACTTTGCAGTGTTCAAATTGGTTGCTGTGTTTTCTGTATTACAATAGTGATAAATTTCAAAAGTACTTCATTGGCTGTAAATGTATGTTATGATCCCATCTGATGATACTACTGGACAAGTCAGATCCCAGGGTGGAACCCAGGGTGGATAAGTAGAGAGTGACCACTGAACAGAGTCACAGGAGTCAGCTAATGAACTTTTAAAAAAAGAATAAAACTTTTACTAAACAAGATAAGATGAACTATATTACAATACTCCTTCGCCCACAACTATACCTTTACAGATATATAAAGATTTGTAAGGATAACACAAGTTACAAAAGCTATCTTAAACTCTAATGTTCACAGTAAATACATAATCCATGTAAACTAGTAGGTGACCTATTAGTCATCTCTGAAACCAAGTGACTGTTGCCAACCAAACAGATGCTATGGGTCTCTCCTCAACTACACCCCCCTCCCAGGCATTTGTCACAGTTTGAGCTAACCAGGCTTACTGAACTCCATCTTTCACACAAGGGCTTCCAATCTCCACTCTCAATTAACCTGTTTTGGAATCTTCTCCCAAACGATGCTTTTTCTCGGATGCCTTTTACAAGGATCCACCTCCAGGGTTTCAAACTCTCCTTCCGATGTTCCTCTCCCCTGGATCGCCGTGTGAATTTTAGCTTTCTTCCACACACACACTCTCTCACTGACTCAGCCGTGTCAACAGAACAGCACTGCTTCACATACCCACAGTAAAGAGTTACAGACCTTCAGCTGCCCCTTTGGATCTTCTGGCTTCTTGCAAGCCTATATTGCTTTAAATCTGCTTCCTACAGCTTTCTCCCTTTAAGCTTAAAGGGAAAAGGCAGAGAACCTTCCTCTCTGCTCCTTCCTTTCACTTTTTAAGATTCCTGTCCTAGTCCTTTGACTAGACTGTCCTCTTGGGACCTTTCCTGTTCCACTCCCCTGAATTTTGGGACTTTCTTCTTTAGTTTCTGTAACCTGCTCCTGCAGTTTTCTCTCCTGTGTCCAGCTTCTCATGGCAGCTGTCTTTAACTTTAGTTTTGCACTTGCTGTCTGTCCCTCTGCTGTTCAGCTTCTCTGGAATCCTGGCATTAACTGCACTGAAACTGCTTTCTTAGTTTTCTCTGTTTCTGTGGGTCCCTCTCTCTGGACCCCTGTTGCACAGTTTTTTTTAAACCTTGTGTTTGTTTTAAATTCCTTTCAAGAGTCATAAAACCTTCATTAAAATGCAGACACCTTTTAAATTGAAACTAAAACTGAACTTCCTCTTTTTCTTAACACACAAATATAGAATTACAAATAAACCTTACCTTATTCCTAACACACACAAATACAAATAAACCTTACTTAAACTATCCCTATTTCCACAATCTGAAACCAAGTGACTGTTGCCAACCCTACCTTAGGAAGTCCTGAGGTTGTGGAAAGGGTGCCATATAAAAGCAAGTCTTCTTCTTTCTGCTCTTTGTGTCTTGTTTGGCATAATTTAGATTGTTAATGAAATAGAGCAAATAATACTAAGTGTACTGACTTGGATTTAGATGTTAGTGCCTGCCTCCAATGAGTTGCGCAGAACAAGCAATTAATTTTGGATTTACAATGGTCTTGCTGTCCCTTATCTGAAAAGGGTCTCTATTTCCAAGTAAACTAGATCAAACCTGACCCACACTGGTTCAGATGGAATAATTTGAGCACTGGATAATCAGCTTTGTTCATCTGATCCTCTT